>NC_138163.1:74814561-76122295 GCF_964165515.1 Mesoplodon bidens
TATATTAATAAATGGATCAATACAAGAAGAGGATATGCATTTGTTAACATATATAGCACCTAAACATATGAAGTAAATATAAACAGACATAAAAGTAGAAATTGAAAATAATACAATAATAGCAGGGGACTTTAACATCCCTCTAACATCAATGGAAAGATCATCCAGACAGAAAATCAATAAGACAACAGTGGTCTTAAATAACACAGTAGACTTGTTGGAGTTTATAGCTATCTAAAGGACAGTCCATCCAAAAACAGTAGAACACACAATGTTTTTCAGAGCCCATAGAATGTTTTCCAGAATAGATCACATGCTAGGCCACTAAACAAGTCTCAACACGTGTAAGAGGATAGAAATTACAACAAGCATTTTTTTTCTCACCAGAACAGTATGAAACTAGAAATCAATTACAGAAAGAAAAAAATGAGAAAAGCACAAACAGATGGGGACTAAACAACATGCTACTAATAAATCAATAGGTCAAGAAAAAAATCAAAGAGGAAATCAGAAAATACCTTGAGATTAATGAAAATGGAAACACAACTTTCTAAAATCTATGGGATGCTGCAAAAGCAGTTCTAAGAGGGAAGTTTATAGTGATATAGGCTTTCCTCAAGAACAAGAAAATCTCAGAGAAGCAACCTAACTTACGATGTAAAGGAATTAGAAAAAGAAGAACAACAAAATCCAAAGTCAGCAAAAGAAAAAAATTATAAAGATCAGAGAGGAAATAGATAAAATAGAGACCAAAAATATGATAGAGAAGATCAATGAAACCACAAATTTTTTTTAAACTAACCTGTATTGATAAACTTTTAGCCATGCTCATCCAGAAGAAAGTAGAGAGGGCCCAAATAAACAAAATAAGAAAATAAAGAAGAGAAATAACAACTAATACCACAGGGATATAAAATATCATAAGAAAAACAATGAAAAGTTAGATGCCAACAAATTTGACAACCTTGAAGAAATGGACAAATTCTAGGAACAAAGAACCTGCAACGACTGAATAAGGAAGAAACAGACAATTTGAACAGACAGAACAATAGTGGTGAAATTGAATTAGTAATGAAAAAATTCCCAGAAAACAAAATCCCAGAAATAGACGGCATCAAAGGGGAATTCTACCAAACATAAAAAGAAGAATTAATACCTATCCTTGTCAAACTATTCAAAAAAATTTAACAGGATTGAACACTCCCAAATTCATACTACAAGGACCCTAGTACCCTCATATGAAAACCAGACAAAGATGCTACAAAGAAGAAATACAAGTCAATATCTTTGATGAATACAGATACAAAAATTCTCAACCAAATATTAGCAAACAAATCCAACAATATATAGAAAGGATCATACACCATGATCAAGTGGGATTTATTCCAAGGATGCAAGGATGGTTCAATATTTGCAAATCAATCCATTTGATACACCACATTAACAAAAGGAAGGATAAAAATTACATGATTATCTCCACAGATGCAGAAAAACATTTGACAAAAATCAAAATCCCTTCATTATAAAACTTGCATCAAATTTGATATACAGGGAAATTTTCTCAACATAATTCAAGTCATTTATGACAAACCAATGTGCCTGTTGTCTATCTATCTATCTATCTATCTATCTATCTATCTATCTATTCTTTGGAAAATATCTATTCAAGTCTTTTATCCATTCTTTAATCAGGTTGTTTGTTTGTTAATTTGTTTTTGGTGTTGATATGTATGAACTATTTTTATATTTTGGACATTAACCCCCTTATCAGTTATATAATTTGCAAATATCTTCTCCCATTCAGAAGGTTGTTTCTTCATTTTGTTGATGGTTTCCTTTCCTGTGAAAAAGCTATTAAGTTTAATTAGGTCCCATCTGTTTATTTTTGCTTTTATTCCCTTTGCCTTGGAAAACAGGTAAAAAAGTATTTCTGTGGTTAAGTCAAAGAGTGTTCTCCACATGAAGGATGCTCAACTTTGCTAATTATAAGAGAAATACACATCAAAACCACAATGAGTTTTTATCACTTCACACTTATCAGAATGGCTGTCATCAAAAGTATACAGATAACAGGGCTTCCCTCGTGGTGCAGTGGTTGAGAGTCCACCTGCCGATGCGGGGGACACGGGTTCGTGCCCCGGTCCATGAAGATCCCACGTGCCATGGAGTGGCTGGGCCAGTGAGCCATGGCCACTGGACCTGCACATCCACAGCCTGTGCTCCACAGCGGGAGAGGCCACAATGATGAGAGGCCCACGTACCACAAAATTTTAAAAAAAAGGGAAAAAAATGTATACAGATAACAAATGTTGGTGAAGATGTGGAGAAGAGCAAACCCTTGTGCACTGTTGTTAGGAATGTATATTGGTACACCCATTATGGAAAATTGTATGGAAGTTCCTCAAAAAACTAAAATAGAAGTATGATATGATCCAGTAATTCCACTCCTTAGTATACATCTGAAAAAAAGTGAAAACAGTAAATCAAAAAGACACATGCACTCCAGTGTTCATAGCAGCTTTACAATAGCCAAAATATGGAAGCATCCCAAGTGGACATCAACAGATGAATGGATAGAGAAGATGTTATATATATGGATATGCATATACATATATATTCCTTAGTATATATATATATATATATATATATATATATATATATATATATATATCTTTGTGTATATACTGTATGTTATCACTTACACATAATGTATGTTATTACTTACACATACTGTATGTTATCACTTATTTGTGGAATCTAAGATGTAATAGAAATGGGTGTATATAACACAACAGTAACAGACTCACAGATACAGAAAACAAACTGGTCAATACCAGTGGGTAGAGAGAAGGGGGGTGAAGATCAAGATAGGGATATGGGATTGAGAGATACAAACTACTATGTACAAAATAGATATGCAACAAGAATATATTGTACAGCACAGGGAAATATAACCATTAATTTTTATAACTTTGGCACACAATCTATAAAATTATTGAATCCCTATGCTGTAAACCCAAAACTAAGATAATATTGTAAATAAACTATACTTCAATAAAAAATAAGTTGTGGACATTAGTTAATAATATATGAATATAAAATTAATAATCATAACAACTATATATTGGGTTGGCGAAAAAGTTCATTTAGGTTTTTCTGTAACATCTTAAGGAAAAGCCAAAAGAACTTTGTGGCCAATCCAATAATAACATAAGATATTAATTATGAGGGCTACTAGATGCAAGATATATGGGAATTCTCTGTAATATATTTTCAATCTTTTTGTAACTCCAAAACTGTTTTTAAATATAATGTCTATTTCAACAAATGGTAATAATGCTAATGGTTACTGCTTCTTTGGGTGATGTCATTGAAACAATGCACATATCATTTAGAATTCTTCCACATTCTGCAGTTTTGTTATCTACTGTGTAAGAAAACCAAATTTGAATCAGAATTATCAGAATTATTGAATAAGAGGAAGTGACATCATCAACATGGTGGAATTAAAGTTTACTACCATCTTCCCCCCACCCCCCAAAAAAAACACTGATTTTTACTATTGCCCATAGACAAGAATGCCTTTATCAAAGTCCAAGAACACAGCAGAGATGTTCTAGTACACCACTGGAGTAAAAATAAATCCAAGATTGGACTCACTGAAGTGGTTAAAAAAATTATTTCAGTTTACCTGTGTTACCCCTCCTTCGAGGCTACACACCTCAGTGCCATTAGACACCTTCTTGGCCAATAATTTCTCCCTTCAGGGGAAAGTGAGAGGCTGTGAGTGAGTGCAGGACTTCACCAGCTGTGTGTGATGCTGCTAGAGAAGCCTATTTTTTTTTTCTCGCCTCATCCAGAACACTGAGTTGTAAACTACACAACTGGGTGAAATGATTAAAAAAAGTGTATAAATATACATGAAATTCTTTAGGCATATGATATAAATCATGCCGTTTGTGACAACACAGGTGTACCTTGAGAGCATTATGTTAAGTGAAATACGTCAGACAGAGAGAGAGAAATGCTGCATGATTTCTCTTATATCTGAAATCTAAAAATGTAGAACCCATAGAAGTAGAGATTAGAATGGTAGTTGCCAGGGACTGGCGGCAGGGAAATGGGGACATCTTGGCCAAAGGTTACAAAATTCTCGTCACAATATGTGTAAGTTTTGGGGGTCTATGTACAACATGATAGCTGTAGTTAACAATATTGTATTATATATCTGAAAGTTGTTAAGACAATGTATCTTAAATGTAGTCACCACAAAAACGAAGTGGGAATTAGTGAGGTGATGGAGGTCTTAACTAGCCTTATTGTTGTTATCATTTCATAACATATACATGTATGAAATTATCACATTGTACACCTTAAACTTACACAATGTTATATGTCAATTGTATCTCAATAACACTGGGAAAAAATAATTATCAAGAAAGAACAAAAAAATACCTTAAGAACAGCCTGTCCTCAAGTCAAGCAATAGCCATAGTTTCTTTAAAGAAATGTTGAACTAGAGGGACAAAATACTTTTATATTTCATGAAGAATAAAAATACTTATAAAAGTATAAACTTTGCATTATTAACATTTTTATTCCTATCATGTAATTTTATTATCACAGTAACTTTTAGGAGTTGATAGTATTATTTATGTTGTTTAGGAGAGGAAACTGAATAAAACTGAATAAGTTGATATGTTTTTATACAGCTCATAATCTATAGCTAATGAGAGGTGAAAATAAAGCTTGGAACCAGTTCTGAAGAATTTGTGGTAAATAAACTCTTGGGGGAATTCCTGTCAAAGTGAACCTGTGAAAGCCATGGGAAGTGGTAGGTATTAAAATAATAAATTTGCCATTCATTAAAATAACACAATAAAAAGTACATTACCAAAAATGATGATCAATGATTGTACACATCTAAGGCAACTACCTTTTTCCCAACATGCTAGCCTTGTGCTAAACACTTTTCATATATAAAGTATCACAGTCTTCACAATAAACCCATATGTGTAGGTTCAAATATCCCCATGTAACATATGAAGAAACTGTGACATGATGAGTTTGAGCCATTTGGTCAAGAACCAAATCACTTATAGTATAAGCCCTGACAGTTTTGTTTGTTTGTTTGTTTGTTTGTTTTTGTAATACTAGCTCCTGGCTTAAGCTTTGACTGCTGAGGCATCCACGTCAAAAGGGCTGTCTCAGATAAACACAATGCCACATAACTAGATAAAGAGCCAAGCCACCTCCTACCACTGACTACCTCCTTTCTTTTAGAGATCTTGGTTAATTTCAATAGCTGACCATTTGGGCTACATTTTTTCTCTTCCCATGCTTTAAATTCCTCCTATTATGTTGTAAAGAGAGTGAGGAAATCTTAGGCATACACCCATGACCCCAATAAAAGCTGAATCCCAAGCCAGTGTAGGCAGGCACTCCCTACTTGTGACCTTGATGTGTGGCCCCAGGAGTATTGTGTAATTTCCGGATTCTGTAAATAATAAACCTTTATTTTTTTTTTTACGTTTTCTGATGGTTGTTGCTGAAGGACATCTTGCAGTTTTAATAGGAACCACAATGGCTGGTCCAACCACAATACTGGTTACAGAGAGGCTGAGACCAATACAAAATAATAGTCATAGTCAGCAGGATTGCATAATTGCCCTTACAGTTAACTGAGGGAAATGCTCTTCACTTGCAACTCATTTACTAACCTCCTAGTTCAGGTGGGTAACACCATTTGGGAAAGGAGAACTGGTTGCTGCTGGTCTGTTGTGCTACTATGTGCTTTCACATACTGCTTCTGGCATGTATGACCTGCAATATCCAGCCAAAAGGGTCATGGCTGCCATAATTATCCAATGATCTCCCCAGAGCAGTGAGATCAAGACCTTATTGTCTTAAGAGATGATTAGTCCACTAAAATATAAAGGCCTTAATTGACTATTAATGTGCATAAGAGTCCTCCATGCCTCAAGGCCAAGGAGAGCTAAGAATGGTGGATTGGATCACAGATTATTGTCATCACTCAAGGAGAGGCTCTGGGCTAAATGTATGTGGAAATAATTCCTGTATGTAAGGAGGATGGAGACCTCCACATGTGATCACTGAGTCAGTGAGTCATGCCAGAAGAGTGAAATAGCCTTGCAACTGGAAATCAATGGCACCATCAGAAGGAAAACAAAAGAGGCCTATGGTCTCTGTGTTACCAAATCACTCACCATTGTTGCTCTTTGTCCCCTGACCCAATGGGAATTGATGTGTCCAATCCCTGATGTAATGTTACTAAAAATTAATAGACAAATTTAAATGTCCTGAACATCTTGTGCCAGTGCCCCCTAAAAACCCAAGGAGGTACACTACCACCTTGAGAAATACAAAACCCCATGGAAACTTATTGGGTGTTGCTCAGTGCAATGCATATCAACATGAGAAGACTCTGGTATTACACTCCAGACACCTAAGGACTTTTCCCAAAGACCCTGTGCAATATCACACTAATGGAGACAAACTCCAAGCCCAGAGAGGTCTCTTGGGATAGCCTGGAAAGGAAAGCAGCCACCTACAAAGAGAGTTTACAGTGATGTCATCCAAAATTTTCCAGTAATAGCACATATGATTAAGGTAACAGGATAAAAACAAGAAGTAGAAACAGAGGTCATATATATATATATATATATATATATATATATATATATATATATATATATACTTTAACTGAAGTTCAAACCTTTTTTAAAGATTTTGTACAGCAGGATGGAGAGAGGGGAACTAATTGGCTATTGTGGGTTTTCTTCTTTGTTTGGAACAAGCCCTAAATTGTTACTCATGGCTGCTAAAATGCATCGACTGGCCAGTATCTCTAAAGGCCCTAAAATTAATAACTTTCTTAAAGATCCATTTGGGCTACATGTTTCTTTACTCCAAGAGGCCACAGACTCTGATCCTTTTTTGCTTTCTGCTGAATAGGACAGAAATAACAAACATGCCTCATGAGGCATCCCTGAAGAGGACAAAAGAAAAGCTGGCAGGATTATTGAAGCCCCTGATGATAAGCAAAGAAAAAAGAGAAATAAAAGGACCTTAACAATACTGATATTTATATTTGGACCCTCCCTCTCCACACTTGAATATTTATTGTCTGGTGCCATGCTCATACTTCCATAACAGTAATCACTGTTAAGGCTCACAGTGAATGAAAAATATTAAGATGAAGCTCATCTTCTGCTACACGAAATTGGTAGAGTTCAATGGGTTTATCACTTCCATGAGCATAGTAACCCAAATGAACCTCTCTTCATTTTGAACCCTGAAGAGACCACATTTGACCCTGAGTCCAGAGAATTATTCTTTACAGGGCACCCCTATTACAAGGTGGTAATAATATATTTTAATTGGGACTGCCAAATCCATCCAAAAGGCACTAAAACTCCTAGGAGAAAACTT
This sequence comes from Mesoplodon bidens, assembly GCF_964165515.1. Taxonomy (NCBI): domain Eukaryota; kingdom Metazoa; phylum Chordata; class Mammalia; order Artiodactyla; family Ziphiidae; genus Mesoplodon; species Mesoplodon bidens. The sequence continues at coordinate 74,822,014 of NC_138163.1, forward strand.
ACACTCTTTCTCTGTTCCATGAAGATGTAAATCTTACCATGTCTTTGAAAAGTAATCACTCCAGGAAGTAAATGAAACAATGCTCATACTTGGCATAAGACTAGAAGAGAAAAGAAGTTTGAATCTATCTGTTCTTTTATAAACTCGTGAGTTTTATATTATTGTACCTGACACATGGCTAAAATTTTAGAACTAAAGCTGTAAGATCTGTGTGTGTCTTGCTGCATATATGTATTTTGTAGATGTATGATTTTTTTATCTCTAGATGTCATTGCTAAAATTAATTTGTACAGAGTTCTATTTAATTGGCTTAAAATTAAGCACTTACAATTAAGTATTCTTAAAACTTAAAAATGCAGACTATAACCCAAGTGTTTTGTTTTGTTTTGTTTTGTTTTTGTTTTTGTTTTTTGCGATATGCGGGCCTCTCACTGTTGTGGCTTCTCAAACTGCAGAGCACAGACTCCGGACGTGCAGGCTCAGCAGCCATGGCTCACAGGACCAGCCACTCCGTGGCATGTGGGTTCTTCCCGGACTGGGGCACGAACCCGTGTCCCCTGCACTGGCAGGTGGACTTTCAACAACTGCACCACCAGGGAAGCCCAACCCAAGTGTTTTTTAAATTCACATGATGTGGGATAATCCTCAGTAAATAAAAGCTAGTTGAAATTTGTTAATTTAATTAAAATATGTATGTCTTCAAAATTATCAGTATTAAATATAATAAAGATAAACAACTTTTATTCTACCTGGATTTATCAATCAAATAAATTCATGTTATCTCTGTTACAAAAGTAGCAAGAATAATATTTTGGCTAATTTGCCAGCAAGAAAAATAGTTTGACAAATGTTTTGGCTGACATTGTCTAATGTCTCATGAAGTTTTCATGAGTAGTCTCAAACATAATTGTGGGAAGCAAATGATTTAGATACATTTAACTGGGATAAGAATTTTTTGGTTAAGTTTTAGCGATATTTATATTTTATGGTATAGACACTTAAAAATAATTTCTGGTAACGTTAAACTTTTAAGTTTTGTTAAGTGATGGGAATTTATTGACTTTCTAGATTATTTCCAAATAAGATAAAATCATGAATCATTAATTACTGAACACAGATTTGTCTACCTGTGGCTTCCTTACTACAGAGAAACTAAAGATAAATTTGGGTTTGTTAGCAAACATGCCATGTGCCACATTAAAAGATTGTACTATGAAGAGGTATATGCTTCTAGAAATTATAAAATGTATTCATAAATTTGCCAATCTGAATAATGCAAGTGCAACAATTTACCACTTTTTACTTCATAGTTTTTGCTAGAAACTATGGTTTCTATGGGTTAAAAATTCTAATATATGTAATCTAAAACACTATAAATAATAAGGGTCACATCTCTGTATGAAAGGAAAGTAAATTTTATGTTTTTGGTAAGAGAAGTTAAGAAGAATAGAGATGCATTTTCATTGAGGTAAAGTAAAAGAATGTTGTTCCAAGGTAAAGTTGGTTATTTCAGAATGGGAAAAAGAACAAGGAACAAGCTAAAATGGACATAGAAATTTATAGAAGATTTATGAAAAAAAAGGAATCTTGGGAAACGAATTTTAACTGTGTTCAAGCTGGCTTAGATTGGAATGGATATACGTTTTTAAAAATTGAATTAATTTTAATATCAAAAGTACACTAGTACAAAATTATATTTTGATTTCTCTCTCTATTAACATGACAAAATTTATTGGATTATTGGTCTGCTACTGATAAGCAATAATAAATTTTTTTCCTTTTGGATAATCTACCTAGAAAGTATAGATTTTGTCTTATTAAAATAACTTAATGCACTTCAAGTTATAATCATCAGGTTTTAGATTACTTAAATAAAACTAGCTCTCTCAGTATTAAGAGCTAAATATTACTAAGAACTGTGTAACCTTCTGTACTTGCATTTGAAATCTTTTATTGTCACTTGGTTAAATGGACAATTAAGTATTATTTCATAATTATTCATGATCCTATTTAATCAAATGTCCAAACCCTTTTGATATTTTTGACAAACTTCCCAAAATTAAAATTCTAAATATAGACTTTTTGACCTTGAACTAATTGAGATTTTTCACAAGGCCCCTGGCATATCTCAAAAGATTTCTTCTCTCTCTTTACAAAAATTAAATTAAATTAAAATAAAATAAAAAATACAAGATGTTACAATTATTAGGCTTGGGGTTTCCCTGGTGGCACAGTGGTTGCTAATCTGCCTGCTAATACAGGGGACATGGGTTCGAGCCCTTGTCTGGGAGGATCCCACATGCCGCGGAGCAACTAGGCCCATGAGCCACAACTACTGAGCCTGCGTGTCTGGAGCCTGTGCTCCACAACAAGAGAGGCCGTGATAGTGAGAGACCCGTGCACCATGATGAAGAGTGGTCCCTGCTTGCTACAACTAGAGAAAGCCCTCGCACAGAAACGAAGACCCAACACAGCAAAAATAAATAAAATAAATTAATAAACTGCTACCCCAACATCTAAAAAAAAAGCACACAAGAGAACAAACTATACCTAATAAAACACAGGTGTTGGAGGAAAAACAGAGCAGAACAGAATTAAACCAGAGCCCCTAACTCCTGAGAAAAAAATTAGGCTTATTTGAAATGTTAAATTATATGGAAAGCATTATCAAGCAAGTGATGTTAAACCTTTTAGGTTATACTACATAGATAAGTGTTATTAATATATATTCTAGAAATTGTATGAAATTTCTAAAAATCTGATTTGTCCTGTCATAATGCTATCACGTTATTCTAGTTATCTTAAAATGATGGGCATTACAGAGATAACCAATTTTTCTTATCAACTGTATTATAATGAACTCTCATCAGATCTTTAACCAGGCCATTTAAAAATATTTGTCACTTATAGAAAGTTATTGTTTTACTCTGATGCCTTTGAAAAAGTGTTCCTTTAAAAGTGTTTCATCTTCAGAGCAGTTCATGAAAAGGATTCTGACAATTACTCTGGAATACAAGCTGATAACTTTAAGATTTATACTAATGAACAGGATAAGAAATATAAAAACTCTACTGGAAAAAAAAAACTGATGGCATTATAAGACTGCTAATGAAAGATTAAGATCAACAAGGATAAATTACATGGGACTAAATTAACTAATGAGGATGATTATAATTTTTATTACTGTATATTTGAAATATTGCTGGTTCTTTAATCTTTTGTTTTCCAGATTTAAGGAATCTTTTTTATCTTAAGCTAACTGTGATTTTTTTTATCTTAAGCTAACAGCAACTTCTTAAAATATACTTTGTAAGCAAAGATGAAACAATTATATTTTCTCCCTACATGATTCCTACAGATTTAAGAAACTCTCAGTGAGTATTTTTATTTCCAAGACAAGGTAGTTATTTGTATAAGTTCAATAAGAATTTGTTCTCCATATAACAAGACATAATTGGAAATGTAGCTTATATTACCAAGTCTTAGACTGGAATGTCATATTTGAGAGAGACATACATAAGCTAAGACATGACAAGAACACTTTAAGGAAGTAAGGTTGACTTTATGGAACCCCTAAAGCCCCATTGAAAGATTATCCTGGTAGAAAGATTATCCTGGAATCCTTATAGGATTCCCACCAGGTGAACAAAAAGGTCACTACCTGGCATGCTCAGGAACTTCAGGATACTTTGGGAACCTCAAGAAAAGAGGAATTTACTTAAATCTACAGGTATTACGTGTGAACTCTGATATCAAGTCCTTGGCTTGGAATCTTAGACATGAGAGGCTTTTAAAAATTCAATTTGCCACATTTGGGTTCAAGATGGTAGAGCAGAAGGACTTGTGCTCATTCCCTCTTGTGAGAGCGCCAGAATCACAAATAACTGTTGAGCAATCATTGACAGGAAGACAGTGGAACACCCCAAAAAAGATACCTCAATCCAAAGAAAAAAGAAAAACCAAAATGAGATGGTAGGAGGGGTGCAAGCACAATAAAATCAAATCCCATAACCACAGGGTGGGTGACTCACAAACTGGACAACAATTATATAAGAGAAGACCACGCATTGGAGTGAAGGTTCTGAGCCCAATGTCAGGCTATCCAACCTGAGGGTCTGGCAATGGCAGGAGGAATTCTCAGAGAATCAGACTTTGAAGGCTAGTGTGATTTGATTGCAGGACTTTGACAGGACTGGGGTAAGCAGAGACTCGACCTTTGGAGGGCACACAGAAAGTAGTGTGCACATCAGAACCCAGGGGGAAGGAGCAGTGACCCCATAGGAGACTGAAACAGACATACCTGCAGGTGTTGGAGGGTCTACTGCAGAGGCAAGGGGTGGCTGTGTCTCACAATGGGGACAAAGACACTGGCAACAGAAGATCTGGGAAGTACTCCTTGGGGTGTGCCCACACAGAGTCCACAATTAGCTCCACCAAGGAGTCTGTGGGCTCCTGTGCTGGGTCACCTCAGGCCAAACAACCAACAGGGAGTGAACTCAGCCCCACCCATCAGCAGACAAGCAGATTAAAGTTTTACTGAGCTCTGCCCACCATAGCAACACCCAGCTTTATCCATCACCAGTCCCTGTATCAGGAAGCTTGTACAATCCTCTTAGATAGCCTCATCCACTGGAGGGCAGGCAGCAGAAGCAAGAACTACAGTCCTGCAGCCTGTGGAATGAAAACCATATTTACAGAAAGATAGACAAAATGAAAAGGCAGAGGAATATGTATCAGATGAAGGAACAAGATAAAACCCCAGAGAAACAACAAAATAAAGTGGAGATAAGGCAACATTTCAGAAAAAGAATTCAGAATAATGATAGTGAGGATGATCCAGGACCTTGGAAAAAGAATGGAGTCAAAGATCAAGAAGACACAAGAAGTATTTAACAAAGAACTAGAAGAATTAAAGAACAAAGATATAGAAGAATTAAAGGACAAATAGAGATGAACAATACAATAACTGAAATGAAAAATACACTACAAGGAATCAATAGCAGATTAACTGAGGCAGAAGAACGTTTAAGTGACCTGGAAGACAGAATGGTAGAATTCACTGCCATAGAACAGAATAAAGAAAAAAGAATGAAAAGAAATAAAGACAGCCAAAGAGACTTCTGGGACAACATTAAAAACACCAACATTCGCATGATATGGGTCCCAGAAGGAGAAGAGAGAGAGAAAGGGCCCGAGAAAATATTTGAAGAGATTATAGTCAATAACTTCCCTAACATGGGAAAGGAAATAGCCACACAAACCAGGAAGTGCAGAGAGTCCCAAGTGGGATAAACCCAAGGAGAAACATGATGAGATACATAGTAATAAAATTGACAAAAATTAAACACAAAGAAAAATTATTAAAAGCAACAAGGGAAAAATGACAATTAATACACAAGGGAATTCCCATAAAGTTAACAGGTGATCTTTCAGCAGAAACTCTACAGGCCAGAAGGGCTTGGCATGGTATATTTAAAGTGATGAAAGGAAAGGACCTACAACCAAGATTACTCTACCTAGCAAGGATCTCTTTCAGATTCGATTGAGAAATCAAAAGCTTCACAGACAAAGAAAAGTTAAGACAATTCAGCACCACCAAAAAACTCAAAAACAAATGCTAAAGGAATATCTCTAAGACAATTAAGACAATGGTAAAAGGAACATACATATCTATAATTACCTGAAATGTGAATGGATTAAATGCTCCAACCAAAAGACAGAGGCTTGCTGAATGGATACAACAACAAGAACTGTATCTACAAGAGACCCACTTCAGACTTTGGGACACATACAGACTGAAAGTGAGGGGATGAGAAAAGATATTCCATGCAAATTGAAATCAAAAGAAAGCTGGAGTTGCAATACTCATATCAGATAAAATAGAATTTAAAATAAAGAATGTTAAAAGAGATAAGGAAGGACAGTACATAATGATAAAGGGATCAATACAAGAAAAAGATATAACAATTATAAATATATATGCACCCAACATAGGAACACCTCAATACATAAGGCAAATGCTAAGAGCGATAAAAGAGGAAATCAACCATAACATAATAGTGGGGGACTCTAACACTTCAGTTACACCAATGGATAAATAATCCAGACATAAAATAAATAAGGAAACACAAGCTTTAAATGACAATATACACCAAATAGATTTAATTGATATTTATATGATATTCCATCCGAAACAGCAGATTACACTTTCTTCTTAAGTGCACACAGAACATTCTACAGGATAAATCACATATTGGGACACAAATCTAGCCTCAGTATATTTAAGAAAATTGAAATCATATCAAGCATCTTTTCTGACTACAATGCTATGAGATTAGAAACAAATTACAGGGAAAAAAAGGAAAAACACAAACACATGGAGGCTAAACAATACATTACTAAATAACCAAAAGATCACTGAAAAAATCAAAGAGGACATCAAATAATACCTAGAGACAAATGACAATGAAAACACAATGATCCAAAACCTATGGGATGCAGCAAAAGCAGTTCTAAGAGGGAAGTCTATAGCAATAATATCCTACCTCAAGAAACAAGAAAAACCTCAAATAAACAATCTAACCTTACACCTAAAGGAACTACAGAAAGAATAACAAACAAAACCTACAGTTAGCAGAAGGAAAGAAATCATAAAGATCAGAGGAGAAATAAATGAAATAGAAGCAAAGAAAATAATAGCAAAGGTCAATAAAACTAAAAGCTGGTTCTTTGAGAAGATAAACAAAATTGATAAACCATTAGCCAGACTCATCAAGAAAGGGAGAGGACTCAAATCAATAAAATTAGAAAAGAAAAAGGAGAAGTTACAACAGACACCACAGAAATACAAAGCATCCTAAGAGACTACTACAAGCAACTCTATGCCAATAAAGTGGACAACCTGGAAGAAGTGGACAAATTCTTAGAAAGGTATAACCTCCCAAGACTGAACCAGGAAGAAAGAGAAAATATGAACAGACAAATCACAAGTAATGAAATTGAAACTGTGATTTAAATATCTTCCAACAAACAAAAGTCCAGGACCAGATGGCTTCACAGGTGAATTCTATCACACATTTAGAGAAGAACTAACAGCCATCCTTCTCAAACTCTTCCAAAAAAATTGCAGAGGAAGGAACAGTCCCAAACTCATTCTATGAGGCAACTATCACCTGATACCAAAACCAGACAAGGACACTACAAAAAAAATCACAGACCAATATCACTGATGAATATAGATGCAAAAATCCTCAACAAAATAACTAGCAAACAGAATCCAACAACACATTAAAAGGATCATACACCATTATCAAATGGGATTTAACCAAGGAATGCAAGGATTCTTCAATATACACAAATCAAGGTGATAAACCATATTAACAAATTGAAGAATAAAAACCAAATGATCATCTCAATAGATGCATAAAAAGCTTTTGACAAAATTCAACACCCATTTATGATAAAAACTCTCCAGAAAGTGGGCATAGAGGGAACCAACCTCAACATAATAAGGCACATATATGACAAACCCACAGCCAACATCATTCTCAATGGTGAAAAACTGAAAACATTTCCTCTAAGATCAGGAACAAGACAAGGATGTCCACTCTTGCCACTACTATTCAACACAGTTTTGGAAATCCTAGCTATGGCGATCAGAGGAGAAAAAGAAATAAAAGGAAAACAAACTGGAAAAGAAGAAGTAAAACTGTAACTGTTTGCAGATGACATGATATTATACATAGATAATCCTAAAAATGTCACCAGAAAACTACTAGAACTAATCAATGAATTTGGTAAGGTTGCAGGATACAAAATTAATACACAGAAATCTCTTGCATTCCTACACACTAATAATGAAAAATCTGAAAGAGAAATTAAGGAAACACTCCCATTTACCATTGCAACAAAAAGAATAAAATACCTAGTAATAAACCTACCTAGGGAAACAAAAGACCTCTATGCAGAAAACTATAAGACAGTGCCTGTCTTGCTCCTTGTTTGGCATAGGGTGCCCAGCACTGTAGCTTGCTGGTCGTTGAGTGAACCTGGGTGCTGGTGTTGAGATGGAGATCTCTGGGAGATTTTCACAGTTTGATATTATGTGGAGCTGGGAGGTCTCTTGTGGACCAGTGTCCTGAAGTTGGCTCTCCCACCTCAGAGGCTCAACACTGACTCCTGGCTGGAGCACCAAGAGCATTTCATCCATGCGGCTCAGAATAAAAGGGTGAAAAAGTATAAAGAAAGAAAGAAAGAGGATAAAGTGAAATAAAATAAAGATAAAATAAAAAAGTTATTAAAATAAAAATTAAAAAATAATTATTACGAAAAAAAATTTAATAAAGTAGAAAACAAACAAAATAACTGACGGAAAGAACCCTAGGACAAATGGTGAAAGCAAAGCTATACAGACAAAATCTCACACAGAAGCATACACATACACACTCACAAAAAGAGGAAAAGGGGAAAAATAATATATCCTGCTCTCAAAGTCCACCTTCTCAATTTGGGATGATTTGTTGTCTATTCAGGCATTCAGCAGATTCAGGGTACATCAAGTTGATTGTGGAGATTTAATCCGCTGCTCCTGAGGCTGCTGGGAGAGATTTCCCTTTGTTCGCACAGCTCCCGTGTTTCAGATTTGGATTTGTCCACGCCTCTGCATGTAGGTCTCCTGAGGGTGTCTGTTCTTCCCTCAGACAGGATGGGGTTAAAGGAGCAGCAGATTTGGCGGGCTCTGGCTCACTCAGGCCGGGGGGGAGGGAGGGGTATGGGGCGAGCCTGCAGCGGCAGAGGCTTGTGTGACGTTGCACCAGCCTGAGGCACGCTGTGCGTTCTCCCTGGGAAGTTGTCTCTGGATCACAAGATCCTGGCAGTGGCAGGCTGCACAGGCTCCCTGGAGGGGAGGTGTGGATTGTGACCTGTGCTCTCACACAGGTTTCTTGGCGGCAGCAGCAGCCTTAGCGTCTCATGCCCGTCTCTGGGGTCTGTGCTGTTAGCCACGGCTCGCTCCCATCTCTAGAGCTCCTTTAAGCAGCGCTCTTAATGCACTCTCCTCGTGCACCAGGAAACAAAGAGGCAAGAAAAAGTCTCTTGCCTCTTAGGCAGGTCCAGACTTTTTCCTGGACTCCCTCACGGCTAGCTGTGGTGCACTAACCCCTTCAGGCTGTGTTGTCGCTGTCAACCTCAATCCTCTCCCTGAGATCCCACTGAAGCCTGAGCCTCAGCTCCCAGCCCCGCCCACCCAGGCTGGTGAGCAGACAAGCCTCTTGAGCTGGTGAGTGCTGGTCGGCACGGATCCTCTGTGAGGGAATCTCTCCACTTTGCCCTCCACACCACTGTTGCTGTGCTCTCCTCGGTGGCTCCAAACTTCCCACTTCCGCCACCTGCAGTGTCCCCATATGAAGGGGCTTCCTAGTGTGTGGAAACCTTTTCTCCTTCACAGCTCCCTCCAACTGGTGTAGGTCCTGCCCCTATTCTTTTGTCTCTGTTTTTTGTTTTTTTTTCTTTTTTACTACCCAGGTACGTGGGGAGTTTCTTGCCTTTTGGGAGGTCTAAGGTCTTCTGCCAGCATTCAGTGAGTGTTCTATGGGAGCAGATCCATGTGTAGATGTATTTCTGATGTACCTGTGGGGAGGAAGGTGATCTCCACATCTTACTCTTCCGCCATCTTCTTCAACTCCCTACTGGAAATTTTAAATCACAGTTTCAATTTCAGTGCTTTTTTTTTTTTTTTTTTTTTTTTTTTGTGGTACGCGGGCCTCTCACTGTTGTGGCCTCTCCCATTGTGGAGCACAGGCTCCGGACACGCAGGCTCAGTGGCCATGGCTCACGGGCCCAGCCACTCCGCGGCATGTGGGATCCTCCCGGACCGGGGCACGAACCCGTGTCCCCTGCATTGGCAGGCAGACTCTCAACCACTGCGCCACCAGGGAAGCCCAATTTCAGTGCTTTTGATAGGTCTGTTCATATTTTCCCTTTCTTCTTGTTCAGTCTCGGAAGGTTGCGTAATTCTGAGAATTTAGCCATTCCTTCCAGGTTGTCCATTTTATTGGAATATAGTTGCTTGTAGTAATGTTTCATGTTCCTTTGTATTTCTGGTGTCAGTTGTTACTTCTCCTTTTTCATTTTGAATTCTGATTTGAGTCTTCTCCCTTTTTTCTTGATGAGTCAGGCTAATGGTTTATCAATTTTGTTTATCTTCTCAAGGGACTCGCTTTTAGTTTTATTGATCTTTGCTATCGTTTCATCATTTCTTTTTCATTTATTTCTGATTTGATCTTTATGATTTCTTTCCCTCTGCTAACTTTGTTTTTTTTTTTTTGGTTCTTCTTTCTCTAATTGTTTTAGGTGTAAGGTTAGGTTGTTTATTTCAGATGCTTCTTGTTTCTTAAAGTAGGATTGTATTGCTATGAACTTCCCTGTTTGAACTGATTTTGCTGAATTCCATAGGATTTGGGTCGTCATGTTTTCATTGTCATTTGTTTCTAGGTATATTTTTTATTTTGTCTTTGATTTCTTCTGTGATCTCTTAGTTATTAAGTAGTGTATTTTTTAGCCTCTATGTGTCTGTGATTTTTATAGATTTTTTCATGTAATTGATATCTAGCTTCATAGCATTGTGGTCAGAAAAGATACTTGATATGATTTCAATTTTCTTAAATTTAACAAGGCTTTATTTGTGACCCAAGATATGATCTATGCTGGAGAATGTTCCATGAGCAACTGAGAAGAATGTGTATTCTGTTGTTTTTTTGGTTGAATGTACTATAAATATCAATTATGTCCATCTTGTTTAATGTATCATTTCACATTTGTGTTTCCTTATTTATTTTCATTTTGGATGATCTGTCCATTGGTGAGAGTGGGGTGTTAAAGTCCCATACTATGATTGTGTTACTGTCAAATTCCCCTTTTAGGGCTGTTAGAATATGCCTTATGTACTGAGGTGGTCTTATGTTGGGTGCATAAATATTTACCATTGTTATATCTTCTTCATGGATTGATCCCTTGATCATTATGGAGGGTCTTCCTTTGTCTCTTGTAATAGTCTTTATTTTAAATCTATTTTCTCTAATATGAAAATTGCTACTCCAGCTTTCTTTTGATTCCATTTGCATGGAATATCTTTTTTCCATCCTTTCACTTTCACTCTGTATGTGTCCCTAAGTCTGAAGTGGGTTTCTTGTAGACAGCACATATATGGGTATTGTTTTTTGTATCCATTCAGCCAGTCTATGTCTTTTGGTTAGAGCATTTAGTCCATTTACATTTAAGGTAATTATCGATATGTATGTTCCTATTACCATTTTCTTAATTGTTTTGAGTTTTTTATTGTAGGTCTTATGCTTCTCTTGTGTTTTCTGCCTAGGGAAAATCCTTTAGCTTTTGTTTAAAGTTGGTTTGGTGGGGCTGAATTCTCTAAGCTTTTACTTGTCTGTAAAGGTTTTAATTTCTCAGTCAAATCTGAATGAGATTCTTGCTGTGTAGAGTAATTTTTGTTGTAGGTTTTTCCCTTTCATCACTTTAAATATGTCCTGCCACTCCCTTCTGCCTTGTAGATTTTCTGCTGAAATATCAGCTGTTAACCTTATGGGGACTTGTATGTTATTTGTTGTTTTTCCCTTGATGCTTTTATTATTTTTTCTTTGTTTTTAGTTTTTGATAGTTTGATTAATATGTGTCTTGATGTGTTAATCCTTGGATTTATCCTGTATGGGACTCACTGTGCTTCCTGGACTTGATGAACAATTTCCTTTCCCATATTAAGGAAGTTTTCAACTATAATCTCTTCAAATATTTTCTCAGTCCCTTTCATTTTCTCTTCTTCTTCTGGGACCCCTAAAATTCAAATGTTGGTGCGTTTAATATTGTTCCAGAGGTCTCTGATACTGTCCTCAATTATTTTCATTCTTTTTTTTTTATTCTGCTCTGCAGTAGTTATTTCCAGGATTTTATCTTCCAGGACATTTATCCGTTCTTCTGCCTCAGTTAATCTGCTATTGTTCCCTTCTAGAGAATTTTAAATTTCATTTATTGTGTTGTTCATCATTGTTTGTTTGCTCTTTGTCTTCGAGTTCCTTGTTAAAAGTTTCTTGTAGTTTCTCCATTCTAAGATTTTAGATTGTCTTTAGTATCTTTATTCTGAATTCATTTTCAGGTAGACTGCCTATTTCTTCTTCATTTGTTTGGGCCAGTGGGTTTTTACCTTGTTCCTTCATCTGCTGTGTTTTTCTCTGTCTTCTCATTTTGCTTAACTTACTGTGTTTGTAATCTGCTTTCTGCAGGCTACAGGTTTGTAGTTATCATTGTTTTCAGTGTATGCCTGCAGTGGCTAAGGTTGGTTCAGTGGGTTGTGTAGGCTTCCTGTTGGAGGGGACTGGTGCCTGTGTTCTGTTGAATGAGACTGGACATTGTCTTTCTGCTGGGCAAGTCCACGAGTCGTGGTGTGCTTGGTGTGTCTGTGACCTTATTAAGATTTTAAGAAGCTTCTCTTCTAATAAGTGGGGTTATGTTCCTGTCTGTCTTTTTCCTTGGCATAGGGTGTCCAGCACTGTAGCTTGCTGGTTGTTGAGTGAAGCTGGATATTGGCATTGAGATGGAGATCTCTGGGAGATTCTCACCATTTGATATTATGTGCACCTGGGAGGTCTCTGGTGAACCAATGTCCTGTACTTGGCTCTCCCACCTCAGAGACACAGCCCTGACACGTGGCTGGAACTCCAAGAGCCTGTTATGCACAAGGGTCAGAATATAAAGTAAAAAAAAAGAAAGAATAAAAGGTAAAATAAAATGAAATAAAATAAAAAAGTTTGTAAAATAAAAAATTAAAAAGTATTAAAATAATTAAAATTAATTTAAAAAAAGGAAAGAAAAAAAGACGAGAGCAACCAAACCAAAAATAATTCCACCAATGTATACAAGTGCTAAAAACTATACTAAAAACAAGAATAAAAGACAAATAACAAAACACAGACAGAACCCTAAGACAAGCAGTAAAAACAAAGCTTTACAGACAAAAATCACACATAAAAACATACATATAAACATGCACAAAAAGAGAATAGTGGAAAAAATATATATACTTTTTCCATTTTTCTTTTTGTGAGTGTGTATGTGTATGCTTCAGTGTGTGATTTTGTCTGTATAGCTTGGTTTTTACTGCATGTCCTAGGATTCTGTCTGCCTGTTTTTTTTTTTCTTAGTATGGTTTTCAGGGCTTGTTATCATTGGTAGATGTGTTTTTTGCTTTGGTTGATCTTTTCTTTCTCTCCTTCTTTCTTTCTTTCTTTTTTATTACTTAAAAATTAATAATTACTTTTTATTTTTTATTTTAGTAACTTTATATTATTTTATTTTATTTTATTTCATTTCAGTCTACCTGAATAAGAATTCAGAATAATGATAGTAAAGATGATCCAGAATCTTGGAAATAGAATGGAGAAAATACAAGAAACGTTTAACAAGGAATTAGGAGAACTAAAGAGGAAGCAAACAATGATGAGCAACACAATAAATGAAACTTAAAATTCTCCAGAAAGTAACAATAGCACAATAACTGAGGCAGAAGAACAGATAAGTGACCTGGAAGATAAAATAGTGGAAATAACTACTCCAGAGCTGAATAAAGAAAAAAAGAATGAAAAGAATTGAGGACAGACTCAGAGACCCCTGGGACAACATTAAATGCACCAACATTCAAACTTTAGGGGTCTCAGAAGAACAAGAAAAAAAGAAAGGGACTGAGAAAATATTTGAAGAGATTATAGTTGAAAATTCCCCTAATATGGGAAAGGAAATAGTTAATCAAGCCCAGGAAGCACAGTGAGTCCAATACAGGTTAAATCCAAGGAGAAACCCACCAAGTCACATATTATTCAAACTATCCAAATTACATACAAAGAAAAAATATTAAAAGCAGCAAGAGAAAAGCAACACATAACATACAAGGGAATCCCCATGACATTAAGAGATGATTTTTCAGCAGAAACTCTGCAAGCCAGAAGGGAGTGGCAGGACATATTTAAAGTGATGAAAGTGAAAAATCTACAACAAAGATTAGTCCACCCAGAAAATATCTCATTGAGATTTGACAGAGAAATTAAAACCTTTACAGAGAAGCAAGAAGTAAGAGCATTCAGCACCACCAAACCAGCATTACAACAAATGCTAAAGGAACATCTCTTGGCAGGAAATAAAAGAGAAAGAAAAGACATACAATAACAAACCCAAAACAATTAAGAAAATGATAATAGCAACATACATATCGATAACTACTTTAAATGTAAATGGATTAAATGCTCCAACAAAAAGACATAGACTGGCTGAATGGATACAAAAAGAAGACCCGTATATATGCTGTATATATGAGACCCATTTCAGACCTAGGGACACGTACAGATTTAAGGTGAGGAGATGGAAAATGATACTCCTAGCAGACGAAAATCAAAAGAAAGCTGGAGTAACAATTCTCATATGAGAGAATATAGACTTTAAAATAAAGACTATTACAAGAGACAAAGAAGGACCCTACATAATCATCAAGGGAGCAATTCAAGAAGAAGACATAACATTTGTAAATATTAATGCACCCAACATAAGAGCACCTCAATATATAAGGCAAATGCTAACAGCCCTAAAAGGGGAAATCAACAGTATCACAATAATAGTATGGGGTTTTAACACCCAACTCTCACCAGTGGACAGATCATCCAAAATGAAAATAAGTAAGGAAACACAAGCTTTAAATGATACATTAATCAAGATGGACTTAATTGATATTAATAGGACATTCCATCTGAAAACAACAGAATACACTTTCTTCTGAAGTGCTCATGGAACATTCTCCAGGAGAGATCATATCTTGGGTCACAAATCAACCCTTGTTAAATTTAAGAAAGTTGAAATGGTGTAAGTATCTTTTCTGATCACAGCACTCTGAGACCAGATATCAATTACAGGAAAAATTCTGTAAAAAATACAAACACATGTAGGCAAAACAATACACTACTTAATAACCAAGCGATCATGGAAGAAAACAAGGAAGAAAGTAGGGATTACCTAGAAACAAATGACAGGAAAACACGACAACCCAAAACCTACGGAATGCAGCAAAAGGAATTCTAAGAGGGAAGTTTATAGCAATACAATCCTACCTTAAGAAACAAGAAACATCACAAATAAACAACCTAACCTTACACTTAAAGCAACTAGAGAAAAAAAGAACAAAATATACCCCTAAAGTTAGCAGAAGGGAAGAAAGCATAAAGATCAGATCAGAAATAAATGAAAAAAGAAATAAAAGAAACAATAGCAAGGTTTAATAAAATAAAAGCTGTTTCTTTGAGAAAATAAACAAAATTGATAAACCATTAACCAGACTCATCAAGAAAAAAAGGGAGAAGACTCAAATCAATAGAATTAGAAATGAAAAAGGAGAAGTGACAACTGACTCTGCAGAAATACAAAGGATCATGAGAGATTCCTACAAACAATTATATGCCAATAAAATGGACAACCTAGAAGAAGTGAACATATTTTAGAAATTCTTAGAAATGCACAACCTTCCGAGACTGAACCAGGAAGAAACAGAAAATATGAACAGACCAATCACAAGCAGTGAAATTGAAATTGTGGTTAAAAATCTTCCAACAAACAAAAACCCAGAACCAGATGGCTTCACAGGCAAATTCTATTAAACATTTAGAGAAGAGTTAACTCCTATCCTTCTCAAACTCTTCCAAAATATAGCAGAGGGAGGAACACTCCCAAACTCATTCTATGAGGCCACCTTCACCCTGATGACAAAATCAGACAAAGATGTCACAAAGAAGGAAAACTGCAGGCCAATATCATTGATGAACATAGATGCAAAAATCCTCAACAAAATACTAGCAAACAGAATCCAACAGCACTTTAAAGGATCATACACCATGATCAAGTGCGGTTTATCCCAGTAATGCAAATTCAGTATACACAAATCAATCAACGTGATACACCATATTAAGAAATTGAAGGAGAAAAACCATAAGATAATCTCAGTAGATGCAGAGAAAAGTTTTGACAAAATTCAACACTGATATATGAAGAAAACACTCCAGAAAGTAGGCATAGAGGGAACTTACCTCAACATAAAAAAGGCCGTATATGACAAACCCTCAGCCAACATCGGCGTCAATGGTGAAAACTGAAACCATTTTCACTAAGATCAGGAACAACAGAAGGTTGCCCACTCTCATCACTATTACTCAACATAGTTATGCAAATTTTAGCCACAGCCATCAGAGAAGAAAAGGAAATAAAAGGAATCCAAATCAGACAGAAGAAGTAAAGCTGTCACTGTTTGCAGATGACATAATACTATACATAGAGAATCCTAATGGTGCTACCAGAAAACTACTAGTGCTAATCACCGAATTTGGTAAAGTAGCAGGATCCACAATTAATGCACAGAAATCTGTTGAATTCTATGCACTAATGATGAAAACTCTGAAAGTGAAATTCAGAAAACACTCTCATTTACCATTGCAACAAAAGAATAAAACACATAGGAATAATCCTACTTGAGGAGACAGAAACCTATATGCAGAATATTATAAGACACTGATGAAAGAAATTAAAGATGATACAAATAGATGGACAGATATGCCATGTTCTTGGATTGGAAGGACCAACATTGTGAAAATGACAATACCTTCCAAAGCAAACTACAGATTCAATGCAATATGTATCAAATTACCACTGGCATTTTTCACAAAACTAGAACAAAAATATTTCACAATTTGTATGGAAACAGAAAAGACCCCGAATATACAAAGCCATCTTGAGAAAGAAAAACGGAGGTGGAGGAATCAGGCCACTGACATCAGACTATAATACAAAGCTATAGTAATCAAAACAGTATGGTACTGACACAAAAACAGAAATATAGATCAATGGAACAGGATAGAAATCCCAGAGATATACCCACGCACATATGTTCACCTTATCTTTAATAAAGGAGGCAAGAATATTAAATGGAGAAAGACAGCCTCTTCAAAAAGTGGTGCTGGGAAAACTGGACAGCTACATGTAAAATAATGGATTTAGAACACTTCCTAACACCATAAACAAAAATAAACTCAAAATGGATTAGAGACCTAAATGTAAGTACAGACACTGTAAAACTCTTAGAGTAAAACATTGGAAGAACACTCTTTGACATAAATTACAACAAGATCTTTTTTGATCCACCTCCTACAGTAATGGAAGTAAAAACAAAAATAAACATATGTGACCTAATGAAACTTCAAAGCTTTTGCACATCAAAGGAAACAATAAAGAAGATGAAAAGACACCCTTCAGAATTGGAGAAAATATTTTCAAATAAAGCAACTGACATAGGATTAATCTCCAAAATTTACAAGCAGCTCATGCAGCTCAATATCAGAAAAAACAGACAATCCAATCCTAATATGGGCAGAATTCCTAAACAGACATTTCTCCAAAAAGGATATACAGATTTCAAACAAACACATGAAAGAATGCTCAACATCATTAATCATTAGAGAAATGCAAATCAAAACTACATGTGATATCATCTCACACTGGTCAGAATGGCCATCATCAAAAAATCTCCAAACAGTAAATGCTGGAGAGGGAGTGGATAAAAGGGAACCCTCCTGCACTCTTGGTAGGAATCTAAATTGATGCAGCCACTATGAGGAACAATATGGAGGTTCCTTAAAAAACGAAAAATAGAACTACTATACAACCCAGCAATCCCACTACTGGGCGTATACCCTGAGAAAACCATAATTCAAAAGAGTTTTTTACCACAATGTTCATTGCAAGTGTATTTACAATAGCCAGGAGATGGAAACAACCTAAGTGTGCATCGACAGCTGAATGGATAAAGAAGATGTGGCACATATATACAATGGAATATTACTCCACCATAAATAGAAACTAAATTGAGTTATTTGTAGTGAGGTGGATGGACCTAGAGTCTGTCATACAGAGTGAAATAAGTCAGAAAGAGAAAAACAAATACCGTATGCTAACATATATCTATGGAACTAAAAACAAAAAACAAAAAAACGGGTCATGAAGAACCTTGGGGCCAGACGGGAATAAAGACGCAGACCTGCTAGAAAATGGACTTGAGGACACAGGAAGGGAGAACTGTAAGCTGGGACATAGTGAGCGAATGGCATGGATATATATACACTACCTAATGTAAAATAGATATCTAGTGGGAAGCAGCCGCAAAGCACAAGGTGCTCGTCTCAGTGCTTTCTGACCACTTAGAGGGGTGGGATAGGGAGGGTGGGAGGGAGCAAGATGAAAGAGGGAAGAGATATTGGGATGTATGTATATGTATCATTGATTCACATTGGTATAAAGCAGCAACTAACGCACCATTATAAAGCAATTGTACTCCAATAAAGATGTTAAAAAGAACTAAAAGTAAAAAATAAAAACATATTTCTTAGTTCCAGATATATAGAGGTGTTTCTGGTTTTCATATTTTTAACAATTTTATCTTTCTCTTGTGGTCAGTCCAAATATATTCAATGATTTCCTTTTTTAAATTAGCATTGTAATTATGGGAAATTCAAACATATACAGAAGTAGAGATAATAGTATATTAAACCAAGTACCTACCACTTAGCTTTAACAAATTTTTTGTTATAGCCTATCTTGTTTTACCTATACTTCCACTCCCTTCTCCTTTAGGAATATTTTAAAACCAATCTCAGGTATTATAACATTTCCTTCATCAATATGCTAGCATGTATTTCACAAAGATAAGGGCTCATTTTAGTCTTATGAATAACACCATTATGACATATAAAAATTAACGATATATCACTGATGAAATTTCTCAAATGTATTTTGTTTTGCAGTTTGCTTGAGTCAGAATCAGAATAATGTCTATGCATTGTAAGTGGCTGATATTCCCCTAAGTTCTGTTTAACTTTCTGGTTTCTTTTTCTCTTCATCCTCCTTTTCTCTTTTAGCATTGCAATTTATTAGTTGCAGACACAGGGTCATTGAAATGCTTCAAAAATGCAGCATTTTTCCCACAGTCTGGATTTTTCTATTTGGCTTTTAATATGTTCCTCTCTCCACTGTATTCCCTCTAAACTGTAATTTAGATCTGGAGCCTCCTCAAATTCATGTGTAAGATGTATGCAATAACACTTCATAGGTGGTCATTTATAATTCCATCAGAGGGTACATAATATTTGCCTCTTCTTTGCAATTATGGAATCAAATGATCATCATTTGATTAATTCATTAGGAATCACAAGATATTGATTGATTGTGTGTGTGTGTGTGTGTTTGAACTTGTGTGACTATCACTTTATAATTTTGGGGGGGCAATGAAAAAATATTTAATGGAAAATACATACATACATTATAAAAATTCAGATCATAAAAAATGATATGCAATATCCTTCTTTTCTTAAAATATTTTATATTGTAATACAGTTGTTCACAATTTTGTGTTTCTTTCAAATATACAGCAGAGTGATTTAGTTATACATATTTACGTATCTATTCTTTTTCAGCTTCTTTTCCCATATAAATTATTATAGAATATTGATTATAGTTCCCTGTGCTATATAGTAGGTCCTTGTTGATTATATATTTTACATATAGTAGTGTACATATGCCAATCTCAACTTCCCAATTTATCTCTCCCCCCATGCTTTCGGCTTTGGCAACCACAAGCCCACCCTCTAAGTCTGTGAGTCTGTTTCTGTTCTGTAAACAAGTTCACCTGCATCTTTTTTTTTTTAGATTCCACACATAAATGTTATCATTTTAATTGTAATTTCATTTATTAATTGGAGCATTCATAGCAAATTATTTATTTATTTATTGAAATATGTCTATGGAAGAAATTTTCTTTCATCAGGCAGTGATCCAGAGGTATGGTTTTTGTAGGATACACCGGGTAAGTGGTTTATTCCTTTTTTTATTATTATTTTTATTGGAGTATAGTTGAGTTACAATGTTGTGTTAGTTTCAGGTGTACAACAAAGTGAATCAGTTATACATATACATATACCCACTCTTTTTTAGATTGTTTTCCCATATAGGTCATTACAGAGCATTGAGTAGAGTTCCCTGTGCTATACAGTAGGTCCTTATTTGTTATGTATTTTATAATCTTTCTTGTTACTTACCAGTTTTAAAAATGATAATTTGAGTTCTTACATCTCCTAAAGGTGACCAAAGATTTCCATTTTTATAGTCATTATTAACTAATTGATTCAAAGGTATCTAACATGTTTCAATTTGTTGGAGTTATTATTCTTATTAATATTCAAATAGTTCCATTCTTGGCCAGTGAAATATCTTTGGGATGGCTTTGGAATAATCTTGTTATGAATCTGGTATTCTACTAGACTCATTGCTTTAAAATATAACAAGAATCTCCTGTATAATTTTCTACTTGTTTTGTCCATACAAGAAATCAGCCATTTCTCCAAAGAGTTCTGTCATCTTTAGTAGGAAATATTATGTTGAGACCATGATTTCAGTGCCAGGGGAGTTTACTGATGCTGGGTGTGTCTTTGTTTTTAGTTTTCTGCAATGGACATAATTAGAAAATATGTATTTTTTAAATTAAATTGTTTATTTTGAGAAAATTAAGTTTCACATGCGGTTGTAAGAAATAATATATAGAGAGTACATGTATCCTTTACAGTTTCCTTCTTTCAAAGTTGGTATAATAACACAACCAGGATAATTACATTGGCATAATCAAGATATAAAACAGTTCTAAAACCACAAAGATCCCTCTTATTGCCCTTTTACAGACATACTCGTCTCCCTATCCCCCAACCTCCACTTATCCCTGACAAATCAACAACATTAATTTCATCTCCATTTCTTTAACTTTGTCATTTAAATAGAACTTTTCTATGGAATTATAAAGTACATTAATGTTATTGACTGAATTTTCACACCCAAATTCATACGTTGAATCCCTAAAGGGCCTAAAAATAGGGCCTTTACGGAAGCAGTTAATGTCAATTGAGGTCATAAAGGTGGGACAATAATTTGACAGGACTGGTGTCTTTATAAGAAGAGGAAGAGATACCAGAGCTCTCTCTCAGTTCATGCATAGATAAAAGGCCATGTAGGATACAGTCAGTGATGGCTGCCTGCAATCCAGAAGACAGATCTCACTAGAAACTAATCCTACTAGCACCTTAATCTGGACTTTCAGTTTCCAGAACTGTGAGAAAATAAATGTTTGCTGTTTAAGCCACATTATCTGTGGTATTTTGTTATGGCAGCCCAAACAGACTAATATAAATTTTGGTACCAGATCTAGGGTACTGCTGTAACAAATCTAAAAAAAAAATGTAGAATTGTCTTTGGAATTGGATGATAGGTAGAAGCTACTAGAGTTTTGAGGTACATGCTAGAAAAAGGCTAGATTGAATTGTAGGGACTGCTAGAAACATGTACATTAAAGTTGATTCTTGTGAAAACTCAGAGAGAAAAGAGAAATGTAGAGTCTGTTATCTTAGAGAATGCATATATCATCATGAACACTACATTATTAGATATATAAAAATTAAAGATACTTCTAGTGAAATCTCAGACAAAAATGAGAAGCATGCTATTGGAAACTGGCGGAAAGGTGATCCTTTTTTAAAAGTGGCAAAGAACTTGGCCAAATTATGTTCTACTGTTTGGGGGAAAGTAGATTTGTTTGTGATAAACTTAGCAACTTAGTTGAGGAGATTACTAAGCCAAAGGCTGAAATTTCAGTCTGGGTTTTCCTTATGGCTAAATGTAAAATGTGAGAGGAGAGAAATACAAATAATAAAAAATTATTAAACAAAAGGATTCTAGATTTAAATATTTGGAAAATTCTCAGCCTATCCATATTGCAAAAAAAAAAAAAAATGAGAAAGTGTGTTCTGGGGAAAGCTCCAACAATATGGCTGGACAATTACTCCATTAAGAGATTACCCATTTTAATCAGACATCTTAACAGAAGGCAGGATGGGATAATAGAAATACCTGTCTTCAAACAGGCCTTATCCTTTAATAATAAGGAAGAATGACCCTGAGGTTGATTCAGAGATCAATAAGGTAATAAATGCCACCACAGACTTAGAATGCATAGACCCAAGAGGCAGGGCTATTTCTCCTTTACTTTCAGAGGGTGAGGCTACACCCTCAGTTTCAGTGGGTCAAGTGGCATGCAGTCAGACCCTCAGCAATAGTAACCACACATGGACAAAGGGGAATGGTCACCACACAGGGTAGAGAAGGTGAGGTCATTACTTCAGTGGGCCTGGTGGGGGGAAGCATCCAGTAAAGAGGATTATTATTGAGCCTTAAGATCTAATGGGGGAGAAACCTTCAAGATGGCAGAATAGTAAGATATAGAGATCACCTTCCTCCTCTCAAATACATCAGAAATACATCTACATGTGGAACAACTACTACAGAACACCTACTGAATGATGGAAGAAGACCTCAGATTTCCCAAAAGGCAAGAAACTCCCCACGTACCTGGGTACGGAAAAAGAAAAAAGAAAAAAATGGAGACAAAGGAATAGGTATGGAACCTGCACCTCTGGGAGGGAGCTGTGAAGGAAGAAAAGTTTCCACACACTAGGAAGTCC
Source organism: Mesoplodon bidens (assembly GCF_964165515.1). Lineage (NCBI taxonomy): Eukaryota > Metazoa > Chordata > Mammalia > Artiodactyla > Ziphiidae > Mesoplodon > Mesoplodon bidens. The sequence continues at coordinate 74,844,657 of NC_138163.1, forward strand.
CTTCACTGGCGGAGACGGGGGTGGGGGGTAAGTTTTGGAGCCACGAAGGAGAACTCAGCAGCAGGGGTGTAGAGGGCAAAGTGGAGAGATTCCCGCACAAAGGATCAGTGCCAACCAGCACTCACCAGCCCGAGAGGCTTGTCTGTTCACTGGCCAGGGAAGGTGAGGGCTGGGAGCTGAGGCTCAGGCTGGGGTTGGCTGCATGAACACAGACTGAAGGGGGTTAGTGTGCCACAGCTAGCCGGGAGGGAGTCAGGAAAAAGTCTGGACATGCCTAAGAGGCAAGAGACCATTGTCTCGGGGGGCTCAAGGAGAGGGGATCAGAGCACTGCCTAAACAAGCTGCACAGACTGGTGTGAGCTGCAGCTATCAGAGTGGACCCGAGAAACGGGCATGAAACACTGAGGGTGCTGCTGCAGCCACCAAGAACCTTGTGTGCAAGCACAGTTCACTATCCACACCTCCCTCCTGGGAGCCTGTGCAGCACACCACTGCCAGGGTCCTGTAATGCAGGGACAACTTCCCCAGGATAACACAAGGTGCACCTCAAGCTGTTGCAACTTCACAACGGCCTCTGCCACTGCAGGCTCACACCACATTCCATAACCTCCCTTCCCCAGCCTGAGTGAGCCAGAGCCCGCTAATCAGCTGCTATTTTAATCCCATCCTGTCTGAGCAAAGAACAGATGCCCTCAGGAGAACTACCTGCAGAGGTGGGGCCAAATCCAAAGCTGAACCCCAGAAGCTGTGTGAAAAAAGCAGAGAAAGGGAAATTTCTCCCAGCAGCCTAAGGAGCAGCGGATTAAATCTCCACAATCAAATTGATGTACCCTGCATCTCTGGAATATATGAATAGACAAAGAATCATCTAAAAATTGTGGTGGTGAACATTGAGAGCAATGATATACATATATATTTTTTTTCCTTTTTCTCTTTTTCAGAGTGTGTATGTGTATGCTTCTTTGTGTGATTTAGTCTGTCTAGCTTTGCTTTTACCATTTGTCCTGGGTTTGGTCTGTCCTTTTTGTTTGTTTGTTTTTCTGGTATAGTTTTTAGTACTTGTTATCATTGGTGGATTTATTATTTGGTTTGGTTGCTATGCTCTCCATTTCTTTTTTTTTCTTAACTACTATTTATTTTTAAAAATATTTTAATATTTAGTTTTTATTTTAATAACATTATTTTATTATTATTTCTCTCTTTTTTTCTCCCTTTTGTTTTGAGTCATGTGGCTGACAGGATCTTGGTGCTCTGGCTAGGTGTCAGGTCTGTGCTTCTGAGGAGGGAGAGCCAAGCTCCGGACATTGGTCCACCAGAGACCTCATGGCTCCATGTAATATCAAACAGCAAAAGCTCTCCCAGAGATCTACATCTCAATGTTAAGACCCAGCTCCACTCAACAAGCAGCATGCTACCATACTGGACACCCTATGCAAAACAACTAGCAAGACAGGAAAAGAACACCACCCATAAGAAGAAAGGTTGCCTAAAATCATAATAAGGTCACAGACACCCGAAAACACACCACCAGAGGTCGTCCTGCCCACCAGAAAGACAAGATCCACCCTCATCCACAAAAACACAGGCACTAGTCCCCTCCACCAGGAAGCCTACACAACCCACACACTGAACCAACCTTAGCCACTGCAGGCAGACACCAAAAACAAAAGGAACTACAAACCTGCATCTTGCAAAAAGGAGACCTCAAACACAGTATGTTAAGCAAAATGAGAAGACAGAGAAACAAACAGAAGATGAAGGAGCAAGGTAAAAACCCACCAGACCAAACAAATAAAGAGGAAATAGGCAGTCTACCAGAAAAAGAATTTACAGTAATGATAATAAAGTTGATCCAAAACCTTAGCAATAGAAAGGAGAAAATAAAATAAATGTTTAACAACTACCTAGAAGAACTAAAGAGGACACAAATAAAGATGAACAACAAAATAAATGAAATGGGACTTCCCTGGTGGTGCAGTGGTTGAGAGTCCGCCCGCTGATGTCCAGGTCCGGGAAGATCCCACATACCACGGAGCGGCTGGGCCTGTGAGCCATGGCCACTAAGCCTGCACGTCCAGAGCCTGTGCTCCGCAACGGGAGGGGCCGCAGCAGTGAGAAGCCTGTGTATCGCAAAAATAAATAAATAAATAAATAAATAAATAAATAAATAAAATGAAATGGAAAATTTATCTAGAAGGATTCAATAGCAGAATAACTGAGGCAGAAGAACGGATAAGTGACCTGGATGATAAAATAGTGGAAATAACTACTCCAGAGCAGATTAAAGAAAAAAGAATGAAAAGAATTGAGGACAGTCTCAGAGACCTCTGGGACAACATTAAACACACCAGCATTTGAATTATAGGGGTCCCAGAAGGATAATAGAGAGAGCGAGGGCCTGAGAAAATATTTGAAGAGATAATAGCCAAAAACTTCCCTAACATGGGAAAGGAAACACTCAAGTCCAGGAAGCACTGAGAGTCCCATACAGAATAAATCCAAGGAGAAATACGCCAAGACACATATTAATCAAACTATCAAAAATTAAATACACAGAAAATATATTAAAAAACAGCAAGGGAAATAAAACAAATAACATACAAGGGATTCCCATAGGATTAACAGCTGATCTCTCAGAAGAAACTCTGCAAACCAGAGGCGAGTGGCAGAACATATTTTAAGTGATGAAATGGAAAAAAAAACCTACAACCACGATTACTCTACCCAGCAAGGACCTCATTCAGATTTGATGGAGAAATTAAAAACCTTTACAGACAAGCAAAAGCTAAGAGAGTTCAGCACCACCAAACCAGCTTTACAACAAATGCTAAAGCAACTTCTCTAGGCATGGAACACAAGAGAAGGAAAAAACCTACAATAACAAACCCAAAGCAATTAAGAAAACGGTAATAGGAACATACATATCGATAATTACCTTAAATGTAAATGGATTAAATGCTCCAAACAAAAGACATAGACTGGCTGAATGGATATAAAAACAAGACCCATATATATGCTGTCTACAATAGACCCACTTCTGACCTAGGGACACATACAGACTGAAAGTGAGGGGATGGAAAAAGATATTCCATTCAAATGGAAATCAAAAGAAGGCTGGAGTAACAATTCTCCTATCAGATGAAATAGACTTTGTTTATTTCTCAAAAAAAAGACAAAGACTATTACAAGAGACAAAGAAGGATGCTACATAATGATCAAGGGATCAATCCAAGGTGAAGATATAACAATTATAAATATTTACACATCCAGCATAGGAGCACCTAAATGCAAAAGGCAAATACTAACAGCCATAAAAGAGGAAATTGACAGTAACACAATCATAAGAGGGGACTTTAACACCCTACTTTTACCAATGGACAGATCATCCAAAATAAAAATAAATAAGGAAGCACAAGCTTTAAATGATACATGAAACAAGATGACATTAATTTATATTTACAGGACATTCCATCCAAAAACAACAGAATACACTTTCTTCTGATGTGCTCATGGAACATTCTCCAGGATAGATCATATCTTGGGTCACAAATCAAGCCTTGGAATGTTTAAGGAAATTGAAATAGTATCAAGTATATTTTCCAACCACAATGCTATGAGACGTTATCAATTATAAGAAAAGACCTGTAAAAAATACAAACACATGCAGGCTAAACAATACACTACTTAATAACCAAGAGATCAATGAAGATATCGAGGAGCAAATCCAAAAATACATAGAAACAAATGAAAATGAAAACATGATGATCCAAAACCTATGGGATGCAGCAAAAGCAGTTCTAAGAGGGAAGTTTATGGCAATACATTCCTACCTCAAGAAACAGGAAACATCTCAAATAAACAACCTAACCTTACACCTAAAGCAATTAGAGAAAGAAGAACAAAAATACTCCAAAGCCAGCAGAATGAAAGAAATCATAAAGATCAGATCAGAAATAAATGAAAAAAGAAATGAAGAAAACAATAGCAAAGATCAGTAAAACTAAAAGCTGGTTCTTTGAGAAGTTAAAAAAAATTGATAAATCATTAGCCAGACTGATAAAAAAAGGGAGAAGATTCAAATCAGTAGAATTAGAAATGAAAAAGAAGTAACAACTGATACTGCAGAAATACAAAGGATCATGAGAGATTACTACAAGCAGCCATATTCCAATAAAATGGACAACCTGGAAGAAACGGGCAAATTCTTAGAAAAGCCTAACCATCAGAGACAGAACCAAGAAGAAATAGAAAATATACAGACTAATCACAAGCACTGAAATTGAGACTGTGTTTAAAAATCTTCCAACATACAAAAGCACAGGACCAGATGACTTCACAGGCAAATTCTATCAAACACTTAGAGAAGAGCTAACACTTACCCTTCTCAAACTCTTCCAAAATATAGTAGAGAGGGGCTTCTCTCATGGCGCAGTGGTTGAGTCTGTCTGCCAATGCAGGGGACACGGGTTCATGCCCCAGTATGGGAAGATCCCACATGCCGTGGAGTGCCTGGGCCCGTGAGCCATGGCCGCTGAGCCTGCGCGTCCGGAGCCTGTGCTCTGCAGCAGGAAAGGCCAGAGCAGTGAGAGGCCTGCGTACCACACACACACACACACACACACACACACACACACACACACATATATATATATATATATATATATAGCAGAGGGAGGCAGATGCCCAAGCTCATTCTGTGAGACTGCCATCACCCTGATACCAAAACCAGGCAAAGATGTCACAAAGAAAGAAAACTACAGGCCAATATCACTGATGAACATAAATACAAAACTCCTTACAAAATACTAGGAAACAGAATCCAAAAGCACATTGGAATGATCATAAACCATTATCATGTGGGTTTTATCCCCAGAATGCAAGGATTCTTCAATATACACAAATCATTCGATGTGATACACCATGTTAACAAGTTGAAGGAGAAAAAACTTATGATCATCTCAATAGATGTAGAAAAATCTTTCGTCAAAATTCAACACCTGTTTGTGATAAAAACCTTCCAGAAAGTAGGCATAGAGGGAACTTACCTCGACACAATAAAGACCATATATGACAGACCCACAGCCAACATCGTCCTCAATGGTGAAAAACTTAAACCATTTCCACTAAGAGCAGGAACAAGACATGGTTGCCCACTCTCACCACTATTATTCAACATAGTTATGGAAGTTTTAGCCACAGCAATCAGAGAAGAAAAAGAAATAAAAGGAATCCAAATCAGAAAAGAAGATGTAAAGCTGTCACTGTTTGCAGATGACATGGTACTATACATAGAGAATCCTAAAGACTATCAGAAAACTACTAGAGCTAATCAATGAATGTGTAAAATAGAAGGATACAAAATTGATGCACAGAAATCTCTGACATTCCTATACACTAATGATGAAAAATATGAAAGAGAAATTAAAGAAATACTCCCATTTACCATTGCAAGAAAAAGAGTAAGTTCTAATGGTAGTTGACCTGTTAGGTTTTGGACTAGTTTGGGACCCATCACACTTAACTGGTTTTCAATTTCATTTTTTGGAATGAGAATGTATATCCTATGCCTGTCCCACCATTGTATTTTGGAGCACATATCTTCTCTTGTTTCACAGGGTCACAGCTGGAGATAATTTGCCTCAGAATAAATTATACATTGAATCTCACCCATACCTGATTTACATGATATATAGAAGAGACTTTGGACATGAAATTAGTGCTGAAATGGGTAAAAGATTTTCGGGTCTGTTGGAATGGAGTGAATGCATTTCACATGAGAATAGGACCCAAAGTCTGTGGAGTCAGAGGGCAGACTATTATGGACTGACTTATGTTCTTTCAAAATTTGTATGTTGAAATCCCAACCCCTAATGTGACAGTATTTGGAGATAGGGCCTTTTATGAAGTAATTCATTTTAAATGAGGGTGGGTCCATAATTCTGTAAGATGGTGCTCTTATAAGAAGAGGAATAAACACCAGAGATTGCTCTCTTTCTCCACGTGCACACACAGGAAAGGCCATGGTAAGTCCAGGGGGAATGTGACAGTCTACTTTCCAAAAAGAGAATTCTTGCCAGAAACCAGCCCTGCTAACATCCTGATCTTGGACTTAAAATCTCCAGAAATGTGAAAAAATAAGTGGTTTTTGTTTAAGCCACCCAGTTTGTGATATTTTGCTATGGCAGTCCATGCAGAATACAGTGACCGTTTGAGAATGAGTTTTTTTCACTCAGCATAATTCCATGGAGATTGATTCAAACTCTTGCATGTATCAATAGATTGGTACTTTTTATTGCAGAGAATATTCTATGTTATAAATGTGCTATGTTTACTTTAATGATTCACACTTTGAAAGATATATGTCATTTCCAGGTTGTGGCTTTTTTGAACAAACTTGTAATCATTTATGGAGAGGTTTTCTGGGAACATACATTTTTTATACACTGGGATAAATTGCCAAATAGTGCAATTGTTTACTCATATGACAACTGCAATTTTAGTTTCAAGAGAAACCGCTAAAATATTTTGCAGAGTGGATGTAAAATTTACAATCCCGCTGAGGATGCCTGAGTGACTATTCCTTTGCATTCTCACCAGCATTGGTGTTGTCACTGTTTTTTTTTTCCCCACATTTACTGAAGTATTAGTGACAAATAGAAATTGTACATATTTAAGGTGTAAAACATGATGTTTTGATAAACATATACATTATAAAATGATTACCACCATAAGGTTAGTTTACACTTTCTTCATCTCACATAATTAACACTTTTGTGATAAAAATATTTAAGTTCTTTCAAGTATATAATACCATACTGTTAGCTATAGTCATCATGCTGTATGTTAAATTCCCATAGCATATTCATCTTATAACTGGAAGTTTGTATCTTTTGACCAACACCCCTACCCCATTTTCCCCACTCCCCTTAGTCCCTGGTAACCACCAATCTACTCTGTTTTTCTGAGTTCAGTTTATTTAGATCCCACATATAAGTGAAATCATGTTTCACTTCTGTTTATGGTTTATTTCACTTAGCAGAATGCCCTCCAAGTTCATCCATATTTTTACAAATGGCAGGACATCTGTATACATATCAAACATTTTCTCCATACATTCATTCAGCTAGGGACAATTAGTGTTGTTCCCATATCTTGGCTACTGTGAATAATGCTGCAGTGAACAAAAAGGTGCAGATATCTCTTTGAGAATATACCCCAAAGTGGGATCAGTGGCTCATATGGTAGTTCTACTTTTTAATTTTTTGATGAACCTTGTTACTGTTTTCCATAGTAGTTGTACCAATTTACATTCCTACCAATAGTTCACAAGTTTCTCTCTTTTCCCTTGGCAACACTTATTATCCTTTGATTTTTTGATAATAGATATCGTAATAGATGGGAGATGACGTTTTTGTTTGTTTTTTTTTTTTTTATTCATTTATTTGTTTATTTAATTTTGGCTGTGTTGGGTCTTCGCTTCTGTGCGAGGGCTTTCTCTAGTTGTGGCTAGCGGGGGCCACTCCTCATCGCGGTGCACGGGCCTCTCACTATCGCGGCCTCTCTTGTGGAGCACAGGCTCCAGACGCGCAGGCTCAGCAGCCGTGGCCCACGGGCCTAGTTGCGCCGCGGCATGTGGGATCTTCCCAGACCAGGGCTCGAACCCGTGTCCCCTGAATTAGCAGGCAGATTCTCAACCACTGCGCCACCAGGGAAGCCCGAGATGACGTTTTATTGGGACTGTTATTTGCATTTCTCTGACGATTTGTGATGTTGAGCATTTTTCCATATACCTGTTGGCTATTTGTATGTCTTATTTTGAGAAATGTTTATTCAGGTCATTTGCCTATTTTTAATTGTGTTATTTGTTTTTTCCTATTGATTATATAAAATCTTAATGTATTTTGGATTTTAACCTCTTATTGGATATATGATCTACAAATATTTTCTCCCATTCCAAGGGTTGCTTTTTCAGTTATCTGATTGTTTCCCTTGCTGTGAAGAAACTTTCTAGTTTGAAATAGTCCCACTTTAGTTTTGCTTTGGTAGTCTGAGCTTTTGGTGTCAAATCCAAAAAAACTCATTGTCAAGACCAACGTCAAGGAGATTTCACCTGATGTCTTCTCCTATGATTTTCATGATTTTACGTCTTATATTTAAGTATTTAATCAATTTTGAGTTTATTTTTATGTATAGTGTAAGAGAGGAGTCCAGTTCTGGTTGTTTTGTATGTAGATGTTCAGTTTTCCCAACATCATTTACTGGAAAGTCTGTCCTTTATCCATTGTGTGTTCTTGATGTCTTTGTCAAAGATTAGTTGTTTGTTTATGTGTGAATTTATTTCTGGGCTCTGTATTCTATTTCATTGTTCTACATGTTTGTTTTCAACACAACACCATACTCTTTTGATTATTATAGCTTGGGTATATTATTCAAAAACAAGAATAATTTAATGCCTCCAGCCTTGTTCTCCTTATTCAGAATTGCTTCAGCTATTTCGAATCTTTTTTGGTTCCACATGAATTTTATAACTGTTCTTTCTATTTCTGTGAAAAAATGTCATTAGAATTTTAATAGGGATTGATTTGAATCTGTAGATTGCTTTGTGTACTGTGGATATTTTAATAACATTAATTCTTCCAGTCCATGAGAACAGAATATATTTCCATTTATTTGTGTCTTTTCCAATGTTGTTCATCAATGTTTTATAGACATTAGTGTACAAATCTTTCACCCCTTTGTTTAAATTCTATCTAAGTGTTATATTCTTTTTGATGCTATGGTAAATGGGATAGTTTTCTTACTGTCTTTTGGAATAGTTTGTTGTTAGTGTATAGAAATGAAACTGAGTTTTGTATGTTGATTTTGTATCTTGCAACTTTCCTGAATTTGTTTATTTATTTTAATAGTTATTTGTTGAAGTTTTTAGATTTTTTTCTTTTTATATATAAGATAATGTCATCTGCAAACACTGGCAATTTTACTTCTTCTCTGATTTGGAGGATCTTCATTTCTTTTTTTTTTTTTTTTGCTGAATTGCTCTGGCTAGAACTTCTGTATTATGATGAATAGAAGTGGTGAGAGTGGACATCCTTGTCTTGTTCCTAATCTTAAAGAAAGAGCTTGCAGCTTTTCACTGTTGTGTATGATGATAGCTGTGGGCTTGTCATATATAGCTTTGATTATGCTAATGTACACTCCTTCTATACCAAATTTGTTCAGAGTTTTTATCATGAAAGCATGTTAAATTTTGTCAAATTCTTTTTCTGCATCTATTGTGATGATCATATGGTTTTTATCCATCCTTGTATTTAAGTAATGTTATACAATTATTGATTTGAGTATATTGAACCATCCTTTCATCCCAGGAATAAATCCTTCTTGACCATGCTGTGTGATCCTGTCAATGTTCTGTTGAGTTTTGGTTGCTGTTATTTTGAGGGATATTTCCATCTATGTTCATCAGGGAAATAGGCCTATAATTTTCTTTTCTTTTAGTGTCCTTGTCTGACTTTGGTATCAAGGTAATGTTGTCCTAGTTTAATGAGTTTGGAAGTATTATGTCCTCATCAGTTTTTTGGAAAAGTTTGAGAAGGATTGGTATTCATTCTAAATGTTTGGTAGAATTTCACCAGTAAGGCCATCTGGTCTTAGGATTTTCCCTGTTGGGAGATTTTTGATTGCTGATGAAATCCTCTTTTCATTATTGATCTAATCAGGTTTTCTATTTCTTCTTGATTCAGGTTTGATAGATTATATGTTTCTCGGAATTTACTCATTTTTTCTAGGTTAGCCAACTTGTTGGCAAAGTATGTCTATAGCAGTCTCTTATAATCTTTTATATTTCTGTTGTATCAGTTGTAATGACTCCTCTTGCATTTCTAATTTCATTTTTTGAGTCTTCTTTTTTAGTTAGTTTTGTTAAGGGTTTTCCAATTTTGTATATTATTTTCAAAAAGTCAAGTCTTAGTTTTGTTGATATTTAAAATTCTGTTTTATTTCTCCTCTAATCTTTGTCATTTCCTTCATTCTGCTAACTTTGGCCTCATTTTGTTCTTCTTTTTATAATTTCTTGAGGGGTAAATTTAGGTTGTTTGTGATTCTTCTTCTTTTTTAATTTTAATATTTATCACTGTAAATTTCTTTCTTAGTACTGCTTTTGATGAAGCTCATATGTTTTGATATGCTGTAATTTTGTTTTTGTTTGTTTTGATATATAATCTAATTTCACTTTTGATTTATTCTTTGATCCAATGGTTTTTCAAGACTGTGTTGTTTAATTTCCAAATTTTTGTGAATTTTTACAGTTTTCATTTTATGATGGATTTTTAAATTTAATTCCATTTTGGTCAGACAAGATACATAGTAAGATTTAAATTTACTGAAATTTGTTGAGGCTTGTCTTTTAACCTAACATATGTATAATCTATCTATCTTGCAGGACATTCTGTGACTACATTAGAAAAATGCATATTCTGTTGCTACTGTTTGCAATGTTCTGTGTAGGTCTGCCAAGTCTATTTGGTATATTATGCTGTTCAAGTCCATTGCTTCTTTATTGATTTTCTGCCTGGATGATCTATTCATTATTGAAAATGGGGTTTTGAAATCTTCTACTATTATTATATTGCCATATATTCCCCCTTCAAATCTGTTAACATTAGCTTATATGTCTAGATGCTCAGATATTGGATCACATATGTTTTTAATTGTTATAATTTTCTGATGCATTGACAGTTTATCAATATACAATGAACTTCCTCATTTCTTGTCATTTTTTTAACTTAAGTTTTATTTTGTTTATTGTAAATATACTCACTCCTACTTTCTTTTGGTTATTATCTGCATGGAATATTTTCCCATTCCTCTCATTTTCAGACTGTGTGTGTCCTTAATTCTAATCTGAGTCTCCTATAAACCACATATGGTTGGAATTTTTTAATTTAAATTTTGATTGGATTATAGTTGATTTACAATGTTGTGTTAGTATCAGGTGTACAGCAAAGTGAATCAGTTATACATACACATATATCCACTCTTTGTTAGATTATTTTCCCATATAGATCATTACAGAGTATTGACTAGATTTCCCTGTGCTATAGAGTGATCTTCATCAGTTATCTATTTTATACATAGTAGTTTGTATATGTAAATCACAATCTCCCAACTTATCCTTGCTCCCCTTACCCCTGGTAACCATAAGTTTGTTTTCTACATCTGTACCTCTATTTCTATTTTGTAGATAAGTTCATTTGTACCCGTTTTTTAGATTCCATATATAAACAATATCATATGATATTTGTCTTTCTCTGTCTGACTTATTTCACTCAGGATGACAATTTCTAGGTCCATTCATGTTGCTGCAAAAGGCATTATTTCATTCTTTTTTATGGCTGAGTAATATTCCATTTTATATATGTACAACATTTTATTTACCCATTCCTCTGTTGAAGAACATTTAGGTTGCTTCCATTTCCTGGTTATTGTAAATAGTGCTGCAATGAACATTGGGGTGCAGGTATCTTTTCAAATTATGATTTTCTCTGGATAAATGACCAGGAATGGAATTGCTGGATCATTGGTAGCTATATTTTTAGTTTTTTAAGGAACCTCCATAATGTTCTCCATAGTGGCTCTATGAAATTACATTCCCACCAACAGTATAAAATCGTTCCCTTTTCTCCATACCCTCTACAGCATTTATTGTTTGTAGACTTTTTGATGATGGCCTTTCTGACAAGTGTGAGGTGATACTTCATTGTAGTTTTGAGTTGCATTTCTCTAATAATTAGTGATGTTGAGCATCTTTTCATGTGTTTGTTTGCCATCTGTATGTCTTCTTTTGAGAAACCTCTATTTAGGTCTTCCACCCATTTTTTGATTTTTTTTTGATATTGACTTGCATGATCTGTTTGTGTATTTTCGAGATTAATCCTTTGTCATTTGCTTCATTTGCAAATATTTTCTCCATTCTGAGGGTTGTCTTTTTGTCTTGTTTATGATGTCATTTGCTGTGCAGAAGCTTTTAAGTTTAGTTAGGTCCCATATTTTATTTTTGCTTTTATTTTCATTACTTTAGGAGGTGGGTCAAAAAATACTTTGCTGCCATTTATCTCAAAGAGTGTTCTGCCTTGTTTTCCTCCAGAGTATTATAGTATCTGGTCTTACATTTAGGTCTTTAATACATTTTGAGTTTCTTTTTGTGTATGATGTTAGGGAGTGTTCTAATTTCATCCTTTTACGTGTAGCTGTCCAATTTTGCAGCACCATTTATTGAAGAGACTGTCTTTACTCCACTGTATTTTCTAGACCATTTTGTCATACATTAGAAGACGATAGGTGAGTGGGTTTATTCCTGGACTTTGTATCCTGTTCCATTGATCTATATTTCTGTTTTTGTGCCAGTACCATAATGCTTTGATAACTGTAGCTTTGTAGAATACTCTAAAGTCAGGGAACCTGATTCCTCCAGCTCCATTTTTTTTACTGAAGATTGCTTTGGCTATTCATGGCCTTTTGTGTTTCCATATAAATTGTAAAAATTTTTGTTCTAATTCTTTGAAAATTGTCATTCATAATTTGATAGAGATTGCATTGAATCTGTAGATTGCTTTGGGTAGTATAGTCATTTTAACAATATTGATTCTTCCAATCCAAGAACATGGTATATCTCTCCATCTGTTTGTGTCATCTTTGATTTCTTTCATCAGCATCTTATCGTTTTCAGGGTATAGGTCTTTTGCCTCCTTAAGTAGGTTTTTTCTTAGATATTTTATTATTTGTGATGCAGTGGTAAAGGGGAATGTTTCCTTTATTTACTTTTCTGATCTTTCTTTGTTAGTGTATAGGAATGCAAGAGACTTCTATGCATTAATTTTGTATCCTGCAACTTTATCAAATTCATTAATGATCTCTAGTAGTTTTCTGGTAGCATCTTTGGGATTTTCTATGTAGAGCATCATGTCATCTGCAAACAGTGACAGCTTTACTTCTTTCCCAATTTGGATTCCTTTTGTTTCTTTTTCTTCTTTGATTGTCGTGGCTAGGACTTCCAAAACTATGTTGAGTGAGAGTGGCAGCGTGGACATCCTCGTCTTATTCCTGATTTTAGAGGAAATGTTTTCAATTTTTCATGATTGAGAATGATGTTTGCTGTGAGTTTGTCATATAATGGTTGAATTTTAAAAAAATTCATTTAGCCACTCCATGTTCTTTGATTGAGGCATTCAGTCTATTTTTATTTAAAGTAATTAATGATTCGGACTTACTATTGCCATTTTGTTACTTGATTACTGACTGTTTTATCATTCCTTTTCCCCTCTTTTACTCTCTTGCTCTCTTTATTTGTGACTTGTTCTACATAGGCAATGCAATCCCTATCAAAATCCTAGTGGTGTTTTTAACAACAATATAAAAAGAAATTCTAAAATTCATATGGAAATGCAAAACACCAGAAAGAGCCAAAACAATCTTGATAGAGAAGAAAAAAGTTGGAGGAAACAGCACACTTGCTAATTTAAAAATATATTACAAACCTCGAATAATAAAAACTGTAAGTCGTAGACATAAAAACAGAATTTAGACCAAATATACAATTTGAGAGCCCAGAAATAATCCTATGTATAAACAGACAACTGGTTTTTGGCAAGGCTATGAGGAATACACAATGGGGAAAGGAATGTTTTTTCAACAAATAGTGTTAAGTGTGCTGGGAATTCACATGCAGAAAGAAAGAAAGAAAGAGAGAAAGAAAGAAAGAAAGAAGGAAAGAAAGAAAGAAAGAAAGAAAGAAAGAAAGAAAGAAAGAAAGAAAGAAAGAAATTCGACCATTATATTACACCGTATACAAATAATTTTCTCAAAATTGATTAAAGATTTAAAACTATGATCTAGAAATCTAAAAGTTCTAAAAGAAAACATGGGGCAAAATCTTCATGACTTTGATATTTGCAATGTTTTCTTGGATATGAAACCAAAAACACAAGCAACAAAATAAAACTTAGACAATTAAGACTACAACAATGTAGAAATTTTCTGCACAGCAGAGGAAAGAATTAATAGAGTGGAAAGGTAAATTATCAGATGACATTTATCCCGTTGCAAGCCATATATTTGAAAATAATTAATATCCAGTGTCTAAAGAACTTCTACCAGTTAAAGTAAAAAACAAATAACCTGATTAAAAATGGACTAATGACTTGAATATTCATTTCTCCAAAGAAGACATAAAAATAGCCAGCAGGTATATGAAGATGCCCAATATCACTAATCATTATTGAAATGGAAATCAAAGCAACAATGAGATATCATCTCACATCTACTAGTATGGCTTATGTCAGTCAAACTGAATGTTGAGGTGTCTCTGGCAATTTCTTAAAATAAGACAACAGTGAAGTTTGTCTCATCAATTGACTCTTCCTTTTATAAAATATTTCTGTGTATCATGCAATACAGTTTGATAGCATTTTACTCACAGTAGAATGTCTTTCAAAATTGGAGTCAATGCTCTCAAACCCTGCCACTGCTTTACCAACTAAGTTTATGTAATATTCTAAATACTTTGTTGTCATCTCAACCATATTCACAACATCTTCAAGAGAATTAGATTCCATCTCAGGAAACCACTTTTTATTTGCTTATCCATAAGAAGCAACTCCTCATCCATTAAAGATTTATCATGAGATTTTAGCAATTTAGTCACATCTTCAGGCTCCACTTCTAATTCTAGTTCTTTTGCCATTTCCACCACATCTGGAATCACTTCCTCCACTGAAGTCTTGAATAATTTAATGTCATCTATTATGCTTGGAATTGACTTTTTCCAAATTCCTGTTAATGTTGATATGTTGTCTTTTCCCATGAATTACAATTTTTCTTAATGGCATCTAGAATAGTGAATCCTTTCCAGAAGGCTTTTAACTTACTTTGCCCAGATTCATCTAAGGAGTCACTGTGTTTGGCAGCTATATCCTTAGAAAATGTATTTCTTAAATAATAAGGAAAGTAAAATGACTTGAAATGAGAATAAGCCAAAATGACCCATTGCAACATTAATCTCCCTGCACATCTTCATCAGAGCTTGTGAGAGACCAGGTTTATTTTCAATGAGCAGTAATATTTTGAAAGGAATATTTTTTTCTGACCAGTAGGTCTCAGCAGTGAGCTTAAAATATTGAGTAAACCATATTGTAAACAGATGTGCAGTCATCCAGGCTTTGTTGTTTCATTTATAGAGCCCAGGCAGAGTAGATTTAACCTAATTCTTAAGGTCCCTAGAATTTTCGGAATGGTAAATGAGCATTGGCTTCAACTTAAATTCACCAGCTCTGTTAACCTCTCACAAGAGAGTCAGCCTGTCCTTTGAAGGTTTGAGGTCAGACATTGTCTTCTCCTCTCTAGCTATGAAAGTCTTAGATGCCATCTTCTTCCAATAGAAAGATGTTTCATCTACATTGAAATCTATCATTTAGTGTAGTCACCTTCATTGGTTATATTAGCTAGATCTCCTGGATAACTTTTTGCAGCTTCTACATCAGCACTTACACTTTGATGTTATCAAGATGGCTTCTTCCCTTAAACCTCATGAACCAACATTTGCTAGCTTAAACTTTTCTTCTGCAGCTTCAGCCTTCTCTTCTTCATTGAAGAGAGTTAGAACCTTGCTCTGGATTAGGATGTGGCATAAAGGAATGTTGTGGCTGGTTTCATCTTTTATCCAGACCACTCAAACTTTATCCATATCAGCAATAAGGCAGTTTCACTCTCTTATCATTTGTGTGTTCACTGGAGTAGTACTTTTAAATTCATTTATGAAGTCTTCCTTTGCATTCACAATTTGGCTGTGCATTCACAACTTGTCCATTTGGTACAAGAGGCCTAGCTTTCAGCCTATCTCTACTTTTGACATGCCATACTCACTAAGCTTAATTGTTTCTATAGTTTGATTTAAAGTGAGAGTGTGCAACTCTTCCTTTAACTTGAACACTTAAGGGTCATTGTAAGATTATTAATTGGCCTAATTTCAATATTATGGTGTCTCAAGGAATAGGGAGGGAGAGAGATGGGGACTGGTTGGTTGATGGAGCAGCCAGAACTCACACCACATGTAAGTTCACTGTCTTGTATGAGCACAGTTTGTGGTGCCCCAAAATAATTACAATAGTATCGTCAAAGATCACTGATCACAAATCATCATAAATATAATAATAATAAAAAGTTTAAAATATTGTGAAAATTACCAAAATCTCACACAGAGACATGAAGTGAGCAAATGTTGTTGGGAAAATGGTGGTGATTAACTTTCTTGATGCAGGGTTGCCACAGACTTTCTATTTGTAAAAAACACAGTATCCCCTAAGAACAATAATACAAAGCACAAACAAACAAGATATGCTTTTATAGTGTTGTTCAATGCTATATTTTCTCACTGATCTTTTCTCTGGTCATTCTACCCATTATTGAAATTGGAGTACTGAAATTCCTAATTCTTAATGTAGAACAGTCTATTTCTCCCTTCAGTTCTGTCAATGTTTGCTTCATAAATTTTGGAGTTCTGATATTGGTGCATATATATTTTAATTGATTAATGTTCTTGGTTAGTTACCCCTTTTATTAATATACTTGTTCTTTGCTTCTTGTAACAATTTTTGACTTAATGCCTATTTTCTATGATATTAGTATAGGCATTACCGTTCTATTTTTCTTTCTGCTTGCATTGAATTTTTTTTTCTATCCTTCCATTTAAAAGTATATGTGTCTTAAGATCTAAAGTGAATCTCTGGTAGATAACATATAGACAGATCGTTCTTTTTTAATCCATTCTGCCTATATGCTTTTGATTGGGGCGTTTATATTATATCTACTTTTAATTTATTGACTGATAAAACTTATTTTTTTCATTTTGCTATTTATCTTCCACAAGTCTTATAGCTTTTTAGTCTCCCATTTCCTCCATTACTTCTTTCATTTATGTGTAGCTGAATTTTATGGTGACACATTTTAATTTCCTTATTATTTCCTTTTGTTTTGTGCATATTCTACTGATATTTTTTGTGTGGTTTCCATGAGCATTACATATGACATTCTAAAAGTATAATAATATAATTTTAATTGACATAAAAGTAACTCTAATTACATTCATAATCTCTTCTCCTATATAGCTCTGATGACACTTATGTCATATTAATTACATTTTTATACAAAATGTACCCTTAGCATAAACTTAAAATTAATTTTATGCACCATGTTTTAAATGATGTAGAAAATAAAAAGCGAAGTTACAAGCCAAAATAACAATAAGTATATATATTTTTAATTTACCATGTATTTAACTTTATTGGAGATATTCATTCTATTTTCATGTGTTTTCAAGTTAGTGTCTAGAGTCCTTTCACTTCATCCTGAATGACTTTCATTAGCAACTCTTGTATTGCAGGTCTAGTTATATTGGACTCCCTCTGGTTTATCTGGGAATGTATTAATTTTCTACTCATTTTTGAGGGAAAGTTTTCCTGCTATAGAATCCTATAGAGACAGGGTTTTTTTTCCTGCTTTCAGCAGTTTAAATATATCCTCTCACTGTTTTCTGAGGTCCAAGGTTTTTGCTGATATTTAAGCTGATAATTTCATTGAGAATCTTTTATACATCATGAGTCACTTTTCTCTTGCTGCCTTCAATATTCTTTCTTAATTTTTTTTGACTTTTGACAATTTGATTATTATATGTTTCAGTCTGAATCTCTTTGAGTTTATCCTGTCTGAACGTTCATTGAGCTTCCTGAATTTTTAGATTCACATCTTTCATAAAATTTGGGATGATTTAGGCCATTGTTTCTTCAAATAATCTCTACAGCTTTCTCTCTCTATTCTCTCTGTGAGACTTCTTTCATGAAAATATTTGTCAGCATGATGGTTTCCCAAAATTCTATTAGACTCTGTTATTTTTTTCCATTGTTTTATTTTTTGTGTGTTCCTCAGATTTGATAAATTCAATTGTTTTGTCTTCAAACTATTTCTTCTGCCTGTTCAAATATGTTTTGAACCATTTTAGTGAATTTTTCAATTCAGCATTTTTTCAACTCCAGAGTTTATTTCTTCTTATAATTTATCTTTGTTGATATTCTCATTTTGGATATACATTGTTGTCCTGATTTTATTTAGTTATTTGTCATGTTTTCCATTACCTCTTTGGGGATTTAAAGAGAGTTTTGTTTGTTTGTTTGTTTGTTTTTCGGTACACGGGACTCTCACTGTTGTGGCCTCTCCCATTGCGGAGCACAGGCTCTGGATGCATGGGCTCAGTGGCCATGGCTCACAGGCCCAGCCACTCCGCGGCAAGTGGGATCTTCCTGGACTGGGGCACAAACCCATTTCCCCTGCATCAGCAGGCAGACTGACTCTCAACCACTGCGCCACCAGGGAAGCCCTAAAGAGAGTATTTTTTAACAACTTTGTCTAGCAAGTCCAGTTTTTGTGCATCCTCTGGGACTAGTTTCTTCCAATTTATTTTCTTTCTTTTTTTTTTCCTTCATGAGTTTCTGTTTCTTTGTATGCCTTGTGATGTTTTGTTTTTGTTGATAATTGTTTTTCTGTTTTAAACAGCTAAATCTCCCAGGTTTTTGCAGACTTGCTCTGTTCTTTGTTTATCTGTTGCCAATCAGCTGGAAAATCTCTGAGCCTAGAAAGCAGCCCAAAATGAATGCTTAAGGTCTTTTCAACTCTTCTGATATGTCTACTGCCTGAACCTGCATATGGCTTCTTCAGTTATTCTGTATTCATAACCACATTGGGATGTCTTAATTTTCCAAATATTCTCAGCCCAGATTCCCCTCAGGGCTTTAGATGGTCTCTTTAATGGCCCTACCTGTAATTTTTTGACCCAGGTGTCTATTGTCCCCTTCTGCTTTCAGCAGCCATGCCTCCAACTTTCCCCACCTGATAGCCAAATTAGGGGAAACAGAAACCAGTCAATCAGACAGTTCAAAGACTAGTTAGAATTTAGCAAATAAGAGCTGCTTTACTTCTTTGTGTTCTGTAGAGGAATTGAAATCTGGACTGCCACTCTCTCCAGAATAAGACCTCACCATGCCAGGGAGAATGTGGAGCAAAAGCAAGTAAAACCACTACAAAACTTCCAATTGTTTAGAATATAACATTTTTTTGATTGGGTGTTTGCGTGGTTGCTGTAGTATTTGGTATATATACACATATACCTAAAAATACAGTATTGGTATTATTATTTTACACAATTAAAGGAAGAAAGAGAAAATAAAACCACAGTGTAATTTATATTTATGCATATGTTTATTAGTCCTAGTGTAATTTATTCCTGTGGGTTTGGATAAGCCTCTGTAGTCACTTTCTTTGTAGATTAAGCACTTCCATTAATATATTTTTGTATGGATATATTTTAAAATTAATTTTTATTGGATTACAGAGGATTTACAATCTTGTGTTAGTTTCTGCTGTACAGCAAAGTGAATCAGTTACATACATACACATATATATATATACATATATCTACTCTTTTTTATATTATTTTCCCATATACGTCATTAGAGAGTATTGAGTAGAGTTCCCTGTACTATACAGTAGGTTCTTAATAGTTATCTATTTTATATGTATTAGAGTGTATATGTCAATCCCAATCTCCCAATATATCCCTCCCTTCCTTTCTCCTTGGTAACCATAAGTTTGTTTTCTACATCTGTGTCTCTATTTCTGTTTTGTAAATATTTCATATCTATCATTGTTTTAAATTCAGCATAAAAGCAATATTATATGATATTTATCTTTCTCTGTCTCACTTACTTCACTCAGCATGACAATCTCTAGATACATCCATGTCGTGGCGAATGGCATTATTTCATTCTCTTTTGTTGGCTGAGTAATAGTTCATTGTATACATGTATCACATCTTCTTTATCCATTCCTCTCTTGATGGACATTTAGGTTGCTTCTGTGCCCTGGCTATTATAACAGTGCTGCAATGAATATTGGGATGCATGTATCTTTCAAACACTGGTTTTCTTCAGATATATGCCCAGGAGTGGTAATGTTGGATCACATGGTAGCTTTATTTATTTATTTTTTTTTTAAGTAAGCTCCATACTGTTCTCCATAGTGACTGTACCAATTTACATTCCCACCAACAGTGTAGGAGGGTTCCCTTTTCTCTACACCTTCTCCAACATTGAAAATATGTGGATTTTTTTCTGCCCAGAGAATAACTTTATTGACATTAATTATTACATAATAATAAAAGCATTAATAAACAGTTAATAAGAATTTTTAAACAAATATTTATCCTAACAAATAGAATCTACTTAAGTAATTATTAAAATACATCGATGAAAATATATTCTTAAATAAAATCATGAGAATTCTTCATATTCCAGAATACATCGTTATTACTCTTTTATTTTTATGATCTTTCATCTCATCCTTTATCTGCACCTCAAAATCTAGCTGTCATAGCAAGAGATGGAGTAAGAAAACAAAACATTATTTAAAACACTGTTAGGCAACAAATATATTTTAAAGTAATTTTTATTGGAGTATAGTTGCTTTACAAGGTTGTGTTACATTCTGCTGTACAACAAAGTTAATCATTTTTACTTATAGATATATCCCCTCGTTTTTAGATTTCTTTCCCATTTAGGTCACCACAGAGCACTGAGTAGAGTTCCCTGTGCTATACAGTAGGTTCCCATTAGTTATCAATTTTCTACATAGTATAAATAGTGCACATATGTCAACCCTAATCTCCCAATGCATCCCACACCCATTTCCCCCTTGATGTCCATACATTTCTTCTCTACGTTTGTGTCTTTATTTTTGCTTTGCAAATAAGATCATCTGTACCATTTTTCTGGGTTCCATATATATGAGTTAATATAGGATATTTGTTTTCCTCTTTCTGACTTACTTCACTATATATGAGAGTTTCTAACTCTATCCACATCTCTACAAATGAACAAATTTTGTTCCTTTTTATGGCTGAGTAATATTCCATTGTATATATGTACAACACTGTGCTACATTTTCTTTATCCGTTCCTCACTTGATGGACGTTTAGGTTGCTTCCATGTCTTGACTGTTGAAAATAGTGCTGCAGAAGAGACCTTCAAGATGGTTAAGGAGTAAGAAGTGGAGATCATCTACCTCCCCACAAATACATCAGAAATACATGTACATGTGGAACAACTCCTATAGAACACCTATTGAATGCTGGCAGAAGACCACAGACTTCCCAAAAGGCAAGAAAATCCCCATGTACCTTGGTAGGACAAAAGAAAAAAATCAGAGACAAAAGAATAGGGATGGCACTTGCCCCTCTGGGAGGGAGCTGTGAAGCAGGAAAAGTTTCCACACACTAGGATGCCCCTTCACTGGCAGAGATAGGGGGTGGGCTGGGGGAAAGCTTTAGAGCAATGAAGGAGAGCACAGCAACAGGGGTGCAGAGGGCAAAGTGGAGAGATTCCCACACAGAAGATCCGAGCCAACAAGCACTCACCAGGCTGAGAAGTTTGTCTGCTCACGTGCTGGGGCCAGTGGGGGCTCAGAGCTGAGGCTCAGGCTTTGGTGGTCAGATCCCAGGGAGAGGACTGGTGTTGGCTGGTGAACACAGCCTGAAGGGGGCTAGTGTGCCACAGCAAGCCAGGAGGCAGTCCAGGAAAATGTCTGGACCTGCCTAAGAGGCAAAAGAACATTGTTTTGGGGTGTACAAAGAGAGGCGATTCAGAACACTGCCTAAACGAGCTCCAGAGACAGGCGTGAGCCGCAGCTATCAGCGCAGACACCTGAGATGGGCGTGAAATGCTAAGACCGCTGCTGCAGCCACCAAGAAGCCTGTGTGCAAACACAGGTAACTATCCACACCACCCCTCTTGGGAGACTGTGCAATGCATCACTGTCACGGTCCCATGATCCAGGGACAATTTCCCTAGGAGAACAAACTGTACACCTCACACTGTTGCAATGTCATGCAGGAGTCACCACAGGAGCCTTGCTCCACATTCCATATCCCTCACTCCAGCCCTCCTGGCTTGAGTTAGCCAGAGTCCCCTAATCAACTGTTAATTTAACCCCGTCCTGTCTGAGTGAAGAAAAGATGCCCTCAGGCAACCTAAATGCAGTGGTGGGACCAAGTCCAAAGCTGAAACCCAGGAGCTATGCAAACAAAAAGAGAAAGGGAAATTTCTCCCATCAGCCTCAGAAACAGTGCATTAAATCTTCACAATCAACTTGACGTACCCTGCATCTGTGGAAGGCCTGCATAGACAACAACTCATCCCAAAATTCAGGTGGCAGATTTTTGGAGCAACTGTAGACTTGGGCTTTGCTTTCCACAAATAATTCGTTACTGGTTTTATGTTTAGTTTACTATTTAGAGTTTATTTTTGTTGGTAGATTTGTTTATTGATTTGGTTGCTCTCTTCCTTTAAATATATATATATATATATATATGTGTGTATTTTTTTATCCTTTTTCTCTTTTTGTGAGTGTGTATGTGTATGCATCTGTGTGTGAGTGTGTCTGTATAGCTTTGCTTTTACCATTTGTCCTAGGTTTCTCTCTGTGTGTTTTTTTAAAACAGATTTTAGCATGTGCTATCATTGGTGGATTTCTTTTTTGGTTTGGTTACTCTCTTCATTTTATTTCTTTTTTTATTAATTATTAATATTTTTAGTAATTTTTCTTCACTTTTATTTTATTAACATTTATTTTATTCTTTCTTTCTTTCTTTTTTTCTCCCTTTTCTTCTGAGCTGTGTGGCTGACAGGGTTTTGGTGCTCCAGTCAGGTGTCAGGACTGTGCATCTGAGATGGGAGAGCTAAGTTGGGGACATTGGTCCACCAGAGATCTCCCAGCTCCATGTTATATCAAATGGGGAAATCTTCCCAAGAGATCTCTATCTACCAGCTTGACTCAACGAGCAGCAGGCCACAGTGCTAGACAGCTTATGCCAAACAACTAGCAAGACAGGAACACAACACCACCCATTAGAAAAGAGGCTGCCTATGACTTCAGACTATACTACAAAGCTACAGTAATCAAGACAGTATGGTACTGGCACAAAAACAGAAAGATAGATCAATGGAAGAGGATAGAAGGCCCAGAGATAAACCCACGCACATATGGTCACCTTATCTTTGATAAAGGAGGCAGGAATGTACAGTGGAGAAAAGAAAGTCTCTTCAATAAGTGGTGCTGGGAAAACTGGACAGACACATGTAAAAGTATGAGATTAGATCCCTCCCTAACACCATACACAAAAATAAGCTCAAAATGGATTAAAGACCTAAATGTAAGGCCAGACACTATCAAACTCTTAGAGGAAAACAGAGGCAGAACACTCTATGACATAAATCACAGCAAGATCCTTTTTGACCCACCTCCTAGAAAAATGGAAATAAAAACAAAAATAAACACATGGGACCTAATGAAACTTCAAAGCTTTTGCACAGCAAAGGAAACCATAAATAAGACCAAAAGACAACCCTTAGAATGGGAGAAAATATTTGCAAATGAAGCAACTGACAAAGGATTAATCTCCAAAATTTATAAGCAGCTCATGCAGCTCAATAACAAAAAAACAAACAACCCAATCCAAAAATGGGCAGAAGACCTAAATAGACATTTCTCCACAGAAATGCCACAGACAAACACATGAAAGAATGCTCAACATCTTTAATCATTAGAGAAATGCAAATCAAAACTACAATGGGATATCATCTCACACCAGTCAGAATGGCCATCATCAAAACATCTAGAAACAATAAATGCTGGAGAGGGTGTGGAAAAAAGGGAACACTCTTGCACTGCTGGTGGTAATGTGAATTGGTACAGCCACTATGGAGAACAGTATGGAGATTGCTTAAAAAACTACAAATAGAAATACCATATGACCCAGCAATCCCACTACTGGGCATATACCCTGAGAAAACCATAATTCAAAAAGAGTCATGTACCAAAATGTTCATAGCAGCCCTATTTACAATAGCCCGGAGACAGAAACAACCTAAGTGTCCATCATTGGATGAATGGATAAAGAAGATGTGGCACATATATAGAATGGAATATTACTCAGCCATAAAAAGAAACGAAATTGAGCTATTTGTAATGAGGTGGATGGACCTAGAGTCTGTCATACAGAGTGAAGTAAGTCAGAAAGAGAAAGACAAATACTGTATGCTGACACATATATATGGAATTTAAGAAAAAAAATGTCATGAAGAACATAGGGGTAAGACAGGAATAAAGACACAGACCTACGAGAGAATGGACTTGAGGATATGGGGAGGGGGAACAGTAAGCTGTGACAAAGTGAAAGAGAGGCATGGATATATATACACTACCAAACGTAAGGTACATAGCTAGTGGGAAGCAGCTGCATAGCACAGGGAGATCAGCTCAGTGCTTTGTGACCGCTTGGAGGGGTGGGATAGGGAGGGTGGGAGGGAGACGCAAAAGGGAGGGGATATGGGAACATATGTATATGTATAACTGATTAAATTTGTTATAAAGCAGAAACTAACACACCATTGTTAAGAAATTATACTCCAATAAAGATGTAAAAAAATAAATAAAAATAAACAGATGCTGAGCATCCCCCAAAAAATAAAAATAAAAATAAAAAAAATAAAAGAGGCTGCCTAAAATCATAATAAGGTCACAGACACCTGAAAACACATGACAAGATGTGGTCCCGCCCACCAGAAAGAAAAGATCCGGCCTCATCCACCAGAACAGAGGCACTAGTCCCCTCCACCAGGAACCTACACAACCCACTGAACCAAACTTAGCCACTGGGGGCAGACACCAAAAACAGCAGAAACCACGAACCTGCAACCTGCAAAAATGAGACCCCAAACACAATAAGTTAACCAAAAAAAGAAGACAGAGAGACACAAAGCAGATGAAGGAGCAAAGCAAAAACCCACCAGAACAAACAAATGAACAAGAAATAGGCAGTCTACGTGAAAATGAATTAAAAGAAATGACAGCAGAGATGATCCAATACCTTGGAAATAGAATGGAGAAAATACAAGAAACATTTTTTTTTCTGGTGCATGGGCCTCTCACTGTTGTGGCCTCTCCCATTCTGGAGCACAGGCTCTGGATGCACAGGCTCAGCGGCCATGGCTCATGGGCCTAGCCACTCCACGGCATGTGGGATCTTCCTGGACTGGGGCATGAACCCATGTCCCCTGCATCGGCAGGCAGACTTTCAACCACTGCACCACCAGGGAAGCCCAAGAATCTTTTAACAAGTACCTAGAACTAAAGAGCAAACAAACAAGGATGAACAACACAATAAATGAAATTAAATATTCTCTAGAAGGAATCAATAGCAGAACAACTGAGGCAGAAGAACGGATAAGTGACCTGGAAGATAAAATAGTGGAAATAACTACTGAAGAGCAGAATAAAGAAAAAAGAATGAAAAGAATTGAGGACAGTCTCAGAGTTCTCAGGGACAACATTAAACTAACCAACATTCAAATTATAGGGGTCCCAGAAGAAGAAGAGAAAAAGAAAGGAACTGAGAAAGTATTTGAAGAGATTATAGCTGAAAATTTCCCTAACATGGGAAAGGAAATAGTCAGTGAAGTCCAGGAAGCACAGAGAGTCCCATACAAGATAAATCCAAAGAGAAACACATCAAGACATATTAACCAAACTATAAAAAATTACATAAAAAGAAAAAAATATTAAAAGCATCAAGGGAGGGCTTCCCTGGTGGCGCAGTGGTTGAGAATCTGCCTGCTAATGCAGGGGACATGGGTTCAAGCTCTGGGCTTGGAGGATCACACATGCCGTGGAGCAACTAGGCCCGTGAGCCACAACTACTGAGCCTGCACATCTGGAGCCTGTGCTCCGCAACAACAGAGGGCGTGATAGTGAGAGGCCCGTGCACTGCGGTGAAGAGTTGCCCCCACTTGCCACAACTAGAGAAAGCCCTCGCACAGAAACGAAGACCCAACACAGCAAAAACAAACAAACAAATAAATAAATAAATAAATAAACTCCTACCCCCAACATCTTCTTTAAAAAAAAAAAGAAATCATCAAGGGAAAACAACAAATAACATATAAGGGAATCCCCATGAGGATAATTGCTGATCTTTCAGCAAACACTCTGCAAGCCAGAAGGGAGGGGCAGGACATATTGAAAGTGATGAAAGGGAAAAATCTACAACCAAGATTATTCTACCCAGCAAAGATCTCATTAGATTCGATGGAGAAATTAAAAACTTTACAGACAAGCAAAAGTTGAGAATTCAGTACGACCAAACCATTACAACAAATGCTAAAGAAATTCCTCTATGCAGGAAACACATGTGAAGGAAAAGACTTACAATCACAAACACAAAACAGTTAAGAAAATGGTAATAGGAACATATATATAGATAACTACTTTAAATGTAAATGGAAAAAATGCTCATACCAAGAGATATACACTGGCTGAATGCATACAAAAACAAGACCGGTATACATGCTGTCTACAAGAGACCCACTTCAGACCTACGGACACATACAGACTGAGTGAGGGGATGGAAAAAGATATTTCATGCAAATGGAAATCAAAAGAAGCTAGAGTAGCAATTCCCATATCAGAAAAAGAGTCTTTAAAATAAAGAGTATTACAAGAGACAAAGAAGAACACTACATAATGATGAATGGATCACACCAAGAAGAAGATATAACAACTGTAAATATTTATGCACCCAACTTAGGAGTAACTCAATACAAAAGACAAATGCTAACAGCCATAAAAGGGGAAATCGACAGTAAGAAAACCATAGTAGGGGACTTTAAAACCCCACTGTAACCAATGTCATCCAAAATGAAAACAAATAAGGAAACACAAGCTTTAAATGATACATTAAATGAGATGACTTATTTGATACTTAAAGGACATTCTCTCTCAAAACAACAAAATACACTTTCTTCTCAAGTGTTCATGGAACATTCCCCAGGATAGATCATAGTTTGGGTCACAAGTCAAGCTTTGGTAATTTTAAGAAAATTGAAATCAAATCAGCTATCTTTTCCGACAACAATGATATGAGACTAGATATCAATTATAGGAAAAAATTCTGTGGAAAATACCAACATATGGAGGCTAAACAATACACTACTTAATAACCAAGAGATCACTGAAGAAACCAAAGAGTAAATTAAAAAATACCTAGAAACGAATGACATGAAAACATGACAACCCAAAACCTAAGGGATGCAGCAAAAGCAGTTCTAAGAGGGAAGTTTATAACAGTAAAACCCTACCTCAAGAAACAAGAAATATTTAAAATAAACAACCTAACTTTACACCTAAAGCAATTAGAGAGAGGTAAATAAAAAAAAAAACACCAAAATTAACAGAAGGGAGGAAATCATAAAGATCAGAGCAGAAATAAATGAAAAAGAATTGAAGGAAACAATAGCTAAGATCAATAAAACTAAAAGCCGGTTCTTGGAGAAGATATAAAAAATTGATAAAGCATTAGCCGGTCACATCAAGAAAAAAAGGGAGAAGTCTCAAATCAATAGAATTAGAAATGAAAAAGAAGTAACAACTAACACTGCAGAAATACAAAGGATCATAAGTGATTCCTACAAGCAACTATATGACAATAAAATGGACAACCTGGAAGAAATGGACAAATTCTTAGAAAAAACACAACCTTCTGAGACTGAACCAGGAAGAAATAGAAAATATAAACAGACAGATCACAAGCACTGAAATTGAGACTGTAATTAAAAATCTTCCAACAAACAAAAGCCCAGGACCAGATAGCTTCACAGGTGAATTCTATCAAACATTTAGAGAAGAGCTACTACCTATCATTCTCAAAGTCTTCCAAAATATAGCAGAGGGAGGAACATGGCCTAACTCATTCTATGAGGCCAATATCACCCTGATACCAAAAGCAGACAAAGATGTCACAAAGAAAAAAAAAAAACTGCAGGCCAATATCACTGATAAACATAGATTCAAAAACCTTCAACAAAATACTAGCCAACAGAATCCAACAGCACATTAAAAAGATCATATACTATGACCAAGTGGGGTTTATCTCAGGAATGCAAGGATTCTTCAATATACGTAAATCAATCAATGTGATATACCATATAAGCAAATTGAAGGATAAACATCATATAAACATCTCAATATATGCAGAAAAAGCCTTCAACAAAATTCACCACCCATTCAACTTAAAAACCGTCCAGAAAGTAGTCATAGAGGGAACTTACCTCAACATAATAAAGGCCATATATGACAAACCCACAGCCAACATCATTCTCAATGGTGAAAAATTGAAACCATTTCCTCTAAGATAAAAAAAAGCAAGATTGCCCATTCTCACCACTATTATTCAACATAGATTTAGAAGTTTTAGCCACAGCCGTCAGAGAAGAAAAAGAAAGAAAAGGAATACAAACTGGAAAAGAAGAAGTAAAGTTGTCACTGTTTACAGATGACATGATACTATACTTAGAGAATCCTAAAGATGCTACGAGGAAGCTACTGGATCTAATCAATGAATTTGGTAAAGTAGCAGGATACAAAATTAATGCACAGAAATCCCTTGCATTCCTATACCCTAATGATGAACAATCTGAAAGAGAAATTAAGGAAACACATTTACCATTGCAACAAAAAGAATAAAATTCCCAGGAATAAAACTACCTAAGGAGACAAAAAGTCTGTATGCAGCAAACTGTAAGACACTGATGAAAGAAATTAAAGATGATGCAAACAGATGGAAAGATATACTATGCTCTTGGATTGGAAGAATCAACATTGTGAAAATGGCTATACCAGCCAAAGCAATCTATATATTGAATTCAATCCCTATCAAACTAGCAATGGCGTTTTTCACAAAATTAAAACAAAAAATTTCACAATTTATATGGAAACAAAAAAGATCCTGAATAGCCAAAGCAATCTTGACAAAGAAAAACGGAGCTGGAGGAATCAGGCTCCTGGACTTCAGACTATGCTACAAAGCTACAGTAATCAAGACAGTATGGTACTGGCACAAAAACAGAAATATAGATCAATGGAACAGGATAGAAAGCCCAGAGATAATCCCATGCACATATGGTCACCTTATTTTTGATAATGGAGGCAAGAATATACAATGGAGAAAAGACAGTCTCCTCAATAAGTGGTGCTGGGAAAACTGGACAGCTACATGTAAAAGAGTGGAATTAGAGCACTCCCTAACACCATATACAAAAATGAACTCAAAATGGATTAAAAACCTAAATGTAAGACCAGACACTATAAAACTCTTAGAGGAAAATATAGCAGAACACTCTATAACATAAATCACTGCAAGATCCTTTTTGACCTACCCCCTAGAGAAGTGGAAATAAAAACAAAAACAAACCAATGGGACCTAATGCAGCGTAAAAAGCTTATTCTCAGCAAAGTAAACCATAGACAAGAGGAAAAGACAACCCTCAGAATGGGAGAAAATATTTGCAAATGAAGCAACTGACAAAGGGTTGACCTCCAAAATTTACAAGCAGCTCATGCAGCTCAGTATCAAAAGCAGAAACAACCCAATACACAAATGGGTGGAAGACCTAAATAGACATTTCTGCAAAGAAGATATACACATTGCCCACAAACACATGAAAGGATGCTCATCATCTCTAATCATTAGAGAAATGCAAATCAAAACTACAATGAGGTATCATCTCACATGCATCAGAATGGCCATCATCAAAAAGCCTACAAACAATAAATGCTGGAGAGGGTGTAGAGAAAAGGGAACCCTTCTGCACTTCTGGTGGGAGTGTAAATTATTACAGCCACTATGGAGACCAGTATGGAGGTTCTTTAAAAAACTAAAAATAGAACTACCAGTTGACCTAACAATCCCATTACTGGACATATACTCTGAGTAAACCATAATTCAAGGAGTCATGTACCAGAATGTTCATTGCAGCACTATTTCCAATAACCAGGACATGGAAGCAATCTCAGTGTCCATCGACAGATGAATGGATAAGGAAGCTGTGGCACATATATACAATGGAATATTACTCAGCCTAAAAGGAAATGAAATTGAGTTATTTTTATTGAGGTTGATGGACATATTGTCTGTAATACAGTGTGAAGTAAGTCAGAAAGAGAAAAACAAATACCATATGCTAACACATATATATGGAGTCTATAAAAAAAGAAAAAAAAAGAAAGAAAGGTTCTGATTAACCTAGTGGCAGGACAGGAATAAAGACGCAGACGTAGAGAATAGACTTCAGGACACAGGTCGGGGGAAGTGTCAGCTTGGACGAAGTGAGAAGTTGACATTGACATATATACACTGCCAAATGTAAAATGATCGCTAGGGGGAAGCAGCTGCATAGTGCAGGGAGATCCTCTCCGTGCTTTTTGACCACCTAGAATGCTGGGATAGGGAGGGTGGGAAGCAGATGCAAGAGGGAGGGGATATGGCGATATATGTATACATATATCTGATTCACTTTGTTTTACAGCAGAAACTAACATATTGTAAAGCAATTATACTCCAATAAAGTTGTTAAAAAAAAAGTGTTCCACCTATGTTTTCTTCTAAGGGTTTTATAGAATCCAGTATTACATTTAGGTCTTTAATCCATTTTGAGTTTCTTTCTGTGTATGGTGTTAGAAAATTTTCTAATTTTGTGGTTTTACATGTAGCTGTCCAGTTGTTCCGGCACAATTTATTGAAGAGACTGTCTTTTCTCCATTGTATATTCTTGTATCCTTTGTCATATATTAGGTGACCATAGGTGCATGGGTTTATCTTTGGACTTTCTATCCTGTTCCATTGATCTATATTTGTTTTTCTGTGCCACTACCATACTATTTTGATGACTGTAGCTTTGTAGTATAGTCTGAAGGTAGGGATCTTGAATCCTCCAACTACATTTTTTTTTGTCAAGATTGTTTGGCTATTCAGTGTTTTCTGTGTTTCCTTACAAATTGTAAAATTTTTGTCCTAATTTTCTGAAAAATGCTACTGTTAATTTGATTGGGATTTCATTGAATCTGTAGATTACTTTGGGTAGTATAGTTATTTTGACAATACTGATGCTTCCAATCCAAGAACATGATATATCTCTCCATGTGTTTGTGTCACTTTTCTTTTTTTCATCAGTATCTTATAATTTTGTGAGTACAGGTCGTTTTTTCTCCATAGGTAGATTTGTTGCTAGATATTTTATTCTTTTTGATGCAGTGGTAATAGTGATTGTTTCCTTAATTTCTCTTTCTGATCTTTCATTGTTAGTGTATAAGAATGCAAGAGATTTCTGTGTATTAATTTTGTATCTTGCAACTTTACCAAATTCATTGGTGAGCTCTAGCAGTTTTCTGGTACCATCTTTAGGATTTTCTGTGTATATTATCGTGTCATGTGCAAGAAGTGATGGCTTTACTTCTTCTTTTCTAATTTGAATCCTTTTATTTCTTTTTCTTTGGCTAGAACTTTCAAAACTATGTTGAATAAAAGTGGCAGAAGTGGACATCCTTGTCTTGTTCCTGATCTTATAGGAAATGTTTTCAGTTTTTCACTGCTGAGAATGATGTTTGCTGTGGGCTTGTTGTATATGGCCTTTATTATATTGAGGTAGGTTCCCTCTATGCCCACTTTCTGGAGAGTTTTTGTCATAAATGGCTATTGAATTTGGTCTAAAGCTTTTTTTCTGCATCTATTGAGATGATCATAAGGTTTTTATTCTTCATTTTTTTATGTCATATATCACACTGATTGCTTTGTGTATATTGAAAAATCCTTGCATCCCTGTGAGAAATCCCACTTGATCATGGTTTATGCTCCTTTTAATGTGTTGTTGGATTCAGTTTGCTACCGTTTTTTTGAGGATTTTTGTGGCTATGTTCATTAGTGTTATTGGCCTGTAACTTTTTTTGATGGGACATAATGTTTTTATTTTTTAATAGACTTTATTTTAAAAATACTTTTAGGTTTACCACAAAATTGAGTGGAAGGTACTGAGATTTCCCATATGCCTCCTATCCCCATATATACACAGCATATCAGACTATCAACATCCTGCACCACAGTGGTGCATTTGTTACAGTTGATGAATATACACTGACATTATTATCACCCAAATTCTATAATTTACATTGAGATTCACTCTTGGTGTTGTGCAGTCTATGCTTTCAACAAACGTATAGTGACATATATCCACTGATGTTGTGGTGACAAGAGCATGCACTGGATATTGAGAGGGGCCTCCCCTTTGCTCTGTGGTTGTCATGGCCCTGTCAGAGATGGAGTCTGCTCCCATGTTTTTGGAGTAAAGTTCCACAGATCTGTTTTGTAGCTGTGTTTCTGATCTGCAGTGTGCAGTAGGTGGGATTGGAGCACTCCCACTGAGAGCGAAGCCACTGAGTAATCCTCCTCTGGAGTTGTTCACCTGTGGGTGTGCTCTGTTCTTTCACTCATTTTGTGAACTCTCAGATTACATTGCTGTTGACCCTGCTCTCAGCCCCACCTTAACTGTTGTTATGCTGGCAATTGGCCCTGATGTCTCTCAGACATTGTTTTCACCAGGCCACCAGTATAGATCCACTGAAGTCAGGTCCCAGGATTGAAGTAATCATGGATCTGGACCCACTGTGGGCACTATGAGGGCAGCTCAGTCTCTGGCTTCGCCCAACCCCCATGTATATGTGCCCACAAAATCTACAGCTGCTAAAGATAGACCTGTCTTGGCTGCAGAAGCACTCATTGTCTGTTCAGATGTTCTGTAGGTGCTGAGTTTACAGAGCCAGCCACGGTGGTGTCAATTCATGGTTTGTGCAGCTGTGAGGAGAGATTTCAACTCTTCTTTCTTAGTTGCATGGCCCCTGGGGTTCAGCTGTGATTTGAGCCCCACCTCTGCATGAGGGCAACCCACAGGAGTCTGCTCCCATGGCTGCCCCAGAGCACACGAGTCCACCTTGGCAAGGACAGGGCATTGAGGAGGATTCCACAGCCACCAGGGTTGTGGGATCCCCAGTGTAAACTGGGTGCATGAGGGAGCCGGTGGCCATGGGTGTGAGAGAGCTGGCCATAGTACAGATTTCCTTCTGTTATTTGAATATATTTATAGTAGTTTCTTTGAAATAGCCATTTGCTAAATCCAACTTCTTGGCCCACTCAGACACAGTTTTTTGTTTGTTTTTTGTGTTATTTTTTTGCAGTACATGGGCCTCTCACTGTTGGAGCCTCTCCCATTGTGGAGCACAGGCTCCGGGCGTGCAGGCTCAGCGGCCGTGGCTCACGGCCCCAGCCACTCCACATCATGCAGGATCTTCCCGGACTGGGGCACGAACCCGTGTCCCCTGCATCGGCAGGTGGACTCTCAACCACTGCGCCACCAGGGAAGCCCCAGACACAGTTTTTACTCTTTATTTTCTAGAATATGGGTCACATTTTTCTGCCTTTTTGGTGTTTCTTGTAATTAAAAAAAAACTGGACATATAATTTATTATAGCAACTCTGATTTCTTATTTTCTTTGTTTATCTTTGGAGGGTTTTTTTGTTTTTGTTCGATTGATTTTATTTTTTAAGTAACCTACCTGGAATTAATCTGCAGTATCTATCACCCCTGCATTGTGTGTCTGCTAATGTATCTGATTGGCTTAAAATTTTAATTCTAACTTTTTAGCCTGTCTTTTTAGAGGTCTCCTCTGTATCGATCAATCTGTATCGATCATTGATCAGTTAATAATAGGCCAGAGTTTGTGCTCAAACATCTTTAGTCTTTAAAGCTTCCATTCACTACTGGTAGATCTATGTTTGCTTTGGGTATTTTATTCAAATCAGTCAAGTTTCAAGTATTCTGTGTTTTTTATTTTCCACCAAGTTCTCTCAGATCTCCACGGCAATTGCTGTAAGGGTCTCAGACAACCAGAGATATGGGAATTTTAATAAAGCCACTAAGTAAGTATCTAATTTTAGACTCTGCATATTAAATTTTGGCTAGAATTCAGGTTCCTATTGATCTAACTAGGATCACAGCGTCAGGCTAGGAGCACTGCTGGGTTTTTCCATGCACTACTGAACAAGAGTTTCCTGTTCTCTGTTCCAAAGAAGTCAGTTCCTATGGCAGCAAACTGCTGGTTTTCACAGCCACTTTTTCACTTTTAGGTAGGGATGGGGAACTCCCCATGCAAGAATGAACTGACTCCCCTTGTTCTTACCTAAAGTTCATCTTTTTCTTTTAGTTATCACTTCTCAATTTGTTATTTGCCTTTGTTCAATATTCAGAACCCATAATTGCTTTTGACTATTTTATTCAGTTTTATAGTTGTTTTTATGGAAAGGATATGCCAACCTTTACATTCTTCCTTAGCTGTATGTCCTACTTCTTCCCATCATTTACTTTTTATTTATAATATAAAAATATGACATAGTTTTCTATATGCATTATAAGTGAGATAAAGTATTTACAATTTATTTATTTTCTAAATTCTTAATTCATAATGGTTATAACAACTGAAACCAACAAATCAGTTTTAAAATGACTGATTCATAGATCCAAGTGAACAAAATCTTTATATGAAATCACTGTTCCCTTGGGAATGACAATCCATGGTCTTACCTTTCTTTTAAAATTACTTTTATTTGCTGCCCAGTTCAGTGTATCTTATATATCAGATTCATTCTTCATTCCTTTTATACTGTACTTTTTGGAATCTTCGGACCCACAAGGAATGCCTCAGAGGTGGTCATTGGGCAGTAACTACTCTGCAATGCTAAGCATTTAGATTACTGGTCCTCACTCCTTCAAATCAGAATAAATCTCAGTAGATTTTATATGCTAGGTTTCCACATAAAATTTTGTATGAAGAAAGAGTACCATGCATTTAAAAACACTGCCTTAAAGTAATATACTGAAGATTTATTTAGTTGTGAGATGTGAGCATTCAAAATCACTTAAGTGGAATATGCATATAACTCTTGTTAATTCTTCTGAGCTTAAATACCTGTTCTTAGTGAATTCGATCAACATTCTGAAAAGCAAAAGTAAAGGCAGCAGAGCCCACCTCACTCATTAAATAAAATTTGGCATACTGATAAACAGGCTTTTGGCTTACTAAGTCCTTAAGATAAAACAGGATGCTTTACAGGTTATCCTTTTTAAAATTGACTCCCCATTACTCTAAATGAAATTATAACTACTTCAGAATATTTAACAACATCCCTTTCTTAATTTAGTTACTATTCCCTTGTGAATTTTTATAAAAATTACTTAAGCATGTATTAGTAAGTTATATAACATCATTTAAACAAGATGAGAGAATGATTATGACAATACCTTTAGATAAAGAATAGAATGTGGAAAAGTTATCATTTTTATTTCACTAAATAACTTTTATGTTAAGAGTAAAACCATAAAAAAGCTATATGGAAATTGATCTAAGGTCTTTAATAAACTGTATATACTAAAGTTATAATTAAGTTATTTTGAAGTCAAATTATTTTTATTCATGCTTTCACCTGGGGGCTGTGAGTTAGCTTGTATAGAGAGAAAAAAATAGTTACAATTAAACTTGGATTAATTTAAATTATGATTGTATTGAGGGTTCTTAAAGTTAAAACATGGTTTATTTAAGATTATGGGGAAAACTAATTTTGCTTTTCCTTTTCCAAATCTTGGACGTGAGAATGCACTTAACATTTTTTGAAGAAAAATTTTTAAAATACCCCAACTTGTGAAGATAGAATCTTTCAAGAATGTGTTTTCATCCTAAGAATTACTTTGAATTTTTCAACATTAGATGTATGCATGTGTTTGTTTTTTGTTTTTTGTTTTGTTTTTTTTAAGTTCCATGGTTATCACAGGAAATGGTGGAGCTTTTTTGGTAAGGAAACTGTTATTTAAGGAAAATAGAGATGACTGAACCTTCAATGGCAGCTCACTTCTAGATTAAAGAAGTTATACTCAAACTTAGTACATTAAAGAATTATATGGCACACTTGTTCAAAAGGCAGTTTTCTGGGGTCTTCTGTTACAGATTTCTAAAAAAAAAATACTATTGAGGCTAAGAAACTTGTATTTTTTGACAGAAACCACATAAAGTTTCATATGCATAGTCCCCTAACTCTCTTTTGAGAATCACTGGTTTAAGGCTTAGAATTTTGAGTTCTAATTTATTAATCTATCTAATTTATTGAAAGGATTCTCAAAAATACTAATAAAAATTTATATTGTCTTTTATTATGTATTAGTGAGAGAAACGATTCATTCCAGGGTGACTGAACACTGACTTGGGTCAATCATTACTTCCTTTATATATACTTATGGAGTGCATGCCATGTGTCAGGCAAAGTTCTAAGACTGAGTATATAGCAATGAATAAAAAAGACAAATCGTTACCATTTTAGAATTTCATTTTAGTAAGAGTAGTTAACAAACAATAATAATATAATAAATATTCAGATTTTATAATACCTTAGAAGGTATTAAGGACTCTGAAAGTAATAACAAGGAAGAAGGATAGGGAGTGTTGGGGTAGAAGTAAACATGGAAAGAGAATGGTCTCTTACACTCATTAAGTTCTCCTTAAGAAGGTGAATTTTAAGTATAGACTGGAAAGAGATGAGGGAGTAAGCCTTGTCAATACCTTAAAGAAAGTTAATCCAGGCACAGAGACTAGACAGAGCAATGAATGTGAGTCAACATGTGCCTTGGCATATTCTAGGAATAGGAAAGATGCTTGTGTGGCTACAGCAGAGTGAACTGGGGGCAGAGGATTGGAGATGAGGTCAGAGAACTAATGGTTTGAGGAAGATGGAAGGTCATGTGAGGCTTGTAGGTCACTGTGAGGACTTTGGCTTTTACTTGGAGCAAAATGTAACACCACTGAATGATTTTCAGCATGGAACTGATGTGACATTGTCTGTCATATTTTAACAAGTTCCCACTAGCTTCTGCTTTGAGAGTACATTGAAGGTGTGGGTAGAAGCAAGAAGTTAAATAACACTATGGTAAAACCTCCTCATCTTGCAAGACTACAGTGACATTAGTATGAATATCATAAATCCCAATTCATCCTGTAGTTGCAGCTCAAATAAATTGGCCAAAGTGGAATTTATGGTAAGAAATTTCTGAGACTCAGTATGTCAGATAATATACAATTCTGTCTTTAGTCAGAAGCTTAAAGTAACCCCACAGATTAATTCTAAAGCAGCTAACCACTGGCATATTGCAGCGTTCTGCATGGAAAATACATACTGATAGACAATCTTGCAAAACACCACTGAAAACTATCTTCAGGCTATAGGAGTATGATCTCAACCTAAATCTGACAGGCTTATGCCACACAACACAGGTATTATCATCAAAAGTTTAACAGCATTTTAGTAACATTGTTAATTCTCAGGATTCTATGGTTCAGCATCTGAGCCTGCAAAGATGAAGGCAGCCTCAAAATCACTACATCCCAAAAATGACTTCACTGAGCTGCAATGCAGATGGATTAATTCCAGCATTGTAAAGTCAACATAATTGAATATTGGCTACATCACAATATTCATTACTGTGATCTGGATCAAGTTGTGATGAAGTAATTTCCCCTGAGTTTAGTACTTAGATAGCCTATAGGGGGATCTCTTTGGACTTGACTTGAGAGAAGCCTTCCATTCCCTACCACCAAATAAATTGGCTTTTATCAGTTGCACATGGATATCTATGATTCAGAAGAGTTTCAAATGAGATCCATATGGTTTGTGGCACTCTATAGTCAAACAATTGAATGCATGAGATGAGATTCCTTTTTGGGGGAGGCAGGTGATGGAATTAATGATACATTATATAAAAAAAGAAACTCAACATGAAGACCTACAAATACAGAGAAGCATTACGTGGCTGTAATTTTAATAATGCTTCTTGCCACTTTGCAGGGGAGCTACACCTTTGCAATATCATTTCTATTACTCAGATTTCAAATTCTCAAAAAAAGTTGGTATAGGGCCCATGCTTAAACTTCCACACCGACCAGTTATAATCATAATTTTGACTTATATGTGACATATTTTACACTCTTAGAAGAGTTGTAATTTTACAATATCAAGCCTAAATTAAAGCATATAAACCTCATTTGCACAGACTCATTTTTCAAATATATTTATTTAGTAATATACATAAACAGCAACAGTCTCAGGTACCTCCTATAGTATTTTTTATATCAGAGGAAAAATTGAAATGGTCAATAAACAAAGTCAATAAATAAACATTTTGAATGTTTTTCTATTTAAATTTATCATATTACCTTAAACATAAAAAGAAAACAATATTCATGTTTTTTACCAACATGGAAAGTTGAGAGAAAAAGGTTGTATGGTGTGATACAAAATAATTAGGCTTGGTGTATTAAAAACCTTGACATTGAACATTAGTTGTAAGAATGCAGGCATTCTCACAAGTATTCACACTACATAACTGTTTTGGAGTTCACAAGCACAGAATTGTATGTAATCTAACTTACTGAATTCTGAAAAATATTTACTTTTTGTTCCTAGTGGAAAAATTTATAGCATGTTTAGTTTGCTCCTACTAAAACAGTGTGAGTTAGTTACTACTAGTCTTCTCATTCTATCAATGAGTAAACTAAAATTTAGAAGCTGCTGAACATGTGCAAATTTAAATAGCTGGTAAATGGTCAGAATACAAAACAAGCCTGTTTTACTTAACCACTATGTTAGAGAAATTATTCATACATTGGTGCATTATATACCTTTCCATCATCTTTCATGCAACTATCACCCTGGCAAATAGATTCTTTCATTTTCAATCATAGTAAACCTGTTTTGTTTTTTTTTACACAACTTTACTGGATTATAACTGCTTTACAGTGGTGTGTTAGTTTCTGCTTTGTAACAAAGTGAATCAACTATACATATACATATATCCCCATATCTCGTCCCTCTTGCATCTCCCTCCAACCCTCCCTATCCCACCCCACTAGGTGGTCACAAATCACCGAGCTGATCTCCCCGTGCTATGCGACTGCTTCCAACTAGCTATCTCTTTTACATTTGGTAGTATATATTAGTCCATGCCACTCTCTCACTTCGTCCCAGCTTACCTTTCCCCTCCCGGTGTCCTCAAGTCCACTCTCTACATCTGTGTCTTTTTCCTGTCCTGCCCCTGGATTCTTCATAACCATTTTTTTAAGATTCCATATATATGTGTTAGCACACAATATTTCTTTTTCTCTTTCTCACTTACATCATTCTGTATGATAGACTCTAGTTCCATCCACCTCACTACAAATAACTCAATTTTGTTTCTTTTCATGGCTGAGTAATATTCCATTGTATATATGTGCCACATCTTCTTTATCCATTCATCTGTCTATGGACACTTAGGTTGCTTCCATGTCCTGGCTATTGTAAATAGAGCAGCAATGAACATTGTGGTACATGGCTCTTTTTGAATTATGGTTTTCTCAGGGTATATGCCCAG
Organism: Mesoplodon bidens; assembly: GCF_964165515.1. NCBI lineage: Eukaryota > Metazoa > Chordata > Mammalia > Artiodactyla > Ziphiidae > Mesoplodon > Mesoplodon bidens. The sequence continues at coordinate 74,884,139 of NC_138163.1, forward strand.
TAGTGGGATTGTTTGGTCATATGGTAGTTCTATTTTTAGTTATTTAAGGAACCTCCATACTGTTCTCCATAGGGGCTGTCAATTTACACTCCCACCAACAGTGCAAGAGGGTTCCCTTTTCTCCACACCCTCTCCAGCATTTATTGTTTCTAGATTCTTTTATGATGGCCATTCTGAGTGGTGTGAGGTGATACCTCATTGTAGTTTTTGATTTGCATTTCTCTAATGATTAGTGATGTTGAGCATTCTTTCATGTGTTTGTTGGCAATCTGTATATCTTCTTTGAAGAAATGTCTATTTAGGTCTTCTTCCTATTTTTGGTTTGGGTTGTTTGTTTTTTGATATTGAGCTGCGTGTGCTGCTTGTAAATTTTGGAGATTAATCCTTTGTCAGTTGCTTCATTTGCAAATATTTTCTCCCATTCTGAGGGTTGTCTTTTTTTCTTGTTTATGGTTTCCTTTGCTGTGCAAAAGCTTTTAAGTTTCATTAGGTCCCATTTGTTTATTTTTGTCTTTATTTCCATTTCTCTAGGAGGGGGTCAAAAAGGATCTTGCTGTGATTTATGTCATAGAGTGTTCTGCCTATGTTTTCCTCTAAGAGTTTGATAGTGTCTGGCCTTACATTTAGGTCTTTAATCCAATTTGAGTTTATTCTTGTGTATGGTGTTAGGCAGTGTTCTAATTTCATTTTACATGTAGCTGTCCAGTTTTCCCAGCACCACTTATTGAAGAGGCTGTCTTTTCTCCATTTTATATTCTTGTCTCCTTTATCAAAACTACAGTGACCATATGTGTGTGTGTTTATCTCTGGGGTTTCTATCCTTTTCCATTTATCTATATTTCTGTTTTTGTGCCAGTACCATACTGTCTTGATTACTGTAGCTTTGTAGCATAGTCTGAAGTCAGAGAGCTTGATTCCTCCAGCTCCATTTTTCTTTTGTTATTGTTGCTTTTGTTATGGTTGCTTTTGTTATTTGGGGTCTTTTGTCTTTCCATACAAATTGTGGATTTTTTTTGTATTAGTTCTGTGAAAAATGCCATTGGTAGTGTGATAGGGATTGCATTGAATCTGTAGATTGCTTTGGCTAGTATATTTATTTTCAGAATGTTGATTCTTCCAATCCAAGAACATGGTATATCTCTCCATCTATTTGTATCATCTTTAATTTCTTTCATCAGTGTCTTATAGTTTTCTGCATACAGGTCTTTTTTCTCCTTAGGTAGGTTTATTCCTAGCTATTTTATTCTTTTTTTTTCAATGGTAAATAGTAGTATTTCCTTAATTTCCCTTTCAGATTTTTCATCATTAGTGTATAGGAATGCAAGAGATTTCTGTGCATTAATTTTCTATCCTGCTACTTTACCAAATTCATTGATTAACTCTAGTAGTTTTCTGTTAGCATCTTTAGGATTCTCTATGTATAGTATCACAATCATAGTAAATCTTAACTTATTCTATAGTTGGAGGGAGCATATACAATAGACTATGACTGATTCATTTCCATAATGTTTTCATTATGCTAAAATTATTTGCAAATCTCTAAATATTTGCAGTCAACTAATTTCTATGTGTTATAGTTTGGCTTCTTAATGACAATATTGAAGCTTACTTATTCCACATTTTTGTTGCTAGATGGAACTCAAATTTTTTTGACTAGTCTACCAACTCCCCAGATTGATTAATTTTCTGATTGCTTAGAAATTATTTGGACAAACAATAAACATTTAGGAAGTACCTAATATAGGCAATACATTTTCTGGTTATGTTGTATAATACAATGAAAAGGATGGAATCACATTCCTGAAGACACTGAGTGTCTGGAGAGATTATATTTCTATAAAAAACGTTTCTGTGGTAGGAAGAAATGTATTAAAAAGTGCTAAAACAGGGTACAAAATATTGATTGATTCCAGAAAATAAAGATTAGATTTAGATGGGATCAAAGAAGAGTTCATGGAAGAGGTGGTATTTGAGCAGAAACTTGAAGTATTCCTAGGATTGAGAGGCAAAGCTAGGGATAATGAAAATTCCATTTAGGTAGAGCAACGTGAACAAAATTATAATTTCAAAAATAATACAGGCTGTGTAGAAATGGAAGTAATATGATCTAGTTGGAACATATGTGAGAAATCTATGAGAGGAAGGGCAAGGGAGAAATTACATTTGATAGGTAGTTTGGGCCTTGAATTCCATCCTAGTGTGTTTGGACTTTATCTTTTAATCACTAAAGCATTACTAAAGGACTTTGAGTAGAGAAGTGATGTTATTTAAGCTGTGCTTTAGGAATTAGGCATCTCCATGTTTATCACAGTGACTGAAATAGATGAACCACAAGTGGTTTTTGGGTTTTTTTTAAGACAAATAATATTCTAATGTAACATTAAAAAAACCTTAACCAATCCAACCCATTCTGCTCATGTAGACACGGCCCTGAGAGGACAGTAGGGAACACAGCTTTCCATTGGGCTGCCCTAAGTGGAACTTCTCTTTATTTTATTTATTTATTTATTTATTTATTTATTTATTTGCTTTTAGCATCTTTATTGGAGTATATGAGTGAATGGGATTCACCAATCTGCAACTGAGCCATTGCTTGTTATTAAGCTGTAATAACAGAAGCATTCAGATCAATGCAGTAAAACTAGCAGTGGAAGTTTGAAACTTATGTCTTTAAAACACAAAAATTGAAGCACAGCTGGAATCACTTTAGCAATAAAATCTACTTTCACAGTTTCTTTTAACTTATGTTTGCCCACTCAGACCTTGCAACCTAGTGTATTTACCTGTGCACTTTTCTCACATAGTAGCCTGTATTAGTATGGTTCTAAACATAAATATGAGAATCTCTTGCATTTAAACCTCACTTTTAACTTTTCTAAGTTGTTTGTATTTAGAGTCAATTTTGATAACCACAATATCCATAATGAGGTCAGTAGGCAGGTAGAATCAAATAAATGGAGACTAGAAGAGGTTAAGATGTTTGTCCAAAGTTAGTCAATTTATTACTCTCACGTCTGGGGTAAAAGCTGTATCTCTTTGCTTTGAGTCCAGTGTTTTTTCTATTGCACAGAAATGCTGCTTCTCCCAGCAGAAAAGCATACAATCTTCAGCATGTTTACAAATATGGAAAGCCCAAATAAAAAAAAAACTTCCAAATATCTAATGTAGCACAAACAAAACCAGTTGAATAAAATTTTCCCTCTTAACCTGGATGTTTAGATACTGTGTTGACATAATTAGTACTTTCCATAGTTAGTTTCAAAGCATCAATTGAATGTAACTGTCTATTGAAAATAGACATAGCAAATTAGCCATGACAGTTTAGGATGAATCAACACCATGCCTAATGATGTGGATATTGATTAATTTTACAGTTATCTTGTTTGGACTAAATAACTCTTTTCATGTGTTTTATCTAAATTATCTAGATTAGCTGTCTTCATTTATGGGGGATCTCTATAATTTTTAAATCTTCAGCTCACTTTGTACTATATAGACAAACTCAAAGTTGTAGTTTATGCTCTGCATGTAGTAAAAAATGTCTTGCAATGAGAGAACTAGCAAAACTCTATGGAATTGGTATAAAAAATTAAATAATGGTGGCATTCTTTCTTTTAGGAGGCTGTGTCCATATGTTGATAAGAAAAAATTCATTAACCTCTTTTTCTGGTGGTGGCTTCAAAGCAATTCTTTTGACTATAGAGTGATAACTAGAACCAGCCATCAAAATTGTAAAGGAGTTAAAGTTTATCTTTGGCATTTCTGCCTTCTTTTCTAAAACCTCTGTCTGTTTTTTGTGTTTGTTTGTTTGATTTTTTCTTTTCAGAGTCTCTTTCTCCCAGAGACCTATGAGTCTCAAGCTATTCCAATCCAAACCAGCCTTAGCAATTATTTTTCTGTCAATTAAGAACTGATGTTTTTTCCTCTCATAAACATATAGTTTAAGACCAAAACCTAGAATTTCAGGGATCAGTAGAAATTATACTTTTGAGCATGGGGTGGATTATTTTCTGCTACATTTCAGTTATCACAATGCACAGATATTCCACCAATTAATTGGCACAACTGGCGGTAATTGTATAATTGGAACTAATGACTGCAAAATCAAAGTAAAAAATACCCTGGGTATTGCACGAATTTCTATCACCCTAGTATAATCTGAGTGTGCCTGTGTCTTGGAATCATCTTGCATATATCAGGTCTCTGGTTTCTATGACTTATGGTGAAACCAACTGGCCCAATAAAAGCCATCAATTCATCAAATAACCCATTAAACAGAATTCACAATAACCTGGACTCTTGCCCTTTGTAGTTGTACATCACCACTATATCTCATTCCCAGTTCACCCAGTTCTGCTTCTCTTCCTATTTCACACCTATTAATTTGAGGACCCATTACTGATCTGGATGCCCAGTCAAAATGATGTCTACTGAACTATATAAAATCTCACACTCCATTGTTTCTTTCATTACCCATTTGACCTATACTCTGTTTCTGCTTCTGCCAAGATGCAGAACACCTGGATCAAATCTGTCTTCAGTCACCCCTTTGGTTGAATTCAGGAAGTTGTTCTTGGATCTGAAAAATGGGTAGCATAGAACATAGTAAAAAATGTGTGGTTTTTAAAAAAAAATTATATTTTGAATGGTGGTGCTAAATCACTGCACTGCTTCAAGGATCCCGATTACTCCTGTGATTTTGATCTATTTAAAAAATAACCTGGGCTTCCCTGGTGGCGCAGTGGTTGGGAGTCTGCCTGCCGATGTAGGGGGCGTGGGTTCGTGCCCCGGTCCGGGAGGGTCCCACGTGTCATGGAGCGGCTGGGCCCGTGGGCCGTGGCCGCTGGGCCTGCGCGTCCGGAGCCTGTCCTCCGCGATGGGGGAGGCCGCAGCGGTGGGAGGCCCGCGTACCGCAAAAAAAAAAATAAATAAAAAAAAAAATAACCTTAGTAAGACAATAGCTTGGGCCATTCTGTACCTTGATTTTAGGAAGATGCAGCCCTTCTTGCAGCTTAACCATGGTCAAAATCTTCGGTATTCACCCAACTAATAATCTGTTTTGACCATTTACTGCTCAAGAAACACTTACTGTTCTCTCAGATTTGCCCTACCTGAGCCAGAAAATCTATGAAAGAACTTGGGTAGACAAGGGCAAAAGCTATAGTATTAGAGTATTCACCATGTTTGAGTATTCCATGCTTCAGGCAATGGAGTTATAGGAGTCAAGCTTGCTTCATGGACAGAATGAGCTATATACAAGACTTTGAATAATTTAAGCAAGTCAGTAACATAGTAAAGTGCAAAAGGATAGCATGATTGTAGTATAAAACAGTTCTATGCTTTGTGACCACCTAGAGGGGTGGGATAGGGAGGGTGGGAGGGAGGGAGATGCAAAAGGGTAGAGATATGGGGACATATGTATATGTATAACTGATTCACTTTGTTATAAAGCAGAAGGTGAGACACCATTGTAAGCAATTATATTGTAATAAAGATGTTTAAAAAAACAGTTCTATATTAATACAATACATCTTTTGGTTGTGTCAACTCAAATTTTCTGTAATTTTCTTTCCTTAAAAGAAAGCTGACACACAGTCTTTACCCTTTTTCTCTTTTGTCCCTTTATATTTCCTGCTGGCTTGAATGTAGACATGATGTCTTGAGGATGGAGACCATACACAGTGAAGCATTAGGATAAAAAGACCCTGAGTCCTTAAAGACTTCAGGAATCAAATCTGTCATACCAACTTTGGACTGCCTATAGTCACACTTTCAAATAAGAGAAAAATAAACCTCTAACTTAATTAAGCCATTTTTTTAAGTCTCTATTACTCAGTCAAGTTAATCCTAATTGAACATAAGAATTCTTGGGCTGTATTTCATATAAGGGTAGAACTATCCAGCTGTTTTCACCATAACATTGGGAAGTATACTATTTGATAGTTAAGGTATTGAAGTTAAACAAGCTGAGGTCAAATAGTAGCTGTGGCTTTGCTAGGAAGTTATTTACTTTTTCTGAACCTCAGTTTCCTCATCTATAAAAAGTTATTTGAATAGCCCTTCTGAGCTCATTATGGGAAATAAATGAGAAAATTAATATAAAGGAATTTTACATAGTAAGCATGATAAACACTATGTATTAATTAGTATTATTGGTTTCTACACTGCTGCTTGATCTATACATTTAATACTTCTGGCACTCTCAGCTTCATACAGAAGAATCACTGTAATTGCTTTGCCTGAAAGTTGTAGCTAAAATACATTAAAAATATTCTGGTATTTGTGCCTCATGATGCACACTCATGTGTGTAAGCATTTTTTATTAAAGCTTTTGTCAAACCATTTAAGTTGTCCAAGTGTTTTTCATTTTTCAATTGCTGACATTTTAATAGACACTGTAGAAATTACCCCATTTCTGAATTTTAATTCAGAGTTGTTCTGATATTATTGTCCTGATCTCATCCTGTTACATGCCTGTTTTGTTATGACACAGTTTTTAATGCAATATAAATAATTCTTAATTCAATTGCCATTGAGTGTCACTATATATCATTTAGTAGTTGCTGTGCCACCAAACCTCAGCAGGGTGAGATAACAAGTTCCTTTCAGCTATCATTCTGAAATTTTCTTGATGTTAGGGTCAGTACTACTTTAATAGGATTTTTCAGTTTCTACAAAAGAAGTGTAGGATCAGAAATGATGGAAATGATGGAAAGATCGTGGGGAAAACCAAACATTAGAACAAGAAACTGTTCCCAAATAACTTTACTGAGTTAATTATGTAAAAGTGTGTAATTACTTGTTGCTCACAACTGCTCTATTCATTGTATTTGTGTGTATGTATTTTTTTTCTTCCAGAAAATATTTACATAAGTTTTTGGACCGAGTGCATAAAGGAAAATAGTGTTTTAAGAAAATAAAGTTATTTTACTACTCTTACTATATAGGTGTCAGGCTTGATTATTACCTATGCTATAGAACCTAACTTTATATAGTGTTTTTATATCTCACTAGATAAGAACACAGACTTTGGAATTAGGCATATATCTTTTCTAATTAGAGGTACATCACTTACTATCTATGTGACATTTGTAGGGAGTACCCTAGGGCTCAGTTATTAGTTCTCTTTTCTTCTGTTTCTGTACTCCCCTTACCTGATGATCTCATTTTGTCTCATGATTTTAAATACTGTATCTATGCTGATTACTAAAAAAATGTAGATTCAGCCCAAAACTTTCCCCAAATTACACACACATATATATACATATATTTATATGAATGCTTAATGCTCATCTCAAACTTAACACATCTACAAATAAATATCTGATTTCTCCCTTGCCCCCTACATTTCTTCTGCAATCTTTTTTGCCTTGGTTAATGGCAATTTCATCCTTCCAGCTACTCATACCTCAAACCTTACATTCATCCTTGATTCCTCTCTTATATTCATGCTCCACATTAGTTCATCTTCAAAATATATCTAGTCTGACCACTTCTCATTATCTCCTTTGTTCATGTTACCATCATCTCTCACTTGAATTATTGTTGCAGCCTGTTAACTGGTTTCCTTGCCTATGTCATTTCACATCTGAAGTCTCTTCTCCAATCAGCAGCCAGAGTAATCCTTGCAAAATAAAAGTAAGGAATATTACTTTATTGTTCAAAACTGTGCAGTTGTTCCTCATTTCACTAAAAGTAAAAGCCCAAATCTTTATAATAGCCCATAAGGTTTTATATTGTGGATGTACCACACCTTTGCTGTACCTCTCTGATTTAGTCTCCTATTACTTTTCCTCTCATCCATTATTCTCTTGCCACAATGACCTCCTTAATCTTTCTTGAACATATTAGGCCTGCTCCCACCTCAAGTCCTTTGCACTGGTTGTGTCTTCTGCTTGGACAAGTCTTTCCCAATATATCTCCATAAATTACTACCTCATCTCCATCAAGTTTATGTTTAAATGTTACCTTTCAAGTTAGGTCTTCCTTGATTATACTATTAAAAATTGCAATTCCTCTTCTACTTTTTATTATTTCTGAAATTTTTCTTTTTTGAGATGTGATGACATATAACATTGTATAAGTTTAACATTTACAGTGTGTTGATTTGTTGTATTTATATATGACAATGTGATTATCATAACAGCATTAGCTAACATCTCTATAATTTCACATAATTATTACTTCTGATTTGTGGTGAGAACAATTAAGATCTTGTCTCTTAGCAACTTTGAATTTTATAATGCAGTATTATTATATATAATCACTATGCTGTGCATTAGATTGCCAGGACTTATTTATCTACTGGCTACAACATCTCCCCAATTATCTCACTGCCAGTTCCACCATTCTCTCTATTTTATTCCACATATGATTGATATCATACAGTATTTGTCTTTCTCTGTCTGACTTACCTCTCTTATCATACTGCCCTTATCTGGGCTAGTTGTTGCAAATGGAATAATTTCCTTCTATTGGTGAATAGTATTCAATTGCATAGCTATAGCTATAGCTATAGTTATAGATAAAGGTATATATATATATATATATATATATATATATATATAATAACATCTTCTTTATCCATTCATTTGTTTACAGACATTTGGGTTGTTTACATATCCTGGTTATTGTGAATAATGCTGCAATAAATATGGGAGTGCAGGTATCTCTTCAATATCTTGCTTTTGTTCCCTTTGGATATATACCCAGCAGTGGAATTTCTAGATTATATGGTAGTTCTATTTTTAATTTTTGTGAACCCTCCATACTGTCTTCTATAGTGGCTGCAACAATTTCCATTCCCACAGTGTACTAGGTTTCCCTTTTCCCCACATCCTTACCATACTTGTTATCTCTTGTCTTCTTGATGAAAGCCATTTTATCAGGTGTGTGGTTTTGATTTGCATTTTATTGACAATAAGTAATACGAGCATCTTTTCATGTACCTTTTGGCTATTTGGATGTCTTATTTGGAAGAACATCTGCTCAATTTCTCTACCCATTTTTAAATCAGATTGTCTCTTTTTTTGTTCTTGAATTGTGTGAGTTCTTTATATATTTTGGATATAATAACCCCTTATGTGATACATGGTTTTCAAATATTTTCTCCAATTATGCAGGTTGCCTTTTTATTGGCAAGATAAAGACATTTTGAATGCCTCTTTTCTTGTGCAGAAGCTTTTAGTTTGATGTAGTTGCAGTTTAATTTTTGCTTTTGTTGCTTATGTTTTTGAAGTCATCTCTAAAAATATCATTTGCAAGATCAATGTCAAGAAACTCCTTGTGCATATTTTTCTTCTACGAATTTTATGGTATCAGGTCTTATGTTTAAGTCTTTAATCCATTTCAAGCTAATTTTTGTGAGTGGTATAATATAGGGACCCAATCTCATTTTTCTGCATGTCATTATCCAGTTTTTTCAGCACCATTTTTTGAAGAGACTATCCTTTCCCAATGAGTGTTGTTTGCTTCCTTGTCAAATGTTAGTTGACTGTATATCTTGGGATTTACTTCTGGGCTCTCTATTCTGTTCAATTGTTTTTGGGGTCTACTTTTATGCCAGTACCATACTGTTTTAATTACTATAGTTTTATAACATAGTTCAAAATCAGGAAGTGTGATGTGTCCAGTTTTGTTCTTGTCAGGATTGCTTTGGCTATACACGGTCTTTTGTGGTTCCATACACATATTATAATTGTTTTGTTTTTTTATGTGAAAAATTCCTTTGGAATTTTGATAGTGATTTCATTGAATTGATATATGGTTTTGGGTAGCATGAACGTTTTAACAATATTAATTATTCTGATCCATGACAATGTGATATCTTACCATTTATTTTTTCTTTTGCAATTTCATTCAACAAGGTCTTGTATTTTTTATCATGCAGATCTTTAACTTCCTTGGATAAATTTATCCCTAAGAACTTTGCTGTTTTTGATGTGATTGTTTTTTAAAAAAATATTTATTTATTTATTTATTTATTTATTTATTTAGGCTACACTGGGTCTTAGTTGAGGCACGTGGACTCTTAGTTGTGGCCTGCAGGCTTCTTAGTTACAGCATGCAGACTTCTCAGTTGCAACATGCTGACTCTTAATTGTGGCATGCAAGTGGGGTTTAGTTCCCTGCCCAGGGATCAAACCTGGGCTCCCTACATTGGGAGCATGGATTCTTACCTACTGGACCACCAGGGAAGTCTCTTGATGCTATTGTTAATGGAAAAGTTTTATTTCTTCTTCAAATGTTTCATTATTAGTACATAAAAATGCAACTGATTTCTGCATGTTGAATTTATATCCTGCAATTACACTGAATTTGTTGATTAGTTCCAACAGATTTTGGCTTAGTCTTTAGCGTTTTCTATGTTTAAGATCATATCATCTGCAAGTAATGACAATTTTACTTCTTTATTTTTTATTTGGGTACATTTTATTTCTTAGTCTTACCTGATTGTTCTAGCTAGAACTTCCAGTACTATATTGAGTGTGAGAGTGGCCACACTTGTCTTGTTCCTGATCTTAAATGAAAAGCTTTCACAGTTTCACCATTAGATATGATGTTAGCTGTGTGATTTCCATATATGACCTTTATTATGTTGAGGTATGTTTCTTTTATACACATTTTGTTGAAAGTTTTTTTTTCCTCATGAAAGAATGTTGTATTTTGTCAAATGCTTTTTATGCATCTACTGAGAGGATCCTATAATTTTTATCTTTCATTCTATTAACGTGCTATATAATACTGATTGTTTTGTGTATGTTTTGAAACATCATTGTATCCCAGGAATAAATCTCACTTGGTCATGGTGTATAATTATCTTAATGTGTCATTAAATTTGGTTTGAGATTATTTCATTGAGAATATTTACATCTATTCATCACAGATATCGGTCTATACTTTGTTCTTATAGTGTCCTCGTATGGCTTTGGTATTAGGGTAATATTGGCCTCAAAGAATTAGTTTGGAAGTATTCCTTCCTCTTCTATCTGTTAAAAGTGTTTTAAATGAATTGGAATTAGTTATTTTTAAATGCTGTAGAATTCAGTGAAGATATCTAGTCCTGAGCTTTACTGTGTTAGGGAGTTTTTGATTATTGATTCAACCTCCTTACCCATTATGAGTTGTTCAGATTTTCTATGTATTTTTGATTCAGTTTTGGTAGGTTGTATGTTTCTAGGAATTTATCCATTTCTTGAAAGTTATGCAATTTGTCAGCGCATAAATCTTCATGTTAGTCTTTAAAATCCTATATATTTCTGTAGTATTAGTTGTAAAGTCTACTTTTTCATTTATGATTTTATTTATTGACTCTCCTTTTTCTTAGTCTATCCAAAGTATTTTTTTCAATTTTGTTCAAAAGCAGTTCTTAGTTTTGTTGATGTTCTCTATTGTTTTCCTGTTCCCAAATTCATTTATTCCTGGTTTTATCTATGTTATTTCCTTTCTGCTGCTAACTTTGGGCTTAGTTTGGTTTTCTATTTTTATTTCTCTAAGGTGTCAAGTTAGGTTGTTTATTTGAGATTTTTTTTAAAAAATATAAGCATTGGGCTTCCCTGGTGGCACAGTGGTTGAGAGTCCGCCTGCCGATGCAGGGGACACGGGTTTGTGCCATGGTCTGGTAAGATCCCACATGCCATGGAGTGGCTGGGCCCATGAGCCATGGTCACTGAGCCTGCGTGTCCGGAGCCTGTGCTTCACAAAGGGAGAGGCCACAACAATGAGAGGCCCACGTACCACACACACACAAAAATATTACTATAACCTTCCTTTTCAGAACTATTTTTGTAGCATCTGATGGGTTTTGGTATATTGTGTTTCCATTTTTATTTGTTTCAATTGTTTTTTTTAAATTTCCCTTTTGATCTTCTTTGATCTATTGTCTGTTCAGCAGTGTGTTGTTCATTTTCCTGTTTATTTTCCATATCCTTGTAAAATTTCCAGATTCCTCTTGTTATTTATTTCTAGTTTCCTACCATTGTAGTCAGAAAAAGAAATGCTTAGCATGATTTCAGTTTCTTCAATTTGCTAAGACTTGTTTTGTGTCCTGTCATAAGATCTAACCTGGAGAATGTTTAATGTGCACTTGAGAAGAGTGTGTATTTTACTGCTATTGGATAAAACATTCTTTAAATGTCTGTTATGTTCATTTGGTCTAATGTATCATTGAAGTCCAATGCTTCATTGTTGATTTTCTGTCTAAATGATCTATCTATTGTTGAAAGTAGGGTATTTAAGTACCCTACTATTATTATATTTTTGTCCATCTCTCCCTTCAGATCTGTTAGTATTTATTTGATATATTTAGGTTCTCCTATGTGGTGTGTGTGCATTTTTATGACTGCTATATCTTCTTGATAAATTGATCCATTTATCATTATATAATGACCTTCTTTATCTCTCATTACAAATTTTGGGTTAAAGTCTGTTTTGATTGATAGAAGTATAGCTATCCTTGGCTGTCTTTTGGTTTCCACTTGCATTAAGTTATTGTTTTCAATTCCTTCATATTCATTCTATGTGTGTTCTTAAAACTGAAGTGGGTCCCCTGTAGGCAGCATATAGTTGACACATTTTTTTTAACATCTAGTCAGTCTATGCCCTTTCATTGCTGAATTAGATTCATTATATTTAGTGTAATTATAAATATATAATATAATGCCATCTTATTAATTGCTTTCTGTGCGTTTTTTATTTCCACTGCTTCTTTTTCCCTATGTCACTGCCTAATTTTTTTTTACATCTTTATTGGAGTATAATTGCTTTACAATGGTGTGTTAGTTTCTGCTTTATAACAAAGTGAATCAGTTATAAATATACATGTGTACCCATATCTCTTCCCTCTTGCATCTCCCTCCCTCCCACCCTCCCTATCCCACCCCTCTAGGTGGTCAAAAAGCACCGAGCTGATCTCCTTGTGCTATGCGGCTTCTTCACACTAGCTATTTATTTTATGTTTGGTAGTGTATATATGTCCATGCCACTCTTTCACATTGTAACAGCTTACCCTTACCCCTCCCCATATCCTCAAGTCCATTCTCAATTAGGTCTGTGTCTTTATTCGTGTCTTACTCCTAGGTTCTTCATGACATTTTTTTTCTTAAATTCCATATATATGTGTTGTCATACATTATTTGTCTTTCTCTTTCTGATTTACTTCACTCTGTATGAAAGACTCTAGGTCCATCCACATCACTACAAAAAACACAATTATGTTTCTTTTAATGGCTGAATAATATTCCATTGTATATATGTGCCACATCTTTTTATCCATTCATCTGATGATGGACACTTAGGTTGTATACATCTCCTGGCTCTTGTAAATAGAGCTGCAATAAACATTTTGGTACATGACTCTTTCGGAATTATGGTTTTCTCAGGGCATATGTTCAGTAGTGGGATTGCTGGGTCATATGGTAGTTCTATTTGTAGTTTTTTAAGGAACATACATACTGTTCTCCATAGGGGCTGTACCAATTCACATTCCCAACAGTTGTTCAAGAGTTTTCCCTTTTCTCCACACCCTCTCCAGCATTTATTGTTTCTACATTTTCTGATGATGGCCATTCTGACTGGTGTGAGAGGATATCTCATTGTAGTTTTGATTTGCATTTCTCTAATGATTAATGATGTTGAGCATTCTTTCATGTGTTTGTTGGGAGTCAGTCTATCTTCTTTGGATAAATGTCTGTTTAGGTCTTCTGCCCATTTATGGATTGGGTTGCTTGTTTTTTCGTTATTGAGGTGCATGAGCTGCTTGTAAATTTTGAGATTAATCCTTTCTCAGTTGCTTCATTTGCAAATATTTTCTCCCATTCTGTGGGCTGTCTTTTGGTTTCATTTATGGCTTCCTTTTCTGTGCAAAAGCTTTGAAGTTTCCTTAGGTCTCATTTGTTTCCTGTGCAAAAGCTTTGAAGTTTCATTAGTTCTCATTTGTTTATCTTTGTTTTTATTTCCATTTCTCTAGGAGTTGGTTTAAAAAGGATCTTGCTGTGATTTATGACATAGAGGGTTCTGCCTATGTTTTCCTCTAAGAGTTTGATAGTCTCTGCCTTTACATTTAGGTCTTTAATCCATTTTGAGCTTATTTTTGTGTATGGTGTTAGGGAGTGATCTAATCTCATACTTTTACATGTACCAGTCCAGTTTTCCCAGCACCACTTATTGAAGAGGCTGTCCTTTCTCCACGGTACATTCCTGACTCCTTTATCAAAGATAAGGTGACCATATGTGCGTGGGTTTATCTCTGGGCTTTCTATCCTGTTCCATTGATCTATATTGCTGTTTTTGTGCCAGTACCATACTGTCTAGATTACTGTAGCTTTGTATTATAGTTTGAAGTCAGGGAGCCTGATTCCTCCAGCTCCATTTTTCGTTCTCAAGATTGCTTTCAGTATTTGGGGTCTTTTGTGTTTCCATACAAACTGTGAAATTATTTTTCTAGTTCTGTGAAAAATGCCATTGGTAGTTTGATAGGGACTGCATTGAATCTGTAGATTGCTTTGGGTAGTAGAGTCATTTTCACAATGTTGATTCTTCCAAACCAAGAACAGGGTATATCTCTCCATCTATTTGTATCATCTTTAATTTCTTTCATCAGTGTCTTATACTTTTCTGCATAGACGTCTTTTGTCTCCTTAGGTAGGTTTATTCCTAGATATTTTATTCGTTATGATGCAGTGGTAAATGGGAGAGTTTCCCTGATTTCACTTTCAGATTTTTCATCATTAGTGTATAGGAATGCCAGAGATTTATGTGCATTAATTTTGTATCCTGCTACTTTACCAAATTCATTGATTATCTCTAGTAGTTTTCTGGTAGCATCTTTAGGATTCTCTATATATATTATCATGTCATCTGCAAACAGCGACAGCTTTACTTCTTCTTTTCCGATTTGGATTCCTTTTATTTCCTTTTCTTCTCTGCTTGCTGGGGCTAAAATATCTAAAACTATGTTGAATAAGAGTGGTGAGAGTGGGCAACCTTGTCTTATTCCTGATCTTAGTGGAAATGGTTTCAGTTTTTCACCATTGAGGATGATGTTGACTGTGGGTTTGTCATATATGGCCTTTAATATATTGAGGAAAGTTCCCTCTATGCCTACTTTCTGGAGCATATTTATCTTAAATGAGTGTTGAATTTTGTCAAAAGCTTTCTCTGCATCTATTGAGATGACCATGTGTTTTTTCTCCTTCAGTTTGTTAATATGGTGTATCACATTGATTCATTTGTGAATATTAAAGAATTCTTGCATTCCTGGAATAAACCCCACTTGATCATGTTGTATGATCCTTTTAATGTTCTGTTGGATTCTGTTTGCTTTTATTTTGTTGAGGATTTTCACATCTATGTTCATCAGTGATATTGGCCTGTAGGCTTCTTTCTTTGTGACATCCTTGTCTGGTTTTGGTATCAGGGTGATGTTGGCCTTGTACAATGAGGTTGGGAACGTTCCGCCCTCTGCTATATTTTGGAAGAGTTTGAGAAAGATAGGTGTTAGCTCTTCTCTAAATGTTTGAAAGAATTCGCCTGTGAAGCAACCTGCTCCTGGGCTTTTGTTTGTTTGTAGATTTTTAATCACAGTTTCAATTTCATTGCTTGTGATTGCTCTCTTCATATTTTCTATTTCTTTCTGATTCAGTTTTGGCAGGTTGTGCATTTCTAAGAATATGTCCATTTCTTCCAGGTTGTCCGTTTTACTGGCATAGAGTTGCTTGTAGTAACCTCTCATGATCTCTTATATTTCTGCAGTGTCATTTGTTACTTCTCCTTTTTCATTTCTAATTCTATTGATTTGAGTCTTCTCTCTTTTTTTTGTTGATGAGTCTGGCTAATGGTTTATCAATTTTTGTTTATCTTCTCAAAGAACCAGCTTTTACTTTTATTGATCTTTGCTATTGTTTCCTTCATTTCTTTTTCATTTATCTCTGATCTGATCTTTAAGATTTCTTTCCTTCAGCTAACTTTTTTTTTTGTTTTGTAATTTTTTTTCCTTCTCTAATTGCTTTAGGTGCAAGGTTAGATTGTTTATTGGAGTTGTTTCCTGTTTCTTAAGGTAGGATTTTATTGCTATAAACTTCCCTCTTAGAACTGCTTTTGCTGCATCCCATAGGTTTAGGGTTGTCCTGTCTCCATTGTCATTTGTTTCTAGGTAGTTTTTGATTTCTTCTTTGATTTATTCAGTGATCACTTCGTTATTAAATAGTGTATTGTTTATCCTCCATGTATTTCTATTTTTACAGATCTTTTCCTGTAATTGATATCTAGTCTCATAACACTGCAGCTGGGAAAGATACTTGATACAATTTCAATTTTCTTAAATTTACCAAGGCTTGATTTGTGACCCAAGATATGATCTATCCTGGATATTGTTCCATTAGCACTTGATAAAAACGTGCATTCTGTGGTTTTGGATGGATTGTCCTATAAATAACAATTAAGTCCATCTTGTTTAATGTATCATTTAAAGCTTCTGTTTCATTATTTATTTTTATTTTGGATGATCTTTCCATTGGTGAAAGTGAGGTGTTAAAGTCCCATACTATGAATGTGTTACTGTTGATTTTCCCTTTTATGGCTGTTAGTATTTGCCTTATATATTGAGGTGCTCTGATGTTGAGTGCATAAATATTTACAATTGTTATATCTTCTTCTTGTATCGATCCCTTGATCATTATGTAGTTTCCTTCTTTGCCTCTTCTAATAGTCTTTATTTTAACGTCTAATTTGTCTGATATGAGAATTGCTACTCTAGCTTTCTTTTGGTTTCCATTTGCATGGAATATCTTTTTCCATCCCCTCATTTTCAGTGTGTATGTGTCTCTAGGTCTGAAGTGGATTTCTTGTAGACAAAATATATATGGGTTTTGTTTTTGTATCCATTCAGCCAGTCTGTGTCTTTTGGTGGGTTTATTTAATCTATTTACATTTAAGGAAATTAATGGTATGTATGTTCCTCTTCCCTTTTTCTTAATTGTTTTCCGTTTGTTATTGTAGGTCCTTTCTTTCTCTTCTGTTTCTTGCATAGAGAAGATCCTTTAGCATTTGTTGTAAAGCTGGTTTGGTGGTGCTGAACTCTCTCAGCTTTTGCTTGTCTGTAAAGTTCTTAATTTCTCCATCAAATCTGAATGAGATCCTTGTTGGGTAGACTAATCTCAGTTGTAGGTTTTTCTCCTTCTTCACTTTAAATATGTCCTGCCAGTACCTTCTGGCTTGCAGAGTTTCTGCTGAAAGATCAGCTGATAACCTTATGGAGATTCCCTTGTGTGTTATTTGTTGTTGTTCCTTTGATGCTTTTAATATGTTTTCTTTGTGTTTAATTTTTGACAGTTTGATTAATATGTGTCTTGGCATGTTTCTCCTTGTATTTTTCCTGTATGGGACTCTCTGTGCTTCCTGGACTTAATTAACTATTTCCTTTCCCATGTTAGGGAAGTTTTCAACTATAATCTCTTCAAATATTTTCTCAGTTCCTTTCTTTTTCTCTTCTTCTTCTGGAACCCTTGTAATTCGAATGTCGGTGCATTTAATGCTGTCCCAGAGGTCTCTGAGACTGTCCTCAGTTCTTTTCATTCTTTTTTCTTTATTCTGCTCTTCAGTAGTTATTTCCACTACTTTATCTTCCAGGTCATTTATCCATTCTTCTTCCTCAGTTATTCTACTATTGATGCCTTCTAGAGTATTTTTAATTTCATTTATTGTGTTGTTCATCATTGCTTGTTTGCACTTTAGTTCTTCTAGGTCTTTGTTAAACATTTCTTATATTTTCTCCATTCTATTTCCCAGATTTTGGATCATCTTTACTATCATTTTTCTGAATTATTTTTCAAGTAGACTGCCTGTTTCCCCTTAATTTGTTAGGTTTGGTGGGTTTTTGCCTTGCTACTTCATGTGCTTTCTGTTTCTGTCTTCTCATTTTGCTTAACTTATTGTGTTTGGTGTCTCCATTTTTTAGGCTGCAGGTTCATAGTTTCCATTGTTGATGTCTGTCCCCAGTGGCTAAGGTTTGTTCAGTGAAGTATGTAGGCTTCCTGGTGGAGGGGACTGGTGCCTGTTTTCTGGTGGATGAGGCTGGATCTTGTCTTTCTGGTGGGCAAGTCCACATCTGGTGGGTTTTTTTGGGATGTCTGTGGACTTATTATGATTTTAGGTAGCCTCTCTGCTAATGGGTGGTGTTGTGTTCCTGTCTTGCTAGTTGTTTGGCACGTGGTGTCAAGTACTGTAGCTTGCTGGTCGGTGAGTGGAGCTGCCTGTTGCTATTGAGATGGAGATCTCTGGGAGATTTTCACTGTTTCATATTACATGGAGCTGGGAGGTCTCTTGTGGACCAGTGTCCTGAAGTTGGCTCTCCCACCTCAGGGGCACAGCACTGACCCCTGGCTGAAGAACCAAGATCCTTTCATCCACATGGCTCAGAATAAAAGTGAGAGAAAGTAGAAAGAAGGAAAGAAAGAAAGGACATAAAATAAAATAAGGTAAAACAAAATAAAGTTATTACTATAAAAATAATTATTAAGAAAAAAATTTAAGTAAACAAAACAAAACAAAACAAAAAACAAAAAATGCAAAAAACAGACGGATATAAACCTGGGAAAAATGATGAAAGCAATGCTATACTAACAAAATCTCACACAGAAGCATACACATACACACTCACAAAAAGGGAAAAATATACATATATATCATTGCTCCCAAAGTCCACCTCCTCAATTTGGAATGATTCGTTGTCTATTCAGGTATTCCACAGATGCAGGGTACATCAAGTTGATTGTGGAGATTTAATCTGCTGCTCCTTAGCCTGCTGGGAGAAATTTCCCTTTTTCTTCTTTGTTCACACAGCTCCCGGGATTCAGCTTTGGATTTGGCCCCACCTCTGTGTGTAGGTCGCCTGGGGGTGTCTGTTCTTCGCTCAGACAGGACAGGGTTAAAGGAGCAGCTGATTCGGGACTCGGGCTCACTCAGGCCGGGGGGAAGGTAGGGGTATAGAGTGTGGGGAGAGCCTGCAGCGGCAGAGGGTGGCGTGACATTGCACCAGCCTGAGGTGCACCATGCATTCTCCCGGGAAAGTTGTCTCTGGATCCCGGAACCCTGGCAGTGGCAGGCTGCGCAGGTTCCCGGGAGATGAGGTGTGGAGAGTGACCTGTGCTCGCACACAGGCTTCTTGTTCGTGGCAGAACCATCCTTAGTGTCTCGTGCCCATCTCTGGGATACATGCTGTTAGCCGCGGCTCACACTCGTCTCTGGAGCTCCTTTTAGCAGCACTCTTAATCCCCTCTCCTTGCGCACCAGGAAACAAAGAGGGAAGAAAAAGTATCTTGACCCTTCGGCAAGTCCAGACTTTTCCACGACTCCCCCCCTGCTAGCTGTGGTGCATTAGCCCATTCAGGCTGTGTTCACACCACCAACCCCAGTCCTCTCCCTGAGCTCTGACCTAAGCCTGATCATCAACTCCCAGCCCTGCCCACCCCGGCGGGTGAGCAGACAAGCCTCTCAGGCTGGTGAGTGCTGGTTGGCACTGATCCTTTGTGCAGAAATCTCTCCGCTTTGCCCTCTGCACCCCTGTTGCTGCACTCTCCTCCACGGCTCTGAAGCTCCCCACCTCTGCCACCCGCAGTCTCTGCCCGTGAACGGGCTTCTAGTGTGTGGAAACCTTTCCTCCTTCATGGCTCCCTCACGGTGGTGCAGGTCCCATCCCTATTCTTTTGTCTCTGTTTATTCTTTTTTCTTTAGCCCTACCCAGGTACGTGGGGAGTTTCTTCACTTTTTTGAGGTCTGAGGTCTTCTGCCAGCGCTCAGTAGGTGTTCTGTAGGAGTTGTTCCACATGTAGATGTATTTCTGATGTATCTGTGGGGAGGAAGATGATCTCCGCATCTTACTCTTCCATGATCTTCCCCATCTCCTGACTATGTTTTAAGTTGGTGAAATTATGTGGTTGTTTGCTGTGTCTTACCTTTCTTTATCATCTGTGAATCCAATCTAGGTTTTTGTGTGTAGTTACCATGAGGCTTACATAATGGTTCTTATAAATACAACATTCATTTCAAGCTGATAGCAACTTAACTTTAATTGCTTACAAAACTCCACTCTTTTTCTCTGCTCCTTTTATATTTCTGAGGTCACTATTTATCTCTTTTACATTATGTATTTATTAAACAATTTTAGTAGCTATAGTAATTTTTAACAAGCCATTCCTTTATCCTTTATACTATAGTTAATTTGTTAACACAGCCTCCTTTTATACTATTAGAGCTTTCTTAATCTGACTGTATATTTACCTTTATCCATGGGAGGTATACTCTCATATGCATTCATGTTACTAATTATCATCTTTTCATTTCATGTTGAATAACTCATTTCAGCATTTATTGCAAGGCAGGTGTAGTGGTGATGAAATTGGAGATTGTTTATTTCTCCTTTATATCTGAAGAATAGCTTCCATATATATATTGCCAGTATTTTGGTCCAGTGATTTTTTTTTTCTTTCAAAACTTTGAATATGTCATTCCACTCTCTCTTGGCCTGTAAGGGTTCTGCTCAGAAATATATGGATACCTTAATGGGAGTTCCATTGTAGGCTACAAATTCTTTTCCTCTGGCCGCTTTTAAAATTCCCTCTTTATCTTTGATTTTTGACAGTTTCAGTATGTCTTGGAGAAGGTATTCTTTTGTTGAGATAATAAGTTGACTATTAGCTTTGTGAACTTGGATGTCCATATTTCTTCCTAGGTTTGGGGAGATCTTAGCAATTTTTCTTTAAATAAACTTTCTGTCCCCCTATTTTCCTCTCTTCCACTTTTGGAACCCTGATTACTCTGTTATTTATTATTTTAAGGAATTCTCATTAATTACATAAGCTTTCTTTATTCTTTTTCATTTATTTTTGGTTATTTTTGTTCTTCTCTGCTTGGGTCACTTTTAAATCCGTGTCCTCTAGTTAATTTATTCTGTCTTCCATTTATTCTACTTTATAACAGATGCTTTCTATTGCATTTTTCATTTGATTCATTGAGTTCTTTCACTTTAGAACTCTTGCTTGGTTCTCTTTTTATGATTTCTATCTCTTTGTAAACATCTCTTTTTGAACCTGTATTTTTTTTCATGATTTAGTTAATTGCCTTTCTGAGTTTTCTTGTAACTCATTGACTTTCTTCAAAACAGATGTTTTGATTTTTTTATTACCTAGATTATACAACTCTATGCTTTTGACTCAGTTATTAGAGAATTATTGTTATCTTTTGGAGATAATATTTTTACTTGATTTTCATGTCCCTTGTAGTTCTGTGTTGATACCTTTACATTCGACATAGCAGACACCTCCTTAAATCTTTACTAACTGCCATCAGATGAAGTATCCTGTTCATTGGTGGTATTATATCTGGGATTTTCTCTGCCTTTGTACGGGTCCACTTGGTCCACTTTTCTTGCTTCCTCTTGTGACAGAATTCTTTAAGGTTTTATGTCTTTAGTTCTTAGCACTCACCAGATTATTTGCTGGAAACCTCTCTTTTGCTTCCCAGAAGGTGGCACTATAACTCATTTATGTGGTTTCTCCTTTGCCCACAGATTCTGGTTTGTTTTTTGGATAGCATTCTGGTTAGTGGACTTGCTCTTGTGTAGCACTCAGGAACATGCACAATGAGCCAGCTGCAGTGTGAGGGAAAGTGTGTTTTTAGTATTTGGGGCATTGGTGTTACCCACAGGCCCAGTGGTGTGATCCTTAGGTGAGATTCTCGTAGAAGTTTGTGGATAAACTTCTTGCTGAAATCCTGAGTTTTGTTAGCAAAAAAATATATTTTTAATGTCTTTTGATAGTCTTCTCTGCCTTTTCCCTGATATCCCACCTAACCCCAGTTGTGGAGATCCTGACTTAGTACTCTGGGTGGTGTTAGAGAGAAACAATTTTCCCCAGCAGTATTTCACACAGCTGAGATAGCTGGGCATTCATTCACTGCTATTCTTTTTCCCCACCACTGCTAATTAGTTAAGTCCCACATTGTGTTCTCATGGAGCATGGATAGTGTTGTCAAATTTTCTCTTTCCCTTTCCACTGTGTCCAAACTGATATTTCTTTTAGCTACAATGTCATGCTGAAATCTCCCATTGGGAAGGCTGAATTTCTTCAAATTCCCTCTCATCCATGGTTATCTGCCCAAATCACCCCTGACTGTGGCTGGGAGAGGTTGAGGCAAGTTTGCTGGCTCCACTGGTTTGACATCTCATACTGAGGTCTGTATACCTACCACAAGATGTACAGGTGGGGCTTCCCTGGTGGCACAGTTGTTGAGAGTCCGCCTGCTGATGCAGGGGATGCGGGTTCTTGCCCTGGTCTGGGAAGATCTCATATGCTGCAGAGCAGCTGGGCCCGTGAGCCATGGTGGCTGAGCCTGCACATCCGGAGCCTGTGCTCCACAACGGGAGAGGCCACAAGAGTGAGAGGCCCGTGTACCACAAAAAAAAAAAAAAAGAGAGAGAGAAAGAAAAAGAAAAATGCACAGGTAGATAAGGTTCTATTCAGGTCCCCTGGTGTATGGTGCTTGGTCTTGCAACATCCACAGAGACACTTTTGTTTGTGTATGGATCTTTAGTTGTTAAAAGGGGGAACAAAAGGGAGGGATGTGTTGTTTTTTTTTTTTGCGGTACGCGGGCCTCTCACTGCTGTGGCCTCTCCCGCTGCGGAGCACATGCTCCAGACGCGCAGGCTCAACGGCCATGGCCCACGTGCCCAGCCGCTCTGCAGCATGTGGGATCCTCCCAGACCGGGGCACGAACCCATGTCCCCTGCATCGGCAGGCGGACTCTCAACCACTGTGCCACCAGGGAAGCCCCGGGAGGGATGTCTTATGCCAACATGATGCTGATATCATTAACCCCTCCTTATTTCTTATACCTTTTATCTTGTTCTACTTGTCCATATTATTTATCACCATATACAAGGACCTGGCAAGAGCCTGTCCAGGGACATGACATGATCCATACCTGTTTGCATCCCTGGTAACAGGCCTGCTGCCTGTCAACTTAACTGCAGACCCAGAATTGGTGCTGTAACCAATTCTGGGGCTACAGCCCCACTAGACCACAGCCCAAGAGGCATTTCCATCTGCCAGGAAACCTGGCAGAAATTATGCCCTTGGTAACATGTCCATCAATCACAGACCAAATTGTGGACCCAGCAGCAGAATTCTGACCTGGCTCCAGCCCCAACCAACTGTGATCCTGGAAGTAGTCTCATTACTTTAGGGACCCAGCAGGAGATCTTTACATGTAAAATGCAGTATTTAAAGACTGAAGGAGGTGTTTGCACCTTCCAATGTATTGACATCAAAGCAAGATTACACAGATCATAAAGAGTCAGACAAACATGACACCATCAAAGATAGTGAATAAAGGTCCAGTAACTGACCTTAAAGAAGTGGAGAGCCATGAACTGCTTGACAATGAATTCAAAACAGTAGCCTTAAAGAAGCTGAATGAACTACAACAGGACAGAGGTAGATTAAATAAAATCAAGAAGACAATATATGAAGAAAATGAGAATTTTAATAAAGAAATAGAAACCACTAAAAAAAAAGACAAATTCTAAAATGGAAGAATATAACGACTCAACTGAAAAATGAAAGAGAGCCCTCAATAGCAGACTCAGTCATGCAAAAGTAAGAATCAGCAAACTCAAAGACAGGTCATTTCAACTTAACCAGTCAGAGAATCAAAAATATTTTTTAAAAAGAGAGTGAAAAAAAAGTAAAGAATAAATACAGAATTCATGCAACATCATCGAATATAGTAATATGTGCATAAAGGGAGTCCCAGAAGGAGAAGAAAGAGACAGTGGGGCTGAAAGCTTATTTAAAAAATAATGTCTGAAGACTTCACAATTCAAGGCAGGGAAAAGGCCATCTTGATTAATGAAATACAAAAGTCTCTAAATATATTGAACTCAAAGTGGTCTACACCAAGACACATTATAATTCAATTATCAGAAGTCAAAGGCAAAGAAAAAATTTTGAAAGCAGCACAAGAAAATTGACTTGTTATATACAAAGGAACCCCCCCCATAAGAATATCAGTGGATTTCTCAGCAAAAGCATTGCAGGACAGGAGAGAGTGAGATGTCCTCAAATTACTGAAAGAAAATGACTGCCACCAAGAATACATTACCTGACAAAACTGTCCTTTATGAATAAAAGACAGGTTAAGACTTTCACAGTGAGAAAAAAACTAAGGGGGTTTATCACCACTAAACTTGCCTTGCAATAATTGCTCAAGGGAGTTCATCTTGAAACCAAAAAGATGCTAGACAACAACATATGAGAGTATAAATATCACTGATAAAAGTAAACATAAAGACAAATACACATATGTATATGTATAACTGATTCAGCCTGTTATAAACCAGAAACTAACACACCATTGTAAAGTAATTATACTCCAATAAAGATGTTAAAAAAAGAGAAATACAGACTATTTTAATGCTCCAATGGTAGCATAATCATTGTTAACACCAGTATTTAATTTAAAAGACAAAAGCAGTAAAAATCATGATAACCAAATAAATTTGTTAGTAGAAACACAATATGTATAAAAAAGTAAACTTTAATATAAATTACATAAAGTTTGTGAGGGGAAGTAAAGTGTTTTTATATATAATCTAAGTTAGTTATTATTTGCTTAAAACAGACTACTATAACTAAAATATTTGATGTGAAACCCGTAGTAACAAAAAATATGGTAGATACGCAAAAGATAGAAGAAAATAATAAAAGCACACCAGTACAAATACATCATCAAACCACAAAGAAAGACAACAGGAGAAGAGAGGAATGAGAGAACTACAAAACAGACAAAAAATTATCAAAATAACAATGCAAAGTATTTATCTATCAATAATTACATTTTTGTTTTCTTAATATATATTATTTCTTAATTGAAGATAGTTGGTTTACAATGTTGTGTTAGTTTCTGATATACAGCAAAGTGATTCAGTTTTACATATGTGTGTGTATATATATATATATATATTCAGATTATTTTGCATTATAGGTTATTACAAGATATTGAATATAGTTCCCTGTTCTATACAGTAGTACCTTGTTTTTACCTAGTAATTACTTTAAATGTGAATGGATTAAACTCCTCAATCAAAAGACAGAGTGGTTGAATGCATTAACTACATGCTATCTACAAAAGACTTACTTTATATTTAAGGAGACAGATACACTGAAAGTGAAGGGCTAGAGGATGATATTCCATGTAAATGGTAGATAAAAGATAGCAGGGTGGTTATACTTCTATAAGACAAAATAAGTTAAAAACCATCACAAAAGACATAGAAAGTCATTATACAATGATAAAAGGGTCAAATTAAAAAGAAGACATGGCAATTATAAATATATATGTACCCAATAGGAAAGCATCTAAATACATAAAGCAAACATTGATGTATCTAATGGGTTAAATAGATAGAAATACAATAATTGTAGGAGACTTTAATACCCAACTCTATAATGGATAGATCATCAAAGCAGATGATTTATCCAGTTTGCATTAAACTAAAAAGCATCTGAGAACAAGGGAAACAATCAACAGAGTGAAAAGGCAATCTTTGGAATGGGAAAACATATTTGTAAACCACATGTCTGACAAGGAGTTAACATCTGAAATACATAAGAAACTCATACAACTCAATACAAAATAATGATTAAAATTAATAAAGGACTTTAGATATTTCTCAAAAGAAAACATACAAAAAGCTAACAAATATATGAAAAAGTCCTCAATGTTACTAATCATCAGTGAAATGCAAACCAAAACCACAATTAATTTTCGCTTCACACCTGTTAAGATGGTTATCATCAAAAGAAAAAAAAAGGTAATAAGTGTTAATAAGGATGTGGAGAAAAGGGAACACTTGTCCACTGTTGGTGGGAGTGTATATTGGTACAGCCATTATGGAAAACAGTACAGAGGTTCTTCAAAAATTTAAAAATAGGACTACCAAATGATCCAGAAATCCCACATCTGGCCATATAAACAAGGGAAATGAAATCAGCATTTCAAAGAGATATTTGCACTCTCATTTCATTGCAGCATTAATCACCATAGCCAAGATATGAAAAACACCTAAATTATGTCAACAGATGAATGGATAAATAAAATGTAATATATGATATTTTCACTTTATGTATACACACACTCACACACAATGGAACTATTTTCCAGCCTTAAAATAAGGGCAAATTCTGCCATTTGCCATGATATGGGTGAACCTTGAGGATATTATGCTTAGTAAAATAAGCCAGACACAGAAGGACAAGTATTGCATAATCTCACTTATAAGCAGACCCTAAAATAGTTGAACTCAGAAGCACAGAGTAAAATGATGGTTGCCAGTGTTTGGGGGTTGGGAAAATGGGGAGATATTTGTCAAATGGCACAAAGTTTCAATTCTGCAAGGTGAATAAGTTCTGGAGATTTAATATACAGCACAGTGACTATGGTTAACAATGCTGTATTGAATACTTGAAATTTGCTAGGAATATAAACATTAATTCTTTTCACCACAAAAAGGTGATTATGTGAGGTGAAGAATATGTTAATTAGGTTGGTTGTGTTGATTATTTCACAATGTATACATATGTGAAAACATCAAGTTTTCCACCTTAAATATGTACAATTTTTGTCATTTATACCTCAGTAAAACCAAAAAAAACCTCAAAGACAAAGATAAAATCTTGATTTAACAAGAGAATATGATTTATTAAGTGAAAGATATCTTCAATAAGATTTAAAGCTTATTTCTCATCTGGAATCCAGAAGGTCAGAAGACAGTGAGATAACATCCTCAAAGTATTGTTTTTCTAATATTTTCAACCAAGAATTATATAATTAGCAAAACACACCTTTAAAAATGGATAATTTTACAGTGTCTCAAACTGTACTCTGTACTCTCCAACATTTATTTCCACCTTCAAACTTCAGGTGTTTTTCATGAATTTCTTAAATGTACACAAACATTTCTTAGTTAATAAATATTGAAAACCATCTACCTGTAACTTCTAATGTAATAAAGCTACCAATTCTACTCCTGGGTATATATCTAGAAAAAAATAAAAGCACTAATTTGAAAAGATGCATGCACCCCAATGTTCCTAGCAGCACTATTTACAATAGTCAAGACATGGTAGCAACCAAAGGGCTCATCAACAGATGACTGGATTAAGAAGATAGATAGATAGATAGATAGATAAATAGATAGATAGATGATAGATAGATAGTATAGATAAATAGATATAGATAGATATAGATACAATGGAATATTACTCAGTGATAATAAAAACTGTGAAATACTGCCATTTGCAGCTGTGTATGAATCCAGGGAATATTATGCTTGTAAAATAAGTCAGACAGAGAATGATAAATACTGTGTGATATCACTTATATGTAGATCTGAAATAAAATACAGATGATTGTATATGCAAAACAGAAACATTCACAGATATAGAAAACAAACTGTGGTTATCAAAGGGGAGAAGAAAGAGAGGAGGGACAAATTAGGGGTATGGGATTAACAGATACAAACTATTATATATAAAATTGACCAGCAACAAGGATATACTGTATAGCAGAGAGGATTATACCCATTATCTGGTAATAACCTATAATGGAGTGTAATCTATAAAAATATTAAATCACTATGCTTAAACCTTAACCTAACATAATATTGTAAATCAACTACACTTCAACTAAAAAATTAGTTCATGTAATATAATAATTAGTTTAAATTCATTAATTTCCTCAATCAAAAGACATTAATAGATGAATGTATAAAACAGAAAGAGCAAAAACAAGAAGGGCAAGATGGCATTGTAGAAAGACCCTGAGCTTACCTCCTCTCATTGGACACATCAAATCTACACCTACATATAGAGCAATTTCTCCTGAAGAAGACTTGAGAACTTATTGAACAGTTACTGTACATAGAAGGACCACATAGTAATGGAAAAGGAGCATGGAGACGATATTCATGAGAACCCCAGATCCACAGTGGTGACATGCACTAAGAATGAATATAGCTGGGGGACACAAGCACAGATTTGCCCACCATGACACGCAATAAAATACAGCAGTGTAAAGGGTGCCTACACTGTACAGTAAGAATATCCATTTCCTAACCCTAGAGCTTCTGCCAAATGAGCAGGGAATAACTGGAGCCCTCTTCAATCTCTTTAGGATTGAAGGTGCCAGGGAGCACCATTGTTTGAGTCCTCCAGAACTCCCCCCAGCCCATGTGTACCTCAGGATTCCTCAGAAACTTCTCCAGCCTCAGCCATACCACCAAGGCAACCTTTGTTGCAGTGCTTCCCAGGAACTACCTCTGGCCTGGACCACTCCAGCACTAGTCCTACCTCCAAGGATGCCTTGCATGAAGCACTCCCCAGGGACTGCCCTTAGCTCTGACCAATCTAGCCCCAGCCAGCTTGTCAAAGCTGCCACACACAAGAAGTCTACACAGGAGACTCTCCCACAGAAGGACACTACTTCAAGACTAGGAGAGGTAGCTGTTTCACTTAACTCATACAAACAAACAGACACAAAACAAAAGTCAAACAAACTAAGAAAACAAAGGAATATGTTCCAAATGAAAGAACAAAATAAAACTCCAGAAAAATATCCTAATAAAATGGAGATAAGTAAATTGCCTGATAAAGAGTTTAAAGAAACAGTCATAAAGATGTTCACTGAATTCAAGAGTAAAATGAAGGAACCCAGTGAAAACTTCAACAGAGATTTAGAAAGAACCAATATAATAAAGAACCAATCAAAAATGAAAATTACAAAAAGTGAAAAAAACTACACTAGAGGGAATCAGCAGCAGATCAGATGATACAGAAGAATGGATAAGAGATTTGGAGGATAGAATAGTGGATATCACCCAATAGAACAACACAAAAGAATAAAGATTTTTTTTTAATGAGGAGAGTTTAAGGTACTTCTGGAACAACATTAAGCATACTAACATTCACATTATGAGAGTCCCAGAGGAGATGTGAGAGAGAGAGAGAGAGAGAGAGAGAGAGAGAGAGAGAGAGAGAGTGTATTTAAAGAAATAATGGCTGAAAACTTCCCTAGTCTCAAGAAGGAAACAGACATCTAGGTCCAGGAAGCACAGGAAATTCCAAACAAAATGAACTCAAAGAGATCCACACGAAAACATTATAATAAAAATGGAAAAAGTTGATAGAGAGAATCTTAAAGACAGCAAGAGAAAAAATACTAATCACATATAAGGGAAACTCCATAAGACTATCAGCTTATTTCTTAGCAAAAACTTTATAAACCAGAAGGTAGTGGCAGGATACATTTAAAATGCTGAAAGGAAAAAAAAAACTTACAACATAGAATACTCTATGCAGCAAAGTTATTATCCAATATTAAAAGACACATAAAGAGTTTCCCAGCTGAGCAAAAAATAAAGGAGTTCATCACCACTAAACCAGCCTTACAAGAAGTACTAAAGAGTCTTCTTTAAGCAGAAAAGAAAAGGGCTGAACAAGAAATAAGAAAATATATGAAAAACAACAACAAAAATCTCAGTGGTAAGGGAAAATATATAGTAATGGCAGTTAATAGACTAGTAAAAAAGCTAGTATGTCATGTTTGTTTTCTATGTCTGTGTATTTCTTTTTGTAAATAAGTTCATTTGTATCAAATAAGTTCATTTGTATCATTCTTTTTTAAGATTTCCCACATAAGTAATATTGTATGATATTTGTCTTCATCTGACTTACTTCACTTAGTATGATAATCTCTAGGTTCATCCATGTTGCTGCAAATGACATTATTTCATTCTTTTTTTTATGGCTGAGTAATTATGGTTTCCAAAGGAGAAAGGGAGGAGGGATAAGTTGAGAATTTGAGATTAACAGATATACACTACTATATATAAAATAGATAAACAACAATGACCTGTATGTGTGTGTGTGTGTAACTGAATCACTTTACTGTACACCTGAAACATTGTAAGCTATTATATTTCAATTCCAAAAAAAAGAGGAGAAAATTTTAAATAAAATAGCCAAAAAACAAAACAAACTAAAAAAAAGAGAATTGTTTGTTGCAATAAGTAGCTGACTCATTGCTTATTTTCCTTTCTACCCACAATAATACTACTTTTTAAATGTTATTTTATGACTAATCATTACATTCTTCAATGAATAATCTATGGGGAAATAGAAATTTTACAATAATAGCAAGCAGTAGATTCTTAAATATTCTGCAAATATTTTATTCTAAAATAAAAAATAAAAATCCAACAATTAAAAACTAGAGCTTATCTGCACATGCAGAATTAAAATTTGTATGCAATTTCTATAACTAATCATGTAAAACAAAATAAAATATTATTGAGAAGATATTTTTATTTTACTGTGAATGTATGAAAGTCCACTAATGGTATTGGTTCATAATTTTGCCACAAACATAAGTTATTTTCAATATAAAATATAAAAAGTAAGGGACAGTAGAAACTATTTGATCTCATAGTTATTAATCAAAATGTGAGAAGATAGGGATTTTTCAAGACATACCTGTCGAGATACTGTCTCCTCACTTCTGATTCACATGGTTGGGATAGGGAAAGAGTGCATGCATGAGTATTTCTGTTGTACGTACCTGGTGCACATCCACCAGCAAGTCAGCTCCTTCCATTTATAGTCAGAGGAACTGAATACTAGAGAGATTAAATATTTTACAAAATTAGAGTATTAATATAAAAAAGTTACAGTACAGTGGAGTCATTTGTATTAGAATAGTGTTTAATTACTTTATTGAAAATATGAAATATATATTAGTGGCTTTAAATCCCCAGATCCTATTGAAAAAATGCATAACTTTCCTGAAGGTATAACTTCAGGGGATGAGAAAATCAGTATGCTCATAGAAACCATTATTAAATTCTCATAAATTTTCCAAATTTTATTATAAGTGTTTTTTTCTATGCGTGATATTTTTCCCCTTTTGAATAGCCAATTTACATCTTACTGACTAGAAGGGCTACTTTAAAAAGAAAGTAAAAACAATTTAATTGAAGTAAAATTCACATAATATAAAATTAATCATTTTAAAGTGAAAAATCCAGTGATATTTAGGATATTTACAATGTTGTGTAATCACCACCTCTATCTAGTTCCAGAATATTTTCATCACCCCAAGGGGAAAGCTTATACCCATTAAGAAGTCACTCCCCATTTCCATTATTTTCTACCCCTGGCAACCACCAATCTGCATTTTGTCCCCAAGGATTTATCTCTTTTGGATATTTTATATAAATAAAATCATATAATGTGTTTTTTTAAAAGCTAGTATGAAGGTTAAAAGGCAAAAGTAGTACGTTCATCTATAACTACAATAAGTAGTTAAGGGATACACAAATAAAAATATGTCAATTATGATACCAAAAATATAAAACATGGTGGGGGTAGTAAAAATGCAATATTTATAAAATGGCTTTGAACTTAAGCAATGATCAGCTTACATAGACAGATACATATATATATATATATATATATATATATATATATATATATATATATATATACCTTATGTTAACCACAAACCAAAAACATACAATGGCTGTACAAAAAATACTAAGAAAGGAATCTAAACATAACACTAAAGGAATCCATAAATCCAAAAGGAAGGAAACCATGAGAAGACACAAACAGAGAACTAAAAACCATCAGAAAACAAATAACAAATTGGTAATTATTACATACCAATAATTACTTTAAATGCAAATGGACTAAATGCTTCAATCAAAAGAAATAGGGTAGCTGAATGGATAAAAAATAAGACCCATGTGCATGCTGCCTACAAGAGGCCCACCTCAGATCTAAAGACACACATGGATTGAAATTGAAAGGATGGAAATATGTGTTCCATGCAAATGGAAAAGAAAAGAAAGTTAAGGTAGCAATACTCATATTAGAAAAACAGACGTTAAAGAGAAGACTGAAAGAAAAGACAAAGAAAGCCATTACACAATGATAAAGGATAGCATGTGCTACAAACATAGGAAGACCTAAAAATATACATCAAATATTAACAGCAGTAAAGGGGGAAACAGACAGCAATGCAATACTAGTAGAGGATTTTAATACCCCACTTACATAGTTACATCAATGGGTAGATCATTGAGACAGAAAATCATCAAGGAAATAACATCCTCAAATGACACATCAGAGAAGATGGATATATATGTCCATAAAAAAGCAGCAGAATAAACAATCTTCTCAGGTACACATGGACCCTTACCTAGGAAGAATTCCATGTTAGGATACAAAACTAGCCTCAATAAATTTGAGAAGATTTCAGTCATATAAAGCATCTTTTCTGACCACAATAGTATGAAATTAAAAATCAACTACAAGAAGAAAACTGGAAAACAACAAACACATGGCCATTAAACAAAATCTACTAAACAATCAATTGGTGAATGAAGAAATTTAAAAGAATTAAAAATACCATGAGACAAATGAAAATGGAAATATAACTTTAAAAATATTTATGGCAAATAGTAAAATTAGTTCTAAAAGGGGAGTTCATAGCTCAATAAACAAGAAACTTAGAAGCCTACCTCAGGAAATAAGAAAAATCTGAAATTAACTATCTAAATGTATATTTAAAGAAACTAGGAAAAAGGAAACAAAACCCAAAGTTAGTTAGTGAACTGAACAAAACAGTTCAGTGCAAAAATGAATGAAATGGAGATTAGAAATACAATAGAAAACATCAATGAAACTAAGAATTGGTTCTTTTAAAAGGTCGACAATATCATCAACCTTTAGCCAGACTCACGAAGAAAAAGAGAGAGCCCAAATAAATAAAGTCAGAAATGAAAGAAGAGAAATTATATAAGATTACAAGAGAATATTATCAACAATTAGAGGCCAACAAATTTGACAACCTAGAAGAAATAAATATCTAGAAACATATAATCTTCCAAGACTGAAAGAATAGAAAATCTGAATAGATTGATTGCTAGTAACAAAACTGAATCAGTAATAAAAAAAAAATCCCCCAAACAAAAGTCCAGGTCAAGATGGCATTACAGGTGAATGCTACTAAACATCTGTAAAGTTAAGACTGATCCTTGTCAAAGTATTCCAAAAAACTGAAGTGGAAAGGAGATTTCCAAACTAATTTTAAGAGGCTAGCATTACCATGACACCAAAAACAGAGACACCACAATGAAAGAAAATTACAGGCTAGTACCATGATGAAAATAGAAACAAAAATCCAAAACAAAATGTTAGCTAACTAAATTCAACAATGCATGAAAAGAATCATACACCTTGATAAGGTAGAATTAATTTTAGGAATGCAAGATTGGTTTATCAACTGTAAATCAATCAATTTGATAAACCATATTGACAAAACAAAAGATAAAAATCGCATGATTATCTCAATTGATGCAGAAAAAGCATTTGACAAAATTCAGCATACATTTATGATAAAAAACCCCAAGAAGTGGGCATGGAAGGAACATGCCTCAACATAATAAAGGCTATATGGGGCACATCAACAGCTAACATCATACTCAATATTGAAAAGCTGAAAGCTTTTGCTCTAAGAGCAGGAAGAAGACAAGGATGCCTACAGTCCCCATTTGTATTCAACATAGTATTGGAAGTTCTAGTCACAGCAACTAGAAAAGAAAATATACCTAAACTGGAAAGGAAGAAGTAAATCTGTCACTATTTCCTGTCAATAGAAAGTTTGTTCTTTGAGAAGTTAAAGAAAACTGATAAACCATTAGACAGACTTATCAAGAACAGAAGGGAGAAGACTCAAATCAATAGACTTATAAATGAAAAAGGAGAAGTAACAACTGACACTGCAGAAATACAAAGGATCATGAGAGATTACTACAATCAACTCTAAGCAAATAAAATGGGCAACCTGGAAGAAATGGAAAAATTCTTAGAAATGCACAACCTGCCGAAACTGAACCAGGAAGAAATAGAAAATGTGAACAGACCAATAACAAGCACGGAAATTGAAACTGTGATTAAAAATCTTCCAACAAACAAAAGCCCAGGACCAGATGGCTTCACAGGCGAATTCTGTCAAACATTTAGAGAAGAGCTAACAGTTATCCTCCTCAAACTGTTCCAACATGTAGCAGAGGGAGGAACACTCCCAAACTCATTCTACAAGTCCACCATCACTCTGATACCAAAACCAGACAAAGATGTCACAAGGAAAGAAAACTACAGGCCAATATCACTGACGAACATAGATGCAAAAATCCTCAAAAAAATACTAGCAAACAGAATCCACCAGCACATTAAAGGGATTAAACACTATGATCAAGTAGGGTTTATCCCAGGAATTCAATGATTCTTCAAAATACGCAAGTCAATCAACGTGATACACCATATTTAAAATTTGAAGGAGAAAAACCATATGATCATCTCAATAGATGCAAAGAAAACTTTTGACAAAATTCAACACCCATTTATGTTAGAAACCGTCCAGAAAGTAGGCATAGAGGGAACTTACCTCAACATAGCAAAGGCCATATATTACAAACTTACAGCCAGCATCATCCTCAATTCTGAAAAAACAAAAACCATTTCCACTAAGATCAGGAACAAGACAAGGTTGTCCACTCTCACAACTACTATGCAACATAGTTTTGGAAGTTTTAGCTACAGCAATCAGAGAAGAAAAATAAATAAAAGGAATCCAAATTGGAAAAGAAGAAATAAAGCTGTCACTGCTTGCAGATGACAGGATAATATACATAGAGAATCCTAAAGATGTTACCAGACAACTACTAGAGCTAATCAATGAATGTGATAAAGTAGCAGTATACAAAATTAATGCACAAAAATCTCTTGCATTCCTACACACTAATGATGAAAAATCTAAAAGTGAAATGAAGAAAACACTCCCATTTACCACTGCAACAAAATGAATAAAATATCTAGGAATAAATCTACCTAAGGAGACAAAACACCTGTATGCAGAAAATTATAAGACACTGATGAAAGAAATTAAAGATGATATGAATAGATGGAGAGATATACCATGTACTTGGATTGGAAGAATCAACATTGTGAAAATGACTCTACTACTCAAAGCAATCTACGGATAGAATGCAATCCCGATCAAACCACTCCAGGCATTTTTCACAGAATTAGAACAAAAATTTTCACAATTTGTATGGAAACACAAAAGACCCCGAATAGCAAAAGCAATCTTGAGAAAGAAAAATGGAGCTGGAGGAATCAGGCTACCTGACTTCAGACTATACTACATAGTTACAGTAATCAAGACAGTATGCTACTGGCACAGAAACAGAAATATAGGTCAATGGAACAGGATAGAAAGCCCAGAGATAAACCCATGCACATATAGACACTTTACCTTTGATAACGGAGGAAAGAATATACAGTGGAGATAAGACAGCCTCTTCAGTAAGTGGTTCTGGGAAAACTGGACAGCTACATGGAAAGGAATGAAATTAGAACACTCCCTAACACCATACACAAAAATAAACACAAAATGGATTAAAACCTAAATGTAAGGCCTGACACCATCAAACTCTTCGAAGAAAACATAGGCAGAGCACTCTATGACATAAATCACAGCAAGATCCTTTTTTACCCACCTCCTAGAGAAATGAAAACTAAAACAAAAATAAACAAATAGGACCTAATGAAAGCTACAATCTTTTACACAGCACAGGAAACCATAAAAGCTATGAAAAGACAACCCTCAGAATGGGAGAAAATATTTGCAAATGAAGCAACTGACAAAGGATTAAACTCCAAAATTTACAAGCAGCTCATGCAGCTCAATATCAAAAAAAAACCCATAAATGAGCAGAAGACTTAAATAGACATTTCTCCAAATTAATCCTTTGTCAGTTGCTTCATTTGCAAATATTTTCTCCCATTCTGAGGGTTGTCTTTTGGTCTCGTTTATGGTTTCCTTTGCTGTGCAAAAGCTTTGAAGTTTCATTAGGTCCCATTTGTTTATCTTTGTTTTTATTTCCATTTCTCTAGGAGGTGGGTCCAAAAGGATCTTGCTGTGATTTATGTCATAGAGTGTTCTGCCTATGTTTTACTCTAAGAGTTTGAGAGTTTCTGGCCTTACATTTAGGTCTTTAAGCCATTTTGAGCTTATTTTTGTGTATGGTGTCAAGTAATGATCTAATCTCATACTTTTACATGTCCCTGTCCAGTTTTCCCAGCACCACTTATTGAAGAGGCAGTCATTTCTCCACTGTACCTTCCTGACTCTTTTATCAAAGATAAGTTGGCCATATGTGTGTGGGTATATTTCTGGGCTTTCTATCCTGTTCCATTGATCTATCTTTCTGTTTTTGTGCCAGGACCACACTGTCTTGATTACTGTAGCTTTGTAGTATAGTCTGAAGTCAGGGAGCCTGATTCCTCCAGCTCCGTTTTTCGTTCTCAAGATTGCTTTGGCTATTCAGGGTCTTCTGTTTTTCAAACAAATTGTGAAATTTTTTGTTCTAGTTCTGTGAAAAATGCCAGTGGTAGTTTGATAGGGATTGCATTGAATCTGTAGATTGCTTTGGGTAGTAGAGTCATTTTCACAATATTGATTCCTCCAATCCAGGAGCATGGTATATCTCTCCATCTATTTGTATCATCTTTAATTTCTTTCATCAGTGTCTTATAATTTTCTGCATACAGGTCTTTTGTCTCCTTAGGTAGGTTTATTCCTAGATATTTTATTCTTTTTGTTGCAATGGTAAATGGGAGTGTTTTCTTGATTTCATTTTCATATTTTTCATCATTAGTGTACAGGAATGCCAGAGATTTCTGTGCATTAATTTTGTATCCTGCACTTTTTGTTAAATGAGTTAGTTAAATATTGTATATTTATGTGCTCTGCCTTGTTTTGGGGGTTTGACAGGACAGCAATGGCATATGAAGTATAAAGTTTATGGGGGGTAAAGGAGGTTTGATTAAGCAGGCCATTTACCTACTATACATGTACATGTATGTGTACATGTGAACGTGTATGTATACATGGGTGCATGTATCTGTGTATGTGTAATCATATATGTGTATGTACAGTGTATAATTGTTTTATGTCCTGTGACCACTGACTGATTAGCACCTTATGGTTGATGATGCTGTTAAATAATATTCAATTAAAGCTCAGCTACAAGTTGCTTGACTATGTTAAGGTCTCAGAGAGCCATAGCTGAGTCACAGCATCCCCCCAAAATTAAAAAAAATACCAAGTGCATGAAACCACAGTTATGTGTGAGCATGGGCTGATTAGTCATTAGTCCATGTCATTAGTCCATCAAGATGTCTTAAGAGGAAAGCATGGGCAATTTTGGATGAGATTGTCTTGAAGTAAGAACCAGATGGCAGATGTAATTCATTTATAGAAACATCCATGATTCATGGTCCCAGAGCCAGAAGAGGGACGTGTGTTGCGTGAGTCAATGATTTCTCATGCCTTACTGATTAAGCTCTGGTCATTAGTTATGATAAGCATGTTGACTGGAAATAATTTGACAGTGTGCTATGTACAATTAATAGATCCATATTAACCATTCTGATTACTTCAAAAATATTTGTATTGCCTAGGATTTACTGTATTTCAATCATATAATATCTTATACAATATCAATAAACTAATGTAAATGCTTATACTCATGGGGTATATAGTTAATGCACAATTATACATACCATGCATTATGCACAATAAAGCAAACATATGTATTTATATATGTGGAGGAGTGCCTAATACATGAAATACATAGTATTATTATTTAGATAATGCCATTTTTAATACTTATTAGTATTCAGGGGTAGTGTAGATGTCCCATAATAAATTAGTATTAGTATTATTAGTATTCAGGGGTAGTGTAGATGTCCCATAATAAATTATTGAAGGAATAGTGTAAGTAGATTTCAGCTTTGGGTGCTGATGGTGGAACTGGAGCTTCTTTCTTGAGTCTTAGTGAGATGTGTTGCTCTCCTTTTTTGGTTTACAAGAGCAAGGTAATGGAAATACTACAAAGACTCTTCATTTTAGGAGATTGTTTTCAATGATACTTGTTACTGGTATTAGAAGTAACATTAGGAAAACAACTAGGATAGATGTTAGTTGTCTAATGATGATAAATGGGCGTTCAACTGGTTGCCCTGTTGTTCATTTTCATGTTAATGTTAATAGATCTGCTACTAGTTACTCAGAATAGACACTGGCTGAGAGGTCAGAATGATAAACTTTCTTGTTTTGATGTATGAAGTATAGGGATAATTGTTAGGATTAGGATTGAAGAGATTAAGGCTAGTTTGTTGGGAATTGATCATAGAATTGCATATACAAATAAGAAACATCACTCTGGTTTGATATGAGAGGGTGTGTTGAGGAAGTTGATTGGAGTGTAGTTGTCTGGGTCTCCTGGAAGATCAGGTAAGAATAGCACTAGTATTAGTAAGATTAAAAATAGGAATAAGGTATCCAACGTATCTTTGTGTAGTATTGATGAAAAATAGGATTTTGTCGATATTGGATGAGATTACTGTGAACTTATTAAAACATGTTTCATGGAGAAATAGTAGGTGGATGACTGCTAAGGCTGCAATGATATATGGAAGGATAAAGTGGAAGGCAAAGAATCATGTAAGGTTGCCTTATCAACTGAGAACGCTCCTCAGATTCATTTGACTAGATTAGTGCCAATGTAAAGAATTGCTGAAAGGAGGTTTGTGATGACTGTTGCTCTTCAGAGGGATATTTGGCCTCATGGTAAAATGTAACCTATAAATGCTGTAGCTATTACAGTCAACAATAGAATAACTCCAACGTTTCATGTTTCTAGGAAAGTGTAGGATCCATAATAAATGTCTCACCCTACATTAATATATAAGCAAATAAAGAACATGGAAGCTCCGTTTGCCTGTAGGTATCAGATGATTCATCCATAATTTACATCTCGGCAGATGTGAAAAGAAGGCAGTTATTTTATCTGATGTGTAAGTTATTGTTAGAAATAACCCTGTCAAGATTTGTAGAACTAAACAGATACTGAATAAGGAACCAAAGTTTCATCATGATGAAATGTTTGATGGAGCTGGAATATCAATAATTGTGTTGTTAATAATTTGGATAACAGAGTGGGATGTTCAAATGTTGGTCATTAGTGTTCTTACAGTTGAAATACAGCAATGATTTTTCACGTCATTGGACATGTTTAGATTCCAAGTAAGAAAAATTATGACATACATGGTATTTATTTTAAGTACTATTTTTATAGTTAGTTATGTAGGTTTTTCTTCAAAAAATTCAACTATTTATGGTTGGCTTGTGTTAACTGTGAGTGGTGGCATTGGTTGTGGGATTGTAATACAATTAGTGGATCATTTTTGGGTTTAATACATTTTAAAAATTTATTTGAGGAGCATATTAGTGGTATTTGGTTATACAACAGCTATGGCTACTGAGTGGTATCCTAAGGTCTGAGTTTCTAATAAGACCATGTAGGGATGTTTCTTTCATGGATGATAATGGAGCTTGTAATGGTTCTTTATGTTCTAAAGGATGAAGAAGTAGATATTGTGTTTAAATTTAACAGGATGGGGGGATTGAGTAATTTATGATACTGGGGATTCTGGTGGATTTTTTGTTTGTTTGCTTGTTTTAGTGAGGAGGCTTTGGGAATTGCTGTGCAGTATAGCTATGGCACTTGGCTTGCGATTGTTATTGGCTGATCACTGCTTATCGGTGTTATGGTAATTATGTAAGTTATTTGTGGAAACTACAAAGCTACAGTCATCAAGAAAGTATGGTACTAGCACAAAAACAGAAGTATAGATCAATGGAACAGGATAGAAAGCCCAGAAATAAAGCCACACACCTATGGTCAACTAATCTATGACAAAGGAGGCAAAGATATAAAATGGAGAAAAGACAGTCTCTTCAATAAATGGTGCTGGGCAAACTGGACAGTTATATGTAAAAGAATGAAATTGGAACACTCCTTAACACCATACACAAACAAAAAGTCAAAATGGATTAAAGACCTAAATGTAAGACCAGATACTATAAAAGTCTTAGAG
The DNA here is from genome assembly GCF_964165515.1 of Mesoplodon bidens. Lineage (NCBI taxonomy): Eukaryota > Metazoa > Chordata > Mammalia > Artiodactyla > Ziphiidae > Mesoplodon > Mesoplodon bidens. The sequence continues at coordinate 74,924,258 of NC_138163.1, forward strand.
GAAAAACATAAGAAGAACACTCTTTGACATATTCACCACAAGATCTTTTTTGACCCACCTCCTAGAGTAATGAAAATAAAAACAAAAATAAACAAATGGGACCTCATTAAACTTAAAAGGTAGTCCACAGCAAAGGAAACCATAAACAAGATGAAAAGACAACCCTCTGGGAGAAAATATTTGCAAACGAAGCAATTAATCTCCAAAATGTACAAACAGTTCATGCAGCTTAACATTAAAAAACAAACAACCGAATCAAAAACTGGACAGAAGGCCTAAATAGACATTTCTCCAAAGAAGACATACAGATGGCCAAGAGGAATATGAAAAGATGCTCAGCATCACTAATTATTAGAGAAATGTAAATCAAAACTACAATGAGGTATCACCTCACACTGGTCAGAATGGCCATCATCAAAATATCTACAAACAATAAATGCTGGAGAGGGTGTGGAGAAAAGGGAACCCTCATGCACAGTTGGTGGGAATGTAAATTGATACAGCCACTATGGAGAAAAGTATGGAAGTTCCTTTAAAAGCTAAAACTAGAACTACCATATGACCCAGCAATCCCACTACTGGGCATATACCCAAAGTAAACCATAATTAAAAAAGACACATGCACTCCAATGTTCATTACAGCACTATTTACAGTAACTAGGTCATGGAAGCAACTTAAATATCCATAGACAGATGAATGGATAAAGAAGACGTGGTACATAAATAGAATGGGATATTAGTCAGCCATAAGAAAGGAATGAAATTGGGTAATTTGTAGAGACGTGGATGGACCTAGAGACTGTCATACAGAGTGAAGTAAGTCAGAAAGAGAAAAACAAATATCACATATTAATGCATATATGTGGAATATAGAAAAATGGTACAGATGAACCTGTTTGCAAGGCAGAAATAGAGACACAAACCTAGAGAAAAAACGTATGGACACTAAGGAGGGAAAAGGGGGGTGGATGAATTGGGAGAATGGGATTGACATATATACAAGTAGTTTTATACATTAAAATGTATAAAATGCATAACTAATGAGAACAAGCTGTATAGCACAGGGAACTCTACTTAGTGCTCTGTGGTGACCTAAATGTGAAGGAAATCCAGAAAAGAGGGGATATATGTATATATATGGCTGACTCACTTTGATGTACAGTAGAAACTACCACAACATTGTAAAACAGCTATACCCCAGTAAAAATTAAAACAAATAAACAACACCAAAAAAAAAAACCTAGAAATAAATACCAAAGTAATTTTGGAAAATTTATGTGTTTGTGGAAATTTTGAAAAGCATGTTACTAAATAACCAAGGTGTCAAAGAAGAAATTTCAAGTGAAATAAAAAATATTTAAAGATGAATAAAATGAAAGCAATAGAAGAAAAAAACTTATGGAATGCAATTGCGATAATACTTAAAGAAAATATTGCATCTGTAAACACCTATATTAAATAAGAAGAAAGATCTCAATACAATAACCTAATCTTTCACCTTAAGGAAGTAGATTAAAAGAGCAACTAAGCCTAAAGCCATCAGAAGGAAAAAATAAAGTAAATTGGCATGGAATTAATGAACTGTAGAATAGAAATAATAAATAAAATCAATAAAAAGAAAAGTTGGCTCTTAGAAAAGATTAAAAATTGGTCAACATTTAAGTAGAATTATCAAGAAACAAGAAAGAAAATTGAAATGATTAAAACCAAAGTGAGATAAAGGATATCACTACTGACTTTATAGAAATCAACACAATTTCAAGGAAATTCAATGAACAAGTGTATGAAAAAAATATAGATAACTTGGATGAAATCAGCTACTGAAATAGAAACTTTGAATAGATTTTAAGCAAGCATTATTTGGTATTTTTTTTAATCCTGCAAAAAAAGCCCATGCTCAGGCAGTTTCACTGATGAATTCTAACAAATATTTAAATATGAATTAAAGAGTGATGTTAGCATAATGGTGACATAAAACATTCCTTGTTTTTTTGTCCCCCTTTTTAACAACAAAATTTTGGCTTGCATCCATAAGCAAAAGTACCTCTGTAGGTGTTTTGGGATCCAGCACCATACACCAAGAGATCCTGAAGGAGGTCTCACCCACTTGTGCATTGGGTAAGAGGCAGACAGATTTCAGTTCCACCTATGGAACCTACAGGAGACTGAACTAGTTCCTGCCCCTCTCAGCTGAGTTCTGGGAGTACCTGGAGAACACTAACAGGGCAGTTACCTATGGAGGAGTAAGCCTTTGTGGAAGTCTAGGTTTCCCAGAGGAGAAGTTACAGCACTCTGCTGGGAAAAAAGTTTGGATGCATTAGAGTGGGTAAGAGAAACAGTTTGACTTTGCCAGAATCACTTCTTTCCCAAGACAGGACAGCTTAGGGCTAAACAAGATGTCCATTGATTTCTTCCCTGGGGTAAAGAAAGAGAAAATGTGTGAATGCTTGGATTCCCCAGTTGTGCAGGACCCTGCCAAAACGACTCATTTCTTTTTTACAGCATCCAGAGTATGAAAAGGGGAGCTCCATGACTGGAGGGATGGAGGAGATGAGGAAAGAGGCAGATAAGAGTCTCAGAAGGCATTAAAATTACACGGTTCCTGCTGACTGCAATCTGGACTTCAGGAAGTCTGCCTATGAGCTGAGGAGAAAACATCACCCTCAGAAATCATCTAACCCAGTGGCACCCCCGGTGCACTGTGTTCCAAACCCAAATATCCCTCACTCTGCATCCAGCTTCCTGTGTGCTCTTGAGGGTCGCAGTGAGAGCAAAAGCCCTCCACAGACAGGAAGAATGCACAGGTAGCAGATCAGGCTCTGCAGGAAAGGGAGAAACCACAAACTTGAGCTGTAGTGCCACCTCTGGGAAAAGGAAAGATAGGTTATCAGCAACCAGCCTGAAGCATTATGGGATCAGGAGAAGATACACAAGCTTAATAATTCTGCCATAAGAAAGGGAAACAAGTGCAAAACAGGTGTATTCATACAAGTTCTGAGAAAGCCTCAGAATCTATAGCAAGACTGATATAAAAGTTATTTCTCCCATGAAACTAGTAAAGATTAGAGAAAGTGACTTCTACTTTAAGTGTGAAAACAGCAACACAAAACTCCAAGGAACATGAAAAATCAAGGAAACATTATATCGCCTAAAGGTCAGAAAAACCTGCCAGTAACCAAAAGCAAAGGTATGGAGATCTGATTTACCTGATAGGGAATTCAAAATAGGTGTTTAAAGGAAACTCAATGAGGTGTTTAAAGGAAACTCAATGAAGTACAAGAAAGCAATATAAGAAAATTCAACAAAGTCATGAAAAACATGACAAAAAACATGACAAACTTAACAGAGATAGAAATAATTAAAAAAAACAGAAATTCTGGCGTTGAATAATTCAGTGACTGAAAATAAGAGAGAGAGCTCAAATAAATAAAATCAGAAATGAAAGAGGAGACATTACAACTGATACTACAAAAATACATAGGCTCATAAGAGACTACTATGAACACCAATAAATTGGATAACCTAGAAGAAATGGATACATTCCTAGAAGCATGCAACTCATCAATAGTTACCATGGCAAGTAGAAAATATAAAAAGATTAATAATGAGTAAGGAGTTTGAATCAATAATCATAAAACCTCTCAATACAAAAGAAAACAACAAAAACAAAGGAAAAAAAACAATGACCAGGTGGTTTTACTGGTGATTTTTACACATTATTTAAGAAATAATTAAGGCCAAACCTTCTCAAACTCTTCCAAATACTTGAAGAGGAGGGAACACTACCAAACTCATTATACGAGGCCAGCATTACCCTGACACCAAAGTCAGTTAAGGACACAACTGGAAAAGAAAAATACAGATCAATATCCCTGATGAACATAGACGCAAAAATTCTGAACAAAATATTAGCCAATCAAATTCAACAACACATTAAAAGGATCACATGCCACAATTTAGTGAGATATATCCTTGAGATACAAGAATGATTCAAACAAACACAAATCAATAAATGTGATATGCCACATTAATAGAATGAAAGATAAAAAATTATATGATAATTTTAATTGATGCAGTAAAAGAATTTGAAATTATCAAACATTCTTTCATGATAAAAACGCTCAATAAATTGGGTATAGAAGGAACATACATCGACACAGTAAAGGTCACATAAGACAAACCCATACCTAATATCATACTCACCAGTGAAAGGTTGAAAGCTTTTCTTTAAGATGAGGAATAAGACAAAAGTGCTCACTTTCAACACTGTTACTGAACATAGTACTGGAAGTCCTAGCTAGAACATTCAGGCATGATAAACAAATGAAAGTCATTCAATATCGAAAGAAAGAAGTAAAGCCTTTATTAGCAGATGATAAGATCTTATATAGAGAAAATCCGAAAGACTCAATCAAAAAACCGTTACAAACTAAACAACAAATTCAGTAAAGTTGTAAAATACAAAATCAAAATACAGAAATCAGTTGTTTCTATACATTAAAACCAAAATACCTGAAAATAAATAAACAATTCCATTCACAATAGCATGGAAAAAAATAAAATACTTAGGAATAAATGTAAACAATGAGGTGAAAGATCTGTACACTGAAAACTATAAAGCTCTGATGAAAGAAATTGAAGAAGACACAAACAAATGGAAAGATATCTTTTGTTCTTAGATGGAAAGAACTAGTATTGTTAAAATGAACATACTACTCAAAGCCATCTATAGATTTAATGCAATCTCTATTAAAATTCCAGTGGCATTTTCACAGAAGTGGAAAAAAAATCAATCCCCAAATTTCTATGGAACCACAGAAGACCCAAAATGCAAGAGCAATTCTGAGAAAGAAGAACAAAGTCAGAGGCAGCACACTTCCTGATGTTAAATCACACTACAAACTTATCAAAACAGTATGGTACTCGAATACAAATAGACACATAGACCAATGGAAAAGAATCAAGAGCCCAAGAATAAACCCCCACAGGTATGATCAGCTAATATGGTCAGCTAATATTTGACAAGGGAGCCAAGAATGCTTCTGGGGAAATGATAGTCTCTTCCACAAATGGTGTTGAGAAAACTGGATAACCACATGAAGAAGAATGAAATTGGACCCTTATTGTACACCACTCACAAAAATTAACTCAAAATGGATTAAAGACTTAAACATAAGGTCTATCATAAAACTGCCAGTAGAAAACACATGGGAGGCTCCCTGATATTGGTCTTAGCAATGGTTTTTGGATATGACACCAGAAGAACAGACAACAAATGTAAAAAATCAATAAGTGAGACTACATAAAATTGTAAAAGTTTGTGCACAGAACAAAAATCGAAAGGAAACAAAACAAAAACAAATAAATGAAAAGGCAATTTAATTAAATGAGAAAAATATTTGCAAACCATATAGTTGATAAAGGGTTAATACCTGCAATATATAAAGAACTCAGTAAAAAACAAACAAAAACCAATCTGATTAAAAAGTGGGCAGAGAGACTGAATAAACATTTTTCCAAGGAAGATATCCAAATGGCCAACAGGTACATGAAAAGATGCTCAATCATTCCTAATCATTAGGGAAACACAAATAAAAATCATGATGAGATATTACCTCATAACTATTAAAATGACTATCATCAGGAAGACAAGAGATAATCAGTGTTCTTTAGGATATGGAGATAAGGGAACACAGGTACACTATAAGTGGGATTGCAAATTTGTTTAGCTACTATGGAAACATTACAGAAGTTCAACAAAAATTTAAAAATAGAGATACCATGTGATCCAGCAATTCCACTTCTAGTTGTATATCCAAAAGAAATGAAAAGAGGACATCAAAGAGATCTGCACTCCCATGTTTATTGAAACATTATTCACAATTGCCAAGACATGAAAACAGCCTAAGCATCCATAAACAGATGAATGGAAAAGAAAAAGTGATAGATATATAATATAATATAATATAATATAATATAATATAATATAATATAATATAATATAATATAATATATACATATATATTATTTAGCCATAAAAATGAAGGAAATCCTGTCATTTGCAACAACATATATGTACCTTGAGGGCATTTTGTTACATGAAGTAAATCAGTCAGGAAAAGGCAAATACTGCATGATTTCACTTATATGTGGAATCTAAAAAGTCCAATTCAGAAAAAGAGATTAAATAATGGTTACCAGGTGCTGGAGTATGGGGAAATGAGGAGACGTTGGTCAATGAGTACATACTTCCAGTTAGAAAGTGAACAATTTCTGAATATTTAATGTACAACATTGTGATTATAGTTACCAATACAGTATTATATACTTGAAAGTTGCTAAGAGAGAAAATCTTAAATGTTCTCACCACAGAAAAGAAATGATAACTATGTGACATAATAGAGGGGTTAACTAACACTACCATGGTAATCATATTGCAATATATAAGTGCATTAGATCATCACACTGTACATCTTAACTTTACACAACATTATATGTCGATATATATTAATAAAACTGAAAAAAATATGAATTAATTCCAATTATCCACATAGTCTTCCAATATATACAAGAGAATGTAGCTTTTCCCAATTCTTTCTATTAACATTTACTTCCTCTAATACCATAACCAGAAAATGATAACACAAAAGTATACAGACCGATATCCCTCATGAATTCAGACAGAGCAACTCTCAATAAAATAACAAACTAAATACAGTAACATGTATAAAATGATTACACAACATATCCATGGGGGATTTATTCCAGGAATGCAAGGATGGTTTAACATCTAAAAATCCACTAATGTAATACACCAATAGAATGAAGGACAAGATACAACTGATCATCTCAATACATTCAGAAGAAGAACTGGACAAAATCTGACACACTTTTTTTTTTAACATCTTTATTGGAGTATAGTTGTTTTACATTGCTGTGTTAGTTTCTGCTATACAACAAAGTGAATCAGCTATAAGTATACTTATATCCCCATATTCCTTCCCTCTTGCATCTACCTCCCATCCTCCCAAATCTGACACACTTCTAAGTTAAAACTATTGACAATCTTTGAATAGAAGGGAACTTCCTCAACCTGATGAAATGCATTTATGAAAAAACAAAAAAAAGCACAATTAAAATCGTACTGTACGGCTATAGACTGAGTGCTTTCCACTAAGTTCAGAATCAAGACATGAATATCCACTCCCACCTTTTACATTACATATTTCTTGAGATTATTATTGTCAAAGTAATTAGGTAATGAAAATATATTTAAAAAAACAGTTTTCAAGGGAAGTACATGATCTCAATTTGCAGATGTTTCAATCTTGTACACAGAAATATATAAGGAATCCACTAAAAACTACTATGACTAATAAAAAAGTTCAGTGAGATTGCAGAATGCAAGATAAAATTTTACAAAAAAATTTATTTCTATATACTAGCAATGAACAATCTAAAAGTGAAATTAAAAAAATAATTACATTTATGGTAGCATCAAAGGAATAAATATTTAGGAATAAATTTAATACAAGAATTACAAGACTTGTACACTGAAAACTACAAAATATTGTTGAAAGAAACTAAAGACAACAAAATAAGTATAAAGATATTTCATATTAATTGACTGAAAAATTTAATATTATTAAGACTGCAATACTCCTCAAATTTGTCTGCAGATTCAATGTACCGTTCCTGAGAATTCCAGTTGGCTTCCTTACAGTAACTGACAAGCTGCCCCTGAAATTCATGTGAAAACTCAAGGGACCTAAAATATCCAAAATAATCTGTAAAAAGAACAATAAGTTTTGGAAGGCCAACACTTACTGGTTTCAAAACTTTTTACAAAGTTATGGTAATCAACAAAAAGTGGCATTTCCATAAGCATAGGGACAGATAAAGGGAATAGAATTGATGAGTAGATAAATGGAATAGAATAGAATTACATTTATGGTAAATTTATTTTTGACAGAGATTCCATAGCAACCCAAAGGGGGAAATATTATTTTCAACAAATTGTGCTGGAACTATTGGATATCTACATGCAAAAGAATAAAGTTGTGCCCCTACACTTCACTATATGCAAAACTTAACTCAAAATATATCATAAACTTAAATGTAATTCCAGAAGTCATAAAACTCTTAAAAGAAAACATAGGAATAAATCTTTGAAATCTTGAATTTGAAATGGTTTCTTTAGGTGTAACACCAAAAGTACAAGCAATCTAAAAATAATCGATGCAATTGGACTTTATCAAAATTTAAAAACTTTTGAGCTTAAAGAACACCATCAAGAGTGTAAAAAGACAGCCTACACAATGGGAGAGATTATTTTCACATTGTATATCTGATAATAGTCTTGAATACAGTATATGTAAAGAACTGTTACATATTATCATTTAGTAATATAGTACACATTCAACAGTAAAAATGCAGATAATCCATTTATAAATGGGCAAATGATTTGAATAGACTTCTCTCCAAAGGAGATACGCAAATGTCCAATAAGGGCATGAAATGTGTTCAACATTATTAGTAATCAGGGTACTGCAACTCAAAACTACCAGCAGATACCATTTACCACCCACTAAAATGGCTATAAAGCAAAAGATAGTCAATAACAAGTATTGGTACTGATGTAGGGAAACTGAGCCATAATACAGTGCTGGTAGAAATGTTAAATGGTGAAGACTCTTTGGAAAACAGTTAGGAAGTTCCTCTAAATGTTAAATATAGAGTTACTATATGACTCAGCAATTCCACATCTAGATACAAAGAGAAAATAAATGAAAACTCATGCCCACAGAAAAGCTTGTGCGAGAGTATTCATAGTAGCATTTTTCTCAATAGCTAAAAAGTGGAAACACATCCAATGTCCATCAACTGAAAAATGGATAAACAAATTATGGTTTATCCATACATAGTAATAATATTTCACCATAAAAGGACATTATGATACATACTACAACATGGAGAACCTTGAAAACATTCTAAGTGAAAGAACTTCATCACAAAAGACCAAGTGTTGTATGTTTCTATCTATATGAAATATTCAGAGTATACAAATACAGAGACAGAAGGTAGATTATTGCTTGCCCAGGCCTGGCAGGGGTGTCTAGGTTAATTGGCAGTAACAGCTTATGGGTATAGGCTTTCTTTGTAGGGTGATGAATATGTTCTAAAATTCATCTGTGTAGATGGTCAAGTAACCGTATGAATATACAAAAATCATTGAATTGTACACTTTAAATGCATGCATTTTGTGGTATATAAATTGTTACCTCTACGAATCTGTTTAAAATACCTGCTATGAGATTTTATTTTCATTTTAAAAGGATTTATCATTTAGTAATATAGTAATGTTAAGGTTTATCTAGTCTAATAAGAGCTGTCATTAATGTTAAAACAATGAACCAAAAGAATGCTTACATTTCCATTTTAGGTAAATTATTTCTTTGCCATAGGCTTATTATTAGGGCTTCATGATCTTGAGTGTAGCATACATGCCATATGGTGGTAATTTATCCTAATTGAGCATTTATTTTTTAGTTGAATCATTCTTTATGAAGTATTGCTTGATAATGCAATCACAATCCCATAACTAATTGTTAAAAAAAAAATTAAAACAATCAAAACACAACTTAAAGCTCCAAGGATTCAATATGCTTTCTGGAACAGAAAACAGAATCTTAGGGATGGAAATTAAAAAATACTTATTAGTTAAAAATAAGTACTTATAAGCACCCTGGTTTGTCCCCTTATATTTGCAAGGTTAAATGTTCATGGACAAGAATATAAAGCAAAGCTATTTATACTCTGAATATTATCTCTGGCCTCCTGAAGTGATTGACTTTAGTCTCTGGGGTGGTTCTGATTCTAAATTGGTAGGAGTAGTGTCTGTATAGTTTTCCATTAGATATAGGCTGCTCCAGTGTATTTTCTGAATCATCAAATAATTCATATAAGATAATTTCCAAAACCTTTGGTGTACCTCTGTGAAGAAATATTGGGCTTGCCAAAAAGTTCGTTTGAGTTTTTCCATAAGATCTTCAAGTTAGGGTAAATCTAAAGGCCAAGAGCATATAGACTCATTATTCACATGGAAAGTATTTGTGATATTAAGCTACTGCTGGAAGGATAAAATATTTTGAATACATTTATATTTAATTTTTTCAATTGGCCTAAACTAAGCTTTGTTAACTCATTTTGAAGCTGATTGTCCAATAATTCTGAACATCATTTAACCCTTTCTCTTTTGAAACACATGGTCTGACATTTTTCTTTACCTCAAAAAAAAAAGACGTTAAAATTTTGTTTATAATTGTAAAAATAACACATGCTCATTTAAGTATATTTAAAAAACAGAAAAGGTAGAAAGAGGAAAATTGTACAGATGTAGTATTATCACCCCCAAAGCAATGATTGTTAAGACTTTGTTTGTATCTGTAAAACACACACATCACAGTAGATATATTAAATAAATATTAAATAAATGTTAGCACAGCTTTTGGAGAAGGTTAGGTTTGAATTCTACTTCTGCTTGCCCCCCCCATAGTCAGAATAGAAATATTTATTTTCTTACTGTTTAAAAATATTTGCAATTTTCTTATTTAATTAAATTTTACATTGAGTTATAACGCAAAATTTTAGCCACAAATAGTGAAAAATTCAGCCAATCCTTTTTTTTTTTCTTTTGCGGTCTGCAGGCCTCTCACTGCTGTGGCGTCTCCCGTTGTGGAGCACGGGCTCCGGACGCGTAGGCCCAGCGGCCATGCTTCACAGGCCCAGCCACTCCGCAGCACGTGGGATCTTCCCAGACTGGGGCACAAACCCGTATCCCCAGCATCGGCAGGCGGACTCTCAACCACTGTGCCACCAGGGAAGCCCCAGTTAATCCATTTTTTGTTTGTCTGCTTAGCACTGAACAAATTAAACTAATTTTTAAAATTGTTTCGACATTTTTAAACTGAATTAACTGAATCAATCAAGTACTTTTGCATCCTAGTTAGGTTATTTTATCCAAGGGTTTTAGAAGGTTGAATTATTAGGAACCAATTTCATTCATTCCTTCATAAAGTTATATATAAGAACTCACTGTTTGGGAAGCAATATAATATATGGTTTTTAATCTGTTAGATACTACTGTGAGATGATTTATCAGCTGTATGGTTGTGTACAAGTTTCTTGACCTCCCTTCACTTTATCTCTCTATCTGTAAAATGTAGTTAGTTACAATCCCCTCTTTCACAGGGTGTGTTTTTGATAATTAAATTGGATAATACATATAAAGTATGTAGCACAGTTTCTGACACATAGTAAGTGTTCAATAAAAGTTTTCTATTATGACCTTAGGCCTACCACTGTGAACAGTACAGAGATATATGGCCTGATGCCTACCCTTAAAAGCTTATTTTTAGTTGAAGAAGTTAACACCCATCAAGATGCTAAAAATATTTTAATAATTAATAAATAATACAAGACAGAAATATCAATACCTCTCAATACAAGAGATGCCAGAAAGTAGTATGTAAGTGCCAAATTAGTGGATACATTGAGCTTCAATGGAGGTTCATGAAATAGATGAAATTTGAGATTTATAAATGAAGAGTAACATCTGAGGCAAAGATCCCCCCAAAATGTATAAGTGTAGGAATAAGGGTGGTGTCAATGAATTACTCATCCAGACTGGCCTGCCTTTACTTAGGAGTGAATATATTAGCCAGGCTTAAAAAAACATCTTATCAAAGAACAATCTTGAAAATTGTTAACCACTAACTCCTTTATATGGGAAATCAATAAGATCCTATAAAATTTTTCCTTATGGACTTTGTACTGTTTATATAATGCATCTTATTCTAGATCTCCTGTGTGTTTGTAGTACAGAAATTAGTTAATATTTTCTAAAATACTCAGCACACAACTGCAAGAATATAGTTCTTTTTTAATTTTCTTATTTGGTCTTGATTAATAACACTTCTTTGTTCCTGTATTATCACTTAATACTATTTATGGTTAAATTTCTGAAAAATTACACTTTGTGCTTAGGAAGTCACCTTACCAAAGGTAACTGGAGATTGTTGTAGAAATTATATTACTGGAAATAACTACCAAACGAAATCACCTGGGTTGTGAATTCTTCTTTTTTTCTTAATAAATTCTGAGATTATGCTGCTTTGTAATATAAGAAAAACTTCAATCTTTAAAAGCTGGCAAAAAAGAACAAAAAATTATTTTATAAAAAGCAGTTTCTTAAACATCTTTATTGGAGTATAATTGCTTCACAATGGTGTGTTAGTTTCTGCTGTATAACAAAGTGCATCAGCTATACGTATACATATATCCCCTTATCTCTACCCTCCTGTATCTCTCTCCCACCCTCCCTATCCCACCCCTCTAGGTGGTCACAAAGCACAGAGCTGATCTCCCTGTTCTATGTGGCTGCTTCCCACTAGCTATCTATTTTACATTTGGTAGTGTATATATGTCCATGCCATTCTCTCACTTTGTCCCAGCTTACCCTTCACCCTCCCCGTGTCCTCAAGTCCATTCTCTAGTGGGTCTGCATCTTTATTCCCATCCTGCCCTTAGGTTCTTCATGACCATCTTAAAAAACATATATTTTAAAGAACTTCTTGTGTAGCTAGTTTAATTTCACTTTCTATGTCTATTTTATAGGGTATTCCTATCATACAATATGAGATGCATGGAAGTTATACAATTTAATAGTATCTATCTGTCTGTCTATCTATCTATCTATCTATCTATCTATGTGTCATCTAGATTCTTACTCTTAAGACAGTGGGGGAAACATTTGTATATAGAGAGTCCCTTTATCTGTGATCCTCAAGCCATCCAACTTATTTGGGCAGCTTAAAAAGCCAAAGTTGTATAAACACATGTGATATACCTTAAACCAATCTTTTCAAACATAGGTCTGCATGCAGGTTAATAACTAGGATTTTATTAGGTCTTGATGAAATGAGCAAAAAAGAGGCACATATTAATTTTATATTTCAATGTACGATTTCTAGCTTCCTTTCTTTGGAAGGACTATCATCATTTATTCTGAGAATATGTCCTTTCTACTCCTTTTGGTGTTAAAATTGCCTTTCTAACTTCCAGGTCTGCCAAGATGGGAATCCTATTTCTCCCTAGTGCTTCCTCTTGGAAATAAATCCCCTGGTCGTAGCAAAACCGAAAAAAAAGTTATAAGCAGACTCTGAATGATAGGAAGAAGTGAGCGGACTGGCTACGGACATGAGATTTTAGTAATGATGTCGTGAATTTCCTTTTGCCTCCCATATATCCTGAATGGGGAAGGGGAGAGGCCCCCAAGTTAAAGTCACCAATGGGCACAGCTGAAGAAAAAACTGTTCCCCTTATCCAAAAGACTGGATAAAGCATAGCCTGACAGAACAGAGAAAAAAATATATAGTACCCGACCTAATCCTGCCAAATACCGATGGAAAATCTAGCATTCTACACCCCCCCACACCTCAAATCAAGGCAGGCTGAATGGACACCTTATCCGCCCACCTCCTCCTTCCTGTAGGAACAGGGTCTGGTGCTTTGTTTCCCCTGACTGGTTGTGGGCAAAGCAAGGATCTGATTTTCATCCCAAGCCTGGTGGAAGCAGGCTTCTCTCAGAATCCCCCACCAAATTAATTTTGGCAGAGTTGAGCAGAAAGCTGATCTTCCATCCACCACGTGGTGACAGCAGGCAGTGCTTCCAACTCCCTTACCATGGTAGTCACAAGGGAATCCAGCAGGGAGCTTGGACGCCACACTAGCCAGCAACAACAAGACTTACGGAGGTGAGGCAGGCTAGTTGGCAGTCTGCTTTCTCAATCTCCCCTGTTTCAGCAGGGTACCAAAGGGAGATGAGTCTCCACCTACATTCAGCAACAATGAAAGTGAATAAAGTGGTTTTACAAGGGACTAGTTTGAACTCCATTCTATGCACCCCACTCTGTCAGCGGAGCCCAGTTGGGAGCTGAACCTTCATTACCATCCAGCATCAACAAGGTGTATCAGGCTGCGTGATGTGGTCTAAGTGATATAATTCTTCCACTACTATTATTTCTGGTTTAGGCAAGGGGACAGAGCTTACAACTCACACGTTTTCAGTGAGGTGGTGTGAGTCAGCACTACCCATTTTTATGGGGTTGTAACAGTAGAGCGCAGCAGGTAACAATTTCTATCCCCTCCCCAGATCTGTGTGCTACATCTAACTAGGATGACTCCCTGCTAAAAAGATTAAACAAAATCCTAAGTCTCAAAACAAAATACCCAAAATGCCTAGGATACAATAGAAATCATTCATTTTATTAAGAACCAGGACAATCACAACTTGAACAAGAAAAGAAAGGCAAGAAATGTCAATACTTACATGACAGATGTTGGAATTATCTGACAAGGATTTTAATTCATCTTTCCAAAAAAGTGTTTTCTGTGAGCAATCAGGAACACATTTGAAACAAATGAAAAAAAGAGAAATTTCAGCAAAGAAATAGAAGATATAAAAATACCAAAGGTAAATTATAAAAATAGAAAATAAGGTAACTGAATTTGAAAAAAATCATCAGATGGGATTAATGGTAGATTGGAAATGACAGAGCATAAAATCAGTAAATTTAAGGACAGATAAATAGAATTTACCCAATGTTAATAACAGAGAAAAAACAAACTGAGAATAAAAAGAGTCTAGAGGACCTATGGGAATACAATGAAAGAGGTAACAGTAATATCATCAGCATCAGAGAATGGAATAAAAATATTCAAAGAACAAATGGCTGAAAACTTCTTTAATTTAGCAAAAATCATAAACATAGAGACCCAAGAAGCTTAGAAAACCCTAAATAGGATAAAGTTAAATAAATATATGCCAAGACACGTCAGAATTAAATTCTGAAAGCCAAAGATAAATATATATATATATATATATATATATATATAACAACCCGAGAGAAATAATGCATTACCTATATGGAAACACAAATTCTATTGACAACAGATTTCTCATGTAAAATCATGAAGGCCAGAAAGAAGTGGCACAATATTTCTCAAGTACTGAAATAAAAGAACTGTCAACGGTAAATTTTATATCTAGCAAAATATCCTTCAGGAATGTAAGGGAATTTAAAAACAAAAACAAAAACAAAATCAAGCAAAGAAAGAAACAAAAAAAACCCTAAACCTACAACTACCTTATTATGCAGCAAATGCATTATTAGGCATTTATCTCAGATAAATGAAAGCATTACACAAATGTTTATAGCAGCTTCATCTGTAGTAGCTCCAAACTGAAAACTACCAAAATATATTTCAATAGGTGAGTAGTTAAATAAACTATGGTACATGGTACATCCATACCCAACAATAGATGGGGATCTCGTTGAATGTGGTGGTAACTCTATAGGTTGCTGTTTTCTTCTTCAGTGGACTCGGGCCTGCACTCCAGCAACCATGTCTAAGGGACTTGCAGTTGGCATTGACCTTGGCACCACCCATTCTTGTGTGGGTGTTTTCCAGCATGGAAAGGTGGACATAATTGTCATTGATCAGAGGAACTGAACTACCCCAAGCTATGTCGCCTTTAGTGATACTGAACGATTGATCGGTGATGCTGCAAAGAACCAAGTTGCAATGAATCCCACCAACAAGATTTTTGATGCCAAATGCCTCATTGGACGAAGATTTGATGATGCTGTTGTCCATTCTGATATGAAGCATTGGCCCTTCATGGTGGTGAATGATGAAGGCAGGCCTAAGGTTCAAGTAGAATACAAGGAAGAGACAAAAAGTTTTTATCCAGAGGAGGTGTCATCCATGGTTTTGACAAAGATGAAGGAAATAGCAGAAGCCTACCTTGGGAAGACTGTAACCAATGCTGTTGTCACAGTACCGGCTTACTTTAAGGATTCTCAGCGTCAGGCTACCAAAGATGCTGGAACTATTGCTGGGCTCAATGTACTTAGAATTTTCAATGAACCAACTGCTGCTGCTATTGCCTATGGCTTAGACCAAAAGGTTGGAGCAGAAAGAAATGTGCTGATCTTTGATTTATGTGGTGGCACTTTTGATGTGTCAATCCTCACTATTGAGGATGGAATCTTTGAGGTCAAATCTACAGCTGGAGATACCCACTTAGGTGGAGAAGACTTTGACAACCAGATGGTCAACCATTTTATTGCAGAATTCAAGCACAAACACAAGAAGGACATCAGTGAGAACAAGAGGGCTGTCCGTCGCCTTCGTACTGCTTGTGAATGTGCTAAGTGCACTCTCTCTTCCAGCACCCAGGCCAGTATTGAGATTGTTTCCCTCTATGAAGGAATCGACTTCTATATCTCAATTACCTGTGCCCGATTTGAAGAACTGAATGCTTACCTGTTCCATTGCACACTGGACGCTGTGAAGAGAGCCCTTCGGGATGTCAAGCTAGACAAGTCTCAGATCCATGATATTATCCTGATGGGTGGTTCAACCCACATCCCCAAGATTCAGAAACTTCTACAGGACTTCTTCAATGGGAAAGAACTTAATAAGAGCATCAACGCTGATGAGGCTTTTGCTTATGGTGCAGCTCTCCAGGCAGCCATTTTATCTGGAGACAAATCTGAAAATGTTCAAGACTTGCTGCTGTTGGAAGTCACTCCTCTTTCCCTTGGAATTGAAACTGCTGGTGGAGTCATGACTGTCCTCATCAAGCACAACACCGCCATTCCCACCAAGCAGATGCAGACCTTCACAACCTACTTGGACAACCAGCCCAGTGTACTCATTCAGGTTTATGAAAGTGAGCATGCCATGACCAAGGATAACAACCTGCTTGGCAAGTTTGAACTCACAGGCATACCTCCTGCCCCCTGTGGTGTTCCTCAGATTGAAGTCACTTTTGATATTGATGCCAATGTCATCCTCAATGTCTCTGTTGTGGATAAGAGCACAGGAAAAGAGAACAAGATTACCATCACTAATGACAAGGGCCGTTTGAGCAAGGAAGTCATTGAACGCATGGTTCAGGAAGCAGAGAAGTATAAAGCTGAAGATGAGAAGCAGTGGAATAAGGTGTCTTCAAGGAATTATCTTGAATCCTATGCTTTCAACATGAAAGCTACTGTTGAGGATGAGAAACTTCAAGGCAAGATTAATGATGAGGACAAACAGAAGATTCTTGATAAGTGTAATGAAATAATCAACTGGCTTGATAAGAACCAGACTGCAGAGAAGGAAGAATTTGAACATCAGCAGAAGGAGCTGGAAAAAGTCTGCAACCCCATCATTACCAAGCTGTACCAGAGTGCAGGAGGCATGCCAGGAGGAATGCATGGGGTCTTTCCTGGTGGTGGAGCTCCTCCGTCTGGTGGTGCCTCCTCTGGGCCTACCATTGAAGAGATTGATTAAGCCAGCCTAGCATAGGCTTAGCATTGTTCCACACAACATTGAAGGACTCAAATTTGTAGCAAATTCCATAGCAGTTTTAAAGTTGAGCTGCTGTAGTAAACTGGGCATTCTTGATACTTGAACATGGAAAGTGTGAACAGGGAAAGGAAATAACATTGCACTTTACAAGCACTGTATTGTAAGTGAAAAATGCAATGTCTTAAATAAAACTGTATGTAAAACTGGCAAAACAAAACAAAACAAAACAAAACAAGACAAAAACAATAGATGGGGACAAACTATTGATACATACAAGAACTTGACTGGATCTTAAAGACATTATGCTGTGTGAAAGATCCCAGTGCCAATAGATTACATACTGTATCATTCAATTTGTATAACATTTTCAACGTGCAAAAGTGTAGAGTTTGAGAACAGATTAGTGATTGCCTGTTGTTAGAGATGGGGAGGAGGAGTGGCTGCATTTATAAAAGGACAACAGTACAAAAGATCCTTAAAGTGATAGTACTATTAATACTGTTAATATGGTGGTAGTTACAAAACGTTACACTTGTGATAAAATTCCATAGAATTATACAAACAGAAATGAGAGCACATAAAACTGATGAGCTCTAAATAAGGCCAGTGGATTGTAACAATATTGGTTTCCTGGTTTTGTTATTGCATTATAGTTTTGTAAGATTTTATCATTGGGGGGAATTGGTTAAAGGGTATACAGCATCTTTCTGTAACTTTGGGGATTCTTTCTATTAATCTATAATGATTTAAAATAAAAAAGATATTTTAAAATGAGTGCCCACAACAAAAACTTGCCTTTCCTTTATGAAATCATGGGAATAGTATTTTGTAGTTGGCGTTTTAAAATTCTATTTCCTTAGCAAAATAAAAAATTGTCAACACTATGTTGTTCTATACAATGTAGTTTTTAAAATGCTGCAAACATTTAAAATCTAAAAGATCTGGAGTAATTGAAGTAAATTGTACCAGAGTGTGGCTTTTGGAAGAAAGTATGAATGGAAGAAAAAGGGAAAAGAAAGTAGGTAAACAGAAGTTTACAGATTTTTTTTCTCTATCTCTTTGTTTCACACTCTCTATTTTAAGAAAATATTTGTCACAGGGTCAAAAGTAATAAGATAAAAAAAAATTAGACCAACGTTCCACTTTGACGTATCCTAACTTGTGGCTATCTATAAAGTATCAAAATTGTGCTACTGTAAGTATGATTTCAAGGAATTCCAATCCAGGGATCACAGTAATACTCTGCTCATGGAGAGAACAAACTTGAATAGAACCAAAGATTCATTTTTAGTTCTAAGTTTTCAGCAACTAATTTTCAGGGAGCATAAGAAAATTTGCTGGAAAATGACATATTTGGATGTTTACCATCTTCATTTCTTCAATTATGTCATATTAAACAAAGATAACTTTGAAAGAACAGAAATAAAGCAAACATAGTGAGGACAAAATGGATAAAGGGAATATGACACATAACTTGGGTGACTTAGAAAGCTCATTTTCTCACAACTCACATATATTGGGTATTGTCATTTCTTAACTGTTTAAATTTTGTTTTATTTATAAATGAAACAGAATTTTTTTAAACAAGTTGATTAGCCATCTTGGTCTTTTATTCTGTGGATTTCCTCTCCGTTGGTTTGCCAATTTTTCTAATTCCTTTTTTTTTTTTTACGTTTCTTATTTATTTATTTAAATTAGCTCTTTGAAAATTAATATAATAGCAATACTTCCCTCAGTTTGTTTTTTTTTAATTTTGTTTATGTTGGGATTTTTTTCCATTGAATTTTTAAATGTTTATATTTTCTAATTAATCAATTTAGTTTCTTCTGCTTCTGTATATATCATAATGCTTAGAAAAATCTTGTTTCCTTATAATTTTATGGGCTTTAAACTTTACATTTATAGCTTGAATCCACCAGTATTATTTCTTGGGTTAATTAGAAAAATAGGGGTCCAGATTTTTTTCCTTAGAAATGATCAACTCAGAAATTCCCAACTGACAATCCTTCAGGTGGTCACAGACATGATCTCATCAGCCTTGGGGGTGGCCAGGAAGGGTTATGGTCTGTCAGAACTCCTGGATCACTTGCCTTCAACCATGATCAGACTCCTCTATACATTCAAATAAATATAATTTAATGTGACAAATAAATATAATTTAATGTATGTAATTACTTGAAAAAATATTGGGAACCCCCAGGCCAGATTATCATCCCAAGACCACTGATTGACTAATTCAAACTTTTCTCACTGACTTTATTTACCATCTTTACCATATACTAAACATGTATTTATATTTGACTACATTTCTGGATTCTACTGTTTTTACATTGATATATTTCCTCCATCTATACAGCACTATTTTAATTATTTGGGAATTAGAGAAAGTTCTCCTTGTGGTGGCTATTCATTAAAAATATGTATTGAACATCTACCATGTGCCAAGCACAGTGCTAGGTACTGGGGTATCAGCAGTTAAAAAAAATTCTCATGAAGCTTACATTTTGATGGGCGATGAGTATTAATAAGTGAAATATTTACTGTGTTAAGTGGTGGTAGTGCTACAGAAAAAAATTAATAAAACAGGGAAATTATATAGTTATTCTTAGAGTAAAGAAAGATTGTAATTAAAATAGAACAGTCAATGAAGAACTCAAGAAGGTGACATTTGAAGGAGATCAGAAGAGAGAGTTGAGGTTATTAGTGAATGAGTGTTCCAGACAGAAGGAATAGCAACTGTAAAGGCCTAGAGGTGGAATTATGTCTGACATGGTTTAGGAAAAGCAAGGAGACTGATGTGAGTGAAGTCGTGTGAGCAACAGGAAGTAGTTGTAGGACTTTAGATTAGAAAACAGTAGGCTGGATTATGTAGGCCCTTTTATTGGCATTGGCTTTTTGAATGGCATGACAAGCTCCTATAGGATTCAAGCAGAACCTAGAGCACTATGTAAAGACTGGTTCCAATGTCCACCACCATAAAGACCTAGAATATTTTCTCTCAACTCCTGCTTATCCATCACTTTTCTGTGTGAAGTCACTCCTCTCTCCCTAGATTAACCAAGCTCTTGCTCCTGCCCCTATTCCCTTAAGGCGATTTCTTAAACAGGTAACCCTCATCCCTTTGTATCCATAGGGCATTGGTCCAAGGACCGTCTGTGAATACCAAAATGCGGGAATGCTCAAGTCCCATAGTCAGCCCTCTGTATCCGAGGTTCTGCCTCTGCGTATTCAACCAACTGTGCCACGTGTAGCCCTGTAGTATTTATTGAAAAAATCTGCATAAAAGTGGACCCACACAGTTAAAACCCGTGTTGTTCAAAGGTCAACTGTACTCTGATGATAGTAGTTTATCTCACTAAAGAAGAGAGAGAATACACAAATATATAATCTCTGACCTCTGGCCACATGTACTTTAAAAAGGGCACTCTGTGCATGTGTGTGTATGTGTGTGTGTGTGTGTGTGTGTACTTCTTTAGGGCCTATCCAAATGTGTAGGGCTAATTTGACTTATTGAATAGCCCTATAATGCTTTATAATTAGTCATTCTTTTTCCAGTTTCTTCTTCCCTGCCAGTTTCACTTCTGGCAGCTTGTCTGCTTTGTTTTTAAATTGCTACCTGATATGATTTAGTTTGTACAAAATTTTATCACTGAAAACTAGACCAGTAAGATTGTTATATCACTTTATTCTTGAACAAGTCTAAGTTAATATCCTCCTACTTGAATGTTATTTTAAATTTTCTTTGAAAGTGAAATAAAATTCAAGAGTTTTCTTTCTTTCTCGTCTTAAAGACCATTTAAATGTGTTTTCAGGTTTTGCTCCTATGGTATTGTAGTTTAGGTAGTTTGATAAAGAAGTGGAGTAAGTAAAAGCATAGGATAAAATATTTTATATTTGTTTATATTACAGGATCAACACAAGCATCATTATCTATTTTAGAAGTATGACTGAAAAATCTTGCTACATACACAAGGAAGCCTGCATGCAAAACTATTTTTAATTTTCCAACTATGCCTATTGCTTTCACAGTCTTGTCTGTTTCCCTGCATGCACCAGTGAGGTGACATAATTTGATTTATATTTCAGTGCTTATTTTAACTTGGCTTATTTTGCTTGAATTTACACTTGCCTCAACAATCCCACAGAGTATAAAAAAAAAGAAAAAAGTATCTGCTCTCCTCACACATCGGTTAAATTGCACAATTTCTTTAGTGATGTTATTAAGATATGTATATAATTTAAAATATATTATATCCATACTTTTCTTTTGAGCAGAGGACTTTTTACATATAGCCTTCCCTGAATAGTTGGCATTAAGGTGAACAGTGAGTGAAAATATAGGCTGCACATTCTTGTTGCTCCTGGGAGTGTGTGACCTTTAATGTAAATTAAATTAGTCAATATATATGATAGCACTCGATGAATCATAAAATATTCCAAAAATGCTACCTAAATAATTAATTAATTTTTTGACATCTGGTATCAGATTTCAGATGGAAATGAAACATAGGATGATTTTAGGAAGCTCTACCTTAGGTAATTTGCAAAAAATTGCCAGAATTCAACCTGATTAAATGTTTGACCAGTTTTCAGCAATTTAATTAACTATTTTAGTTATTGTTTTCAGTAACTATTTCTTTAGAGAATAACTCTAGTACTCGTCCACTTGTAAATATATTTGACTTTTAGAAAAATTTGAACTTGCTGAAAATATAACAGAAAGTTTACTGTGCATATAAATAATTATAAATATGAAAATAAATGATAAATTTCTAACTTAAATGTGTTCTAAATAATTATAAATATTCAATCCATAACAATTTTAAAATTAAATCAAAGTTGATAGTATTATGACCTTGGAACTAATTATTTGGTGGAGAAATAGTGGAGATTATCATGCTGTTTGCTTCTTCTTTAGCAATGTATGGAGATATGTAGAGGATATTTTAACAACAGAGGATAAAAACAAGTGCCTTGTCTGTGGCTTGTCACAGGATGGTTTTCTCTCTCTCTCTCTCTCTCTCTCTTTTTCTTTTTTTGCATCTCACTCCCTTTATTTATTATTTTAACATCTTTATTGGAGTAAATTTTTTTACAATGGTCTGTTAGTTTCTGCTGTGTAACAAAGTGAATCAGCTATATGTATACATATATTACCATATATACTGCCTTTTGTGCCTCCCTCCCACCCACCTTATCACACCCCTCTAGGTGGTCAGAAAGCACCAAGCTGACCACCCTGTGCATTTCAGCTGCTTCCCACTAGCTATCTATTTTACATTTGGTAGTGTATATATGCCACACTCTCACTTCGTCCCAGCTTACCATTCCCCATCCCCGTGTCCTCAAGTCCATTCTCTACATTTGCCTCTTTATTCCTGTCCTGCCCATACGTTCTTCAGAACCATTTTTTTTTTTAGATTCCAAATAAATGTGTTAGCATATGGTATTTGTTTTTCTCTTTCTGACTTACTGCACTTTGTATGACAGACTCTAGGTCCATCCACCTCACTACAAATAACTCAATTTCATTTCATTTTATGGCTAATGATCCTTTGTATATATGTGCCACATCTTCTTTATCCATTCATCTGTCGAGGGACACTTAGGTTGCTTCCATGTCCAGGCTATTGTAAATAGAGTTGCAATGAACATTGTGGTATATAACACTTCATTAATTACGGTTTTCTCAGAGTATGTCCAGTAGTGGGATTGCAGGATCGTATGGTAGTTCTATTTTAAGTTTTTTGAGGAACTTTCATGCTGGTCTCTATAGTAGCTGTATCAATTTACATTCCCACCAACAGTGCAAGAGGGTTCCCTTTTCTCCACACCCTCTCCAGCATTTATTGTTTGTAGGTTTTTTGATGATGGTGATTCTGACATATGTGAGGTGATACCTCATTGTAGTTTTGATTTTCATTTCTCTAATGATTAGTGATGTTGAAGATCCTTTCATGTGTTTGTTGGCAATCTGTGCATCTTCTTTGGAGAAATGTCTATTTTGGTCTTCTGCCCATTTTTGGATTGGGTTGTATGTATTTTGATATTGAGCTGCATGAGCTGCTTGTAAACTTTGGAGATTAATCCTATGTCAGTTGCTTCATTTGCAAATATTTTCTCCCATTCTGAGGGTTGTCTTTTCGTCTTGTTAATGATTTCCTTTGCTGTGCAAAATATTTAAGTTTCATTAGGTCCCATTTGTTTATTTTTGTTTTTATTTCCATTTCTCTAGGAGGTGGGTCAATAAGCATCTTGCAGTGATTTATGTCATAGAATGTTCTGCCTATGATTTCCTCTAAGAGTTTTAGTGTGTCTCACCTTATATTTTGGTCTTTAGTCCATTTTGAGTTTATTTTTGTGTATGGTGTTAGGGAGTGTGCTAATTTCACTCTTTAATATGTAGCTGTCCACTTTTCCAAGCACCACTTTTTGAAGAGGCTGTGTTTTCTCCAGTGTATATTTTTGCATCCTTTATCAAACACATAACGTGACCATATGTGCGTGGGTTTACCTCTGGGCTTTCTATCATGTTCTATTGATCTATATTTCGGTTTTTGTGCCAGTACCATACTGTCGTGATTACTGTAGCTTTGTAGCATAGTCTGAAGTCCAGGAACCTGATTCCTCCAGCTCCGTTTTTCATTCTTAAGATTGTTTTGCCTATTCAGGGTCTTTTGTGTTTCCATACAAATTGTGAAATTTTTTGTTCTAGTTCTGTGAAAAATGCCACAGGTAGTTTGATAGGGATTGCACTGAATCTATAGATTGCTTTGGGCAGTAGAGTCATTTTCACAGTGTTCATTCTTCCAATCCAAGAACATGGAATATCTCTCCTTCTGTTGTATAACTCATCATTACTTACTTTCATCAGTGTCTTATAGATCTGGGCATAGAGGTCTTTTGTTTCCTTAGGTAGTTTTATTCCTAGGTATGTTATTCTTTTTGTTGCAACGGTAAATGGGAGTGTTTCCTTATTTATCTTTCAGATTTTTCATCATTAGTGTATAGGAATGCAAGATATTTCGTATCATGCTACTTTACCAAATACATTGATCAGCTCTGGTAGATTTGTGGTAGCTCCTTTAGGATTTTCTATGTATAGTAGCATGTCATCTGCAAACGTTTACAACTTTATTTCTTCTCTGCCAACTTGGGTTCCTTTTATTTACTTTTCTTCTCTGACTGCTGTGGCAAAAACTTACAAAACTATGTTAAATAATAGTGGAGAGATTTGGCAACCGTGTCTTGTTCCAGATCTTAGTGGAAATAGTTTCAGATTTTCACCACTGAAAACTACGTTGGCTTTGGGTTTGTCATATATGGCCATTATTATGTTGAGGTAAGTTCCCTCTATGCCTACTTTCTGGAGGGATTTTATCATAAATGGGTGTTGAATTTTGTAGAAAGTTTTCTGCATCTCTTGAGATGATCATATGGTTTTACTCCTTCATTTTGTTAATATGGTTTATCATATTGACTGAGTTGTGTATATTGAAGAGTCCTTGCATTCCTGCGATAAACCCCACTTGATCATGGTGTATGATGCTTTTAATGTGCTGTTGGATTCTGTATACTAGTATTTTGTTGAGGATTTTTGCATCTATGTTCATCAGTGTTATTGGCCTGTAGTTTCCTTTTTTTGTGTGTGTGGCAAATCTGTCTGGTTTTGGTATCAGAGGGGTGTGGCCTTGTAGAATGAGTTTGGTAGTGTTCCATCCTCTGCTATATTTTGGAAGAGTTTGAGAAGGGTAGGTGTTAGCTCTTCTCTAAATGTTTGATAGAATTCACCTGTGAAGCCATCTGGTCCTGGGCTTTTGTTTGTTGGAAGATTTTTAATCACAGTTTCAATTTCAGTGATTGTGATTACTCTGTTTATATTTTATATTTCTTCCTGGTACAGTCTCGGAACTTTGTGCTTTTCTAAGAATTTGTCCATTTCTTTCATGTTGTCCATTTTATTGGCATATAATTGCTCGTACTAATGTCCCATGATGCTTTGTATTTCTGCAGTGTCAGTTATTACTTCTCCTTTTTCATTTCTAATTGTATTCATTTAAGTCTTCTCCCTTTTCTTCTGGATGAGTCTGGCTAAAGTTTTATCTATTTTGTTTATCTTCTCAAATAAACAGCTTTTATTTTCATTGATCTTTGTTATTGTATCCTTCATTTCTTTTTCATTTATTTCTGATCTGATCTTTATGTTTTTCCTTCTGCTAACTTTGGGTTTCTTGTTTTGTATTGTTCTTCTTTCTCTAATTGCTTTAGTAATAAGGTTAGGTTGTTTATTTGAGATGTTCTTTGTGCCTTGAGGTGGGTGTGTATTGCTTTATACTTCCATTTTACAACTGCTTTTGCTGCATCCCATAGGCTTTGGGTGGTCATGTTTTCATTGTCATTTGTTTCTACATATTTTTTAACATCTTTATTAGAATGCAATTGCTTTACAATGGTGTGTTAGTTTCTGTTTTATAACAAAGTGAATCAGTTATACTTATACATATGTCCCCATATCTCTTCTCTCTTGCATCTCCCTCCCTTACACACTTCCGTTCCCACCCCTTTAGGTGGTCACAAAGCATTGAGCTCAGCTTCCCGTGCTATGTAGCTGCTTCCCACTAGCTATCTATGTTACGTTTGATAGTGTATATATGTCCATGCCACTCTCTCACTTTGTCCCAGCTTACCCTTCCCCTTCCCACATCCTCGAGTCCATTCTCTAGTATGTCTACATCTTTATTCCTGTCTTGCCCCTAGGTACTTCTGATCATTTTTTGTTATTTATTTTAGATTTTATATATATATATATATATATGTGTTAGAATAGGGTATTTGTTTTTCTCTTTCTGACTTACTTCACTCTGTATGACAGTTTCTAGGTCCATCCACCTCACTACAAATAACTCAGTTTCGTTCCATTTAATGATGAGTAATATTACATTGTATATATGTGCCACATCTTCTTTATCCATTCATCTGTTGGTGGACATGTAGCTTGCCTCAATGTCCTGGCTATTGTAAATAGAGCTGCAATGAATACGTTGGTACATGACTCTCTATGAAGTATGTTTTTCTCAGGGTATATGCACAGTAGTGGGATTGCTGGGTCGTATGGTAGTTATATTTTTAGGTTGTTATGGAGCCTCCATAGTGTTCTCCATAATTTC
This sequence comes from Mesoplodon bidens, assembly GCF_964165515.1. Classification (NCBI taxonomy): domain Eukaryota; kingdom Metazoa; phylum Chordata; class Mammalia; order Artiodactyla; family Ziphiidae; genus Mesoplodon; species Mesoplodon bidens. The sequence goes on from NC_138163.1 coordinate 74,950,849, forward strand.
TGTATCAAGTTACATTCCCACCAACAGTGCAAGAGGGTTCCTCTGCCCAGCATTTGTTTCTAGATTTTTTGATGATGGCCATTCTGACTGGTGTGAGATGATATCTCATTGTAGTTTTGATTAGCATTTCTCTAATGATTAATGATGTTGAGCATTCTTTCATGTGTTTATTGGCAATCTGTATATCTTCTTTGGAGAAATGTCTATTTAGGTCTTCTGCCCATTTTTGGATTGGGCTGTTTGTTTTTTTTGATACTGAGATGCATGAGTTGCTTATATGTTTTGCAGACTATTCCTTTGTCAGTTGCTTCATCTGCAAATATTTTCTCCCATTCTGAGGGTTGTGTTTTCGTCTTGTTTATGGTTTCCTTTGCTCTGCAAAAACTTTTAAGTTTCAATAGGTCCCATTTCTTTATTTTTTATTTTGATTTTTTTCCATTTCGCTAGCAGGTGGGTCAAAAAGGATCTTGCTGTGATTTATGTTATAGAGTGTTCTGCCTAGGTTTTCCTCTAAGAGTTTGATGGTGTCTGGCCTTACATTTAGGTCATTAATCCATTTAGAGTTTATTTTTGTGTATGGTGTTAGGGAATGTTCTATTTTCATTATTTTACATGTAGCTGTCTGGTTTATGCAGCACCACTTATTGAAGAGGCTCTCTTATCTCCACTGTATATTCTTGCCTTCTTTATCAAAGATAAGCTGACCATATGTGCATGGGTTTATCTCTGGGCTTTCTAGCCTGTTCCATTGATCTATATTACTGTTTCTGTGCCAGTACCATACTGTCTTGATTACTGTAGCTATGTAATATAGTCTGAAGTCAGGGAGCCTGATTCCTTCGGCTCCATTTTTCTTTCTCAAGATTGCTTTGGCTATTTGGGGTCTTTTTTTGTTTCCATACAAATTGTGATACTTTTTCTTCTAATTCTTTGAAAAATTCCAGTGGTTGTTTGATAGGGATTGCATTGAATCTGTAGATTGCTTTGGGTAGTAGTCTAATTTTCACTCTGTTGATTCTTCCAATCCAAGAATATGGTGTATCTCTCCATCTACTTGTATCATCTATAATTTCTTTCATCAGTGTCATACTTTTCTTCATACAGGTCTTTTGTCTCCTTAGGTAGGTTTAATCCTAGGCATTGTATTCTTTTTGTTGCAATCGTGAATGGGCGTGTTTTCTTAATTTCACTTTCATATTTTTCATTATTAGTGTATAGGAATGCAAGAGATTTCTGTGTATTAATTTTTTTTTTTTTTTTTTTTTTTTTTTTTTACTTTTTATTTTATGTTGGAGTATAGACGATTAACAATGTTGTGATAGTTTCAGATGCACAGCAAAGGGACTCGGCTATACATATGCATGTACCCATTCTCCCCCAAACTCCCCTCCCATCCAGGCTGCCACATAACATTGAGCAGAGTCCCCTGTGCTATACAGTAGGTCCACTGGTTATCCATTTTTTTTTAAGTTTATTTATTCATTTTTTTAATTAGTTTCTGCTTTATAACAAAGTGAATCAGTCATACATATACATCTGTTCCCACATCCCTTCCCTCATGCATCTCCCTCCCTCCCACCCTCCCCATCCCACCCCTCCAGGCAGTCACAAAGCACCGAGCTGATCTCCCTGTGCTCTGCGGCTGCTTCCCACTATCTATCTACCTTACGTTTGGTAGTGTATATATGTCCATGCCTCTCTTTCGCTTTGTCACAGCTTACCCTTCCCCCTCCCCATATCCTCAAGTCCATTCTCAAGTAGGTCTGCGTCTTCATTCCCGTTTTGCCCCTAGGTTCTTCATGACATTTTTTTTTTAAATTCCGTATATATGTGTTAGCATACGGTATTTGTCTTTCTCTTTCTGACTAACTTCACTCTGTATGACAGACTCTAGGTCTATCCACCTCATTACAAATAGCTCAGTTTCGTTTCTTTTTATGGCTGAGTAATATTCCATTGTATATATGTGCCACATCTTCTTTATCCATTCATCCGATGATGGACACTTAGGTTGTTTCCAGCTCCGGGCTATTGTGAATAGAGCTGCAATGAACATTTTGGTACATGTCTCTTTTTGAATTATGGTTTTCTCAGGGTATATGCCCAGTAGTGGGATTGCTGGGTCATATGGTAGTTCTATTTGTAGTTTTTTAAGGAACCTCCATACCGTTCTCCATAGTGGCTGTACCAATTCACATTCCCACCAGCAGTGCAAGAGTGTTCCCTTTTCTCCACACCCTCTCCAGCATTTATTGTTTCTAGATTCCTTGATGATGGCCATTCTGACTGGTGTGAGATGATATCTCATTGTAGTTTTGATTTGCATTTCTCTAATGATTAATGATGTTGAGCATTCTTTCATGTGTTTGTTGGCAGTCTGTATATCTTCTTTGGAGAAATGCCTATTTAAGTCTTCTGCCCATTTTTGGATTGGGTTGTCTGTTTTTTTGCTATTGAGCTGCATGAGCTGTTTATAAATTTTGGAGATTAATCCTTTGTCAGTTGCTTCATTTGCAAATATTTTCTCCCATTCTGAGGGTTGTCTTTTGGTCTTCTTTATGGTTTCCTTTGCTGTGCAAAAGCTTTGAAGTTTCATTAGGTCCCATTTGTTTATCTTTGTTTTTATTTCCATTTCTCTAGCAGGTGGGTCCAAAAGGATCTTGCTGTGATTTATGTCATAGAGTGTTCTACCTATGTTTTCCTCTAAGAGTTTGATAGTTTCTGGCCTTACATTTAAGTCTTTAATCCATTTTGAGCTTATTTTTGTGTATGGTGCTAGGGAATGATCTAATCTCAAACTTTTACATGTCCCTGTCCAGTTTTCCCAGCACCACTTATTGAAGAGGCTGTCCTTTCTCCACTGTACATTCCTGCCTCCTTTATCAAAGATAAGTTGGCCATATGTGCGTGGGTTTATCTCTGGGCTTTCTATCCTGATCCACTGATCTATCTTTCTGTTTTTATGCCAGTACCAGACTGTCTTAATTACTGTAGCTTTGTAGTATAGTCTGAAGTCAGGGAGCCTGATTCCTCCAGCTCCGTTTTTCGTTCTCAAGATTGCTTTAGCTATTCGGGGCCTTTTGTTTTTCCAAACAAATTTTGAAATTTTTTGTTCTAGTTCTGTGAAAAATGCCATTGGTAGTTTGATAGGGATTGCATTGAATCTGTAGATTGCTTTCGGTAGTAGAGTCATTTTCACAATATTGATTCTTCCAATCCAGGAGCATGGTATATCTCTCCATCTATTTGTATCATCTTTAATTTCTTTCATCAGTGTCTTATAGTTTTCTGCATACAGGTCTTTTGTCTCCTTAGGTAGGTTTATTCCTAGATATTTTATTCTTTTTGTTGCGATGGTAAATGGGAGTGTTTTCTTGATTTCATTTTCAGATTTTTCATCATTAGTGTATAGGAATGCCAGAGATTTCTGTACATTAATTTTATATCCTGCTACTTTACCAAATTCATTGATTAGCTCTAGTAGTTTTTCGGTAGCATCTTTAGGATTCTCTATGTATAGTATCATGTCATCTGCAAACAGTGACAGCTTTACTTCTTCTTTTCCAATTTGGATTCCTTTTATTTCCTTTTCTTCTCTGATTGCTGTGGCTAAAACTTCCAAAACTATGTTGAATAAGAGTGGTGAGAGTGGGCAGCCTTGTCTTGTTCCTGATCTTAGTGGAAATGGTTTCAGTTTTTCACCATTGAGGACAATGTTGGCTGTGGGTTTGTCATATATGGCCTTTATTATGTTGAGGAAAGATCCCTCTATACCTACTTTCTGCAGGGTTTTTATCATAAATGGGTGTTGAATTTTGTCGAAAGCTTTCTCTGCATCTATTGAGATGATCATATGGTTTTTCTCCTTCAACTTGTTAATATGGTGTATTACATTGATTGATTTGCGTATATTGAAGAATCCTTGCATTCCTGGGATAAACCCCACTTGATCATGGTGTATGATCCTTTTAATGTGCTCTTGGATTCTGTTTGCTAGTATTTTGTTGAGGATTTTTGCATCTATGTTCATCAGTGATATTGGCCTGTAGTTTTCTTTCTTTGTGACATCCTTGCCTGGTTTTGGTATCAAGGTGATGTCGGCCTCGTAGAATGAGTTTGGGAGTGTTCCTCCCTCTGCTATATTTTGGAAGAGTTTGAGAAGGATAGGTGTTAGCTCTTCTCTAAATGTTTGATAGAATTCACCTGTGAAGCCATCTGGTCCTGGGCTTTTGTTTGATGGAAGATTTTTAATCACAGTTTCAATTTCAGTGCTTGTGATTGGTCTATTCATATTTTCTATTTCTTCCTGAGTCAGTCTTGGCAGGTTGTGCATTTCTAAGAATGTGTCCATTTCTTCCAGGTTGTCCATTTTATTGGAATAGAGTTGCTTATAGTAATCTCTCATAATCTTTTGTATTTCTGCAGTGTCAGTTGTTACTTCTCCTTTTTCATTTCTAATTCTATTGATTTGAGTCTTCTCCCTTTTTTTCTTGATGAGTCTGGCTAATGGTTTGTCAATTTTGTTTATCTTCTCAAAGAACCAGCTTTTAGTTTGGTTGATCTTTGCTATCGTTTCCTTCATTTCTTTTTCATTTATTTCTGATCTGATCTTTATGATTTCTTTCCTTCTGCTAGCTTTGGGGTATTTTTGTTCTTCTTTCTCTAATTGCTTTAGGTGCAGGGTCAGGTTGTTTACTCGAAATGCTTCCTGTTTCTTAAGGTGGGATTGTATTGCTATAAACTTCCCCCTTAGAACTGCTTTTGCTGCGTCCCATAGGTTTTGGGTCGTCGTGTCTCCATTGTCATTTGTTTCTAGGTATTTTTTAATTTCCTCTTTGATTTCTTCAGTGATCACTTCGTTATTGAGTAGTGTATTGTTTAGCCTCCATGTGTTTGTATTTTTTACACATCTTTTCCTGTAATTGATGTCTAGTCTCATAGCATTGTGGTCGGAGAAGATACTTGATACAATTTCAATTTTCTTAAAATTACCGAGGCTTGATTTGTGACCCAAGATATGATCTATCCTGGAGAATGTTCCATGAGCACTTGAGAAAAATGTGTATTCTGTTGTTTTTGGATGGAATGTCCTATAAATATCAACTAAGTCCATCTCGTTTAATGTATCATTTAAAGCTTGTGTTTCCTTATTTATTTTCATTTTGGATGATCTGTCCATTGGTGAAAGTGGGGTGTTAAAGTCCCCTACTATGAGTGTGTTACTGTCGATTTCCCCTTTTATGGCTGTTAGTATTTGCCTTATGTATTGAGGTGCTCCTATGTTGGGTGCATAAATATTTACAATTGTTATATCTTCTTCTTGGATCGATCCCTTTATCGTTATGTAGTGTCCTTCCTTGTCTCTTCTAATAGTCTTTATTTTAAAGTCTATTTTGTCTGATATAAGAATTGCTACTCCAGCTTTCTTTTGATTTCCATTTGCATGGAATATCTTTTTCCATCCCTTTACTTTCAATCTGTATGTGTCTCTAGGTCTGAAGTGGGTCTCTTGTAGACAGCATATATATGGGTCTTGTTTTTGTATCCATTCAGCCACTCTGTGTCTTTTGGTGGGAGCATTTAGTCCATTTACATTTAAGGTAATTATTGATATGTATGTTCCTATTCCCATTTCCTTAATTGCTTTGGGTTCATTATTGTAGGTACATACTTTCTGTTGTGTTTCTTGCCTAGAGAAGTTCCTTTAGCATTTGTTGTAAAGCTGGTTTGGTGGTGCTGAACTCTCTCAGCTTTTGCTTGTCTGTAAAGGTTTTAATTTCTCCATCAAATCTGAATGAGATCCTTGCTGGGTAGAGTAATCTTGGTTGCAGGTTTCTCTCCTTCATCACTTTAATTATGTCCTGCCACTCCCTTCTGGCTTGTAGAGTTTCTGCTGAGAGATCAGCTGTTAACCTGATGGGGATTCCCTTGTGTGTTATTTGTTGTTTTTCCCTTGCTGCTTTTAATATGATTTCTTTGTGTTTAATTTTTGACAGTTTGATTAATATGTGTCTTGGTGTATTTCTCCTTGGATTTATTCTGTATGGGACTCTCTGTGCCTCCTGGACTTGATTAACTATTTCCTTTCCCATATTAGGGAAGTTTTCAACTATAATCTCTTCAAATATTTTCTCATTCCCTTTCTTTTTCTCTTCTTCTTCTGGAACCCCTATAATTCGAATGTTGGTGCATTTAATGTTGTCCCAGAGGTCTCTGAGACTGTCTTCTGTTCTTTTCATTCTTTTTTCTTTATTTTGCTCTGCATCAGTTATTTCCACTATTTTATCTTCCACCTCACTTATCCGTTCTTCTGCCTCAGTTATTCTGCTATTGATCCCATCTAGAGTATTTTTCATTTCATTTATTGTGTTTTTAATCGATGCTTGATTCATCTTTAGTTCTTCTAGGTCCTTGTTAACTGTTTCTTGCATGTTGTCTATTCTATTTCCAAGATTATGGATCATGGAAATAGAATCTTGGATCAGCTTTACTATCATTATTCTGAATTCTTTTTCAGGTAGACTGCCTATTACCTCTTCATTTGTTAGGTCTGGTAGGTGTTTATCTTGCTCCTTCACCTGCTGTGTGTTTTTCTGCCTTCTCATTTTGCTTATGTTACTGTGTTTGGGGTCTCCTTTTTGCCGGCTGCAGATTCGTAGTTCCCGTTGTTTTTGGTGTCTGACCCCAGTGGCTAAGGTTGTTTCAGTAGGTTGTGTAGGCTTCCTGGTGGGGGGGACTAATTCCTGTGCTCTGGTGGTTGAGGCTCGATCTTGTCTTTCTGGTGGACAGGTCCACGTCTGGTGGTGTGTTTTGGGGTGCCTATGGCCTTATTATGTTTTTAGGTAGCCTCTCTGCTAATGGGTGGGGTTGTGTTCCTGCCTTGCTAGTTGCTTGGCATAGGGTGACCTGCACTGTAGCTTGCTGGTCGTTGACTGAAGCTGGGTGCTGGTGTTGGGATGGAGATCTCTGGGAGATTTTTGCTGCTTGATATTATGTGGAGCTGGGAGGTCTGTTGTGGACCCGTGTCCTGAAGTTGGCTCTCCCACTTCAGAGGCACAGCACTGGCTCCTGGCTGCAGCACCAAGAGCCTTTCATCCACCCGGCTCAGAGTAACAGGGAGAAAAAGTAGAAAGAAAGAATTAGTAGAAGAAAGAAAGAGAGAGGGAAAGAAAGGAAGAAGGGAAGAAAGGAAGGAAGAAAGGAAGGAAGAAAGAAAGGGGGGAGGGAGGGAGGGAGGAAGGATGGAAAGAAAGAAGGAAAGAAAGGAGGGAGGGAGGGAGAAAGGAAAGGAAGAAAGACAGGAGGGAGGGAGGAAGGAAAGAAAAAGAAAGTGGAAAGAAGAAGGGTGGGAGGGAGGAAAGAAAAAGAAAGAAGGAAAGGAGGAGCGGAGGGAGGGAGGGAGGAAGGGAGAGTAGGAAAAAAAGAAAGAGCAGGTAAAGTAAAATAGAATAAAGTATGAAATATAGTAGCGTTATTAAAATTAGAAAGTAATTATTGAAAAAAAAAAAAAAAAAACGGACCGATAGAACCCTGAGACATATGGTGGAAGCAAAGCTATACAGAGAGAATCTTACACAGAAGATTACACATACACATTCACAAAAAGAGAGCAGGGGGAAAAATCAAAAATCTTGCTCTCCAAGTCCACCTCCTCAATTTGGGATAATTCGTTGTAAAAAGAGGAAAAGGGCGAGAAGTCTGAAATCTTGCTCTCTAAGTCCACCTCCTTAATTTGGAATAATTCGTTGTAAAAAGAGGAAAAGGGGGGAAGGTCTTAAATCTTGTCCTCAAAGTCCACTTCCTCAATTTGGGATGATTCGCTGTCCATTCATGCACTCCACAGACGCAGGGCACATCAAATGGACCGTGGAGCTTTAATCCGCTGCCTCCGAGGCTGCACAGAGAGATTTCCCTGCCTCTGCTCTCACAGCTCCCGGGTCTCAGCCTTGGACCTGGCCCCGCCTCTGCGCGTAGGTCGCCGGAGGGCGTCCGTTCTTCGCTCAGACAGGACGGGTTTAAAGGAGCCGCTGATTCGGGGGCTCTGGCTCACTCAGGCAGAGGGGAGGGAGGGGCGCGCAGTGTGGGGCGGGCCTGCGGCGGCAGAGGCCGGCGTGACGTTGCAGCAGCCCGTGGCGCTCCGTGCGCTTTCCCGGGAAAGCCGTCCCCGGGTCTCGGGGACCCCAGCAGTGGCGGGGTGCACAGGCCCCCCGGAAGGCGGGGCGGACAGTGACCCGCGCTCGCACACAGGCCCCGCGGCGGCGGCAGCGGCGGCGGGCCGCGGCGGGCGGGCGGCGGCGGCGGCGGCGGCCCACGCCCGTCTCCGAGGTCCGTGCCTTACCCGCGGCTCGTGCCTGTCACCGGCGCTTCCCCAAGCAGCCCTCTTAATGCCCTCTCCTCGCGCACCAGGAAACAAAAGGGAAAAAAGTCTCTTGCCTCTTCAGCAGCTCCAGACCCTTTCCCCGGACTCCCTCCGGGCTAGCCGTGGTGCACTAACTCCTTCAGGCTCTCTTCCTGCCGCCAGCCCCAGTCCTCTCCCTGCGCTCCGACTGAAAGCCGATACCCGAGCCTCAGCTCCCAGCCCCGCCCGCCACGGCGGCCGAGCAGACAAGCCTCTCGGGCTGGTGTGTGCCTGAGGGCACCGGTCCTCTGTGCCAGAATCTCTCCGCTTTGCCCTCCGCACCCCTGTTGCTGTGCTCTCCTCCGCTACTCCGAAGCTTTCCCCCTCCGCCACCTGCAGTCTCCGCCCGCGAAGGGGCTTGTAGTGTGTAGAAACCTTCCCCCCTTCACGGCTCCCTCCCACTGGTGCAGGTCCCGTCCCTATCCTATTGTCTCTGTTTATTCTTTTTTTCTTTTGCCCTACCCAGGTATGTGGGGAGCTTCTTGCCTTTTGGGGGGTCTGAGGTCTTCTGTCAGCGTTCAGTAGGTGTTCTGTAGGAGTTGTTCCACGTGTAGATGAATTTCTGATGTATCTGTGGGGAGGAAGGTGATCTCCGCGTCTTACTCTTCCGCCATCTTCCTCCGGGGTCCTGAAGCATGTCCTTGCCTCCTATCACACTGGAATCCCATCAAGCCTTCAGGCTTCCTACCAGCTTACAGGATGGAATCTGCTGGCGTCTCCCCGCTTTTCCCCTCCATTAATGGCAGGGTCCCAATGTGTACTTGCGACCCATGCTTTTCTCAAACCAGTGCTTCTCCCGTTTAGCTGTGTATTAATTTTTTATCATTCTACTTTACTAAATTCATTGATTAGCTCTAGTAGTTTTCTGGTAGCATCTTTAAGATTTTCTACATATAGTATCATGTCATCTGCCAACATTAACATCTTTACTTCTTCTTTTCCAATTTGGATTCTTTTATTTCTTTTTCTTCTCTGACTGCTGTTGCTAAAACTTCCATAACTATGTTGAATAATAGTGGTGAGAGTGGGAAACTTGTCTTGTTCCTGATCTTAGTGGAAATGGTTTCAGTTTTTCATCATTGAGGACGATGTTGGCTGTGGGTTTGTCATATATTACCTTTATTATGTTGAGGAAACTTCCCTCTACGTCTACTTTTTGGAGAGTTTTTTATCATAAATGGGTGTTGAATTTTGTCAAAAGTTTCTCTGCATCTATTGAGACAATCATATGGATTTTCTCCCTCAATTTTTTAACATGGTGTATCACGTTGCTTGATTTGTGTATATTGCAGAATCCTTGCATTCCTGGGAAAAAAACCCACTTGATCATACTGTATGATCCTTTTAATGTGCTGTTGGATATTCTGTTTGCTAGTATTTTGTTGAGAATTTTTGCATCTGTGCTCATCAGAGATATTGGCCTGTGGTTTTCTTTGTGACATCTTTGTGTGGTTTTGGTATCAGAGTGATGGTGGCCTCACAGAATATGTTTGGGAGTGTTCCTCCCTCTGCTATATTTTGGAAGAGTTTGAGAAGGATAAGTGTTAGCTCTTCTCTAAATGTTTGATAGAATTCGATTGTGAAGCCATCTGGTCCTGTGCTTTCGTTTGTTGGAAGATTTTTAATCACAGTGTCAATTTCAGTGCTTGTGAATGGTCTGTTCATATTTTCTATTTGTTCTCGGTTCAGTATCGAAGGTTGTGCATTTCTAAGAATTTGTCCATTTGTTTCAGGTTGTCCATTTTATTGGCATGTATTTCCTTGTTGTAATCTCTCATGATCCTTTCTTTTCTGCAGTGTAGGTGGTTACTTCTCCTTTTTCATTTCTAATTCTATTGATTTTTGTCTTCTCCCTTTTTTTCTTGATGAGTCTGGCTAATGGTTTATCAATTTTGTTTATCTTCTCAAAGAACCAGGTTTTAGTTTTATTTGTCTTTGCTATTGTTTCCTTCATTTATTTTCCATTTATTTCTGAAGTGATCTTTATGATTTATTTCCTTCTGGTAACTCTTTTTTTTTTTTTTTTTTTTTTTTTGCTCTTCTTCTTTCTCTAATTACTTTAGGTGTAAGTTTCGGTTGTTTATTTGCACAGTTTCTTGTTTTTTAAGGTAGGATTTCATTGCTATAAACTTCGCTCTTAGAACTGCTTTTGCTTCATCCTTTGCTTTTGCTTCATCGTATTTTCATTGTCATTTGTTTCTAGGTATGTTTTGATTTCGTCTTTGATTTCTTCCGTGATCTCTTGGTTAGTAAGTAGTGTGTTGTTTAGCCTCCATGTGTTTGTATTTCTTACTACACAATTTTTTCCTGTAATTGATATCTACTCTCATAGTGTTGTGGTTGGAAAAGGTACTTGATACAATTTCAGTTTTCTTATATTTACCAAGGTTGGATTTGTGACTCAATATGATCTATACTGGAGAATGTTCCATGAGCACTTGAGAAAAATGTGTATTCTGTTATTTTTGGATGGAATGTCCTATAAATATCAATTAAGTTCATCTTGTTTAATGTATCATTTAAAGCTTGTTTTTCCTAATTTATTTTCATTTTCAATGAGCTGTCCGTTGGTGAAAGGGGGTGTTAAAGTCCCCTACTATGAGTGTGTTACTGTTGATTTTTCATTTTATGGCTGTTAGTGTTTGCCTTATATATTGAGGTGGTCCTATGTTGGGTGCATAAACACATACAGCTGCTATATCTTTTTCTTGGACTGAACTCTTGATCATTATGTAGTGTCCTTCCTGTCTCTTGTAATATTCTTAGTTTAAAGTCTATTTTGTCTTATATGAGAATTGTTACTCCAGCTTTCTTCTGATTTCCATTTGCATGCAATATCTTTTTCCATCCCTCACTTTCAGTCTGTATGTGTCCCTAGGTCTGAAGTGGGTCTCTTGTAGACAGCATATATATGGGTCCTGTTTTTGTATCCATTCAGCCAGTCTATGTCTTTTGGTCGGAACATTTAATCCTTTTGCATTTAAGGTAATAATCGATATGTATGTTCCTAATACCATTTTCTTAATTGTTTTGGGTTTATTATTACAGGTCTTTTCCTTCTCTTATGTTTCCTGCCTAGAGAAGTTCCTTTAGCATTTGTTGTAAAGTTGCTTTCATGGTGCTGAATTCTCTTAGCATTTGTTTGTCTGCAAAGGTTTTAATTTCTCTGTCAAATCTGAATGAGATCCTGGCTGGGTAGAGTAATCTTGGTTGTAGGTTTTTCTCCTTCATCACTTTAAATATGTTCTGCCACTCCCTTCTAGCTTTCTGTGTTTCTGCTGAAAGGTCAGCTGTTACACTTATGGGGATTCCCTTGTGTGTTATTTGTTGTTTTTCCCTTGCTGCTTTTAATATTTGTTCTTTGTATTTAATTTTTTATAGTTTGATTAATACATGTCTTGGTGTGTTTCTCCTTGGATTTATCCTGTATGGGACTCTCTGTGCTTCCTGGACTTGATTAAGTATTTCCTTTCCCATATTAGGGAAGTTTTCAACTGTAATCTCATCAAATATTTTCTCAGTCCATTTATTTTTCTCTTCTTCTTCTGGTATCCCTATAACTCAAATGTTGGTGTGTTTAATGTTGTCCCAGAGGTCTCTGAGACAGTCCTTAATTATTTTCATTCTTTTTTCTTTATTCTGCTCTGCAGTAGTTATTTCCACTATTTTATCTTCCCGGTCACTTATATATCTGTTCTTCTGCCTCAGTTATTCTGCTATTGATCCCTTCTAGAGAATTTTTAATTTCATTTATTATTTTGTTCATCACTGTAGTTCTGCTCTTTAGTTCTTCTAGGTCCTTGTTAAATATTTCTTGTATTTTCTCCATTCTATTTACAAGATTTTGGATCAGCTTTCCTTTCATTACTCTGAATTCTTTTTCAGGCAGACTGCCTATTTCCTCTACATTTGTTAGGTCTGGTGGTTTTTTGCCTTGATCCTTCATCTGCTGTGTGTTTTTCTGTCTTCTCCTTTTGCTTAACTTTCTGTGTTTGGTGTCTCCTTTTTGCAGGCTCAAGGTTCGTAGTTTCCATTGTTTTTGGTGTCTGTCCCCAGTGGCTAAGGTTGGTTCAGTGGGTTGTGTAGGCTTCCTGGTGGAGGGGATTAGTGCCTGTATTCTGGTGGATGAGGCTGGATCCTGTTGTTCTGGCGGGCAGTTCCACATCTGGAGGTGTGTTTTGTTGTGTCTGTGGCCTTATTATGATTTTAGGCAGCCTCTGTGCTAATGGATGTTGTTGTGTTCCTGTCTTGCTAGTTGTTTGACATAGGGTGTCCTGCACTGTAGCTTGCTGGTCGTTGAGTGGAGCTGGGTCTTGGCATTGAGATGGAGATCTCTGGGAAATTTTGCCCTTTTATATTACGTGGAGCTTGGAGGTCTCTTTTGGACCAGTGTCCTGAACTTTGCTGTACGACCTCAGTGGCACAGCCCTGACGCCTGGCTGGAGCACCAAGAGCCTGTCCTCCAAATGGCTCAGAATAAAATTTAAAAAATAATAATAATAAAGAATGAAAGAAGAAGATAAAATAAAATAATGTAAAATAAAATAAAGTTAGTAAACTAAAAACATAATTATTAAGAAAAAAGAAGTTTAAGTAAAAAAAAAAGAAAAACAGAACAAAAACAAATGGACAAAGAGAACCCTAGGAAAAATGGTAAAAGCAAAGCTATATACACAAAATCACCCACAGAAGCATCCACATACACATTCATAAAAAGAGAAAAAGGGAATATATATATATATATATATATATATATATATCATTGCTCCCAATGTCTACCTCTTTAATTTGGGATGTTCATTGTCTATTCTGGTATTCCACAGATGCAGGGTACACCAAATTGATTGTGGAGATTTAATCCGCTGCTCCTGAGGCTGCTGGGAGAAATTTACCTTTCTCTTCTTTGTTCCCAGAGCTCCCCAGATTCAGCTTTGGATTTGGACCCATCTCTGCGTGTAGGTAACCTGAGGACGTCTTTTCTTCACTCATACAGGACAGAGTTAAAGGAGCAACTGATTCGGGGGCTCTGGCTCACTCAGTTCGGGGGAGAGAGGGGTATGGATGCTGGGTGAACTTGCAGCATCAGAGGCTGGTGTGATGTTGCATCAGCCTGAGGAGCACACTGCCTACTCCCGGGGAAGATCTCCCTGGATCATGGGACCCTGGCAGTAGCTGGGTGCACAGGCTTCCAGGAGGGGAGGTTTGGATAGTGACCTGTACTTGCACACAGGTTTCTTGGTGACTGCAGCAGTAGCCTTAGCATCTTATGCCCATCTCTGGGGTTCACTCTGATAGCCGCAGCTCACTCCCATCTCTGGAGTTCCTTTAAGTGGAGCTCTTAATCCCCTCTCTTCACGCACCAGGAGACAAAGAGGCAAGAAAACGTCTCTTGCCTCTTCGGCAGATCTAGACTTTCCCAGACTCCCTCCCAGCTAGCTGTGGTGCACTAGTCCCTTCAGTCTTTGTTCACGGAGCCAACCCCTGTCCTGTCCCTGTGCTCTGACTTTTGAAGCCTGACCCTCAGCTCCCAGCCCCTGTCTGCCCCGGTGGGTGAGCACACAAGCTTCTCAGGCTGGTGAGTGCTGGTTGGCAGCAATTCTCCTTGTGGGAATCTCTCCGCTTTGCTCTCCACACCCCTGTTGCTGTGCTCTCCTCCATGGCCCTGATGCTACGCCCTCCACCACCCACAGTCTCTGCCCATGAAGGGCCTTCCTAGTGTGTGGAAACCTTCCCTCCTTCACAGCTCCCTCCCACTGGTACATGTCCAATTCCTATTCTTTTGTCTCTGTTATTTTCTTTTTTCTTTTGCCCTATCCAGGTATGTGGGGAATTTCTTGCCTTTTGGGAGGTCTGAGGTCATCTGCCAGCTTTCAGTAGGTGTTCTGTAGGGGTTGTTCCACATGTAGATGCATTTCTGATGTATTTATGGCAAGGAAAATGATCTCTGCATCTTACTCTTCCGCCATCTTCAAGCTCCTCCATAGATATATATATATATATATATATATATATTTTTTTATTTCTTCAGTGATCTCTTCGTTATTAAGTAGTGTATTGTTTAGCCTCAATGTGTTTGTATTTTTTACAGATTATTTTCCTGTAATTGACATATGGTCTCATAGTGTTGTGGCCGGAAAAGATACTTGATACAATTTCAATTTTCTTAAATTTACCAAGGCTTGATTTGTGACCCAAGATATGATCTCTCCTGGAGAATGTTCCATGAGCATCTGAGAGGAAAGTATATTCCTTTGTTTTTGAATGGAATGTCTAATAAATATCAATTAAGTCCATCTTGTTTAATGTATCATTTAAAGCTTGTATTTCCTTATTTATTTTCATTTTGGATGAGCTGTCCATTGGTGAAAGTGGGGTGTTAACTTCCCATAGTATGATTGTGTTACTGTTGATTTCCCCTTTTATGGCAGTTAGCATTTACCTTATTTACTGAGGTGTTCCTATGTTGGGTGAAAAAATATTTACATTTGTCATATCTTCTTCTTGGATTTGTCTCTTGATCATTATGTAGTGTCCTTCTTTTTCTCTTGTAATAGACTTTGTTTTAAAGTCTATTCTGTCTGATATGAGAATTGCTACTCCAGCTTTCTTTTGATTTCCTTTTGCATGGAAATTTTTTCCACTCCCCCACTTTCAATCTGTATGTGTCCATAGGTTTGAAGTGGGTCTCTTGTAGACAGCATATATATGGGTCTTATTTTTGTATCCATTCAGCCAGTGTATGTATTTTGCTTGGGGCATTTAATCCATTTACATTTAAGGTAATTATCGATATGTATGTTCCTATTACCATTTTCTAAATTGTTTTGGGTTTGTTATTGTAGTTCTTTTCTTTCTCTTGTGTTTCCTGCCTAGAGAAGATCCTTTAGCATTAGTTATAAAGCTGGTTCGGTGGTGTTAAATCCTCTTAGCGTTTGCTTGTCTGTGAAGGTTTTAATTTTACTGTCAAAACTGAATGAGATCCTTGCTGGATAGAGTAATCTTGGTTGTAGTTTTTTTCTGTTTCATCACTTTAAATATATCGTGCCACTCCCTTGTGGCTTGCAGAGTTTCTGCTGAAACATCAGCTGTTTACCTTACAGGGATTCCCTTGTATGTTATTTGTTGTTTTTCCACTGCTGCTTTTAATATTTTTTCTTTGTATTTAATTTTTAATAGTTAGATTAATATGTGTCTTGGCATGTTTCTCCTTGGATTTATCTTGTATTGGACTCTCTGTGCTTCCTGGACTTGATTGATTATTTCCTTTCCTATATTAGGGAAGTTTTCAACTATAATCTGTTCAAATATTTTCTCAGTCCCTTTCTTTTTCTCTTTTTCTTCTGGGACCACCATAATTCGAATGTTGGTGCATTTCATTTTGTCCCAGAAGTCTCTGAGCTTGCCCTCAATTCTTTTTATTCTTGTTTTCTTTATTCTACTCTGTGGTAGTTATTTCCACTATTTTATCTTCCAGGTCACTTATCCATTCTTCTGCCTCAGTTATTCTGCTGTTGATTCCTTCTAGATAATTTTTAATTTCAGTTATTGTGTTGTTCATCAATGTTTGTTTGCTCTTCAGTTCTAGTTCCTTGTTAAACTTTTGTTGTATTTTCTTCATTCTATTTCGAAGATTTTGGATCATCTTTATTGTCATTACTCTGAATTCTTTTTCAGGTAAACTCCCTATTTCCTCTTCATTTGTTTGGTCTGGTGGGTTTTTGCTTTGCTCCTTCATCTGCTGTGTTTTTTCTGTATTCTCAATTTGCTTAACTTACTGTGTGTTGGGCTCTCCTTTTTGAAGCCTGCATGTTCATCATTCCCTTTTCTTTCTTTTTTTTTTTTTTTGTCTTCCCCCAATTGCTACGTTTGGTTCAGTGGGTTGTGTAGGCTTCCTGGTGGAGGGGACTGGTGCCTGTGTTCTGGTGGATGAATCTTGATCTTGTCTTTCTGGTTGGCAGGACCGCATCTGTTGGTGTGTTTTGGGGTGTCTGTGACCTCATCATGATTTTAGGCAGCCTCTCTGCTAATGGGTGGGGTTGTTTTCCTGTCTTGATAGTTGTTTGGCATAGGGTGTCCAGCACTGTAGCTTGCTGTCTTTGAGTGGATCTGGGTTTTAGCATTGAGATTGAGATCTTTGGAGATCTCTTGCTATTTGATATTGCATGGAGCCAGGAGGTCTCGGGTGGACCAATGTCCTGAACTCATCTCTCCCACCTCAGAGTTGCAGGAATGACACCTGACTGGAGCACCATGACCCTGTCAGCTACATGGCTCAGAAGAAAAGGGAGAAATAATCAAAGAAAGAAAGAAAGAAAGAATAAAGTAAAATAAAATAAAATTATTAAAATAAGAAGTAAAGAAATTATTAAAAATAAACTAAAAAAATTAAAAGTAATAAAAAAAGAAAGAAAGAAAGAAGAGAGCAATCAAATGAAAAAAACAAATCCACCAATGATAACAAACACTAAAAACTATACTAAAAATCTACTAAAAAAACAAACAGACAGGCAGAGCCCTAGGACAAATGGTAGAAACATAGCTACACAGACAATATCACGCAAAAAGGCATACACATACACAGTCACAAAAGACAGAAAAAGGAAATATATTTCCATATATATATATATATATATATATATATATATGAGGAAGACAGCAACCAAATCAATAAACAAATCTACCAATGATAATAAAGTGTAAATACTAAACTAATATAAACATAAAACCAGAAAATAATTAGGTGCAAAAAGTGAACCCCAAGGCTACAGTTGCTCCCAAAGCCCACCCCCTCAATTTTGGGATGATCCTTTGTCTATTCAGGTATTCCACAAATGCAGGATACATCAAGTTGATTGTGGAGATATACTCCTTTGTTCCTGAGGCTGCTGGGAGAAATTTCCCTTTCTGTAATTTGTTTGCACAGCTCCTTGTTTTCAGCTTTGTATCTAGTCCCACCTCTGTGTGTAGCTCACCTGAGGGTGTCTGGTCCCCACGCATATAGGAGGTGGTTAAAGGAGTAGCTGCTTAGTGGGCTCTGGATCCTTCAGGCCGGGGGGAGGGAGGGGTAAGGAATGCAAGGCAAGCCTGTGGCAGTAGAGTCTAGCATGACGTTCCAAGAGCCTGAGGCACACTGTGTGTTCTCCCAGGGGAGTTGTCCCTGGATCACGTGACCCTGGCAGTGGCAGCCTTCACAGGCTCCCAGGAGGGGAGGTGTGGATAGTTACCTGTGCTTGCACACAGGCTTCTTGGTGGCGCCAGCAGCAGCCTTAGTATTTCATGCCTGTCTCTGATGTTCACGCTGACAGCTTGGATCATGCCCATCTCTGGAACTCGTTTAGGCAGTGCTCTGAATCCCTTCTCCTCACGCACCCCAAAACAATGGTCTCTTGCCTCTTAGGCAAGTCCAGACTTTTCCCCAGACTTCCTCCTGGCTAGCTGTGGCACACTAGCCCCCTTCAGGCTGTGTTCAAGCAGCCAACACCAGTCCTGTCCCTGGGATCTGACCTCCGTAGCGAGAGCCTCAGCTCCCATCCCCCGCCCACCCCGGCGGGTGAGCAGACAAGCTTTTCAGGCTGTTGAGTGCTGTTTGGCACCAATCCTCTGTGTAGGAATCTCTCCACTTTGCCCCCTGCACCCCTATTGCTGTGCTCTCCTCCGTGGTTCTGAAGCTCTCCACCCTGCCCACCCCCCATCTCCTCCAGTGAAGGGGCTTCCTAGTGTGTGGAAACTTTTCCTCCTTCATAGCTCCTTCCCAGAGATGCAGGTCCTGCCCCTATTCTTTTGTCTGTTTTTTTTTTTTCTTTTTTCTTTTGCCTTACTGAGTTATGTCGGGAGTTTCTTGCCTTTTGGGAAGTTTGAGGTCTTCTACCAGCGTTCAGTAGGTGTTCCGTAGTAGTTGTTCCACATGTAGATGTATTTCTGATGTATTTGTGGGGAGGAAGGTGATCTCCACGTCTTATTCCTCTGCCATTTTGAAGGTCTCTCTTTGAGCTGACATCGAGCACACCCTGGACTCTCAGCCAGGATCGCTCTTCACCTCTTAATGCAGCATCTCGTCAAGTCTCAGAGAGCTCCACAGGGGTGTGGGGATGTAAGAGCTCCCTGTAACAGGCACCTTGACCTCTCCTCCTACCTGCTGCCCTGGATAGTTCTGTTTGTATTTTGTTATGATTATTTTACTTTTTGGTCTTCTCTCACCCCCTTCTGTTTCCTTCTTCATCACTGACATGCATTTTTCCTGTACCCCATTTCTGGGGTACTTTTTCTGGGAACTTCTTCTCAGTAACCAGGGTCTCTGGATGTTATAAACCCTTCAAGACAAAACAGAATGAATTTTCTTGATAAATATTGAACCAACACATTGTAGGAAATGTGGAGGATATTTTTAGAAATGGAGTCTGGCCATTACCTCTCTATTTGTCTTCTATCTCTCTATATATGTTAACTCTACTTGTGAATACAGATAATTATTACTACATGAAATATTTTCCTCAAACAGAAAAGTACCAACATTTTTTCTAAAGACACAGATAGTGTCTACAAGTACATATTTATATACTTATTGATGCATTTAACAAATTTTGTGAGCATCTACTTTGTACCCAACACCATTCTATGTACAGTGGATAAATCTTTGAATAATTCAAAGTTTCTGGACTTTTGAAGCTTACATTCTAGAAGGGAGGGGGATGAAAATACATGCATACATACACACATATGTACATAACTATAATACTTTGTATTATAACTGTGAGAAATGATAGGAAAAAATCAAGTGCAGGATCTTTGACAGTGTATAAGAGAGGCACCTAATCAAGACTAAGACATTAGAAAAGGCATCTCTATAAAAATGAAATTTATGCTGAGATCTGAATAATAAGTAGAAATTGATGGTCAGAAAGCTAGGAGAAAATCATTTCAGGAAGAGCAAATATCGTGTCTAGAGACCCTGAGTTGATAAGGCACTTGCTTGAGCAACAAAGAGAAGGTTTGAGTGTCTAGAATATATAGAAAAAGTGGAGGAAAACAGGAGGAACAATATAAAGTTCTGGATGAGATTACAGACTGGAGTCAAACTCCATGGGTCATATTCCAGTTCTGTCAAACTTACTATCTGTGGGGCCTTTCTCAAGTTATATAACCTGTCTCTAATTTAGTTTCCTCGTCTGAAAACTGGGGATGGTTGGAATAATAATGATCTCTTAGAGTTTTATGACTATTAATTGAGATATTTTAACTAAAGCACTTAGGAAAATATCTGGCACATAGTAAGCATTAGCTATTATTATTACAAGTATTTTGAATACCCCTCCCAGCAAAATAATTTGCATCTATGTGTCATCTTTCTGATAGGCATTAATACATACAGTTTGACTCATGAAAGATTAATGCACAAAAACAACTGCTTTTAGTTTAGCCTCCTCATTTTGTGAGAAGATAGGAGACTCAGGCTCAAACGACTAGTTGGTAATAAAGTTTAGTTCACAAGTCTATAGATTGTCATATCAGTGCTCTTCCCAAATAATTACCCCAAATCTTCAGTTGTGTTCAAGTTAGTATCAAATTCCATTGCACTTTGGACTTAGAAGTTATAGGTTCTCCTGGAGGTGGAATGGAGTAACCTTCAAGTCTTGTATCAGACATAAGCTTTGCTGATCCCAAGTCTACTTCACCCATACTTTTAAAGGCTTGATAAAAGACAGAGTCAATGCTTAGTTGCTGGAGTCACATAATTACTCTGGGCTTCATACTTGGGCTCATCCCATTAGCAGAATGACAGCCTGAATACTTCTTGGAAATCCCATAGGAACAAAAGAATTATTACTCACTTGACTTAAACTATACTGGGACACCATTTACTTCCCCACCCTACACCCAAATCTCAGAAATACATGCATTTTCAGCTTAGATTACTCTGTTTTGTACTGATTTCAAATAAAGCATCATAATTCATTTGGTCCAGAGATGATAAACTAATTGGAGATATTAGGGGCTATCTTTATGCATTTCAATAAGCTCTAGGTATTTAATAATTTCAAGGAATTTGGTTAGGTCCGTGTAGAATATAAAGATGAAGAAGGCATATCTTTAGACCTTGAGAATCTTACCATCTAAAAAGGAAGTTAAAGCAAGGGCAGAAATAAGTATCTCTTCATAATATGAAAAGAACCAAGGGAAGGTACAAAGTAATATGATGAATGTTTAACTGAGGAAATTAAATATAAACTGTGTGTGTGAGGATGGGAATAAAATCATAGATGAGGTACAATTTGATGTGTGCTTTTAAAAGTTAAATAGAATATTAATTGGCAGAAATGACAAGGAAAGGAATTGCAGATAGAGGGAACAGTATTGAACAAAGGCATGGAGACAGAAAAAATAAAGACTGTACTTAGGGAGTTGGGAGTAGTTTCTTTAAGTTGGAACATAGAACATGTGTACGAAAGCTAAGAAATAATTATAGAAATGAACACTGAGGCCAGATTATTGAACGCCCTAATTGTCAAGCTGAGTAGTTTGGACTTAATTATAACAGTAGTGGGAATGTTTATGAACATCATACTTATACCTGTATATTAAGAAGATATCTCTTTTACTGTTATTGGTATATAGCATAGTTTGGTTGGGGAGATAATTGGACACTGAGAGAAGCAGCAATATTCTGGGGGTGATAAGCGATTAGGACTTGAACTAGTATGGTAGCAGAAATAATGGATTTAGTCATTGCAGAGATACAATTTGTGGATCTTGGCAACTGACTCCATGTAAGGAGTGAGTGAGAGGGAGGTGTGAAATGACTCTATTGTTTTGTGTTAAGGAGAGTGGGGGAATGGTAGTGTCATTATTAAAAATAAAAATAGGAAGGACCTGTTTTCTTTTTATTGTGCTTATCATATCCTCATGCTTAACTGGCTTCTTAATAAATAGAGAAACCACATAGGATAGTGGTTAGGAGTCGACGCTGAAGTCAGATTATCTGGGTTCAAATCCTGGTTCCATTGCTTCTAGTTTTGTGATCATGGGAAAGTTGTGTGGGCTCTCTAAGCTCAAGTTTCTTCAGTCTGAATAATGAGAGAGTTGATAATCGTAGTACCTACCTCAGAATGTTGCTGTAAGGATTAAGTTATGACCCATAAAATTGCTCATGATATTAATTAATATTTAAATAATTATTTAAAGAAAATGACATATTTTAGTAAGAAGTATAATTATAAGATGCATTTGAACCAATAACATGGATATGTGTTCATATAGTAAGATACTTTAGAGACACTAAGAATCAGCTCTTGCCCACATAAGGGGGACTAGCAAGCACAGTATACAAATTAAAATTCATTCTGATGAAAAAATACAAAAAACAAAATAAGGAGCAATAGACAAGATTTTAACAATGAGCCATTAATGTTGTCCTTGAAACTCTCCTAAAGCTCAAGCTCTTTCCCCTGTACAGAATGTTGTAAGCACTTACTGACCATTTTGCATATTAAAACCTCACCAACAAATTGTTTCCACCCTACAACTGAACTTCAAAAAATCTGAAGTGCAAGGGTTAACGAACTTAAACATTTAAAGAATCATGAAATGGACTGTTTCCGCTTTCCATCTGGCTTTTATCAATTGTAAGTCAGTTTCAGAAGGACTGCTACACAATCAAAACACACAATCTCCCTAGTCAGATAATTCAATTTTATAAATGAATTACTTATGTGCCTATAAGTAAATACATTCCTATGCATGAAGATATCAACTGCTGTCAATGAGATAATCAAATCCAGGGGAAAAGGCTATCTTTGTAAACACTTTAAACTCGAAAAGGCCCAATATTTCTGGACGATGATAAATTCAATCAAAATAATTTCACTCTTACAGAAAGGGCAAGTTAGAAAAAAGATTTTTAGCACAGAGACAAAAGGTCAACAGAACAGACGTCAAAAAAGAGCCATTTATTTTGTTAGAGAAAGTGAGTTACAAAAACAAATGCTATTCTGTACCACTTCAATGTCT
Source organism: Mesoplodon bidens (assembly GCF_964165515.1). Classification (NCBI taxonomy): domain Eukaryota; kingdom Metazoa; phylum Chordata; class Mammalia; order Artiodactyla; family Ziphiidae; genus Mesoplodon; species Mesoplodon bidens. Next base: position 74,973,251 of record NC_138163.1, read on the forward strand.
GGAAAACACACAAGCATGCCAAAAGAAGGTGAACATTTCCCTAACAGGTGACTAGGATCTCTGAAAAAGAGCACAGAGTAAAGAAAGGACTTTGGGGTCTGAAAAACCTGAATGTGAACCCTGACTCTGCTACTTACCAGCTGTGTGACCTTGAGCAATTTACTTAACCTCCCTGGTCTTTGATTTATATATATTAAAAACTTCACAGGGTTAGACCACATAGAAGGTGGAAGGCACTCGAAGAATAATAGCTCTTAAAATCTGTCATTTGCTATAGAACTTAGCAAAAATAATCGAACTTCTTGGCTTTTGTCTGCTTTCTGTGAAGTGAAAAAATAGCAAACTATGGTGTAGGGCAAATGTTGATATGTGTATACAGATGTGTATGAAAAGAATATTAATGTATGTATGTTAACACACAAAAATCATACCTTAAATTTGTAAGTTAATTTTCATTTTACAAACATTAAATTGTGTAATACATACAACAAACCTGTAATATTGACAATGCAGGTATTTTTATCCCTATTTGACTGAAGAAGAAAAATCTTGGAGTGATTACTTCCTGTTTACCCAAATTCACACAACTAAGACAATAAGTCAGATCTTCCACTGCTCTGTTGTAACAAAGTGACACATCTTAAATGCCTGATGATTTTTCTAAAACTCCACACAGTCTCTACATATGGCATTGCATGAAATTATTCCTTTTATTCTTGTAAATCAGAAAAGTACATTGAGATCACCAGATAAAAGATTTTAAACAAATACAAACTACAATTGTGTTTTCAAATCTTGTGAAAATCCTTTTTTTATTCATTATAAAAGCAATCCATGCTCATTGTATAATTCAAATGGTACAGAGATATATTTAACATTTGCTATAACACTCCAGTAAACACATGTTACTAATTAATGATGCAAATATTCTAACCATGTCTCTATACCTGTTATCTTTCTATGCTTGAGTAGATTCTTAGCTATTTCCTGGTAATCAATGATAAATTTGAAATGTAATTATTCAAAGCTATGAGTGATAAATATGTTAATAGGAATGTGTTTCCTTACCCAATATAAACATTTATAGTACTTCGAGAGAGTTTGATTTTAACTTTCCAGAAGCAAGATTTTATGAATATGACTATTTTAAATTAGCTTAGACTGAGAATCTGAGGAGGCCTAGGTTCTTAGCTTTGTGTTGCCTCTAATTATTTGTCTATTTATGAATAAATAACTTCTCTTAGACCCTTACTTCCTTATTGTTGAAATGAGGGAGATCGCTTTTAACCCCCAAATTAAATGAGTCTGTAAGACACTAGTCAGATGTTATTTAGTAAAATGTATCTATTAAGCCAATATTTTCCACATTAGCCAAAGTTTCATAAGTGTTTTAAATCCCAATTCATAAAAAATATATGAAATTTTAAGGAATGATATGTGAATTTCTGGATAACTTAGTTATGGGTTAACAGGGCTATCTAAAAACTTTTATTGTGACCCCGGAGGAAGATGGCGGAAGAGTAAGACGCGGAGATCACCTTCCTCCCCACAGATACATCAGAAATTCATCTACACGTGGAACAACTCCTACAGAACACCTACTGAACGCTGACAGAAGACCTCAGACCCCCCAAAAGGCAAGAAGCTCCCCACATACCTGGGTAGGGCAAAAGAAAAAAAGAATAAACAGAGACAATAGGATAGGGACGGGACCTGCACCAGTGGGAGGGAGCCGTGAAGGGGGGAAGGTTTCTACACACTACAAGCCCCTTCGCGGGCGGAGACTGTAGGTGGCGGAGGGGGAAAGCTTCGGAGTAGCGGAGGAGAGCACAGCAACAGGGGTGCGGAGGGCAAAGCGGAGAGATTCTGGCACAGAGGACCGGTGCCCTCAGGCACACACCAGCCCGAGAGGCTTGTCTGCTCGGCCGCCGTGGCGGGCGGGGCTGGGAGCTGAGGCTCGGGTATCGGCTTTCAGTCGGAGCGCAGGGAGAGGACTGGGGCTGGCGGCAGGAAGAGAGCCTGAAGGGGTTAGTGCACCACGGCTAGCCCGGAGGGAGTCCGGGGAAAGGGTCTGGAGCTGCTGAAGAGGCAAGAGACTTTTTTCCCTTTTGTTTCCTGGTGCGCGAGGAGAGGGCATTAAGAGGGCTGCTTGGGGAAGCGCCGGAGACAGGCACGAGCCGCGGGTAAGGCACGGACCTCGGAGACGGGCGTGGGCCGCCGCCACCGCCGCCGCCCGCCGCCGCGGCCCGCCGCCGCCGCCGCCGCCGCCGCCGCCACCGCCGCCCGCCGCGGCCCGCCGCCGCCGCCGCTGCCGCCGCCGCCGCGGGGCCTGTGTGCGAGCGCGGGTCACTGTCCGCCCCGCCTTCCGGGGGGCCTGTGCACCCCGCCACTGCTGGGGTCCCGAGACCCGGGGACGGCTTTCCCGGGAAAGCGCACGGAGCGCCACGGGCTGCTGCAACGTCACGCCAGCCTCTGCCGCCGCAGGCCCGCCCCACACTGCGCGCCCCTCCCTCCCCTCTGCCTGAGTGAGCCAGAGCCCCCGAATCAGCGGCTCCTTTAAACCCGTCCTGTCTGAGCGAAGAACGGACGCCCTCCGGCGACCTATGCGCAGAGGCGGGGCCAGGTGCAAGGCTGAGACCCGGGAGCTGTGAGAGCAGAGGCAGGGAAATCTCTCTGTGCAGCCTCGGAGGCAGCGGATTAAAGCTCCATGGTCCATTTGATGTGCCCTGCGTCTGTGGAGTGCATGAATGGACAGCGAATCATCCCAAATTGAGGAAGTGGACTTTGAGGACAAGATTTAAGACTTTCCCCACTTTTCCTCTTTTTACAACGAATTATTCCAAATTAAGGAGGTGGACTTAGAGAGCAAGATTTCAGACTTCTCACCCTTTTCCTCTTTTTACAACGAATTATCCCAAATTGAGGAGGTGGACTTGGAGAGCAAGATTTTTGATTTTTCCCCCTGCTCTCTTTTTGTGAATGTGTATGTGTAATCTTCTGTGTAAGATTCTCTCTGTATAGCTTTGCTTCCACCATATGTCTCAGGGTTCTATCGGTCCGGTTTTTTTTTTTTTTTCAATAATTACTTTCTAATTTTAATAACGCTACTATATTTCATACTTTATTCTATTTTACTTTACCTGCTCTTTCTTTTTTTCCTACTCTTCCTTCCTCCCTCCCTCCCTCCGCTCCTCCTTTCCTTCTTTCTTTTTCTTTCCTCCCTCCCACCCTTCTTCTTTCCACTTTCTTTTTCTTTCCTTCCTCCCTCCCTCCTGTCTTTCTTCCTTTCCTTCCTCCCTCCCTCCCTCCTTTCTTTCCTTCTTTCTTTCCATCCTTCCTCCCTCCCTCCCTCCTTTCTTTCTTCCTTCCTTCCTTCCTTCCTTTCTTCCCTTCTTCCTTTCTTTCCCTCTCTCTTTCTTTCTTCTACTAATTCTTTCTTTCTACTTTTTCTCCCTGTTACTCTGAGCCGGGTGGATGAAAGGCTCTTGGTGCTGCAGCCAGGAGCCAGTGCTGTGCCTCTGAAGTGGGAGAGCCAACTTCAGGACACGGGTCCACAAGAGACCTCCCAGCTCCACATAATATCAAGCAGTGAAAATCTCCCAGAGATCTCCATCCCAACACCAGCACCCAGCTTCAGTCAACGACCAGCAAGCTACAGTGCGGGTCACCCTATGCCAAGCAACTAGCAAGGCAGGAACACAACCCCACCCATTAGCAGAGAGGCTACCTAAAAACATAATAAGGCCATAGGCACCCCAAAACACACCACCAGACGTGGACCTGTCCACCAGAAAGACAAGATCCAGCCTCAACCACCAGAGCACAGGAATTAGTCCCCCCCACCAGGAAGCCTACACAACCTACTGAAACAACCTTAGCCACTGGGGTCAGACACCAAAAACAACGGGAACTACGAATCTGCAGCCGGCAAAAAGGAGACCCCAAACACAGTAACATAAGCAAAATGAGAAGGCAGAAAAACACACAGCAGGTGAAGGAGCAAGATAAACACCTACCAGACCTAACAAATGAAGAGGTAATAGGCAGTCTACCTGAAAAAGAATTCAGAATAATGATAGTAAAGCTGATCCAAGATTCTATTTCCATGATCCATAATCTTGGAAATAGAATAGGCAACATGCAAGAAACAGTTAACAAGGACCTAGAAGAACTAAAGATGAATCAAGCATCGATTAAAAACACAATAAATGAAATGAAAAATACTCTAGATGGGATCAATAGCAGAATAACTGAGGCAGAAGAACGGATAAGTGAGGTGGAAGATAAAATAGTGGAAATAACTGATGCAGAGCAAAATAAAGAAAAAAGAATGAAAAGAACAGAGGACAGTCTCAGAGACCTCTGGGACAACATTAAACGCACCAACATTCGAATTATAGGGGTTCCAGAAGAAGAAGAGAAAAAGAAAGGGACTGAGAAAATATTTGAAGAGATTATAGTTGAAAACTTCCCCAATATGGGAAAGGAAATAGTTAATCAAGTCCAGGAGGCACAGAGAGTCCCATACAGAATAAATCCAAGGAGAAATACACCAAGACACATATTAATCAAACTGTCAAAAATTAAACACAAAGAAATCATATTAAAAGCAGCAAGGCAAAAACAACAAATAACACACAAGGGAATCCCCATCAGGTTAACAGCTGATCTCTCAGCAGAAACCCTACAAGCCAGAAGGGAGTGGCAGGACATAATTAAAGTGATGAAGGAGAGAAACCTGCAACCTAGATTACTCTACCCAGCAAGGATCTCATTCAGATTTGATGGAGAAATTAAAACCTTTACAGACAAGCAAAAGCTGAGAGAGTTCAGCACCACCAAACCAGCTTTACAACAAATGCTAAAGGAACTTCTCTAGGCAAGAAACACAACAGAAGGAATATACCTACAATAACGAACCCAAAGCAATTAAGGAAATGGGAATAGGAACATACATATCAATAATTACCTTAAATGTAAATGGACTAAATGCTCCCACCAAAAGACACAGAGTGGCTGAATGGATACAAAAACAAGACCCATATATATGCTGTCTACAAGAGACACACTTCAGACCTAGAGACACATACAGATTGAAAGTAAGGGGATGGAAAAAGATATTCCATGCAAATGGAAATCAAAAGAAAGCTGGAGTAGCAATTCTTATATCAGACAAAATAGACTTTAAAATAAAGACTATTAGAAGAGACAAGGAAGGACACTACATAACGATAAAGGGATCGATCCAAGAAGAAGATATAACAATTGTAAATATTTATGCACCCAACATAGGAGCACCTCAATACATAAGGCAAATACTAACAGCCATAAAAGGGGAAATCGACAGTAACACAATCATAGTAGGGGACTTTAACACCCCACTTTCACCAATGGACAGATCATCCAAAATGAAAATAAATAAGGAAACACAAGCTTTAAATGATACATTAAACGAGATGGACTTAGTTGATATTTATAGGACATTCCATCCAAAAACAACAGAATACACATTTTTCTCAAGTGCTAATGGAACATTCTCCAGGATAGATCATATCTTGGGTCACAAATCAAGCCTCGGTAATTTTAAGAAAATTGAAATTGTATCAAGTATCTTCTCCGACCACAATGCTATGAGACTAGACATCAATTACAGGAAAAGATGTGTAAAAAATACAAACACATGGAGGCTAAACAATACACTACTCAATAACGAAGTGATCACTGAAGAAATCAAAGAGGAAATTAAAAAATACCTAGAAACAAATGACAATGGAGACACGACGACCCAAAACCTATGGGACGCAGCAAAAGCAGTTCTAAGGGGGAAGTTTATAGCAATACAATCCCACCTTAAGAAACAGGAAGCATTTCGAGTAAACAACCTGACCCTGCACCTAAAGCAATTAGAGAAAGAAGAACAAAAATACCCCAAAGCTAGCAGAAGGAAAGAAATCATAAAGATCAGATCAGAAATAAATGAAAAAGAAATGAAGGAAACGATAGCAAAGATCAACCAAACTAAAAGCTGGTTCTTTGAGAAGATAAACAAAATTGACAAACTATTAGCCAGACTCATCAAGAAAAAAAGGGAGAAGACTCAAATCAATAGAATTAGAATTGAAAAAGGAGAAGTAACAACTGGCACTGCAGAAATACAAAAGATTATGAGAGATTACTATAAGCAACTCTATTCCAATAAAATGGACAACCTGGAAGAAATGGACACATTCTTAGAAATGCACAACCTGCCAAGACTGACTCAGGAAGAAATAGAAAATATGAATAGACCAATCACAAGCACTGAAATTGAAACTGTGATTAAAAATCTTCCATCAAACAAAAGCCCAGGACCAGATGGCTTCACAGGTGAATTCTATCAAACATTTAGAGAAGAGCTAATACCTATCCTTCTCAAACTCTTCCAAAATATAGCAGAGGGAGGAACACTCCCAAACTCATTCTACGAGGCCGACATCACCTTGATACCAAAACCAGGCGAGGATGTCACAAAGAAAGAAAACTACAGGCCAATATCACTGATGAACATAGATGCAAAAATCCTCAACAAAATACTAGCAAACAGAATCCAAGAGCACATTAAAAGGATCATACACCATGATCAAGTGGGGTTTATCCCAGGAATGCAAGGATTCTTCAGTATACGCAAATCAATCAATGTAATACACCATATTAACAAGTTGAAGGAGAAAAACCATATGATCATCTCAATAGATGCAGAGAAAGCTTTCGACAAAATTCAACACCCATTTATGATAAAAACCCTGCAGAAAGTAGGTATAGAGGGATCTTTCCTCAACATAATAAAGGGCATATATGACAAACCCACAGCCAACATTGTCCTCAATGGTGAAAAACTGAAACCATTTCCACTAAGATCAGGAACAAGACAAGGCTGCCCGCTCTCACCACTCTTATTCAACATAGTTTTGGAAGTTTTAGCCACAGCAATCAGAGAAGAAAAGGAAATAAAAGGAATCCAAATTGGAAAAGAAGAAGTAAAGCTGTCACTGTTTGCAGGTGACATGATACTATACATAGAGAATCCTAAAGATGCTACCGAAAAACTACTAGAGCTAATCAATGAATTTGGTAAAGTAGCAGGATATAAAATTAATGTACAGAAATCTCTGGCATTCCTGTACACTAATGATGAAAAATCTGAAAATGAAATCAAGAAAACACTCCCATTTACCATTGCAACAAAAAGAATAAAATATCTAGGAATAAACCTACCTAAGGAGACAAAAGACCTGTATGCAGAAAACTATAAGACACTGATGAAAGAAATTAAAGATGATACAAATAGATGGAGAGATATACCATGCTCCTGGATTGGAAGAATCAATATTGTGAAAATGACTCTACTACCGAAAGCAATCTACAGATTCAATGCAATCCCTATCAAACTACCAATGGCATTTTTCACAGAACTAGAACAAAAAATTTCAAAATTTGTTTGGAAAAACAAAAGGCCCCGAATAGCTAAAGCAATCTTTAGAACGAAAAACGGAGCTGGAGGAATCAGGCTCCCTGACTTCAGACTATACTACAAAGCTACAGTAATTAAGACAGTCTGGTACTGGCATAAAAACAGAAAGATAGATCAGTGGATCAGGATAGAAAGCCCAGAGATAAACCCACGCACATATGGCCAACTTATCTTTGATAAAGGAGGCAGGAATGTACAGTGGAGAAAGGACAGCCTCTTCAATAAGTGGTGCTGGGAAAACTGGACAGGGACATGTAAAAGTTTGAGATTAGATCATTCCCTAGCACCATACACAAAAATAAGCTCAAAATGGATTAAAGACTTAAATGTAAGGCCAGAAACTATCAAACTCTTAGAGGAAAACATAGGTAGAACACTCTATGACATAAATCACAGCAAGATCCTTTTGGACCCACCTCCTAGAGAAATGGAAATAAAAACAAAGATAAACAAATGGGACCTAATGAAACTTCAAAGCTTTTGCACAGCAAAGGAAACCATAAACACCACCAAAAGGCAACCCTCAGAATGGGAGAAAATATTTGCAAATGAAGCAACTGACAAAGGATTAATCTCCAAAATTTATAAACAGCTCATGCAGCTCAATAGCATAAAAACAGACAACCCAATCCAAAAATGGGCAGAAGACTTAAATAGGCATTTCTCCAAAGAAGATATACAGACTGCCAACAAACACATGAAAGAATGCTCAACATCATTAATCATTAGAGAAATGCAAATCAAAACTACAATGAGATATCATCTCACACCAGTCAGAATGGCCATCATCAAGAAATCTAGAAACAATAAATGCTGGAGAGGGTGTGGAGAAAAGGGAACACTCTTGCACTGCTGGTGGGAATGTGAATTGGTACAGCCACTATGGAGAACGGTATGGAGGTTCCTTAAAAAACTACAAATAGAACTACCATATGACCCAGCAATCCCACTACTAGGCATATACCCTGAGAAAACCATAATTCAAAAAGAGACATGTACCAAAATGTTCATTGCAGCTCTATTCACAATAGCCCGGAGCTGGAAACAACCTAAGTGTCCATCATCGGATGAATGGATAAAGAAGATGTGGCACATATATACAATGGAATATTACTCAGCCATAAAAAGAAACGAAACTGAGCTATTTGTAATGAGGTGGATAGACCTAGAGTCTGTCATACAGAGTGAAGTTAGTCAGAAAGAGAAAGACAAATACCGTATGCTAACACATATATACGGAAATTAAAAAAAAAAATGTCATGAAGAACCTAGGGGCAAAACGGGAATGAAGACGCAGACCTACTTGAGAATGGACTTGAGGATATGGGGAGGGGGAAGGGTGGGCTGTGACAAGGCGAAAGAGAGGCATGGACGTGTATACACTACCAAACATAAGGTAGATAGATAGTGGGAAGCAGCCGCAGAGCACAGGGAGATCAGCTCGGTGCTTTGTGACCGCCTGGAGGGGTGGGATGGGGAGGGTGGGAGGGAGGGAGATGCATGAGGGAAGGGATGTGGGAACAGATGTATATGTATGACTGATTCACTTTGTTATAAAGCAGAAACTAATTAAAAAAATAAATAAATAAACTTTAAAAAAAAAAAACTTTTATTGTAATTATTTTTGTGAAAAATCATCATTTTATACATATCTGAGCTGATCTTTGTTTAATTCCAGGTATAAATTGGTGACCTTAGTTGTAAATAGCTATTAAAGGAAGAATCTTATAACAGGCATATTCTAAATTATAAAGACTATCATTGGGCCCTTCTTACAAAGAAGATACAAGGCAGATAATAGGCATTGTTTTATATTTAAGAAGTCCTAATAAGTGGGGTGACTGGTATGCTCTGGAGTAATAGTAAATAGGCTCAAGCAATTAAATACCTTTGATGGTTGGTTTCTAGGACCTCATATACAAGAGAAAGTACTATTGTGTGAAAGGAAGAAAACTACAAGAAAAGCGGTCTCTATCATTCATTCATCTAACTTCTTTGACTCTTCATATTTCATACATTTAGAATGAAAGTAAAAGTGGAAATAGGTGTCAGGTGGGAGAGAACAGGTGAAAACTTGTTCATTTAAAGGAAGGATCTGAGGATGACTAAAGGGAAGATATATTAAATGGAATTGGACTTGAATAAATTAACTTTAGAGTTGGCTCTAGAGTCAGAATTAACTGGATTTGAATCCTGGCTCAGCCGTTTACTGTCTGTGAAACCTTATGCAGAATGCCACTCTCCAACCCAGTTCTCTCATCCGTATAATGGTTATATTTTATAGTGCATGACTACGGTAAGAATTAAATGAAGCAATGATACAATGTGCTTGCCACAGTGCCTGGCACATACTAAGAATTCAATAAATGACAGCTATCATGGCAGAGACATTTACTGCTCATCAGACATCCTTGTACTTCACATTTCCCAGTCTCTCTGTAGTCGGATGAGGCTGTGTTGTATTACAAGTTTTGTCCCATAGGCAGTAGGTGAAACTAATGTGTGTCACTTCTGGATCAAAACCTAGAAAGGTGGATGCAAATTATTCATATTATTTTACTTCTCTGCCCTGTTGACTAAGTAGGCCATATGTTCCAGATAGTATAAGTTACAAGATGGTAGATCCTCTGCTAGTCTGGTCACTGAATTAACTAAATAAGAAGCAGAACCTCCCTGCTGATCCATGTTAGAAATTCAGCATGAGTGAGAGATAAACTTGTATTATTTTAAACCACAGAAATTTGTTGTTTGGCAGCATAGAATAGCCTATCCTGACTGATTTAGTTACATCAGCAGCAGCAGCAGCAGCATTATCAATGGTCAGGGCTGGGTAATGATAGAGTGAAAAGTACAAAAGGATGGAAATGAACAGATGTGGGTTTCAGACTTGTTTCTCTAATTAACTATGTGACTGGAGAAAAGTAATTAAACTGCTTTATGCTTTAATTCATAATCTGTCAAATGGAGATATTATTAGTCTTCCTCACAAGATTTATTGTTCTTAGGATTGCATATAGGTAACACATGGAATCATTTGGAAAAACAATGGACCGTTATTGCTGTATAGCTTGAGGGTAGAAGTTGTTTATGAGAGCCTTTAGAGGGAGTTAAAGGGAAAGAGCTCCAGAGTATTAAAATATATATTGAATTGTATTCTATCCCAGATCAAGGTGAATACTCTGTTCATGGACAGGGGAAGCACTACTTTCTTACAATACAAATGAATTATTTAAACGATAAAGAAAGGACCATCACAAGAGTTGACTTGTTAAATAGTACTAGTAAGAGAAATATAATCTTGTACAAGACTTAATTCACCTAGTTATTTTTCTAGTATCATAGCATACTAAAAATGGAAATGCCTTTATATATTATCTAATCTAGCACAACAACCTGAGTTTTATAGCTGACTGAACTTTGGCCAAATGGCAAATGGTAGTTTTTTAATAACTACTAGATAATACTGCTTCTGTCCCAACGTCATTATCATTTAATTGCATCAATCTTTTTAAATTTGTGATTTATTTTCACATTATCTGTCTTTTATTTCAAATAAGTTGTCTACTCTTTGAAGAGGCTGCAACATAGAAGTCATATTTATGAGAATTAATTCATTGATGAAAACCATTGAGTGTTTATAAAAAGACAAACCAGATGATGAGAAATATTTATTGATATGTTGTGAGTAACAATTAACTTTTATTTTAAATTAGCAAATAACCTCAAGTTCAACTAGAATAAATGCCTTTAAAATGTCTATGTAATGCATTTGGTAGCATGCTGGTAAAATATCCTCCTAAAATGTGTAAAATGTGTGAAATGTTTTATAAGTTTTGGCCAGTTTTGAAGAAATTCAAATAGGATGGAGTCTAATTGAGAGTTTGAACAGATAATATGTCTTTAAAACTAGATAGATGAATGCATAGATAGAGAGAGAGAGAGAGAGAGAGAGAGAGAGAGAGAGAGAGAGATCCTGAAAATTAATGGTACCACTTCTTTCCGGGATAAGTTCCATCCAATAAAAGTGATGAGCTAATGAAAATAAACTGATCATTATGACAAAAATATACTTATAGCATAGTATCACCACTGTCCCAAATAGTCACCATAGTCTCTAAAAAATGTTTTTCACCAGCTTCTTTTAATACTAGGTTGCTTATACACAAAGCCATGACAAAGAGGTAGAAACAACCCCAGAGTTGTTCCTGCCTTGAAAACCAAGTGTTGTTGACATGTACTTTAACACAATGGGCATCCAAGGTCACCTTTTAAAACAGACTCAAGAGAATGAGTTGTAACTAAACACAGTTTAATTATTTGTCATTTCAATTCGCCAAAGGCTATGTTCATACTGACATTTACCGTCTTATCCACAAGGCAATAGAGGCTCATATGTCCTATTCCAGTTCTCCCTAGTCATTCAGAATGGCAATATTCCATGATATCTGATTCCATTATACCTATGTAGACTTGGCTTAATATAGTGTGTGACTATTGGGTATCATCTTCCATCCCACTGCATGATATACTTTGGACTGGCATATCAAGAAGGAAGAGGTAAAGGGAATAGTGATTTTTTTTCTTCTTTGGGTTTATTTTTGTCATTTCCAAATGTCTGCATCAAGAGGAGCTAGTCTCATGTAGCTCAAAGAACACTGAGCCCAGATATCTCCTCTCTTTAGATACCCCCAGTAGCAAGTGTGTAATTTGAGTAAGTCACCAATATCTCTGGGCTTTGTTCTCTGCATCCATCTCTATACTCTTTCTGTTCTGTAAGTCAATGACTTTTATAATAAATGTAAACTTAACTAAGCAGATAAATGTGATCCACCCTACTTCTGTTGATATTTGAATTTGGCCCAAGTTTTCCTGTGATAGTGCAAACCTGATTGTAGATTGCTATTTGAAAATTGTGGCAAAGAAGAGAGAAATCTCTCATGCTTGGTGGGCCCATGAGGGATTTGGGTGAAAAGAAAATGAAGGAAACCATGTGATAGGCAGAATGTAGACTTGCTATTATTCACCCTCACCAGCCAGACTTTTCGTGACTTAGATTAAAAAAAAAAGTTAGCTTCTTTAAGTACAGATAATTGCCCAAAATCTTTAGGCTGACATATGGTCTTCCACAATCTGCTCTCAACCTCTCTTTCTGGTCATGTGGCCCATGACTTTCCCATTTAGGCTCTTTCTGCAACCAACTTGGGTCTTTAATGCACATTCTCTACTCATTACCTTTGCTCTTGCCATTCCCAAAATATAGGGTGCCTTCCCATCCAAATATTTTTTCCCTAGTCTTAGGGCTAAGGAACATTTAGGAGAAATCAATTTCTATTCAACTCTGCTTGAAGTTAGCCTTCTTCCCTGAATTGTTGTTTTCTACATATACTCTCAATGCATTAAAATGAGAAGATAAGAGGTTGTCTACTTTTCTGATATCCTCTTTGACTTAAGCCATTTTCTCTGTAAATACAGAAGATATGAATCAGCTGTTTTTTGACTAAGTTAACATTATTGCATGTCATATGAGTGGTGGAAACAATGTCACATAATAGCTGGCCATATGGAATATAATAAAATGATAGCTTGGCAGGCCAGGATGACATTGAAACCTATTGACTACAAAATATGTAATGTAGTGTCCATATTAAGAGACAAGTATTCAGTTTTAGGCCATATTTTAAAGGAGGCATTGAGAAATAAGTCTCTCTTAGGGGATGGTTATGATCATAAATAGTCTAGAATTAAAGTCATATGAGGAATGTTTAAAGGAACATGGGATATATAAACTGGAGAATAATGGATTTTTAAGAGAAAGTAATTGTCTCCAAACATTTAAAGAACTGTGATGTAGAAGAGGGAAGAGGGTTGTTCTAGGTCTAAACATTAGAATCAGTTGGGTGGAAGTTACCAGGAAACAAATTTAGTTCAATTCAAGAGGAAGTTCTGAATAAAGATGCCATCCAATTAAATGGATTGCTTTAGGGAATGAACTACTCACTGGGATAATGTTCAAATAGAGTTATGATCATCTGTTAGATATGCCATTTGTAAAAATAGGGAGGCAGATTCTACTTCTAGTTTCCCTTTCAAATTTAAGTTTCTATGAACCTAAGCCTTTTTTGTTGTTGTCCTGGAGAGGCACAGACTTTCTGATTTCATGTGGTAGGGGGAAAGCACTCCTTGAGTCATCTTAAATTCTCTTTTTCCAATAGGATCGTGCTTGGTTGCTCAGTTAGCTCTAGTAGCATTGTGTATACTGTTAGTTACATGTTCCAATGTGAAATAACACCAGGTGTTGTACTGCCATTCATGCACCTTCATTGTCCACCAAAAATGGATTTACAGAAGAATATTTTCAGCTTATTAAAAATCTGAAGTCAATAACAACTGTAATATATTCAAACAGTATTATAGTGTCCATACACTATATATCTAATGTTTACAATATAAGAAGTTAATATTTATATTTATTAATTAAACTCGATCAGGGTAGTGTAGAGCCCCCAATTTTCTGTAAAGAACATGGTGGAAAATGATATAATTGGTATTGCAATAGAAAAATTTCCTGTCACTCATGCCAGATACTGAAATTAAAGAACATAATGCAAGTACAGGTTTGAACCATGGCAGAATCATTTAAAATAACTCCAGACATTACAAATGTTTATTTCCTCTATTTTTATTGCCCAATAAAGCAAATAGGAGACATTTACAATCAAATACAATTAATTCAGGTCATTTCAGCATTCAGGACTGCAATAGATTAACATTTTTTGTGTCACATGGAAAGCAATAAGCTTATCATACTTGGTTAACATGATAAGACATTTGAAGCTACATTTACTGATTTATGTAGTAAAGATGATTAGTCATGAAAAAAACAGAAATTCCAAGTAATGTGATCTTTGCAAATTCTTCCTAATTCTTATGTTTGAAATTATTAAGTAGAGCAAATAAACCCACCAGATTCCTAATGATGAATATACGGTATGCCTTTTTAAAAGTGAACAATAAGTCTCCTGTGATCCTCCAGTTCATTTTTTTTTCACATGGAAAGCCTTATTGGTGATGACAGCTGACAGGCATTTCTTACAGACATCATGGTTTTGGAAAGTAGTTTGCATATTTTGGCACTTTATTTTCGAGAGGAACTGAAGTAAGTTGCTGCCAACATTCCACTAAGTTTCACCTTTAAAGGTCTTTTATGATGTCTCCACTATTTCAGTTCAATATTCCTGAAAATCCTAGAATAAGTACAGTTATGCATTCCCCAAAGAATAGCCTTCTGTAATCAGCCCTTGCAAAGTTCATGAGGTCTTATTTTCATGGGGGAAGTACTTTAATCAAGATTAATTTTTTCCAGTTTTCAGTAATCAGAGCTCTTCCTGAGTTTTCTTCAACCCTACTTTAGGATGAAATTATCAAATTTCCATGGCAATTAAATGAAAACTTTTGAGTGTAGGGATCATTCTGTACAACAGTCACCAAAGTACAAGTGAAATTAAGTAAAGAAAAAAAGTGCAGGATTTAGCTGAAGGCCATAGGCTCACAAAATGTGGGTCTGTGGCTGAGCTCTTCTGTTGTGAAAGAGTCTTTCTTGCCAGATGCATTTCTCTGGACCTGTTTTATCTGTAGCTCCAACAAGACAAAGTTGACTCTGATCAAAAGTTCTATAATTAAGAAAACAAATAGCAGCATAAAATTAATTTTTCTATTATACAGAAAACAAATTTAGACCATACACAAACAATTTCTAACTGGGAGGTGTTATTTTTTTCTAAGTTGCATCCCCTACGTGTTGTTTTTCAACTATTGTTTGAACAAATATGAAGTGAGTTTATATAATAAGATAATTATATAACTACCTGTATGCCTCTTCCAGGATGTTTCTTGAGACTGGAAAAGAACCTAAAACACTTGGGTAACATTTAATGGCATTCACTTTTCTCTTCTTGAACGACTGAGTACTCCGAAGGCATATGAATGCCTCAGTCATTCAGCAGATTGTATTCTCCCTCAGCTTTGTTAGTATCTGGTAAAGACTTTAAGAATGCATGGGAATACTCATGAAAGGAAGAAATGAAAGTTGGGGAAGACACTGAATCTGGTTCTGTGTTATGTGTATATCAGAGTCACCTTACAAAATATGCAGCTTACAGAAATATTCCAGAGCTTACCTACATTTCAAATCTATTATTGTATAGGGTGTATCTGAGTCAGCTTGTCTGTAGACTAAATGGCCCCAATAATTTTTACTTCTCTTCTATTTTCACTCATCTATGTTTCCTTTTATTCCACATAGCTCCAAGTATCAATACATGCAGGCATATAGCAACATGTAGTCTCTAGAGTCTTTAACATGCAAACAAACTCAGATGATACAAACCCTCTTGATTTGGCCCCTGCCTACTCTAGTTTAATCTCTGACTACTTTCCTCCTCAATTACAATGTTCCGGTAACACTGGGTTTCTTTAATTTCCTCAGTCATGCCAAGGTCCTTCCTGCCTTAGGGGCCTCACACAGTTCTTACCTCACATCATTAAAAAAAATTACCAATGGAGTTAATTTTTTAATTGAAGTATAGTTGATTAATAATATTGTGTTAGTTTCAGATGCAGCACGACTTGCAATAGCCAAGACATGGAAGCAACCTGAGTTAAATTTTTTTAACTCAATAAATAAAGCCATGAAAACATTACAATGAAATATAGGGGGATGGATTTATAACCTCATAATAGGGAAGGTGTTTAAACATGTTAAAACACCAAACTTATTAAGCAAAAACTTGATAAATTTGAATATATTAAAATAAAAATACATACATAACAAAATAAGCCATTAAATTAAAATTCAGAGACAGATCAGAAGAAATTTTGTAGAAAGTAGGAGACAAAATCCTCTTTTCCAGAATCTAAAACAATAAATATAACAATCAGCAACTCTTTTCCCATTGATATGGAGAAATAATTCACAGAGTAGGAAATAATAGTGGCCACTGAAAATGTAAAGATCATAATCACTAGTAATTAGTAACAACATAAAAGTTAGGTACAGTTTTCACCTTTCATTATCAGATAGTCAAAAATATACAATGTAAATGTTCTCAAGTGTTGACTCTTCTGAAGGGCATTCAGGGACCTAAGTTTGATCTTGCAATTCTGCTATCCTCTAGAGAATTATATTTTCTCAATGTTGAAGACAGGTCACTACCATGTCCATGCACTAGCCTGTAGAAGAAAGAAAGCACTAGAATAAGCAACTCTATTTTTTATATTTAATAAACATTTTATTTAAGAATAGTTTTAGATCTGAAAAATTTTCACTAAGATAGTACAGAACGTTTCCATACATCCCACAGTTTCCCTTAATATTGATATCTTACATTAGCACATTTGTTATAACTAGGGAACCAATACTGATATAGTTAACTGAAGTCAATAATTTATTTATATTTCTTTAGTTTTACTTAATGCTCTTACTCTCTCCCAGGATCCCATCTTGGATACAATACCACATTATGTTTAGTCATCATGTCTCCTTAGACTCTACTTGGCTATGACAGTTTCTCAGACTTTCCTTGTTTTTCATGATCTTGACAGTTTTGAGAACTGGTCAGATATTTTGTAGAATGTTCCTCAACTGATTTTTGTCTGAAGTTTTTTCTCATGATAAAATCAGGTTATAAGTTTTTTGGAGGAAGACCACAAGGGTAAAAACCCATTCTCATTATATCATTTCAAACGCACATGCTATCAGCATGACTTATCACTGATGATGTTAACCTTGACACCTGGCTAAGTTTTTCTACTATGAATTGATTTCACTCCCTACCACCCTACCACTCTTCCTTCCTTCCTTCCTTCCTTCCTTCCTCCCTCCCTCCATTTCTTCCTTTTTCCTTCCTCCCTTCCCTCTTTTTTTATATCCTATCCTTTGTCAACAAGTCAATAAGTGTAACCCATACTTAACTGGTTCAGAATTATGCTCCACATCCTTGAACGGAGTATATACATAAACTACTGGGATTCTGCATTATTACATTTTTTATTTTGTTGCTCAAATTTTTCGAGCTTTGATTTGAATTTCTCTACTAATTAACGATCTTAAACACCTTTTCATGTGCCTCTTGGCCATCTGTGTATTTTATTTGGAGAAATGTCTATTGAGGTTTTTTGAGTATTTTTTGATTGGGTTGTTTATTTTGATGATATTAAGCTGCATGAGCTGTTTGTAAATTTTGGAGATATCCCTTGTCAGTCACATAATTTGCAAATATTTTCTTTCATTCTGTGGGTTGTCTTTAAGCTTTGCTTATGGTTTCCTTTGCTGTGCAAAAGCTTTTGATTTTAATTAGGTCCTATTTTTTTCCTCATTACTCTGGGAGACAGATTGAAAAAGATTTTGCTGTGATTTATGTCAGAGAGTGTTCTTCCTATGTTATCCTCTAAAAGTTTCAGAGTGTCTAGATTCACATTTAGGTCTTTAATCCATTTTGAGTTTATTTTTGTGTATGGTGTTAGGGAGTGTTCTAATTTCATTTTTTTACATGTAGCTGTCCAGTTTTCCTAGCACCACTTATTGAAGAGACTGCCTTTCCACCACTCTATAGTCTTGCCTCCTTTGTCATAGATTAATTGACCATAGGTGTGTGGGTTTATTTCTGGTCTTTCTATCCTGTTCCATTGGTCTATATTTCTGTTTTTCTGCCAGTACCTTACCCTCTTGATTACTGTAGCTTTGTAGTATAGTCTGAAGTCAGGGAACCTGGTTCCTCTAACTCAGTTTTCCTTTCTTAAGATTGCTTTGGCTATTCAGGGTCTTTTGTGTTTTCATACAAATTGTATTTTTTTTTGTTCTAATTCTGTGAAAAATGCCCTTTGTAATTTGATAGGGATTGCATGGAATCTGTAGATTGCTTTGGGTAGTATAGTCATTTTCAAAATATTGATTCTTCCAGTCCAAGAACATGGTATATCTCTCCATCTGTTTGTGCCATCTTTGATTTATTTCATCAGTATATTATAGTTTTCTGCATACAGGACTTTTGCCTCCTTAGGTAGGTTTATTCCTAGGTATTTTTTTCTTTTTGATGCAATGGTAAATGTGATTGCTTCCTAAATTTATATTTCTGATCTTTCATTTTTAATGTATAGAATTGCAACAGATTTCTGTGTATTAATATTGTAACTTACAACTTTACCAAATTCATTGATGAGCTCTAGTAGTTTTGTGGTATGTCTTTAGGATTTGCTATATATAATATCATGTCATCTTCAAACACTGGCAGTTTAACTTCTTCTATTCCAATTTAGATTCCTTTTATTTTATTTTATTTTATTTTTTTCTTCTCTGATTGTCCTAGCTAGGACTTCCAAAACTATGTTGGATAAAAGTGGCAAATGTGGACATTCTTGTCTTTTTCCTGATATTAGAGGAAATCCTTCTAGATTTTCATCATTAAGTATGATGTTAGCCATAGGTTTGTCATATATGGCCTTTATTATGTTGAGGTATGTTCCCTCTATGTCCACTTTCTGGAGAGTTTTTATCATGAATGGGTGTTGAATTTTGTCAAAAGCTTTTTCTGCATCTATTGAGATGATCATATGGTTTTTTTTGAGTATAGTTGCTTTACAATATTGTGTTAGTTTACACTGTACAGCAAAGTGAATCAGCTCTATGTCTACATATATCCCCTCTTTTTGGATTTCCTTCTCATTTAGGTCACCACAAAGCATTGAGTAGAGTTCTCTGTGCTATACAGTACCTTCTCATTAGTTATCTGTTTTATATATAGTATCAGTAGTGTATATATGTCAATCCCAATCTCCCAATTCATCCCACAACCCCCTTCCCCCTTGATATCCATAGGTTTCTTCTCTACGCCTGTACCTCTATTTCTGCTTTGTAAATAAGATCATCTATACCAATTTTTGCAGATTCCACAAATATGTGTTAATATACGATATTTGCTTTTCTCTTTCTGACTTACTTCACTCTGTATGACAGTCTCTAGGTCTATCCATGTCTCTACAAATGACCCAATTTTATTCTTTTTTTTATGGCTGAGTATTATTCCATTTATATATGTACCACATATTCTTTATCCATTCCTCTGTTGATGGACATTCAGGTTGCTTCCATGTCCTGAGATTGTATGGTTTATATTCTTCAGTTTGCTGATGTGGGGCATCACATTGATTGATTTGTGCATACTGAAAAAGCCTTGCATCCCTGGGATAAATCCCATTTGATCATGGTGTATGATCCTTTTAATGTATTAGTGGATCACTGATTATCAGAGAAATGCAAATCAAAAGTACAGTGAGATATCACCTCACACCAGCCAGAATGGCTATCATCAAAAAAATACACAGACAATAAAGGCTGGAGAGGGTGTGGAGAAAAGGAAACCTTCCTACACTGTTGGTGGAAATGTAAATTGGTGAAGCCACTATGGAGAACAGTATGGAGGTTCCTTAAGAAACTAAAAATAGAGCTAATGTATGATCCTGCAATCCCACTCCTGGGTATATGTCCAGGGAAAAACATGGTTTGAAAGGACACATGCACTCCAGTGTTCATTGTAGCACTGTTTACAATGGTCAAGACATGGAAGCAACCTAGATGTCCATCGAGAGAAGAATGGATAAAGAAGATGTGGTACATATATCAATGGAATATTACTCAGCCATTAAAAAATGAAATAACACCATTTGTGGCAACATTAATGGACCTATTGATTGTCATAATGAGTGAAGTAAGTCAGTGAAGGAGAAATATCATATGATATTGCTTATATGCAGAATCTAAAACAAATGATACAAGTGAACTTATTTACAAAACAGAAACAGACTTAGAGAATAAACTTGTGATTACCAGGGGTGAAGTGTTGGGGGGAGGGATAGGTAGGGGATTTGGGATTGACACCTACACACCACTATGTTTAAATGGATAACCAACAAGGACCTACTGTATAGCACAGGGAGCTCTGATCAATATTCTGTAACAACCTAACTGGGAAAATAATTTGAAAAAGAATAGATACATGAATATGTACAACTGAATCACTTTGTTTTACACCTGGAGCTAACACAACATTGTAGATCAACTATACTACAATAAAATTAAAATATTAAAAAAAGAGACATCTGTACTGCTATGTTAATTGAATCATTGTTACAGTAGCCACACACATACACACACACACACACACACACACACACACAATGGAATATTATTCAGCCATAAAAAAGAATGGAATACTGCCATTTGTAGCAACATGGATGGACCTAGAGAATATCACATTAAATGCAGTAAGTCAGAAGGAGAAAGACAAATATTATATGATATCATTTATATGTGGAATCTAAAATATAATACAAATGAATATATATACAAAACAGAAAAAGATTCACAGAAATAGAAAACAAACTTATGGTTACCAAAAGGAAAAGGAAGGGGGGAGAGATAAATTTGGAGTATGGGATTAACAGACACAAACTAATATACATAAAATAAATAAGCAAAAATTATTTACTGTATATCACAGGGAACAATATTCAATACCTTTTAACAGCCTGTAATGGAAAATAATCTGAAATATATATACTTTATATATATATATATATATATATATATATATATATATAAACTGAACCAATTGCTGTACACCTGGAACTAACACAATATTGTAAATCAACTATACTGCAATAAAAAGAAAATTAAAATCTAGTCTACTACTTTGTCTGATATGAGTATTGATAACCCAGTTTGTTCTTTTTGTTTCCATTTGTATGGAATATCTTTATCCATCCCCTCATGTTCAGTGTGTGTATCTGTAGCTTTGAAGTGAGTCTCTCGTAAGCAGCATATAGATGGGTCTTATCATTTTACCCAATCAAAATGCTCTTGATTAGAACATTTTGTACACTGACATAAAAAGTGATGTGGTAGCGTCAATCAAAATATCAGAAATGGAGACCTCAATAGAATAAAAGGGTGTTAATTTAGGGGTTTGTTAGAACTGCAGCCTGGGAAACACAGATTCAAGAAGCACTTGTAATGTGCTCCTCCCCATTACAACATGGGAGAAAACTTATAAAGGCAAAAACCACAAGGTTACAGTTAGTTACATGAGTCATTTATCAAAATTATAATTGGAGCTGGCAATAGATAAGGGTGCTTGTTATGTTAGAATTGCTTCAGGGACAAGATGGTTGCACAGGTGAGACCTTGATACCATAAAGTTGCAGCTGGTAGGTGTTGTTCTGAATATGGCTAGTGGTGTCCTTGTGTCTGGTGCAGTTCAAAGAAAGATCAAGTTCTCACTGGTGCAGAGACATGACTAATGGCTACCCAACTTCATTTTTATATGCCTGAACTGTGATAACTCCATTACAATTTCAATTTTTCATCAATACATATGTAATTATTGTCATTTATTACTTGTGTTCTCATTGCTTTTGTGCTTGTTCTTTGTCTCTTCCCTCATGGGTTGATGCTTTTCTTTATTTTTACATTTCTGTAAATTTCTCTCTAATGTTTATGTATCTATTGTAGGTTTTTTTATTTGTGTTTACCATAGATTTCATATAAATTGACCACTAACTATATCTACTTGGTTTAAATTGATAGCTATTTAAATAAACACATTCTAAAGGATGTATATTTTTCACTCACTCCCTATATTTTGTGTTTTTAATGTCATATTTTACATCTTCATGTCTATTCCTTAACTGTTTATAATAGCTTTAGTTGATTTTACATTTTTTTTCTTTGAATCTTTGTACTAGCTTGAGTGGTTGATTGACAACCTTTACTATATATTTGCCTTTACCAGTATGGTTTTTACTTTACTATATTTTTTTATTTCTTGTTGTAGTCTCTTATTTTTCACTTAAAGGAGACCCTTTAACACTTTTTTAGTGTTAGTTTAGTATTTTTATTAATACATTTATTTTTATTATTTTTATTTTTGGCTGCATTGGATCTTCGTTGCTGAGCACAGGCTTTCTTTTTCTTTTTTTTTTTTTTGGCAGCATGCGGGCCTCTCACTGTTGTGGCCTCTCCCATTGTGGAGCACAGGCTCCGAACGTGCAGACTCAGCAGCCATGGCTCACGGGCCCAGCCACTCCGCGGCATGTGGGATCTTCCCGGACTGGGGCACGAACCCGCGTCCCCTGCATCGGCAGGCGGACTCCCAACCACTGTGCCACCAGGGAAGTCCAGGCTTTCTTTGTATTTGCAGGAATCGGGGGCTACTTTTCATTGTGGTGCACAGGTCTCTCATTAAGGTGGCTTGTCTTGTTGTGGAGCATGGGCTCTAGGTGTGTGGGCTTCAGTAGTTGTGGCATATGGGCTCAATGGTTATGGCACACAGGCTCAATTGCTCTGCAGCATGTGGGATCTTCCCAGACCAGTGCTTGAACCCGTGTCCCCTGCAATGGCAGGCAGATTCGTAACTGCTGCACCACCAGAGGAGGCTATTAATTTAGTATTAATTAACTCTTTTGATTTTTGCTTCTCTGCAAAGTTTTTATCTCTCCTTCAATTCTGAATGATAACATTGTGAGTAGAGTATCCTAGGTTGTAGGTTTTTCCCTTTCAGCACTTTAAATATATCATGACACTCCCGGCCTTCAGAGTTTCTTATGAGAAATCATCTGATGGCCTCATGGGAGTTCCCTTGTATGTGACTTTGTTTTTCTCTTGCTGCCTTTAAAATTCTCTTTAACTTTGGCCATTTTAATTATATGTATTGGTGTGGGTCTGTTTGGTTTCTCTTTGTTTGGGACTTTCTGTGCTTCCTGTACCTGGATATCTGTTTCCATCTTCAGGTTCAGGAACTTTTCAGCCATAATTTCACCAAATATGTTTTTTATCCCTTTCTCTCTCTCTTCTTGTGGGACAACCTTTTATGCAATGTTAGTATACCTGATGTTGTCCCCGAGGTCCCTTAAACTATGCTCATTTTTAAAGATTTATTTTTCTTTTTTTCTGTTCTGATTGCATGGTTTTCATTATTCTATCTTCCAGATTGTTTATGCTTTCTTCTTTGTCACTTAATCTGCTGGTAATTCCGTCTAGTGTATTTTTCGTTGCAATTATTGTATTCAGCTCTGACAGTTTCTCTTTTATATTTTCTAGGTCTTTGTTAAAATTCTCACTGTGTTCATCTATTCATTACCCAAGTCCACTTATCATTCTTATTACTATTGCTTTGAACTCTTTATCAGTTAAGTTTTTGCCTCTGATTCATTAGGGTCTTTCAGGGTGTTTTTCTTGTTCTTTTGTTTGAAGCATATTCCTCTGTCTTCTCATTTTGATTAACTTTCTCTGTCTCTATGAAATTAGATAAAACAGTTACCTATCTTTGTTGTGACATTGTGTCTTTGTGTAAGAGCATGCCTATGTACTCTGTGTGTGCTCAGTAGATTTGGTGAGAGAGCTGGCTTTGAACTGAGCATGGGCCATGTCTTCCCCAAGATATGCTGGCAGCGAGTGCCTTCATGGGATGTAGGACTGGGGTTAGAGCTTGCCTAGGGCCAAAGCCAAGTGCAAGCTGGGACTTCTCCCATTCTCAATGGCATTTACTGCCCTATTTGGGACAGGGTCTTGTGCCAAGGGTCTGAGTAGAAGCTCTGAGGGAGTTGGGTTTCTCTTGGGTGTGATGGCAGTCTCTGCCTTGGTTGAGGGTGTGGCTGGGTTCTGAGGGTTTGGGGCTGCACTACTGTGTTGGTTTCACTTTTTCTCTGGTGTGCACACATTGGATAAAGGCTAGGTCAGGTCCAGAAAGATGGAGCCACACTACTGAGCTGATTTCACACCCTCCCAAATGTGTACAGGTACATGCATGTCAGAAATAGCTGTCTCCACCCAAGAGCTGGTTCTGTTGCCTCCCAAGTATGTGCACGGATACACACACTGGTAAAGGTTGCTACCACCCTGTTCAGAGGCAGGGCCAGGGTCCAAGCCAGCTCCATTCCCTCCAAGTGTGTGAACTCTTGTTAGTAAAGTCAACCTTCACCTTAGTGGAGAGCAAGAGGGATTGGAGCAGAAGCCCAATGTAGGCTGGACAGGGGGTGGGGGGAGTGTGTGTGCTGGTGTGGTCCTGGCAAGCTGGCTTGAACCCTAGGCAGTATCAACTTGCTTCTTCTGCCCTGTGACTGGGAGTAAGCAAGTCTGTGCACTTGCTCTTCAAAAGTGAAGTATTGGTTTCTTACGGCCCTCCTGTAAGCACCATTCGATTTCAAACCAACTAAGGGGGCTTGTCTTCCTAGTGCTGAACCCCAGACCAGGGGTGCCTAATATATGGCTCGAAACCCTTGCTCCCCTGGGAGGATCCCCAATCCTCTGATATACCACTACTCTTCTGGGTCCCAAACTAAGCCTGCAAGTCCTGACTAGATGGCTTCTTGTACTTTCCTACCAGATTCTGTGTGGATCTTTCTCTACAGCCTTGGTGGTAAAAGAGCCATACTACTAGTCTTCAGGTCAATTTCAGCAAGAGTTGTTCTATATGTATTGTAATTATAGTTTGGATGTGTTCATGAAGGGAGGTGATCTCAGCATCTTCTTGCTCCACCATCTTGATCCCGCCTCTCGGTATTGGCAATTGTAAAAATTTCATCCATTTGAATAAGTGTATAGTATTATCTCAATAAAAATATTCTGAAAGTGTGTTGTAACATCTACTATTTTTGATATGCATTTCCATAATATATAATGGTAAGCATCTCTTATTTGCCAAATGTATATATTTTTCAATGAAGTATCTGTTCAGATCTGTTGCCATTGTTTAATTGGCTTGTCTGTTTCCTTATTGCTAAATTTTAAGGTTTTTAAAATACATTCTTGAGGAGTCATTTATAAGATATTAGATTTTCATATATTTTCTTCCAGTCTGTGCCTTTTCTATTTTCTTAATTGTTTCAGTTTCTTTTGGACAACTCAAAATTTTAATAAAGTCCAAAGGAATAATTTATTTTCTCTCATGGATTAAGCTTTTAGTGTTTTATCTGAAAACTCATCACCAAAACCAAAATCATGTAGTTTTTTCCTTTGTTATTTTCTAGAAGTTTTGTAGTTATAATTTTATGTTTTACACTCAGGTTTATGACTAAGTTTTAATTAAGTTTTGTGTAAGATGTGAGGTTTATGTCAATTCATTTTTCTTCTTGCCTATGAGTGTTCAATTTTTCCAAACCATTTTTTTGAAAATATGCCCACTTCCACCTTTGAAATACCTTGACTCATTTGTAAAAAAATATTACTGTATATGTGAGGCACTATTAATGGACTATCTATTTAATTCCATATATCTTTTTGTCTATTTCCGTGTCTGTACCTATTGTAGTTTTAAAGTAAATATGGAAATCAGCTAGTGTAAGGTCATGGTCCAACATAGTTCTTCCTTTTCAACATTTTTTGCTATCTATGTTCTTTACATATCTATATAAAATGTAATATCAGATCATCAACTTCTACAAAAACAAATCTGCTAGGATTCTGACTGGAATTATGTTAAATTTATAGATCATTTAGTGGAGAATGAGCATCTTAATAGTTATCAATCATCCAGTTCGTGGCCATAATGTATTTCTCCATTTATTAACATGTTATTTAATTTATTCCAGCAATGTCTGGTTGATTTCTGTGTTTCTCATATTTAAAACATTTATTCAATACTATCGTACTGGTAACTTCATTTAAATGAGCACTTAGAGCCTGAACTAAATATTAAATTTACCTATTGAGGGTATACTCTTCTGCAACAAAGATGATAAGCTAATCACATTTATCGAATCAGTAATTGAACTAGATCAAGTCTGGATTTCAGCAGAACTTTCTCTCCAGCAAAACTTTGTAATATAAGCACCATAATATTTTGAGATCAGTCTCTACTTTAGCTGAGAACCCAGCCTCCATTCCCTATGCTATCTGCCACTACTATTACTGTGGCTCTGTACTCATTAAAATGCTGCATGGAAAAATCAGTGGGCGAGTGAGGAGAATTACTTAGCATTTGGTCCTGCTACCAATTCCAATCTATCACAAAAGCCTACACAATGACTAAAACCTTTTCAAATTTCCATACCATAGAATAATCCTTCTATTTATGATAGTCTTGATTTTGCAACCTCCATGCAAGAGTTAAGCAAATGTCCCCAGTCATCACAAATCTGCTCACCTGTGAAGGGTTATTTCATTTGTGCAATTTAAATCTGTAGACATTTGTGTATGCACAGACTTTTAAAGTGTTAAAAATTACAGTTTTTAGTTATCTGTTTACTTTCTTGTTTGTTATGGCAGAAATGATGTTCTTTTGTGACTTAACTAAGAGACGTATACTTTTTTGGTACTTTAAAAAATCTGTATAAAATATCTTTATTTGTTCATTGACTAATTTTCTTCCTGAATTATATATGTATGTGATATATTTTGTTATATATATATATATATATATATATTATGTTACCATTTGCCTGAGAGATCTAAGTTTATACATCTATTTTTACTTATTCATGTCTTTGGTTTAGGGGTATCTCTTATAGGAAGTTTAAAGTAGATTATTTTTCCCTAGTGATTCTGAAAATTTATGTCACATGCACAAATAATTTAACCAATTAACATTTATTGTGATTATGCTTGTCATTTCATTTATTTTTTCTACTTACAATAAATAATCTATGTTTGTATACTGTCTTTTGTTATACTGATAATTTTTTTTCTTGTTCTCATTGCTTTAGTCTAGCAATTTGGAAGTTATATGCCTAATTTATATCCTCTTGTGGATAATAAAGTGTTTCACCATTTATATTGATGCTACTACATTTTAACATTTATTACTTTTTGCATTCTTTTCGTATTTGAGGGTGAAGGTTGTGATCCAACTATATTGGTAATTGGATCATAGGTCTTCGTTTCAAATGAGAATTGTTGTTCACTCTCCAGTAGCATTCTCCTGACTATGACTTAGGCGATGCTTTGTCTGCTCTGATTTTCCCATAAATTCAATGATTACTTTTTTCTATCTTCCAGAAATGTCTCAAAATCTTTGGTAAGACATATCTCTATCTATTAAACATTGTTGCCAAATCTTATTAAACCTTAGATCTAACTGTAAATTCATAGTCAATAAAGAAGACAGATGTAATGATTAACTTTATATCTGAACTTGATTGGGCCACAGGGTGCCCAGATAATAGCTAAATATTATTTTTGAGTGTGTCTGTGAGGAAATTTCCAGATAAGATTTGCATTTGAACTGGTAGATTGAGTAAAGCAGATTGTCCTCTACAATGTGAAAGGGCATCATCCAATCTGTTCAGGGCCTGGAGAGAAAAAAAAGTGGAGAAAGGAAGATTTCACTATCTACTTTATAACTTGTACTGGAACATCAGTTGTCTCTTACACTTGGCTGGGAAATACACCATTAACTCCCCTGGTTCTCAAGCCTTTGGACACAGACTGAAACTACACCAGGTTTCTGGACCTCCAGCTTACTGATGACAGACTGTGGGACTTCTTAGTTTCCATTATTACATGAACCAATTTCTTACAATAATTCTCACTCTTTTTGGTATTACTTCTCTGAATCTTTAGAACCCTAACTAATATAAACTTTGGTATGGAGAGTGGTTTTAGGGAAACACAACTTTAAGAATGAGTTTTCTAGATTGGTTCTGGGGTTTTTGTAATTAGCTCTCTAATATGATTAGTTTGAATGACACTAATAAGTTTATTTCCAGTAGTAAAAACACCACTGATAGTTCATGATATGAGCTGGTAATAGATATATGCAAAATATCTGCACTGTATATTCCCAATCAGCCGCTTATTAGAAGCAAGGATCTGGGTGATTTTGTATATATGATATTTCAAATATTTTTTGAAAATCAATGAATATAAATGAAGTTGGCTTATTGCACTTATTGCTATTAGACAAAGTGATGAAAAAATTAACTCAGAAGTTTGAATTCCCAACTCAAATAATGTATAAATGAGCTGAAGGCTTCTATGTGTGCCCTATTTCTTGTAGCTGCAGGGCTGAGATTGATGAAAGTCAAATACAGAATTTTATCCTGTGACTAGCTAAATTACAATGCAAGTTGAACTCTCAGCCTCACAGAGCATCTACTCTTAAAGTAAGAATATTGATTGGGAGAGAATGGGATCTTATAAGTTGGGATAGGGATATATAGGAAATTCTTGATGAAGCTGGGGACACTGAACTCCCAAATTATAATGAGACTTATTTGATAGTGGAAATGGCCTCCCTGCCACAGCAAATGTGGCTTTCCAACCCCATACAGAAGTATCCTCTTCATCCTCCGTTTGGCCTTCTTTGAGGTAGTTGTCATGCAAAATAACACTAATGTTTTTCAGAACCCATTCCCACCATCCCTCTTTTCTTCTAGACCTATAACTAGACTCCAGTCACAGCTGGGTCCGAAAGATGGGCCTCCTCATAACCCATGAGGAGATGCACTACATTCCAAAAGAGATACTTGAGTTTTCTAATTTATACAGACAAAAATCCAGGGAACATGTATGGGAATGGATGCTAAGGATGTGGTATAATGGTGGAAAGAACATAAAGTTGCATTAGGCTGACTTGATATGAGCTCACAAAAAGAGATTGTGCATTTAATGTTGCAGCCTGGGGAGTTAGAATGGACCCTACCAGTTAGGTCGGTTGTCTGAAACATGGAACAAAATGTGTTCCACAGTGAGTGAATTAGAAATGGCAGTCCTGACTTAATTTAATGTAGAGAAAGAGATTCAGAGGCTTAGGAAGAATGGAATGTCAAAGTGAATTTGTCATTTAAGACCTACTCACCCACTCTGCAAGAGTCCAGAATACATACTTTTCACCAATAATGTGAGAAATAAATTTGTGAGAGGAGCCCTGACATCCTTGAAGAGCTCTGTGATCACTCTTCTCTGTAGAACAGATCTTACAGTGGGAACTGCCACTACTGAGATTGGAAAACTAAATGCAATGGGAGTAATTAGATTTGGGGGGACAGGGGCCAAGTGATACCATTCAATCCTACCTTAGGCAAAGTGGGCATGGTTAGCATAATGAACAGCAGAGTCAAAGCAGTAATAAGAATAGTCTGACTCACACAGTCATAAGGTGTTGGTTAGTTGATCATGGTGCTCCTAGAAGTGAAATAGATAATAAGTCTACTAAATTCTTACCTTATCTGAATAAGAAGAAAAGTTAAAGTTCAAATGAGAAAAATACGATTTATAAAAACAGAGTCATTGTCTCTCAGTCAATTCCCAGGCTTGAAATAATTTACAGACCCAGTACCCATTGAAATAATGGGAGGCTGGGTCCCCTTGAGGAAGGACTCCAGTACAATCACAGAAATTAATACTCCTAATATTTCTCCCAGCCTTCATCAAAGGAACCTATGGCCCTTTACCAGAGTAACTGTGCATTGGAGAAAAGGAAATAATCAGAACTTTTGAGGACTACTGAACAGTGGCATTGAATTGATACTAATTCCAGTAGATTCAAAATGCCATTGGGGTTCACCAAACAAACTAAGGGCTTATGGAAATAATTGGTGGAGTTTTAGCTTAGCACGTCTCACAGTGGGCACAATGTTTCCAAAAAACAACCCTATGGTTATTTCCCCATTTCCAAATGTCTAGTTAGAATAGATATACTTATGAAGCTCACAGAATCTCCCACAATGGCTTCCTGACCTGTGGGGTGAGGACCATTATGGTGGAAAAGCCAAGTGGAAGTCACTAAAACTACTTCTACCTAGGAAAATAGCAAACAAAAAGCAATATTGCTTTCCTGAAGGGATTGCAGAGATTAGTACCACCATCATCTGTTAACCTTATGGGGATTCCCTTGTGTGTTATTTGTTGTTTTTCCCTTGCTGCTTTTAATATGTTTTCTTTGTGTTTAATTTTTGACAGTTTGATTATTATGCATCTTGGCATATTTCTCCTTGGATTTATTCTGTATGGGACTCTCTGTGCCTCCTGGACTTGTTTAACTATTTCCTTTCCCATATTAGGGAAGTTTTCAACTATAATCTCTTCAAATATTTTCTCAGTCCCTTTCATTTTATCTTCTTCTGGAACCCCCATAATTTGAATGTTGGTGCATTTAATGTTGTCCCATATGCCTCTGAGACTGTCCTCAGTTCTTTTCATTCTTTTTTCTTTATTCTGCTGTGCAGCATTTATTTCCACTATTTTATCTTCCACATGACTTATCCGTTATTCTGCCTCAGTTATTCTGCTATTGATCCCATCTAGAGTATTTTTCATTTCATTTATTGCATTGCTCGTCATTGCTTGATTCATTTTTTGTTCTTCTAGGTCCTTGTTAACTGTTTCTTGCATTTTGTCTATTCTATTTCCAAGATTTTGGATCATCTTTACTATCATTATTCTGAATTATTTTTCAAGTACACTGCCTATTTCCTCTTCATTTGTTAGGTCTGGTGGGTTTTTATCTTTCTCCTTCACCTGCTGTGTGTTTTTCTGTCTTCTCATTTTGCTTATCTTACTGTGTTTGGTGTCTCCTTTTTGCAGGCTGCTGGTTCGTAGTTCCCATTGTTTTTGGTGTCTGACCCCAGTGGCTGAGGTTTTCTCAGTGGGTTGTGTAGGCTTCCTGGTGGAGTGGACTAGTGCCTGTGTTCTGGTGGATGAGCCTGTATCTTGTATTTCTGGTGGACACATCCACATCTTGTGTTGTGTTTTGGGGTTTCTGTGGCCTTATTATGATTTTAGGCAGCCTCTCTGCTAATGGGTGGGGTTGTGTTCATGTCTTGATAGTTGTTTGGCATAGGGTGTCCAGCACTGAGGCTTGCTGGTCGTTGAGTGAAGCTGGGTGCTGGTGTTTAGATGGAGATCTCTGGGATATTTTTGCTGTTTGATATTATGTGGAGCTGGGAGGTCTCGTGTGGATCAGTGTCCTAAAGTTAGTGGTCTCACCTCAGAGGCACAGCACTGACCCCTGGCTGCAGCACCAAGAGCTTTTCATCCACATGGGTCAGAATAAAAGGGAGAAAATATAGAAAGAAATAATTAGTAGAAGTAGAAAGAAAGAAAGAAGGAAAGAAAGAAAGGAGGGAGAGAGGGAGGGAGGGAGGGAGGAAGGAGGGAAGTTAGGAAAAAAAGAAAGAGAAGATAAAGTAAAAGAATAAAGTATGATAAAATATAATAAAGTTATTAAAATAAAAAAATTATTATTAAAAAATAAAACAAAAACAAAACAAAATAAAAACAGATGGATAGAACATTGGGACAAATGGTGGAAGCAAAGCTATACAGACAAAATCTCACACAGAAGCCTACACATACACATTCACAAAAATAGGAAAAGGGGAAAAAAATCATAAATCTTGCTCTCAAAGTCCACCTCCTCAATTTGGGATGATTTGTTGTCTAAAGTAGGGAAGTAAGGAAAGAAAGAAAGAAAGAAAGAAAGAAAGAAAGAAAGAAAGAAAGAAAGAAAGAAGATAAAGTTAAATAAAATAAAGTTAAAATAAAGTTATTAAAATAAAAAGTAATAATTAAGAAAAAAATTTAAAAAAACCGGATGGATAGAACCCTAGGACAAATGGTGGAAGCAAAGCTGTACAGACGAAATCACACACAGAAGCATACACATACACACTCACAAAAAGAGGAAAAGGGGAAAAAATAATAAATCTTGTTGTCAAAGTCCACCTCCTCAATTTGGGATGATTCATTGTCTATTCAGGTATTCCACAGATGCAGGGTACATCAAGTTGATTGTGGAGCCTTAATCTGCTGCGTCTGAGACTGCTGGGAGAGATTTCCCTTTCTCTTCTTTATTCTCACAGCTCCTGGGTCTCAGCTTCGGATTTGGCCCTGCCTCTGGATGTAGATCGCTGGAGGGCGTCTGTTCTTCACTCAGACAGGACGGGGTTAAAGGACCAGCTGCTTCGGTGAGTCTGGCTCACTCAGGCCAGGGGGAGGGAAGGGTACAGAGTGCAAGGTGAGCCTGCAGCAGCAGAGGCCGGTGTGACGTTGCACCAGCCCGAGGCACACTGTGCACTCTCCCAGGGAAGCCGTACCTGGATCCCAGGACCCCAGCAGTGGCCGGCTGCACTGGCTCCCCAGAAAGGGGTCATGGATAGTGACCTGCCCTCGCACACAGGACTCTTGGTGGGAGCAGCAGCAGCCCCAGCGTCCCACGCCCATCTCTGGGGTCCACGCTTTTAGCCGCGCCCATCTCTGGAGCTCTTTGAAGCAGCACTCTTAAACCCCTCTCCTTGCGCACCAGGAAACAAAGAGGGAAGAAAACGTCTCTTGCCTCTTCGGCAGGTCCAGACTTTTTCCCGGACTCCCTCCCGGCCAGCCATGGTGCACTAACCCCTTCAGGCTCTGTTCACGCCGCCAACCCCAGTCCTCTCCCTCTGCTCCGACCGAAGCCCGAGCCTCAGCTCCCAGCTCCGCCCACCCCAGAGGCCGAGCAGACAAGCCTCTCGGGCTGTTGAGTGATGGTCGACACCGATCTTCTGTGCAGGAATCTCTCCGCTTTTCCATCCGCACCCCTGCTGCTGTGATCTCCTCCGCTACTCCAAAGCTTTCCCCCTCTGGCACCCGCAGTCTCCACCTGCAGAGGGACTTCCTAGTGTGTGGAAACCTTTCCTCCTTCATGACTCCCTCCCACTGGTGCAGGTCCGGTCCCTATCCTTTTGTCTTTGTTTACTCTTTTTTATTTTGCCCTACCCAGGTACGTGGGGAGTTTCTTGCCTTTTGGGGGGGTCTGAGGTGTTCTGCCAGCATGCAGTAAGTGTTCTGTAGGAGTTGTTCCACGTGTAGATGAATTTCTGGTGTATCTGTGGGGAGGAAGGTGAATTCTACATCTTACTCTTCCGCCATCTTCCCCTCGAGCCCCCCGACCAATTGATTTTATAGTAGCATGATTTTTAGTCTCCACATGTTTGTGTTTTTCCCAATTTTCTTCCTGTAACTGATTTCTAGTTTCATACTATTGTGTTCAGAAAATAATGCTTGATATAATTTTTATCCTGTCAAATTTTTGAGACTTGTTTTGTGGCCTAACATGTGATCTGTCCTAGAAAACATTCCATGTGCACTTCAAGAGAATGTGTACTCTATTACTTTTGTATATAATGTCCTGTGGATATCTATTAAATCCAACTAAGCTATTGTATCATTTAAGACCACACTTGCCTTATTGATTTTTTGTCTGTATCATCAGTCCATTGATGTAAGTGGGGTGTTTAAACCCCCTACGCTTATTGTATTATTGTCAATCTTTCCCTTTATGTATGTTAATATTTGCTTTATATATTTAGGTGCTCCTGTATTGGGTGTATATTTGTTAGTGTGTGTAATATCTTCTTCTCGTACTGAGTCCTTTATCATTATATAACACCCTTCTTTGTCTTTCATTATTAACTTTGTTTCAAAGTCTATTTTGTCTGATATGAGTATTGCTACCCCTGCTTTCTTGTCATTTCTATTTGCATAAAATGTCTTTTTCCATTCACTCTCTTTCACTGTGTGTTCTCAACATCAGTAAACATCAGGGAAGTGCAAATCAAAACTGTAATAAAAGATATTACTTCACACATGTTAGAATGACTTATCAAAAAGACAAGAAATATCAAGTGTTGGTGAGGGTGTGGAGATAAAGACCACTTTTGCACTGTTGGTATGAGGTGGATAGAACTAGAGTCTGTCATACAGAGTGAAGTAAGTCAGAAAGAGAAAGACAAATACCATATGCTAACCCACATATATGGAATTTAAGAAAAAAAATATCATGAAAAACCTAGAGGTAAAACAGGAATAAAGACACAGACCTACTTGAGAATGGACTTGAGGATATGGGGAGGGGGAAGGGTAAGCGAGAGAGAGGCATGGACATATATACATAACCAAACGTAAGGTAGATAGATAGTGGGAAGCAGCCGCATAGCACAAGATCAGCTCAGTGCTTTGTGACTGCCTGGAGGGGTGGGATAGGGAGGGTGGGAGGGAGGGAGACGCAAGAGGGAAGGGATATGGGAACAGATGTATATGTATGACTGATTCACTTTGTTATAAAGCAGAAACTAATAAAAAAAAATTGTTGCACCCACTATGGAAAACAGTATGAAATTTCTAGAAAAAAATAGTTCTACCACATAATCCAGCAATTCTATGTCTGGGTATTTATCAGAAGAAAACAAACAAACAAAACTAATGAAAAGGTATATGCACCTCCTCATTTATTACAACATTATTTACCATAGCCAACACTAGGAAGCAGACTAACTGTTCATATATTGATTAATGGATAAAGAAACATAAACTTTATATATATATATATATATATATATATATATATATATAATATTAATATATGAATATTATTCAGCCATATACAAAATCAAATCTTGCCATTTGCAACAACATGGATGGATCTTGAGGGCATTATGCTAGGTGAAGTAAATCAAACAGTTAAAAACAAATGTCTTATGATCTTATTTATATGTGAAACATAAATTCAAAAAAAAATTAAAAAACACTTTACTCATAGATACAGAGAACATATGGTGGTTTCCAGAGGCAGGGTTGGGAGGTGATCAAAATTAGTGAAGGAAGTCAAAAGGTACAAACTTCCAGATACAAAATAAATGAGTCATGGGTATGTAGACTACAACATGAGACAGAGCTGTTAATAATCTATTCCATATTTTTAAATTTCTAAATGTATAGGTCTTAAAATTCTTATCATGAGAATAAAATTTGTAACTCTATATGTTGCAAGACTTTAACTAGACTTGCTTTGGTGTTCACTTTGCAATTTATACAAATATTGAGTGTATACCTGAAACTAACATAATATTATATGTAAATAATATCTCAATAAAAAGAAAAAAATTTGATTTAAAAACAATATATAATTTATAAAATTCACCCAATAAGTAAAAAAAAGTGAAAAATTCTCACAATCTTATAATAAATTGAGAATGTAATTGACGATCTAGTATTTAAAAAGGCATGTAATATTTTCATAAGTAAAATAGGCAAAGGACCAGAAAATATATTTTCCCAAAGAAGGTATACAAATGGGCAATAGGCATATAAGAATGTGTTCAACATTATTAATCATCAGGGAAACACAAATCAAAACCATAATAAGGTGTCATCTCACACTTGTTAGAATGGCTATCATCAAAAAGCCAGGAGATAAGTGTTGGCAAAGATGTGGAGGAAAGGTCCTTTGTACACTACTGATGGGAATGTAAATTGGTAGGGCTATTATGGAAAACAATGTAGAGGTTCCTCAAAAAAAATAAAAGCTGTACTACCATATGATTCAGAAATCCTACTTCTGGATTTTTATCTAAAGGAATGGAAACAGGGATCAGGAAATGATATCTATTCTCCCATGTTTATTGTAGTTTTATTCACTTTAACCAAGATATGGAAACATAAGTGTCCATCAACAGATGATTGGATAAAGAAAATCTGGTATATGCCTACAATGGGATAGTATTCAACCTTAAATTAGAAGAAAATTCTGCCTTTTGTTACAATATGGGTAGGCCTAGAGGACATTGTTTTAAATGAAATGAACAAGGCACAGAAAGACAAATATCATATGATCTCACTTATATGTGGTATATAAAATAATCAATCTCATAAAAGTAGAGTGTGCAACAGTATTTACCAGTTAGTAGAGGGAAAGATAAATAAGAAGTTGATAGTCAAAAAGGTACAAAGTTTCAGTTGTGCAAGGTAAATGAGTTCAAGAGAATTACTATACAGCTTAGCCTATGGCCATCAATATTGTATTATATTCTAAAATTTGTTAAAAAAGATAAATCTTAAGTTTTCTTCACACACACAAACACACACACAAAGAGTAATAATCATGAAAGAGATGGGAAGAAAACTTTGGGAGGTGATGGATAGGTTTTTGACCTTAATGGTAGTGGTTGTTTAATGTTGTATCCTTATCTATAACCTCACAATGTTGTATAAGTTAAATATGTACAGCTTCTTACTTGTCAATCATACCTCAATAAAGTGATGTTAAAAATAAATTTTACACTGAGGAGGGCAGAGAATAATATGGGTAAAATGGTACACTGCTGATTGGTACAATCTCTTCAGAAAACAATTTGTCCTGGACCCGGGGGAAGATGGCGGAAGAGTAAGACGCAGAGATCACCTTCCTCCCGACAGATACATCAGAAATTCATCTACACGTGGAACAGCTCCTACAGAACACCTACTGAACGCTGACAGAAGACCTCAGACCCCCCAAAAGTCTCAGAAGCAGAGGATTAAAGCTCCACAATCAACTTGATGTACCCTGCATCTGTGGAATACATGAACAGACAATGAATCATCCCAAACTGAGGAGGTGGAATTTGAGAACAAGATTTAAGATTTTTTCCCCTTTTCCTCTTTATACAATGAATTATCGCAAATTGAGGAGGGGGACTTTGAGAGCAAGATTTATGATTTTTACCCCTTGTTCACTTTTTGTGAATGTGTATGTGTATGCTTCTGTGTGAGATTTTCTCTGAATAGATTTGCTTCCACCATTTGTCCCAGAGTTCTATCCGTGCTTTTTTTTAATAATTAATTTTTAAATTTAATAATGCTACTATATTTTATCATACTTTATTCAATTTTATTTTATCTTCTTGCTTTCTCTTTTTCCTACCTTCCCTTCCTCCCTCCCTCTCTCCCCCCTCCTTTCTTTCTTTCTTTCCTTGCTCCCTCCCTCCCTCCTCTCTTTCTTTCTTTCTTTCTTTCTTTCCTTCCTTCTTTCTTTCTTTCCTTCCTTCCTCCCTCCCACCCTCCCTGCAGTCTTTCTTGCTTTCTTTCTTTCTTTCCTTCCTCCCTCCGTCCCACCCTCCTTTCTTTTTTTCTTTCTTTCTTCCTTCCTTTCTTTCCTTCTTTCTTTCTTTCTTTCTCTCTTTCTTTCTTCTACTAATTATTTCTTTCTAATTTTTCTCCCTGTTACTCTGAGCTGGGTAGATGAAAAGCTCTTGGTGCTGCAGCCAGCAGTCAGTGCTGTGCCTCTGAAGTGGGAGAGCCAACTTCAGGACACGGGTCCACAAGAGACCTCCCAGCTCCACATAATATCAAGTGGTGAAAATCTCCCAGAGATATCCATCTCAGCACCAGCACCCAGCTGCAGTCAATGACCAACAAGCTACAGTGCTGGTCACCCTATGCCAAGCAACTAGCAAGACAGGAACACAACGCCACCCATTAGCAGAGAGGCTGCCTAAAAACATAATAAGCCCACAGGCACTCCAAAACACACCACCAGACGTGGAACTGTCCACCAGAAAGACAAGATCGAGCCTCATCCACCAGAACACAGGCACTAGTCCCCTCCACCAGGAAGCCTACAAAACACACTGAAACAACCTTAGACACTGGGGGCAGACACCAAAAACAATGGGAACTACGAACTAGCAGCCTGCAAAAAGAAGACCCCAAACATAGTAAGATAAGCAAAATGAGAAGACAGAAAAACACACAGCAGGTGAAGGAGAAAGATAAAAACCCACCAGACCTAACAAATGAAGAGGAAATAGGCAGTCTACCTGAAAAAGAATTCAGAATAATTATAGTAAAGATGTTCCAAAATCTTGGAAATAGAATAGACAAAATGTAAGAAACAGTTAACAAGGACTTAGAAGAACTGAAGATGAATCAAAACACAATAAATGAAATGAAAAATACTCTAGATGGGATCAATAGCAGAATAACTGAGGCAGAAGAACGGATAAGTAACGTGGAAGATAAAATAGTGGAAATAACTGCTGCAGAGCAGAATAAAGAAAAAAGAATGAAAAGAACTGAAGACAGTCTCAGAGACCTCTGGGACAACACTAAATGCACCAACATTCGAGTTATAGGGGTTCCAGAAGAAGAAGAGAAAAGGAAAGGGACTGAGAAAATATTTGAAGAGATTATAGTTGAAAACTTCCCTTATATGGGAAAGGAAATAGTTAATCAAGTCCAGGAGGCACTGAGAGTCCCATACAGAATAAATCCAAGGAGAAATATGCCAAGACACATATTAATCAAACTGTCAAAAATTAAATACAAAGAAAACATATTAAAAGCAGCAAGGGAAAATCAACAAATAACACACAAGGGAAGCCCCATAAGGTTAAGAGCTGATCTCTCTGCAGAAACTTTACAAGCCAGAAGGGAGTGGCAGGACATATTTAAAGTGATGAAGGAGAAAAATCTTCAACCAAGATTACTCTACCCAGCAAGGATCTCATTCCGATTTGATGGAGAAATTAAAAGCTTTACAAACAAGCAAAAGCTGAGAGAGTTCAGCACCACCAAACCAGCTTTACAACAAATGCTAAAGGAACTTCTCTAGGCAAGAAACACAACAGAAGGAAAATACCTTCAATAACAAACTCAAAACAATTAAGGAAATGGGAACAGGAACATACATATCAATAATTACCTTAAATGTAAATGGACTAAATGCTCCCACCAAAAGACACAGATTGGCTGAATGGATACAAAAACAACACCCATATATATGCTGTCTACAAGAGACACACATCAGACCTAGAGACACATACAGATTGAAAGTAAGGGGATGGAAAATGATATTCCATTCAAATGGAAATCAAATGAAAGCTGGAGTAGCAATTTTCATATCAGACAGAATAGACTTTAAAATAAAGACTATTAGAAGAGACAAAGAAAGACACTACATAATGATCAATGGATCGAACCAAGAAGATATAACAATTGTAAATATTTATGCACCCAACATAGAAGCAACTCAATACATAAGGCAAACACTAACAGCCATAAAAGGGGAAATCGACAGTAACACCCTCATAGTAGGAGACTTCAACACCCCACTATCTCCAATGGACAGATCATCCAAAATGAAAATAAATAAGGAAACACAAGATTTAAATGATACATTAAACAAGATGGACTTAATTGATATTTATAGGACATTCCATCCAAAAACAACAGAATACACATTTTTCTCAAGTGCTCATGGAACATTCGCCAGGATAGATCATATCTTGGGTCACGAATCAAGCCTTGGTAAATTTAAGAAAATTGAAATTGTATCAAGTATCTTTTCCGACCACAATGCTATTGGACTAGACATCAATTACAGGAAAAGTTCTGTAAAAATACAAACACATGGAGGCTAAACAATACACTAATTAATAACGAAGTGATCATTGAAGAAATCAAAGATGAAATAAAAAAATACCTAGAAACAAACGACAATGCACACACGACGACCCAAAACCTATGGGATGCAAGAAAAGCAGTTCTAAGGGGGAAGTTTATAGCAATACAATCCCACCTTAAGAAACAGGAAACATCTCGAGTAAACAACCTGACCCTCCACCTAAAGCAATTAGAGAAAGAAGAAAAAAAAAAAACCCAAAGTTAGGAGAAGGAAAGAAATCATAAAGATCAGATCAGAAATAAATGAAAAAGAAATGAAGGAAACGATAGCAAAGATCAATAAAACTAAAAGCTGGTTCTTTTAGAAGATAAACAAAATTGATAAACCATTAGCCAGTCTCATCAAGAAAAAAAAGGAGAAGACTCAAATCAATAGAATTAGAAATGAAAAAGGAGAAGTAACAATTGACACTGCAGAAATACCAAGGATCATGAGAGAATACTACAAGCAACTCTATGCCAATAAAATGGACAACCTGGAAGAAATGGACAAATGCTTACAAATGCACAACCTGCCAAGACTGAATCAGGAAGAAATAGAAAATATGAATAGACCAATCACAAGCACTGAAATTGAAACTGTGGTTAAAAATCTTCCAACAAACAAAAGCCCAGGACCAGATGGCTTCACAGGCGAATTCTATCAAACATTTAGAGAAGAGCTAACACCTATCCTTCTCAAACTCTTCCAAAATATAGCAGAGAGAGGAACACTCCGAAACTCATTCTACGAGGCCACCATCACCTTGATACCAAAACCAGGCAAGGATGTCACAAAGATAGAAGACTACAGGCCAATATCACTGATGAACATAGATGCAAAAATCCTGAACAAAATACTAGCAAACAGAATCCAACAGCACATTAAAAGGATGATACACCATGTTCAAGTGGGGTTTAATCCAGGAATGCAAGGATTCTTTAATATAAGCAAATCAATCAATGTGATACACCATATTAACAAACTGAAGGAGAAAAACCATATGTTCATCTCAATAGATGCAGAGAAAGCTTTTGACAAAATTCAACACTCATTTAACATAAATACGCGCCAGAAAGTAGGCATAGAGGGAACTTTCCTCAACATAATAAAAGCCATATATGACAAACCCACAGCCAACATTGTCCTCAATGGTGAAAAACTGAAACCATTTCCACTAAGATCAGTAACAAGACAAGGCTGCTCACTCTCACCACTCTTATTCAACATAGTTTTGGAAATTCTAGCCATAGCAATCAGAGAAGAAAAGGGAATAAATGGAATCCAAATTGGAATAGAAGAAGTAAAGCTGTCACTGTTTGGAGATGACATGCTTCTATACATAGAGAATCGTAAACATGCTACCAGAAACTACTAGAGTTAATCAATGAATTTGGTAACGTAGCAGGATACAAAATTAATGCACAGAAACCTCTGTCATTCCTGTACACTAATGATGAAAAATCTGAAAGTGAAATGAAGAAAACACTTCCATTTACCATTGTAACAAAAAGAATAAAATATCTAGGAATAAAGCTACCTAAGGAGACAAAAGACCTGTATGCAGAAAATTATAAGACACTGATGAAAGAAATTAAAGATGATACAAATAGATGGAGAGATATACCATGTTCCTGGATTGGAAGACTCAATATTGTGAAAATGACTCTACTACCCAAAGCAATCTACAGATTCAATGCAATCCCTATCAAACTACCACTGGCATTTTTCACAGAACTAGAACAAAAAGTTTCAAAATTTGTTTGGAAAAACAAAAAAAAACCTGAATAGCCAAAGCAATCTTGAGAACAAAAAACGGAGCTGGAGGAATCAGGCTCCCTGACTTCAGACTATACTACAAAGCTATAATAAACAAGACAGTGTGGTACTGCCACAAAAACAGAAAGATAGATAAATGGAACAGGATAGGAAGCCCAGAGATAAACCCACACATATGGTCAACTTATCTTTGATAATGGAGGCAGGAAGGTACAGTGGAGAAAGGACAGCCTCTTCGATAATTGGTGCTGGGAAAACTGGACAGGGTCATGTAAATGTTTAGATCATTTCCTAACACCATACACAAAACTAAACTCAAAATGGATTAAACACCTAAATGTAAGGCCAGACACTATCAAACTCTTAGAAGAAAACATAGACAGAACACTCTATGACATAAATCACAGCAAGATCCTTTTGGGCCCACCTCCTAGAGAAATGGAAATAAAAACGAAGATAAACACATGGGACTTAATGAAACTTCAAAACTTTTACACAGCAAAGGAAACCATAAACAAGACCAAAAGGCAACCCTCAGAATGTGAGAAACTATTTGCAAATGAAGCAACTGACAAAAGATTAATCTCCAAAATTTATAAGCAGCTCATGCAGCTCAATAGCAAAACAGCAAACAACCCAATCCAAAAATGGGCAGAAGACTTAAATAGGCATTTCTCCAAAGAAGATATACAGATTGCCAACAAACACATGAAAGAATGCTCAACATCTTTAATCATTAGAGAAATGCAAATCAAAACTGCAAGAGATATCATCTCACACCAGTCAGAATGGCCATCATCAAAAAATCTAGAAACAATAAATGCTGGAGAGGCTGTGGAGAAAAGGGAACACTCTTGCACTGCTGGTGTCAATGTGAATTGGTACAGCCACTATGGAGAACAGTATGGAGGTTCCTTAAAAATCTACAAAGAGAACTACCATATGACCCAGCAATCCCACTACTAGGCATATACCCTGAGAAAACCATAATTCAAAAAGAGTCATGTACCAAAATGTTCATTGCAGCTCT
The DNA here is from genome assembly GCF_964165515.1 of Mesoplodon bidens. Taxonomy (NCBI): domain Eukaryota; kingdom Metazoa; phylum Chordata; class Mammalia; order Artiodactyla; family Ziphiidae; genus Mesoplodon; species Mesoplodon bidens. The sequence goes on from NC_138163.1 coordinate 75,015,795, forward strand.
ATTCACAATCGACCAGAGATGGAAACAACCTAAGTTTCCATCATCAGATGAATGGATAAAGAAGATGTGGCACATATATACAATGGAATATTACTCAGCCCTGAAAAGAAATGAAAGAGAGCTATTTGTAATGAGGTGGATAGACCTAGAGTCTGTCATACAGAGTGAAGTAAATCAGAAAGAGAAAGACAAATACCGTATGCTAACACATATATATGGAATTTAAGAAAAAAAAATATCATGCAGGACCTAGGGGTAAAACAGGAATAAAGACACAGACCTACTTGAGAATGGACTTGAGGATATAGGGAGGGGGAAGGTTAAGCTGTGACAAAGCAGGAGAGAGGCATGGACATATATACAGTACCAAACCTAAGGTAGATAGATAGTGGGAAGCAGCCGCATAGTGCATGTAGATCAGCTCGGTGCTTTTTGACCACCTGGAGGGGTGGAATAGGGAGGGTGGGAGGGAGCGAGACGCAAGAGGGAAGGGATGCGGGAACAGATGTATATGTATGACTGATTCACTTTGTTATAAAGCAGAAACTAATAATAAAAAAGAAAAAAAAGGAAAAACAAAAAAAAACAATTTGTCCTTATCACTTAAATATGAAGATATGAAGATACTTTATGGTTTTGAAGTCTCAGTCTAATATAAAAATAGGTATTATATACTGGAATAGTGGTTTGCAAACTTCAGCATGCATCAGTATTGCTTAGAGATCTGGTTAAACACAGATGGCTGAAACTCACAGCCAGAGTATCTGATTCAGTAGGTGAGTAGTGGAGCCCAAGTGTTTGCAATTATAACAAGTTCCTAGGTGATAATGATGCTGTTCGTCCAGGGACCATACTCTGAGAATCACTGCACTAAAGAAAGGAAAAAATGGTTGCACTTTTTCACCAGAAGAAATAAATATCTAAATATCTTCTAGAAACATTGTTCATAAAAGAAAACATTTGGAAACAAGACCATTATCCATTAACAAGAGAATGAATAAATATATGATACTATATTCACAAGCTATAATATCAACCAGCAATGAAAATGAATAGGTCACAATAAGGAACAACTTGGATGATTATTCATAACAACGTAATGTATGTAAAAAAGATGTAGAAAGAGCAGTATGATGTTATTTTTCAAATGTTTGAAAACAAATCTAAAAATGCTTAATCAATGCATGGTTAAGGAACACATACATGTATGCTAACTGATAAACAAAAGTTAGGGAAATAATAAATGCAAGATTGAGGATAGTGATTACCATCTGGAAGAAAATGGAGCAGGTAGAAGCAAGGTGATAGAATAGGGAAGGAGCACCAGATAGACACAGCAGTATTGGTATGTTCTAGTTTACTGATTCATTGGTAGACTGGCAGGTATTTGTTTACTATAATTTAAAGTTTATATATCTTATATTCAAATCATTGATTAAATATTTTAGAGGTATTAGTCCAGCTTAATATAGCTGGAAATAATTATTTTTTAATTAAATATCTGAAGAGTTAAAAGAGAAAAAATATTCTTAGAGGTTACAGACAAGTATTTACTTTGTCCCAATCAGGGCCACCTAAGGCAAATAAATTAATTGCTTTACCAAATAAGGCTTAATGGTAAATTATTTTATATACAACAATGCAGAATATCCAAAATTCAGAAATTCTGCTTCAGTTTCTCCCAGATGTTGACTCATATTGTGTGTACTTTTCCCCTGAACCTACAGAAATGACCTGGTTTTATTTAATGTTTAGTTTCCTTTAAAATGACTATGTGATCATTCAATACATGTATGTTTACTATGTTAATCTGAAATAGAAGAGCATTAATCAACACTAGTTCTCTTAACTTGAAAGTTCTAATTTGAGCAAATGGAGAACCATATTTGGATTCCAAGTGCTTTACCTCCTTTTAATATCACATTAATTCCAGAAGACTGTCATTTTATGGTTATCATAACTTGGAGCCAGGAGAGGGAAGTAAATAACAGCCCAGGTGGGGCCGATGTACAAATTCACTTGTACAGAGGATATGGTACTGGCTGAAACCAGCTCAGGAAAAATGCAGTCAGGCTGCTCATGAATTAGATGACTACATTTTGTTATACCTCACAGATCATAGGGTACTAATAACATGTTGTACCAGCTTTGAACTTGAAAATCAAAATTATGAGGAAAACAGTAAAGAATAACAATTTTAAAGACAATCTAACTTATTCATTTATGTATGCTTTTAAAGGCATAACAATTTATTAATTAAAAAAAATAATATTTGAAAAAGTAACCTAAAAGCCAAATCCTAGAGATTTAGAATATTGCATATACTTTCTGTTCAAAATAGTTGAAAGAAATCTTTTGAAATATTGAATTTAAAATATTGAATTAATAAAAACATTTAGTAGATGTTATAAAAAACTTTGAAACTACTGTTCCATGAGAACTATGTTTAAAGCAAAGTTTTTAAAAAAAGAAGAAAACAATTGATGAGGTTAAAAAAGCATCATAACTCTATATTCCAAAGACCTTACATTAAGTAAATATTTGCATAATAATTTAGAATTTTATAAGATATTTAAAAATCTTCAAAAATCTAACTTCAGTTGGGTAAATAAGACTGTTGATTTAAACAGTTTGGCTAAGGAAGTAAGGTAAAAGAGATTCAGTGTTGTTTGTATCCAATATAGTATAAAAAATATAATAGATAGTACAGAGAAATATCTTCCTCTAAATTGAGAAGGAAGAAAGAAACTGGATTAAGATATTTTTATTAGAAAGTAATATAGGATACAAAATAGTATGCAGGTTGACAGATGAATGGATACAAATGATATGGTACATATATACAATGGAATATTACTCAGCCATTAAAATGAATGAAATAATGCCATTTACAGCCAAATGGATGAACATAGAGATTATCATACTAAGTGAAGTCAGACATAGACAAATATCATATGATATCACTTATAAGTGGAATCTAAAAACTGATACAAATGAACTTATTTACAAAATAGAAACAGACTCACACACTTAGAAAACAAACTTATGGTTATCAAAGGGAAAAGGTAGGGGAAGGGATAAATTAGGAATTTGGGATTAACATATACACACTACCACATATAAAATAGACAGTCAACAAGGACCTACTGTATAGCACAGGGAACTCTACTCAATCTTCTGTAATAACCTATATAGGAAAAGAATCTGAAAAAGAATAAATATACATATATGTATAAATGAATCACTTTACTGTACACATGAAACCAACACAACATTGTAAATCAATGATACTCAAATATAAAACATTTTTAAAGTAGAAAACACAAATTAGTAGGTATATTTGTTAATATGCTAAGATGATGCTATATAGATATACAGACACCCCAAAAAGATCTGGTTTCAGAACTCAAAGAAGACCGTAGAAAAAAAAAATGGACCAATGCAGAAACTGAGGAAAGGAATAAAAGACAAAGTGAATACTGGAAGTATCGAATGCAAAGGTTTAAAAAACCCACAGAAGCCAGCAAGTTTAGGGAATGTTGTACCTGATGTTGCAATGACATTTTGAGGCGTTTGTCTAGGTCTCAACAACCACAGTCCTGTTCTCAAATCTCAGCCACACTGACAAATACTGTGAGCCATGATTGATTCAGGAGTCTTCAAAGTCTTTTGATTTTGCCAAATAGCCAAAAATTGTATCTTTGTCTAAGACCTACCTTCAATCCCATCCAGGGAAATGTTTTTGGAAATCCATGCCATAAGAGAAGGAAGTAGGCTTCCTTATTCAGACATGCCTAAGTTGCTCTAGTACCTATAAACCTGCCTTGATACTCAGAGTGCAGGAGAGAAGGTCCTGGATACCTCCTCCAGCCATGCTATCTAAAAGGAGATTGCAGATCTTTAAACAGAGATCTCTCAGCCACCAGAGGACACCTGTTGGATTTTTAATAGTGAGTGATGTGGCATGAATGAATTTGTTTCACCTTCAAAGATTTTATTCCAGATATATATAATATACCATTTGTCTTGAAAGTTCTTTAAACAGAAGCCAGAGCATCTCTCCAGCAGGGATTCCTCATCTGATTTTCACCACCGCTGCAACTTTCTGTGCCACCCACCAAGAAACTCAGTGATTTTTATTTCCAAAGATTATTCCTCTGGGTTCACAGACATTCTTGTCTATGACATCTGCTATTACCCTCACACTCACCGTTTCTTCTCTAGAAGTTTACTCAAATCAACAATTAAAACATACAAGTTGTTTTTTAGTCTGAGATTTTAATAACACATCTTTTTCATCTTTATGATGTAACAAAGGCTCCACATAAAAGAAATGTCACAATTTCAACATCTCCAGAACCACAGGGCTTCTTACTAGATGTCTGGTGGGATGGCATCATGTTTCTTCAGCTTAATTAAACTTGCTTGCACTCAGAGTTCATTATTCGGAAATAATCCTGATTGAAACCAAATTCCAAAAGTTATACTCACTCTACTCATGTGGCTTCACTGAATTTTGACCACAGGATTAAACTTTTCTTTTTGAGTTTTCTTCCTCTAAAACTCATCTTTTCCTGAAAAGTCACAGGAGAAATTGCCTTTGTCCACACTCTCACGCTATTTCTCCTCTTTTTCATACGTCATAAGTGGCAAAATATCTTCACATATTTCTATTCCTTTCAATGGCTACTAGTAAAACATAATTTTGTAAGGTGAGGTATAGTTTAGTAAAGATTGTGGGTGCTAGAGCCAGACTTCCTGAGTTCAAAGTTTGTCTCTAGAAACCTGAGTAAGCTATTTAATTTTTAATATCATCAATTTCCTTACTTTAGCATGAGAATATAATGGTGCTTTTATAGTAGGACTGCTGTGACACTAAAATAATTTAAGTCCTATATCATGGTTAGCACAATGTTTAGCATATATTAGCTCTCAAATTTTAAGTGCAGTTATTATTAGCATCTATAGCATTAACTTCATTATAATCACTATTAAGCCTGTCTGAAGATTCTGATATTATATTGTACCTTTCTTTATCTGACTCACTGGGTGGGGTTCATCTTCTGAATCTTATTTATTATGATGGTTAAAATTTTATTTATAATGATGGATGGATGTATAGATATAGATGATAGATAGATAATAGATAGAAGATATTTTCCTCAGATTATTTTCCTGTATTTTTTTCAGTTTTATTGAGATAAAATTGACATACAGCACTGCATAAGTTTAAGGTGTAGCACATAATGATTTGACCTGTGTATATTGTAAAATAATCACCATAAGTTTAGCTAAGATCCATCATCTCATATAGAAACCCAAAAAATGTTTTAAAAATATGTATTTTTTTTATAATAAGAACTCTCAGATTCCACCATCTTAATAATTTGTACACACACCATTCACAAGTGTTAACTATAGTCATCGTGCTGCACATTACAACCCTAATATATAGTTATCTTATAGCTAGATGTGTGCACCCTTTCAATGCTTTTATCCAATTTGCCCTCCCCAAACCACCACATCCAGCAGCCATAAATCTGGTTTTCTTGTCTATGTTCTTTTTAAATCCATATACAAGTAAGATCATACAGTATTTGTCATTCTCTGTCTGACTTATTTCACTTAGCATACTGTCAACAAGCTCCATCTATGTGGTCAAAAATGGCAGGGTTTCCTTGTTGGTTTTTTATTAGTGGCTGAATAATGTTCCATTGTGTATATATACACCACATTTTCTTTAACCATTTGTCTGTAAATGGACACTTGGTTTCCATGTCTTGGTTATTGTAAATAATGCTGCCATAAACATGTGGGTGGAGATATCTCCTTAACATAGTATTTTTGTTTCCTTCAGATATATTCTCAGTGTGGGAATGCTGGATAATATGATGGTTCTTTTTTTTTATTTTATGAGGAACCCCATACTATGTAACAATTCACAATCACACCATCACTGCACAAGGGTTTCCTTTTCTCCACATTCTCACCAGTATTTGTTACTTCTTGTCTTTTTGATAATAGCCATTCTAACAGCTGTGAGCTCGTATCTCATTCTGGTTTTGAAATGCAGTTCCCTAATGATTAGTGATGTTGAGCACATTTTCCTGTACTTGCTGGCCATTTGTATATATTCTTTGGAAAAATATCTATTTAGGTAATTTTCTCATTGTGTCATTGGATTTCTTTTTCTTTTTCTTTTTTGCTATTGAGTTGTATGTGTTCTTCATATATTTTGGACATTAACCCTTTATCAGATATAAGGTTTGTAATTTTTTCCACTTTGTAGGTTTTCTTTTCATTTTGTTGATCATTACTTTTGCTATGCAGACACTTTTTAGTCTAATGTAGTCTTACTTGTTATTTTTTTATATCATTGCTTGCACTTTAGGTGTTATATCCTAAAAAATCATGTAAAGACCCATGTCAAGAAGCGTTTTTACTATGTTTGCTTCTAGGAGTTTTATGATTTTATGATAATGGTTTACATTTAAGTCTTTAATCCATTGCAAGTTAATATTCGTGAGTGGTGTAATATGGGGGTACAGTTTTATTCCTTTACATGTAAAAATTCAATTTATTGAGCATAATTTATTGAAGAGACTATCTTTTCTCCATTGAGTATTTTTGCCTCCCTTGTCACATATTATTTAACAATATTTATAGGTATTGACATATATGCATGAGTTTCTTTCTTGACATTCTCTTCTGTTCCATTGGTCTATATATTCGTTTTTATGCCAGTACCATATTGTTTTTATTAGTCTAGCTATATAACATAGCTTGAAATCAAAGAGTGTAATACCTCCCACATTATTCTTTCTCAGGAATACTTTTGCTATCCAGGGAGTTTGTAGTTCCATATAAATTTTTGGATTTTTTTTCTTTTCAGTAGAAACTGGAATCTTGACAGAGATTGCATTAAATCTATAGATGGCTTTGGAGAGTATTGATATTTTAACAGTATTAATTCTTCTAATCCATAAACACTGGATACCAGTCCATTTATTTGTGCTTTCTTCAATTTCTTTTTTCAATGACTTGTAGTGTTCAGAGTAGAGACTTTTCACTTCCTTGGTTAACATTATTTCTAAATATTTTATTGTTGTTGAACGTATTGTAAATGTGATTGATTTCTTTATTTCTTTTTCAGATAATCTGTTGTTAGAGCATAAAAGCACTACTGATTTTTGAATGTTAATTTTGTTTCCTGCAACTTTACTGAATTCTTCAATTAGATCTCACAGTTTGTTGGTGGAGTCTTTAGGATTTTATATATATATAAATATGTCATCTGCAAGGAGACAAGTTTATATTGTTCCTTCAAATTCTGATGCATTTTATTTCTTTTTCTTCCCTGATTGCTCTGGCTAGGACTTCCAGTATCATATTGCATAAGAGTAGTGAGGGTGGGCACACTTATCTTGGTCCTGATCTTAGAGGAGAAGCTTTAAATCTCTTGCCATTAAGCATATTAGCTGTGGGCTTGGAATAAATGACTTTTATTATGTTAAGGAGTATTTTTTCTATACATAATTTGTTAAGACATTTTATCACGAACAAACCTTAAATTTTGTCAAATGCTTTTTCTGTGTCTATTGTGATGATCATACAATTTATTTCTTTCATTCAATCAATGTGATGTAACACATTGATTGATTTGCATATTTTAACCATCCCTGCATTCCAGGCGTAGATCTCACTGGATCAGTTGTAAGATCTTTTTAATATAATGCTGAATGTATTTTGCAAGTATTTTATTGGGAAATTTTGCATCTATACTCACTAGAGATATTGGACTGTAGTTTTCTTTTCTGATAGTATGGTTTTCCAGCTTTGGTATTAGGGTACTTATGGACATTTATAATGAGTTTGGGAGTATTGCCAGCACTTTGAGTTTTTTGGAAGAGTTAGAAAAAGATTGGCATTAGTTCTTTTATAAATGTTTGGTAAAATTTGCCAGTGAAACTGTTCCTGGAATTTTTTTGTTGGGGGATTTTTGATTATTGATTCAATCTTCTTATTAGTAATTGTTTTGTTTAGATTTTCTATTTCATTCTGAATAAATTTTGTAGATTTTGTGTTTCTAAGTATTTTTCCATTTCTTCTAGGTTGTTCAGTATGTTGGCATATTGTTTATAGTAGCATTTTATAACCCTTGTTTTTTGGTTGTATCAGTTGTACGTTTATTTATAATTTTGTTAATTTGAGTATTCTCTCTTTTTTCCTTGGTAAATCTAGCCAAGCTTTTGTAAATTTTGCTTATCTTTTTAAAGAACCAACTCTTCATTTTGTTAATTTTTATATTCTTTTCATGTTCTCTATTTTCTTTTTTCTTGCTCTAACCTTTATTACTTCCTTCCTATTGAGAAATTAGGATTCAGTTTGTTCTTCCTTTCCTAGTTTCTTAAGGCATAGAGTTACATTGTTTATTTAAGGTATTTTTTTACTTTAAATATGTGCAGTTTATTATATGTCTCTTATGCCATAATCTTTTTTTTTTCTTTTTTTAAGGCTTAGGGAAGTACAAAATTTTAAATAATAAATACAGATTACACATTGTGGTTTTTGGTCATAAATTGTTGGGACCAATATTCATTTGTCTACATGATATCTCCACTTGGATATATATTTTTTAAGTTCTTAAGTTTATTTAATTTATTTGTTATACAGCAGGTTCTTATTAGTCATCAGTTTTATAAACATCAGTGTATACATGTCAATCCCAATTACACAATTCATCACACAACCACCTCCACTGCCCCATGGCTTTCATCACTTGGTGTGAATACGTTTGTTCTCTACATCTGTGTCTCAGTTTCTGCCCTGAAAACCGGTTCATCTGTACCATTTTTCTAGGTTCCATATAGATGCGTTAATATACAATATTTATTTTTCTCTTTCTGACTAACATCACTCTGTATGACAGTCTCTAGATCCATCCACGTCTCAACAAATGACACAGCTGGGAGCCGAGGCTTGGGCTTCGGAGGTCGGATTACAGGGAGAGGACTGGAGTTGGTGGCATGAACACAGCTTGAAAGGGGCTAGTGCACCACGGCTAGCCAGGAGGGAGTGCAAGAAAAAGTCTGGACCTGACGAGGAGGCAAGAGACTTTTTCTACCCTCCTTGTTTCCTGGTGCCCTAGGAGAGAGGATTAAGAGCACAGCTTAAAGGAGTGCCAGAGATGGGTGCGAGCCGTGTCTATGAGCGCAGACAGCAGAGACGGGCATGAGATGCTAAGGCTGCTGCTGCTTCCACCAAGAAGCCTGAGAGCAAACACAGGTCACTATACACACTGCCTCTCCCGGGAGCCTGTGCAGCCTGCCACGGCCGGGGTCCTGTGATCCAGGTACAACTTCCCAAGGAGAACACACGGCAAGCCTCAGGCTGGTGCAATGTCACGCTGGCCTCTGCCACTGTAGGCTCGCCCCGCACACCATATCCCTCCCTCCTCCCGGGCTGAGTTAGCCAGAACCACCGAATAAGCTGCTCCTTTAACCCCGTCCTGGCTGAGAGAAGAACAGATGCCCTACAGTGACCTACAAGGAAAGGCGGGACAAAATCCAAAGCTGAACAACGGGAGCTGAGCAAACAAAGAAGGGAAAGGGAAATTTCTCTCAGCAGCCTCAGAAGCAGTAGATTAAAGCTCCACAATCAACTTGATGTACCCTGCATCTGTGGAATACCTGAATAGACAATGAATCATCCTAAACTGAGGAGGTGGACTTTGGGAGCAAGATATATAATTTTTTCCCCTTTTCCTCTTTTTGTGAGTGCGTATGTGTATGCTTCTGGGTGAGATTTTTTCTATATAGCTTTGCTTTCACAATTTGTCCTAGGATTCTGTCTGTCCATTTTCTTTTCTTTTTTTTAATTTTTAATTTTTTTCATAAAATTATTTTATTTATTTTTATTTTAATAACTTTATTTTATTTTACCCTCCTTTTTTATCCTTTCTATATTTTCTCCTTTTTATTCTGAGACGTGTGGATGAAAGGCTCTAGATGCTCCAGCCAGGAGTCAGTGCTGTGCCTCTGAGGTGGGAGAGACAACTTAAGGACACTGGTCCACAAGAGACCACACAGATCCACGTAATATCAAATGGTGAAAATCTCACAGAAAACTCCACCTCAACAGCAACACCCAGCTGCACTCAACGACCAGCAAGCTACAGTGCTGGACACCTTATGCCAAACAACTAGCAAGACAGGAAAACAGCACGATCTATTAGCAGAGAGGAAGTCTAAAATCATAGTAAGGCCACAGACACCCCAAACCACACCACCAGACGTGGACCTGCCCACCAGAAAGACAAGATCCAGCCTCATCCACCAGAACACAGGCACTAGTCCCCTACACGAGGAAGCATATACAACTCACTGAACCAACTTTAGCCACTGAGGACAGACACCATAAACAACAGGAATTAAGAACCAGCAGCCTGCAAAAAGGAGACCCCAAACACAGTAAGATAAGCAAAATGAGAAGACAGAAAAACACACAGCAGATGAAAGAGAAAGATAAAATCCCACCAGACTTAAAAAATGAACAGGAAATGAGCAGTCTACCTGAAAAAATAATTCAGAATAATGATAGTAAAGATGATCCAAAATCATGGAAATAGAATAGACAAAATGCAAGAAACATTTAACAAGGACCTAGAAGAACTAAAGAGGGAAAAAAGCAATGAAAAACAACACAATAAATGGAATTAAAAATACTCTAGAAGGGATCAGTAGCAGAAAAACTGTGGCAGAAGAATGGATAAGTGACCTGGAAGATAATATAGTGGAAATAACTACTGCAGAGAAGAAAAAAAATAAAGAATGAAAAGAACTGAGGACAGTGTCGGAGACCTCTGGGACAACAGTAAACACACCAACATTCGAATTATAGGAGGTCCAAGAAGAAGAAGAGGAAAAGAAAGAGACTGAGAAAATATTTGAAGAGATTATAGTTGAAAACTTCCTTAATATGAGAAAGGAAATAGTTAATCAAGTCCAGGAAGCACAGAGAGTCCCACAGAGGATAAATCCAAGGAGAAACATGCCAAGACACATATTAATCAAACTATCAAAAATTAAATACAAAGAAAACATATTAAAAGCAGCAAGGGAAAAACAAAAAAATAACACACAAGGGAATCCCTATAAGGTTAACAGCTGATCTTTCCGCAGAAACTCTGCAAGCCAGAAGGGAGAGGCAGGACATATTTAAAGTGATGAAGGAGAAAAACCTACAACCAAGATGACTCTACCCAGCAAGGATCTCATTCAGATTTGATGGAGAAATTGAAATCTTTACAGACAAGCAAAAGCTGAGAGAGTTCAGCGCCACCAAACCAGCTTTACAACAAATGCTAAAGGAACTTCTCTAGGCAAGAAACACAAGAGAAGGAAAAGACCTACAATAAGAAACCCAAAACACTTTAAAAAAGGGAATAGGAACATACATATCATTAATTTCGTTAAATGTAAATGGATTAAATACCCCCACCAAAAACACAGACTGGATGAGTGGACACAAAAACAGGACCCATATATATAATGTCTACAAGAGCCCTACTTCAGACCTAGGGACACATACAGACTGAAAGTGAGGGGATGGAAAAAGATATTCCATACAAATAGAAATATAAAGAAAGCTGGAGTAGCAATTCTCATATCAGACAAAATAGACTTTAAAATAAAGACTATTACAAGAGTCAAAGAAGGACACCACATAATGATCAAGGTATCAATCCAAGAAGAAGGTATAACAATTGTAAATAATTATGAACCCAACATTGGAGCACCTCAATACATAAGGCAAATACTAACAGCCATAAAACGGGAAATCAACAGTAACACAATCATAGTAGGGGACTTTAACACCACACTTTCACCAATGGACAGATCATCAAAACTGAAAATAAAAAAGGAAACACAAACTTTAAATGATAAATTAAACAAGATGTACTTAATTGATATTTATAGAACATTCCATGCAAAAGAAAATAATACACATTTTTCTCAATTGCTCATGTAACATTATCCAGGTTAGATCATATCTTGGGCCATGAATCAATCCTTGATAAATCCTTGATAAAGAAAATTGAACTCATATCAAGTATCTTTTCTGACCACAATGTTATGAGACTAGATATCAATTACAAGAAAAGATCTGTAAAAATACAAACACATGGAGGCTAAACAATACACCACTTAATAACCACGAGGTCACTGAAGAAAACAAAGAGGAAATTTAAAAAAATACCTAAAAACAAAAGAAAATGGAGACACGACACAAAACCTATTGGATGCAGGAAAAGCAATTCTAAGAGGGAAGTTTATAGCAATAAAATCCTACCTTAAGTAACAGGAAACATATCAAATAAACAACCTAACCTTGCACATAAAGCAATTAGACAAAGAAGAAAAAGAACAATAACAACAAAAAAAACAAAGTTAGTAGAAGGAAAGAAATCATAAAGGTCATATCAGAAATAAATGAAAATGAAATGAAGGAAATGATAGCAAAGATCAATAAAACAAAAAGCTGGTTCTTTGAGAAGATAAACAAAATTGATAAACAATTAGCCAGACTCATCAAGAAAAATAGGGAGAAGACTCAAATCAATAGAATCAGAAATGAAAAAGAAGTAACAACTGACACTGCAGAAATACCAAGGATCATGAGAGATTACTACAAGCAACTCTATGACAATAAAATGGACAAACTGGAAGAAATGGACAAATTCTTAGAAATGCACAACCTGCTGAGACTGAATCATGTAGAATTAGAAAATATGAGTAGACCAATCACAGGCACTGAAATTGAAACTGTGATTAAAAATCTTCCATCAAACAAAAGCTTAGGACCAGATGGCTTCACAGGCAAATTCTATCAAATATTTATAGAAGAGCTAACACCTATCCTTCTCAAACTCTTCCAAAATGTTACAAAGGGAGGAACACTCCCAAACTCATTCTACGAGGCCACCATCACCCTGACACCAAAACCAGATAAAAATGTCACAAAGAAAGAAAATTACAGTCAATATCACAGATGAACACATATGCAAAAATCCTAAACAAAATTCTAGCATACACAATCCAACAGAACATTAAAAGGATCATACACCATGATCAAGAGGGGTTTATTCCAGGAATGCAAGGATTCTTCAACATACAGAAATCAATCATGATACACTGTATTAACAAACTGAAGGAGAAAACTCATATGATCATCTCATCTCAATTGATGCAGAGAAAGCTTTCGACAAAATTCACGTGAATTTATGATAAAAAAAAAACCCTGCAGAAAATAGGCATAGAGGGAACTTTCCTCGACATAATAAAGCCCATATATGACAAACCCACAGCCAACATCGTCATCAATGGTAAAAAAACTGAAACCATTTGCACTAAGATCAGGAACAAAACAAACTTCTCCACTCTAACACTATTATTCAACATTGTTTTGGAAGTTTTAGCCACAGCAATCACAGAAGATAAAGCAATAAAAGGAATCCAAATCAGAAAAGAAGAAGTAAAGCTGTCACTGTTTGCAGATGACATGATACTATACATAGAGAATCCTAAAGATGTTACCAGAAAATGACTAGAGCTAATCAATCAATTTGGTAAAGTGGCAGGATACAAAATTAATGCACAGAAATCCCTTGCACTCCTATACACTAATGATGACAAATCTGAAAGTTTAAGTAAGGAAAGACTCCCATTTACCATTGAAACAAAAAGAATAAAGTATCTAGGAATAAACATACATAAGGAGACAAAAGAACTGTATGCAGAAAATTATAAGACACTGATGAAATAAATTAAAGATGATATAAATAGATGGAGAGATATACCATGTTCTTGGATTGGAAGAATCAACATTGTGAAAATGACACTGCTACCTAAAGCAATCTACGGATTCAATGCTATCCCTGTCAAACAACCACTGGCATTTTTCACAGAACTAGAACAAAAATTTTCACAATTTGTATGGAAATACAAAAGACACCGTATAGCCAAAGCAATCTTGAGAAAGAAAAAACGGAGCTGGAGGAATCAGGCTCCCTGACTTCAGATTATACTACAATGCTACAGTAATCAGGACAGTATGGTACTGGGACAAAAACAGAAAATAGGTCAATGGAACAGGATAGAAAGCCCAGAGATAAACCCACAGATATATGGACACCTTACCTTTGATAAAGGAGGCAAGAATATACAGTGGAGATAAGATAGCCTCTTCAATAATGGTGCTGGGAAAAATGGACAGGTACATGTAAAAGTATGAAATAAAATAAACTCAAAATGGATTAAAGACCTAAATGTAAGGCCAGACATTATCAAATTCTTAGAGGAAAACATAGGCAGAATACCCTATGACATAAATCATAGCAAGATCCTTTTTGACCCACCTCCTAGAGAAATGGAAATAAAAACAAAAATAAACTAATGGGACCTAATGAAACTTAAAAGCTTTTGCTCAGCAAAGGAAGCCATAAACAAGACAAATAGACAACACTAAGAATGGGAGAAAATATTTGCAAATGAAGCAACCGACAAAGGATTAATCTCCAAAATTTACAAGCAGCACATGCAGCTCAATAACAGAAAAACAAGCAACCCAATCCAAGATTGGGCAGAAGACCAAAATAGACACTTCTCCAAAGTAGATAGACAGACTTCCAACAAACACATGTAAGAATGCTCAACATCATTAATCATTAGAGAAATGCAAATCAAAACTACAATGAGATATCATCTCACACTGGTCAGAATGAACATCATCAAAAAGTCTAGAAACAATAAATGCTGGAGAGGGTGTGGAGAAAAGGGAACACTCTTGCACTGTTTGTGGGAATGTGAATTGATACAGCCACTATGGAGAACAGTATGGAGGTTCCTTAAAAAACTACAAATAAAACTACCATATGACACAGCAATCCCACTACTGGGCATATATCCTGGAAAAACCATAATTCAAAAGGAGTCATGTACCAAAATGTTCACTGCAGCTCTATTTACAATAGCCAGGATATGGAAGCAACCTAAGTGTCCATCATCAGAAGAATGGATAAAGAAGATGTGGCACATATATACAATAGAATATTACTCAGACATAAAAAGAAACAAAATTGTGATATTTGTAGTGAGGTGGATAGACCTAGAGTCTGTCTTACTGGGTGAAGTAATTCTGTAGGAGAAAAACAAATACCATATGCTAATACATATATATGGGATCTAAGAAAAAAAGTGTCATGAAGAACCTAGGGGTAAGACGAAAATAAAGACACAGACCTACTAGAGCATGCACTTGAGGATATGGGGAGGGGGAAGTGTAAGATGTGATAAAGTAAGAGAGTGTCATGGACATATATACACTACCAAACGTAAAATTGATAGCTAGTGGGAAGCAGCCACATAGCACAGGGAGATCAGCTAGGTGGTGTGTGACCACCTAGAGGTGTGGGATAAGGATGGTGGGAGGGAGGGAGATGCAAGAGGGAAGAGATATAGGAACATATGTATATGTATAACTGATTCACTTTGTTATAAAGTAGAAATTAACACACTATTGTAAAGCAATTATACTCCAATAAAGATGTTAAAAAAAAGCTTTTGCACAGCAAAGGAAACCATAAACAAGACGAAAAGACAACCCTCCAAATGGGAGAAAATATTTGCAAATGAAGCAACTGACAAATAATTAATCTACAAAATTTACAAGGTGCTCATGCAGCTCAGTAACAAAAAACAAACAACCCAATCCAAAAATGGGCAGAAGATCTAAATAGAGATTTCTCCAAAGAAGATATACAGATTGCCAACAAACACATGAAAGAATGCTCAACATCATTAATCATTAGAGAAATGCAAATCAAAACTACAATGAGATATCATCTCACACTGGTCAGAATGGCTATCGTCAAAAAGTCTAGGAACAATAAATGCTGGAGGCAGTGTAGAGAAAAGGGAACACTCTTGCCCTGTTGGTGGAATGCAAATTGATACAGTCACTATGGAGAACAGTATGGAAGTTCCTTACAAAACTAACAGTAGAATTACCATACGACCCAGTAATCCCACTATTGGGCATATACCCTCAGAAAACCATAATTCAAAGAGTCATGTACCAAAATATTCATTGCAGCTGTATTTACAATAGCCAGGACATGGAAGCAACCTACATGTCCATCAACATATGAATGTATAAAGAATATGTGGCACATATATACAATGGAATATTACTCAGCCATAAAAAGAGATGAAATTGAGTGATTTGTAATGAGGTGGATGGACCTAGAGTCTGTCATACAGAGTGGATTAAGTCAAAAAGAGAAAAATACCATATGCTAACACATATATGTGGAATCTAAGAAGAAAGAAAATAAAAAAGGTCATGAAGAACCTAGGGGTAAGATGGGAATAAAGAAACAGACCTACTAGAGAATGGACTTGAGGATATGGGGAGGGGGAAGGGTAAGCTGTGACAAAGTGAGGGAGTGGCATGGACATATATACACTACCAAACGTAAAATAGATAGCTAGTGGGGAGCAGCTGCATAGCACAGGGAGATCAGCTCGATGCTCTGTGACCACCTAGATGGGAGGAATAGGGAGTGTGAGAGGGAGGGATACGCAAGATGGAAGAGCTATGGGGACATATGTATATGTATTACTGATTCAGTTTGTTATAAAGTAGAAACGAACACACCTTTGTAAAGCACTTATACTCCAATAAAGATGATAAAAAATAAATGACCCAATTTCATTCATTTTAATGTCTGACTAATATTCCATTGTACATATGTACCAGATCTTCTTTATCCATTCGTCTGTCGATGGGTATTTAGGTTTCTTCTGTGACCTGGCTATTATAAATAGTTCTGCAATGAAAATTGGGGTACATGTGTCTTTGTGAATTTTTGTTTTATCGGGGTATATGCCCAGTAGTGGGACGGCTGGATCATAAGGTAATTCTATTTTTAGTTTTTTAAGGAACGTCCATACTGTTCTCCATAGTGGCTGTATCAATTTACATTCCCGCCATCACTGCAAGAGGGGCCACTTTCCTCCACACCCTATCCAGTATTTGTTGTTTGTAGATTTTCTGATGATGCCCATTCTAATTGGTGTGAGGTGATACCTCTTTGTAGTTTTGATTTACATTTCTCTAATAATTAGTGATGTTGAGCAAATTTTCATGTGCTTCTTGGCCATCTGTATGTCTTCTTTGGAGAAATGTCTATTTAGGTCTTCTGCCCATTTTTGGATTCGGTTGTTTGTTTTCTTAATTTTGATCTGCATATGCTGTTTATATATTTTGGAGATTAATCCTTTATCCATTGATTTGTTTGCAAATATTTTCTCCCATTCTGAGGGTTGTCTTTTCTTCTTGTTTATGGTTTCCTTTGCTGTGCAAAAGCTTTGAAGTTTCATTAGGTCCCATTTTTTAATTTTGTTTTTTTATATTTCCATTACTCTAATAGGTGGAACAAAAAAGATCTTTCTGTGATTTATGCCAAGTGTGTTCTTTGTATGTTTTCCTCTAAGACTTTTATAGTATCCTGTCTGACATTTAGGTCACTAATCCATTTTGAGTTTATTTTTTTCTATGGTGTTAGTGAGTGTTCTAATTTCATTTTTTACAGGGAGCTGTACAGTTTTCCCAGCACCACTCTGTGAAGAGACTGTCTTTTCTCCATTGTATATGCTTGCCTCTCTTGTCATAGATGACTTGGACATAGGTGCGTGGGTTTATCTCTGGGCTTTCTATCGTGTTTCACTGATATATGTTTCTGTTTTTGTGCCAGTTCCATATTGTCTTGATTACAGTAGCTTTGTAGTATAGTCTGAAGTCAGGGAGTCTGTGACCACCTAGACGGGAGGAATAGGGAGCTCCGTTTTTTCCCTCAAGACTGCTTTGGCAATTCAGGGTCTTTTTTGTTTCCATACAAATTTTAAGATTTTTCTTCTAGTTCCATAAAAAATGCCATTGGTAATTTGATAGGGATTGCATTGAATCTGTGGATTGCTTTGTAGTATAGTCTCTTTCACAACATAGATTCTTCCATTCCTAGAACATGGTATGTCTATCCATCAGTTGGTGTCATCTTTAATTTCTTTCATCAGTGTCTTATAATTTTCTGCATACAGTTCTTTTGTCTCCCTAGGTAGGTTTATTCCTAGGCATTTTATTTTTTTGTTGTTGAAATGGTAAATGAGAGTGTTTTATTAATTTCACTTTCAGATTTTTCATCTTTAGTGCATAGAAATGCAAGAGATTTCTGTGTATTAATTTTGTATCCTGCTACTTTACCAAATTCATTGATTATCTCTAGTAGTTTTCTGGTGGCATCTTTAGGTTTCTCTACATATAGTATCATGTCATCTGTAAACAGTGAGAGTTTTATTTCTTCTTTTGTAATTTTTTTTAAATTTTATTTCTCTTTCTTCTCTGATTGCTGTGGCTAGGACTTCCAAAACTATGTTGAAAAAGAGTGGTGAGAGTGGACATCCTTGTCTTGTTCCTGATCTTTGAGGAAATGCTTTCAATTTTTCACCATTGAGAATGATGTTGGCTGTGGGTTTGTCATATATGGCCTTTATTATGTTGAGGTAAGTTCCCTCTATGCCCACTTTCTGGAGAGATTTTTATCAGAAATCGGTGTTGAGTTTTGTCCGAAGCTTTTTCTGCATCTATTGAGATGATCATATGGTTTTTATTCTTCAATTTGTTAACATCATGTATATCACATTGATTGATTTGCATATATTGAAGAATCCTTGCATTCCTATGACAAATCCCACTTGATCATTGTGTATTATCCTTTTAATGTGCTGTTGGATTCTGTTTGCTAGTATTTTGTTGAGGATTTTTGCATCTATGTTCATCAGTGATATTAGTCTGTAATTTTCTTTTTTTGTCGTATCTTTGTCTGGTTTACTGTCAGGGTGATGGTGGCCTCATAGAATGAGTTTGAGGGTATTCCTTACTCCACAGTTTTTTGGAAGAGTTTGAGAAGGATGGTTGTTAGCTTTTCTCTAAATGTTTGATAGAATTCACCTATGAAACCATCTGGTACTGGACTTTTGTTTGTTGGAAGGTTTTTAATCACAGTTTCAATTTCATTACTTGTGATTCATCTATTCATATTTTCTATTTCTTCCTGGTTCAGTCTTGGAAGGATACACCTTTCTTGGAAGTTGGAATTTCTTCCAGGTTGTCCATTTTACATACATAGAGTTGCTTGTAGTACTCTCTTATGATGCTTTGTATTTTTGTGGTGTCTGTTGTAACTTCTTTTTCATTTCTAATTTTATTGATTTGTGTCCTCTCCCTCTTTTTCTTGATGAGTCTGGCTAAAGGTTTATCAGTTTTCTTTATCTTCTCAAAGAGCCAGCTTTTAGTTTTATTGATCTTTGCTATTGTTTTCTTTGTTTCTATTTCATTTATCTCTGCTCTGATCTTTATGATTTCTTTCCTTCTACTAACTTTGAGTTTTGTTTGCTTTTTTTGTCTAATTTCTTTAGGTGTAAGGTTAGATTGTTTATTTGAGACTTTTCTTGTTTCTTGAGGTAGGACTGTATTGTTATAAACTTCCTTCTTAGGACTGCTTTTGCTGAATCCCATAGGTTTTGGATCGTTTTGTTTTCATTGTAATTTCTCTCTATGTATTTTTTTGATTTCCTCCTTGATTTCTTCAGTGATGTCTTGGTTATTTACTAAAGTATTGTTTAACTTCCATGTGTTTCTGTTTCTTATGATATTTCCCTGTAATTTATTTCTAATCTCAATGTATTATAGTCGGCAAAGATACTTGATATGATTTCAATTTTCTTAAATTTACTGAGGCTTGATTTGTGAACCATGATGTGATCTATCCTGGAGAATGTTCCATGTACATTTGAGAAGAAAGTGTAATGTGTTGTTTTAAGATGGAATGTAATATAAATATCAATTAAATCTATCTGGGCTATTGTGTCATTTAAAGCTTCTGTTTCTTTATTTATTTTCATTTCGGATGATCTGTCCATTGGTGAAAGTGAGGTGTTAAAGTCCCTCACTATTATTGTGTTACTGTTGATTTCCCCTTTTATAGCTGTTAGCATTGCCTTATGTATTGAGGTGTTCCTATGTTGGGTGCATATATATTTATAACTGTTATACCTTCTTCTTGGATTGATCCGTTGTTCATTATGTAGTGTCCTTCCTTGTCTCTTGTAACATTCTTTATTTTAAGGTCTATCTTATCTAATATGAGTATTGTTACTCCAGCTTTCTTTTTTTTTTTTTTTTTTTTTTTTTTTTTTTTTGTGGTATGCGGGCCTCTCACTGTTGCGGCCTCTCCCATTGCGGAGCACAGGCTCCGGACGCGCAGGCCCAGCGGCCACGGCTCACGGGCCCAGCCGCTCCGCGGCATATGGGATCCTCCCAGACCGGGGCACGAACCCGTATCCCCTGCATCGGCAGGCGGACTCTCAACCACTGCGCCACCAGGGAGGCCCTCCAGCTTTCTTTTGATTTCCATTTGCATGGATTATTTCTTTCCATCCCCTCACTTTCAGTCTGAATGTGTCCCTAGGTCTGAAGTGGGTCTCTTGTAGACAGCATATATATGGGTCTTGTTTTTGTATCCATTCAGCAAGCCTGAATCTTTTGGTTGGAGCATTTAGTCCATTCACATTTAAGATAATGATCAGTATGTATGTTCCTATGGCCATTTTCTTAATTGTTTTGGGTTTGTTTTTGTGGGTCCTTTTCTTCTCTTGTGTTTCCCACTTAGAGAAATTCCTTTAGCATTTGTTGTAGAGCTGGTTTGGTGGTGCTGAATTCTCTTAGCTTTTGCTTGTCTGTAAAGCTTTTGATTTATCCATCGAATCTGAATGAGATACTTGCTGTGTAGAGTAACCTTGGTTGTAGGTTCTTCCCTTTCATCAATTTAAGTATATCATGCCACTCCCTTCTGACTTGTAGAATTTCTGCTGAGAAATCAGCTGTTAACCTTATGGGAGTTCCCTTGTATATTATTTGTCATTTTTCCCTTGCTGCTTTCAATAATTTTTCTTTGTCTCTAATTTTTGCCAGTTTGGTTACTAAGTGTCTTGGCATGTTTCTGCTTGGGTATATCCTGTATGGAACTGTGTGTGCTTCCTGGACTTTGGTGGCTATTTCCTTTCCCATGTTAGGGAAGTTTTTGACTCTAATCTCTTCAAATATTTTCTCTGGTCCTTTCTCTCTCTCTTCTCCTTCTGGGGCCCCTATAATGTGAATGTTGTTGAGTTTAATGTTGTCCCAGAGGTCTCTTAGGCTGTCTTCTTTTCTTTTCATTCTTTTATCTTTATTCTGTTCCACAGCAGTGAATTCCACCATTCTGTCTTCCAGGTCACTTATCCGTTTTTCTGCCTCAGTTATTCTGCTGTTGATTCCATCTAGTGTAGTTTTCCTTTCAGTTATTGTATTCTTCCCCTCTGTTTGTTTGTTCTTTAATTCTTCTAGGTCTTTGTTAAACATTTCTTGCATCTTCTCGATCTTTTTCAGAGGTCCTGGATCATCTTCACTATTCTTATTCTGAATTCTTTTTTTTGGAAATATACCTATCTCCACTCCATTTAGTTGTTTTTCTGGGGTTTTTTCTTGTTCCTTCATCTGGTACATAGCCCTCTATCTTTTCATTTGTCTATCTTTCTATGAATGTGGATTTTGTTCCACAGGCTGCAGGATTGTAGTTCTTCTTGCTTCTGCTCTCTGTCCTCTGGTGGATGAGGCTATCTAAGAGGCTTGTCTCTTTGTTTCTTAATGTAGAAATTTATGGCTCTGAACTTCCAACTTAGTACTCCTTTTGCTATATCCCATAAGTTTTGGTATATTGTGTTTCCATTTTCCTTTATCTCATGATACTTAACTTCCTCTTTAATTTCTTCTTTGCTGCATTTGTTGTTCAGAAGCATCTTACTTGATTTCCATGTATTCTTGAATTTTCGAGTTTTCCTCTTGTTGATCTCTAGTAACATGCCCTTATGGTCAGAAAAGATACTTGGTATGATTTTAATTTTCTTGAATTTTCTAAGATGTGGTTTTTGGCCTATGATATGGTTTCTCCTAGAAAATGTTCCAAGCATGCTTTGGAAGAATGTGTATTTTACTGTTGTAAGTTAAAATGTTCTGTATGTGTCTGTTTGGTCTATAGTGTTTTCCAAATCCTCTATTTTCTCATTGATTTTTTGTCTGGATGATCTAATCTTTGTTGACTGTAAGTATTAAAGTTCCTAAATATTATAGCTTAGCTGTTTATTTTCCCTATTAGCTCTGTTTTTTTTTTTTTGCCTTATATATTTAGATGCTCTGGTGTTGGGTGCATAAATATTTGAAATTAAGGTGTTTTCTTGATGGATTGACTTCTTTTTCATTATATAAGTATCATTTTTGTCTCTTTTTAATATTTTTATTTTAAAGTCTATTTTTTATATAAATATAGCCAGCCCAGTTTCTTTCCTTTTTCTTTTCTTTTTTTTTGTTACCACTTTCTTGAAATATCTTTTTTCATCCATTCACTCTCCATCTATCTGTGCCTTTAAGGCTAAAGTGAATCTCTTGAAGGCAGCATATTGTTCATATTGTTAGATCTTCTTTTTTAAAATCCATTTAGCCATTGTTTGTATTTTAATTGAAGAATTAATTCCATTTACCTTTAAAGCATTTTTGATAAGTAAGGACTTACTACTGCCATTTTGTTCATTGTTTTCTTGCTGCTTTGTAGAATTATTATTACCATTTCTTATCCTGCTGGCTTTTTTTGGTGTGTTTTGATGTCTTTTGGTAACAGTATCTTTGACTTTTTACCATGCTCATTTGTGTAATTACTACAGGCTTTTTTCCTTGCAGTTACATTGAGACTTAACAGATAATATATTAAAATTTTAACACCCTATTTTTTAATTGAAGTATTGTTAATTTACAATTTTGTGTTAGTTTTAAGTTTACAGCAAAGAGTTTCAGTTATATATATATATATATATATATATATATATATATATATATATATATATATATATGTTGAGAAATCTGTTGATAGCTTAATGGGAGTTCACTTTAAGATAATTTCTCTCTTTTCCCTTGTTGCTTTCAAAATTCTTTTGTCTTTGACTTTTGACAGTTTAATTATGATATGTCTCAGCGTAGCCTTATTTGGTTTTGACCTATTTGGGATCCTTTCTACTTCAATCTAGAAGTCCATTTCTCTCCCAGTTTTGGAAAGTTTTCAGCCATTATTAGCTTGAATATACTTTCTGATCCTTTCACTTTCTGAAATTCCCATAATGTGAATATTGTTTCTTTTCACTGTGTTCCACAATTCTTATAGCTTTTCTTTATGTTTTTTAATTTCTGTTTGTTTCTCTAACTGGATAATTTCAAATATTCTGTCTTCTATATCATGAATCTTTTCTCTGTTTGGTCAAGTGTGCCTTTAATGCTCTCTCTTGAATTCTTCAGTGCAGTCATTTTATTTTTTTTAGCTCTAGGATTTCTGTTTAGTTTTTTAATGTTTTATATTTCTTTGTTGAACTCTCCTTTCATTCCTGCCTTGTTTTCTTAATTTTGTTTTGTTGTCTGTCTGTGTGTTCTTGTGGGTTACTAAGCTTCTTTAAGAGAATTATTCTGAATATTTTTCTGACAGTTCATACATATCCATTTCTTTAGGGTGAGTTATTAAAACATTATTAGAGTACTTTGGTGGTATCATGTTTACCAGAATTTTTTTTTTATGATTCTTGATTCTTTACATTGGTATCTGCCTATTTGAGTTAGCAGTCTCCTATTCCAAACTTTATAGGTTTGCTTTGGCAGAGACAGTTCTTCACCAGTCAACTCAGTTTGGGTTACTGAGTGCATCTCTTGTTAACATCCTTGGGTAGGTGAGGCTTGCTATCAATGTCTACTTTTAGGTGAGGCCACTATGAGACTTTTATGTTGGGGTTGGTGCCACTTACTGAGAAGAGTTGTATAAGACTGCTAGTCTGGTTCCCTGCTTAAAAGACACGGTACAATGAGCTCCATGGTCGCCTATTTTCTCTGGGCAGACTTGCCAATTGGTTGAGACTGGGTAGTCTACTCGGTAGCAGATGGGGTTCTGAATTAGCTTCTTTGCCATGGCAGGGCAGCAGGACAAGCCACAGGGTCTGTGTGACTCATTGTTTAGGGACTTAAATCATGCAAGACTGTGCAATGAATTCCCTGGTGAGTTGGGGCCATTTTATTGCTCCACATATGGGGAAAGCCACGGACTGTGCTTTCTGTTCAAGTGCCACTGTAAGCAGCTTTTTTTGGATGGAGTACGCAGCTTCCTATGTGATCTGGTTTGGTTGCCTGGTCTGAAGGACTGAAGACTGTATTCAGCAATGATTGGGCTATGAATTATTGTCCCTGCCCAGGGAAGAACAAACTCCAGCTCTGGAAAGGCATTTTGTTTATGGTCTTGACTGAAGCTGACCTGTTCTTCAAGTTCCCTGGCCAAACAGGGTCATTTGCTTTGCTCTGCAGACTACTATCTCCACCTACTGTACTCTCTGTTGGGCTGCTCAGATTTTGATGTATTCTGGTCAGCCTTTCTGGTCAGGCAGGGCTGGGATCTTTACTCAGCAGCAGGTAGGGCTACGAGTCAGCTCCTCTGTCTATGGGGATGAGAGATTCAGCTATAAGCAGCTTCTCAGGTTTTTCCAATCAGGCAAAGCACATCTTTTAAAACAACAAACTTATAGGAAATGTTGTGATGCTTGGAATCAGACAGAATTAATATTGATATTGAAGTGTAGGTATATTATTCTTAATAAGTGTGTGAACATGGGTACTTTTTAAAATAATTATTTCTATTCTAATTTTCTGTAAATTAAGTCTTCACAAATTTGGGTCAAAGATGAAGACAGCACATGGCATCTTGCATAAGAGTAAACAATAAAATTTAGTTCCTTTCTTCCTATTTTGAGGATGCACCATGCTTTAAATGTTTTTGCAATATCTTACATAGGCCAAGTAATGGAGATTTTTACAGCATTTTGTAAATATTGGCTGATTATTGATTGAACAGTAACTGATTGATTAATTATTGATTGAATTTTTCATGTGAATAACCACAGCCCATGTAAATCTGGCTCTTTTCGCAGAGTCCATTCTACTTTATGTTCTCTTCAGTTTTATATTCACATTTGTCATGGCTTACATTAAAATCAAACCTGACTAGTGACAATAGCATCAAAACTAAGACAGATAACACTATTCACCTGTTAGCGTTCAGTTTCATTTTCAGACTTTATGTTCTATGCATCACAAGGGTCTGGAAGCCTGAAACTTCCAAACTTATACTCCCTTGACAGGTGATTTCTAGTTACAGTCTGCCAATGGGCAACACTGACAGGGAATTTGAAGGCAAGAGAAAAAATATCTTTTTTTTTCTTCTTCTTCTGGTAGTGTCTCCAGCAACATCAGCATTAAAAGCTGTTGATTGAGGGCTCTGGAAATGAGTTTCTAGAGTAGCTGTGGTAGTTTCTATATGTAGCAACATCTGCAGGAGTGTAATCTTACCAGCAGTGCAATTCCAATAGAAACAATGGGCACCTGAAGAAACTTCAGCATATCAGCAGGAAGTGTGGGCTTATGAGCTTAACCCCACATGTTTAGCAATTAATTTTCACTCTTTTGGAATCATTTTTCTCTTTAACACACACATTCTGCCAGTCATTCTCACCAGGATGGTGCCGGTGATGGGGAGTGGGTGATGTTAAATCTCTTGTAGTGAATAGTTTGCACAATTTGAAAATGCCTCCTAGTGAATTATATCTTTTATCTATTTCACATTTCCCTACCGCCATTTAAGAGTGAATGAATTCAATCTCTAAAGTTCATTCCAGTCAGGAAATTCTACAACTATATGAAAAAAAATAGCAATAATAAAGAAAATGTATGATATACATTCCTTTGGCTCAGGATCATTCTGTGACACAGATATGAAAATTATTCTTATGAAAAACACTGACAGACAATGAAAACAAATAGACAGATAAAATTAAAAATAATACCATATTCTTGCTCTCAAAATGTGTTCAGAGGTATAATATTTGCTAAACATCCCTAAGCTACTTAAAGCTATCTCAATAGTACATTTATATTAAATAATTTTTACAGATAGAAGGAAAACAATGCCTAAATTCTACCTAGGTATTACTATGTGTGGCTATTTTCATTCAGTTATGGTTACTGGGACTGCAGTTCACAGCATGTCCATGCTTATTCTCATATGTGTTAATCTTGTATTTCAAACTAGAGTGTAAAATCTTTGATGACAGGGACAATGACTAACACTTCCTTGTAGCTTCCATGGCCTAGTACAATGTGTCAAGTATAGTAGATACTAAAAAAATATTTTATTATATTTATGTACAGATCTGGGGACATTTCGTTGAAGGATTTATAAAAAGTCAGGCTCTAGTAAACCTAAGGTTGAAGGATTCTGACGTTGTGAAATAAGTTAAAAATACCAAAAAAGCAAAATCTAGTCAACATCTGAGACAAGCACTTTACTTTATTACTTCCTTTAATTCTCATGATAGCCCTGTAGAATATGGATTACGATCCCCATTTTAAAAATAAGGCAACAATGATTCAGATAACTGATTTTCTTTGGTCACCCAGGCAATAAGTATGATTACTAAGATCCTCAGGTAATGTGGTCTTTCATAACATAAAACTGCAGTGTTTAGGAATTAGGTTACATATTCACAGCTTTAGTTTGCTCTCTCAATTTTGCTTAAGCATATACTCTAGTAGATTTGTAAGAAATGAATATTTTAAATAGCAGGTAATAGCTTCAATGTATTCAAAGAGGTTTGATAAATTTGATGGGTATAAAACTCTGGAATTAAAAAGCTTTCTCAGTGATTTTAATGCAGTGCTCCACTGTCTTCTAAATTTTAGAGTTTCTATTGAGAAGTCTTAAACCATCATGCATATTTTGATTTCAGAGCACTCTCCAATAGCTTTTAGAATATTCTCTTTATCTTCAGTGTTTACAATGATTTTTTAAATTATGTTTGTTTGCTTTTATATCTAATGTGCTGAGCATGTTTTGACCTTTTCGATCTTAATACTCATGTAATTTATTAAATATATTTTCTTATTCCTTTGATAAATTTATACTTGTTGATTTTTCTCATGTCTATTTCAAGAACTCCCATATTAATCTTCTGTTAGACCTCCTGAAACGATCCTCTATTAACCATATCTTTTCTTCAACTATTTTTCTTCTCCTTGTATTTTTGTTCTACTTCCTGAAAAGTTTCCCTGTCTTAATATTTCAGCACAGCTATTTTATATTTTTAAATAATCAACATATTATTAATATTTTTTTAAATTTCAAGAGTTATTTCTTGTTCTTTGAGTATGTTTGTAGCATCCTATTCTTATTTCTGGGATGCTGAATTTTCTCTGATTTCTCTGAAGGAATTAATAATGGATTTTTTTGTGAAGTCATATACTGTTTTTGTTCCACTTTGTTTTGAATTCTATGAGGATTTTCCACAAAACCTGATGATCCTTGATTGAAAACTAAGAGAGCTACTAAAAGGTGGAAACTGAGAGCTGGTCAAGTCTACTTTCTAGGTTGTGAAGGCAGACATATGGCCATTTTGTTAGGCAGCCCCCATTGGTCAGTATATTTACATCTTTCTTATATGCTGTCCTGTGTCCACCAAGAAGAATTTTCCAATTTTGCCTATGGATATAAGCAGGGGCTTCCAGTGATCTAGGAGCCCAGAAAATAAAAAGGTTTTGAGCTCTTCCTGTCTAGGCAAAATATTTTTACTCAATCTCTCATTTTGAATTTGCATCTCCTTCTACAGACTTCTGATGAGCATTTTTGTTTTCAAATCCACTCTCATTCAGATTTGTAGAAGTACAGCTACTATCAATTAATGAGACTTTCAGGGATTCTATCACAAGTAATTAAATTTTTTGTTGTTTCTCTCATCCCTGGAAGCTAGTTTTCAGATTTTTGGCATCTGGCAAGATAGTGACCACTTATTTTATTTAAAAAAAAAATTGACCATGTTTGATAATCTGTCTTTTCTCAATATTCTTTGATATTTTGGATTTATGACATAAAATGTTCCTTAACAAGCATTTTAATAAAATGTCAGTATATACCAGAAAAAAAGTCTGTGTACATAGTCTACAACATTGAACCAGAAGTCTAAAGAATACATTTCTAGTCATCATCCAAAGGACTGTTGATCTTTTACATTTTCATCTTTAAACTATTATCATAATTTCTATTTTAGTAGGAGGACATCAATTTATTCTAAAATTTGAATTAGTTGCTTAGTGTTGCTCATAAATGTCTTGTTTCTTTTAAATCTCCTTTCAATTTCCAATATCTTACAGTTAATTTTGTTAGTTTGTTTCTTTTTTAAATCAGGCTTTTGAGAGATTTATTATGTTGCTCATTAAAAAATGTTAGCTTTCATTTTCAAGTATACTTAACTGTTTGACTTTTTAAATTATAACTACCTCTTCCTACTTTCTTTTTATTTCGTTTTTGCTTTATTTTTTTAAGATAAATACTGAGTTTATTTACTTTTAGTACTTTTTAAAATAATAAAACTATTTAAGGCTATAAATGTTCTTTGGAATAGCTGTTTCTCAGAGTTTTTATTTATTTATTTATTTTTTAACACCTTTATTGGAGTATAATTGCTTTACAATGGTGTGTTAGTTACTGCTTTATAACAAAGTGAATCAGTTATACATATACATATGTTCCCATATCTCTTCCCTCTTGCATCTCCCTCCCTCCCACTCTCCTTATCCCATCCCTCTAGGTGGTCACAAAGCACTGAGCTGATCTCCCTGTGTTATGCAGCTGCTTCCCACTAGCTATCAATTTTACGTTTGGTAGTGTATATATGTCCTTGCCACTCTCTCACTTTGTCACAGTTTACCCTTCACCCCCACCCCGTATCCTCAAGTCCATTCTCTAGTAGGTCTGTGTCTTTATTCCCGTCTTACCCCTAGGTTTTTCATGACATAATTTTTTCTTACATTCCATATATATGTGTTAACATATGGTATTTATCTTTCGCTTTCTGACTTACTTCACTCTGTATGGCAGACTCTAGGTCCATTCACCTCACTGCAAATAACTACATTTCATTTATTTTTATGGCTGAGTAATACTCCATTGTATATATGTTCCACATTTTCTTTACCCATTCATCCCATGATGGAAACTTAGGTTGCTACCATCTTCGGGCTATTGTAAATAGAACTACAATGAACATTTTGGTACATGATGCTTTATTGCTTTTTCACTTTTTTTTTTTTTGGTGGTACGTGGGCCTCTCACTGCTGTGGCCTCTCCCCTTGTGGAGCACAGGCTCCGGACATGCAGGCTCAGCAGCCATGGCTCACTGGCCCAGCTTCTCCGTGGCATGGGGGATCATCCCTGACCGGGGCATGAATCAATGTCCCCTGCATCAGCAGGCGAACTCTCAACCACTGCACCACCAGGGAAATCCCCATACATGACTATTTTTGAATTATAGTTTTCTGAGTATATATTCCCATTAGTGGGATTCCTGGGTCATATGGTAATTCTATTTGTACTTTTTTAAGGAAGCTCCATACTGTTCCCCATAGTGGCTGTAACAATTCAGATTCCCACCAGCAGTGCAAGAGTGTTCCCTTTTCTCCACACCCTCTCCAGCATGTATTCTTTCGAGATTTTTCGATAATGGCCATTCTGACCAGTGTGAGATGATATATCATTGTAATTTTGTTTTGCATTTATCTAATGATTAATGATGTTGAGCAATCTTTCATGTGTTTTTTGGCAACCTGTATATCTTCTTTGGAGAAATGTCCATTTAGGTCTTCTGCCCATTTTTGGATTGGGTTGTTTTTTTTTGTTTGTTTTTTTGGGTTTTTGTTGTTGTTGTTGTTGTTGTTATTGAGCTGCATGAGCTGCTTGTAAACTTTGGAGGTTAAACTTTTGTCATTTGCATCATTTGCAAATATTTTCTCCTATTCTGAGGGCTGTCTTTTGGTCTTGCCTATGGTTTCCTTTGCTGTGCAAAAGCTTTGAAGTTTCATTAGGTCCCATTTGTTTAGTTTTGTTTTTATTGCCATTTCTCTAGGAGGTGGGTCAAAAAGGATCTTGCTGTGATTTATGTCATAGAGTATTCTGCCTATGTTTTTCTCTAAGAGTTTGATAGTTTCTGGCCATTCATTTAGGTCTTTAATCCATTTTGAGCTTATTTTTGTGTATGGTGTTAGCGAGGGTTCTAATCTCATACTTTTACATGTCCCTGCCCAGTTTTCCCAGAACCACTTATTGAAGAGGTTCTCCTGTCTCCACTGTACATTCCTGCCTCCTTTATCAAAGATAAGGTGACCATATGTGTGTGGGTTTATCTCTGGGCTTTCTATCCTTTTCCATTGATCTATATTTCTGCTTTAGTGTCAGTACCTTAGTGTCTGGATTACTGTAGCTTTGTAGTATAGTCTGAAGTCAGGGAGCCTGATTCCTTCAGCTCCGTTTTTCATTCTCAAGATTGCTTTGGCTATTCAGGGTCTCTTCTGTTTCCATACAAATTGTGAAATTTTTTGTTATAGTTCTGTGAAAAATGCCAGTAGTAGTTTGATGTGGATTGCATTGAATCTGTAGGTTGCTTTGGGTAGTAGAGTCATTTTCACAATATTGATTCTTCCAATCCAGGAACATGGTATATCTCTCCATCTATTTGTATCATTTATAATTTATTTCATCAGTGTCTTATAATTTTCTGCATACAGTTCTTCCCATTCTCACCACTCTTATTCAACATAGTTTTGGAAGTTTTAGCCACAACAACCAGAGAACAAAAGGAAATAAAAGGAATCAAAATCGCAAAAGAAGAAGTAAAGCTGTCACTGTTTGCAGATGACATGATACTATACATAGAGAATCCTAAAGATGCTACCAGAAAACTAGTAGAGCTAATCAGTGAATTTGGTAAAGTAGCAGCATACAAAATTAATGCACAGAAATCTCTGGCATTCCTATACACTAATGATGAAAAATCTGAGAGTGAAATTAAGAAAACACTCCCATTTACCATTGCCACAAAAAGAATAAAATATCTAGGAATATACCTACCTAAGGAGACAAAAGACGTGTATGCAGAAAATTATAAGTCTCAGAGGTTTGTAATCAATGTTATTTTTTCTATTACTTTCTAAAAAAAACCCCAATTCTTCTTTGATAGAGAAAATTTCATGAATTTTTAAAATTGAAGTATACTTGATTCACAATATTGTGTTAGGTTTCATTGTACAACATAGTGACCATTTTTGTAGATTAAATTCCACCATAGATTATTACAAGATATTGGGTTAAATTCCTTGTGTTATACAGTAAATCATTGTTGCTTATCTATTTTATGTATAGTAGTTTGTATCTGTTAGTACCATACTCCTAATTTGTCTCTCCCTTCCTCCCTCCCTCTCACTTTTGGTAACGATAAGTTTGTTTTCTATTACTGTGAGTCTGTTTCTGTTCTGTATATATATTCATTTATATTATTTTTGGATTGCACATGTAAGTAATATCATAGAGTATTTGTCTTTCTCTCTCTGACTTATATCACTAAGCAGGATATTCATTAGGTCTATCCACATTGGTGCTAATGGCATTATTTCATCCTTCTTTATGGCTGAGTAATATATATATATATATATATATGTGTGTGTATATATGTATATATGTATATATATATATAATATATATATATACACATATATATATGTATATATTCCATCTTTTAAGTCCATTGTCTGTTGATGGGCAATTGGGTTGCTACCATGTCTTGGCTATTTTAAATAGATATGAACATTAGGGCGCATTTATCTTTTCAAATTAGAGCTGTTTTTCTAAGTATATACCCAATGTCAAATTGCCGGATCATATGATAGTTCTATTTTTACTTTTTTAAGGAAACTCCATTCTGTTTTGTATAGTGGCTGCACCAATTTACATTCCCATCAACAGTGTGAAAAGATTTCATTTTCTCCACATCCTCTCCAGCACTTATAATTTGTAGATTTTTTGATGATAACCATTCTGACCAGTGTGAAGTGATACTTCACTGTGCTTTTTATTTCTCTAATAATTAATAATGTTGATCATCTTTCATTGGCCAATAAATAAGAAATAATGATAAATAATTATAATGTTATAGAAAACATTATTTGTATACAATATGATTTTCTACCTTTCTAGGTAAGGAAGCCAAGAGAAAAAAATGTATTTATAACAAATATGGTATTTCAATTTAGGAGCAGCACAAATAAATCAATAGAAAGATTGATTACTGTAAGCAGGAACTGATTAGAAAATACAATAAACAATTTATTCACATTAGCATCACAAATTATAAACTATGCAAGAGTTAACCAATAATGTAGTGAGAACATATGAGAAAAAAAAAAAAAAACTTTACCAGAACACAACAAAAGACTTGACTAATTTAAGTAGTTGGGGAGAGATATGTTCATGGTTGTAAAGTTTCATAGGTCAAAAAGCTGACAAGGGCTTCCCTGGTGGCGCAGTGGTTGAGAGTCCGCCTGCCGATGCAGGGGACATGGGTTCATGCCCCAGTCCAGGAAGGTCCCACATGCCATGGAGCGGCTGGTTCCATGAGCCATGGCCACTAAGCCTGCACGTCCGGAGCCTGTGCTCTGCAACGGGAGAGGCCACAACAGTGAGAGGCTCACGTACCGCAGGGGAAAAAAAAGAAAAACTGACAAAATTCCATTCAAAAATTTTCTTTTTGAGGTATCATTGACATATATTAGTTCCAAGTGTACAACATAATGATTCAAAATTTGTATATATTGTAAAATGATCACCACAATAAGCCCAGTTAACATGTATCATCATACATAGTTACAATTTTTTCCTTCTGATGAGAACTATTAAGATCTATTTCTTAGCAACTTTCAAATATGCAATGCAATATTATTAACTATAGTCACAATGCTATACCTTAAATCTACATAGCATTGACTTTTATAACTAGAAGTTTGCACCTTTTGACCTCTTTCATTAATTTTGCCCACTCCCCAGCCCCCACCTCTGACAATCATCATCTGTTTCTGTATCTGTGAACTTGGTGTTTTGTTTGTTTGTTTTTATATTCCATTTATAAGTGAGATCACATGATATTTGTCTTTCTCTGTCTGATTTATTTCACTTAGAATAATGCCTCTATGTCCATCCATGTCACAAATGGCAATATTTTATTATTTTTTTAAGTTTGAATTATATATATATATATATATATATATATATATATATATATATATAATGTATTTGTATCCATTCATCTATCAATGGACACTTAGGTTGTTTCTATATCTTGGTCACTGTAAATAATGATGCAATAAACATGGGGTGTATATATATAATTTTGAATTAGTGCTTTTGTTTTCTTGAGATGAATACCCAGAAGTGGAATTGCTGGATCATATGATAGTTCTGTTTTTAAGTTTTTGAGAAACCTCCATACTGTTTTTCATAGTGGCTGCACCAATTTATGTTCCCGCAAATAATGCACAAGGGTTCCCTTTTCTCCACACCCTTGCCAACACATGTTATTTCTTTTCTGTTGATGACACCCATTCTAATTGATGTGAGGTGATAATTCATTGAAGTTTTGATTTGCATATTCAAATTCTTAAAATTTTCATGGAACTTACCAAGCTGATTCTAAGATTCATATACAAGTATAAATTGCAACAATATCTAATACAATTTTGAAAGAAAATTGAGGTGAGACTGACCTATCCTACCAGGTTTAAAACATATTATATAACCTATACTAAAGCAGAGGGCTACTGGTGGAAAATTGAATATAGACTTACTTTACATAACCATTATTTACATAATTAAGTTTTACCACAGTCTTGAATAGTTATACTACCTTTTGATGACTGTTGTTATTTTTTCAAGATAATGGATTATTCACCACAAACAAATTAAATATGTATAAGAAGTGATGGTTGTACATAAAAATACATTCAACAATTTATTGAACACAGTAGTTTCTAGTTGCACAATACTATATGGAACAACAGATATGTGATGTTTCAATGTATTGCATGTATGTGCCATTTTCAGTTGTTTTGAAGTGTTCTCATGTATAACCTTTATTTTTCCCTGAAGGTATTCTTCTGTGAAAGACGTTTATAATTAAGAGCATTTAAATAAAAGATAACCAAAATAATCTCCTGGGTCTCCACCCTTTTCCAAAGAATGACTCCTTTACACCTCTCTTCCAACAAGTATCATTTGTTATTAAGTCCTCAATTTTCTTTTGTGACGGTTACAATAAACTTTCACTACATTTCAACTTTTTTTGTAAAAATTATTTTTTTACTTCCAAATTGCTGCTTATAATTTATATAAACTAGTGTTCTTGGCTCAATTAATAAACCTTTTTTTTCAAACTGTAAAATGTGTTTTGTTATCTTGATTGAGATAGAATGCTTCACAATTTTTCAATTAAAGTTAATGAAACTTACTTTTTATTTAATGGCTTTTCACTCACTGTAAAAATTTTCAAGAATAAATTAAACCCTTAAGTCTCCAACAGGAATGTACAGCAATAGAACAAAATACAGCACTGAGAGAGAGATCTAAGTATCTATGGGAATTTACTATATGATAATGGTTATATTTCAAACAAATGGGAAATAATGGTTTATTTAACAAAAAATGTTAGTACAATTGGTTATCTAATGGGTAAAAATAATGTATTAACCTTACTTTATTAACAAAACTAAATTCCATTTTTATTAATTACCAAAGTGTTAAAAAAATTCTGTATGTAAAATTATTTTTAAAAATATATAGGAGAGGGCGGAAGAGTAAGAAA
The DNA here is from genome assembly GCF_964165515.1 of Mesoplodon bidens. Classification (NCBI taxonomy): domain Eukaryota; kingdom Metazoa; phylum Chordata; class Mammalia; order Artiodactyla; family Ziphiidae; genus Mesoplodon; species Mesoplodon bidens. The sequence continues at coordinate 75,050,759 of NC_138163.1, forward strand.
TGGAAATCACCTTCCTCCCCACAGATATACCAAAAATACATCTACACATGGAACGACTCCTACAGAACACCTACTCAATGCTGACAGAAGACCTCAGACCTCCCAAAATGCAAGAAACTACCCATGTACCTGGGTAGGGCAAAAGAAAAAAAGAATAAACAGAGACAAAAGGATAGGGACGGGACCTGCACCAGTGGGAGGGAGCCGTGAAGGAGGAAAGGTTTCCACACACTAGGAAGCCCCTTCGCAGGTGCGAAGCTTCCGAGTTGTGGGGGAGAGCACAGCAACAGGGATGTGGAAGGCAAAGCAGAGAGATTCCCACACAGAGGATCGGTGCCGACTGGCACTCACCAGCCCAAGGCTTGTCTGCTCGTCCTGCTGGGATGGGCGGGGCTGGGAGCTGAGGCTCGGGCTTCAGTCTGAGCACAGAGAGAGGACTGGGGTTGGCGGTGTGAACACAGCCTGCGGGGGGTTAGTGTGCCACGGCTAGCCGGGAGGGAGTCCGGGAAAAAAGTATGGACCTGCCGAAGAGGCAAGAGACTTTTTCTTCCCTCTTTGTTTCCTGGTGCACAAAGAGAGGGGATTAACAGCACTGCTTAAGGGAGCTCCAGAGACAGGCGTGGGTTGCTGGGGCTGCTGCTGCCACCGCCGAGAGACCTATGTGCGAGCACAGGTCACTATCCACAACCCCCTTCCTGGGAGACTCTGCAGCCCGCCACTGCCAGTGTCCCGGGATCCAGGGACAACTTCCCTGGGAGAATGCACGGCGCACCTTGGGGTGGTGCAACGTCATGCCGGCCTCTACCACAGCAGGCTCGCCCCACACTATGTGCCCCTCCCTATCCCACCGGCCTGAGTGAGCCAGACTCCCTGAAGCGGCTGCTCCTTTAACCCTGTCCTGTCTGAGCGAAGGACAGACACCGTCCAGCGACCTACACACAGAGGCAGGGCCAAACCCAAAGCTGAAACCCGGGAACCGTGAGAAAAAATAGAAAGGGAAATCTCTCCCAGCAGCCTCAGAAGCAGTGGATTAAAGTTCCACAATCAACTTGATGTACCCTGCATCTGTGGAATACATGAATAGACAATGAATCATCTGAAATTGAGGAGCCGTGTCGATGAAAGTCTCTTGGTGCCGCAGCCAGGAGTCAGTGCTGTGCCTCTGATGTGGGAGAACCAAATTCAGGACACTGATCCACAAGAGAATTCCCAGCTCCACATAATATCAAATGGCGAAAATTTTCCACAGATTTCCATCTCAACACGAGCACCCAGCTTCACACAATGATCAGCAAGATACAGTGCTGGACACCCTATGCCAAACAACAAACAAGACAGGAATACAATGCCACGCATTAGCAGAGAGGCTACCTAAAATCGTAATAAGGCCACAGACACCCCAAAACACACCACCAAACGTGGACCTGCCCACCAGAAAGACAAGATCCAGACACATCCAACAGAACACAGGCACTAGTCCGCTCCACCAGAAAGCCTACATAACCCACTGAAACAACCTTAGCCACTGGGGACAGACACCAAAAACAACGGGAACTACGAACATGCAGCCTGCAAAAAGGAGACCTCAAACACAGTAAGATAAGGAAAATGAGAAGACAGAAAAACACAGCAGGTGAAGGAGCAAGATAAAAACCCACCAGACTTAACAAATGAAGAGGAAATAGGCAGTCTACCTGAAAAAGAATACAGAATAATGATAGTAAAGATGATCCAAAATCTTGGAAATAGAATAGACAAAATGGAAGAAACATTTAACAAGCACTTAGAAGAACTAAAGATGAAATAAGCAATGATGACCTCTACAATAAACGAAATTAAAAATACTCTAGATGGGATCAATAGCAGAATAACTGAGGAACAAGAACGGATAAGTGATGCGGAAAATGAAATAGTGGAAATAATCACAGCAGAGCAGAAGAAAGAGAAAAGAATGAAAAGATCTGAGGACAGTCTCAGACCTCTGGGACAATATTAAACACAACAATATTCGAATTATAGGGGTTCCAGAAGAAGAAGAGAGAAAGAAAGGGACTGAGAAAATATTTGAAGAGACTATAGTTGTAAATTTCCCTAATGTGGGAAAGGAGATAGTTAATCAAATCATGGAGGCACAGAGAGTCTGAAACAGGATAAATCCAAGGAGAAATACGCCAAGACACATATTAATCAAACTGTCAAAAATTAAATACAAAGAAAACATATTAAAAGAAGCAGGGAAAAACAACAAAAAACACACAAGGGAATCCCCATAAGGTTAACAGCTGAACTTTCAGCAGATATTCTGCAAGCCAGAAGGGACTGGCAGGACATATTTAAAGTGATGAAGGACAAAAACCTGCAACCAAGATTACTCTACCCAGCAAGGATCTCTTTCAGAATTGATGGAGACATTAAAACATTTACAGACAAGCAAAAGCTGAGAGAGTTCAGCACCACCAAACCAGCTTTACAACAAATGCTAAAGAAATTATTCAAGACAAGAAATACAGCAGAAGGAAAAAACCTATAATAACGAACCCAAAACGATTAAGGAAATGGGAATAGGAACATACATATCGATAATTACCTTAAATGTAAATGGACTAAATGCTCCCACCAAAAGACACAGACGGGCTGAATGGATACAAAACAAGACCCATATATATGCTGTCTATGAGAGAACCACTTCAGACCTAGAGACACATACAGACTGAAATTAAGGGGATGTAAATAGATAGCCCATACAAATGGAAATCAAAAGAAAGCTGGAGCAGCAATTCTTATATCAGACAAAATAGACTTTAAAATAAAGACTATTAGAAGAGACAAAGAAGGACACTACATAATGATCAAGGGATCGATCCAAGAAGAAGATATGACAATTGTAAATATTTATGCACCCAATAAAGAGCACCTCAATACATAAGGCAAACACTAACAGCCATAAAAGGGGAAATCGACAGTAATGCATATATAGTAGGGGACTTTAACACCTCAGTTTCACCAATGGGCAGATCATCCAAAATGAAAATAAATAAGGAAACACAAACTTTAAATAAAACATGAAGCAAGAAGGACTTAATTGATATTTATAGAACATTCCATCCAGAAAGAAAAGAATACACATTTTTTTCAAGTGCTCATGGAACATTTTCCAGGACAGATAATATCTTGGGTCACAAATCAAGCCTTGGTAAATTTAAGAAAATGGAAATTGTATCAAGTATCTTTTCCGACCACAACGCTATGAGACTAGATATCAATTACAGGGAAAGATCTGTAAAAAATAGAAACACATGGAGGTTAAAAAATACACTACTTAATAACGAAGTGATCACTGAAGAAATCAAAGAGGAAATAAAAAATACCTAGAAACAAATGACAATGGAGGCATGACCACCCAAAACATATGGGATGCAAAAAAAACTTCCCTTCTAAGAGGGAAGTTTATAACAACAAATCCCACCTTAAAAAACAGGAATCTTCACGAATAAACAACTTAATCTTGCACCTAAAGCAATTCGAGAAAGAAGAAGAAAAAAACCCCAAAGTTAGAAGAAGGAAAGAAACCATAATAATCAGATCAGAGATAAATTATAAAGAAATGAAGGAAACGATAGCAAAGATCAATAAAACTAAAAGCTGGTTCTTTGAGACGATAAACAAAATTGTTAAACCATTAGCGAGACTCATCAAAAGCCAAAAAAGAAGACTGAAATCAATAGAATTAGAAATGAAAAAGAGAAGTAACAACTAACACTGCAGAAATACAAAAGATCATGAGAGATCACTACAAGCAACTCTATGACAATAAAGTGGACAACCTGGAAGAAATGGACAAATCCTTAGAAATGCACAAACTGCAGTAGGAAGAAATAGAAAATATGAACAGACCAATCACAAGCACGGAAATTGAAACTGTGATTAAAACTTTCCAACAAACAAAAGCCCAGGACCAGATGGCTTCACAGGCGAATTTAATAAAATATTTACAGAAGAACGAACACCTATCTTTCTCAAACTCTTCCAAAATATAGTAGAGCGAGGAACACTCCCAAACACTTTCTATGAGGTTACCATCACCTTGATACCAAAACCAGACAAGGATATCACAAAGAATGAAAACTACAGGCCAATATCACTGATGAACATAGATGCAAAAATCCTCAAGAAAATACTAGCAAACAGAATCCAACAGCACATTAAAAGGATCATACACCATGATCAAGTGAGGTTTTTTCCAGGAATGCAAGGATTCTTCAATATATGCAAATCAATCAATGTGATACACCATATTAACAAATTGAAAGAGAAATAACATATGATCTTCTCAATAGGTGCAGAGAAAGCTTTCGACAAAATTCAACACTCATTTATAATAAAAAACCTGAAGAAAGTAGGCATAGAGGGAAATTTCCTCAACATAATAAAGGCCATATATGACAAAGCCACAGCCAACATCATCCTCAATGGTGAAACACTGAAAACATTTCCAGTAAGGTCAGCAACAAGACAAGTTTGCCCACTCTCACCACTCTTTTTCAACATAGTTTTGGAAGTTTTAACCACAGCAATCAGAGAAGAAAAGGAAATAAAAGGAATCCAAACCGGAAAAGAAGAAGTAAGCTGTCACTGTTTGCAGATGACATGATACTATACATTGAGAATCCTAAAGATGCTACCAGAAAACTACTAGAGCTAATCAATGAATTGGGTAATGTAGCAGGGTACAAAATTAATGCACAGAAATCTCTGGCATTCCTATATACTAATGATGAAAAATCTGAAAGTTAAATCAAGAAAACGCTCCCATTTACCATTGCAACAAAAAGAATAAAATATCTAGGAATAAACCTACCTAAGGAGAGAAAACAACTGTATGCAGAAAATAATAAGACACTGATTAAAGAAATTAAGGATGATACAAATAGATGGAGAGATATACCATGTTCTTGGATTGGAAAATCAACAGTGTGAAAATGATTCTACTACCAAAGCAATCTACAAATTGAATGAAATTGCTATCAAACTACCACTGTCATTGTTTGCAGAACTATAACAAAAAATTTCACAATTTGTATGGAAACAAAAAAGACCCCGAATAGCCAAAGCAATCTTGAGAATGAAAAATAGAGTTGAAGGAATCAGGCTCCCTGACTTCAGACTATACTACAAACCTACAGTAATCAAGACAGTATGGTACTGGCACAAAAACAGAAAGATACATCAATGGAACAAGATAGAAAGCCCAGAGATAAACCCATGCACATATGGTCACCTTATCTTTGATAAAGGAGGCAGGAAAGTACAGTGGAGAAAGGACAGCCTCTTCAATAAGTGGTGCTGAGAAAACTGGACAGACACATGTAAAAGTATGAGATTAGATCACTCCCTAACACCATACACAAAAATAAGCTCAAAATGGATTAAAGACCTAAATGTAAGGCCAGACACTATCAAACTCTTAGAGGAAAACATAGGCAGAGCACTCTATGACATAAATCACAGCAAGATCTTTTTTGACCCACCTCCTAGAGAAATGGAAATAAAGAGAAAAATACACACATGGGACCTAATGAAACTTCAAAGCTTTTGCACAGCAAAGGAAACCATAAACAAGACCAAAAGACAACCCTCGGAATGGGAGAAAATATTTGCAAATGAAGCAACGGACAAAGGATTAATCTCCAAAATTTATAAGCAACTCATGCAGCTCAATAACTAAAAAAACAAACAACCCAATCCAAAAATGGGCAGAAGACCTAAATAGGCATTTCTCCAAAGAAGATATACAGACTGCCAACAAACACATGAAAGAATGCTCAACATCTTTAATCATTAGAGAAATGCAAATCAAAAGTACAATGAGATATCATCTCACACCAGTCAGAATGGCCATCACTGAAAAATCTAGAAACAGTATATGTTGGAGAGGGTGTGGAGAAAAGGGAACACTCTTGCACTGCTGGAGGGAATGTTAATGGGTACAGCCACTATGGAGAATAGTATGGAGTTTCCTTAAAAAACTAGAAATAGAGCTACCATATGACCCAGCAATCCCACTACTGGGCATATAGCCTGAGAAAACCATAATTCAAAAAGATTCATGTAACAAAATATTCATTGCAGCTATATTTACAATAGCCCGGAGATGGAAACAACCTAAGTTTCCATCATCGGATGAATGGATACAGAAAATGTGGCATATATATACAATGGAATATTACTCAGCCATAAAAGGAAACGAAATTGAGCTATTTGTAATGAGGTGGATAGACCTAGAATCTGTCATACAGAGTGAAGTAAGTCAGAAAGAGAAAGACAAATACCGTATGCTAACACATATATATGGAATTTAAGAAAAAATAATGTCATGTAGAACCTAGGGGTAAAATAGGAATAAAGACACAGACCTAGTTGAGAATGGATTTGAGGATATTGGGAGGGGGAAGGGCAAGCTGTAACAAAGCGAGAGAGAGGCATGGACATATATACACTACCAAGCTTAAGGTAGATAGCTAGTGGGAAGCAGCTTCATAGCACAGGGAGATCAGATCAGTGTTATGTGACCGCCTGGAGGGGTGGTATAGGGAGGGTGGGAGAAAGGGAGATGCAAGAGGGAAGGTATATGGGAACAGTTATATATGTATAACTGATTCACTTTGTTATAAATCAGAAACTAACCATTGTGAAGCAATTATAGTCCAATAAAATTGTAAAAATTATATATATATATAGGAGATTTTGTTTATGACATTTTGTCTATGACAGCTTCTTTCAATGAGGCATAAAAATCAAAACAATAAACTACATCCATATTTAATCCCATTATATAACATAAAACACAAAAAAAAACAATATTAAATTTCAAGCTACAAGTCTACTCACAGAGAGCATGTCGTCTCATTTGTAATTTAGGACCAAGATAGTGGTTATCAACCTTACTTGTGCATTAAATACCCTGAGGAGATTTTTAAAATAAGGATGTCCAGGCCCCACTAGATTGTAATGTTCAGCTGTAATTGAGAAATACCGCAATAGAGGCTTTGCAGCAGTTGTGGAATGGGAAGTCACTGTAGATTTGAAAGATCAATTCAGGGGAGTGTTATAATCTAGTATGTTGGACTACTGGGAACACTGAGAGAAATTTTTAGTGGAATGTGGGGAAACAAAACACATGTTAATTTATTGAGGGTTTTGAAGTACCTAGTAGAGCTGGTTTTAAAATTTGTAAATATATTCAATGAAAAGGTTTGTTTTTTGATCTGAAAGTATGCATGCTTTAATTTTATTTATTTTAGTGTTAAAATATCCTCTACTTTGAGGTAGGGAAATATTAGGTGCTGATTGTTGGTGTTAATGTTCTTACTTCAGGAAATAAGACAGTGGCCACGTGAGATGTTTGTTTATCTGTCATCTGCAAGCAAGCAGCTGTCTTTATATAGGCATAAATCACGCAGGCTTCAGCAAAGGTGTGGATCTTTGTGAGCTTCAGCAAATTGTCAGATCACAGTGCGTGGGGAGGAGTGCTCAGTCACATACTGGATTTGTAGGTCCTTGCAGGAAAGATCGGGCCATTCTGACCTCAAGAGAAGCATAACTCCAGAAACAGCTTTAGACAAATTGCGTGTGGCCCTGGGGTTCAGGCTTCTCACATTTTCCTTTGAACTAACAACTTTTGTCTTAGCCTTGTACTGAAGACAGTTGGGTAGTGAGCATAAAAAATTAGCCAGAACCCTAAAATGAAATGTCCTAAAAAAATATGGACTCAGGACTATAAAGAGAGCCACAACAAAAATTAATTATTTTAAAGAAAAGCAAGGGACAATAAAAAATCAAATCCAAATCTCAGATGGATGTTGGTCTGTTTTGGAGAACAGCTTTTGGCTGGGATTATACAATTCAGGAAGGTGAAGAAGGAGAATTGTTTTAACAGAAATACTTCTGGAAGACTCAGGACTCATTAATTCAGGAATATGTTAATAAAACTAAATCTAGATAAAAACTAAAGGTAAAGGGGAAAAGATAGATCCAAAAAATAATACTAACTTTATATGTGTTGGAAAAAAAAGAGGTCTATTTTAAAAGTTAGTATAATTGTTAGTAATTCAGCTGAATAGTTATTAAAGAGGAACAATAGAAGAAAAATTCTAGAAATATGTAACACTACTGACGAGATAGGTACCACAAAAATATATTGTACTTAGAGCATTCAAAAATATAGAAATGATAGTGACTTGAAAAACGAGTATTGGTAATGGTCTTCAATAGGGTCCCAGGGTTACAGGGTTTAAAAGTATCAACAGAAGCTTCACTTCAGGAGTAAGCCGAGAACAAATTTTCAGGTGACACAGCTGTAGAAATAATATCTGATCATAAGTCTTTGTGAAGGCTATATTACTAAACAGAGCCCACTCTGGACTGGATACAGCCCTACTGTGCAAAAATAATGATAATAATAATAATAATAATAATAATAATAATAATAATAATAAAGCTCAAGGAAAAAATGAAGATTAGGCTTTACGTGGAAAAAAAAATTACTTTGACTAAGACCTGGTGGGGCTGCTACAACTGAACATTTCTAAGGAGGCTGGACCATCTCCCGTGCCACTTTCTGAGATAAAACAGTATTCACTGGTAGGTTTTTCCCAACTATAATAAACTTATATCATAACTAACCATAATTATCTTCTATCTCCCAATGGATTAAAAGTTTGAAGACCATAGATTCCAGACAACTGGCATTTAAGGACTGGCATCCTGTTGAAGCTAAAGACAAGATAGGTTTGTCTATCTTTATTGACACAATTCCCATTGAATCTTTGATACAGCTTGTGGTAAAATTACTTTCTAGGTTATAATTTTGCTTGGGCAAATGTTCTAGATGCTAGAGATTGACGTGTTTTATAAATTTAGTGGGAATGGGTACAGGGCTTTTAATTCAAAAGAGCTGGAGATTTCAATTTATAGCTATAATTCCTTTGGATTTTACTCCTTGAATGTTAACTTGAAAGAATATTTAAATTTTGCACTAGTTTTTATTGGAAACTTGATAGATGGTCATTATTTTATAAATTTTATTGTTTTTATTAAGGTATAATTGACAGATAACAGTTTCAAGTGTACAGTACAATTTACAATGTGTATATATTGTGAAATGATCACCACAATAAGTTGAGTTAACATGCGTCACTATACATAGTCACAATTTTTTTTTCTTGTGATGAGAACATTTGAGATCTATTCTCTTTGCAACTCTGAAATATGCAATACAGTACTGTTAAGTATAGTCACCATGCTGTACCTCAAATACACATGACATTTATTTAATAACTGGAAGTTTCTACCTTTTTACCTCCCTCACCCATTTTGCCCACTCCCACATTTGGGAGCCACCAATCTACTCTCTGTGTCTATTAACTCATTTTTGATTCTTTGTTTTTAGATTCCACATATATGGTATTTGTCTTTCTTTGATTTATTTTACTAAGCATAATGTTCTCAAAGTCCATCTGTGTTTTTGTAAATGGTAAAATATCTTCGTTTTTATGGTAAAATAATGTCCCACTATTTATTCATTCATCCATCAGCGGACACTTAGGTTGTTTTCATGTCTTCTTGGCTATTGTAAATAAAGCTGCCATGAATATGGGGGGAAAGATATCTCCTCAAAATATTATTTTTGCTTTATTCAGATAAATACCCAGAAGTGGAATTGCTTTATATAGTTGGTAGTTTTATTTTAATTTTTAAGAAATACCAAAAATCATCACCAAGAACATTTTCAGGGAGCTTATCGCTTATGTTTTCTTCTAGTTTTCTGGTTTCAGGTCTTACATTCAAATTTTTGATCCATTTTGAGTTAATTTTTATGTATGGTATAAGATAGTAGTCCAGTTTCATTATTTTGCATGTGGCTGTCCATTTCTCCCAACACCATTTATTAAAGAGACTGTCTTTCCCTCACTGTACATTCTTAGTTGCTTTGTCATAAATTAGTTGACCATATAAGTGTGAGTTTATTTCTTGGCTTTCTATTCTGTTCCACTGATTTAAGTGTCTGTTTTTATGCCAATACCATACAGTTTTGATTAGTATAATTTTAGTACAGTTTAGAATCAGGGAGTGTGATGCGTACAGCTTTGCTCTTCTTTCTCACGTTTGCTTTGACTATTTTGGGCCATTTGTGGTCCCATAAACATTTTAGAATTGTTTATTTCTGTGAAAATGCCATTGGAATTTTGATAGGGATTGCATTAAACTTGTAGATTGCTTTGGTGGATGGATAGACTTATACTAAAATCTGGGTTATCTTTGTGTTGGCATTTCATTATTGGAGTATCTTAGTCCTGTCATTTTACCTTTTTAGAATATCTAATAATCTTTGTTGGTCAACATGGATAGACTTTATTTGGAATGGGAAGCAAAAGAGAAAGTGAACTTTTGGCCTTGGGTACAGATTGGACTTAGAATGAATTTAACTGAAGTACTCTACTGACTACTTCAAATCCCTCTGGGAGCATTACCCATCACTGGTTCCAGAAGGATAAGTGGTCAGTGTTAGAGCAGCAGGTTTACCAAGAGGGGAGCAGGCCTGTCCCTGTAGACTGCTGATTTCCTCTCCCAAGTAAGGTTATCCACACCTCTAGTGAGATATAGGCTTAATCGTTAGCCTCAATGGGTTAAAGGAAAAAAAATATGTGAAATTTTGAAGTAGAGGAAATGCTTTTGCAAGCCTGATTGTAACACTCCTGTCCTATCTTGCTTTCTGACTCTTCACCAGAAGAGAAGAAGTGATTGAATGTGATTGGCAAATTTGGAAGGAGGAACTTGACATGCATAACTAAACCACTTATCTCCCTTTACTTATGGCAGATAGCTGCTAGCAGAAATCACCTTTTCTACTCTGCAACACTATGCTCTAAGTTTTTAAAAAATTTATTTTATTCAAGTATAGTTGATTTACAACGTTGTGTTAATTTCTGCCATATAGAAATTGATCCAGTTATATATATATATATATATATATATATATATATATATATACACACACACACACATTCTTTTTCATATTCTTTTTCATAATGGTTTATCACAGGCAATTGAATATAGTTCCCTGTGCTATCTGGTAGAACCTTGTTTTTATCCATTGTATATAAAATATTTTGTATCTGCTAATCCCACACTCCCATTCCATCCCTCCCCAACCACTGCTCTCCCTTGGCAACCACAGTCTGTTCTCTAAACCTGTGAGTCTGTTTCTATTTCATATATATGTTCATTTGTGTTGTATTTTAGATCCCACATATAAGTGATATCATATGGCATTTATCTACACTTTCTGACTTACTCACTTAGTATGATAGTCTCTAGGTTCATCCATGTGGCTGTAAATAGTATATTTCATTCTTATCTATGGCTGAGTAGTATCCCATTGTATATATGTACCACATGTTATTTTTTTAATTTTTTTCACAACTTTATTGGAGTAAAATTGCTTTACAATGGTGTGTTAGTTTCTGATTTATAACAAAGTGAATCAGTCATACATATACATATGTTCCCATATCTCTTCCCTCTTGCGTCTCTCTCCCTCCCACCCTCCATATCCCACCCCTCAAGATGGTCACAAAGCACCGAGCTGATCTCCCTGTGCTATGCGGCTTCCTCCCACTAGCTATCTATTTTACGCTTGGTAGTGTATATACGTCCATGCCACTCTCTCACTTTTTTTACAGCTTACCGTTCCCCCTCCCCATATCCTCAAGTCCATTCTCAAGTAGGTCTGTGTCTTTATTCCTGTCTTACCCCTAGGTTCTTCATGACATTTTTTTCTCTTAAATTCCATATATATGTGTTAGCATATGCTTTTTGTCTTTCTCTTTCTGACTTACTTCACTCTGTATGACAGACTCTAGGTCCATCCACCTCATTACAAATAGCTCAACTTGGTGTCTTTTTATGACTGAACAATATTCCATTGTATACATGTGCCACATCTTCTTTACCCATTCATCTGATGATGGACACTTAGGTTGTTTCTATCTATTGGCTATTGTAAATAGAGCTGCAATGAACATTTTGGTACATGACTCTTTCTGAATTATGGTTTTCTCAGGGTATATGCCCAGTAGTGAGAGTGCTGGGTCATATGGTAGTTCTATTTGTATTTTTTTAAGGAACCTCCATACTGTTCTCCATAGTGGATGTATCAATTCACATTCCCACCAAAAGTGCAAGAGTGTTCACTTTTCTCCACACCCTCTCCAGCATTTATTTTTTCTAGATTTTTTGATGATGTCCATTCTGTCTGGTATGAAATGATATCTCATTGTAGTTTTGATTTGCATTTCTCTAATGATTAAAGATATTGAGCATTGTTTCATGTGTTTGTTGTCAGTCTGTATGTCTTCTTTGGAGAAATGTCTGCTTAGGTCTTCTGCCCATTTTTGGGTTGGGTTGTTTGTTTTTTTCTTATTGAGCTGCATGAGCTGCTTGTGAATTTTGGAGATTAATCCTTTGTCAGCTGCTTCTTTTGCAAATATTTTCTCCCATTCTGAGGGTTGCCTCTTGGTCTTTTTTATGGTTACCTTTGCTGACAAAAGCTTTTAAGTTTCATTAGGTCCCATTTGTTTATTTTTGTTTTTATTTCCATTTCTCAAAGAGGTGGGTCTAAAAGGATATTGCTGTGCTTTATGTCATAGAGTTTTCTGCCTATGTTTTCCTCTAAGAGTTTGATAGCTTCTGGCCTTACATTCAGGTCTTTAATCCATTTTGAGTTTATTTTTATGTATGGTGTTAGGGAGTGTTCTAATTTAATACTTTTACATGTAGCTGTCCAATTTTCCCAGCACCACTTATTGAAGAGGCTGTCCTGTCTCCACTGTATATTCCTTCCTCCTTTATCAAAGGTAAGGTGACCATATGTGTGTGGGTTTATCGCTGGGCTTCCTATTCTGTTCCATTGATCTATATTTCTGTTTCTGTGCCAGTACCATACTGTCTTGATTACTGTAGCTTTGTAGTATAGTCTGAAGACAGGGAGCCTGATTCCTCCAGCTCCATTTTTCATTCTCATGATTGGTTTAGCTATTTGGGGTCTTTTGTGTTTCCCTACAAATTGTGAAATTATTTGTTCTAGTTCTGTGAAAAATGCCAGTGGTAGTTTGATAGGGACTGCCTTGAATCTGTAGATTGCTTTGGGTAGTAGAGTCATTTTGACAATATTAATTCTTCCATTCCAAGAACATGGTATATCTCTCCATCTATTTGTGTCATCTTTAATTTTTTTCATCAGTATCTTATAATTTTCTGCACACAGGTTTTTGTCTCCTCAAGTAGGTTTATTCCTAGATATTTTATTCTATTTTTTTTTTTTTTTTTTTTTTTTTTGCAGTACACGGGCCTCTCACTGTTGTGGCCTCTCCCATTGTGGAGCACAGGCTCCGGATGCACAAGCTCAGCGGCGATGGCTCACAGGCCCAGCCACTCCGTGGCATGCGGGATCCTCCTGGACCGGGGCACGAACCCGTGTCCCCTGCATCAGCAGGCGGACTCTCAACCACTGCGCCACCAGGAAAGCCCTAGATATTTTATTCTTTTTGTTGCAATGGTAAGTGGGAGGGTTTCCTTGATTTCACTTTCAGATATTTCATCATTAGTGTATAGGAATGCCAGAGATTTCTGTGCATTAATTTTGTATCCTGCTGCTTTACCAAATTCATTGATTTGCTCTAGTAGTTTTCTGGTAGCATCTATAAGATTCTCTATATATAGTATCATGTCATCTGCAAGCAGTGACAGCTTTACTTCTTCTTTTCTGATTTGGATTCATTTATTTCCTTTTCTTCTCTGGTTGCTGTGGCTAAAACTTCCAAAACTATGTTGAATTAGAGTGGTGAGAGTGGGAAGCCATGTCTTGTTCCTGATCTTAGTGGAAATGCTTTCAGATTTTCACCATTGTGGACGATGTTGGTTGTGGATTTGTTATGTATGTCCTTTATTATGTTGAGGAAAGTTCCCTCTATGCCTCCTTTCTGGAGGGTTTTTATCATAAATGGGTGTTGAATTTTGTTGCAAGCTTTCTCTGCATCTGTTGAGATGACCATATGGTTTTTCTCCTTCAGTTTGTTAATATGGTGTACCACATTGATTGATTTGCATATGTTGAAGCATTCTTGCATTCTTGGAATAAACGCCACTTGATCATGTTTTATGATCCATTTAATGTGCTGCTCTTTTCTGTTTGCTAGTATTTTCCTGAGGATATTTACATCTATGTTCATCAGTGATAGTGGCCTCTAGTGTTCTTTCTTTGTGACATCCTTCTCTGGTTTTGGTATCAGAGTGATGTTGGCCTTGTAGAATGAGCTTGGGCGTATTCCTCCCTCTGCTATATTTTGGAACAATTTGAGAAGGATAGGTGTTAGCTTTTCTCTATATGTTTGATAGAACTCAACTGTGAAGACGTCTGGTCTTGGGCTTTTGTTGTTGGAAGATGTTTAAACACAGGTTCGATTTCATTGCTTGTGATTGGTCTGTTCATATTTTCTATTTCTTCCTGATTCAGTCTTGGCAGTTTGTGAATTTCTAAGAATTTGTCCATTTCTTCCAGGTTGTCCATTTTACTGGTATAGAGTTGCTTGTAGTAATCTCTCATGATCTTTTTTATTTCTGCAGTTTCAGTTGTTTCTTCTCCTTTTTCATTTCTAATTCTATTGATTTGAGTATTCTCCTTTTTTTTGTTTTTGACGAGCCAGGCTAATGGTTTATCAATTTGTTTTATCTTCTCTAAGAACCAACTTTTAGTTTTATTGATCTTTGCTCTCATTTCTTTCATTTATTTCTTATCTGATCTTTATGATTGCTTTCCTTCTGCTAAATTTGGTATTTTTTCTTTTTTTTTCTTTTATTTTTCTCTAATTGCTTTAGGTGCAATGTTAAGTTGTTTATTCGAGATGTTTCCTGTTTTTTAAGGTATGATTTTATTGCTATAAACTTCCCTCTTATAACTGATTTTGCTGCATCCTATAGGTTTTGGGTCATCATGTCTCCATTGTCATTTGTTTCTAGATATTTTTTGATTTCCTCTTTGATTTCTTCACTGATCACTTCGTTATTAAGTAGTGTAATTTTTAGGCTCAATGTGTTTGTATTTTTTACAGGTGTTTTCATATAATTGTTATCTAGTTTCATTGCATTGTGGTCGGAAAGGATACTTGACACAATTTCAATTTTTTTTTAATTTACAAAGGCTTGATTTGTGACCCAAGATATGATCTATCTTATAGAATGTTCCATGAGTACTTGAGAAAAATGTGTATTCTCTTGTTTTAAGATTGAATGTCCTATAAATATCAATTAAGTCCATCTTGTTTAATGTATAATTTAAAGCTTGTGTTTCCTTATTTATTTTCGTTTTGTATGATCTTTCCATTGGTGAAAGTGGGGTGTTAAAGTCCCACACTATGATTGTGTTACTGTGGATTTCCCCTTTTATGGCTGTTAGTATTTGCCTTATGTATTGAGGTGCTCCTATGTTGGGTGCATAAATATTTACAATTGTCATATCTTCTTCTTGGAACGATCCCTTGATCATTGTGTAGTGTCCTTCTTTGTCTCTTCTAATAGTCTTTATTTTAAAGTCTATTTTGTCTGATATGAGAATTGCTACTCCCGCTTTCTTATGATTTCCATTTGCATGGACTATCTATTTACATCCCCTTACTTTCAGTCTGTATGTGTCTCTAGGTCTGAAGTGGGTCTCTTGTAGACAGCATATATATGGGTCTTTTTTTTAATCCATTCAGCCAATCTGTGTCTTTTGGTGGGAGCAATTAGCCCGTTTACATTTAAGGTAATTATTGATACGTACATTCCTTTTCCCATTTTCTTAATTGTTTTGGGTTCGTTATTGTAGGTCTTTTCCTTCTGTTGTGTTTCTTGCCTAGAGAAGTTCCTTTAGTGTTTGTTGTAAAGCTGGTTTGGTGGTGCTGAACTCTCTCAGCTTTTGCTTGTCACAAAAGTTTTTAAATTCTCCATCAAATCTGAATGAGATTCTTTCTGGGTAAGGTAATCTTGGTTGCAGGTTTTTCTCCTTCATCACTTTAAATATGTCCTGCCCGTCTCTTCTGGATTGCAGATTTTCTGCTGAAAGATCAGCTGTTAACCTGATGGGGATACCCTTGTGTTTTACTTGTTGTTTTTCCCTTTCTGCTTTTAATATGTTTTCTTTGTATTAATTTTTGACAGTTTGGTTAATATGTGTCTTGGCGTGTTTCTCCTTGGATTTATCCTGTATGGGACTCTCTGTTCTTCCTGGACTTGATTGAATATTTCCTTTCCCATATTAGGGAAGTTTTCCACTATAGACTCTTCAAATATTTTCTCAGTCCCTTTCTTTTTCTCTTCTCCTTCTGGAGCCCTTATAATTCGAATGTTGGTGTGTTTAATATTGTCCCAGTGGTCTCTGAGACTGTCCTAAGTTCTTTTCATTATTTTTTCTTTATTCTGCTCTGCAGTTTGTATTTCCACTCTTTTATCTTCCAGGTCTCTTATCCGTTCTTCTGCCTCAGTTATTCTGCTATTGATCCCATCTAGAGTATTTTAAATTTTATTTATTGTGTTGTTCATCATTGCTTGTTTCCTCTTTAGTTCCTATTGGTCCTTGTTAAATGTTTCTGGCACTTTCTCTATTCTACTTCCAAGATTTTGGATGATCTTTACTATCATTATTCTGAATGATTTTTCAGGCAGACTGCCTATTTCCTCTTCATTTTTTAGGTCTGGTGGGTTTTTATCTTGCTCCTTCATCTGCTGTTTGTTTTTCTGTCTTCTCATTTTGCTTATCTTATTGTATTTAGGATCTCCTTTTTGCAGGCTGCAGGTTAATAGTTCCCGTTGTTTTTGGTGTCTGTACCCAGTGGCTAAATTTGGTTCAGTGGTTTGTGTAGGCTTCCTGGTGGAGGGGACTACTGTCTGTGTTCTGGTGGATGAGACTTGATCTTGTCTTCCTGGTGGGCAGGTCCACGTCTGGTGGTGTGTTTTAGGGGTGTCTGTGGCCTTATTATGATTTTAGGCAGCCTCTCTGCTAATGGGTGGGGTTGTGTTCCTATCTTGCTAGTTGTTTGGCACAGGGTGTCCAACACTATACCTTGCTGGTCGTTGATTGCAGCTGGGTGTTTGTTTTGAGATGGAAATCTTTGGGAGATTTTCGCCTTTTGATATTACGTGGAGCTGGGAGGTCCCTTGTGTTCCAGTGTCCTGAAGATGACTCTCCCACCTCAGAGGCACAGCACTGACTCCTGGCTGCAGCACGAAGAACCTTTCATCCACACGGCTCATAATAAAAGGGAGAAAAATTAGTATGAAAGAAGGAAAGAAAGAAAGAAAGAAAGAAAGAAAGAAAGAAAGAAAGAAAGAAAGAAAGAGGATAAAATAAAATAAAATAAAGTAAGGTAAAATAAAATAAAGTTATTAAAATAAAAAAATATTATTAAAAAATGTTTTAAGTGAAAAACGGAAGGATAGAACCCTAGGACAAATGGTGAAAGCAAAACTATACAGACAAAATCTCACCCAGAATCATACACATACACAGTCTCAAAAACAGGAAATGGGATAAAAATAATAAATCTTGCTCTCAAAGTCCATCTCCTCAATTTGGGATGATTTGTTGTCTATTCAGGTATTCTTCAGCTGCAGGGTATATCAAGTTGATTGTGAAGTTTTAATCTGCTGCTCCTGAGGCTGCTGGGAGAGATTTCCCTTTCTGTTCTTTGTTCTCATAGCTCCCGTGGCTCAGCTTTGGATTTGGCCCCATCTCTGCCTGTTGGTCGCCAGAGGACCCTCTGTTCTTCGCTCCGACAGCACGGGGTTAAAGCAGCTGCTGATTGGGGGACTCTGGCTAATTCAGGCCGGGGTGAGGGAGGGGTACAGTGTGTGGGGAAAACCTGCGGAGGCAGAGGCCGGCGTGATGTTGCACCACACCAGCCTGAGGGTTGCCGTGCATTCTACTGGAGAATTTGTCCCTGGATCCCTGGGCCCTGGAAGTGGCGGGCTGCACAGGCTCCCCAGAAGGGAGGTGTGGAGAGTGACCTGTGCTTGCACACAGGCTTCTTGGTGGAAGCAGCAGAAGCCTTAGTGTCTCATGCCCTCCTCTGTTGTCCACACTATTAGTTGCGGCTCACGCTTGTCTCTGGAGCTCCTTTACACAGCAGTCTTAATCCCCTCTCCTCGCACACCAGAAAACAAAGAGGGAAGAAAAAGTCTCTTTCTTCTTCGGCAGTTCCAGACGTTTTCCTGAACTCCCTCCTGGCTAGCCGTGGTGCACTGACCCCTTCAGGCTGGGAGAAAGTATTTGCAAATGAAGCAGCTGACTAAAGATTAATCTCCAAAATTTTTCAAGCAGCTCATTCAGCTCAATATATAAAAAAAAAAAATCCAAAAATGTGCAGAAGACCTAAATAGACATTTCTCCAAAGAAGATACACAGATTGTCAACAAATACATGAAAGAATGCTCAACATCTTTAATCCTTAGAGAAATGCAAATCAAAACTACAATGAGATTATCTTACACCATTCAGAATGGCCATCATCAAAAAATCTAGAACCAATAAATGCTGTAGAGGGTGTGGAGAAAAGGGAACACTCTTTTAGTGTTGTTGAGGGTGTAAATTGATACAGCCACTATGGAGAACAGTATGGAGGTTCGTTAAAAAACTACAAATAGAACTATCATACCACCCAGCAATCCCACTACTGGGCATATACCCTAAGAAAGCCATAATTCAAAAAGAGTCATGTACCAAAATGTTCACTGCAGCTCTATTTACAATAGCCAGAACATGGAACCAACCTAAGTGTCCATCAACAGATGAATGGATAAAGAAGATGTGGCACATAAATACAATGTAATATTACTCAGCCATTAAATGGAACGAAACTGTGTTATTTGTAGTGAGGTGGATGGACCTAGAGACTGTCATACAGAATGAAGTAAGTCAGAAAGAGAAAAACAAATACTGTATGCTAACCCATATATATGGTATCTGAAAAAAAATGTCATGAAGAACCTAGGGGCAAGATGGGAATAAAGATGCATACCTACTAGCGAATGACCTTGAGGATAGGGGTAGGGTGAAGGGTAAGCTGTGACAATGTGAGAGAGTGGCATGGACATATATTCACTACCAACATAAAATAGATAGCTAGTGGGAAGCAGGTGCATAGCACAGGGAGATCATCTCAGTGCTTTGTGACCACCTAGAGGAGTGGGGTAGGGAGATGCAAGAGGGAAGAGATATGGGAACATATGTATATGTATAACTGATTCACTTTGTTATAAAGCAGAAACTAACACACCATTGTAAAGCAATTATACTCCAATAAAGATGTAAACAACTAAATAAATAAATGAATGATATAATGCAGTATTTGTCTTTCTCTGACTTATTTCTCTTAACATAATGCCCTCTACTTTCATCCATGTTGTTGCAAATGGCAAGATTTCCTTTTTACTCATGGCTGAATAGTATTTCATCATATATAATGCATCATCTTTATTCATGTATAGTTGGATGCTTAGGTTGTTTACATATCTTGACTATTTTGAATAATTTTGCAATGAACCTGGGAGTGCAGATACTCTTCTAAATCCTGATTTTATTTCCTTTTGATATATATCCAGAAGTGGGATTGCTGGATCACATGGTAGTTTTATTTTTAACCTTTTGAAGAGCCTCCAGACTGTTTGCCATAGTAACTGAAGCAATTTTAATTCCCACCAACAGTGTGCGAGGGTTCCCTTTTCTCCACATCCTCACCTATGTTTTGTTTACCTCTTGTCTTTTTGATTATAACCATTCTAACAGGTATGAGGTGATATCTCATTGTGGATTTTATTTACATTTCCTTGATGGTTAGTGATGTTGAACATATGTTCATATACCCATTGGCCATTTGGATGTCTTCTTTGAAAAACTGTTTATTCAGTTTTTCTGCCCATTTTAAATCAGATTGTTTGCTGTTTGCTTTGAGGTGTATGTTCCTTATATATTTTGGATATTAACCCCTTATCAGATATATGTTCTACAAATATTTTCTCCCATTATGTAGGTTGCCATTTCATTTGTTGATTGTTTCTTTTGCTGTTCAGAAGCTTTTAAGTTTTGGTGTACTCCCACTTATTTATATTTTGCTTTTGTTGCTTATCCTTTTGATGTCATATCCAAAAAATCCTTGCCAAGACCATTGTCAATGATCTTTTTCCCATATGTTTTCACCTAGTAGTTTTATGGTTATTTTTGTTCTTACATCTACTCAACACAATAGCTATGTAATGAAAAAAAGTGATTGTTTTAATCTTAGAATAATTTACTTGTATCGATGCAACCTAAGCATTAGACTAGGGATAGAGTCACTAACTGATCTTTAACACTTCACTGCATGCTTTAGGCACATCTGAAAGCTGAAGGATGGGTAACATTATCTCAGAAGAATGCATTTTACTTTGCAGCTCTATAGCATGTTGTGATGTTTAAAAGTAACTTTTTTACTGTCTAGCAACGTCTCAGATGCTGAGTGAATATTTATGTTTAAAATAAGGTGAAATACTAGTCAATGATGATTGAAAGACATCAGAAAGCATAAATGGTAATATCGAAGTGTTAGCTCATATAAAACTTTGAAGAGATCCCCTGGAGATTGTTTAAAGAAAAAACATTGTTTTTGCCTTTTGACTCTGTTTGATTGAACTCAAGAATTATGCCCAAGCAGAGACTTATGAGTATTGTTTGATGAGGAAACGTTGACCCAAACAGTGTTTTACATCCAAACATAGGAAGAGAGAAAATGACCTTCAAACATTGCACCTAGTCTTGTATATCTATGAAACACTGACAAACTTGAATAGGAAATAGTCATATGAAACCATAGGGAATTATCCCATTCAGCATGGTAGTTAACTTTTTATATATTCTAACCTCAAGATTCTAAAGTGGATAAAGATTTGATAGTTAACTGGGATCTCAGAGAAAGGAATCAAGGTAGAAATGCAATGAGAGCCACATAGTGTAATAGATCATCTCTTAAAGACAGGTATCAATGCTGAGATTCCATAACAACATTAAATGCTATATTTTTTCCTGAATTAATGCTCCTGGTTATTTTTTAAATATTAAATCCTTAGCAATAATAAGCTCCTTATAATATTATACAATTAGTTTCCATTTTATTAATATTTTTCACATTCATTATCTTGTTAAATTCTGACAGCCACCCAATGAAATAGACAGAGCTATTAACACCATCTTACATATGAAGAATTTTAAGATTGAAACTATTTACTTATCTATTGTTACATAATTTTTAAGAAGTACCAGAACTCTAAACAAAGTTTTACAAATCCAAACTTAGTAGTCTTCTGCTTCCTATACTATTCTCAGATCTATAATAAATATTATTTCCAAATCTAAAAAACAACAGTATACAATGGAAAGTACTTAATGTTCAAATAATATTGAGTATAATTTTCTCTTTCTATGAAGATTCAAAGGAAGTTCAGGCTTTCTCAATATCCTATTTTTTTACCAGGTTCTCTCACTTCAACTCTTTAAATATCTTTTGCACTAATCTCATGTTCATCCACTCTGCTTCCTACTGCTCAAATTAAGGCCCTAGACTATTAGAATTACCTCCTCACTAATACGCAGTTCTCCAGTATCACATTCTGATATATTCTCTACACTGTTGTAGAATGTACTCGTATGATCATGTTACTTTCCTGTTTATGATACCCCATCATATATAGAATATAAAGCACACTTCTTGGTAAAGCATGGAAGACTCTTCAACATCTTGCCTTTGACAACATTATTATCTGCATCTTCCAACATTCCCATTATGTATCCTGAAACTTACACATATTCAATTACTTGGGGGTACACTGAATATGTGATGCTGTATAAAACTCTATGTCCTTGCATAAGAAACCATTCTCATTATCTATCTTGCTAATTCATAAGTCATACTTCCTTTGAATAATGCATCCTCCTGAAACCATCAGAAGAGAAAGTTTCTCTGAGGTCTCATAAGTTCTTACATATACCTTTATTATATTATATTATATTTGACTGTATTATAATTTATTTTGTATATAAGTCTGTTACCACCACTTGACTTTGAGTTTTTGAAGACAGAGTCCTGACATATTTGTCGTTGTATCTCCAGAACCCATCATAGTGTCTGGCATATAGAAGACTCTAAGCCAGAATTAGAACAGACTCTACTGAGTAAGATCTAGGATTTCCTGTTTATAAAATATTCCTAGGTTTTTGATGAAACTAATCTATAGACTTTAATTTAGGAAACACTAAAATATAGGGCATTGCTAAAAGTTTTGGAGGCACCATATTGTTGTGGAAAGAGTACTAGGCTGGTACTTGGATACATAGCTTTATGGATACCACTTAAATTTCTCTCAAGGTCATGGGTCAACTTTTCTAAAACCAAGTTTGTAAATATTTGCTTATATGAACAGCAGAGATTTGTCAAACACTTCAATGCTTAAGTTATTTTTCTAAGTGATGTGGAGCCAGGTGATAAAAGAAATGTGGTAAAAAACATAATCCTTAGCTAATAGAAGCTTGTAATCAAAGCGAGGAGTAAAGACATACACCAGTAATCTGACAATATAAGGCAGTATATGCTAAAGACCCAAATGAATAGTACAAACTAAAATCACTATAAGAACTTAGAGGAGGGAGGGCCCACTGAAGGGTAGTAAGATCAGAAAAGGCTTCACAAAGAAAGCTGGCCTTTCAAGAACAATCAGAGGAGAGGAGAAAGGAGGACATTGTAGGAAGGAGGAATGTTACAACATTTGTTACAACAATGTTACAACAAGTTTTAAAAAAATTAACCACACCAAATTCAAATTGTTAAATTATCTCTCAACTGGCAAGAAAAAAAATACTGCATTTCAACTGCTATAAGAGATATCAGAAATTGTCTGAATCTGTTCATTATAAAGTTTGAAAAAAATGGACTTTTAAAAGAGATTTGTTTTCTGACAGAGAAATGAAAAGATATATCACCTTTTCTCTACTTTCCATTTTATCTACTTTACTGTAAGGATATAGACTATGTAACAATGAACTAAAAGAGACACACATTGAAATGTTTTCTCTATTTTAAAATCAGGTCAGATTTTTTTTAATTAGAAATTATTTTATTAATGGTGTTTTTGTAAAAATATTATAATGGAATGGGGGGGTTATTATAACAGAGTTGGGTGTAAGAAAGGGATGCTTTTCAAAATATAAAATTATGTATATTTTAAAAGATGTGTTTTTTTTTCCTGAGGTTTGGCTCTAAATTGGATTCATTAATTTGTCAGATTATGCTTGGACTACTGTGTAATATTAGGAGAAAAAAAGGAGGAGGAGATAGTGGTGAGAGTGAGTTTGGCAGGAAAATAAAAGCAGATGAGTTGGGAAGGCAGAAAGGAAGATCAAATGAATTAATTTAAAAAGAAAATAGTTGTAAGAAAAAAGAAGGTGACATTAGATTTAAAAAGATAGGGACTTTGACAAAAGAAAATCAAGAATTAGTAGCCCTTTATCATTTGTGATTAGGGATTTTATTCATAGTGCCTTGGGAAATAGAACCACAATATTTATCTTGCCAGATTCTTAGTAGAACCATAATATAAATGGATTTCAAAAACATAAAATATATCACATGCCTCATTAAATATTTCTTTGCCCAGTGATAACAAGTGACTAATTCATACCACCTGTCAACTGGATAAACTGTAAGAGGTACTGCTTTCTAATACTGACCTAGGTAATAGTAGTAGTGTTAGCAACTTTCTCTGTCTATAACCTATGTCGTATATTGGGCACTTTTGGGCTAAGTCTTCCATGCAAGCATTTGAACAACACTTGTTTTTTGTTTTGTTTGTTTTCAATTTTATTGAAGTATAGTTGATTTACAATGTTGTATTAATTTCTTCTGTACAGCAAAGTGACTCAGTTATATATATGTAACTTTTTCATGTTCTTTTCCATTATGGTTGGTCACAGGATATTAAATATTCTTCCCTGTGCTATACAGTAGTACATTGTTGTTTATCCATCCTATATATAATAGTTTGCATCCGATAATCCCAAACTCCCATCCATTCCTCCCCTATCCCTGCTGCCCCTTGGCAGCCACAAATCTGTTCTTTATATCTGTGAGTCTGTTTTTGTTTTGTGGATATGTTGATTTGTATCATATTTTAGATTCCACATATAATTGATATAATATGGTATTTGTCTTTCTCTTTCTGACTTACTTTGCTTAGTATGATAATCTCTAGGTCCATCCATGTTGCTTCAAATGGCATTATTTCATTCTTTTTGATGGCTAAGTAATATTCGATTGTATATATATACCACATCTTCTTTATCCATTCATCTGTCAATGGGCGTTTATGCTGTTTCCATGTCTTGGCTATTGTAAGTAGTGCAAGCAATACTTGTTTGAATTCCACTGCTATGCTTACCATTGGAGAATGCTGGTACTATTTTTAAGTAATTTTTTATAGAATTTTTGTATCATATATAATAAAAGAAAAATTTTCTTCTAGAAAGAAAATCACCTTTGATCAACCACATGTGTTTCTCCTTCTGAGGGGTAAAAACTGTAATCAGTTTCATGCATAGTATTTTGTGATGGTTAATTTTATGTGTCAATTTGGCTAGGCTATGGTGACCAGTTGTTTGTTCAAATACCAGTCTAGATATTGCTGTGAACATATTTTGTAGATCTGATTAACATTTATAATCAGTTGATTCTAAATAAAGGAGATCACCTTCAATAATGTGGGTGGGCTTTATCTGATCAATTGAAGGCCTTAAGAGCAAAAACTAAAGCTTCCCAGTGAAGAAGGAATTCTGCCTCAATACTGTAATATTGAAATCCTGCCTGAGTTTCCAAGATTGTCTGCCTACCTTACAAATTTTGAACTTGCTAGCCTCATCCACAATTGTGTGAACCAATTCCTAAAAGTCACTCTCACTTTCTCCCTCTTTCTCTCTCTATTCTTATCTATCTGTCTATCTATCTATCTATCTATCTATTGTTTCTATTTATCTTGAGAGCCCTGACCAATATCCTTCAAATAATTTTATGCATTTCAAAATATATACACAAATATTATTTTTTGTTTTAATGATCTTTACTGGAGTATAATTGCTTCACAATACTGTGTTAGTTTCTGTTGTACAACAAAGTAAATCAACTATATTCATACATATATCCCCATATCCCCTCCCTCTTGAGCCTGCCTCCCACCCTCCAAAGCCTACCTCTCTAGGTTATCTCAAAGCACCAAGCTGAGCTCCCTGTGCTATGCTGCTGCTTCCCATTAGCTACCGACTTTACATTCAGTAGTGTATATATGTCAATGCTACTCTCACTTCGCCCCAGCTTCCCCCTCCCCACCCCTGTGTCCTGAATTCCATTCTCTATGTCTACGTCTTTATTCCTGCCCTGAAACTAAGTTCATTAGTACCATTTTTTTTTAGGTTCCAAAAATATGTGTTATCCCATGATATTTGTTTTTCACTTTCTGAATTACTTCACTCTGTTTGACAGACTCTAGGTCCATCCACCTCACTGCAAATAACTCAATTTCATTTCTTTTTATGGCTGAGTAATATTCCACTGTATATATATATGCCACATCTTTATCCATTCATCTGTTGCTGGACATTTAAGTTGGTTCCATGTCCTGGCTATTGAAAATAGTGCTGCAATGAACATTGCAGTACATGTCCCTTTTTGATTTATGGTTTTCTCAGGGTATATGCCCAGTAGTGGGATTGCTGGGTCATATGGTAGTTCTATTTTTAGTTTTGAAGGAACCTCTATACTGTTCTCCATAGTGGTTGTATCAATTTACTTTCCCACCAACAATGCAGGAGGGTTCCTTTTTCACCACACCCTTTCCAGAATTTATTGTTTGTAGATTTTTTGATGATGGCCATTCTGACCAGTGTGAGGTGATACTTCATTGTAGTTTTGATTTGCATTTCTCTAATAATTCGTGATGCTGAGCATCTTTCCATGTGCCTCTTGGCCATCTGTACGTCTTCTTTGGTGAAATGTCTATTTAGGTCTTCCAGCCATTTTTTAATTGAATTTTTTTTTTTTGATATTGAGCTCCATGGGCTGTTTTGTATATTTTGGAGATTAATCCTTTGTCTGTTGTTTCATTTGCAAATATTTTCTCCCATTCATAAGGTTGTCTATTTGTCTTGTTTATGGTTTTCTTTGCTGTGCAAAAGCTTTTAAGTTTAATTAGGTCCCATTTGTTTATTTTTGTTTTTATTCCCATTACTCTAGGAGGTGAGTCATAAAAGATCTTGCTGTGGTTCACAAATATCCTTAAAAAGAGAAGTATAATCTATAAATGCAAATGATAGAGGTACTAATAATTTCTTATTCTGGGGGCAAATAACATGTATATATATCTGTTTACATAAAAATATGACATCATATGTATCATTCTGGAGCTTGTTTTTATCATCTAAAAATATTATATGCAGTTATATCCATTCAAGTAAGTATAGATCACCATCATTATTTTAAATGGTGCACAGATTACATATTATGTGTAACATAGTGTAACCATGCTCCACTATGGACATTTAACTTGTTCGTGGAATTTCATCATTACAAACATAACTATATATATGCCTCCTTATAGGTTTCTCTAGGGTAAATATTGAAACATAGAAAGTGAATGTTTTTGGCATCCACAATTTTTATTTTTAATAAACAATTCCTAATTGCCCTTCCAGGTGGTTTTACCAATTTTTTCACTGTCATCAAGCAGTGTATGAAGTTCTTATAAACCTACACTCTCACCAATATTAGCACTTCAACAATTAGCAATCATATGGGTGAAAATTACATAATTTAAGTATGTATTTTTCTAATAACTAGTGAGTTTGAACATCTTTTTTGCTTATTTAATACTATTCATACTTTCTATCCTTTAAAAGACATTTTCATTACCTTTGCTAATTTAGCTGAGGGAGATTTAATTCTTTTTGCTGCTGTTCTGTAGATATTCTTTGCACATTCTGTATAATAATCAGTATCAATCTCTTTTTCTTATCAAACATGAGAACTAAGCTAAAATATAATTAAGCAAAATGGTAACTTACTGGAAGGATATTATAGATGATAATCTACTGGAAGAGCAGGCCTTGAAAGTAGACCAAAACCAGAGGAGCACTGGAGGGCCTGCCAGCAGTAACCAGAGCAAAATTCCAGGAGCAGGAGAGACTGTTCCTTAGCTTCTATTATTGCTGCTGCAACAATTATGAATTCCAGATATCTCCATGCCCTTGCATCATTCACAACAGATTCAAATTCCTTAGAAAGTATGTACAAATGGCTAAGCAAATGTAAAATGCCCACTTTACTTTGTGCTGTGCTGGGTCACAAAGAGGGAGACTCTTGCCTTTCAGCTTCTACAGTTTCAATCAGCACTACTGCACTTTCAGGCAGCTCATAAAGACTATACATATTGTTGAATGTCTCCAACTAGAAATGAGAATTCTATCAAGAAGGTAAGGTTGGGAGGAGATGTTGGAGAAAGTAAAAAATTTCTATCAACAAAAATAACCTCCTGTACCAATATGAGGGGGGGAGATGGAATTTATTATTGAGTAAGCAATAACAGATTTACATGTATGGAAAGGAGCATGAAAGTGACTGTAAAATATAGATAACATTCAATACAAATTTATACAATAAAGTGAAAGGAAGAATAATTAAAACCTCTCTTTCTTGAGAACAAATAGATGCATCTTGTGACTTGTTTCCCTTGTACCTTGTAAGAAAATTTTGCATTAATTTCAGAAGTATATGTTTACAGTTCCAAAGGTTAGAAAGCCTGTGAACATTCATTTCAAAATCAAAAGTTTGAAATTCACATAGGGCTTATCATGTTTTCAATGAGATTCCCTAAGAAAAGTGGAAAGGGGAAAATTGTATCTTTACCCTTTATAAATAAAGGAAATCATTTTTATTTACTCTTAAAGATGACAGACAAAAATGTAATAAATATTCACTATATACCTCTTTGTTCTTTTCCCTCCCAGCCTTCTATTATGGATGGATTTTTTTTTATCACATACATGGCTTTAATGTTGAAATTCTCAAATTTATCAATCTTTTAATTTTTGTCCTTTTCTTTTATTTGTTTTCTTTCTGTATCTAGTTTATGTGGCCTTCCCTATTTCAAGGCCAAAAATATATTTCTGATATTTAAAAAATAATTTTAAAATTTTATAATTTATATTCCATTGCTATATACTATATTCTTTTTTTTTTTTTTTTTTTTTTTTTGCGGTATGCGGGCCTCTCACTGTTGTGGCCTCTCCCGTTGCGGAGCACAGGCTCCGGACGCGCAGGCTCAGTGGCCATGGCTCACGGGCCCAGCCGCTCCGTGGCATGTGGGATCCTCCCGGACCGGGGCACGAACCCGTGTCCCCTGCATCGGCAGGCGGACTCTCAACCACTGCGCCACCAGGGAGGCCCTACTATATTCTTAATATTTATTAATGATGATTTAAATTATTTTGAAGATAGTGTTATGCAGAAGTTATATTAAAAATATTTAACAGGGCTTCCCTGGTGGTGCAGTGGTTGAGAGTCCGCCTGCTGATGCAGGGGACGCGGGTTCATGCCCCGGTCCGGGAAGAGCCCACATGCTGTGGAATGGCTAGGCCCATGAGCTGTGGCTGCTGAGCCTCTGCGTCCGGAGCCTGTGCTCCGCAATGGGAGAGGCCACAACAGTGAGAGGTCCGTGTACTGCAAAAAAAAAAAAAAAAAAAAAAAAAAAAAAATTAACAATCTCTTCTTCATCTCCCTCTTTTATTTCCTTTCTCTTTCTGAACTATTTAATCCTAAAGGTTTTAGGTGGAGCATAGAGAAGCAAAGAAAAGGCACTGGCAGCAAAGGCAGATTGGTTATATACAAAGAGACTGATCAAATTAATAAATGTTTTAAGCATAATGAAAATAGGTTTCTTTCTGTTAGAGAAAGGAGTTACAAATGTAGAAAGAGATAAAATTACAATAACTCTGTGTTGTTGAATTGGATTTGGAGGTATTGATGTAAGCTCATATTTTTCAAGATGAATGATGATAGATGATAGATTGACAGATAGGTAGATGATAGATAGACAGACAGGTGTTAGATGTGAATGTGTAGACATATACATACATACATTAACTAGATCTGTCCCCCGAGAGGGCCTAAATGTTGTGACCTTCAATAACAATAAGCACACATCATGCTCAAATTTCAGATTCTAAATCGCATTCTCCAATAAAAAGTAACTAAGTTCCTTGGAGAAGTGGTTGATTCCAAGGTTGGAGCAGGGAAATACAAGATCAGCCTAGCCTGGAGCATCTTGTAGTGACA
Organism: Mesoplodon bidens; assembly: GCF_964165515.1. Taxonomy (NCBI): domain Eukaryota; kingdom Metazoa; phylum Chordata; class Mammalia; order Artiodactyla; family Ziphiidae; genus Mesoplodon; species Mesoplodon bidens. The sequence continues at coordinate 75,080,251 of NC_138163.1, forward strand.
CAAAGCAGGAAAGTGCTCAAAGAAGGATAGGGACTTAACAAAGGAACAATGAAACCAACCTTGAGCACCCACTAGCCATATCTGAAATAATTTGAGCATAAAATGAATATTAGTAGTAATGGATTATAATGTATCCAATAAAATAGGAAGCATGTATACATACTGATATAAATAAATGAATGAATAAATTGAAGTTTTGATGAAGAATAGGGTATTTACATAGTCTAAAAATATTTCCCAACAAAATAACTTTGTGGTTGAGAAGGCTGGCACACACCTCCTTAAAGTGATCAAGTGAACATTATCAGTCGTGGGGCAAATTGAAATCATGTACTCCCAATAGGATGAGATGAGATGAATACAACATGCTTTTTGTGATAGTCCTACCAAAGATGCATAAACAGAATATAATCATGTTTACATGTCAGACGTAGTCAAATTGAGGAACATTCAACAAAATAACTGGCCTTTACTCTTTAAAAACATCAAGATCATAATAGTCAAGGAAACACTGAGCAATTTTTCCAGTTTGAAAGAATCTAAAGAAACAAACTGAAAACAACACATGGGCAAACTTGAATGGTGTCTGAATTTTTGTTTTAAAAATTTGAAAATTAATAATATTGAACTATTATTATGGCATAGGTATTGTCGACTTAAAAACTGCACAACATGAGAGTTGTGAGTCAAGTTTTATTTGGCGCAAAGTCAGGACTGTAGCCCGGGGACAGCATTTCAGCTAGCTCTGAGAAACTGCTCCAAAGAGGCAGGGGGGAAGGTCAGTATATATGTGACTTTGGTGGAGTACATACAATCAAGCAAAAAAAAAATTATATATATATATATATATATATATATATATATATATATAATTTATTTATTTATTTTTTTGCAGAAGGTTTCTGCTAGTCATGGGGCACAGTCGTCACCATGAAGGATTTTAGTGCTTTTCTAGATATGAGGAGATACAAGAATTGGGCTCATAAAATTGGCTCCTGAAAATAACTATCTGAAGACCTTTTCTGCCAGTTTTTCTCAGAGCACACAGTGCCTCATTTCTGCTCTCCACCCTGGACTCCTTTCAGGGAGTGTTGAAAATCAGCACCTTCAGCAGCACATGATATAATCCTTTTAGAGGTAGTTGGCAAGTACCAATTTGTAGTTGACAGTATGAACCCATCAGAATGGACACTGAATGCTAGCAACCAGTTCATGACAAAAATATATTAGTTCTGGTGTGACAGAGTAATCTATTTTACTGTTATCTGAATGCACACCCAATTATCCTAATTTCATTATATAAATAGTCCATCTTTTCCCTATTATGTGAAATGCATCTTTAGCAGATACTAAATATTCATATACATATGTTTATTTCTGGATTATCTGTTCTATTCTATTAATGTACTTGTTCATTTGTACAACAAGCTGTGCAATCTATTACCCTGCTTTACTTACTATATGTTCACATATCTTCACACAACATATTGTTGTCTGGTTGGGCAAGTCTTCCCTCTATTCCTGCTTGTCAAAATTATCTAGACTATCTTTGAATAATGATTCTTTCTTATAAATTTTAGAATCAGTGTTCAAGGTACATGAAAAATTCTACAAGTATTTTAATTAGGATTACATTGAAAGTCATATATGTTGCATCCAAATTAAAATGATATTATTTTCTTCCTTGGTGCAGGCATTGCAGGGTGAATCACCTTCTCTTCAATTTCAAGCGGCTGTATCCACAGGTCAATTCAATGTGTTTCGAGATTATGAAGTGTGTAATGTTTTTCTTCCAACCTCTGTTATGCAAGTGTCACAATAATAGATGGAGAGAATAACCCATTCTGTGAAGTTTTGCCAATTTTCTCTCAAGTCATCTCAGTGCTTGCTTAGTAGAATGAATGAACATGGCAGCAGTTATGAGGGGTTATGTATAGGCTCACTCAAACAGCTTTTCCCTTCTTGTTCCTTTTGGAGAAGCTTACTGTCACTAATCTCCAGATACACTGACTTTTACTTGAATATGTCAAAATTATTTCCACCTCTGGGTCTTTGCACTAGCACTCCCTTTGACTGAAATGTTATTTTCTGTTATTGTTATGGTTAACTACTTTTTGTCATTCTGATCTTAGCTAAAATGTCACTTATTCAGAGAATCTTTCCCTGAGCACTCCATTTGAAATAGCCACACAGTTACTCCTTATCACATCATCTAATTTATTTGCATAGATTTATCCATTTAATTTTCTATCTTTTCTCAGCTGTAATGCAAGGTCCACGAGATCTGTCTGCTATATTAATTATTTTATGCTCAGCACCAAAAAGCAAAAAGCAGATGGTAGGCACTCAGTTATTATTTTTGAAATAAATGCAGGCAGATACACCTATATCATTTCTTCAAAATAAAGGAAAAGTGAGGTGTGTGCTTTCACTTGCAGCGGCTAATAAAAGCTTATCAACTATCCATGAATATTTTCTTGGTCTGGAATCTTTTCTTGATCTAACTTTTTGTCTTAAAATCAAATATAAGTGTTCTCCATAAAGACCTAATAGGAAAATGAGAAATTTCAGCACCACTCTGTTTTCCCCTAGTCTCCACAGTGGCTCAGATGCTGTGCTTACCTTCCATACCTATAGACTTCGATCTCATCTACTATATTAGAAAAATAATATAACATAATTTCAAATAAAATGTTAATAATTGTTAATGACTTTAAGTGTTAACATTATCAGGGGTACTTAAATTTTAATGAGGCCTCTTGAAGAACATATAGGCATTAAGATTTATTGTAATGGATCACAATCTAATTATTTTCTGGTTGGGAATGTGCTACAAATTTGTATTCTCAATCAAATTATAGTGAAGGCCTTCTGAAAAGTCCAAACTTTTTTGAAAATTATTTTTCATTAAAAAGAACTACTTAGAGGCTAATATAGATTGAATAACCTCCCCTAAATTGTTATCATGTTTGCTTCCAAAGCTTTTATAATCAACTAATATTAACCTATAATATCTATATAAAGCACTAACTGAAGAGCATGTATACAGAATCAAATATTAAATTCACATTTCTGTGGTAAAATATCTCTGCTTCTTACTCTATTGCTACAGATTTGACATCTGGAAAATTAACATGGAGTTAAGACACTGGGTTTAATTCTCAATTCTATCACTGTTATTTTTTTTTTAAAGGACTCTTTATTTTTTTTTATTTTTTAGTAATTTATTTATTTATTTTTGCTGTGTTGGGTCTTCGTTTCTGTGTGAGGCTTTCTCTAGTTGTGGCAAGCGGGGGCCACTCTTCATCGCGGTGCGCGGGCCTTTCACTATTGCGGCCTCTCTTGTTGTGGAGCACAGGCTCCAGATGCGCAGGCTCAGTAGCTGTGGCTCACGGGCCTAGTTGCTCTGTGGCATGTGGGATCCTCCCAGACCAGGGCTCGAACCCGTGTCCCCTGCATTAGCAGGCAGATTCTCAACCACTGCGCCACCAGGGAAGCCCCTATCACTGTTATTTTAACCATGAAAAAAGCACTTTACCTCTCTAAATATCATAGACTATGTGGCTTAAACAACAAATATTTATTTGTCACAGTTCTGTACATTGGGAAGACTAAGATCATGGCACAGGCAGATTCATTGTCTGGTGAGAGTCAGCTTCATGGCTCATAACTGTCTTATCTTGTGTCCTCACATAGTGGAAGGACTGAGGGAGTTTAACAGGGTCTCATTTATAAGGGCACTAATTCCATTCATGAGCACTCTGCCCTCATGACCTAATCATCTCCTGCAGGCCCCATCTCCAAATAACATCACTTTAGGGATGGCATTTCAAAATATGAAATTTGGAGGGAGGACCCACATATTCAGTCTATGGTATTTGATCCCAGGTGTCCCAAAACTGATGTTCTTTTTTCATGCAAAATTAATTAATTCCATACCAACAGCTGCAAAAGTCTGAACTTGTTCCAGCATCAACTCAAAAGTCTGAAGTCCAAAGTTGCATTTAAATATCATCTAAATCAGATATGGGTAAGACTCAAGGTACGATTCATCTGAGCAAAACTTCTCTCCAGCTGTGAACCTGTGAAGCTATGTAAGTATGTGCTTTCAAAACACAAGAGTGAGGCAAGCATAAGAAAGACATTACCATTCCAAAGGGATAAATAAGAAAGACTAAGGAGTGACAGATCCCAGGCAAGTCCAAACCCAATGGAACAAACATTAGATCTTAAATAATAATCCTCTTTGGCTCAATGCTCTACCTTCCAGGACTACTGAACTGGCAACATCACCCACAAGGCTCAGAGGGAAGTTCCTGCAGAGACTTTCTTCTTGCACCCCACCTCTGCAAGTGTTCTCTGCCTGGATCCTATGTCTCTCCCAGGTTGGGGTCCTGAGCCCATGGGCTCTGTTTTGTAGTCTGGTCCTTTGAAATCTAGGTGAAGGTAGCCATGTCCCAAGGCCTATGCACTGTGGGTACATTTTGTTGACTGCACCCTTCAGAGCAGTGGCCACAAAGGCCTACACTGCACCAGGGTTCACTCGAGCTGCATCTGGGGAAGATGAGGAATGCGATGCTAGAGTATGGAGAGAGGAGCCTGCAATATAAGATAGCACTAGGCAGTGTGTACCTAAGTCTCATATGTGCCAGTGGCCTCTCCTTTGAAGCCACTCTGCTCTCCAGGCCCTTGTACTCTGGGTCTGTGATGGGCGGGCAGCCCTGATGATCTCTGAACCAACTTCAGGGTCATTCTTCCATTGTCTTAAGCAATGAGAAAGTTGATCCATACTAATCTCCTTATCAAACAGTTGTTTGGCCACACACTTTGTGTTCACTACTGAACAGGCTTTCTCATTTTTTGCAATATGGATACCCATAGAAATTTCCACATCTTTGAGTTCTGTTTCCTTTTTGCTTAGCAATTCCATTTTTTTTTTTTTTTTTTTTTTTTTGCGTTACGCTGACCTCTCACTGTTGTGGCCTCTCCCGTTGCGGAGCACAGTCTCCGGATGCGCAGGCTCAGCGGCCATGGCTCACGGGCCCAGCCGCTCCGCGGCATGTGGAATCCTCCCAGACTGGGGCACGAACCTGTGTCCCCTGCATCATCAGGCAGACTCTCAACCACTGCGCCACCAGGGAAGACCAGCAATTCCATCTTGAAGTCATTTCTCTCTCCTTGCTTTCAACAGTCAGGAACAACAAAGCTATATCTTCAGCACTTTACTTAGAAATAGATTCAGCTAAATATCCAATTTCATCACTCAAAACTTCTACCTTCCACAAAACACTATAACATGAACACAGTTTAACCAAGTTCTTGGCCACTTTATGACAGGATTGCCATTCCTCTAGTGTCCAATAACATATTCTTCATTTCTGTCTGAGACCTCATTAGAATGGCCATTACCATTCATATTTCTGCCAACATTCTCTTAAGGATTACTTAGGTATTCTCTGAGAAGACTGAGTCATTTTCTACAGTTCTCCTCTTTACTTTCTGAGCACTCACCAAAATCACCCAGTTCCAAAGTCACTTCCATATTTTCAGATATTTGCTAAAAATGCATCCTCCTTCTCAGCACCAATTTCTTTCTTAGTCAGATTGGGCATTTGTAACAAAAACACCATAGAATATGTGGTATTTAAAAAACAAACATTTATTTCTCACAATTCTAGAAGCTGAGAAGTTCAAGATCAAGGTGCCAGCATATCCTACATCTTGTGAGAGCCCACTTATTGGTTAATAGACAGTTGTCTTTTCACTGTGCCCTCAAATGATGGAAGGGGCAAGGGAGCTCAGTGGGGTTTCTTTTATAAAGATCTTAGCTCATTCATGAGAGCTCTATCCTCATGAACTAATTTCATCCCAAAGGCTCCATATCCAAATACCATCATATTGGGAATGAAGTTTCAACATGAATTGTGGGGGAGGCACAAATATTCAGACTATGGCAGCTTCTGTTTCTTCTTTTGTATTGGTTGGCCAAAGAGTTCCTTCAGTGTTTTTTTTTTTAATATCTTTTTTGGAGTATAATTGCTTTACAATGGTGTGTTAGTTTCTGCTTTATAACAAAGTGAATCAGCTATACAAATGCATATGCCCCCATAGCTCTTCTCTCTTGCGTCTCCCTCCCTCCCAACCTCCCTATCACACCACTCTAGGTGATCACAGAGCACCGAGATGATCTCTCTGTGTTATGAGTCTTCTTCCCACTAGCTATCCATTTCACATCTGGTAGTGTATATATGTCCACGCCACTGTCTCAGTTTGTCCCAGCTTACACTTCCCCCTCCCTGTACCTTCAAGCCCATGTTCTAGTAGGTCTGTGTCTTTATTCCCATCTTGCCCCTAGGTTCTTCATGATGATTTTTCTCTTTCTTTTTTTTTTAGACTTCATATATATGTGTTAGCATACGGTATTTGTTTTTCTTTTTCTGACTTGCTTCACTCTGTATGACAAACTCTAGGCCCATCCACCTCACTACAAATAACTCAATATCGTTTCTTTCTATGGCTGAGTAATATTCCATTGTATATATGTGCCACATCTTCTTTATCCATTCATCTGTTGATGGACACTTAGGTTGCTTCCATGTCCTGGCTATTGCAAATAGACCTGCAATGAACATTTTGGTACATGAATTTTTTGAATTATGGTTTTCTCAAGGTATATGCCCAGTAGTGGGATTGCTGGGTCTTATGGTAGTTCTATTTTAGTTTCATAAGGAACCTCCATACTGTTCTCCATAGTGGCTGTATCAATTTACATTCCCACCAACAGTGCAAGAAGGTTCCGTTATCTCCACATCTTCTCCAGCATTGACTGTTTGTAGAATTTTTGATGATGGACCAGATGACTTCACAGGCCAATTCTATTAAACACTTAGAAAAGAGTTAACACCTATCTTTCTCAACTCTTCCAAAATAAAGCAGAGGGAGTAACACTCCCAAACTCATTTTATGAGACAACCATCAACCGGATACCAAAACCAGACAAAGATGTCACTAAGAAAGAAAATTACAGGTCAATATCACTGATGAACATAGATGCAAAAATCCTCAACAAAATACTAGCAAACAGAATCCAAAAGCACATTAACAGGATCTTACACCATCGTCAAGTGGGGTTTATCCCAGGAATGCAAGGATTCTTCAATATATGCAAATCAATCAATGTGATACACCATATTAACAAATTGAAGGAGAAAATCCATATGATCAGATCAATAGATGCAGAGAAAGCTTTCAACAAAATTCAACACCCATTTATGATAAAAACCCTCCAGAAAGTGGGCATAGAGGGAAATTTCCTCAATATAATAAAGGCCATATATGACAAACCCACAGCCAACATCGTCCTCAATGATGAAAAACTGAAACCATTTCTTCTAACATCAGGAACAACAGAAGGATGTCCACTCTCACCAGTATTATTCAACATTGATTTGGAAGTTTTAGCCACAGCAATCAGAGAAGAAAAATAGAAAAAAATGAATCCAAATCGGAAAAGAAAAAAATAAAGCTGTCACTGTTTGGAGGTGACATGATGATATACATAGAGAATCCTAAAGATGCTACCAGAAAACTCATAATCAATGAATTTGGTAAAGTAGCAGGATACAAAATTAATGCACAGAAATCTCTTGCATTCCTATACACTAATGATGAAAAATCTGAAAGTGAAATTAAAAAACACTCCCATTTACCAGTGCAACAAAAAGAATAAAATACCTAGGAATAAACCTACCTAAGGAGACAAAATACTTGTATGCAGAAAATTATAAGACACTGATGAAAGAAATTAAGGATGATACAAATAGATGGAGAGATATACCTTGTTCTTGGACTGGAAGAATCAACATTGTGAAAATGACTCTACTACCCAAAGCAATCTACAGATTCAATGCAGTCCCTATCAAATTACCACTGGCATTTTTCACAGAACTAGAACAAAAATATTCACAATTTGTACAGAAACACAAAAGACCCCGAATAGCCAAAGCAATCTTGAGAAAGAAAAATGGAGCTTCAGGAATCAGGCTCCTGGACTTCAGACTATACTACAAAGCTACGACAATCAAGACAGTATGGTAGTGGCACAAAAACAGAAATATAGATCAATGGAACAGGATTGAAAGTCCAGAGGTAAACCCATGCACATATGGTCACCTTATCTTTGATAAAGGAGGCAAGAATATACAGTGGAGAAAAGGAATCCTCTTCAAATAAGTCATGCTGGGATAATTGGACAGGTACATGTAAAAGTATGAATTTAGAACACTTCCTAATGCCATACACAAAAGTAAACTCAAAATTGATTAAAGACATAAATTTAAGGCCAGACACTATCATACTCTTAGAGGAAAACATAAGCAGAACACTCTATGACATAAATCACAGCAAGATCCTTTTTGACCCACCTCCTAGAGAAATGGAAATAAAACCAGAAATAAACAAATGGGACCTAATGAAACTTAAAAGCTTTTGCACAGCAAAGGAAACCATAAACAAGATGAAAAGACAACCCTCAGAATGGGAGAAAATATTTGCCAATGAAGCAGCTGGCAAAGGATTAATCTCCAAACTTTACAAGCAGCTCATGCAGTTCAATATCCAAAAAACAAACAACCCAATCCAAAAGTGGGCAGAAGACCTATATAGACATTTCTCCAAAGAAGATGCACAGATTACCAACAAACACATGAAAGAATGCTCAACATCATTAATCATTAGGGAAATGCAACTCAAAACTACAGTGAGATATCATCTCACACCAGTCAGAATGGCCTTCAGTTTTTAAGTAACAATAAAAGACACAGGGCTTCCCTAGTGGCGCAGTGGTTGAGAGTCCGCCTGCCAATGCAGGGGGCATGAGTTTGTGTCCCGCTCTGGGAAGATCCCACATGCCACGGAGCGGCTGGGCCTGTGAGCTATGGCTGCTGAGCCTGTGTGTCCGGAGCCTGTGCTCTGCAACGGGAGAGGCCACAACAGTGAGAGGCCTGCGTACCTCAAAAAAAAAAAAAGAAATAAAAAAGACACACTTTTCATTTTTACCAAGAACTTTATTGAACAACATATATGCAATTTTGTTCCACTACCTTCTGCTATTTTTCAGGCAACTTCATAATTCCATCTTACCAAAACATTTTATCTTTTTGAGCAAATAACTATTCCAGTTGCCTTTTACAGTCTTCCAGGGAATTGAAATTTTTTTCAATTAAGAGAATTTTGTAAGGACAGAAATAAATGGAAATCTGAAGATGCAATATCTGGTGAATACAGTGGATGAATCAGAACTTCAGCCAAGCCATAACAGTTTTTGCCATGTCATCAAAGAAACATGTGGTCTTGCGTTATCCTGATGACAGATTATGAGTTTTCCGCTGACTATTTCCAGCAACTTTTCATGGAGTGCTGCTTTCAGTTGGTCTACCTGGGAGCAGTACTTGTTGGAATTAATCCTTTGGTTTTCTGAAAGGAACTCATAATAGAGGACTCCCTTCCCATCCCACCATATACACAACATCATCTTCTTTGGATGGCTTTCCCCACAATCTCTTCTGTTCCACATTATTGTACAGTATCCCATTTTCATCACCCATCACAATTTGTTTTAGAAACAGAACGTTTTCCTTACATTTCAGTAGAGAATCTCATGCAGAAATACAGTCAAGAAGGTTTTTTTCACTTAACTTATGTGGAACAAAACATCAAAGCAATTAACATAACCAAGCTGGTGGAAATGATTTTCAATGCTTGATTTGGATATTTTGAGTATGTCGACTATCTCCCATGTGATATAACATTGATTGAGCTCAGTTATTGTCTCGATTTCCGTGAAGCATCGTTCAGCTAGAAATCTCCAGCATGAAACTTCTCAAACCACTTTTTATATGTTCGATCAGTCACAGCACCTTCTCCATACACTGCACAAATCTTTTCTTGCATTTCAGTTGCATTTTTACTTTTCTTTAAATAATAAAGCATAATATGCCAAAAATGTTGCTTTTTCCTTCCATCTTCAATATTAAAATGCCTACACAAAAATTTACCAATTTTGATAAGTTTTTTTTTAATGCATGCTGATATGACAGCTGTCACAATACAATCTAACAATTGTTTTGAATGAAGTTAAAGACAACTAAGTGCTACTAGAGCCATCTTATGGAAAAACTCGAATGAACATTTTGGCCAACCCAATAAAATAAGAAAGTTAGGTAAAATAATGTCCAGCACCCCTTCCAGATAGAAAATTTATGTTTCTTTGACTCTGCACTCATTTCTTAGGTTTGGAAGAACATAGGCCTCATTAGGAGAGACCATCTCAGCAGATGTGAAGAAGCTAATTACTTGATCTGATTTTAATCCAAATTTGAAGTTTTGACTCTTCCATTTAAAATATCTTATTTGTATCCAGAGCTAGGAGCAGTATTCTGTGTAATTTGTTCTTTGACCAGTTTCCATCAACTTGATTCTAATTATACTATTTGAATTTTCCCCAACATTTGTGTTCTCTTAAAAAGACAGAAGTTCTATTTTATGGGACCAGCAACATAGGGACTAAGGGACTAACCCATAGGGGAATTATTTTTCTTTCTACTAATTGAATATCATAATCACAAAATTTAGACCGTGACATGGTCATACAAGTCACATTTTTTGTTTTGATTCCCAATCAAGGTTTAGTTATCCTATCCTAATGCAGTTACGGATAGAAAAATATTAAATTTTAAACATTTGGTGGAAATATCTGGTATTAAAAGGTAGTTGAGTATATTAAAACCAAATATATTTCCTTCTAATACTGCAGTTACAGTAGAAAAAATAGTAAAACATAAATTCTGACTTAGTAAAATATCAGAAAAGCTTTCTCCATATCTGCAAATGAAAACTTTCAGATTTATTTGTTTGTTTGCTTCAATGGGATTAAAATGAATTTCACCAGATTTTGTTTTGTTCCTCTTTGATGAATAAAAATTGATATTATAAAGATTCAATGCTATTTCTTTCTTCTTCATCACTGGGAAACAATTTTTATCACTATTATGTAGCTATTCTACACGTAGCTTTGATTATTTTCATGACCATGTCACCACTGAATCCTTGGCTGATTGAATATGTTAATATTCTCAGTTGACCCAATATTGAAAAAAGCAATAGAAATTTGAAATAATTAGAAATTCTATCACTTTTTAAAAAAAATGATGATCTAGATATGGTATAGACATAGAAGGAAGAAAGAAAGTATAAGATATCAAACTTTAGCTTGACAATTTTGTCCCAGAGAATGCCTTATAAAGCTCAATTCTAAACCACATCACCATTAAACTTGTGGTATGAGGCACAAGATTGCTCAAATAGATATGGTAGTATGCTGTTTTCGAAGGCACACTGGATTAGGAGTAAGGAAACCTAGGTTCTATTCTTAGTTCCTTCACTAGGATGAATTTATTAATACCTCATAATCTGAGCATCGACTTCTTCTATCTAATGGGTGTAATAATGTCTTTCCTTCACAACCCATAGGTTTAAGAATGCATGTAATAAAAATTTCTTTAAGTTTATGCAATGTGGAGGTAATTGAGATTCTTATATATGTAGATTAATGTGCTTCATCAAATTTTGGAAGGTTTTGGCCATTATTTCTTCATTTTTTTTGAACCATTTTCTATTTTCTTCTTTTGGGACTTTCACTGTGTATGGTGATACTCCTGATGTTATCCTGCAGATCTCTGCTACTCTGTCATTTTTCTTCTTCTTTTTTCCTTTTTATTCCTCAGACTGGATAATCTCAATTGGTCAGTTATCAAGTTGATGACTCTTCTACCTGCTCAAATCTGTTGATGAACTCCCTCATGATTTTGTCATTTCAGTTATTTTATCTTAAACATCAGAAATTATGTTTGGTTTCTTTATTAATTTATATTCCTCTATTGGTATTCTATATTTCATGAGACATTGCTCTTATATCTTCCTGCAGTTCTTCAGACATGGTTTCTTTTACCCCTTTGAAAATACTTAACATAATTAATTTAACGTCTTTTTTCTAGTACATCCAATGTCTGGGCTTTCTCGGGGATATGTTTTATTGATTACTTTCCCTTATATGTGGGTCACGCTATTTTATTTCTTTGTATATCTCATATTATTTTAAACCATATGTGTCAGTTAATATATGTAGTAACTCTGAAAATCAGATTATCCCTCTCCCTCCAGATTTGTTATTGTTGCTCTTTTGCTGTAATTTTTTGTTTTTTTAGTGATTTTTCTGAACTAATCATGTAAGATATGTGTTCTCTGTCATGCTTGGCAACGAAGTCTCTATTCTCTTAGCTTTGTGGTCAACTAATGATTGGTAAGATATTTCTCTAAATGCCTGGAAACAGTAAGTCCTCCAGTCTTTGTTAATGGGCTCTGTGTGCTTGTTAGGACGTGCATTCAACATTCTGCTGGACCGTTCCCAATTCTGCCTTAATCTTTACTTCCTGCTGCATAGAGCTTCAAGGTCAGCCAGAATTGAGAGATTAAGGCCTTCTCAGATTTTTCTGGAGCATGCACACAGCCCTACATATTCATGTAAACCCTCAAGACTATTTTGGCATTTTCCAAAATCTCTCAGACATCTCATCCTGAGCTTTTCCTATTAACTTTTTGATGTGTCTATTGCTCGCCTTTTCCCAACACTTCAGGCAGCTGTGATGTTAAAATCTTCAGTAAATGCCCCTACAGAAGGGCTTTTAGTACTGGATAACTGGAAGAATTAGAGCAAGATCAAATATTAAAAAGCCTCTTGAGAGGGTCTTTGAGGGAACCACCAGGTACGTCAAATAATGACTATTCTTTGAGAATTATGCTTTAGAAAAGTTACAGCTCCATTTTATTCTCTTCAATACTGGGAATGTGAGCTGATTTTTTTTCAAGGCTACCACTTAGCTGGTAACTGTGGGATGGGGTTAGAATAAATTTGAATACCGCAAAACTCACTGTTCTTATTGAGATTCATACACATTTTTTTTTTCTTTTACAAAATGTTCCCCAGGTTGCTGCAAGTCTTTGGTTAATTCCAGAGTTCTGAAAATGTTGATTCTGACAATTTACCCCTTATTATTGCTTTTGAGGAGTGGTGAATTTTTGGAATTCACCTTACACCTCCATTTTTGCTGATGTCACTCCTACTTTTTATTCCTTCTTGTATCATATTTTATTTTTGACTAAATTACTCTCTAGTTAGCTACTATTTAAGCTATTCTTTGAGTTTTTTATTGTTTAATATAATTTTCAGTTCTAGAATTTCCAGATTTTTTTGCCAAATCTGCAAAGTCATTTTAATACTTTCTAGTTCCTTACTAAAGTTTTAAATTGTATCTCCATGAATATGGAAATTGTCTGGTAATTCTACTATCTGGTGTACCTGGGAGTCTGTTCCTATTGCCTGGTGTCTGTGTTGATGCTCATCTTTAGGGTATACATATATGCTTTCCTCTAGTAATTCAGAACTAACAATCTAGGACCAACTTCAGATTTCAGAACTTGAGATTTTCTGGGCCATCAAAATAATGTTAAGCTAGGCAACAGTCTATGTGAGTTCTGGATTACTTCAGATTTGTCCTTGCTTCTTGGGTGCTGTTCTTCAGGCTCCCAATACTAATTGAAGGGTGATTTACTAGTGGCCCCAGCCCTGGAAAAAACCTGGGTTCTAAGTTTTGTGTCACTGGTCCTGTGAGGTTGTCTAAAGCTCTACTCAACCTTTAAGATGCCTCACCAGGATCAGCAGAAGAAGCATCAAGAGCCAGGCTGATTTCTCTGGACTCTCTTTTCATATATCTTGGCCCAGTAGTTTTGATCTTGTGTGTTGATCCATTTAGGAATATGATGTTTTAAATGAAGACACTCCTCTCTTTGTGTGTTTCTTATATTTAAGAGTTTCAATTACCAAAGTTTAGTTAAACAGTACCAGTCCTACAACAACATTGTTTATATTTCAGTTACCATAGTTTATTAAATGTGAGTACTTGCTTAAAGTAGAAATTTTACTGCTAGTGCTTCAGTCCACAAATCATTACATAAAAAACAGATTCATGTCATGATCAATGTCCAATCATATGGCTTTTAAAAGTCCATCAGCAACTGGTCACTGTTCATGTGTTATTCAGTTTATGCACAGACAGAAAAGCATGAAGTTATGCTGTCTCCTTGTCTCTCAGAGATAACTCATATGGTGGTTTACAACAATGGATAATTTAAAGGGAGAACCGGCCAACAAAGATAAAAGTGCAGCAAAGGAACAAAAAGTGATACCACTGCAAGTAAAATTTAAGTCAAATGTAAATAGAGTTATAGAAGAAATAGCTGACTGTGGGAATGTTGACATTGCCAGCATTGAGAAAGTCTAGAGCCAGAGAAACTTAGCAAAGGCAAACTTATATACATAAATGAGGAAAGTCATTGTGATAAAAAGGATGAAGATATTCCAGAAAAAGTAATGCTGGCAAATATTTCATATTAAAGAAACTCTGGGAGAAATTTCTCAACACTGAATGTACAAAAGATAAGATGTTGGAAGCTGATTCACACTTAGAAATGAGTGTGAGAATTCTCCAAGACAAAAATTATATATCTAGAAGAAGGTGAACACTATTCAGACCACTCTAAATACATTTTTACAAAGAAATAAAACACTTTAATTTTACACTATTTAAAACACAGTGCACTACATAAATATTAGTTTTACTATTTTTGTGTTTTCCTATTTATTTGTAAGCAAAAGTAAGAAAGTTTTTAATGCTTTGACAAAAAATGTTTAAAGTTGCAGAAGAATCATATTTTTCCTATTTATTATTAAGATTGTTTTGTATGGTTTCAGCTTGCATGGCCACTTTTATGGTCCCACGCCACCGTGCAATGTAAAGACTGCCTGTATTTTGTTTAGCTTTTTCAGCTGTTTTCAGCAGATTGTTTGTTTGGTGTAAATTATATAGTCTCCATTACCGTGTATAATTTTCAAAGGATTTTTTTCATACACAATCGTATTTAATTCCCACAAAGACTTTGGGAGATACAGTGGTTAAATTTTATTATGTTCTATATTTTATAAATGAAGAAACTGATACCTAAAGATGATTGATGGTCCTGAGATAAACAGCTACTTAGGTGTGAAACAGGGATTCAAACTCAGGTTTATTTGCCTCCAAATTCCTTGTTTGTCATCACTCTACTATAATGATAATTATGGGAGTAGACTATATCCTTCTAATTTGAGACATTTTTTGTACCACATAAGACATCATCTAACATCATTAGAACTTACCCACTCAAAACCAATTCACTTTTCTTTTTTTTATTAAAAAATTTTTTTTTGGCTGCACCATTTGGCTTCTAGGATCTTAGTTTTTCCCCAACCAGAGACTGAACCTGGTCCCTCCACAGTGAGAACACATGGAGTCTTAACTACTGGACCACCAGGGAATTCTCCACTTTTCAAAATAGATAAAGATGTCTTTCTGGCTAGAATAACTAAATATTTTTGAAATGGTGAACATAAATCA
Source organism: Mesoplodon bidens (assembly GCF_964165515.1). Classification (NCBI taxonomy): domain Eukaryota; kingdom Metazoa; phylum Chordata; class Mammalia; order Artiodactyla; family Ziphiidae; genus Mesoplodon; species Mesoplodon bidens. The sequence continues at coordinate 75,095,799 of NC_138163.1, forward strand.
TTCAGTAAATATATACTTATTAAACTCCTAATAGATATGTTGGAGACACTCTAAGAAACACAAAAGAGGAATGGGGTGTTTCTTGCTTTCAGAAGGTCTATGATTTTTTAGAAGACAATACAAGACATATATTGAAAAACAAGATTATATGGTTAAAAATATATAAGACATCATGACAGAAATATCAAAAGGAAAATGATGCATGAAAAATGAGACTATGATGAATTTTGAAGAATGATTCATATCATGATTATAAAAGAGGAAGATCATAGTGACTACACAAAAATGGGTGAAGACCAAGAAATAAGCAGAGATGTAGCACTGATCACCTTTTACACAAGGAGACCTACAGAGCTCTCCTTGTTTCTTGCTTTGTTAAAGTTTGTTGTTAGCTCTTGGGAGGTGGCTGGGAGGAAGGAATGTCAGCAATCCTATCTCCAAGACTAGTTGTTTACATTCAACTAATCAGAAGGAAACTCACCTCTGGAGACTATAATTTGTTTAGGAAGCTTCAGGAAACAGTCTTTGAAATGGGATTTCCGTCACTTTGGCTTTACAGTCGCATTGGAAAATTCTCAAGAACTGCCTTTCTTCTGGGTCCTGTCAAAACATTCATAACAGAAAAGCAAACAGTCCTGTAAAGCATTCATCAGAATATCTTAAAAGCTCTGAGATAACTGAGAAGTTTGACCATTAAAATAGCTTCCAAACATAATTTAATATACAATATTTTATACAACTGCTAATAATATTCCATATGTACTAATGTAATCATTTTATAGCTACAGACTAAAAGCATCCAATCAGAAAACTATAGAAAGAATTCTGAAGTATCCAAATATCTGTACAAACTTGCTAATGTCACTGTAATTACACTTCTAGAATCAAACATGCCATTACAAACATCAACAAACTAATGAAATACAAAGTCCTAAATAATGAATTTAGAAAACAGTTTGGCAACTCTTCAAAATGTTAAACATAGAGTTATCATATGACCTAGTAATTCCATTCTTAAGCACATATTAAAAATAATTGAAAACATGTTTTTAAATGATTGTTAAAACAGCATTATTCATCATTGCTAAAAAGTAGGAACAATCCAAATGTCCATTGACTGAAGAATTAATACATAAAATGTGGTATATTCCTACAACATAATATTATTTGGCAATAAAAAGAAATGAACTATTGATACATGCTACAACGTGAATGAACCTTGAAAACATTATGTTAAGTAAAAGGAGTCAAATGTGAAAGACTACTATTATAGTAAACAATTTACATAAAATGGTCAGAATAGGCAAATCCATAGAAACAGAAAGTAGATTAGTGGTTGCCTAGGGCTGAGGTGTTGTAGGGGAAGGGAGTAACATTAACGGGTATTGAATTTCTTTTCAGGGTGATGAAAATGTTTAAAATTATAGTGGTGGTATTTGCACAACTCTGTAAATATACTAAAAACATTAAATAGTACACTTTAAATGGTGAAATTTATGGTTTGAAAATTGTATCTTGATGGAGCTGTTTTAAAAAAAATATACGTAGGATATAGGATAATGAAGGTAAGAGGTCCCCTCTCTCTTTTATTTTAACATCTTTATTGGAGTATAATTGCTTTACAATGGTGTGTTAGTTTCTGCTTTATAACAAAGTGAATCAGCTATATATATATATATATATATATCCCCATATATCCCCATATCTCCTCCCTCTTGCGTTTCCCTGCCACCCTCCCTATCCTACCCCTCTAGATGGTCACAAAGCACCTAGCTGATCTCCCTGTGCTATGTGGCTGCTTCCCACTAGCTATCTATTTTACATTTGGTGGTGTATATATGTCCATGCCACTCTCTCACTTTGTCCCAGCTTACCCTTCCTCCTCCCCGTATCCTCAAGTCCATTCTCTACATCTGCATCTTTATTCCTTCCCTGCCCCTAGGTTCTTCAGAACCATTTTTATTTTTTTGGATTCCATATATATGTGTTAGCATACAGTATTTGTTTTTCTCTTTCTGACTTACTTCCCTCTGTATGACAGACTCTAAGTGCATCCACCTCACTAGAAAAAACTCAATTTCGTTTATTTTTATGGCTGAGTAATATTCCATTGTATATATGTGTCACATCTGCTTTATCCATTCATCTGTCGATGGACACTTAGGTTGCTTCCACGTCCTGGCTATTGTAAATAGAAAAAAAAAACTAAAAATAGATTACCATATGACCCAGCAATCCCACTACCGGGCATATACCCTGAGAAAACCATAATTCAAAAAGAGTCATGTACCACAATGTTCATTACAGCTCTGTTTAAAACAGTCTCCTCTCTTCTGTACTGATCAGACCACCCTTGGAAAATTGTACTCATATCTGAACAGGATGCTTTGAAATGAAATTGATGAAGAGGACTAAAGACATTCTGAGAGTGGCAAAGATGATGAAGGCATCCAAAAATACAGTATAATAATACCTGATCCTGGACTTAAGGAAAATATATCTCTATAAAGAAAATTATTTGGTCAAGTGACGAAATTGGAATAAGGGTGACAGATTAGATAAAGGTTTGTTATCAGTGTTAACTTTCTTAAAGTTAATAACTGTCCTGTGGTAACATAAGATAATGTACTACCTGTCCACAAATGTACACTGAAGTGAGTAGTGGTTAAAAGGCATGACGTATGCAACTTTCCCTCAAAGGGCTCAGAAAAATATATTGTGTGCATATTTGTATGTGTGTAAATGTATGTAGTGTGAGATAAAATAAATAAAAAACAAAGAAAAATGTTAAAAATTAGTGAATTTTGGTAAAGGATATATGGGTGTTTTGTGCACTATTCTTGCAAATGAAGTCTGAGATGAGCATCTTTGGACAGAATCAAGGAGTCAGCCGGGCCATATTACACTGGAAGCTCTAGAGAAGAAACCATTTCTTGCCTTTTCCAGTTTCTCTTAGCTCCCAGCTTTCATTTTAAGGTCATGTTTTAACACAAAAGCTATCTTACACAGCAAATCAAGGATACACCAAAATAACTGCTTTTCTAATTACATCCCTTTCAACTGATGTCCTGTCATATCTTGTATACTCAAGAAATGAGGAAGTGGGCAGCAGTAGATGTTACTAAGAGTACTGAAGGAAATTCTCTCCTTGTAATATCTGGCTAAAAATAACTAAGACTATTATGTGCATTCTCTTTCTCATTTGGCAGCCTGTTGTCAGACTCAGTGACAACCTTCTCATTACAGATTTTTAGGACATAGAAACTTTACACAGCATTCATAAACCATCATAGCCATGCACTACATGTTTTTGAAGAAGCAACTGAGACAATTAGGAGAACCAATTGTAGAACAGGTTAGTATTCATGGTACTCAGAAGAAAGTATAACGGTTGACTTGGTTACTTCTAATTGCCTTCAGTCATAAGTTCAAATGACTTTTATTTTGTATATTCCATGATTTGAATCACCATAAGAAAACTTGCCTTTCATTTTAAGAGTAAATAAGGGTGGTGGAAGTAATATGCTGAATTGTATGCATTTCTTGGCATGTAACTGGTATAACGGAGCTTAGACTATCTTAGACAAAAACATTGTATATAAAAATTATATTGGGCAAAGGTTTTATTATTGTAGTGGTGTAAACAGTTACTAGGAGTCAGAAAATCTGAGTTCTAATAACAATTTTGCCAGTTACTACTATTATGATTTTGAGCAAGTCATTTCTCTCTCTAAACTTCAGTTTCCTCCTCTGTAATACAAGAGGCACCTTTTAACTCCTAAGTCATCATGTCCTAATATTCTAAGATAATAATGATAAACCTGTTTTTTTTGGTGTGTAAAATGTCTACCAGTATTTCTTTACTTTGATTTATATCAGTACACTCTGCCAATAAACTGTGGTTAAAACAACACATTTTGTAGTCAAGGAAACTTGTGTTCTAGTCCCTGATCTGCCATTTTCTAGCTGCATGACCTTGGGCTAGTTAATTATCCTTGCTTCAGTTGCCTCATCCTTAAAATAAGATTAATAATAATAATGACCTCACAAGTTTTTAGTGAGAGTTAAATGTGATAATGCATATATGTGCTTTGCACAGTGCCTATGACTTAGTAGACACTCAATAAACTTAGCTTTATAAAAGGAAGAAGAACATTCCATAACTAGAGTTTACTCTGATCATACCTTTGTTCTGGGACCTGTTGGTACATGGAGATTCCAACTGTATATTTTCTTAACACTTACATGTTACTTGGTAACTGCTACTAAGTCACTTTCATATTTTATGTGATTTTAAGCTATTAAAAGTCGGGAATTAAATTTGTTTCCTTGATCTTTCTGCACAACAACTAACATAAGCTTTGCATGCAAAATTTACTTGGATATTTGGTCTTAACTGACTAAACGAGTGTCAAACTAAAATCAGAATTCTTGCTGCTAAATTTACAGTAACCTTTTCATAGAAGAAAGCTTGTGGCATATCTCTGAAGATTGCAATTAGAACCGTTTCTTATCAGAATTCAAAACTGGTCACAACTTCTTACAGAGTAAAGCTCAAAAATGGCTCTTTGGGGAGCAGTGAACAATTTCAACAGGAGAAATTGAGCTCACATTTAATTGGGAAATATATTTTCTTTTGTCAATAAAATGTTGATTAACTTAATGGAGAAAGTTTATGGATTTAAGGAAATGGCAATCTTAGTTTACTTTGGAGATTTTATTTTAAGTAGTTTTATTTATATTATTTGAGGCTGAGGGGTGTGTGTGTGTGTTGGAAGAGTTGTGTTTAGCAGAGTCAAGCACTGTTTATTAGTGACAGATGATCTTATGAACATTTTACCCAGAGGAAAAAGCAGGCCACTGCCAATGTTGGTAGGATATTCTCCTTTACAAGAAAGCCACATAGTCAGACTTTTAGTCACCTTTTTATATACACTCTATAAAATATCGACAGTCACTCCATCTCAGATACATTGCTACTTTGGCCCCTTAAACTAGTAACAGCATTTAGAGAACACAGAGTCCAACTCTCTTATTTTATATATGGAGATACTGAAGCTTATCAGAGATAAGGGCCTTGTCTGAGAAGTAGTAAGTAGCAGAGTTATGTCACATAGATCTACCTGTCTCCCCATTTTACTGGCATTCACATATCACTGACTGTGTTCCCATACTGAGGCCTGAGCTTCTTTTGAAGCAGAATAACCAGTTGTGAAAATATCCCATTGCATTAGGATATATAGCCATTTCATCAACTGGCTATGACCCTCAAGATCTCATTTTATACAAGAAAACCAAGTATGAGTAGGCTTCACTTATAGATTTATGTGACAGCTCATGGGAAAAAGATTCAAATGGGAAAAAATAAAGATAAATGTTTCCATTCCTCCTGCATAAGGGAAAACCCCTGCTTTAATTTCAGCCTCTGCCACTTTAAATGACTCACTTCACTGACTATAGGAATAAAGGACATATCATAATGTGAATAAAATTACTATGTCAACACTGAAGAAGTCTGTGATTAATGATTTACTCTAGCATCTTGCTACTCAAAGAATTATCTAAGGAGCAGCAGTGTTGGCATCACCTATGAATTTGTTAGAAATTCATAATTTCATGTCCAACTCCAGACCCACTAAATCAGAATTTGCACTTTAACAAGAACTTCCTCTAGAGTATTTAAAAGAATGCTGAGTTTAAGTGACCTAATCAGTTTGCTCTAGATAAAATTCAGGTGGCAAATCAAATGACAAAATCTTTAGAAGAGAGATCAAATAGATAGGTATTCCCCAAATCTGTATTTATTTCCCATTTCTGCTGTAACATATTGCCACAAAATAAGTGCCTTTAAGAACCACAAATTTTTTTTTTACGTTTCTGGGTATCAGAAATATAAATTGTGTCCTCAGGGAATTATTCCTTATGGAGGTTCTAGGGGAGGATTGGTCTCCTTTACTTTTCCTGATGTAGAGGCCACTTACTTTACATGGCTTGTGGCCCCTTCTTCTGTCTTTAAAAGCCATCAGTGTAGCAATTTATCTACCATGCTCTTCACACTTCCTTCTGAGAACATAGCAGCAGCATCTTTAATGTTCATATTTCTACCAATTGTATGTTTATGACTGCATATGTGTTTCTAAGATGATATAGACCTCTTTCTACCATGTTCTTCCTTTCCTTCTTTTTCCAATTTTTTAATATAATTTTAAAGGTTACACTCCATTTACAGTTATTACAGAATATTTGCTATATTCCCTCTGTTGTACAATACATCCTTGTAGCCTATCTTATACTCAATAGTTTGTACCCCTCACTCCCCCCACACCTATACTGCCCCTCCCCTCACTGTTCCACTGGTAACCAATAGTTTGTTCTCTATATCTGTGAGTCTGTTGCCGTTCTGTTATATATATTCATTTGTTTTATTTTTTTAGATTCCACATATGAGTGATAACATACAGTGATAACATACAATATTTGTCTTTTGCTGTCTGACTTATTTCACGTAGCATAATGCCCACCAAGTCCATCCATGTTGCTGCAAATGGCAAAATGTTTTTCTTTTTTATGGCTGAGTAGTATTCTATTGTTTGTGTGTGTGTGTGTGTGTATATATATATATATATATTTTATTTATGTATACATATATGTATATATATAATATTTAGTGTATGTTATATATATATATATATATATATATATATATATATAACATCTTATTTATCCATTCATCTGTTGATAGACACTTAGCTTGCTTCCAAGTCTTGGCAAGTATAAATAATGCTGCTATGAACATTGGGCCACATGCATCTTTTCAAATTAGTGTGTTTGGTTTTTTTGGATATATATCCAGGGCTGGAATCATCCACATCTTTTCATGTACCTGTCAGCCATCTGCATTTCCTCTTTGGAAAAATGTCTATTCAGTTCTTCTGGCCCTTTTTTAATTGGGTGTGTATGAGCTGTTTATGTATGTTGTCTTATCAGTCATATCAATTGCAAATATTTTCTCCCATTCAGTAGGTTGTCTTTTTATCTTGTCGATGGTTTCCTTTGCTGTGCAAAACCTTTTAAGTTTAATTAGGTCTTATTTGTTTATTTATTTATTTATTTTTTGTGGTATGTGGGCCTCTCACTGTTGTGGCCTCTCCTGTTGCCGAGCACAGGCTCCGGACACACAGGCCCAGCGGCCATGGCTCACGGGCCCAGCCACTCCGCGGCATGTGGGATCTTCCCAGACCAGGGCACGAACCCGTTTCCCCTGCATCGGCAGGTGGACTCTCAACCACTGTGCCACCAGGGAAGCCCTTATTTGTATATTTTTGCTTCTATTTTCTTTACTTTAGGTGATGGATTCAAAAAAATATTGCTGCCATTTTTGTCAAAGTGTGTTCTGCCTATGTTTTCCTCTAGGAGTTTCATAGTATGTGGACTTACAATTAGTTCTTTAATCTATTTTGAGTTTATTTTTGTATATGGTGCTAGAAAATGTTCTATTTTATTCTTTTACATGTAGCTCTCAGTATTCCCAGCACCACTTATTAAAGAGACTGTCTTTTCTCTATTGTGTATTCTTGTCTCCTTTGTAGTAGATCAATTTACCATAAGTGTGCGGGTTTATTTCTGAGCTCTCTATCCTGTTTCATTGACCTATGTGTCTGTTTTTGTGCCAGTACATACTGTTTTGATTACTGTAGCTTTGTAGTGTAGTCTGAAGCCAGGGAGCTCTGTTCTTCTTTCTCAAGGTTGCTTTGACTATTTGAGATCTTTTGTGTTTCCATACAGATTTTTAAATTATTTGTTCTTGGTATATATAGACAATGGAATATTACTCAGCCATAAAAAGAATGAAATAATGCCATTTGCAGCAACATGAATGGACATAGAGATGATCGTACTAGTGAAGTAAGCCAGACAGAGAAAGACACATATTGCATCATACTGTTTATATGTGGAATCTACAATAAATGATACAAATAAACTTATTTACAAAACAGAAATAGAGTCACACAGATAGAAAACAAAGTGATGTTTACTAAAGGGAAAAGGGGGGGAAGGATAAATTAGGAGTTTGGGATTAAAATATCACATTACTCTACATAAAATACAAAACCAATAAGGAACTACTGAATACTCAATATCTTGTAATAATCTAAAATGGAAGATAATGTAAAAAAGAATATACCTATATATGTAATATATATGTACATATTATTTACATATAACTGAATCACTTTGCTATACACCTGAAGCTAACACAACATTGCAAATCAACTAAATTTCAATAAAATTTTTAATTTTTTTAAAAAAAATTAAAAGAATCTCCACACACACAAAATTATTTGTTCTAGTTTTGTGGAAAATGTCATTAGTGCTTTGATAAGGATTGCATTGAATCTGTAGATTGCCTTGTGTAGTATGGTCAATTTAACATTAATCATTCTTCCAATCCAAGAACATGGTATATCTCTCCATTTGTTTGTACCACCTTCTACTTGTCTCATCAGTGTCTTACAGTTTTGCAAGTACAGGTCTTCCTTCCCACTAGTATCTTTAACAGCTATATTTATACTAACAGTATATTCAAATAAATCTAAGCTTTTTCTAACTTATTCCTCAAATTTTTTTCAGCCTGTATTTATTACTCAATTCCAAAGCCACTTTCACATTTTTAAGTATTTTTTTACAGCAGATAAAAATGACCCCTACCATTCACAATTAATTTTCATGTGGATATCATGAACTTCCAAATTCCTAAATTTTATTATAGCATGTAATTTTTGATGAAATGTAATAAAGTATAACTAGAAAGTATGTTATATAAACAAGAATTATTTTAATCACTTTGTAATATAGTGAAAAATACTTAATAGACAGTGAGGTCTTTTTAATTTAAATGCAACAGAAATAGCACGGGTTTCAACAAATAGGAAGTCTCTAATTTATTTCTGTCCCTAGATAAATAAGTAATATTATATAAATCTTAATTTTCCATTTTTGAAATTCAATATTTTCCTGACCTTTCAGGATTGTTGTAATGATTCAATGGTATAATCAACATTATGAAAAACAGTGTAACTAGAATGTAGCTCTAATTAGATGACATAGTAACAGAGGAGCTATACCAATAGACTAAATATAAAACGCTATTTTGTACTAAACGTGTAGCCAAAGCATTAGAATGTGAAATTTAAAAATTGATCATGTCAATTTCAACTTGTTTTGCTTAGTTTCCTTAGCTATTTGGTGTCTTAGTCCTCTGGTTTGCATAAATAAAGTAGTCGTTCCTACTGAATTTCTGGATTTAAAATGCATCTCAGTAGTCACCAAATGTGTGATAATGTATAGGAATAGAAATGACACTGGATTAAGAATAAGGTGACCAAGACTTTAGCTATACTTCTCTTGCTTATTTAGATAGAGTGTGTGTGTGTGTGTGTATTCTCCAGGGGCCTGACTTACAGGTAGAAAACAGGAGTCTCAATGAAGCCAACTGATCTGAAGACACCTAAAGCAGAAACGAACTGGAAACATGGGGTTAGTCAAGAATCAACAAAACCAAGATATCTTAGTTCCATTTAAGAATTTGTTATTCTGCTGTTTCAGCAAGTAGAAAATCCAAAATCAGAAAGAAACTTGGAAATCCATTCATTTATTTAATAACTATTTTTGACTGCTTACTATGTTCTAAAGAAGCACTTAAAAGAGAGACCATAGACCAAATTATTCTCATAGCTTCTGCTGACTTTGATTTATATTTTCCTCTCAAGCAAGGTTTTCCTGCTCCCAGAATTATTGTAAAAGTTTTGGGAAGTCTCTGATAGCCAATTATCTGGGTAGACCTTGGGTACATCAATTTACCTCCCCAGTTTTCAATTTGCTTATTGATAAAATAAGAATATTGAAATAAATAATCTCCAAGGTCCCTTCTAGCCCTAATATTTTGTGATTCTATGTTTGTAAATTCACAATCTATAGGCTACTTTGAACTGCTAGCAAAGATATATGGATAAGCTATCAAAATCAGAAGGGTGGGCCTTATGAAAGGGAAAAGAGGCAAGGAAAATTAGCTTTCTCCTTTTTGTACAGCAAGAAGTGATATTCAGTATTTGAAATTTTTATTTCTTTTCATGTTATGAAAATATTAAAATGTGTCATAGAAATACTGGATGAGAGATAGCAAATAAATTATTGTAATGAATTGGAGGTGAGTCTATTCTTATAAACAATTCTGGTTTTGTTATTAGGCTGTTTTATTGAGGTAGAATGATAACCACAATTTCTTGGCACATTTTGCTGTCCACATCAATATGTGAATATTGATGTTCAAGAAAACAGAGTATAAATTGTTGTAACATATGAGTAAGCATCTAATAATATGTTGGCAATTGGATAACTCCATTCATGCATATTCTTGTTTATGCAACAAGGAATGTTTCACCTACTGATTTTTCCCCAAGCCTATACCTTGTTTTAATATAAAGTTATCACATAAGTGCTTTATTCTTACCTGATCCTTCTATTTCTAGGTCTTTGCTGTTCTTGCTAGAACATACATGAAAACTTTGCTTGCTAATATTCATTCTAATTGAGGAGTATATCAGTAGCAAGGTTAGTCTTAGGTTTAAGCAATTCCAAAATTTTTAAGAGTTTCATATTCCTCCCTCTCGCTACCCCCATCTTCAATCAACTTTTTCTTTGCTTTGCCATGCCCTCCACTTCCTTGGTTGATTTGCTGCTGTCACTTTGTTTTAGTAACATTCGAAATGTTGTAGAAAGGTCAACATAGCTTATTTCTATGCCAAAGGACTGCTTTTATTCCATTATATTTTCCATACTGTATCTTGAAGTTTTTGATCTGTATCTCCCTTTTGAATTGAAAAAAAAAATAAAATAAAGCCTGAGAGGAGTCCACTCAATAGTTATTGCCCCACAAAATGACTTTCTTTGAAAGTCTGCTTGTTCTTCACTTCTTCATTGCCATCAAATAAAAAAAATAAAAATAAATCTTACAACAACACTGAGATCCATTTCAAAGGAAAGCTGGAAAATGAATGGAACTTGAACAGACTTTGCACATAAAAATTGTTTTCCTAATACTTCATCCTTAACTCATTAGTTAATTTGTTAGCTGCCAAGAGATTAAAATATGATAGATCCCATTCCCATCTCCAGGGATGGATTCAATCATCATAAAGATAAGGACATCCATAGTTTGGGCAAGGAATTCTCTCTCTCTACCCCACTCCCCTTATTGGATCTGAATGACAAATTATGTAGCCCTGGACCAGTAATGAGTTACAGAACATGAAGAGGGACATAAAATAACAGACTGGGTCCTTGAAGATATCATTGACCCTCAATATGTCTACCCTATAACTAGACTCTCCATACATGTGAGCCAATAAATTCTTATATTTTAAGCATGTTTTAGTTGAGTAGTTTGAAACTTAAAGCTTCCTAACTTCTACATCTTGCCTTTTAAAAGTCTATTCTTAAGCATTTTATGTAGTTTTATGTCAGTTAGCCTGCTTCTTACAAATTAGATGTTTAAAATGAGTCTATCTTAGATGCAAGAAAATAGAGAATTCTTAACTGAGGTGAGATGTACCTCTAATTTTCCTGGAAATGTGAAAAAAACTTTCTGACACTAGAATATTTAAAAAAATGTACTATTGACAGTACAACATAGTACCAAGATTCCAATTTATCAGAAAAAAAAAACTTAATGAGGGATTTGCAATTGGTATTTCACAGCACATTTATCTGTCATAATATTGTAGTTGGGATGATATCTTAGATAATATGTGTTAGAATTGCTTTATATGCAAAGGTCAACAATAAGCTCTCCCATAGCACCTCTTGACATTAAAAAAAAAGTTACAGGTATAATGGCTCAATGAAAGATCCTTGAGGTCTTTTATTGTACATTCAAATATCATTTCTATCATCCAAGAGATTTTTGATAACAGGGAGAGTAGAAAACAGGAAAAGCATGGTTCAGAAATATGAATTTCTTAGAAATATTAGCAGTATATATACCATAGAAAGTTACACCACATGTTTCCATGATTTGTAGGGTACACTATTCTTAGCAGTTCTAAATTATTGCAAATTCCAGAGTGTATTTATGGAAGTGAGTAGATGAAGTGAAAGGTGACTGAAAAACAAGTGATCATGAGAGAAAGGTGCTGAGTGAGTTATCTAGTTGGATATTGACTTGAGCATGTATTAAGGAATCTGTGCTCATGATGGTTTCTGAGGAGGCACAATCATGATGAAACTTGGTCTGTTTCTGGCCTCTACAAAATTGGTTTCTAGTAAGGTGTTCATGTATAGGCGATTGTGAATAGCAAATATATGCATACATGAATGTTATTATTAAAAATAAATCAGACTGTGAGATGTGAAGGGTCAGTGAGATAATTGCTGGTACCATGCTGTGTCTTGAGGTATTTGAAGTATAGAGGTCGGAGGAAATGGGATCTGTATGTTCTTACCTTTCTCAGAAAAAAGAATTTGGGAAGGAACAGAAAAATTTAAAACTTTGGATGGATCATATTAACTAAGGCAAAAAGTTTAATAGTTGAATAAATAATAGTAAAGGGAAATTACCCTCTTTTTTATTGTGGTTTGTTGAAGAGTTGTTAAACCCTGGACACTGTAAAAGGCTAGGCCAAGAGGGGCCAGAAAATAAAGAGTGATTGTGCCTATGTGTGTATAAGTCATAGTTTGAAATAATTCTTTTTTAGACTGTGTTATTCAAACCTCATTTTTCAATTTGGTGTGATGTTGAGAGATGTCTATATTTTCCTGGTGTATATCACACCTTATTCTATTAATGAAATATCTTTCCCTTTTATATTGACTTCTTATGCAGCTTTACCCTCTTGCATATTTCTATGTATATCAAGCTCTCTTTGAAGTCAAGGGAGAGCATTCAGGGAACAAGATGAAAATCTGCTAGTTTGTTCATGTATATAAACAAACATCTTCTGTTTTATTGTTTCCCTGTGAACTCTTGCACAGAATTTAAAGATCCAAAGAAAAGCAAATAAGTAGCATGATTCCAACTTGACCTTGAATTACAATATGTATCAACAACTCCAAAGGTGGGATTAGGGAGTCTATTCTGGTGTTGGAAAAACTGAAACCTAAAAGAATAAGTGTCAAAGAGAGTGTCACAATTCATTTATTCACTGCATATTCTGAACAGATATCCATGAATTATTTTTTTTCTTATATATTCTTCATAAAGAAGAGTTTACTGGCACTTGGTGGCAAATTCAAAGAAGTCATCATTATATTCAGTCTTGCTAAAGCAAAGGAGACCCATCTTGAAATAAGGGGGATGTTTAAAATTTCATTTTATAACAAAACAAGTGGACACACTCAGATAGAATATGAGATGGCTTAGTTATTTCCAGAGAACACTTTGTTCGTTAGAAAACTGACTTTCTAAAAATTATTATAATAGCCCATCAATTTCTGTACAGCATTATTATTATAGTGTTGTCGATAGTATTAAATATGTCATTATACTATTGCTGCCAGTCTTTCTGCACAGGAGATAAACAGCAAGCAGTTGTCAGTCTCAGCAATAAACTATAGTGGCAGTAAACTTAATCTGGTGTTAATTATGCCTGCGGAAAACTAAATCAAGCATCAAAAACCACAGATTATTTTAGGCTTCCTTTAGCATAAACATAAAGCCTTGAGGGTCCATAACATGTTAATTTTGTTGACAGTCTTCCATTTTTTGACCAATTGACTTCATGTTTCTGATATACTCTGTCTTGATTGCACTTAGTTCTATCTTCTCTTGGCCTCCAAGCAGCAGTTCGTTAATCCTTCCTACTTTTGTGTATCTAAGCAAGATTACAAACTTCAAATACCTTGTAAAATGAACCTTTATACAACCTTTCAAAACCACTTAAGCGATCCAGTGATGGAAGTACCAGCCTTGTAAGTAAATACAGAACATTTTGGAAATCATGCCAAGTGTTTATTTATGAGCCATTTGTAATTACTAAGCAAGAATGAATGAAAGCTCTGGAAAATGTAAAACAGCAGAGCATACTGCATTAAATTACTATTTAGCCACAATGAGGAAAGGATAATACTGTTTTCTTAAAGCCTGTTTTAACTGAGGAGTGTGATTATGTTCTATAAGATCATTGATAAGTAAATGAAGATTTTTAAACTGCAGAAACTTTGGTAAACTTGTAAAAGATTGTCACTACAAAGAACAAGCAAACAGATATGAACAATGACCATACTTCTTTACAAGAGTTTCTTAAAGTTTTATACACCTAAATGACGACTGATCAAGTAATAAAATTTTTTATTTTGTCTCTTTAAGTTTTTTTTTAAGGATTCCATAATATACTCCTTGAACTCTCCTCTTTCATTTTTCAAGCAGGGCAGAAACCCTCTATGCTTCTGTGCTTTCTCAGGAGTTACTTTCTTTCTCCTCCCTCCTTCCCTCCTTCCCTCCCTCCCTTCCTCCCTTCCTTCCTTCCTTCCCTCCTTCCTCTTGCCTGATTTCCTGTCTACCTTCCTGCTTTCTTCATCTCCATTCTTCCTACCTTTCAGCTCTCTCTCCCTCCCTCTCTCAACTTTATTTATCTCTCTCCATCTCCATCTCTCTGCATTCAAATGAACACTTCTTAAGCACCTACTCTGTATGAGGTCTTGAAGTAACAATATCAAGTAAGGTAAAGTCCTTGCCCTCAAGGAGATCATAACTTAGAGAAAGAAATGGACATGAACATCAAAAAATACAATGTAGAATTCTATAATTAAAAAAAAAACATAGAGTAAGTACCATAATAGAAATATTCACTGGTGCTATAAGAAAACAGATAATGGGCATATAGATCAGACTGACTGGAGGAAGTGATCAAGGATTCTTGGAGATTGTAATGCTTATGATGGACTTTAAGGACAAATAAGCATTTATTGCAGCAATATTCACAATAGCCAAGATATATTTATACACACAAACAGTGAAATATTATTCACCCTTAAAAAAGGAAAGAAATTCTGCAATTTGTGACATAAATGCAGCTAGAAGACATTATGTTAAGCAGAATAAGCAGGACACAGAAAGGAAAATACTATGATACCACTTATATGTGAAATATAAAATAGTCAAATTCATAGAAACAGAAAGTAAGGTGGTGTTTGCCAGGGGCTGAGGGAAAAAGGAAATTAGATGATTTTGGTCAAAGACTACAAAGCTTAAGTTATGCAAGATGTATAAGTTCTGAAGTTCTAATGTACAGCATGGTGACATATGCTAAATGGATAGATCTTAAATCAAGTCTTCTCACCACACACACACACACACACACACACACACACACACTGGTAACTATGTAGAGATGATAGATATGATAATTAACTGGAATGCAGTGATCATTTCAAAATGTATATGTATATCAAAACATCTCATTGTACACTTTAAATGTATACAATTTTATATGTTAATATCTCAATAAAGCAGAACAGATAGGAGTTACATATAATGGATGGATGAAGGGCACCATAAGCAGTAAAATGAACATATACAACAGCATGATGTTATCAAGCATTCAAAATGCTTTCTGGAACCTGTGTGCAGTATACTGAGAGGAGAGCTTACATGTGGAGTATGGTAGGGGACAAGACCACAGAAACAAACATTATTCAGAATATGAAGTGCCTTATGTGCTAAATTTAGGAAACTGACTTCAACTTGGAAGATCTGGGCAGCCTTTGGAAGATTTTCAGCATGAAAATGGCAGAATCATGTTATGGATATGTAAAAGATCACTTTAGAATTATTGTGAAGGAACGGAGGATGAGATAACTTAAGGCAGGAGACCAGGTTAGGGACTGACACAACAAGTAGGCAAGCATGGATGAGACTTGTATAAAGAAATGGTTTTGGAAGAACAAAGGAAGGAATAGATTTGAGAGTTATTGAGTATGTGTTCTCTCAGGACTCAGTTATATCCTGTAACTGTCCTAATTTAGTTATATCCCATACTTGTTTCAAAGCATTTATGACATATGGAGTTGGTGGTGTACTGGTGAGCATAGCTGCCTTTCAAAGCATTTATGACAGTTGTAGCTATTATTCAATCACACCATATACAGTGTCTTGCACAAAACCTTTTACATAGAAAGTGCTCAATAAATGTTTTTGAATAAAATAAAGTGACCTAGAATGTCAAAAAATTGTGGTTTAGAAAATGAGGTGCTGAAGTTTGCTTTTCAGAGATGGAGCAGTTCTAAATTATTGCAAATTCCAGAGTGTATTTATGGAAGTGAGTAGATGAAGTGAAAGGTGACTAAAAAACAAGTGATCATGAGACAAAGGTGCTGAGTGAGTTATCTAGTTGGATATTGACTTGAGCATGTATTAAGGAATCTGTGCTCATGATGGCTTCTGAGGAGGCACAATCGTGATGGAACTTGGTCTGTTTCTGGCCTCTACAAAATTGGTTTCTAGTAAGGTGTTCATGCATAGGCAATTGTGAATAGCAAATATATGCATACTTGAATGCTAATATTATTAAAAATAAATCAGACTGTGAGATGTGATGGGTCACTGAGATAATTGCTTAAAATTAAAACAATAATAATAAAGGAAACAACAATATAATGATATTGGCCAGTTGCAGCCCTTGGTTTATGAGACTTATCTAAACATATACGTGTAAGGAAAATTATCTTGCCACAGATAAACAATAATTTTAGTAGACGAAATGTGCCTTTTAAAATAGAGGATTATTACATCCCATATTTACATGTTTTGGAGTCAAACCTTAGTGTTTCAAACAACAGGAAAATATTAATTAATGTCAAATTTTAAAATATTTTTTGTATATTTAGAAAGACAAATTAACCATGTTTTGTCCTTCAGAGCAGCATTCCCAAACTTTATGTTTGTGGCACATGTACAAAATGATGATATTTGAGCATCATATTGGAGGAAAATAGACCAGACTGTTCATGGTCACAGGGAATGGTACTAGGCTGCCTGGCTGTGTAGTGCCATCCTGAAGGCTGAGAGGATCAATGTCTTGGTACTCCTGTAACCCATTTTGGGCTCATAATAGGGAAACTCTGTCTTTAAATTTCTGGCTTTTAGAATGAACAAAAATATTTGTGATTAACACATCAATTTAAGAACTATTAAAACTTCAGTTCAATAATGGAGAAGACATGGTTACTGCACTAAAAGGATCAGTGTGAAGAGTATTGGCTTCTGCTCATGTGGTGATTATATGTGTTCTAAGAAAAGGGGAGATCTCTAAAATGTATTGAAACAATTTAGGTAAAACTTCTCTTGTTTATAGTCTCATTCTTCTTAGAAGGTAAGTTTTCTCATGAATAAAACAGCTCCAGTCAAGTTTCCCCAAACGTCACATAAATTTGTTCTGAAGTAACAAAAGAAATCAGAAAAAATGACAGTATTCCTTTTAAGAGGTACTGCTAGAGTGTTAACATCCTATGTTATATAATTGCTTCTATACACTATTGATTATTAGTTTCCTTTATCCTTAAATAAGTGTTCTACCAATAAGGTTTAATTTCTTTTTTTTTTTTTTTTTTTTTTGCTGTATGTGGGCCTCTCACTGTTGTGGCCTCTCCCATTGTGGAGCACAGGCTCAGTGGCCATGGCTCACAGACCCAGCCACTCCGCAGCATGTGGGATCATCCTGGAACAGGGCACGAACCTGTGTCCCCTGCATCAGCAGGCGGACTCTCAACCACTGCACCATCAGGAAAGCCCCATTTCCTTATCTTTGTTTTGGTTTACTTTGCATGAGGGGACAGACCCCCAAAAATATATTGCTATAATTTTGTGTCAAGAGCATTCTGCCTATGTTTTCTTCTAGAAATTTTATGGTTTTCAGTGTTACATTTTGGTGTTTACTCCATTTTGAGTTTATTTTTGTATATGGTATGAGAAAATGTTCTAATTTTATTTTTTTACATATAGCTGCCCAGTTTTCTCAGCATCACTTATTGAAAAGACTGTCTTCTCTACATTGTATATTCTGGCATCCTTGTAGTAGATTAATTGATTATAAGTGCATGGGTTTATTTCTGGGCTCTCTATTCTGCATCATTAATCTATGTGTCTGTTTTTGTGTCAGTGCCATACAGTTTTGATTACTCTAGATTTGTAATATATTCTGAAGTCCGGGAGAATGACACCTCCAGCTTTGTTCTTTTTTCTCAAGATTGCTTTGGTTATTCAGGGTTCTGTGGTTTCCTGTGAACTATAGGATAATTTCTTCCAGTTCTGTGAAAAATGTCATGGATATTTCAATAGGGATTGCATTAAACCTGTAGATTGCTTTGAGTAGTATTGAAATTCTAAAAATATTATTGTTTCAAATTCATGAACATGGATATCTTTTCATTTCTTTGTATCATCTTCAATTTCCTTCATCAATGTCTTATAATTTTCAGAGTATAGCACTTTCACTACCTTGCTTAAGTTTATTCCTAGATATTTTATTCTTTTTGATGTAATTGTAAATGGAATTGTTTTCTTGCTTTTTCTTCCTGATAGTTGATAGAAAAGCAACAGTTTTCGGTATATTCTTCTTGTATCCTGAAATATAATTTACTGAATTCACTTATTAGTTCTAATAGTTTTTGGTGGAGAATATTAAGGTTATCTATATATAGTATCATGCCACCTGCAAATAGTGATAATTTTATTTCTTCCCTTTTAATTTGGATGCACTTATTTATTTTTCTTGTCTGATTTCTGTGGCTAGAATTTACAATACTATGTTAAATAAAAGTGATGAGAGTGGTTTTCCTTGTCTTGTTTCTGATTTTAGAGGAAAAACTCTCAGATTTTCATTATTCAGTATGATGTTAGTTGTGGGTTTGTCATAATGTTTTTATTACGTTGAGATATGTTCTCTCAATACCGACCTTGATGACAGTTTTTTTTGTGTGTGTGTGTGGTACGTGGGCCTCTCAATGTTGTGGCCTCTCCCACTGTGGAGCACAGGCTCTGGACACACAGGCCCAGCAGCCACGGCTCACGGGCCCAGCCGCTCCACGGCATGTGGGATCCTCCAGGACCGGGGCATGAACCCATGTCCCCTGCATCGGCAGGCAGACTCTCAACTACTGCACCACCAGGGAAGCCCAACAGTTTTTTTTTTTAATAATGAGCAGATGTGGAATTTTGTCAAATCTATTTTCTGCATCTATTGAGATGATCACATGATTTTTATTCTCTGATTTGTTTATGTGGTGTATCATATTGATTGATTTACCTATATTGAGACATTCTTACATCCCTGGAATAAATCACACTTGGTCTTGGTATATAATCCTTTTTATATATAGTTAAATTCAGTTTTCAATTATTTGGTTAAGAATTTTTACATCTATATACATCAGAGTTACTAGCCTTTAATTTTGTTTTTCTTTTTACTGTCTTTGTCTGGTTTTGGTATTAAAGTAATTGTGGTTTCATAGAATAAATTTGGGAATATACCATTTTCTTCATTTTTTTTGAATATTTTGAGAAGGATAGGTATTATCTCTTCTTTATAAGTTTGGTAGCATTCCTCCATGAAGCCATCCAGTCCTGGATTTTTGCTTGCTGGAAATTTTATTTTTTATCACAAATGTAATTTCACTACTATTAATTGCTTTGCTAAGATTGTATCTTTCTTTCTGATTCAGTTTGGAAAACTTTATGCTTCTAGAAATTTTTACATTTATTCCAAGGTGTCTAATTTGTTGGCGTATAATTGTTCATAATATTCTCTTATAATTTTTTATATCTCTCTAATAGTACTTGTAATTTCTCTTTGTCCACTTTTAATTCTGTAAATTTGGGTACTCCCTTTTTTTTCCCTAATGAATTTGGCTAAAGACTAATCAATTTTGTTTACCTTTGCAAAAAAATCCTTGGTTTTATTGATCTTTTCTATTTTTTGTCTCTAATTTATTCTCTCACTCATCTTTATCATTTCTTTCCTTCTGCTGATTTTGGGCTTTGTTCATCTTTTTCTAATTTCTTTAGATGGTAGGTCGTTTATTTGAGGGGTTTTTTTGGCATGTTTCTTGAGGTAAGTCTGTATCACTATAAATTTCACTCTTAGAACTACTTTTGCTGTGTCCAATAGATTTTGGAAAGTTGTATTTTTATCTTCATTTATCTCAATGTATTTTCCGGTTTCCTCTTTCATTTCTTCATTGGTTTTTTAGTAGCATATCATTTATTCTCCATGTGTTTTTGTTTTTCACATTTTCTTATTTTAATTGATTTCTACTTTCATACCACTGTAGTCAGAAAACAAAATGCTTGTTATAATTTCTACACTCTTAAATTTTTTGAGACTTATTTAGTGGCCTACCATGTGATCTATCCTGGAGAACATTCCATGTGCACATGAAAAGAAGGTGTATTCTTCTCTTCTTACATGGAATGTTCTGTAGATGTCTTTCAAGACAAACTGCTCTATTGTCTTGTATAAGACCAGTGTTTCCTTATTGATTTTTTGTCTGGATGATCTGTTCATTGATGTAAACAGCATATTAAAATCCCCTAATATTATAATATTATTATCAATTTCTCCCTTTATGTCTGTTAATATTTGCTTTAATATTTAGGTGATCTCATAATAGATGCATATTGGTGGGGACAAGATGGCAGAGGAGTAAGACGTGGAGATCAACTTCTTCCCCACAAATACATCAACAATACATCTACCTGTGGAACAACACCTACAGAAAACCTACTGAATGCTGGCAGAAGAACTAAGATTTCCCAAAAGGCAAGAAAATCCTCACATACCTGGGTAGGGCAAAAGAAAAAGAAAAAACAGAGGCAAAAACATAGGGATGGGACCTGCACCCCTGGGAGGGAGATGTGAGGGAGGAAAAGTTTCAAAACACTGGGAAGCCCCTTCAATGCCAGAGACTGGGTGGTGTGGGGCAGCTTCAGAGCCAAAGAGAATAGCACAGCAACAGGGGTCCAGAGGGCAAGACAGAGAGATTCCTGCACAGAGAATAGGTGCCAACCAGCACTCACCAGCCTGAGAGGTTTGTCTGCACACCCACCAGGGTGGGTGGGGACTGGGAGCTGAGGCTTGGGCTTCAGAGGTCACACCCCAGGGAGAGGACTGGAGTTGGCAGTGTGAAGAGAGCCTGAAGGGGCCTAGTGGGCCACAGTTAACCAGAAGGAAGTCCAGGAAAAAGTCTGGACTTTCCTAAAAGACAATAGACAATTGTTTCAGAGTGTGTGATGAGAGGGGATTCAGAGCACTGCCTAAATGAGCTCCAGAGACAGGTGTGATCCACGGCTATCAGCGTGGACACAAGAGATGGGCATGAAATGCTAAGGCTGCTGTCACTGCACCAAGAAACCTGTGAGCAAGCACAGGTAACCACATAGAGTCCACCCCACCCCTCTGGGACCCTGTGCAGCACAACACTATCAGGGTCTGAAGATCAAGGGACAACATGGCTGGGAGAAAACATGGTGCACCTCAGGCTGTTGCAATGACGTGCCAGCCTCTGCCACTGAAGGCTCAGCCCACATTCCAATTACGACCGTACTCCCCACCTCCCTGGCCTGAGAGACCAAGACAGCCCTAATCAGCCACTGCTTTAACCCCCTCCTGTCTGGGTAGGGAGCAGATGCCTGAGGGTACATGCAGAGGCAGAGCCAAAACCAAAGCTGAACCCCAGGAACTGTGCAAACAAAGAAGAGAAAGGGAAATTGCTGCAGGCAACCTCAGGAGTAGCAGATTAAATCCCCACAATCAATGTGATGAACCGTGAATCTGTAGAATACCTGAATAGACAATGAATATCCCCAAAATTGAGTTGGTGGAATTTGGGAACAAATGTAGACGTGGGGTATGCTGTCTGTGACTAATATGTTTCTGATTTCTATGGTTATGTTAGTTTAGATTTTAGAGCTTGTTATCATTGGTAGATTTGTTTATTGGTTTGGTTGCTCTACTCATTTACTTTATTTTTTATTTTTCTTATTTTTTATTTTCTTATTTTTCTTTATTTTGTTTATTTAATATCATTTTATTTTTTTTCTTCCTTTTCTTCTGATCCGTGTGGCTGACAGGGTCTTTGTGCTCCCACAGGGTGTCAGGCTTGAGCCTCTGAGGTGGGAGAGCAGACTCCAGAGCACTGGACCACTGGAGACCTCCCAGGCCCATGTGATATCAATCAGTGAGAGCTCTCCTAGAGATCTCTGTCTCTACTTTAAGTTCCAGCTCCACCAAACTTCCAGCAAGCTCCAGTGCTGGATGCCCCATCCCAAACAATTAGCAAGACAGGAACACAACCCCACCCATTAGCAGACAGGCTACCTAAAATCAGAGTAAGTTTACAGACACACAAAAGCATGCCACTGGACACGGACCTGCCCACCAGAAAGACAAGATACAGTCCCACCACCAGAACACAGGCACCAGTCCCCTGAACCAGGAAACCTACAGAAGCCACTGAACCAACCTCACCCACTAGGGGAAGACAAAAAAACAACAGGAACTACAAACCTCCAGCCTGCAAAGAGGAGACCCCAAACACAGTAAGTTAAACAAAATGAAAGGACAGAGAAAGACACAACAGATGAAGGAGCAAGCTAAAAACCCACCAGACCAAAAAATGAAGAAGAAATAGGCAGTCTACCTGAAAGAGTAATGATACTAAAAATGTTCCAAAATCTCGGAAATATAACGGAAAAATACAATAAACATTTAACAAGGACCTAGAAAAATTAAACAGCAAACAAATAATGATAAACAACACAATAAATGAAATTAAAAATTCTCCAGAAGGAATCAATAGCAGAATAACTGAGGCAGAAGAACGGATAAGTGCCCTGGAAGATAAAATAGTGGAAATAACTATTCCAGAGCAGAATAAAGAAAAAAAAATGAGGACAGTCTCAGAGACCTCAGGGACTATATTAAATGCACCAACATTCAAATTATAGGGGTCCCAGGAGAAGAAGAGAAAATCAAAGGGTCTGAGAAAATATTTCAAGAGATTATAGTCAAAAACTTCCCTAACATGCGAAAGGAAATTGTCAATCAACTCCAGGAAGCAAAGAGATTCCCATACAGGATAAATCCAAGGAGGACCACACTAAGACATATTAATCAAAGTATCAAAAATTAAATACAAAGAAAAATATTAAAAGGAGCAGGGAAAAGCAACAAATAACATACAAGGGAATCCCCAAAGGTTAACAGTTGATCTTTCAGCAGAAATTCTGCAAGCGAAGGGAGTGGCAGGACATATTTAAAGTGATGAAAGGGGAAAACCTACAGCAAAGATTACTCAAACAAGCAAGGATCTCATTCAGATTCAATGGAGAAATTAAAACCTTTAGAGATAAGCAAAAGTTAAGAGAATTCGGCACCACCAAAGCAGCTTTACAACAAAGGTTAGAGAAATTTCTCTAGGCAGTAAACAAGGGAAGGAAAAGACCTACAATAACAAACACAAAACAATTAAGAAAATGATAATAGGAACATACATATCAATAATTACCTTACATGTAAATGGACTAAATGCTCCAACCAAAAGATATAGACTGGCTGAATGGATACAAAAACAAGACACGTATATATACTGTCTACAAGAGACCCACTTCAGACCCAGAGACATATACAGACTGAAAGTGAAGTGATGGAAAAACATATTCCATGCATTTGGAAATCAAAAGAAAGCTGGAGTCATAGCAATTCTCATATCAGACAAAGTAGACTTTAAAATAAGACTATTAAAAGAGACAAACAAGGACACTACATAATGATCAAGGGATCAATCCAAGAAGAACATATACCAATGTAAATATTTATGAACCTAACATAGGGGCACCACAATATATAAGGCAAATGCTAACAGCCATAACAGAAGAAATCAGCAATAACACAACATTAGTAGGGGACTGTAACACCCCACATTAACCAATGGACAGTTCATCCAAAATGAAAAGAAATAAGGAAACACAAGCTTTAAATGACACATTAGAGAAGATGGATTTAACTGATATTTATAGAACATTCCATCAAAAATCAACAAAATACACTTTCTTTTCAAGTGTTCATGGAACACTCTCCAAATATATCATTTCTTGGGTCACAAATCAAGCCTTTGAAAATTTAGGAAAACTGAAATCAAATCAAGTATCTTTTCCAAACACAACGTGATGAAACTAGATATCAATTACAGGTAAAAAAAAACTGTAAAAAATGCAACCACATGGATTCTAAACAAAATGCTACTAAATAACCAAGAAATCACTGAAGAAATCAAAGAAGAAATCAAAAAATACCTAAAAACAAATGATAATGAAAACACGATGACCTAAAACCTATGGGATGCAGCAAAGGCAGTTCTAACAGGGAAGTTTATAGCAATACAATCCTACATCAAGAAACAAGAAACATCTCAAATAAACAACCTAAACTTACACCTAAAGCAATTAGAGAAAGAAGAACAACAACAACAAAAAAATGAAGTTAGCAGAAGGAAAGAAATAATAAAAATCAGATCAGAAATAAATGAAAAACAAATGAAGGAGACAATCAATAGTAAAGATCAATAAAACTAAAAGCTGGTTCTTTGAGAAGATAAACAAAATTGATAAACCAGTAGCCAAACTCATCAAGAAAAAAAGGGAGAAGACTCAAATAAACACAATTTGAAATGAAAAAGGTGAAGTAACAAATGACACTGCAGAAATACAAAGGATCATGAGAGATTACTACAAGCAACTATATGCCAATAAAATGGACAACGTGGAAGAAATGGACAAATTCTTAGAAAAGCACAACTTTCCAAGATAAAACCAGGAAGAAATAGAAAATATGAAAAGACCAATCAGAAGCACTGAAATTGAAACTGTGATTAAAAGTCTTCCAACAAACAAAAGCCCAGGACCAGATGTCATCACAGGTAAATTCTATCAAACATTTACAGAAGAGCTAACACCTATCCTTCTCAAAATCCCCAAACTCATTCCACGAGGCCACAATCACCCTGATACCAAAACCAGAAAAAGATGTCACCAAAAAGGAAAACTACAGGTCAATATCACTGATGAACATCGATGCAAAAATCCTCAACAAAATAGTAGCAAACAGAATCCAACAGCACATTAAAAGGATACCAAAACCAGAAAAAGATGTCACCAAAAAGGAAAACTACAGGTCAATATCACTGATGAACATTGATGCAAAAATCCTCAACAAAATAGTAGCAAACAGAATCCAACAGCACATTAAAAGGATCATACACCATCACCTACTGGGGTTAATCCCAGGAATGCAAGGATTCTTCAATACATGCAAATCAATTAATGTGATACACCATAGTAACAAACTGAAGGATAAAAACCATATGACAATCTCAATAGATGCAGAAAAAGCTCTTGCATTCCTATGCACTAATGATGAAAAATCTGAAAGAGAAATTAAGGAAACACTCCCAACTACCTTGGCAACAAAAAGTATAAAAAACCTAGGAATAAACCTACCTAAGGAGATAAAAGACCTCTATGCAAAAAACTATAAAACACTGATGAAGGAAATCAAAGATGATACAAACATGGAGAGATATACCATGTTCTTGGATTAGAAGAATCAACATTGTGAAAATGACTGTACTACCCAAAGCAATCCACAGGTTCAATGCAATCTCTATCATACTATCAATGGTATTTTTCAAAGAACTAGAACAAAAATTTTACAATGTGTATGGAAACAAAAAAGAAACCCAATAGCTAAAGCAATCTTGGGAAAGAAAAACAGAACTGGTGGAATCAGGCTCCCTGACTTCAGACTATAAGACAAAACTACATTAATCAAGACAGTATGATACTGGCACCAAAACAGAAATATATATCAATAGAACAGGATAGAAAATGCAGAGACAATTCCATGCACATATGGTCACCTTATCTTTAACAAAGGAGGCAACAATATACAATAGAGAAAGAAAGCCTCTTCAATAAGTGGTGCGGGGAAAACTGGACTGTTACATGTAAAGAATGAAATTAGAATACTCCCTAAGACCATACACAAAAATAAACTCAAAATGGATTAAAGACCTTAATGTAAGTCCAGACAGCATCAAACTCTTAGAGGAAAACATAGGCAGAACACTCTATGACATAAATCACAGCAAGATCCTTTTTGACCCACCTCCTAGAGAAATGGAAATAAAAACAAAAATAAACAAATGGGACCTAATGAAAATTAAAAGCCTTTGCACAGCAAAGAAAACCATAAACAAGCCAAAAGGACAGCCCTCAGAATGGGAGAAAACATTTGCAAATGAAGCAACTGACAATGGATTAACCTCCAGAATATACAAGCAGCTCATGCAGCTCAATATCAAAAACAAGCAAATAACCCAATTTAAAAATGGGCAGAAGTCCTAAATAGACATTTCTCCAAAGAAGATATACAGATTGCCAACAAACACATGAAAGGATGCTCAACATCACTAATCATTGGAGAATTTGAAATCAAAACAACACTGTGGTATCACCTCACACCAGTCAGGATGGCCAACATCAAAAAATCAATAAATGCTGGAGAGGGTGTGGAGAAAAGGGAACCCTCTTCCACTGTTGGTGGAAATTTAAATTAATACAGTCACTATGGAGAACAGTGTGGAGTTTCCTTAAAAAAGTAAAAATAGAACTACCATATGGCCCACCAATACCACTACCGGGCATATACCCTGAGAAAACGGTAGTTCAAAAAGAGACATATACAACAATATTCATTGCAGCACTATTTAGAATAGCCAGGACATGGAAGCAACCTAAGTGTCGATCAACAAATGAGTGAATAAGAAGATGTGGCACATATATACAATGGAATATTACTCAGCCATAAAAAGTAATGAATTGAGTAATTTGTAATGAGGTGGATGGACATAGGGTCTGTCGTACAGAGTGAAGTAAGTCAGAAAGAGAAAAAGAAATACTGTGTGCTCACACATATGTATGGAATCTTAAAAAAATGGTTCTAGTGAACCTAGGGAGACGACAGGAATAAAGATGCTGGTGTAGTGAGTGTACTTGAGGGCACAGGGAGGGGGAATTTTAAGCTGGGACAAAGTGAGAGAAAAGCATTGACATATATACACTACCAAATGTCAAATAGAGAGCTAGTGGGAAGCAGCTACATAACACAGGGAGATCAGCTCGGTGCTTTGTTAACACCTAGAGTGGTGGGATAGGGAGGGTGGGAGGGAGGCACAAGAGGGAGTGTATATGGGAATATTTGTATACATATAGCTGATTCACTTTGCTATACAGCAGAAACTAACACAACATTGTAAAGCAATTATACTTCAATAAAGATGTTAAAAAGATATTTATATATATATATATATATTAATGAATATTGTATCCTCTTATTGTATTAATCCCTTCATCATTATATAATGCCTTTCTTCAAATTTTGTTAGATTGTTTTATAGCATACTTTGTCTGATATGAGTATTGCTACCCCAGCTTTCTTTTCATTCCCATTAGCATGAAATATCTTTTTACATCCCCTCACTTTCAGTTTGTTAGTTTCTTTAGATCTGATGTGATTTTCTTGTAAGCAGCACATATACAGATGTTGTTTTTGTATCGTTTCAGCCACTTTATGTCTTTTGGTTGGAGCATTTAGCCCACTTACAGTTAACATAATTATCAATATTTATTTTCTTATTGCCATTTTGTTAATTGTTTTGGGTTTATTCATGCAGGGTTTTTTATTTATTTTAAGCAGCATATAGAGTAGTCTTCTTTTATTCATTGAGCCACCGTATGTCTTTTGATTGGAGTATTATATAAATTGAATTTAAAGTTATTACTGATATGTATGTATTTACTGCTATTTTAAAACTTGTTTTCTGGTTGTTTTTGTAGCTCTTTTCTTTTCTTTTAGTTTCTTCCCTTGTGAATTCATGATTTTCTTTCATGGTGTGCTTGTGTGCCTTTCTCCCTGGTTGTGTATCTATTGAATGTTTTTGTTTTGTCATTACCATGGGGCTCATATATGTTCACCTATGACTATATCTACTTCTTTTTGGTTAGAGTCATTTAAGTTCAAACACATTCTTAATAATCTACATTTTTAAACTTCCCTCCCCCACTTTTAATCTTTTATATATCATATTTTTCTTCTTCATTTTTATTTCAGTTTATTTCAGTTATAGTTTATATTATAATTTTTGTCTTTTAATATTTGTTCTAGCTTATTTAAGTGGTTGACCTATAGTCTTTTCTATATATATTTATTTACTAGTGGGATTTTTTCTTTCCTATAAATTCTTACTCTTTGTCGTAACTTTTTCTTATCCACTTAGAAAAGACCCCTTTAATGCCTTATTTTAGGGTTGGTTTAGTATTGATTAGCTCTTTTAGTTTTTGTTTGTCTGAAAAAATGTTTATATTTCCTTTGATTCTGAATGATAACATTCCTGGGTAGATTATCCTAGGTTGTAGGTTGTTCCCTTTCAGTGTTTTAAATATATTATGCCACTTCCTCTGGCCTGCAATGTTTCTGCAGAAAATCTAGCTAATACCTTTTGGGCATTCCCCTGTATGTGACTTTTTTTTTTCTTTTGCTGTATTTAGAATTCTCTCTTTGTCTTTAACTTTTGCCATATCAGTTATGATATAAGTGGTGTGGATCTCTTTGGGTTTCTCTTATTTGGGACTCTGTGATTCCTGCACCTGGATATCTGTTTTCTGATTTGTATTGGAAAATTTTTCAGCCATGATTTCATCAAATATATTTTTGACCCCTTTCTCTCTCTCTTCTCCTTCTGGGACATTTATAATGCAAATGTTAGCACTCCTGTTGTTGTCTCAGAGGTCCTTTAAACTGTCCTCGTTTTTTAAACTTTTCTTTTTATTTTTGCTGTTCTGATTGTGTGATTTCCATTTTTCTATCTTCCAGATAACTTATTAATTCTTCTCTACCACCTAGCCTGTTGTTAAGTACTTCTAGTTTGTTTTTCATTTCAGTTATTGTATAGTTCAGCTCTGATTGTTTCTTTTTAATATTTTCTAGTTTCTTGTTAAAATTCTTTCTATGTTCATCTATTATTCACAAGTTCAGTTATATTCTTATTAGTAATGCTTTGGACTCTTTATCTAGTAAATAATTTATCTCTGTTTCATTTTTTTAAAGTTTTTGTTTGTTGTTCTTTCATTTAAAACAAATTCCTCTGTCTTCCCCCCCACCTTTTTCTTGTGGTAGGCGGGCCTCTCACTGTTGTGACCTCTCTGGTTGCAGAGCACAGGCTCCAGACGTGCAGGCTTAGAGGCCATGGCTCTCGGGCCTAGCTGCTCCACAGCATGTGGTGTCTTCCCGGACCGGGGCACGAACCCGTGTCCCTGCATTGGCAGGCAGACTCTCAACCACTGCACCATCAGGGAAGCCCTGTCTTCCCATTTTGTTTAACTTTCTGTGCCTTTGTGAAACTGGGTGAAACAGTTACTTATCCCAGTCTTAAAGCGATATTCTTGTGTGGGAACCTCCCTATGCAGTCTGCATGTGGCAAGTGGCTTTAGTGGAAGAACTGGATCTGAAGTTAGTTAGCATAAGTCACATCTTCCCCCAGGGCGTGCTGTCGCCTATCACTTTATTGTGTGCTGGGGCTGGAGGTGGATGGGCTAGAGCCATAGCCACATGTGAACCAGGGCTTCTCCTATACTCAGTGACCATTGCTGCTCTATCAGGTGCAGGGATGGGTACCAAAGCGCTGGAGTAAAACCCCTGAGGTTCAAGTCCTAGCTGCCTCCATTCTCACTAAATGTGCATACTCCCCCACCCCGACAACACCTTTGCCCCTGAGGGGAGCAGCATTGAAGCAAGAGGGGCAAAAGTGGGTGCCTGGTGTGGGCTGGGGCATGCACTGGGATGGTTCTGGCATGAGAGTCAGAGCTCCAGACATTTTCCAATCCATCATCTCTGCAAGTACCAGTAATGGATGCCCAGACCCCATTCAGGTGCAGTGCCAGATCTGAGCTGGTTCTGCGCCCCCCCCCCCAACAAGTGTCCACTCCTCAGCAATGACATCCTTTGCCCTAGTAGGGAGCTGTATCAGAGCTAGAGGAGCTGAGGTGAGTGTATGTTGAGGGTGAGTACATGTTGGTACAGTCATAGGAAATCTGCCAGAGCCCCATTCAGTTTCAATCTGCTTCCTCTGTCTTGTTCCCAGGAGTAAAAAAGCATGTGTATGCCCTTTGAGAGCACAGTCTCAGTTTCTTATATCTCTCCCGTAAGTCCTACTGGTTTTCAAGCCAGCAAAGTGTACTCGTCTTCCTGGCATTGAACCCCAAGTCTGAAGTGTCCAATATGTTGTTCAAACCCCTCACTTCCCAGGGAGGATTTCTGAGCACATAATAGTCCCCTTTATTTCTGTGTCCCCTCCTAGAGTCATGGGTCCTGACATGATCGCTTCTCCTCCCATTCTATCTGACTCCATGTGTATCTTTCATTAGAGCATTGGTTGTAGAAGAGCCTTTCTGCCTGTCACCAGTTTTTTAGTGAGAATTGCTCCACATGTAGATGTATTTTTGATGTTTTCTGTGGGGAGGTGAGCTTAGCTTCCTCCTACTCTGCCACTTTGATCTCCTGTCCTCCGTTTTGTCTAGTTCATTTATACTGCTGTCTGTTCTGTTATTGTGACTATGAAAGTAGGCTACTAAAATACAACAAGATTAAATCTATGTCAACAATTTTTTCTTTGTTCTTATAAATAAGCTAAAAGGAAACAGATCCCCATCAGCAGAACTGATGGTTTTGTTTCACTAAAAATTGTGAATAATAATATTTATTCTAATTGCCAATTACTTTTTAAAAAGTGTATAAGGACCTCCCTGGCCATCCAGTGTTTAAGACTCCATGCTTCCACTGCAGGGGGCACAGGTTTGATCCCTGGTGGGGGAACTAAGGTCCTGCATGTCCCTTGGTGTGTCCAAAATAAATAAATAAATAACAAAAACAAACATCTATCACAAAAAAGTATCTATGAGTGTTCTAGGGGTTTTGCCTTTCTTTAATTGGATACAATGTAGGACATAGATGATAGATAACTAGATAGATAGATTGGTAGATAAGATAATAAAGAAATCTGTCTATTTATCTCAAGTGAGGCTAAGCAAACATTGGCCACTAGAGGGCAGTAGAAGATCAGAATGGGCAGAAACGTGCTGGCTACAGATAGGATCAGTAATTTGACTGTGAGAGCAACTGAAAGAAACTGCCTGACACATCACTTTGGCCCTGAGGAAGAGCCCTGGCCTGGCCTGAAGCACAGAACAGGGTGGAGTCACAACTCAGAGACATAATAATATTGCTATACCTCAAAAGTTCTGAAGTAGATAAGGAATTGAGCAATGTATTTAATGGTTTTAAGAAACAAACAGGAACAAGACTTAGGAATCCAAATCTCAGATTAAATTAGTTTTTAAATCAGGTTATTAATGATAAAATCAAAGTTGTACTGAAATCCAAGCACAGATGAGGAAAGAATGAAATCAAGGTGAGGAAGTAAATAGATTACTGGGCCATGCAGTGTTTTTTCCAACACATTGTGAAAAGATGCCACCTCTTTCTGAAGCATTGCCATGTCTAAATAACATCTAGGTAGATACAGTTTAAAGAATGCAGCTCCTAGACATTTTTAGGCAGCTTGATACTCTTCTGTCCTCAGGTTCATGTCTAAGGAATAGTGAAATCTTTAAAGGGGTATGTTTTGTGAAAAGCTATAAAGAAGATGGACAGAACCCCATTGATGTGGGTTGCTAACCCAATGTTTCCACATAAATGTATCTAATGTTTAAAGCTATCCCCATCCCAATAATCAAACTATTGTGTTCAACTCCAAAAGTACCAGGAACACAAAACTACAATATTAGTTTATATCAGAAAAGTTTATGTGCATTATCGGGACTAAGCAACAGATAATGTGAGTGGAACCCATTATTGGCACTGGAAGACAGTTTATAGTAGACACCGGGCAGCCTGAGGTATTTTTTAGCTGCCAGAATCCACATCCATTCTAATAATATCCTAGTTTCCTTCTAGAGATTTACCTCTTCTCCATTATATTTAGTTTTTGCATGACAATGTTAAATGCACCCATCTCCTACTGCCCAAATCCATACCTCTGACTATGGGTGCTTAGAGGATCAAAAGGTTGGGCACATTACTTAATCTCTGTCAATCAAAGCTATTTTCCTAGACTTTAAATTTTGAAGCAAATAATAAATTCAGAATTCATATTTAGACATAATATATTTTTTTAGAGCTGCAGCTGCAGTGGTGGCAGTAATAGAACTGGCAAACTGGCAATAACTTTTGAATACATGTATCCTTCTTAAAAGACAGGTGCTATAATTTTTATTTCCTGTTTCTCCCTTTTTCAGATCTTCCTAATCTATTAGCTTCTCATTAATACTTTGAGCCTTCTGTATCATTTTGCTAAATTTCTTTTTGCTTAAGTTTGCCAAATTTGCTTTCTGCTGTTTTTCATAAAGGACTTTAATAGAAGAATATTCTGAATGGAAGTGTCTAACACATTACTATAAACAAATTCACTTGTGGAAAGAGAAAGCATTTTATTATCTTGATCACATAAATTATAATAAGCACAGTCTTTTTTATAAGCTGTTGTAATCAGTGTGCAGAATTTGTTCACTAATCTTTGATCAATTGAAAAGAGAGAGAAGATGACCCTTCACAATGTATGGCTTAATAGGCTGTGAACAATGAAACTCCTAGGGAATAATTCACATAGACTAAAATGTAAATGTAACCACCTATAAATGCACAATATGGTAGTGATAATAGAAATGTCAACATGTAGTTGCAAAAATGCAATTAAATTGTACTCTTAATATCACCTGATTTGTGCGTCTATAAAAGTTAGATAATGTCTTGAATGAGTGAATTCCAGTGGTGAATGAGGAGGTCTGTTATCATTAATATGTTGAACCAACATGAAGATAATACTGTAGTATGGAATTCAGGCTATCCTGTAGGTAAGCTCAGGAATACAAGTGTCTAGTAATATTGGGAGAAGGTGGAAATGGTCAAAAAGTTCCAAAAAAATCATTGTTTGCCTGGGTATTAGGTAAGTTAAGCCACTGTATAATGTTACTTGGTCTCAGACCTGGACCCATTAAATGCCATATAACAGTGTTTTAAAGGAGTTTATATCATGGTCAGGAGTGTTATACATCATAAAATTAGTATCCCCTGCACACAAATAACTTATATGATGAATATATATACCACATGTGAAAGACAATCACTGACGGGAAAACAAAGGTTGCTTAACATACATGACATTTATATGTAGAAGTTTATTCCTGCATGAGTGAACCACATATAAACAAACTTAAAATTTCAAAACAAAACTAGAAAAAAAATCTAAAATTCCTAAAATAAATACAAACTTGGGAGCCTAACAGAAACAGATTAAGAGGAATTTTAGGAAATCAGCAAGATGGCAGAACATGAGTTTTAGCACTCATCGACCTATAGAAACACTGATTTTTAAACCACCCATGAATAAGAATACTTTTGTGGGGACCTGGGAGTCGAGTAGAGAAGTTCCAGCATGCAATGAAGTGAAAAGTCTGAAAACAGACATATTAAAGAGGGTAAGAAAAACAGTTTCACTTTACCTGTGTCACCCTCTCCCCCAGGAAAGCACAGTGAATTGCCAAGAGAGTCTTACTTGGCCTGTGATAACTCCCACAGGATAGATGAAAGTGAGAACACACTGGGTTCCTGGCTTTCCATGCTATGCAAGACACTGCCAAGTGACACAGTTCTTTCTCACTCAAATAAGGATACTGAGAGGATTGGCAAAACTGGATAGCTTAAGGGAAGCTAGGAGCAGAAAAAAGTGTCAGGGTTCACAGTAACTGGGCACAAGACTCAACAAAGGAGAATGGATTCTATTAACATCTTTGCAGACTCCATCCAAGAGGCCGTCTCAGAAACCTCATAAAATGTATCACTAACAGATCCACCTCCAACAAGGCTATGTGAATCTCAAGTACTTCCTTTCCATAAGCAGTGTTCCACATATGTCAGCATCTGCAGATCATGCATGTGCATTTGCAGACATTGTCAAGGAAAAATAAAAAGAAAATTCTCATCATGTGGCCTGGATATGGAACATCAAGAGAAAGTGTAAAATTTTAAGACTTAACCCTCAAAAGACAACATGAGGAAGAGAGGATGTATCCATAGAAACAGTCTGAGAGAACTCCAAAATACCTAGGTGACTGGTGAAGGTCTTTTGTTCCTGAAACCAGTTGGTAAATTTTGGAACAGGTAACTACATCTTCAAATGTAAACACAGCAACTCAGGATTTAAAGAAACAGAAAAAAAAAAGAAAGAAAAATAAAGGAAATATGACAACACCAAAGGAACACAATAATTTTCCAGTAACCAAATTCAAAGAAATGGAGATCTATGAATTACCTGACACACAATTCAAAGAGTTGTTTCAAGGAAGCTCAGCAAGCAAGAAGGAAGCAAAGATAAACAACTCAAATAAATAAGAAAAAAATACATGAAGAAAAGTATAAGTTCAACAAAGAGATGGAAATTATAAAAAAGAATGAACAAATTTCTGGATCTGAGGAATAAATGATCAAACTAAAAAATGGAGCAAAGAGCTTCAAAAGTAGACTCAGTCAAGCATAAGAGAGAATCTATAAACTCAACAAGAGGTCATTTGAGGAGGTTGGAGAAAAGATGGCAGAGTAGAAGGACTTGAGCTCACCTTTTCTCACAAAACACCAAAGTCACAACTAACTGCCAAACAACCATCAACAAAAAGAATTGGACCTAACAAAAAAGATATTCTACTTCCAAAGACAAAGAAGAAACCACAACAAGATGATAGGTGGGGTGCATTTGTGATACAATTAAATCCCATACCTGCCAGGTGGGTGGCTCACAAACTGGAAAATAAGCATATCGCAGAGGTTCTCCCACAAGAGTGAGAGTTCTGAGCTGCACGTCAGACTCCCAAGCCTGGGAGTCTGGAAACAGGAAGAGGAGTCTCCAGATCATTTGGCTTTGAGGGCCAGCAAGGCTTGATTTCAGGACCTCCACAGGTCTGGAGTAAACAGAAACTCCACTCTTGGAGGGTGCACACAAGGTCTCCTGTGCACCAGGAACCCAGGGAAAAGGCAGTGATTTCAAAGGAGCCTGGATCAGACCTACCTGCTGGTCTTGGAGGGTCTCCTGGGAAAGTAAGGGGTGGCAGTAGCTTACTAGGAAAAAGGACCCTGGTGGCAGAGGTACTGGGAAGTACTCATTGGCATGAGCTCTCCTGGAGGCCACCATTTTGACACCAAGACCTGGCCCCACCCAACAGTCTGCAGGCTCCAGTGCTGGTATGTCTCAGGCCAAACAATCAATAGGGTTGGAACACAGCACAATGCATCAGCAGACAGGGTGTCTAAAATCATCCTGAGTCCACAGACTCATCTAAACGCACCTCATGACACAGCCCTGCTCACCAGAAGGACAAGAGCCAGCTCCACCCAAGCAGCAGATAGGCACGAGTCTCTCACACCAGGAATCCTGCACAAGCCTCTTCAACCAACTTCACTGACCAGGGGGCAGAAACCAGAAGCAAGGGGAAATACAACTCTGTAGCCTGTGGAACAGAAACAGCAGTCACAGAAAGTTAGCCAAAATGATATGGCAGAGGAATATGTTTCAGACCAAGAAACAAGATAAAACACAGAACAACAAATTGAAGAGGAGATATGCAAACTATCTGAAAAAGAATTCAAAGTAATGATACTAAAGATGACAAAAGATCTCTGGAAAAGAATGGAGACACTGACCAAGAAGATACAAGAAATATTTAACAAAGAGCTAGAAGATATAAAGAACAAACAAAGATGAAAAATAAAATAACTGAAGTGAAAAATACACTAGAAGGAATCAATCAATAGGAGAATAAATGAGGCAGAAGAATGGGTAAGTGAGCAGGAAGACACAGTGATGGAAATCACTGTCATGGAACAGAATAAAGAAAAAAAGAATGAAAAGAATGTGGACATCTTAAGAGGCCTCTGGGACAATGTTAAATGCACCAACATTCACATTATATGAGTCTCAGAAAGAAAACAGAGAGAGGAAGGGTCTGAGAAAATATCTGAAAACATAATAGATGAAAACTTCCCTAACATGGGAAGGGAAACAGTCACCCAAGTCCAGGAAGCTTAGAGAGTGTCATAAAGGATAAATTCAAGGAGAAACATGCCAAGACAAATATTAATCAATTTGACAAAAATTAAAGACAGAGAAAATATTAAAAGCAACAAGGGAAAAGCAACAAATAACATACAAGGAAGTCCCCATAAGGTTCTAACTAAGTTTTCAGCAGAAACTCTCCAGGCAAGAAGGGAGTGGCACAATATATACAAAGTAATGAAAGGGAAAAACCTACAAACAAGAATAATTTAACCATCAAAGCTCTCATTCAGATTTGATGGAAAAATCAAAAGCATTACAGACAAGCAAAAGTTAAGACAATTCAGCACCACCAAACCAGCTATACAACAAATGCTAAAGGAACTTCTCTGAGTAGAAAAGAAAAGGACACAACTATAAAAAAGATAATTACAAATGGGAAAGCTCACCCATAAAGGAAAACATACAGTAAAGGTAGGAAGTTAAACACACACAAATACGATATCAAAACCAGCAATTGTGAGAAGAGAAGGGTATAAATGCAGGATATTGTAAATGAATTTGAAACTAAAAAAGAGCAACTTAAAAGAATCTTGTTTATTTAACATGCCATAACAAAATGTTCTGCTTACCACAAACCAAAAATCTACAATAGTTACACACACATAAAAGAAAAAGGAATCCAAGCACAACACTAAATTTAGTCATCAAATCAGAAGAGAAGAGAACAAACGAGGAAAGGAAGAAAAAAGACATAAGAACAAATCCAAACAATTTACAAAATGACAGTAAGAACATACATACTGATAATTACCTTGAATATAAATGGAGTAAATGCTCCAACAAAAAGACATAGAATGGCTGAATGAATTTTTTTTAAAAAGACATATATATGCTACCTACAAAGGAACCACTTCTGATTTAGAGACACATACAGATTCAAACTGAGGGGATGGATAAAGGTATCCCATACAAATGGAAGTCAAAAGAAAGCTGGAATAGCAATAATCATATCAGACAAAATTGGCTTTAAAATAAAGATGGTTACAAGAGACAAAGAAGGACATTACATATGATAAAAAGGATCTATCCAAGAAGGAGATATAACAATTATAAATATATATGACCCCAAAAAAGGAGCACCTCAATATATAAGGCAAATGCTAACAGTTATAAAAGGAGAAGACAACAAGGCAATAATAGTGGGGGATTTTAACACCCTATTTTCATCAATGGACAAATCATCCAGACAGAAAATCAATAAGGAAACACCATCCTTAAACGAAACACTAGACCAGATGAACTTAAGTGATATTCATACAGCATTCCATGCAAAAGCAGCAGAATACAGCCATAAAAAGAAACGAAACTGAGTTATTTGTAATGAGGTGGATGGACATAGAGTCTGTCATACACAGTGAAGTAACTCAGAAAAAGAAAAAAAAATAACCATATGCTAACACATATATATGGAATCTAAAATTAAAAAAAAAAATGTTATGAAGAACGTAGGGGCAGGACAGGAATAAAGACCCAGACATAGAGAATGGACTTGAGGACATGGCGAGGGGTAAGGGTAAGCTGAGACAAAGTGAGAGAGTGGCATGGACTTATATATGTTACCAAATGTAAAATAGATAGCTAGTAAGAAACAGCCACATAGAACAGGGAGATCAGCTCGGTGCTCTGTGACCACCTAGAGGGGTGGGATAGGGAGGGTGGGAGGGAGACACAAGAAGGAGGAGACATGGGGATATATGTATATGTATAGCTGATTCACTTTGTTATAAAGCAGAAACTAACACACCACTGTAAAGCAATTATATTCCAATAAAAATTGTTAATAAAAAAAGGAGCAGAATACACATTCTTCTCAAGTGCACATGGAATATTCTCTAGGATTGATCACATACTGGGCCACAAAGTGAGCTTTGGTAAATTTAAGATAATTGAAATCATAATAAGCAACTTTTTTCAAACACAATGCTATGAGATTAGAAATAAACTTCAAGAAAAGTATGTAAAAAACACAAGCACATGGAGGCTAAATGCAACTAAACAACCTATGGATCACTGAAGAAATCAAAGAAGAAATCAAAAATTACCTAGAGACAGGGTCTTCCCTGGTGGTGCAGTGGTTGAGGGTCCGCCTGCCAGTGCAGGGGACATGGGTTTGTTCCCCGGTCCGGGAGGATCCCACATGCCGCGGAGCGGCTGGGCCCGTGAGCCATGGCCGCTGAGCCTGTGCATCCGGAGCCTGTGCTCTGCAACAGGAGAGGCCACAACAGTGAGAGGCCTGTGTACTGCCAAAAACAAAAACAAAAACAAAAAACCTAGAGACAAATGAAAATTAAAACATGACAGTTCAAAACTCATGGGATAGAGCAAAAGCAGTTCTAAGAGGGAAGTTTCTAGCAATAAATTCTTACCTCACGAAACAAGAAAAATCTCAAATAAACAACCTAACTTTACGTCTAAAGCAACTAGAGAAAAAAACAAAACCCAAAGTTAGTAGAAGAAAAAAAATCATAAAGATCAGAGCAGAAATAAATGAAATAGAAATGTGGAAAACAACAGAAAACATTAATAAAACTAAAAGCTGGTTGTTTGAAAAGAGGAACAAAACTGATAAACCTTTAGACATACTTATCCAGAAAAAAAAAGGAGAGGGCTCAAAGTAAAAAATAATAAGAATAAAAAATACAAATGAAAAATGAGAATTTACAGCTGACACCAAAAATAAAATTTAAAAATTACAAAGGATCATAAGAGACTACTACAAGCAACTATATGCCAATAAATTGGACAACCTAGAAGAAATGGACAAATTCTTAGAAAGGTACAGTTTCCCAAGACTGAACCAGGAAGAAAGAGAAAATATGAACAAAGCAATCACAAGTACTAAAATTGAAACTGTGATGTAAAAACTCCCAACAAACAAAAGTCCTGTACCAGATGGCTTTGCAGGCAAATTCTATCAAACTTTTAGAGAAGAGTTAACACCTATCCTTCTGAAACTATTCCAAAAAATTGTAGAGCAAGGCACACTTCTGACCTCATTCTATGAGGTCACCATCACCCGGATACCAAAACCAGACACATACACTAAATCCCCTACATATGAACGAGTTGCATTCTGAGAGCACGTTCTTAGGTCCAATTTGTTCATAAATCCAGCAAAGTTAGCCTAGGTACCAAAGTAACAATATCTGCTATATAGTACCGTACTGTAATAGGTTTATAATACTTTTTACAGAAATAATACATAAAAACACAAAAATAAAGAAAATATTTTTAATCTTACAGTACAGTACCTTGAAAAGTGCAGTAGTACAGTACAACAGCTGGCATAAAAGGGCTGGCATCGAGTGAACAGTCAGAAAGAGTTACTGACTGGAGGAAGGAGAGGAGGTGGGAGATGGTAGAGCTGAAGGATCATCAGCAATAGGAGATGGAGGGCAAGCTTCAATTTCACTCACACATGATGTTGATGGCACATGTCCAGGTTCCTTGCTGCATTCAATTCTATCTACCCACTTGAAAAAAATAATCCAGAATGTCTGGGTAGTAGCTCTTTTTTTCTTCTCATAAATGATATGGTAGCAATGGATTGCATTCTGAATGGCTGCTGAAACCTTCATGTACTGTTCTATATTCGAGTCTTGTGCCTCAAAAACTAACAGTGCCTCCTCAAATAAAGAAAATCCCCTTGCCACTTCCTGCATCATGAATCTCTTCAGTTCTTCAGTTACTCCTTCTTCCTCTTGTCTCTCTTCATCCTTTTTTGTGGGTTCCAATTCCATCAGGTCTCCATTAGTAAGCTCCTCGTGTTGCACAGCAAGGAGTTCAACATAGTCATCCTCTTGCAGATCTAGCTCCAAATTCTCACTGAGGGTCACTATGTTGCTGAAGGCCTCTTTGGACTCCTCATCCACCTTCTCAAATCCACGAAAATCATGAACAAACTGCAGGCAAAAGTTCTTCCAAACCCCATACATGGTGATGGCCATAACCTCACGTCAAGCAAAGTCAATGATTTTTTTAAGGCCTTGTAGATGTTATAGTCTTTCCAAAATTGTTGCAAGGTTGTTCCTGATTTTTCACTCACCTTTACTGCCTGACAAAAAAGTGTGACATAAATAATATTTCTTGAAAATCACTATAACTCCCTTATCCATAGGTTGGATGAGCAACGTAATATTTGGTGGCAGATATACTACTTTGATGTTGGGATAAAAGTCATCCATGAATGTGGAGGTGGCCTGGAGCATTGTTGAGAAGCAAAAGAATGTTAATGGGACGTCCTCCTCCAAGAAGTATTTCTCTACCTCCAGGAAAAAGTGGTGGAAAAACCAGTCCTGGAAAATGGAATGTGTAACCCAGGCTTTGGGGTTACACTTACACACAACAGGAAGAGAGCCATTGCCTATGTTTTTAAGGGTTCTTGGGTTCTCTGAATGATAAACTAAGAGAGGCTTCAGCTTCATTTCACTGGAATCATTGTCACCAAACAAAAGAGTTAGCCTGTCCTTTACTGCTTTATAGGCTGGCATCAACATTTCCACCATACTAATGTTTTTCCTGAAGTGCTTCAGGAAATTCCTGGGCAGCTATGATATCTGCACTCACTGCCTCACCACTTACTTTCATGCTGTGATGCTTAGCCCTAGCCTTGAACCAATGAAACCAGCGATGGCTGGCATTAAAAAATGTACCTTCTGATTCTTCACCTTGTTTATTCTTCAAGTCTTCATAAAGGTTTTTAGCTTTCTCTTGAATCATCATTAAGTGGAGTGGGACTGGACAATAATGCTGATTCTGCATCCACACACTGATAAGTTTCTCCATCTCCTCCATCATTTTCCCACCCTTCTTTGATATTACTGTTGATGTCATCAGCATAGCAGGCATCACATATTCAATGATCTTCTCCTTGTTCTTTAGAATCATGCTGATCATTGAACAATTCATGTTATAAGAACAAGTGATGGAAGGACCTTAAAGATGATGGAGGAGTAAGATATGGAGATCACCTTCTTCCTCATAAATACATCAAAGATACATCTACATGTAGAACAACTCCTCAAGAACACCTACTGAACACTGACAAAAGACTTCAGACTTCCCAAAAGGCAAGAAATTCCCCATGTATCTGGCTAGGGAAAAAGAAGAAACAGGACAAAAGAATAGGGACAGGACCTGCATCACTGGGAGGGAACTGTGAAGGAGGAAAAGTTTCCACACAGAAGGAAGCCCCTTCACTGGTGGAGATGGGTGTGTGTGCAGGGGATGTGAAGCTTTGGAGCCATGGAGGAGAACACAGCAACAGGGGTACAGAGGGCAAAGTGCAGAGATTCCCACACAGAGGATCAGTGCCGACCAGCACTCACGAGCCTGAGAGGCTTGTCTGCTCACCCGCTGGGGTGGGTGGGGGCTGGGACCTGAGGCTTGGGTTTCAGAAGTCTGATCCCAGGGAGAGGAGTGGGGTTGGCTGTGTGAACACAGCCTAAAGGGGGCTAGTGCACCACAGCTAGGTGGGAGGGATTACGGGAAAAACTCTGGACCTGCCTAAGGGAAAGAGACCCTTGTTTTGTGTTGCATGAGGAGAGGGAATTCCTTCCCTGTCTGTCCACAGAAGGCAGAGCACTGCTTAAATGAGATCCAGTGATGGATGCAAGCCACAGCTATCAGTGTGCACCACAGAGAGGGGCATGGAATGCTAATGATGCTGCTGCAGCCAACAAGAATCCTATGTGCAAGCACAGGTCACTATCCACAAATCCTCTCCTGGGAGTCTGTGCAGTCTGCCACTGCCAGGGTCCCATGATCCAGGGAAAACATCCCTGGATAACACATGGCACGCTCAGGCTGTTGCAATATCACACTGGCCTCTGTTGCCATAAGCTTGCCCCACATTCCATACCCCTCCCACTCCCCAGCCTGAGTGAGCCAGACCCCTTAATCAGCCGCTGCTTTAACCCCCTCTTCTCTGGGGGAAGAACAGATGCCCGAGAGCAACCTACATGTAGAGGCCAGGCCAAATCCAAAGCTGAACCCCAGGACCTGTGCGAACAAAGAAGAGAAAGGGAAATTCCTCCAAGCGGCCTCAGGGGCAGCAGATTAAATTTCCACAATCATTTTGATGTACCCCACATCTGTGGTACCTGAATAGAAAATGAATCATCCCCAAATTGAGGCAGTGGACTTTAGGAACAACTGTAGACTTGGGATTTGCTGTATGTTACTGACTAGTTTCAGATTTATGTTTATCTTAGTTTAGTTTTTACAGCTTGTTATCATTGGTGGATTTGTTTATTGGTTTTGTTGCTCTCTTCTTTTTTTAATTATTTTTTATTTTTTATTTAATAATATTAAAAAAATGAATTACTTTATTTTTTGCTTTCTTCCTTTCTTTCCTTCCTTCTTTCATTCTTTCTTTCCTTCTTTTTTTCTTCCTTTTCTTCTGAGGCATGGGGCTCACAGGGTATCTGTGCTCTGGCCAGGTGTCAGGCCTGAGCCTTGCAGATCGAAGAGCCAAGTTCAGGACATTTGACAACCAGAGACCTCCTGGCCCCATGTAGTACCAATTAGCAAGAACTCTCACAGAGATATCTGTTTAAACGCTAAGGCCCAGCTCCACTCAAAGACCAGCAAGCTACAGTATTTGACAACCCATGTCAAATAATTAGAAAGAAAGGAACAGAACCCCACACAGAGAGGCTGCCTAAAATCAAAATAAGTGCACTGACACCCCAAAACACACCACCAGACTCAGTCCTGCCCACCAGAAAGACAAGATTCAGACTCATCAACCAGAACACAGGCACCAGTCTCCTCCACCAGGAAGCATACAAAACTCACTGAACCAACCTTACTCACTGGGGTCAGAAAACAAAAACAATGGGGACTACAAACCTGCAACTTGTGAAAAGGAGACCCCAAACACAGTAAGGTAAGAAAAATGAGAAGACAGAGAAATACACAGCAGATGAAGGAGCAAGGTATAAAACCAACAGACCAAACAAATGAAGAGGAAATAGGCAGTCTACCTGTAAAAGAATTCAGAGTAATTATAGTAAAGATATCCAAATCTTGGAAATAAAATGACGAAAGCAGAGAAAGCTATAAAAATGACGTAGAAGAACTAAAGAGCAAACATCAACGATGAGCAACACAATAAATGAAATTAAAAAATATCTAGAAGAAATCAATAGAAAAATAACTGAAGCAGAAGAACAGATAAGTGACCTGGAAGATAAAATAGTGGAAATAACTACTGAAGAGCAGAATAAAGAATAATGAAAAGAATTCAGGACACTCTCCAAGGTCTCTGGGACAACATCCAATGCACCAACATTTGAATTATAGGGGTCCCAGAAGAAGAAGAGAAAAAGAAAGGGAATGAGAAAATATTTGAAGAGATTATAGTTGAAAACGTCCCTAATATAGGACAGGAAATCAAGTCCAGGAAGCACAGAGAGTCCAATAGATGGATAAATCCAAGGAAAAACACGCCAAGACACATATTAATCAAACCAATAAAAATTAAATACAAAGAAAAAAACTATTAAAAGCACCAAGGGAAAAGCAAAAAATTACATACAAGGGATCACCATAAGGTTAATAGCTGATTATTCAGCAGAAACTCTGCAAACCAGAAGGGAGTGGCATGACTTATTTAAAGTAATAAAAGGCAAAAGCCTACAACTAATATTATGCTACCTATCAAGGATCTCATTCAGATTTGATGGAGAAATTAAAATTTTACAGACAAGTAGAAGCTAACAGAGTTCAGCACCACCAAACCAGCTTTACAACAAATGTTAATGGAACTTCTCTAGGCAGGAAACACAAGAGAAAGAAAGACCTACAAAAACAAACCCAAAACAACTAAGAAAATGGTAATAGGAGCATACATATCGATAATTACCTTAAATGTAAATGGATTAAATGCTCAAAGGAAAAGACACAGACTTGCTGAATGGATACTAAAATAAGAACAATATATACGCTGTCTAGAAGAGACCCACTTCAAACCTAGGAACACATACAGGCTGAAAGTGAGGGGATGGGAAAAGATATTCCCTGAAAATTGAAATCCAAAGAAAGGTGGAGCAGCAATTCTTATATCAAACAAAATAGACTTTAAAATAAAGAATATGACAAGAGGAAAAGAAGGA
This sequence comes from Mesoplodon bidens, assembly GCF_964165515.1. NCBI lineage: Eukaryota > Metazoa > Chordata > Mammalia > Artiodactyla > Ziphiidae > Mesoplodon > Mesoplodon bidens. The sequence continues at coordinate 75,140,243 of NC_138163.1, forward strand.
CCCTGCACAATGATCAAGGGATCAATCCAAGAAGAAGATATAACAATTGTAAATATTTATGCACACAAAAAAGGAGCACCTCAATACATAAGGAAAATGGTAACTGCCATAACAGAAGAAATTGACAGTAGCACAATAATAGCAGGTGTCTTTAACACCCCACTTTCACAAATGGACAGATGATCCAAAATGAAAATAAATAAGGGAACACAAGCTTTAAATGATAAATTAAACAAGATGTACTTGATTGATATATATATAAGACTTTCCCCCAAAGACAGCAGAATACACTTTCTTCTCAAGTGCCCATGGAACATTCTCCAGGATAGCTCGTATCTTGGGTCACAAATCACGCCTTGGTAAACTTAAGAAAATTGAAATTGTATCAAGTACTTTCCCGACCACAATGCTATGAGACTAGATAACAAAAACAGAAAAAAAGCTATAAAAATACAAACACATGAAGGTTGCAATATGCTGATAAATAACCAAGAGATCACTGAAGAAATCAGACAGGAAATTAAAAAAAATACCTAGAAAAAAAAGGTAATGAAAACATGATAGTCCAAAACCTATGGGAGACAGCCAAAGTAATTCTAAAAAGGAAGTTTATAGCAGTACAATCCTACCTCAATAAATAAGAAAAATCTCTAATAAACAACATAACCTTATACCCAAAGCAATTAGAGAAAGAAGAAAACAACAAAAAAATTCCAAAGTTGACAGAAGGAAAGAAATCATAAAGATCAGATCAGAAATAAAGGTAAAAGCAATGAAGGAAACAATAGCAAATATCAAAAAATCTAAAAGTGAGTTCTTTGAGAAGATATACAAAATTGACAAACTATTAGCCAGACTCAATAAGAAAAGGGAGAAGATGCAAATCAACAGCATTAGAAATGAAAAAGGAGAAGTAACAACTGGCAATGTGGAAACACAACAGACCATGAAAGATGATGATCTCTCATGATTGGCATCTATATGCCAATAAAATGGAAAAATTGGAAAAATGGACAAATTCTTAAAAAAGCACAACCTTCCGAGACTAAACCAGGAAGAAACAGAAAATATACACAGACCAATCACAAGCACTGAAGCCAAAACCGTGATTAACACTCTTCCAGCAAACAAAAGCCCAGGAGAAGATGGCTCCTCAGGCGAATTCTATCAAACATTTAGAGAAGAGCTAACACCTATCCTTCTCAAACTCTTCCAAAATATAGCAGAGGGAGAAACACTCCCAAACTCATTCTATGAGGCCATCATCACCATGATACCAAAACCAGACAAAGAAGTCACATAAAAGAAAACTACAGGCCAATATCAATGATGAACACAGATGCGAAAATCCTCAACATAATACTAGCAAACAGAATCCAGCAGCACATTAAAAGGATCATACACCATGTTCAAGTGGGGTTTATCCCAATAATGCAAGGATTCTTCAATATATACAAATTAATCAATGTGATACACCATATTAACAAATTGAAGGAGAACAGCCATATGATAATCTCAATAGAGGCAAAAAAAAGTTTTTGACAAAATTCAACACCCATTAATGATAAAAACACTCCAGAAAGTAGGAATAGAGGGAAATTACCTCAACATAATCAAAGCCATAAATCACAAACTCACAGGAAACATTGTGCTCAATGGTGAATATCTGAAACCATTTCCACTAAGATCAGGAACAAGAGAAGGTCACCACATTATTCAACATAGTTTTGAAAGTTTTATCCACAGCAATCAGAGAAGAGAAAGAAATAAAAAGAATCCAAATCAGAAAAGCAGAAGTAAAACTCATTGGTTGCAGATGACATGATACTACATATACAGAATCCTAAAGATGCTACCAGAAAACTACTAGAGCTAAATCAATCAATTTAGTATAGTACCAGGATACAAAATTAATGCACAGAAATCTCTTGCACTCCTATACACTAACAAAAATTCTGAAAGAGAAATTAAGGAAACACTCCCATTTACCATTGCAACAAAAAGAATAAAATACCTAGGAATAAACCTACCTAATGAGAAAACAGACCTGTATGCAGAAAAGTATAAGACACTAATGAAAGTAATCAAAGATGATACAAACAGATGGAGAGATACACCATTTTCTTGGGTTGGAAGAATCAACGCTGTGAAAGTGACTATACTACCCAAAGCAAACTGCAGATTTAATGCAATCCCTATCAAACTACCAATGGCACTTTTCACAGAACTAGAAGAGAAATTCCACAATTTGTATGGAATTTAAAAAGACCCTGAATAGCTAATGCAATCCTAAGAAAGAAAATGAAGCTGGAGGAATCAGGCTCCCGGTCTTCAGAATATACTACAAAGCTACAGTCATCAAGACAGTATGGTACTGGCACAAAGACAGAAATATAGATCAATGGGACAGGATACAAAGCCGAGAGCTAAACCCACGCACATATGGTCACCTTATCTTTGATAAAGAGACAAGAATATACAGTGGAGCAAAGACAGCCTCTTCAATAAGTGGTGCTGAGAAAACTGGACAGCTACATGTAAAAGAATGAAATTAGAACACTATCTAAACCCATACACAAAAATAAACTCAAAATGGATTAAAGACCTAAATATAAGGCCACACACTATAAAACGCTTAGAGGAAAACATAGGAAGAACACTCTTTGACATAATTCATAGCAAGATCCTTGTCCATAGCAAGATCCATGTCCTAGAGAAATGAAAATAAAAACAATAATAAACCAATGAGACCTAATGAAACTTACAATACTTTGCACAGCAAGGGAAACCATAAACAGGATGAAAAGGCAACCCTCAGAATGGGAGAAAATATTTGCAAACGAAACAACTGACAAAGGATTAATATCCAAAATATACAAGCTGCTCATGTAGCTCAACATCAAAAAAAAAAAAACCCAACAATCAACCGAATCCAAAAATTGGCAGAAGACCTAAATAGACATTTCTCCAAAGAACATATACAGATTGCTAACAAACACATGAAAGGATGCTCAACATCACTAATTATTAGAGAATTACAAATCAAAATGACAATGATGTATCATCTCACGTCAGTCAGAATGCCTATCATCAGTAAATCTACAAACAATAAATGTGTGGAGTGTGGAGAAAAGGGAGCCCTCTTGCATTGTCGGTGGGAATGTAAGTTGATGCAGTCATTATGGACAACAGTATGGAGGTTCCTTAAAAATACTAAAATTAGAACTACCATAGGACACAGCAATCCCACTACTGGGCATGTACACTGAGAAAACCCTAATTCAAAAAGAGTCATGTTCCAAAATGTTCATTGCAGCTCTACTTACAATAGCCAGGAGATGAAAACAACCTAAATGTCCATCATCAGATGAATGGATTAAGGAAATGTGGCACATATATACAATGGAATATTCCTCAGCCATAAAAAGTAATGAAATTGAGTTATTTGTAGTGAGGTGCCTGAACCTAGAGTCTGTCATACAGAGTGAAGTAAGTCAGAAAGAGAAAAACAAATACTGTATGCTAACACATATATATGGAATTTAAGAAAAAAAAAAGGTCATGAAGAACATAGGGGTAAAACGGGAATAAAGACACAGACTTACTAGAGAATGGACTTGAGGATATGAGGAGGGGGAAGGGTAAACTGTGACAAAGTGGGAGAGTGGCATGGACATATATACACTACCAAATGTAAAATAGACAGCTAGTGAGAAGCAGCCGCATAACCCAGGGAGATCAGCTCCATGCTTTGTGACCATCTAGAGGAGCGGGATAGGGAGGGTGGGAGGGAGGGAGACATAAGAGTCAAGAGATATGGAAACATATGTATATGTGTAACTGATTCACTTTGTTATAAAGCAGAAACTAGCACACGATTGTAAAGCAGTTATACTCCAATAAAGATATTAAATAATAATAATAATAATAATAATAATAATAACATAAAATAGGAGGAATCCACTTACCCAATTTCAAGACATTATATGGCTACAGTAATCAAGATTGTGTAGTATTGCGAGACAAGTAGATACACAGATCAATGGAAAAGAACAGAGGACACAGAAATAGATGCACACAAATATCCCCAACTGATCTTTTGACAAAAGTTCAAAAGCAATTCGAGGAAGGATAGGTGGTCTTTCAACATATTGTTGAAACCGTGACATATCTAGGCAGTAAAATAAACCTTGATCTCAGTCTTACTGCTAACACAAAATTAACTCAAAATGTATCAAAGACTTAAAGGTAAAATGTGAAGCTATTAACCTTTTAGAAAAAATAAATGAGAAAATCTTCAATATCTTGGACTAGACAGAGTTGTTAGTCTTGATAAAAAAGACATGATCCATAAAAGGAAAAAATTAATAAGTGGACTTCATTAAAAATAAAATGTTTTACTGTGCATAGGTCCCTATTAAGAAGATGAAAGGACAAGCTACAGAGTAGGATAATCAAGTCACATATCCAACAAAATATCTAGAGTAAAGAACTCTCAGAACTCACCAGTACAAAATCAAACAATCTGATTAAACCATGGGCAAAATACATGAAGAAACATTTCACAGAAGACATACAGATGGCAAATAAGCACATGAAAGTTTATTTAACATCATTAGGAAATGCTAATTAAAACCACAATGAGATACTACTAAACACTTATCAGAATGACTAAAATAAAAATTAAAGACAAGACCGAATGCTGGTGAGGATGCAGAGATACTGGATAACGTTATATTTCTAGTAGTAATGAAGAGCAGTTCAGCCACTCTGGTACTGTTTGGCAGGTTAAAAATAACAATAACAACAAAAGAAAACACCTTAACATGTAACTACCATGTGTCCCAGCAGTTATAGTTCTGGACAGTTATCCCAGAGAAGTAAAGATCTATGTTTACACATAAACAGGTACCCAGATGTTTATAGCAGCTCTATACATAATAGTACAAAATTGGAAGCATCTAGATGTCCATCAGTGGATGAATGGTTAAAAAAACTGGCACATCACAATAAAAAGTGTTAAACTATTGACAACTTACAACAACCTGGATGAATCTCCAAAGAATTATGCTGAGTAAAAAAAGCCAACTCCTATAGATTACGTATTAGATATTTCCATTTATTCAACATGCTTGAAATTACAAATTATAGAAATGAAGAACAGACCATGGTTGTGGAGTTTAGTAGGAGGTGGGAGTACTGGAAGGGAGATAATGTGGTTATAAAAGAGCAACATTAGGGATCTTTGTGGTGATGAAAATGTTCCAGATCTTGACTGTATCAATGTCCATATCCTGGTTCTGATATTCAACTACACTTTGCAAGATTTTGCCTTTAGGGAACTGAATAAAGCATTCAGAGAATTAAAAAAAAAACAGTATGATACTGGCATAGAAACGTATACATGAATGGATAAGGATAGAAAGCCCAAAAGTAAACCCACACACCTATGGACAATTAATCTATGAAGGCAAGAATATACAATGGAGAAAAGACAGTCTCTCCAGTAAGTGGTAATGGGAGAACTGGACAACTACATGTAAAAGAATGAAATTAGAACACTATCTAACCCCATACACAAAAATAAACTCAAAATGGATTAAAGACCTATATGTAAGATCAGACACTATGAAACTCTTAGAGGAAAACATAGGAAGAACACTCTTTTACATAAATCACAGCAAGATCTTTTTCAATCCGTCTTAGAGTAATGGAAATAAAAAGAAAAATAAACAAATGGAACCTAATTTTATTCAAAAGTTTTTTCACAGCAAAGGATACCATAAACAAAACAAAAAGACTAGTCACAGAATGGGAGAAAATATTTGCAAAAGATGTGACCCACAAAGGATTAAGCCCCCAAATATACAAAGAGCTCATACAGCTCAATATCAAAAAAACAACAACACCTCAATCAAAAAATGAGCAGAAGATCTAAATAGACATTTCTCCAAAGTAGACATACAAATGGCCAAAAAGTACAGATGCTCAACTTAACTAGTTATTAGAAAATGCAAATCAAAACTAAAATGGAGTAACACATCACACCAGTCGGAATAACCATTATCAAACAAAAAATCTACAAAAATTAAATGCTGGACAGGATGTGGAGAAAAGGGAACACTTCTACACTGTTGGTGGGATTGTAAATTGGTAGAGCCACTATGGAGAACAGTATGGAGGTTTCTTAAAAAAACTAAATATAGAGTTACCATATGACCCAGCAATCCCATTCCTGGGCATATATTCAGAAAAAAAAAACATAATTCAAAAAGATACATGCATGACAATATTCATTGCAGAACAATTTACAATAGCCAAAACATGGAAACAACCAAAATGTCCCTTGACAGATGAATGGATAAAGAAGTTGTGTTACATATATACAGTGGAATGTTACTCAGCAATAAAAAATAATTAAATAAGGCCATTTGCAGCAACATGCATAGATCTAGAGATTATCATTCTAAGTGAAGTAAGTCAGACAGAGAAAGACAAATATGTCATATCACTTATGTGTGGAACCACAAAAAGTGATACAAAAGACACTAAGAACCCCTTGAAAACAGAAGAAATTATGAAACTCACTGATAAAGTTAAATATATAATGCAATTCAGGAAGTGTTTTCTGGTGTTTTGTAAAGTACTTTTAACTAGCATAAAAATTAAAAGACAATAATATTTAAAATATTGCAATAATTTGTTAATGAATGTACAATATAAAAAGATATGAATTGAGACATCAATTATATAAAATTTTGAGAGGGAATAACATATAGTTTTTGTAGACAACTGACATTAAATTGTTATCAGCTTTACATAGACTCTTATAACTATAGATGTTTTATGTAATCCTCATGGCAATCACATAGCAAAAACCTACACTAGGTACTAAAAATATATTTAGAAATAAACAAAGTATTACAATATGGAAAATCATCAATCACAAAGAAAGGCAGTTATAGAGGAAGAAAGGAGCAAGGACACTACAAAATAGGCAGAAAACCATAAAGTGGCAATAGTAAGGCTTGATTTATCAATAGTTACTTTAAATGTAAATGGAATGAGTTATCTAATCAAAAGGTATAATGTAACTAAATGGATAATAAAAGACACAACTATATGTTGCCTACAAGAGACTCACTTCAGGTTTAAGGACATACACAGTCTTAAACAAAAGAGATGAAAAAAATATTTCATGCAAATAGAAACCAAAAGAGAATAGATGTATTTTTATAGACAAAATAAACTTTAACTTAAAGCTGTAACAAGAAACAAAGATGGTCATTATATAATGAAAAATAGATGAATTAATCAAGGGGACATAATCTTTGTAAATATATGTTCACCCAATACAGCAGCATGTAAATATATAAGGCAAATATTAACAAACCTGAAGGGAGCAGAAATAGAAAGCAATACAAAAAAGTAGGGGACTTCAATACCCCACTTTCAATAATGGATAGACCACTAGGCAGAAATTCAATATAAAAACAGAGATTTGATTAACTCCATAGGCCGTATGGACATAACAAACAGCAAAATTATATATATATATATATATATATATATATATATATATATATGTCAATAACATATGCGACATTCTCCAAACTATTCTCCATATGTTGCTAGGCCATAAAAAGAAGTGTTAACAAATTTAAGAAGATTGATATCATATCGAATGTCTTTTCAATCACAATGATACATAACTAGAAATCAGTAGCAAAAGGAAAATTGGAAAATTCAAAACTATGTGGATATTAAACAAAACATTCCTAAACAACCAATAGGCCACTGAAGAAATCAAAAGGTAAGTAAAACATATCATGAGAAAGGGCTTCCCTGGTGGTGCAGTGGTTGAAAGTCCGCCTGCCAATGCAGGGTACACGGTTTTGTGCCCCAGTGTGGGAGGATCCCACAAGCTGGGGAACGGCTAGGCCCGTGAGCCATGGCTGCTGGGACTGTGCATCCAGAGCCTGTGCTCCGCAATGGGAGAGGCCACAACAGTGAGAGGCCCACGTACTGCAAAAAAATAAAAATAAAAAAAAAAAAATATATATATATATATATATATATATATATATATATATATATATATATACATATCATGAGGAAAATGAAAATGGAAACACAACATGGCAAAAGATATGGGATGCAGTAAAAGCAGTTCTAAGAAGGAAGATATTTTTTCTGTTTTTTTTTGGTTTGTTTTTTTTTAAGATTTTTTTTCTTTGATGCAGACCATTTTTAAAGTCTTTATTGAATTTGTTACAATATTACTTTTGTTTTAAGTTTTGGGGTTTTGGCAGTGAGGAATGTGGGATCTTAGCTACCCAACCAGGGATCGAACCAGCACCCCTTGCACTGGAAGGCAAAGTCTTAACCACTGGACCGACAGGGAAGTCCCAATCTATTTATTTTACTTTTTTTTATTTGTTTGTTGTTGGTTTTAAAATCTTTACTGGAGTATAATTGCTTTACAATGGTGTGTTAGTTTCTGCTTTATAACAAAGTGAATCAGCTATACATATACATATATCATCATATCTCCTGCCTCCAGTGTTTCCCACTCACCCTCCATATTCTACCCCTCTAGGTGGTCACAAAGCACCGAGATGATCTCTCTGTGCTACGTAGCTGCTTCCCACTAGCTATCTATTTTACTTTTGGTGCTGTATATATGTCCATGCCACTCTCACTTCTTCCCAACTTACCCTTCCTCCACCCTGTGTCCTCAAGTCCATTCTCTATATCTGGGTCCTTATTCCTGTCCTGCCCCTAGGTTCATCAGAAACATTTTATTTTATTTTATTTTAGATTCCGTATATATGTGTTTGCATACAGTATTTGGTTTTCTTTCTGACTTACTTCACTCTATGACAGACTCTAGTTCCATCCACCTCACTACAAATAACTCAAATTCGCTTACTTTTATGGCAGAGTAGTATTCCATTGTATATATGTGCCACTTTTTCTTTACCATTCATCTGTCAATGGACATCTAGGTTGCTTCCATGTCCTGGCTCTTGTAAATAGAGCTGCAATGAACATTGTGGTACATGACCCTTTTTGAATTATGTTTTTTCTCAGGGTATATGCCCAGTAGTGGGATGGCTGGCTTCTATGAGAGTTCTATTTTTAGTTTTTTAAGGAACCTCCATACTGTTCTCCATAGTAGCTGTATCAATATACATTCCCACCAACAGTGCAAGAGGGTTCCTTTTTCCCCGCACCCTCTCCACCATTTATTGCTTGTAGATTTTTTGATGATGGCCATTCTGACTGGTGTGAGGTGATACCTCATTAGAGTTTAGATATGTTTTTCTCTAATGATTAATGATGCTGAGCATCGTTTCATGTGTTTACTGGCAATCTGTATATTTTATTTGGAGAAATATCTAGTTAAGTCTTCTGCCCATTTTTGGACTGGGTTGTGTGTGTTTTTCATATTGAGCTGCATGAGCAGCTTGTAAAATTTACAGATTAATCCTTTGTCAGTTGCTTCATTTGCAAATATTTTATCCCATTCTGAGGGTTGTCCTTTTGTCTTGTTTATGTTTTCCTTTGTCATGACAAAGATTTTAAGTTTCTTTCGTTCCCATTTGTTCATTTTTGTTTTTATTTCCATTTCTCAAGGACATGTGTCAAAAAGAATCTTTCTGTGATTTACATCATTGAAAATTCTGCCTGTGATTTCCTCTAAGGTTTTATAGTGTCTGGCCTTACTTTTAGGTCTTTAATCCATTTTGAGTTTATTTTTGTTTATGGTATTAGGGAGTATTCTAATTATATTCTTTTACATGTAGCTGTCCAGTTTTCCCAGCACCACTTATTGAAGAAGCTGTCTTTTCTCCATTGTATATTCTTGCCTCCTTTATCAAAGATACGGTGACCATATGTACATGGGTTTACCTCTGGGCCTTCTATCCTGTCCCTCTGATCTATATTTCTATTTTTGTGTCAGTACCATACTGTCTTGATTATTGTAGCTTTGTAGTATAGTCTTAAGTCCAGGAGTCTCATTCCAGCAGTTCCCTTTTTCTTTGTCAAGATTGCTTTAGATATTCGGGATCTTTTGTGTTTCCATAAATATTGTGATTTTTTTTGTTCTAGTTCTGTGAAAAATGCCATTGGTAGTTTGATAGGGGATCATCGTGTTTCATTGCATTTTTTCTAGGTGTTTTTAATTGATTTCCTCTGTGATCTCTTGGTTACTTAGTAGTGTATTGTTTAACCTCCATGTGTTTGTATTTTTACAGATTTTTTCCCTGTAATTGATAACTACTCTCATAGCATTGTGATCAGCAAAGATACCTGATACAATTTCAATTTCCTAAATTTACTGAGGCTTGATTTGTGACCCAAGATATGATCTATCCTAGAGAATGTTCCATGTGCACTTGAGAAGAAAGTTTACTCTGTTGTTTTTGGATGCAATGTCCTATAAATATCAATTAAGTCCATCTTGTTTAATGTATAATTTAAAGCTTGTGTTTCCTTATTTATTTTCATTTTGGATGATGTGTCCATTGGTGAAAGTGGGGTGTTAAAGCCCTACTATGATTGTCTTACTGTCAATTTCCCCTTTTATGGCTGTTAGCATTTGCCTTATGTATTCAGGTTCTCCTATGTTGGGTGCATAAATATTTACAATTGTTATATCTTCTTCTAGGAGTGATCCCTTGATCATTGTGCAGTGTCCTTCTTTGTCTGTTGTAATAGTCTTTATTTTAAAATCTATTTTGTGTGATATGAGAATTGCTACTCCAACTTTCTTTTGATTTCCATTTGCATGGAATATGTTTTTCCACTCCCTCACTTTCAGTCTGTATGCGTCCCTAGGTCTGAAGTGGGTCCCTTGTAGACAGCATATATATGGGTCTTGTTTTTGTATCCATTCAGCTAGTCTATGTCTTTTGATTGGAGCATTTAATCCATTTACATTTAAGGTAGTTTTGGATATATATGTTCCTATTACTATTTTCTTAATTGTTTTGCATTTCTTTTTGTAGGTAGTTTCCTTCTCTTGTTTCTCCTGCCATGAGAAGTTCCTTCAGCATTTGTTGTAAAGCTAGTTTGGTGGTGCTGAATTCTCTTAGGTTTTCCTTGTCTGTAAAGGTTTTAATTTCTCCATTGATTCTGAATGATATCCTTGTTGGGTGGAGTAATCTTGGTTGTAGGTTTTTGCCTTTCATCACTTTAAATGTGTCCTTCCACTCCCTTCTGGCTTGCAGAGTTTCTACTGAAAGATCAGCTGTTAACATTTTGGGGATTCCTTTATATGTTATTTGTTGTTTTTCCCTTGTTGCTTTTAATATTTTTTCTTTGTATTTAATTTTTGGTAGTTTGATTAATATGTGTCTTAGCATGTTTCTCCTTGTATTTATCCTCCTATGGGACTCTCTGTACTTTCTGGACTTGATTGATTTTTCCCGTTCCCATATTAGGGAAATTTTCCACTATAATCTCTTCAAATATTTTCTCAATCCCTTTCTTTTTCTCTTCTTCTTCTGGAAACCCTATAATTTGAATGTTGGTGCATTGGATGTTTTCCCAGTGGTCTCTGAGACTGTCCTCAATTCTTTTCACTCTTTTTGTTTTATTCTGCTCTGTGATAGTTATTTCCACTATTTATTCTTCCAGGTCACTTATCCATTCTTATGTCTCAGTTATTCTGCTATTGATTCCTTCTAGAGAATTTTTATTTTCATGTATTCTGTTGTTCATCATTGTTTGTTTGATCTTTAGTTCTAGGTCCTTGTTAAACTTTTCTAGTGTTTTCTCCATTCTTTTTCCAAGACTTTGGATCATCTTTACTATCATTACTCTGAATTCCTTTTCAGGTAGACTGTCTATTTCCTCTTCATTTGTTTGGTCTGGTGGAGTTTTACCTTGCTCCTTCATCTGCTGTGTGTTTTGTCTTCTCATTTTGCTTAACTTACTGTGTTTGGGGTCTCCTTTTCACAGGCTGCCAGTTCACAGTTCCCATTGTTTTTGGTGTCTTCCTCCAGTGGCTAAGATTGGTTCACTGGGTTGTGTAGACTTCCTGGTGGAGGAGACTGGTGACTGTGTTTTGGTGGATGAGGCTGGATCTTGTCTTTCTGGTAGGCAGGACTGCATCTGGTGGTTTGTTTTGGGGTGTCTGTGACCTTATTGTGATTTTTGGCATACTCTCTGCTAATGGGTGACATTTTGTTCTTGTCTTGCTAGTTGTTTGGCATAGGGTGTCCAGCCCTGTAGCCTGATGGTCTTTGAGTGGAGCTGGGTCTTAATGTTGAGATGGAGATCTCTGGGATTACTTTTGCCATTTGATATTATGCAGAGCCAGGTGGTCTTTGGTGGACCAATGTCCTTAACTTGGCTTTCCCACCATAGAGGCACAGGCTTGTAACCCAGCCAGAGTACCAAGACCCTGTCAGCCACATGGCTCAGTAGAAACAGGAGAAAGAAAGAAAAAAAGAAAGAAAGAAAGAAAAAGAAAGAAAGAAAGAAAGAAAATAAGTAAAATAAAAGAAATTTATTAAAAATTAAAAAAAATTAAAGTAATAAAAAAAGAAAAAGAGGGAAAGAAGGAAAGAAAAGAACAACCCAACACAAAAACAAATCCACCAATGATAAAAAGCGACACAAACTCTACAAAAATAAATTAATAAAGACAGACAGAACCCTAGGACTAATGGTAAAAGGAAAGCTACACCAACAAAATCACACAAAGTAGCATACACATATGCTCTCACAAAAAGTGAAAAAGGAGAAAATATATATATTTCTATATATTAAACAAAAAAGGAAGAAAACAAACAAATCAATAAACAAATCTACAAATGACAATAAACTCTAAATACTAAACTAAAATAAACATAAAACTGGAAAAAATATTAAATGCAGAACACAAACCCCATGTCTACCATCGCTCCCAAAGTCTACCACCTGAATTTTGGGATGATTCATTGTCTATTCAGGTATTCCAGAGATGCAAGGTACATCAAGTTGATTGTGGAGCTTCAATCCACTGCTCCTGTGGCTGCTGGGAGAATTTTCCCTTTCTCTTCTTTGTTCGCACAGCTCCTGATGTTCAGCTTTGGGTTTGGCCCCAGTTCTGCATGTAGGTCGCCTGAGGGCGTCTATTCCCCACCCAGACAGGACGGGTTAAATAGCAGCTGATTAGGGGGCTGTGGCTCACTGAGTCCAGGGGGAGGGAGGGGTATGTAATGTGGGGCGAGCCTGCTGCAGCAGAGGCCTGTGTGACATTTCAACAGCCTAAGGCATGCCATGCATTCTCCCAGGGAAATTTTCCCTGGATCACGGGAATCTGACCATGGTGGGCTGCACAGTCTCCCTGGAGGGGAGGTGTGGGTAATGATCTGTGCTTCCACACAGGTGTCTTGGTGCTTGCAGCAGCAGCCTTAGCATTTCATGCCTGTCTCTGACATCCATGCTGACAGCCGCAGCTCATGCCCAGCTCTGGAGCTCATTTAGGCAGTGCTCTGAATCCCCTCTCCTCACACACCATGAAACAGTGGTCTCCCTAAGAAGGAAGTTTATAGTGTTGAAACCCTATGTAATAATGAAGGCAGATTTCATATTAAGAAAACCTAACATAACAGTGTAAAGAACTAGAAAATAAATAATAAATTAAACCTAAATTCAGCATAAGGAAGGAATTAATAAAGATTAGATCAGAAATATACAAAACAGAAACTAGGAAAATAATTAAAAAGTTAAAACTAAAAGTTGGTATTTTGAAAATATTTTAAAAAATTGAGAAACCTTCAGCTTGACCAACTATCCAAAGAATAATGGAGGGAAAAAATCTCATTTACAACAGCATCAAGAAGAATAAAATACTTAGGAACAAGTTTAACCAAGGAAGTGAAATATATATGTACTGAAAACTATAAAATATGGATGAAAGAAATTAAGTAAGACACAACTAATTGGAAAGATATCACAAATGCCTGGATTGTAAGACTTAGTATTTTTAAAAATCCATACTAATGTGATCTACAGGTTCAACACAATTGTTTTCAAAATTTCTGTGACTTTTTTTTACGGACAACACTTCGAAATCCCAAAGTTTATATAGAACCAGAAAAATACCATATTGCCAAAGCAATCTTGTACAGGGAAAGAAGAAGTGGAGACATCACATTTCCTAATTTCAAAATACCCTACAAACCTACAGAAATCAAAAGAGTAAGGTACTCCCAGTTTTTAAAAAAAAGACATATAGATAAATTAACAGGATATGCATCCCAGAAATAAATCTGCAAATCTACAGTCAAATTATGTTTGAAGATAAGTATGAAGAACAAATAATGGGGAAATGATAGTCTTTTCAGTAAATTGCATTTGGAAAAGTGGATATCCACATACAGAAGAAAGAGATTGGACCCTTATATCACACTACATACAAAAATCAACACAAAAGGATAAAAATTATAAACATAAGTCCTGAAATTGAAGAAAATGTACAGAGGAAAGCTTCTTATCATTGTGGATATCACCCCAAAAGCAGAAGCAACAAAACCTAAGATAGATAAGAGGTTTTCAATTCAACTAAAAAGCTTATGCAGAGTAAAGGAAACAACCAAAAACATAAAAAGACAACTGACTGAATCAGAGAAAATATTTGCATGTCATACACCTGATGATAACTTAACATTCGAAAAATATAAGTAATACCTAAAACTCTATAACGCAAAAACAAATAACCTCACTTAAAAATTGGCAATGAACCTGAATAGACATTTCTCCAAGAAGACCTACAAATGGCCAACAGAGAGATGAAAACGTTCTCAAAATCACTAGTCATCAGGAAAATGCAAAGCAAAACCACAATGAGATATCACCTCACACGAGTTAGAATGGATATCAATAAGATAAACGATAAGCATTGGAGAAGATGTGGAGAAAAGGAAACACTGGTGCACCATTGGTGGGAATGTAAAGTGGTACAGTCATAATGGAAAAGAGTATGGAGTTTCCTAAAACAATTAAACATAAAACTTCCACATGATCCAGCAAACTCAAATCTGGATATACTGAAAGGGAATAAAATCACTATCTGAAAAATATATCTTCACTGTCAGGTTCATGGCAGCATTATTCACAGTAGCCAAGATATGAAAATGATCTTAAGTGTCAGTCAATGGATGAATGGACAAAAAATTGCTATACATATATTGTTATGTATTAAAATACATATAAGACAATTCTATATAACACTGATCTAAAAAATAAGCAATTCCTGCCATTTGCAACAACATGGATGGATATGGAAGACATTTTGGTAAGTGAAATAAGCCAGACATAAAAGGACACATACTGCATGATCTCATTATATGTGGAACCAAAAAAGCTGAACTCATAAAAGCAGAGAGTAGAATTGTGTTTGCCAGGGACTGAAGTTTGGGAAAAATGAGTAGATGTTGCTCGAAGAATACAAAGTTTCAATTATGCAAGATTAATGATGTATGGAGATCTAATGGACAACAGGTTAACTATAGATAATAATAATGTACTGTATAAACGTATCCCCCACGTTTTGAAAATTTGCTTAACCATTAGCTGACTCATCAAGAAAAGAAATAGAGAAGACCCAAATAAATAAAACTTGAAATAAAAAAGAAGTTGCAACCAGCACCATAACTTATGGACAGGGTCAATGAGAGGAAATGAAAGTCTTTCAGTGGCTATTAAAGCAAAATGCAAGCAAATAAATGAAAACTTTCTATTCACTATAAAACAAATCATAAGAGATTGCTAGAAACAATTATATGGCAATAAATTGGACAACCTAGAAGAAATAGATGAATTCCTAGGGATGTACAATCTCCCACGACTTAATCAGGAAGAAATACAAAATATGAAAGAACAATTACCAGTAATGAACATGAATCCGTAATTTAAAAAATCTGAACACACTAAAGTCTAAGACCAGATTGCTCCACAGGTGAATTCTACCAAATATTAAAATAATAATAATAATAATAACACTTATCCTTCTCAAGTTATTCCAAAAAAAATGAGGAAGAAACACTTTTGAATACATTCTGTGAGGACAGCATCACTCTGACACAAAACAAGACAAGAGCACCACAAAAAAAGAAAAATTACATGTCATTATCACTGATGAATACAGATGCAGAAAAACTAAACAAAATAATAGCAAACTGATTTTAACAATACATTAAGAGTATCATACATCATGATCAAGTGGGATTTATCCTACAGCTGCAAGGATCCACTAATAAATAAATATCCACAAATCAGTCAATATGATACACCATATTAATAAATAATAAAAATCATATGATCATTGCAATAGACACAGAAAAATCTTTTGACAAAATTCAACGTCATTTATCATAAAAACTCTCAACAAAGGTGTACAGAGGAAACATACTTCAACATAATAAAGCCTATATGTGACAAATCTACAGCCAACATCCTATTCAATGTTGAAAAACTGAAAGCATTTTCCCTAATATCAGGCACAAGACAAAGATGCCCACTCTCACCACGTTTACTTGATATAATATTGGAAGTCCTAGCCACAGAAATCAGACAAGAGAAAGAAATAAAAGTTGGAAATGAAGAAATAAAACTATAACTTTTTGCAGATAACATGATATTTTATACAGGAAATCCTAAAGATGCCACCAAAAAATGTATTAGAACAAATAAATGAATTTGGTAAAGTTTCAGGAAACAAAATTAATACACAGGAAGCTGTTGCATTTCTACACACTAATAATGACCTATCAAAATTAGAAATTAAGAAAATAATCCAATTTGCAATTGCATCAAAAATAATAAAGTACCTGGGGATAAATCTACCAAGGAGGTAAAAGATCTGTACTCAAAAAACTATAAGACACTGATGAAATTAATTAAAGATGACACAAACAAATGGAAAGATATTTTATGCTCACAGGTGGGAAGAAGTAATATTGATAATATAATCATACTACCCAAGGCAATCTACATATTCAATGCAATCCTTATGAAAATACCAATGGCATTTTCCACAGAACTAGAACAAATAATTCTAAAATTTATATTGAACCACAAAAAGACCTACAATCACCAAAACAATCTTAAGAAAGAAGAACAAACCTGAAGGAATCATGTTTCCTGATTTCAAACTATACTACAGAGATACAGTCATCAAAACAGTGTAATACTGGTATCAAGTGAATAGAAAGGAGATCCCAGAAATGAACCCATACTTATATGGGCAATTAATCTGTGACAAGGTTGGAAAAATGTATATTGAGAAAAAGGTAGCTTCTTTAATAAATTGTGTTGGAAAAACTGGACAGCTAAATGCAAAATAATCAAATTGGACCACTTTCTCACCTGATGCACAAAAATAAATTCAAAATGGATTAAAAACTTAAATGTAATGCCTAAAACTATAAAACTTCTAGAAGAAACCATAAGCAGTACAATCTTTCACATCAGTTGTCTTAATATTTTGGATATGTCTCTGCAGGTAAAGGAAACAAAAGTAAAAATATACAAATAGAACTACATCAAACTAAAATTCTTTTGCACAGCAAAGGAAAATATCAACAAAGAAAAGGCTACCTGCTAAATGGTAGAAGATATTTGCAAATAATAAAGGGTTAACATGCAAAATATATAAAGAATTCATACTACTCAACATTTAAGAAAACCTGATTTAACAATGGACAAAGGATCTGAATAGACATTTTTCCAAAGAAGACATACAGATGGTCAACAAGGACATGAAAAGATGCTCAACATCACTTCATCATCAAGGAAATGTAAATCAACTCACAATGAGGTATCATCTAAAACCTGTCAGAATGGCTACTATCAATAATACAACACATAACAAGTGTTGGTAAGGATGTGGAGAAAAGGGAACCCTCGTGCACTGTTGGTAGGAATGTAAATTAGTGCAGCTACTGTGGAAAACAGTATGGAGATTCCTAAAAAAATTAAAAATAGAACTGCCATATAATCCAGAAACTTCACTCCTGTGTATTTAAACAAAGAAAACAAAAACACTAATTAGAAAGGTAGATGCACCCCTATTCACTGCTGCATTATTTACAATAGCCAAGATATAAAAGAAACTCATATGCCCATTAATAGAGGAATGGATAAAGAAGATGTGGCATATATGTATAATGGAATATTACTCAGCCATAAAAATAATGAAATCTTACCATTTGTTACAACATGGATGAACCTAGAGGTTATTATGCTAAATGAAATATGTCAGATGGAGAAAGATAAGTACTGTATAATTTCACTTATATGTAGAATCTAAAACATAAAACAGATGAACAGACATAACCAAACAGAAACAGAGTTATAGATATAGAGAACAAACAGGTGGTTGCCAGAAGGGAGTGGGGTGGGGAGAGAAAAGAAACAGTTGAGGGATACAAAAGGTACAAACTTCCAACTGCAAAATAAATAAGTCATGAGTGTGAAATGTACCATGTGGGGAATATAGTCAATAACTATGTAATATCTTTGAATGGTGACATATCCTACCTAGACTTATCCTGGTTATCATTTTGAAATTTATAGGAATAGCAAATCATTATTTTGTGTAACAGGAACTAACATAGTGTTGCAGGTCAATTATATTTCAAAAACAAGCAAACAAACTCATAGAAAAAGAGAACAGATATGTGGTTACCAGAGGTGGGGTGTCTGGGAAAGGGAAATTGGAGGAAGGCAGTCAAAAATACAATCTTCCAGTTATACGATAAATAAGTACTAAGTATATGATGTACAAAATGATAAATATAATTAACACTGCTGTATGTTATATATGAAAGTTTTTAAGAGAGTAAATCCTAAGAATCCTCATCACAAAATATTTCTTCTTTATTTTTGTATCTATATGAGACAATGGATGTTCACTAAACTTATTGTGATCCTCATTTCATGATGTATGTTAGTGAAATCATTATGCCGTACACCTTAAACATATACAGTGCTGTATGCCAAATAGATCTCAATAAAACTGGAAGAAAACAAACATATATAAATTTCAATATAAATTTTAGAATTATTTGTTCTAGTTCTGTGGAAAATGTCATTGGTATTTTCATAAGGATTGCATTGATTATGTAGAAACTGGAAGAATTAAAACCAAGAAAAAAACCATTTCTCATTTCTCACTTTGTTGCATACCTTAAATTTATACAATTTTTATTTGTAAATTATACCTCATAAAGCTGGAAAAAGTAAATTAAATTAAATAGTCAAACAAAAAAATAAGAAACAGTTTTAAATTGAGTCTCTGTCTCTTACAGCTTGTGTAAGTTTGTGTGAGATTTTTAGACTCTCGGGGACTGAATTTCCTCATCAATATAAATGGAAATAATAATAACTTTTTTATAAGCTAATTGAGATCATTAAATGAGAAAATCCCATTTAAAGCATTAGCATCATTCCTGGAATGTGGTAAATCCTCAGTTGTTGCTATTTTATATTATATAATTAATTCAACAAATATTTATTGACCACCTATTATTTACCAGGTACTATGCTAAGCAGACTAAAACGAGATTCCCATGGATTATACAAGCTAGTGAAAGAGATAGACATTTATATACCTAAAAGTCTTGAATATGAAAAATGTAATTGTGGCAAACAATATGAATAATAGATACATTGTTTTCTGGGTATTATACTAGTAGAATGACTAAAGGAGGATAGGGAGGGTTTCCTTAAGAGAGTGGCATAGTGGAAATGGGAATGAAAAAGAGTGATCTATTAGAATTATATGTTGGAGGAATAATCTACAGAGCTTGGTGTTTGAGTGGTTATGGGATACATGATAGAAGGAGGTGTCAACGACTACTTCCACTTTCTGAAGTGTGCAATGGGAAGGTAATATTTACTAAAATGGAAAATATTGATTGAGATACAGGTTGAACAATATTCAGTTTGAAAAATATTCTGTTTCACTTGCCTGGGTTACATTTAAATGCAGATATTAAGTAGTTAGCTGAATATAACATTCTGGAATTTGGTAACTGGAAGTACAAATTTAAAAGTAAGCAGTGTATAGGTAACAGTTAAAATTGTAAGACTGGATGAGATTTCCTTTTGAGAGGAAATCCAGTAGAGAAAGAAAAGAGCACCCAGAATGAAACCCTGAGGAGCTCCATATTTAAAAGACTAGATAGCAAAGGTAAAGAGCTTGAGATAAAGTGGATAAAGTTAAAAGTTTAATGTCATATAAGCCAAGGAAAGGGAGTGCTTTAAGAAGAGGGAGGTCAGATGTCCAGTGATAAGACATCAAATAAACTAGATTTTTTTCCATATAATTTTTTAACATAAAGATCATCGGCAAGACAGGTTTCAATGAAAGGGTGTAGGTGGGTGACTGATTGGAGTTGAGAAGTGACTGGGAATAGTGTAAATAATACCTTGAGAAATTTTAGAGTTGCCAGACAAAATACAGAAAGCTCTGTATTTTTATTTACTAAATGTCACAGACCTTGCCCATGTATAGACTGCCCTTTTAAAAAAGTTAGCTCTGAAGGAGAACATAGAGTTAGAGAAAGAGATAGAGATAGAGATAAAGATAGAGATAGATAGATAGATAGATAGATAGATAGATAGATAGATAGATAGCTGGAGGGAGTGTGAAATCCAGAGATTTATATATATTTTTTTAAGATGAGGAGAGTAGAATGCTTGAATAATAACATATATCTCTAGGGGCAAAATATACAAGGAGGTGAGTAGAAATGAACTTGTGTTTTAATTCCTCGAAAGTTTCCTGGGACTAAGGCATTCATTGAAGTGCCTACTATTTCCCCAGAAGGTTGGTTAGAGAGACCAGGGGCCACCGAAGGGAGTAGTAACCTAATATAATCATCTTTGGAATGTGAAAGATTATTGAAAGTTTATTTTAGAATTAGATGTGTGTCCTAATCAGTACTCATCTGACTTTCCAGAGGTCCATCCCAATCCCTTGTGAGGATGTTACATACACCAAACACTTGACTTGAGCTTCATAAGATTCATAATTCTAAATTTTTGGCAAAATAGTTGATGCTACTGGAGACAGTCCAGCTCCATCTGGTCAGTGTTGTCATGAGTAGACTAAGATATTGCCCAGATACATAATCATGCTTCAATCCAGGAAAGTCCTGAAACACCATGTTCATAAAATTTTGGAAAATCGCCCAGACATAATAAAATCCAAAAGGCATAATGGTTCATAAACACACCAGCCATACTGAGTGCAGAAAAACTTTTATTCTGTTATCTCACTCCTGAAACCCTGCACTGTCACTGAACCTATGAAGAATAGGTAAGTGTCATTGTTGGTTGATGGAATTGTTAAAACAGGTTAGGGATCAGTTGGAGAAATCCTGTTCTTCCATATAGTTTTACCTATTGTTTCTACATAAAATGTAGGGACTCCAGCCCAGGAAATTGTTATATAAATAAACGTTTACTCATGATTGGCTTCTGTATATTTTTATAATGCCAGAATCTTAAAAATTAAAAAGAAATACATTTGTCCAATTAGAACATGTATACCTAAAGTTAAGGAGCTAGCATACTTACAATGTCAGAGAGGAGTCAAAGATTCAGTCATAAAGGTGGACAAGACATTTCATAAATTTGGTCGGTACAGAAACCTGAGGTATCCAGTATATCATGGTAAGATGCATTTTAATTTGTAGAGAACTTTTCTGTCTCTTGGTTTGAAAATAACTTCTAATAAGGAGCATATTTATTTGAGGAATTCTTGTTTCAGATGGAAGTGCAGTGAACACCACAGTACGTACAGCTAGAACTAGCCAAAGTACTTAAAAATAAAATGAAGAATATAAGTTACCTAGGTGATAATAGAGTCATGTGTTTCTCTCTAAGGAACGTGGAGAAATCAGACATTGTTTAATGGAAAGTGCCAGCCACATAAAATTATATCCCAGATGGAATCTGATGGGAATGATGCTTATCAGCAGTGTTCATTAATAAAAGAGAAACTTTAAGATGGTGCTAGAGCAAAACTTGATTTACAAAATTACTTTATGCTTCAGTCCACAATGGTATATACGTAGAAATTAGTTCATGCCACTTTTAGATTCATAGGTAAATGAAAGTGACTGATAATTTTGTCATTGGTGCCCAATACAGAGCCTGGCACACAGAAAATACTCAGTAGATCTCAAAGTGTGATGTTAGCAACATGGCTGAATAAGACGTTCCTCATTTGTAACCCATCTCAAAAAACAACAGTTTGGCTTCCATTCACAGATAAAAACACCTTTGTAAGAGCTGTGGTATCCAGACCTATTTGCCAGGAAACCCAGGAAGAGTCTCACTCACCCATGCATCAGGCAATAGTCATACAGACCTTGGTCTCATCTGTGAACTTTGCAGTTGCTAATGAGCCAGCTACAGCCCCTCTCAGTAGTGATCCAAGAGTCCCTGGAGAGCACTGCCTCAGAAAATCACCCATGGATGAGAGAGTTTTCGTGGAAATAGAGGTTTCCAGCAGAGAATTTCCAACACACCATTGGAGAAAAAATACAAGTTTGAATGCATTTGAGAGGAGTACTGAATTATGAGTTGCATGGCTGGAAGGGAAGAAGCTGGAAGAGTGGTATATTGGATACTTGGAGGTCATTAAAGGGACTTTGACCCTACTACCTGCCTTGCAGACTCCATCAAGAACCTTGTCAATAAGCCACTGTGGATGCCTAGACAATGGATACACCCAACTGGCTCATGGGCACCCCAAAGGTTCTGCATGGCTCATCCACACATCCCTCTCTTCTTTGGCCAGATCCCTATGAATGCACCTAATGGTGGCATTAAGAGCAAGTTTTGGCAGGTGGGTAATGAGCATACACAGAAAGCTAACATAAATCTGCAGGCCAGGGACAGACAACAAACTTGTACTTCAGTGCCACATTTGGGAAAAAAAGGGGAAGGCTGTCAGAACTTGTTCTGTTGCACTGTAGGACTGAGAGAAGACATACAAGTTTCAGAATTCTGCCACAAGACAGAGCAACAGAGCAAGAAGCATGGATTAGATGTACAATACCATAGAAGGTTTGAGAAAATCTAAGATCTCTAATACAGCTGATGGAAAATATTTCTCTTTGGAACGCAGTTAGTAATAACTGGAGGAGGTGAATGCTATTTCAAATGGGAAGACAGCAACACAAAACATCAAGGAATACAAAAAACTAAAGAAACATGACCCCATCAAAGGATCCCAATAATCTCCTAGTACCAATCTCAAAGTCATGAGAATTTTTGATTTACCAAATAAATAATTCAAAATAGCTGCTTTAATGAAGTTCAATGAGCTACAAAAAGGTACAGAAAGACAATTTAACAATTGGGAAAATAATGCAGGGACACAATGAGAGGTTTAACAAACAGATAGAAATCATAAAAAAGAACAAAATAGAAATACTAGAGCTGTATATTGCAATTAATAAAATAAAAATGCAATAGAGAGCATAAACATCAGAAGGGATCGAGTAGAAAAAAACCCCTGTATGCCAGAAAAAGTAACTTTTAAATTATCAAGTCAGAGGAAAACAAAGAGAAAATAATGACCCAACAAAGAACAGTCCAGGACTATATGGCTTCATTGGTAAATTCTACTGAACAAGTAAAGAATTACTACCAATCCTTTTCAAACTCTTTCAAAAAATAAAAGAAGGAAACACACACAAACTCATTTTATGAGGTCAGTGTTAGTCTGAAAATGAAATCAGAGAGGGTCACTACAATATAATAATATTACAGCCCAACGACACTGATAAACATAGATGCAAAAATCCTCAGCAACATATTAGCAAACTGAATTCAACAATACATTAAAATATTATACTCTGATCAAATGGGGTTTGGTCCATTGATTCATAGATGGCTAAACATGTGCAAATCAATCAATGTCATACACCACTTTAAAAAAACAAAGGATAAAAATCACATGATAATCTCAAATGATGCAGGAAAGCATTTGATAAAAAGTGGTATACATTCTAGATAAAAATTCTCAATGAAGTGTGTACAGAGGAAATGTACTTCAACATAATAAAGACCATATACAACAACCCCACAGCTAACAACATTCTCAATGGTAAAAAGTTGAAAGCTTTTCCTCTAAGATCAGGAATAAGACAAAGATGACCACTTTTGCCACTTTTATACAAAATAGTACTGGAAGTCCTAGCAAGAGCAATTAAGCAAGAGAAAAGTGATTCAAAGAAAAAAGTAGAACTTTATATATATATATCTCCTAAAGATGCTACCAAAAAACTGTTAGAGTAAATAAATGAATTCAGTAAACTTTCAGTATACAAAGCAATATGCAAAGTTAGTTGTATTTACTTAAACTAATAACAGATGATTAGAAACAGAAATTAAGAAAACAAGCTAATTCACAACTACATCAAAAAGAATAAAATACACAGGAATAAATTTAGCCAAGAAGTCAAGAAGTCTGTACACTGAAAACTATAAGACAATGATAGTATGAATTGCAAAAGACACAAAATTAATGGAAAAGTATTCTGTGCTCCTGAATTCGAAGAATTAATACTGTTAAAATATCAATACAACACAAAGCAATATACAGATTCAGTACATTGCCTATCAAAAGTATAATGACATGTTTTGCGGAAATAAAACAAATAATCCTAAAATTTGTGTGAAACCACAAAAAGCCCCATGTAGCCAAAGCAATCTTAGGGAAGAGAAATAGAGTTGGAGGCTTCACACTTCCTGATTTCAAACTGTCTTACAAAGCTATAATAATCAATACACTATGTTATTGATATAAAAACAAACACACAGATAAATGGAACAGAATAGAGAGCCCAGAAATAAACCCATGCACATATGGTCAATTAATTTGTAGCATTAATTTATGAAAAAGAAGCCATTATATAAAATGGTGAAAGGATAGTCTCTTCAATAAATAGTATTGTTAATACTGGGCAGCCACATGCAAAAGAATGAAACTGGACTAATATACTACACCATATACAAAAATCAACTCAAAGTGGATTTTAAAGACTTGAATTTAAGAACTGAAACCGTAAAACTCCTAAAAGAAAATGTAGAGGAGGAGCTCCTTAACATCAGTCTTGGCAATGATTGTTTGGATTTGACATCAAAAGCAAAGGTAACAAAAGCAAAAATAAACAACTGGAACTACATCAAACTAAAATGCCTTTGCACAGCAAAGAAAACCACCAAAAAAAAAAAAAATGAAAAGACAATCTACTACATAGGAGAAAATATTTGCAAAGCATATATCTTAGAAGGAGTTAATACCCAAAGTTTAGATATAACTCATACAAGTCAATAGAAAAAAATCCAATTAAACAATAAGCAGAGTATCAAATCGACATTTTTTTTCAGTGAAGACATACAGATAGCCATGAGGTATATGAAAAAGTACTCAACATCACTCATCAACAGGGTAATGCAAATCAGAACCATGAGCTATCACCTTACACCTGTTAGAATGCCTACTATCAAAAAGACAGGAAACAACAAATGCAAAGATGTGGAGAAAAGGGAATCCTCATGCACTATTGTTGGAAATGTAAATTGGTCTGGCCATTTCAGAAAACAGTATGGAGGTTCCTCACAAAATTCCAATTCCACCTTGGAATATTTACCTAAAAGAAACTAAATCACCATCTTAAAAAAATGTTCATCTCCTTATTCATTGCAGCATTATTTAAAATAGCCAGACATGTAAATATCTTGCTGTCCATTGGCAGATGCATAGATTAAGGAAAATGTAGTGAAATATAAAAAAGAATATTATTCAGCCATAAAAAAGGAAATCCTACCATATACATCCACAATGATGTAACATTAGGACACTATAGTAAGCTAATTATGTTAGACAGGGAAACAGAAATCCTATATGATCTTATTATATCTGGAATCTAAGAAAACTAATAGATACAGAAGGCTGATTGGTAGTTGCCAACAGCAAGTTATTGGAAGTGGGTAAAATAAGTGAAAGTAGTCAAAATGAACACACTTCCAGTTATAAAATAAATGATTCCTGGTGATGTAATATACAACATGGTGACTATACTTAACAATGTTGTATTGTATATTGAAAATTGCTAAGAGTAAGTCTTAAAAGTTCTCATTACAGAAAATATGTTGTAAATATGTATGGTGATGGATGTTAACTTAATTTATTGTTGTAATCATTTTGCATATAAATCATTATGTCTTACACCTAAAATTAATACAGTGTTGTATGTCCATTATATTTAAACAACAACAAAAAGCTAAAGAATATTTTAAAAAAGGTGAAAAAGGCTACATATTCTATGGGAATCAATGAAAAGAAACAATTTTCAAATTATCTGAGTCTCAGAAGAAAAAGGGAGAAAGGTGCAGAAAACTTATTTAAACAAATAATGGCTGAGACCTTCCCAAATTTGGGGAGGAATTTTGATATCCAAGTTCATGAAGCTTATGGTTTACCAAATAAACTCACTTAAAGATATCTTCTACAAGATATAAGAAAGAAAGTGATCAAAAACAAAACAAACAAACAAAAAAAACAAAGAGGAAAGACGGTTGTAACTAATGAGGAAACTTGTACAAGGCTATCAGCAGATTTCTCAGGAGAAATCTACAGGTCAGGAAAAAATGTGATGATATATTCAAAGTGCTGAAAGTGGGAAAAAAAGAAAAAACCCTGTCAACCAAGGATACTCTGTCAAAGTATTTTTTTCAGAATTGAAGGAAAGGTAAAGACTTTCTCAGACAAACAAAAGCTAAGGGAGTTAATCACTACTAGACTTAACTTGCAAGTTGTTGTTGAAAGGATGCTAACTAGTAACATAAAACATAAAAATATACATCACACTGGTAAAGGTAAGTATATAAAAAATTCAAAATATTCTGTTTTGTAATATGGTGGTGCATTAATCATTGAACTCTAGTATAAAGGTTAAAGGATAGAGTATTAAAATATAGATTAAATAATTTGTTAATGAATAAACAATCAAAAATGAGGTAAATTGATAAAGCAAAAACATAAAGATGTAAAAAGGTAGAATTTTGGACATGATCAAAGTTAAATTGCTAGTGTAAAATAGGTATAATAGCTATAAGATATGTTATGTATGTAACTTGTGGTACCTATAAAGCAAAAACCTACAGTAGATTCACAAAAGATAAAGAGAAGGCAATGAAAGTAGAACACTATGGAAAAGCACCATTCCCAATGGAAGACAGCAAGAGAGGGAGAAATGAACAAGAAACAAGGGAAACAAAACTGGAAGAAAACAATTAATAAGAGCATTAGTAAGTTTTACCTGTCAGTAATTACATTTTGTGTAGATGGCTTAATTTCTCCAATCAAAAGGCATAGTGTGGGGGGCTTCCCTGGTGGCGCAGTGGTTGAGAGTCCGCCTGACAATGCAAGAGACGTGGGTTCATGCCCCGGTCTGGGAACATCCCACATGCCGTGGAGCAGCTGGGCCTGTGAGCCATGGCTGCTGGGCCTGCGCATCCGGAGCCTGTGCTCCACAATGGGAGAGGCCACAACAGTGAGAGGCCCACGTACAGAAAAAAAAAAAAGAAGGCATAGTGTGGCAGGTTGGATCCAAAACAAGACCAACAATATGCTATTTACAATAGATTCACTTCACTTTCGAAGACAAACATAGCTCCAAAGTGAATGGACGAAAAAAATATTCCATAAAAGTGGAAGCCAAGAGACCATAAGTAGCTATGAAAAAAAAAACTTTAAATCAAAAACTGTAACAGGAGACAAAGAAGTTTCTTATACAGTGACCAAGGGATCAATTAATCAAGAGAATATAACAAGCATAGATGTATATGTATCCAATATTGTAATGGCTAATGATATTAAGCAAATACTAACAGAACGGTAGGGAGAAATAGATGTTGATACAATAATAGCAGTAGGGTTCAATACACACTTTCAACAAAGGAGAGGTTATACAGGTAGAAAATCAATAAAGAAACTCTGGGCTTGAACTATGCTCAGACCAAAGAAACCTAAAAAGAAATGTATAGAACATTCCATCCAACAGCCACAGCAGAATATACATTATTTTCAAGAGCACATGGACATTCTCCAGGATAAACCATATGATATATCACAAAACAAGTCTTAGCAAATAAGAAGATTGAAATTATATCTAGTACATTTTCAACCACTATGTTGTAAAACTAGAAATAAAAGGAGGAAAACTGGAAAATTCACAAAATTGAACAACAAAACACTGAAAAAAATATTGACTCAAAGAAAATCTAAAGGGGAATTACAAAATATATTGAAATGAATGAAAATGAAAACACAACGTACCAAAATTTATGGGATGCAGCAAAAGCAGATTTAAGAGAAAATGTTTTAGCCATAAATGCTTACATAAAAAGAAAGATATCAAAATAAACAACCTAACTTTCAAGAATCTAGAAGAAGAACAATTCACTACCTAAGTTAGCATAAGGAAATAAATAATAAATGGAGCAGAAATGAATGAAATAGACATAACAAAAAAAGATAAAATGGAGAAACACTTAACTAGACTAAGACAAAAAGGGAGAAGTCTCAAATAAATCAGATCAGAAATAAAAGAGGTTATATTACAGCTGATAATACAGAAATACATAGGCTCATAAAAGATTACTATGAACAATTATATGCCATCAAATGAGATAACCTAGAAGAAGTGGATAAATCCCAACAAACATACTACATACCAACAGTGAATCAGGAAGAATTAGAACACCTAAACAGACCAATAACTAGTAAGGAGGTTGAATCAGTAATCAAAACTCTTGCAACATAGGAAAGCCCAGGACAAGAGAGTTTCCCTGGTGAATTCAATAAACATTAAGATAATGCTACTTCTTTTCTAATCCCCTGAAAAAAATTGAAGAGGAGGGAACATTTCCAAACTCATTCTATGAGGCCAACATTACACTAATACCAGACATTATAGGAAAAGAAAAATGCAAGCCAATATCCATGATAAATATAGATGAAGAAATTTTAACAGAGACCTAGCAAACTTAATCAAACAGCACATTGAAAGGATCATATGTATTAATCAATTGAGATTTATCCCTGGGATACAAGGTTGGTTCAACATATACAAGTCAATAAATATGACACAATACATTAATAGACTGAAGGATAAAAAGTATATGATCATCTCAATAGATGTAGAAAAAGTATGTGACAAAATATAACATCCTTCATGATAAAAACTCTCAACTGATTTGGTACTGAGAAATGTATCTCAACACAATAAGGGCCATATATGACAAAACCACTGCTAACATCATACTCAGTGCTGAAAGTTTGGAATCTTTTCCTCTAATATTAGGACATGAATATTCATGTCTTCTTTCACAACTCTTATTCAACATAACACTGAAAGCCCTAGCCAGAGAAATCAGGCAAGGAAAAGAAATAAGAAGCATACAATTAGGAAAGAAAGAAGTAAAATTGTGTTTATATGCAGATGATATGATCTTAAATGTAAGATCCTGAAGACTCAACACAATACTGTTATAACTAAGTAATAAATTCAGCAAAGTGGCAAGATATAAAATCAACCGAAATCAGTTGTGTTCTATACACTAACAATGAATATCTAAAAAAGAAGTACAGAAAAAAATATCATTCACAATAGCATAAAAATCAAAGACTAAGGAATATAAGTTAAAAAGAAATAAAAAGACTCAAGAATAAATTTAACCAAGAAAATAAAAGATCTGTACACTAACTAAAAGCTATTAGACTTTGATGCAAGAATTTGAGGAAATACAAATGGAAATATATTCCATGTTCAGGAATCAGAAGAATTTGTCAAAATGCCCATACTACCCAAAGCCCTGTACAGATTTAATATAATCTAAATCAAAATTCCAGTGGCATTTTCCACAAAAGTAGAACAAACAATTCTAAAATTTGTGTGGAACCACAAAATGCCCCAAATAGCCAATCAATCACGAAAAAGGACAAAGCTGGAGGTATCATACTTTCTCTTTTCAAACTATAATACAAATCTGTAGTCTTGTCCTGGCAGAGAAATAGACACATAGATCAATGCAACAGAATAGCAAGCCCAGAAATAAACATTCACAGATATGGTGAGCCTAATGTTTTCCAAGAGAGTAAAGAATACTCAGTTGGAAAGAATAGACTCTTCAATGAATAGTATTGGTAAAACTGGAGAATCACACGCAGAAGAATGAATTTGGGCCCCTATCTTACACACTCACAAAAATTAACTCCAAAATGGATTAAAGACTTAAGCATAAGACCTGAAACCATAAAACTTCTAGAAGAAAAAATATTGAAAAAGCTCTTTGGCATTGGATGTGGCAAAGAGTTTTTGTATATGACACCAAAAGCTAAAGCAACAAAGCAAAAATAAATAAGCAGAACTACATCAAACTTAAAACCTCTTCATAACAAAACAAAGAATCAGCAACATAAAAAGGTGACATATGGTATGGGAGAAAATATTTGAAAATCATATATCTGATAAAAGGTTAATATCCAAAATATATATGGAACTCATACAAATCAACAGCAATAAAACAATCTTATTTTAAAATGTGCAGAAGAATTGAACAGTCTTTTTTTTAACATCTTTATTAGAGTATAATTGCTTTACAATGGTGTGTCAGTTTCTGCTTTATAACAAAGTGAATCAGTTATACATATACATATGTCCCCATATCTCTTCCCTCTTGCATCGCTCTCCCTCTTACCCTCCCTATCCCACCCCTCTAGGTGGTCATAAAGCACCTAGCTGATCTCCCTGTGCTATGCAGCTGCTTCCCACTAGCTATCTATTTTACGTTTGGTAGTGTATATACATCCATGCCACTCTTTCACTTTATCCCAGCTTACCCTTCCCCCTCCTCGTATCCTCAAGTCCATTCTCTAGTAGGTCTGCATCTTTATTCCTGTCTTGCCCCTAGGTTCTTCTGACCATTTTTTTTTAGATTCCATATATATGTGTTAGCATATGGTCTTTGTTTTTTTTTTCTTTCTGACTTACTTCACTCTGTATGACACTCTCTAGGTCCATCCACCTCACTACAAATAACTCAGTTTCGTTCCTTTTTATGGCAGAGTAATATTCCATTGTATATATGTGTCACATCTTTGAATTGAACAGTCTTTCTTTTCCAAAGAAGGCATGCAAATGGCCAATATATACAATGAAATGTTATCACTATTATTGAATAGTGAATGAATAATAATTGAATGAATAATTGAATGAATATCACTAATTATTAGGGAAATTCAAAGCAAAACCACACTGAGATTACCTCACACCTGTTAAAATGGCTGTTATCAAAAAGACAAGAGATAACAAGAGTTGGCAAGGGTGTGAAGAAAAGGGAAAACTTGTGTACTGCTGGTGGGAAAGTAATTTGTACAGCCACTATGGAAAACACTATGGAGGTGCCTCAAAAACTTTTAAAAAAGAGAACTACCAGCAACTCCAATTCTGGGTACTTATAAAGTAATAAATCAGTATTTCATAGCAATATCTGCATTTCTGTAATTATTACAGCATTAGTCACAATAGCTAAGATATGGAAACAACCTAAGTGACGTCTATGGATGAATTGATAAAGAAAATCAAATAACTGAATATTTATTATTCAGCCATGAGAAAGAAGTAAGTCTTACCACTTGTAACTACATGGAAGGAACTTTAGGACATTATGATAAGTGAAATAATGACAGAGAAAGACATCTATTAGATAATATCCTTTTTTTAATAATATCCTTTATATGAGGAATTTAAAAGAGCCACACTCATAGAAACAGAGAATTGTATAGTGCTTACTTGGGCCTGGCAGTTGGAAATTATGTAGATGTTAATCAAATTGTACAAACTTCCAGTTATTCTGAGAATCTAATGTAAATGATGACTATAGCAAACAATTTTGTATTATGTAGTTGAAAGTTATTTAGAGTGTATCTTCATAGTGGTTGCACCAATTTACATTCCCACAAACAGTGTAGGAGGGTTTGTTTTTCTATACACCCTCTCCAGCATTTATTATTTGTAGACTTTAAATGATGGCCATCCTGACCGGTGTGACGTGATACCTCATTGCAGTTTTGATTTACATTTCTCTAACAATGAGCGAGGCTGAGCATCTTTTCATGTGCCTATTAGCCATCTATATGTATTCTTTGGAGAAATGTCTTCTTACAACTTCTGCCCCCCCCCTTTTTTGCGGTATGTGGGCCTCTCACTGTTGTGGCCTCTCCTGTTGTGGAGCACAGGCTCCGGACGTGCAGGCTCAGTGGCCATGGTTCACGGGCCCAGCCGCTCCACAGCATGTGGGATCTTTCTGGACCAGGGCACGAACCCGTGTCCCCTGCATCAGCAGGTGGACTCTCAACCACTGCACCACGAGGGAAGCCCTGCCCATTTTTTTGATTGGGTTTTTTGTTTTTTTGATATTGAGCTGTATGAGCTGTGTGTATATTTTGGAAATTAAAATCTCTTGTCAGTCACATCATTTGCAAATATTTTCTCCCATTCCTTAGGTTGTCTTTACATTTTGTTTATGGTTCCCTTTGCTGTGAGACACCTTTTAAGTTTAATTAGGTCCCATTTGTTTATTTTTGTTTTTATTTCCATTACTCTAGGAGGTGGATCAAAAAAGATCTTGCTGTGATTTATGTCAAAGAGTGTTCTGCCTAAGTTTTCCTCTAGAGTTTTGTAGTATCTGGTCTTAATTTTAAGTCATTAAATCATTTTGAATTTATTTTTATATATGGTGTTAGAGAATGTTTTAATTTCATTCATTCACATGTAGCTGTTCAATTTTCCCTGCACTATTTATTGAAGAGACTGTTTTTTCTCCATTAAAAAACTAAAAATATAGTTACCATGTGATCCAGTGATCCCACACCTGGGCATATATCCAGAAAAAAAACTATAATTCAAAGAGATACATGTACCCCAATATTCATGGTGCCACTATTTATAATATTTAAGGCATGGAAGCAACCTAAACCTCCATCGAGAAGATGTGATATATATATATATATATATATATATATATATATATATATATATGATGGGATATTACTCAGCCATAAAAAAAGAATGAAATAATGCCATTTGCAGCAACATGGATGGACCTAGAGATTATCATACTAAGTGAAGTAAGCCAGAGAAAGACAAATATCATATGATAAGGCTTATATGTTGAATCTAAAAAAATGATACAAATGAACTTACTTAAAAAATAGAAATAGATTCACAGACATAGAAAACAACTTATGGTTACTAAAGGGGAAAGGGAACAGGAACAAATTAGGAGTTTGATATTAACAGGTACACACTACTATATATTAATAAATAAATTATGCCAACAAAAAAATCTACCTTTGCATCTGAGAAATTATTTAGAAACTGGACTAAGTAATGTTTGCTGAATAAATGAACAAAGTAATTATATGACCCTCATTTTAGATGTTAGTTAAACTTATTCCATTAAGGGTTAGAAAAATACATTCCAACAATTTCCTGTCAGGACACTGAAGTACATATATTGATTCAACATGTATTTTTTGATATATATGCCCAGAAGTGGGATTGCTGGATCATGTGATAACTCTTACTTTTTTAAGGAACCTCCATACTGTTCTCCATAGTGACTGCACCAATTTACAATCCCACTAACAGTGCAGGAGAGTTGCCCTTTCTCCACACCCTTTCTAGCATTTACTAATTGTAGAATTCTTAATGATGATTACTCTGACCAGTTTAAGGTGATACTTCATTGTTTTACTGATTTGCATTTCTATAATAATTAGTGATGTTGAACAACTTTTTATGTTCCTGTTGGACATCTATATGTCTTTGTGGAGAAATGTCTACTTAGGTCTTCTGCCCATTTTTTGATGAGTATTTGGTTTAGATAGCTAGATAAATAGATAGACAGATAGATAGATAGATAGATATTAAGCTGTATGTGCTGTTTGTATATTTTTGAGGTTAATCCCTTGTTGCTTTCATCATTTGCAGATGTTTCTCCTATTCAGTAAGTGTCTTTTCATTTTGTTTACAGTTTTCTTTGCTGTGCAAAAGCTTTTACGTTTACTTAGGTCCCATTTGTTTATTTTTGCTTT
This sequence comes from Mesoplodon bidens, assembly GCF_964165515.1. Taxonomy (NCBI): domain Eukaryota; kingdom Metazoa; phylum Chordata; class Mammalia; order Artiodactyla; family Ziphiidae; genus Mesoplodon; species Mesoplodon bidens. The sequence goes on from NC_138163.1 coordinate 75,174,432, forward strand.
TATTTCCATTACTCTAGGCGATGGATCCAAAAAAGTATTGCTGTGATTTATGTCAAAGAGTGTTCTGCCTGTGTTTTCCTCTAGGAATTAGATCATTTTTTTCCTCTAATAAAGTGAGTTCTTACAAAGAGAAAAACAACACACAGGATGAGAAAAAATAGCAAGTTTTAATGACACTTCCTGCCATCACCAAACAGAGTGGGGAGGAACAAAATGATCCCTAAAGTAGGTTAAAGTAACAGTTAAAGTTCTCACTACTCCAGGCAAAGAATGAAACACACTAATGGTAGAAAGATAAAACACATCAGTAACAACAGTTCCTCTCTGTACTATGCTGGATCTTCACCATCCTGTTAAGAGAGTGACAGAAATTCCATCCACAGATTCTACTAGATGTAACAACAGTGGCACAAAGTTGTTATGTCAGGCTGCTCTAGAGAGAGGGTCAAAAAACCCCACTCTTTTACAGAGTGAGTTGGGTAAAATTATGACTCTTATTGAGAGTTTTCAATTATTTGTTAATTTTACACATATGCAAATAACTTAGAAAATCCTTCAAATTATCTCACTAAAAGCACAATATGCTCAGAAATGATTTCAACAAGGTAGCAGTATAGAAGATTAACATACAGAAAAGTCTGTTTTACTTCTTTACACAAATAATAAATTATCTGAAAGGGAAAGTAAAAAAATACCATTTAAAATCACATCAAAAAGAATAAAATACCTAAGAATAATCTCAATCAGGAGGTGAAAGACCTATACACTGAAAAGGATAAAACTTTGATAAGGAAAATTGAAGATGGTTCAAAGAAATGGAAGGATATCCCATGTTCTTGGATTGGAATAATTAATGTTGTTAAAATGGCCATACTACCCAAATCATTCTACAGATTTAATGCAATCCCTATCAAAATAAACACTACAATTTTCACAGAACTAGAACAAATACTCCTAAATTTTACATGGAAACAAAAAGACCCAAACTGCCAAAGCAATCCTAAGGAAAAAGAACAAAGCTGGAGGTATAATGCTTCTAGACTTCTGACTATACCGAAAAGCTGCAAAAATCAAAACTGTGTGGTGTTGGCATAAAAACAATCATACAGATCAGTGGAACAGAATAGAGAGCCCAGATATAAACCCACACACCTATGGTCAATTAATCTACAACAAAGGAAGAAAGAATATAAAATGGAGAAAAGAGAGTCTCTTCAACCAGTGGTGTTGGGAATGCTGGACAGCTACCCGTAACTCGATGAATTTAGAACAGTTTCTCACACCAATATTCAAAAATAAACTCAAAATGCTAAAGTCCTAAATATAAGACATGATACCATAAAACTCCTAGAAGAGAATATAAGCAAAATCTTCTCTGACATAAATCATGGCAATAGTTTCTTAGATCAGTCTCCCAAGCAAAAGAAATAAAAGCAAACAAACCAATGGGTCCTAACCAAACTTAAAAGTTCTTGCACAGAATAGGAAACCATCAACAAAATGAAAAGACAACCAGTGGAATTGGAGAAAAAAATTGCAAACAATGCAGCTAACAAAGGTTTAATATGCAAAATATACAAATACATACAACTCAGTATCGAAAATACAAGTAATGCAACCAAAAAATGGGCAGAAGACCTAAATAGACATTTATCCAAGAAAATATACAGATGTCCAAAATGCACATGAAAAGATGCTCAACATTGCTAATTAGCATAGAAATGAAAATCAAAACTACAATGAAGTACCACCTCACACTGGTCAGAATGGCCATCATTAAAAAGGCTGCAAATAATAAATTCTGGAGAGAGTGTGGAGAAAAGGGAACACTCTTTCACTGTTGGTGGGAATGTAAATTGGTACAGCCACTATGGAAAACAGTGTGGAGGTTCCTTAAAAAAAACTATAAATAGAGCTACCATATGATTCAGCAATCCCAGTCTCAGATATATATCCGGAGAAAACCATAATTCAAAAAATATATGCACCTCAATGTTCACTGAAGCACTATTTACAATAGCCAAGACATGGAAGCAAACTAAGTGTCTATCAACAGATGAATGGATAAACAAGATGTGTTATATAAATGGAATGGAATATTACTCAGCATTAAAAAAGAATGAAATACTGCCATTTGCAAAGTGGATAGACCTGGAGAATATTATACTTAGTGAAGTAAGTCAGACAGAGGAAGACATATGCTATATGATATCACTTATATGTGGAATGTAAAATATAGTACAAATGAATCTATGTACAAAACAGAAACAGACTCACAGACTTTGAAAACAAACTTATGGTTACCAAAGAGAAAAGGGAGGGGGAGGTATAAGTTAGGAGCATAGGAGTAGCAGTATTTATACGTAAAATAGATAAGCAACAAAGATATACTGTATAGTACAGGGAATTATATTCAATATCTTGTAATAACCTATAATGGAAAGCAATCTGAAAAAAAAATATATATATATATATGTATAGATATAACTGAATCACTTTGCTGTACACATGAAAGTATCACAATATTATAAATCAACTATACTTCAATAATAAAAGATAGTGTGACCCTAGCATGAGGACATACCATAGAGAAAAGGAAAAATTGGCATTTATAAACAAACTTACAAAATATGGTCATCTGATTTACAACAATTATATTTATGTCTTCAAAAGATAAAAAGGTGTTCTTTTTGGATAAATGGTACTTGGGACAGTTGGATATCTTTATGTAAAACAATGAATCTTAACTCCAACTCACACTATACACAACTATTAATTTGAAATGGATTGTAAATGTAAATATACAAGAAAAACAAGGAAGTTTCTAGGAAAAAACATGACAGCATCACACAAAAATAATTCACTATACAATAAAAGGTTTATAATTTGATCTTTACTAAAAGTACTAACTTATATTCATTTAAAAACAATCCTTAAGAGAGTGAAAAAGTGAGCTATAAACTTGGAAAATATATTTGAAATGTAGATAATAATAGAGGGTGAGAGATAAAGGGGGGGTATCTGACAATAAATTAGTTTCCTGAATATATACAAACAAAAAACCTCCTAGTAAGTCCTAACCTATAAATTATTACTTTCAATGTAAGCACAGAAAATTCTCCAGTTAAAAGACAGAATGGTTGAATGACTAAAAAATATTCCAACAATATGCTGCCTTCAAGAGACTCACTTTAACCTTAGACATAAAGAGACTTAGAGTGAAGGGATAGAAAAAGACACTTTAAGCAAATAGTAACCAAAATAACCAGGGGTAGCTATACTTATATTAAAAAAATACACTTTAAATTAAAAATGTTAAAAAGAGACAAAGGAGGTCATTATATAATGATAGAATGGTCACTCTATCAAAAAGATCTAACAACTGTAAATATTTTCACACCCTATATTAGAGCACCTAAATACATAAAGGCAAAACTAATAGCTAAAAGGAGAAATGGACAGTGATACAGTAATAGTTGAGGATTTTAAAATCTAACTCTCAACAATGGATAGATCATGCAGACAGAGAATCAATAAAGAGGCAGCAGATTTGACAACACTATAGGCCAAATGTACTTAACAAATACATAAAACATTCTATCTAACAGCAGAACACATTCTTTTTTTTTTTTTGCTGTACGCGGGCCTCTCACTGCCGTGGCCTCTCCCGTTGCGGAGCACAGGCTCTGGACACACAGGCTCCGCGGCCATGGCTCGCGGGCCCAGCCACTGCGCGGCATATGGGATCTTCCGGGACAGGGGCACGAACCCGTGTCCCCTGCATCGGCAGGCGGACTCCCAACCACTGCGCCACCAGGGAAGCCCCAGAACACATTCTTCTAACACATTCTTCTAAAGTGCACATTGAACATTTTCTAGGATAGAACATATGTTAGGCCACAAAAATGTCTTAGCAAATTAAAGAATAGAAGTAGATCAATGGAACAGAAGAATCAAGAGCCCAGAAATAAATGCAACCATATACAGTTAAGTAATACATGACCAGGGAGCCAATAATACTTAATAGAAAAAAGTCTTTTCAATAAATGGTTTGTGGATAATTGGAAATTCACATGTAAAAGAATAAAACTGGACCTATATCTTACACCACTCACAAAAATTAACTCAAAATGCATTAAGGAGTTAAATGTAAGACCTGAAACTGTAAAACTGCTAGAATAAAACAGAAGAATAAAGCTCCTTGATGTAGATCTTGGTAATTATGTATTGTATTGTGTTGGCCAAAAAGTTCTTTCGGGTTTTCCCATATGCTCCAGAAAACCCCAAACGAACTTTTCTGCCAACCCAATATATTACAGGTAAAGCACAAGCAACAAAATGAAAAATAAACAAGTAGGACTAGGACATCACCTAACTAAAAAGCTTCTCCACAGCAAAAGAGACCATCAACAAAGTGAAAAACAAACTGCAGAATGGGAAAAAATACTTGCAAACCACATATCTGTTAAGTGGTTAATATTCAAAATATACAAATAGCTCTTCCAACTCAATTGCAAAAAACCAAATAACCCAGTTTAAAAATGGGCAAAGGATTTGAACTGACATTTTTCCAAAGAAGATATATGAAAGGCCAATAGGCACTTTGATATGAAATGAAAGTTTTTCACATCATGTGACATGATGGTTAAAAACACTAGTAATTAGAGAAATGCAAATTAAAGCCACAATAAGATATCATCTCACACCTCTTAGAGTCATCATTATAAAAAAAGACAAGAGATAACAAATGCTGGTGTGGATCTGGAGAAATGGGAAACCTCATGCACTGTTTGTGTGATTGTAAATTGGCACAACCATTATAGAAAACAACATGGAGGGCACTCCAAAAATTAAAAATAGAATTACCATATGATCCAGAAATTCCACTTCTGGGAATATATCCAAAGGAAATGAACACACTAGCTCAAAATGATATCTGCATCCCCATATTCATAGCAGTATTATTTACAATAACCAAGACATACATGAATAAAGAATTTGTGAGATATTTAATAGAATATTATTTAGCCATGAAAAGCAAGGAAATCTTACCTTTTTGACAGCATGAATAGATTTTGAAGGCATTATGCTAAATGAAATAAGTCAGACAGAGAAAAACAAATACTGTATGATCTCACTTACATGTGGAATCTTAAAAAGAAAATTCATAGAAAAAGAGATTGGACTTGTGGTTACCAGAGGCAGTGGGTGGGGGACAAGGACTAGAAGGAAAGTGGTCAAAAGTACAATCTTTCTGTTATAAGATAAATAAATACTAGGGATGTAATGTACAACATGATGATTATAGCTAACACTTCTGTAGGATATATAGGAAAGTTGTTAACAAAGTAAACCCTAAGAATTTTTATCACAGGGAGAGATTTTTCTTTATTCTTTTATTCTTTTCCTTTCTTTTTGTTATATCTATATGAGAAGCTGAACCTATTATTTCACAATATATGTAATTCATACCATCATTCTGTATGCCTTAAATTTATACAATGAAATATTTGCAAATCATATATCTAATACAGATCAAGAATTCAGAATAAATAAATTCACAATATATAAAGAACACTTACAATTCAACAACCAAAAGATCAGCAACCCAACTTAGAAAGATAGACAAGAGATCTAAATAGAAATTTATCCAAGTAAGATCAAGAAATGGCCAATAAGCACATGAAAATATGCTCAAATGTCATTTGTCGTTAGGAAAATGCAAATAAAACCCACAGTGAGATACCACTTCACATTCACTAGGATAGCCATGTTCAAAGAAATAGAAAATAACAAGGTTTGGTGATGATGTGGGGAAACAGAAATCCCCATAGTTTGTTGGTGCAACTGCTATGGAAAACATTTTGGTGGTCCATCAAAAAGCCAATCATAGCAATACCATATGATCCAGCAATTCCATTCCTTGATATATATCCCAAATAATTGAAAACAGGTGTTCAAATAAAAATTTGTACATGAATGTTTATAACAGCGCTATTCATAACAGTTAAAGCAGGAAAACTCAAACCTCCATCAACTGATAAATAGATAAAATGTGATATATTTATACAATGGAATGTTGTTCAGCCATAAAAAAGAATGATGCACTAATGTAAGCTACCACACGGATGAACTTTGAAAATAATGGTAAATGAAAGAATCCAGAAACTAAAGGTCACATGTTGTATGATTCCATTTATATGAAATGCAAATCCATAGATACGAAAAGCAGGTAAGTGTTTGTCTTAGGTTGTGCAGAGTGGGGAATGACACGTGATTTTTTTAAAGTTTACAGGGTTTCTCTTTCAGATGATGTAAAACTCTTTGAACTAGATAGTGATGATGTACTACGCTATAAATGTGTTTAATACCATAGGCTTACACACTTTAAAATTGTTAAAATGGTAAATTTTATGTGTATTTTACTATAATAGAAAATAATAAATAAAGGATTATTTTAGTATCAGTGGTCCCTTCATATTTTTCTCCCTGTGTCTATAGGACTGGATGACCCCAGAGAACACCACTTTGAGAGACAGCTAATAAGACTGATATGTTTTATGAAAAAATGAGGCTGGACTCTTCAAAGTGAGGCAAGGTCACTTCAAATTTGTTCAAAATTCTCTGATGACACATCTGATTAACCCTTAATGGACAGGGGAGGAACATCACTTGGGACCTGTGATATATGACAGGACAGGGTGCCAAAAACAGGAAAGGAATATCTGAAAAAGAGAGAAACTACTGAAGATAAATTCTACGTATTTATTTTGTCAAGGGATAGCCTTGACAGGATCGTATTCTTAAATATTTTTTTTACCAGTTCCTGAAAAACTCCAGAATACTGTTCATTTTGATCAAAGTTAGACATAGGTATTTTAAACCAACCTTGGGAATTAAACACCTGCAGTCAGAGGCTTAAGAATTTTGGAAAATATAGAGGAAATAAAGTTTTTTCCAACAAATAATTCTGTCCTTAAATCCTCCATTAAGCCTAGGACTTTCCCTCTATTAGACACTGATACTATTTTGACAGAGCCTTTATGAAGAATTGACTGTAATTCACATTATTTTAATTAATAATGGTGAGTGCATACCAAGACACATTTCTCTGCTTATATTTTAGTTTCTCCTTTCATGTGCCTCATACAGCAAGCCAGGCCACTGAGTCAGTACAGAATCCAATTCCTAAATCATATTTGACTTGAGAGCTACCCTGGAAAATTCCAGTATCCTGATGTCTGCTGGACCTCTCCTTTAGGGTTTTGGCCTCTGATTGAGACTCATGGGACTTCCATTTCTTATTGCATATTTTGACAAAGAAGGCAGCAGGGGTGTGAGAATATATCAACAAGTAGTAATGAGGCAGTTAAGCCTAAGAGAAATGAGATGTGGCAGTAATTGAACTTGCAGAAGGAAAAATAATGTAGAAACAAGTTCATGAACTCTATGGTTCCTTATATAAGGTGAATGTAAGTTTGTTGTAAGTTTGTTCTATTTAACATTGGTTATTATTTTACTTTCCATGGTCACCTGAACCTAAAATCAAAAAAGCAATTAGCTCAATATTTAAGAAAAGAGCCATAAAATATGCCTAGAAATCCAGGTCTTTGGGGACATTGATTTATAAAATTTCCATAGCAAATCAGTTATGCCACATTCCACATTATACTGGGGTACTATTACTGATGGGCTGAAGAGGAGCTGATTAACATGATGTGATTCAAGTAGTATGAGGAAGCAACTTACCAATCTTAACCCAAAACTTCTCTCACTATAATTTTCACTTGCACTATTAGCAAATTATTATTTTCTTTAAGTAGTGCTCTTTTGTGGGGTTCTCTTCTGTAGTGTAAATATCTTGAAAGAGGATAACATAAGTTGATAACCTATCAGTGGTGTGCTGAAGCCAGTTTTTACTGGTGCAAGAGAGACCATTTTGTGCATATCTTACCAATTCTCCCTTCATTGACTTTTATTTATTTGCTTTAGATCACTCATTGTGGGAGCATATACACCACAAAAAATCTTACAGAAATTACAATTACTTAGAAGTTGGTTCAGCCATTTTAAGTTCATGCTTGTAATTTCAGATATCATTTTAGGTAACATTTTGCATTCATAAAAGTACACTCCTACAGAAAATATTTCCTTTGCTTTGTATATTGTTTCATACACATCTACTCCAAAGACTTGAAAGTGTTTTGTGCGTGTGAATGTGTGTGTTTGTGTGTGTTTCCCCCAAAGACACAAGAATATGTGGAGGATTATCTTAGCTTGTTGTATACAAAATTATCATATAGTTTAAAAGTAGATTACATTAGAAGAGGCCTTGGGGGGTATTTACAAAGTATAGTTTCAAACATACAGGGAGATTACTTAATCAAAAGAAAATACCCCTACATGTGTACAACTCCTCCCCTCATTTACTACAGGTGTTTTTCGTCCCAGAAACTCCATTCTTACTGTAAGAGATTGGGGTAACCCAAAATGTAGACAATGTCTCACATTCACATTCACAAATATCTCCTGAAAATCAAATTGAATAAGGGTTAAAAGTAAATCAGTAAACAAAGAGGGGACAACTGAAGAAAAGGACAACTAGAACCGTCAAAGACAAACTTTACCATCTATTTTAATTTTTATTTTCTTTCATGAAGACGCTAAAGACAAAAATAAAAATTCGGAAAGAATTCAAGTTTTTACCTGTCTTTCAGACATGGGATAACATTAGGGTTATTAAATTTGCAAATATAATTTGGAAAATTTTGTAGCAGCTTGCCTGTACGTTATTCTACACTCAAAGTTTCCATTGCTGTGATCAATGGACTCATTGCCTGGGTTTGATCACTTGGCATTTTTTGAGCCAAACCAAAGCCTCAAAGTAAATATTTCTTACATAGATCATTTAGGCCACAAAGGAAACTGTAAGGAATATCAGAAGGGAAAATATTGTTTTATAGTTACTTGCAAACCATACTGCATGAATTAGTGACTGAAGAATGCAGCTGGCAGTACACGGAAAGAGGGGGAAGGGATAAAGAGCAGCATTTTAACATTTTCACCACTTTCAAATTGTTATAACTCCAAACCCCAAAAGTTGTCATATTTCTTCGCATGCTAAATAAGCTAAGCTTTTGTTGCTTTCCAGACTTGTAAATTTCTCTCCGGTATGTTTTCAGGAACCACAGAAAAGGAGGAAAAACTAGCATATAATCCTCTCTGTGTTTAGTTCCAGAGGGATGAAATCCACAGTAACTAATCAACCTCTATACACTGTTAGGGTGAAATATAAGCAGGGACAACAGTTTCGTTAATATAAGTAATTTTTTCTAAATAATTTGCCCCAGGTGACAGATAATTGTGCAGACCACATTAATGTGGCCACTATGTTTCAAAACCTACTCCCTTCTCTATTGCTCTACTGATTCAGGCTCAACTTTTGGCTATGGGAGAATAAGAACCATTCAGCTAAATTTATAGTCATTTCTTCCAAACACACTCTATAATTGCTCAGAAGAGAAACAAGAGACTCTGGCTCTTCATGCCTCTTCATCTGATAAACGTGCACTTCTTTTGGAGGATTATTTTATTTTTATGCTGCCTGGAAGCCGCAATCAAACAAGGAGTCAGGGGTAAACACTGTTCAAATAGCCTCTCCATCAACATCTAGAGAGTCATTCTAGTCCTTTTGCAAATAAGCATAGTGATCTGATAGATTTCCAGAGGAAAACACTAACTTACAAATTCAAAGCGAATCTGGTCACTAATTCATTCAATTTTTTTTATCACATTTATTGAGCAACTAATATGTTTCAGAAAACTGTATTAGGAACACATGAAATGATGCTGGATGGCAAAGTCCAAACTGTCTTTCTGTAGGCAATTTCCAAGTTGTGGCTGCATTTTTGTCACTGGCATTTTAACAAGACTTTTAGGAAGTATAAAATGTAAGTCAAGTATGTGAAGACTGCAAATCACTATTAGAATCAACTATCATAAAGTCACACATGAGAAATAAGGTTATCATAATACAAAAACTACACAAAGGCAGGTATAGTAAAATTGTAATTAAGAAAAACATAAAACAACACAGCTGGCATCAATGATTTATTAACAAAAAAAAAAGAAAAGATTTCAGATTATATCCTGTACTCAGTACACAACAGAATTGGTTTACTTGTTTCTACCTCCATTGTTATCTTCAGTTCTGACTGGAAACTGATGCTCAAAAAGATGACTCCAAGGTCCTGAAAAATGAGCAAATTTTTAATCATGGTCACCAGACTGTTTTGAATAAACTAAGAAACATGTTCATACATTTTTTAAAGTTTTCAAGTAAAAAAGGGTTTTAGTTGACTTTTAGTTAAACCCAAGTATGAACTGTTTTAACCAGAGCTACCTTAATCTCCTAGTGTGCTGGGTAACAATGACACATTACTGGTGTGATTGAATGTCACTCTAAGGACATAATTACACCCACCACTCAAGCTCATCCTCCCTAGGGGTATTGGTTTATTTCCTTGACAAGAACAATTAAAAGGCAAATATAAACTGAGACAGGTAACCCTTTAAATCATTAATCATACCGTAATTCTTTAGTGGAAATTAATCTAGACTCTGAAGAAATGTGACATAAAGGAACGAAAAGCTCTGACTGATAAAAGGAGATCTGGAGTCCAGGGCATTAGTCAGAGAAGGGAGGCATGGGCTGATCATTACAGTGTGAACTTTGGGAAGCAGTGACAGGATTGGATAGTGTAGCAGGCCAGTCTAGAGCATAGGAAGGCCATAAATAATGCTATTGGAGGTTAAAGAGTTATGTGAAAAAAGTGGCTGTATCAGATTATGAGAGTAGAGCTTAATGTTCTCACCATAACAGCAACGCATTGTACACCTTAAATTTAAACAATGTTATGTCAGTTATATTTAAATAAAGCTGGGATAAAGTCTGAAGATGTCAAATACAGTGAGCATATGGGTAAAACAGCACTTCAATACATTGCTGATGGAGTTAAAAATTTATACGGCCAATTTGGAAAGCAATTTGCTAGTACTGGGTGAAATTGGAAATATGCAGACCCTAACGCCCCTACACTCATACTTTAGGTATATATTTTATATAAATGCACTGTACATAAGAACACATGTACAAGAATGCTGAAATCAACATTGTTTTTAAAGGCAAAAATTAGAAACAAAATTATCTAGTCAACTGGAACTAGATAAATATAATGCAATATATTTATATGATGGAATACTAAATAGCAGTTAAATGAATTATATATATATATATACACACACAAATAAGTATATATCTAAAATAATAAAACATGTTGTCACTTTTAATTATGGTAATTAAAAAACAATAAAATATACTATCAAATCTCATCACTATTTCATAATAGAAAGTGTGCGTTTTTAGTGCAAACCAAAAATGTGAGGCAGACATAACTTTAGAATAAAAGGTGGAATAAATCTAGTTCTATGAAAAACTCATTGCACTATCCAAAAACGTTATGATATAGATCGTTGAAAATTTCATCACAGACTGGTATTTGAAACAAATATTTCACGGGAAATAGTTTACTAAAACATCCTCCATTGTTTATGTAAAATTCCAATTTAACCAGGCTTCCTCTATTATTTGCTAAATCTGGTAGCTCTAACTAAGGAAGCATTTGGCAGAGCAGTCCCAGATCTTTAGATGCCACCATACTGTATATTTTATACTATACTGTAAAACTTTCAGTTTGGCAGGGACCAGATCTCTGTTTCTGTTGATTTCTACACATGACTTAATACAGGGCTCTTTACAAATGATAGTTTCTAAAGGATATTTATTTCAGACACATAACCGACTTTGTACATAATATTTTGGTGCTCTCACATGTCCAACTTTTCTACCCAGCCTCAGAATCTGCACATTAATGCTATTTGTACAAAGGCTTTCCTCAATAAGTCCTCACTGCAGCCCTTTGAACAAGCTTGTGGTTGGTGTGTTATTTTGGAAAATGAAACTATGTTCTCTGACTTTCTATACAAAATTCATTGGGATCTCATTATATATGTTGCAGTTATACCAATTTTAATTTGTTATGAAAGACACGAGGAGACTATCAGTATCTCTCATTAAATAGCTCTCTCTTGGTTTACATACCGTAATTTGTTTTGTAAAATACAATTAGTCTACTACTGTTGTAAATACAAGGCATAGCTCATTTTATTGTTCTTCACTTTGTTTGCTTGACAGATAATGGCATTTTTTTTACAAATTGAAGGTTTGCGGCAACCCTGCATTGAGGAAGTCTGTTAGCGCTATTTTCCCAACAGCATTTGCTGGCTTCATATCTCTGTGTCACATTTTGGTAATTCTATACATATTTGAAACCCTCCTTCAGCAAAAAGATTATGACCAGCTAAAGGCTCAGATGATGGTTAACATGTTTTAGCAATAAAGTATTTTTAATTAAGGTATGTATATTGTTTTCTTTAGACATAATGCTATTGCACACTTAATAGACTTCAGTGCGCTGTAAACATAAGTTTTATTTGCACTGGGAAAACAAAAAAACTTGTATGACTGGCTTTATTGCGATATTGGCTTTATTGCAATAGTCACTTTATTGCAGTGGTCTGGAACCAAACCTGCAACATATCTGAGATATGTTTGTATATATTTTTTCTTTAAAATGGTGAGAAAATGTAAGAGTTTATTTCCATATAAGCAACCCAGGATTTTCAATGGTATTAATTTCTATTACACAATTATCTATTACAAAAATAAATGAGGAAATTTCAAAAAGAGTAATTTAGACATAAATGTACTGAAAAGTAAGCCATTTCAGTTTTCAAGAGCCTTCTGATTTTCTCCTATGGTTTACCACAAGGGGGCGTGTGAAGATCAAATACAAGAATATATTTATAAAAGGTCTTTGAAAAAAATTACAGCTGTTTTTTAAACTTTTTGAAAAGGTGATTTATTTCACCACGGGTGTGTTTATTTTGTAAAACACAGATTCACTGAACATTAGAGTTGGCTAAATATTAAGTCATTCCGTATTCTTTCCTGAATTTGGAGCTGAGAAAATGGTTTCGTTGTTTTCTGAAAAAGCTTAGCCCTCTTGATGTGTTGGATGAGGAATATGGTTAACAAGAACACACCTGCATCTGTTACTTTAATAGGCAGGTATTTCAGGGTGGACTTGAACACCTTCTGTGAAACTGGGTATCTTAAGGAAACTGATGATATTTGGGAGATGTTCTTCCTTTTCACTTTTTCATACAATGCAGGTTTTTTTTTTTTACTTTGTTAAATTTCTTTTAAATATCTTTATTTAAAATAATTAAACTTAAATTGTTATATTGATAATAAATATCTGTACTTCACTGATTATCATTCTCTCTCTCTCTCTCTCTCTCTCTCTCCCTCACACACACACACACACACACACACACACACAAAGAACCAAAACTTACACGTCTCAATGGAAATATGAATAATTTTATGCAAAATGGATATAAACCAATCATCCTTTTCATAATTTCATGGGACATTACCTTTAAGACTAAACTCTTTGCTACAGTTCCTCAAAGAGAGAATATTAATTTTTAGAAAATGGGGGAAGAAGAGACAACCAAGTAAAATAGAAACTCGAAATGGAAAAATGGTTCAAAAACTTTAAAAGCAAGTATTTCCAAGTGAAATATGTTCCATTTGCAATATTATACACGCCAAAATTCAAGCAAATGGTTTTTAACTTTAGGTAAAAGTTGGAAAATTTTGGACATGTATTTCACATTTCAACCAGACCACTATGAAAGTCTGCAGCAGTTCTTTTTGTAAGGGTTATGGGAAGAGAAGCCAACGTTCTAGGGGATTCCATACAGGGATATGACAAATTAAATAAATATTTCAAACCTATACTACATTCACATGAGGGATATAGGAGGTTGAAGCAATTATGTACTACATGTTAATGTTCTCTTTGTGTCACTTTTATAACAAATTAAAATTGGAATCATTGCAACATGTACAGTGAGTTCCCAAAACATCGTGTATAGTAAGGCAAAGCAAATAGTTACCTGCCAGAACTATTTGCTCTAGTTTATAAAGTGCATTACTGTGTGTTCTATCCTCTTTTTAAGTGTTTTGGACTATTTAATTATCACCTATTGTTAGCAACTTTGAAAATATTGTCTTCTATGATAAACTGCCATCTTCTTATTGGTTCATTAATGTATTTAACATCAAACAAATATTTATAGAATGTCTACTATGTGCGAGGCAGCTATACTTTGGGAAATAAATGTAAGGAAATATGCCACAATTTCTGTGTGGGAGAAGCATTTGCCTAATTGGGGGAGAACAAATACAGAGCCAAGAAAGTTTAAGTCATTGTACACACGAAACATATGCAATGTACCAAACAGATAGTAAACGCTATTGGATTTCAGAGATTGGGTGGAGTGGAGAGATTAAAGAGCATATAATGTGGATTGGAAGAGAGGAAGGAATTGAGCATTTTGGTTAACCAGATGAATATGAACAAATCAGTAAAGAGAGATGAGAATTCACATGATAATTTGGTGACAAATAATACATCAATCTGGCTGAACTGGGGATTTCATATTGAGAAACAAGGAGCAGTAAAATTAAAATGATGAATAAGCCAGATAGTGTGAGCAATGTGTGACACAATTTATCTTAAATGAGGTTACATTAAAGAATTTGGGGAGGAGCAATGACATATTGAAAAAGACTTTTAGAGAAGATAAAGCTGGCAGTGCTTTTTATAAAATAAACTAGAAGAGAGAATTGGAGGCTAATGCAATAATCCAGAGACAAGGTGTTATGGATTTGGACAGGAATGATGGAAATGGAAATTATGAGAACCAGTTCAATATTTGTTCATATGATTAAAATAGAGGCATCATAAGGAGTTGATCCAGACAAACTTACAGATTCAAAGTGGAACTAGGAGATTCTCTTAGAGCAAATAGGCTGAAAGACCTCTAATTAATGGCTTTGGTCGCTCAAGTGAGTTTATGGAATGCCCATGGAAGCTGGTTCAGTTTTACAATTATGCTTATCCGTACCTTAGAATCCAGAATAAAAACTATTTAATCATTCTGGACAAGGAAGCAAAAGTAACATATAGTACGGTGGAATTATCTTTGGAGGCAGAACTAGGTTTGAATCTTGATTCTGCAGATGTGCGATTTTTGTATTAAGTGTTTAACCTCTCCAATCCTCATTTTCCTCCTCTGAAAAATGAAAATAATAATTGTATCTATACCATAAGTCTATAGCAAGGATTAAATAAGGCAACTTAAGTACCTACTGGTACCTATAGTACCAAGATACATCTAAATCTCCTTAGTATATAATTTTCTTATATAATTGTTAATTTAATCATTCTTGGTAATCTAGAGTTAAACCATCAAGACCAATCAGAACTGACCTTCTTGTCCATCCTTGCTTGCTTGCATGCAGAAAGCCAGACCAGATAATTTCTTATGCTTCTTTCCAGTTTTTTACATATTCTATGTAAAAAAATTAGAAGCTCTAAATGGGATTATTCCCAAGAAAAATCCAAGGAATATAGTCTAAATCAATCTAAGAGTTGAAAGTGTAAATTTTGATATGGAACAATAAGCCCCTGTGAGTAATATATTTTAAAAATGTATATTATTATATACTCTCTCATGACTGGTGAGCTTTTATTCATCTAAAATTTTATTTTAACAAAGGATACATTTCCAGGGTGGTTCTATAGTAGAACCACAATTATGTTGATATTTTGGGGATTGAGTTTAATTCCATTATATGGAATAAAATCAGTCCCCATGTTGTTATGATTTAAATAAATTTCCATTCGGTCAAGGACCAGTTGATGATCTTGAAATATTCTAATAATTGAAGAGATAATTATGTCCTTTAAGTGCTTTAGTAAAGTTTATAGGGTCAGCCTTGGATCATTCCTAAAGGCCCTTTTGCCCTTCCTAAAATGATCATTATTCATGAATTGCTGCTGCTATTATATGATCTTTATACCAATATAACTTACTTATATGTAAATGATGACAGAAATATATGCTATTTTGGGAGCTTTCATGACTCCCAGATGTCCAATACCTGAACACTTAAGACTCTCAGAGGAGTGTAAGTTATAGACTCAATTAGGGGTTTGATATTAACAGATGAAGGATGACCAAATTCATCAGAATATATAGAGAAATTGGGAGAAAATATATGTGACACTTCTTAGTGGCCTGACTTTTTCTAAGAAGTAATATTCAGGTACTCTGGGGCCTGAAGCAGTTCTAGAGACAAAAGAAATGAGGGAAAGAATAACTTAAAATATGGGTATGTTCCAGAGTAATCAGCTATCCTACCCACACCCCCAGCACTATCATCTGACAAAGATAGTAGAGAACATTCTAACATATGGCATGTGGGAGAGCTAGAAAGGAGAGATTCGCTTGATGACGTTTAAGATGGTTCTAACCTGAGATTAGAAATGTGAAAGACTCTAAGGAGTTTTAAAAATAGATATTTATTGGAGTACAATTGCTTCACAGTACTGTTAGTTTCTGTTGTACAACAAAGTGAATCAGCCATATGCATACATATATCCCCATATACCCTCCCTCTTGTGTCTCCCTCCCACCCTCCCTATTCCACGCCTCTAGGTGGTCACAAAGCACCGAGCTGATCTCCCTGTACTATGCAGCTGCTTCCCACTAGCTATCTATTTTACATTTGGTAGAGTATATATGTCAATGTTACTCTCTCACTTCGTCCCAGCTTACCCTTCCCCCTCCCCATGTCCTCAAGTCCCTTCTCTATGTCTACATCTATATTCCTGCCTTGCCACTAGGTTCAGCAGTACAATTTGTTTGTTTGTTTGTTTTTTAGATTCCAGATGGACCTCGAGTCTATCATACAGAGTGAAGTAAGTTGCATTTAGAATAAGGGTCTCTGGGTGACTTTTTTTTCTGATCATTTTCATTACTAGACCTAAAATTTCAAACGTGCAAATGAAGAGGTTGGACTAAGTTATCTTCTATCTCTAACATTCTACAATCTCTAATGGGAAGAGTTCAAATATCAGTGTTGAAAATATTATTTGATTATGTTCTCCTTTAGGTTTTCCTTAATCTCTCTCTTCCCAAAAGAACTTGCCTTCTTCTGCCTCTGGATATTCATGGCATTTATTATATGTACTACTCACCTTGCTACTGTTATGTATCATTAGTGACAATTACATTTGTTACCTTGTTCCCCAACTAGATTGAGAGCTCTTTGAAGATATGGTATTCTTTAAGCTAACCAAACAAAGAAATTCGGTTCAGTTAATTGAACATTGTTGCACTTTTTACATGTGAAATCTTTTAATAAATTATGTAGTGGATAGAAAAATGAATGGGTTCCTCAAGGAGCTTTTCTCTCATCACTATCATTTAAGCAGGGATGTAACTAAAGACTAAAACAGAACAAGCAAACCTTGGTTTCCAAGCCACGCTTAGGAAAACTGCTGTCCTAGATTTCAAAGGTAAAATTAAGCAAATATTTGAATAAATTAGTAACATGGTATAATGAGGTATGCACACATTCAAAATTGGCCAGAAATTATCAAATTCTTACAGGAAAACACAGGCAGAATACTCTATGACATATCACAGCAAGATCCTTTTGGACCCACCGCCTAGAGAAATGGAAATAAAAACAAACATAAACAAATGGGACCTAATGAAACTTAAAAGCTTTTACAAAGCAAAGGAAACCATAAACAAGACCAAAAGACAACCCTCAGAAAGGGAGAAAGTATTTGCAAATGAAGCAACAGACAAAGGATTAATCTCCAAAATTTACAAGCAGCACATGCAGCTCAATAAGAAAAAAAAAAACAAAAAACCCAATCCAAAAATGGGCAGAAGACCTAAATAGACACTTCCCCAAAGAAAGTATACAGATTGCCAACAAACACATGAAAGAATGCTCAACGTCACTAATCATTAGAGAAATGCAAATCAAAACTACAATGAGATATCATCTCACACCAGTCAGAATGGCCATCATCAAAAAATCTAGAAACAATAAATGCTGGAGAGGGTGTGGAGAAAAGGGAAGACTCTTGCACTGTTAGTGGGAATGTAAATAATTCCAGCCACTATGGAGAACAGTATGGAGGTTCCTTAAAACCTAAAAATAGAACTACCATATGACCCAACAATCCCACTACTGGGCATATACCCTGAGAAAACCGTAATTCAAAAAGAGACATGGGCTTCCCTGGTGGCGCAGTGGTTGAGAGTCCGCCTGCCGATGCAGGGGACACGGGTTCGTGCCCCGGTCTGGGAAGATCCCACATGCCGCGGAGCGGCTGGGCCCGTGAGCCATGGCCGCTGAGCCTGCGCGTCCGGAGCCTGTGCTCCGCAACGGGAGAGGCCACAACAGTGAGAGGCCCGCATACTGCAAAAAAAAAAAAAAAGAGACATGTACCAAAATGTTCATTTCAGCTCTATTTACAATAACCAGGAGATGGAAGCAACCTAACTGTCCATCATCGGATGAATGGATAAAGAAGACATGGCACATATGTACAATGGAATATTACTCAGTCATAAAAAGAAATGAAACTGAGTTATTTGTAGTGAGGTGGATGGACCTAGAGTCTGTCATACAGAGTGAAGTAAGTCAGAAAGAGAAAACAAATACCATATGCTAACACATATATATGGAATCTAAGGGGAAAAAAAAGGTCATGAAGAACCTAGGGGTAAGACGGGAATGGAGATGCAGACCTACTAGAGAATGGATGTGAGGATGTGGGGAGGGCGAAGGGTAGGCTGTGACAAAGTGAGAGAGTGATATGGACATATATGCACTACCAAACGTAGAGTAGATAGCTAGTGGGAAGCAGCCACACAGCACAGGGAGATCAGCTTGGTGCTTTGTGACCACCTAGAGGGGTGGGATAGGGAGGGTGGGAGGGATGGAGATGCAAGAGGGAAGAGATATGGGAACATGTGTATATGTATAACTGATTCACTTTGTTATAAAGCAGAAACTAACACACCATTGTAAAGCAATTATACTCCAGTAAAGATGCTAAAAATTAAATAAATAAATAAAAGAAGTTTCTGCAAAAAAAAAAAAAAATTGGCTGGGATAGTCTGATATTTCACCTCCATGGCCTTATTTTCTGGATCAGATACGGGTACTTGACAAAATCACATTTGCAGGACAGGAAGTTCTGCCTTCTCCTAGAAGAGTTGGAGCAAGGAAATATGGCAAAAGCCAGTGTTTAAAGACAAGTAGGAAAAGAAGGACGTTCAGGTCCAAGCAAGAAAGAAGGGAATAATAAAGAAGGACAGAATGGACCTTCAGGATGGCAGAGGAGTAAAACATGGAAATCAACTTCCTCCCCACAAATACCTCAGAAATACATCTACATGTAGAACAACTCATGCAGAACACCTACTGAATGCTGGCAGAAGACCTCAGATTTCCCAAAAGGCAAGAAACTCCACACCTGCATGGGTAGGGCAAAAGAAAAAAGAAAAAACATAGACAAAAGAATAGGGATAGGACCTGCACCTCTGGAGGGAGCTGTGAAGGAGGAAAAATTTCCACACACTAGGAAGCCCCTTCACTGGCAGAGACGGGGGCTGAGAGGGAGGGGGCGGAAGCTTCAGAGCCATGGAAGATAGCACAGCAACAAGGGTGTAGAGGGCAAAGTGGAGAGATTCCCACACAGAGGATGGGTGCTGACCAGCACTGACCAGCCCGAGACGCTTGTCTGCTCACCTGCCAGGGAGGGTGGGGGCTGGGAGTTGAGGCTTGGGCTTCAGAGTTCAGATATCAGGGAGAGGACTGGGGTTGGCTGCGTGAACACAGCTTGAAGGGGGTTAGTGAACCACAGCTAGCCAGGAGGGAGTCCGGGAAAAAGTCTGGAACTGCCTAAGAGTCAAGAGACCTTTGTTTTGGAGTGCACGAGGAAAGTGGATTCATAACACCACCCAAACAAGCTTCAGAGATGGATGCAAGCCACGGCTATCAGCAAGGACACCAGAGATGGGCATGAAACGCTAAGGCTGCTGCTGCAACCACCACAGATCCTGTGTGCAAGCACAGGTCACTATCCTCACTTCCCCTCCCAGGAGACTGTACAGCCCACCACTGCCAGGGTCCTGTGATCAGGGACAGCTTCTCTGGGATAACACATGGTGAGCTTCAGGCTGTTGCAATGTCACACTGACCTCTACCACCGCAGGCTCACCGCACATTCCATACCCCTTCCACTCCGCAAACTGAGTGAGCAAGAGATCCCTAATCAGCCGCTGCTTTAACCATATCCTGTCTGGGTGAACAATAGATGCCAGAGGGTGACCTACATGGAGAGGCGGGACCAAATCCAAAGCTGAACCCCAGGAGCTATGGGAACAAAGAAGAGAAAGGGAAATTTCTCCATGCAGCCCCAGGAGAAGCGGATTAAATCTCCACAATCAACTTGATGTACCCTGCATCTGTGGAATACCTGAACAGACAAAGAATCAACCCAAAACTGAGGCCAAGGACTTTAGGAGCAACTGCAGACTTGGGGTTTTCTGTATGCAACTGACTAGTTTCTGATTTTATGTTTATAGTAGTTTACTTTTTAGCACTTGTCATCATTGATGGATTTGTTTACTGGTTTGGTTGCCCTCTTCTTATTCTTCTTCTTTTTTATTACTTTTTTAATATTTTTATTTTAATATTTTGTTTTGTTTTTTTATTTTAATAACTATTCATTTTATTATTTATTTTTTTATTTCCATTTTTTCTCCCTTTTCTTCTGAACCGTGTGGATGATAGGGTCTTGGTGCTCTGATTGGGTGTCAGGCCTGAGCCTCTGAGGTGGGAGAGCTGATTTCAGGACATTGGTCCACCAGAGACCTCCCAGCCCCACGTAATATCAGTTGGTGAGAGCTCATCCAGAGATCTCTGTCTCAATGTTAAGACCCAGCTCCATGCAATGACGAGCAGCTCCAGTGCTGGACACACCATGCCAAACAACTAGCAAGACAGGAACAAAACCCCACCCATTAGAGAGAGGCTGCCTAAAATCATGATAAGTTCACAGACACCCCAAAACACAGAACTGGCTGTGGAACTGCCCACCAGGCAGACAGGATCCAGCCTCATCCACCAGAACACAGTCACTAGTACCCTCCAACACGAAGCCTACACAACCCACTGAAAGAACATTACCCACTGAGGGAAGACACCAAAAGCAATGAGAACTACAAACTTTCAACCTGTGAAAAGGAGACCCCAAACACAGTAAGTTAAGTAATCTGACAAGAAAGAGAAATATGCAGCAAATGAAGCAGCAAGGTAAAAACTCACCAGAACAAAGAAATGGAGAGAAAATTGGCAGTCTACTGGGAAAAAAATTCAGAATAATGATAGTAAAGATGATACAAAATTTGACAATAGAATGGAGAAAATACAAGAAACGTTTAAGGAACTAGAAGAACTAAAGCCTAAGCAAACAATGATGAAAAACACAATAAATGAAATTTAAAATTCTCTACAGGGAAACAACAGCAGAATAACTGAGCAGAAGAACGGATATGTGACCTGGAAGATAAAATAGTGGAAAAAAATACCATAGAGCAAAATAAAGAAAAAAGAATGAAAATAATTGAGGACAGTCTCAGAGACCTCTGGGACAACATTAAATGCACCAATATTCGAATTGTAGGGATCCCAGAAGAAGAAGAGAAAAACAAAGGTACTCAGAAAATATTTGAAGATGTTATAGTTGAAAATGTCACTAATATGGGAAAGGAAATACTCCATTAAGTCCAGGAGGCTCAGAGAGCCACATACAGGATAAATAAATGGAGAAACATGTTAAAGCACATATTAATCCAACTATCAAAAATTAAATACAAAGAAAAAGTATTAAAAGCAGCAAGGGAAAAACAACAAAAAAACGTATAAGGGAATCCCCAAAAGGTGAACAGGTGAACTATCAGCAGAAACTCTACAAGCCAGAAGGGAGTCATAGGTCATATTTAAAGTGATGAAAGGGAAAAACCTACAACCAAGATTACTCTACCCAGCAAGTATCTCATTCAGATTTGACAGAGAAAATAAAAACATTAGAGACAGGCAAAAGCTAAGAGAATTGAGCATCACCAAACCAGCTTTACAAAAAATGCTAAAGGAACTTCTCTAGGCAGGAAACACAAGAGAAGGAAAAGACATACATTAACAAACCCAAATAATTATGAAAATGCTAATAGTAACATACATATCAATAATTACCTTAAGTGTAAATGAATTAAATGCTCCAACCAAAAAACATAGATTAGCTGGATGGATACAAAAACAAGACCCATATATATGCTGTCTACAAGACATCCACTACAGACCTAGGGACACATACAGACTGAAAGTGAGGGGATGGAAAATATATTCTATGAAAATGGAAATCAAAAGAAAGCTGGAGTAGCAATTCTCATATCAGACACAATAAATTTAAAATAAAGACTCTTACAAGAGACAAAGAAAGACACTACCTAATGATCAAGGGATCAATCCATGAAGAAGATATAATAATTGTATATATTTATGCACCCAACATAGGAACACCTCAATACATAAGGCAAATGCTAATGGCCAATAAAGGGGAAATTGACAGTAACACGATAAGAGTAGGGGACTTTAACACCCCACTTTCACCAAAGGACAGATCATCCAAAACAAAAGTAAATAAGGAAACACGACCTTCAAATGACACATTAAACAAGATGGACTTAATTGGTATTTAGAGGACCTTCCAAACAAAAACAACAAAATACACTTTCATCTCAAGTTCCCATGGAACATTCTCCAGGATAAATCATATCTTGGGTCACAAATCAAGCCTTGATGAATTTAAGAAAGCTGAAATTGTGTCAGGTATCATTTCCAACAACAAAGCTATGAGACTAGATATCAATTATGGGAAAAAAACTGTAAAAAATACAAACACGTGGAAGCTAAACAGTACAGTACTAGATAACCAAGAGATCACTGAAGGAATCAAAGAGGAAATCAAAAAATACCTAGAAACAAATGTCAATTAAAACATGACTACACAAATCCTTTGGGATGCAGCAAAAGCAATTCTAGGAGGGAATTTTATAGCAAAATAATCTTACCTCAAGAAACAAGAAACAACTCAAATAAACAACCAAACATTACACCTAAAGCAATTAGAGAAAGGAGAAGAACAACAACAAAAAAAAGCCAAAGTTAGCAGAAAGAAAGAAACCATAAAGATCAGATCAGAAATAAACGAAACAGAAATGAAGGAAACAATAGCAAAGATCAATTAAATTTAAAAGTGGTTCCTTGAGAAGATAAAAAAAGTGATAAAACAGTAGACAGACTCATCAAGAAAAAAAAGGGAGAAGACTCAAATCAATAGAAAAAGGAGAAGTAACAACTGACACTGCAGAAATACAGAGGATCATGAGAGATTACTACAAGAAACTCTATGCTAAAAAAATGGGCAACCTGGAAGAAATGGACACAATTGTAGAAAAACAAAACCTTCCAAGAATGAACCAGGAAGAAATAGAAAATATAAACAGACCAATAACAAGCACTGAAATTGAAACTGTGATTAGAAATCTTCCAAAAATCAAAATCCCAGGACCACATGGCTTCACAGGTGAATTCTATCAAACATTTAGAGAAAAGCAAACAACTATCCTTCTCAAACTCTTCCAAAATAAAGCAGAGGGAGGAATACTCCCAAAATCATTCTATGAGGCCACCATCACCATGATACCAAAACCAGACAAAGATGTCACAAAGAAAGAAAACTGCAGGCCAATATCACTGATGAAGATAGATGTAAAAATCCCCAACAAAATACTAGCAAACAGAATCCAGCAGCACATTAAAAGGATCATACATCATGATCAAGTTAGGTTTATCCCAGGAATGCAAGGATTCTTCAATATACCCAAATCAATCAATGTAATACACCGTGTTAACACACTGAATGATAAAAACCATATGATCATCTCAATAGATGTAGAATAACATTTTGAAAAATTTCAAAACCCATTTAACACACACACACAAAAAAACAAAACAAACTCCAGAAAGTAGGCAGAGAGGGAACTCACCTCAACATAATAAAGGCCTTATATGACAAACCCATAGCCAACATCATTCTCAATGGTGAAAAACTGAAATCATTTCCTCTAAGATCAGGATCAAGACAAGGTTAACCACGCTCACCACTATTATTCAACATAGTTTTGGAAGTTTTAACCACAGCAATCAGAGAAGAAAAAGAAATAAAAGGAATCCAAATTGGTAAAGAAGAAGTAAAACTGTCACTCTTTGCAGATGACATGATATTATACATAGAGAACCCTAAAGATGCTACCAGAAAACTACGACAGCTAATCATTGAATATGGTAAAGTAGCAGGACACAAAATTAATGCACAGAAATCTTTTGCACTCCTATACACTAATGACGAAATTTCTGAAAGAGAAATTATGGAAACACTCCCATTTACCATGGCAACAGCAAGAAAAAATACCTAGAAATAAACCTATCTAAGGAGACAAATCCTGTATGCAGAAAGCTATAAGACACTGATGAAAGTAACTAAAGATGATACAAACAGATGGAGATATATGCCATGTTCTTGGATTGTAAGAATCAACATTGTGAAAATCACTATACTACCCAAAGTAATCTACACATTCAATGCAATCCCTATCAAGCTACCAATAACACTTTTCAAAGAACTATAATGAAAATTTTCACAATTTGTATGGAAACACAGAAGACCCTGAATAGCCAATGCAATCCTGAAAAAGAAAAACGGAGCTGGGTGAATCAGCCTCCCTGACTTCAGACTATACTACAAAGCTATAGTCACCAAGACAGTATCGTACTGGAACAAAAACAGAAATATAGATCAATGGAACAGGATAGAAAGCCCAGAGATAAACCCACGCATATATCGTCAATTTATCTTTGATAAAGGAGGCAAGAATATACAATGGAGAAAAGACAGCCTCTTCATTCAGTGGTGCTGGGAAAACTGGACTGCTACATGTAATAGAATGAAATTAGAACTCTCCTTAGTGCCATACACAAAAATAAACTCAAAATGGATTAAAGACCTAAATTTAAGGCCAGACACTGTAAAATTCTTAGAGGAAAACATAGGCAGAACTCTCTATGACATAAATCACAGCAAGATCCTTTTTTTCCAACCTCCTAGAGAAATGGAAATAAAAACAAAAATAAACAAATGGGACCTAATGAAACTTGAAGCCTTTTGAACAGCAAATGTAACCATAAACAAGACAACCCTCAGAATGGAAAAAGAAATACTTGCAAATGAAGCAACTGACAAAGGATTAATCTCCAAAATATACAAGCAGCTCATGCAGCTCAGTATCAAAAAAATCATACAACCAAATCCACAAATAAGCATAAGACCTGAATAGACATTTCTCCTAAGAAGATATACAGATTGCCAACAAACACATGAAAGGAAGCTCAACATCACTAATCATTAGAGAAATGCAAATCAAAACCACAATGAGGTATCACTTCACACCGGTAAGATGTCCATCATCAAAAAATCTACAAACAATAAATGCTGGAGAGGGTGTGGAGAAAAGGGAACCATCTTGCACTGTTAGTGGGAATGTATATCGATATAGCCACTATGGAGAACAGTATGGAAGTTTCTTAAAAACTAAAAATAGAACTACCATACGACCCAGCAATCCCACTACTGGGCATATACCCTGAGAAAACCATAATTCAAAAAGAGTCATGTACCACAATGTTCATTGCAGCAATATTTACAATAGCCAGGACATGGAAGCAACTTAAATGTCCATCGAGAGATGAATGGATAAAGAAGATGTGGCACATATATACAATGGAATATTACTCAGCCATGAAAGGAAACAAAATTGAGTTATTTGTAGTGAGGTGGATGGATGTAGAGTCTGTCATACAGAGTGAAGTAAGTCAGAAAGAGAGAAACAAATACCATTTGGTAACACATATATATGGAATCAAAAAAAAAAACTGGTTCTGATGAACCTAGGGGCAGTACAGGAATAAAGACACAGACGTAGAGAGTGGACTTGAGGACAAGAGAGGGGGAAGGGTAAGCTGGGATGAGGTGGGAGCGTGGCATAGACATATATACACTACCAAATGTAAAATAGATAGCTAGTGGGAAACAGCTGCATAACACAGGGAGGTCAGTTCCGTGCTTTTTGACCACCTGGAGCACTGAGATGGGCAGGGTGGAAGGGAGATGCAAGAGGGAGGGTATATGGTGATATATGTATACATGTAGCTGATTCACTTTGTTATAAAGCAGAAACTAACACACCATTGTAAATCAATTATATTCCAATAAAGATGTTAAAAAATAAATAAATACCACCTTCAAATTATCTTCAAACTATGATTTTTCTTTTTGTGTTTCTCATTTATTCATTCTATCATGTGTATATATATTTGTTCATTTAAATGTCTAGTCAGTCAGTCAGTCAGTGAATAAGTTGTCTTCTTTTTCTAATTGACTGTTCATCCCAAATTCTCTCTTGGATCAAGTCTTTAAGCTCCTGCCAGAATCTGTTCAGCTGCGGGTTACAAATTCGAAGTGTCATGCAAGGGAAGCCAACTGCAACATAAAAAACTGGAGAATCCTTGGGGCTTCCCTGGTGGCGTAGTGGTTGAGAGACAGCCTGCCGATGCAGGGGACACGGGTTCGTGCCCCAGTCCGGGAAGATCCCACATGCCGCAGAGTGGCTGGGCCCATGAGTCATGGCCACTGAGCCTGCGTGTCTGGAGCCTATGCTCCACAACGGGAGAGACCAAAACAGTGAGAGGCCCGCATACCGCAAAAAAAAAAAAAAAAAAAAAAAAAAAAAAGCCGTAGAATCCTAACCAATCTAGCATACCTGGTCATCTCACTTCATACTAAGAAAGAGAAATACATTTGATAATATATTGGATATTTTGCCCCAGACTTTCATGTAAGATTATGGTGATCAATAACCATAATAATGGTTAATATTCTCAGTGCTCTCCCCATTCCCCAACTCCAGAAAGTTTTTAAAATAATTTTCAACTTAAGTAAGTAGCTAATCTAAGCAAGTTCATATCAAAACGTTATTTCATTACACTGATGGAGGAGGAAGGAAATTGAACAACCATTTAAAGTTTTAAAAGCAAGAGTTAGAATCTAAAATGAGGTAATGGAAATAGAAATATATGGATGTTCATCTCAGGAAACCCTATACGACTCTGTTCCCAGTTTGGATAAGAGTGAGAAAGATGAGTGATATGTGTGGAAAGCAAGTTTAAATAATAAGAAAAGCTCTATTGGAATTAATGTTTGGATACATGGCTTATCTTCAATTGTTGTTTTTGTGTAGAGAGGTATATGAAGACATACTTGGCTCTTATTTTAAAAGTTGCAATTAATTAAAACTCTCATTTTGGATAAGGTTAAACTAACCACCAAGTTGAATACTATTTTTCATTATTAACCTTGGTCATGACTAATAAAGGACTTTATAAATATACATTTTTTAGAAGCTATCTTATTTTAGGACAGTATTTAAGGTGTTGAGTGAATTATGCTTTAAACGTGCACACTTTTACTTGGTTTCTATAAATTCGTAATTATGCCACTATCTGAAGGTCCATTGCAACCCAATAATTAAGAGACTCTCTAGAATACCTTTGTTATTAGCTCTCTATTCAGTCAAGGTGAAACCATATTGTCTCATGTTCTCCACTACTACTAACTCCATCCATATACATACACACACATTCCACTCTACTGATCTCTCCCATGTGCCTTTGCTCCTGTGTCATTACATTACATTTTTAAAAGATTGAGGAGAGGAAGAAAGTAAAGAGAATCACAAAACCTGGTGTTGCAGCAATTACTTATTTTCATGATTTCATTGGGGTAAGGGCTCTTGTTTAAAATGTCCCAGTATTTTAATTTTAGTATGAATTCTAGAGAGTTCACTGTCACTAAATTGATCCTTTCTATTTTAGCCTCACTTCCATATAATTTGGAAAGAGAAGTGGAGATTTTTTAAAGATGTAGACTGCAAATATTTAGTTCAGAGTTAATGCTATCATTAAAGAGATTGGGTATGACTTGGAATGTAATCATTTGTTTAAAATAATATAATATCTAAGCCATAGTGAAGATGACTGGCATGAATATCTCACTAGTTATCAAAGACAAAAGAAACACATAAACGTCTTAGTTTATAGATAATTATGTGATAGAGTAGATGGGTTTTAAATGATTTTTCTCTGGCTGAAATTTTCTTTTCTTTTTTACTTTTACATTGTTTCACCTAAGAGCTTTTTATGATATTGTGACATTTTACACATTCAAGAAATATTTAATCTAAGAATCATTATTTCTATAAGAGCAACTGGTAATTCTACATATGAATATATTAGGTAATAGAGTAGGAGTAGAAATATCTAGCTATCCAAATATATGGAGGATGAGTGTGTACCAAACAGAAAATGCTCTACTGTTTGTTTTTATTGTTTCTAGAGCTCATAGTATAAGCACATGCATGAGAATTGTGAGTACATGCTACTTTACAAAATGTGAAATTCAACATAAAAATTGGAGGAAAATACCGGAATGAAATTCTATCAAAGAGCATTAAAATAGCTTGTTTAATTGAAGTAAGAGAAGGGATGGGAGGGTAAAATTCAGTCTAATTTACTTATGTTAACGTTTATGTAATTCTTCTATTTGGAACAATCTGTATGTAAGATGGAGCAAATGCCCTCTCTCCCCATCCTATTTGCATCCTGACCCAAAAGCATGGCAATTCTCCAATAAAGATAGTACACATGAAGCTATAATCACCTACTGAAATCTCCATTTTCCTTCTTTAGAATGTACTGACAAACCATATCAATTGATTGCTGTTTGGTTAATTTTAAATGATTAACCTACTCAAACTTTTGATATCTGAAATTTTCTAAAAGTAGATTGAATACTTATTTTAATAGCACTAAATTTACTGAAATATGCATGCTCAGGAATTAGAAAACCAGATTACTAGTCTTTACAATCAAACCTAATATCTTTTTAGAAGTAAATAAAGTTTGATGAAGTTACTCAGAATTTCACAGCTCTTTCTCAGATGCTTGTTTTATTTGCTTATACACAGTGTGCTTGCCATCTTTCTGTTATCTACCACTATCTCTGTGCAGTAGATTTTAAAACCAGACGACAGATTTAAAAATATATTTCAAGTAAAATTTACTGCACACCAAATTAGCAACAAGTTTTCTGAAGTTTCCAGGTGCCTGAGCCATGTAAGTCACTTCCTCTCATCACCTTCACTGAATGCCCTCACCTACTTCCTGCACTAAGCACCACAACAGAAAAGAATATATATATATATATAGCAGAATAGTTTCTCTGTTTTGAAATTTAGGTAACTTAGGTTATAAAATTCCCATCCTCAATTCAACAGGTTATTTTGAAAAATGAGGTGAGTTCATATGTATTTCCAGATTCTTTGGTTTAGATCATTCTAAAATTTGTATCAAACATATGCTCATAATATATGTATACATAGATACATACATTTGTACACCAACTCACAACAACCTTTAAACTCTTAAAGATACCTGGAGAGTAAAATCCTTGAAACCTGGATATTCTACAAATCATCTAACAAATACAAAGTCATCAAACAGCCCAGAAATTGGACTATGTAATCTTTTAAGTGACTTTCAACTCAGCAAGCCTATCATTTTATATCCTACTCCTGAGAAAAGTGGCTGCTTATAAGGTTGTTCTATGTTCACCTTCTCTTAAATAGCTTCCTCACCATACCCCACTCTATTCCTCTACTATGCTTTATTTTGTATCATGTAGCTTATCACAACTGACAGTTTATTATGTAACTATTTGTCTGCTTATATTCCATGACATGAGCCTGTACTGTATCTGTCACTTTTACCACTGAATATCTAGCACCAGAAATATGCCTGCAACACAGTAAGTACTTGAGAAGAATGTGTTGAATTAATAAATGTATGTGTAGTTGTCCCAGCTAAATCATAACTAATGCTAAAATCAGAAAAAAATGTAAATTGGCCCTTTACATTCTCAAACTGAAAGGCATATGGTTAAGATAGTGACACTTATAAAAACAAAAATGCGGTGGGGGGATGAGGAGAGGCCAGTTTTAGAATAACAGAAATTAAAGATATGGAAGAAATAAAATTCCTAAATAAAGTGAGTGGAATTTGGATCTCGAGCCAAACAGACAATAGTAAAAGGACATATTTAGACAATCAGGGATATGTAAATAAGGACTGGATATTAAATGATAACTATTGATATATTGTTATTTTTTTAGTTATGATGATGGAATTTTAATGCGAATATCCTTATTTATCTTCTCTGAAAACAAACTGAGGCATTTAGGGGAGAAATAACATTATGTCAGAAATGGTTTTAAAGTACTCCAACTTTTAAAAAGGAACACTTTTAAACTCATTCTGTGAGGGCACCACCATCCTGATACCAAGAAAAAAGAAAATTACAGGCCAATATCATTGATTAATATAGATGCAAAAATCTTCAACAAAACACTAGCAAACTTAATCCAACAAAACATAAAAAGGATTATACAACATAATCAAGTGGGATTTATCCCAGGGATGCAATGATTCTTCAGTATACATAAATCAGTCAATGTGATACTACATTAATAAATGGAAGAATAAAAGCCATATGATCTTCTCAAGAGATGCAGAAAAAGCTATCAACAAAATTCAACACAGATTTATGATAAAAACTATCCAGAAAGTGGGCATAGAGAGAACATACCTCAACATAATAAGGGCCATATATGAAAAACACAGAGCAAACATCATTCTCAACAGTGAAAAACTGAAAGCATTTCCTCTAAGATCAGGAACAAGGCAAAAATGTCCATTGTCACCACTTTTATTCAACATAGTTCTAGAAGTGCTAGCCACAGGAATCAGAGAAGAGAAAGAAATAAAATGAATCCAAACTGGAAAAGAAGAAGTAAAATTGTCAGTGTTTGCAGATGACATGATACTATACCTAGAAAATCCTAAAGGTGCTACCAAAAAACTACTAGAGCTTATCAATGAATTTTGTAAAGTTGTTAAGTTACAGTATTAATACACAGAAATATTTTGCATTCCTATACAATAACAATGAAAGATCAGAAAGAGAAATTAAGGAAGCAATCCCATTTATCACTGCATCAAAAATAATGAAATACCTAGGAATAAACCTACCTAAAGAGGCAAAAGACCTGTACTCAGAAAACTTCTGGACACTGATGAAAGAAATAAAAGATGACACAAACAGATGGAGAAACATACCATGTTCTTGGATTGGAAGAATCAATAATGTGAAAAAGACTATACAACCCAAGTCAATCTATAGGTTCAATGCAATCCCTGTCAAATTAACAATAGCATTTTTCACAGAATTAGAAAAAAACCCAACAATTTGTATGGAAACACAAAAGGCCCTGAAGAGCCAAAACAAGGTTGAGAAAGAAAAACGGAACTGGACAAATCAGGCACCCAGACTTCAGACAATACAACAAACTACAGTCATGAAAACAGTATGGTTCTGGCACAAAAACAGAAATATAGATCAATGGAACAGGTTAGAAAGCCCAGAGATAAACCCACGCACCTATGGTCGCCTAATCTATGACAAAGAAGACAAGAATATACAATGGAGAAAACACAGTCTCTTCAAAAAGTGGTTCTGGGAAAACTTGACAGCTACATATAAAAGAATAAAATTATAACACTCCCTAACACCATACACAAAAATAAACTCTCAATGGATTAAAGACCTAAATTTAAGGCCAGACACTGTAAAACTCTTAGAGGAAAACATAGGCAGAACACTCTTTGAGATAAATTGCTGCAAGACCTTTTTTCACTCATCTCCTAGAGTAATAAAAATAAAAACAAAAATAAACAAAAGGCCCCTAATTAAATTTCAAACTTTTGCACAGCAAAGGAAACCACAACGAAAACAAAAAGACAACACTCAGATGACCAAAAAACACATTATTAGAGGAATGTAAATCAAAACTATAATGAGGTATCACCTCACACTAGTCAGAATGGTCATCATCAAAATTTCTACAAACAATAAATGCTGGAGACGCTGTGGAGAAAAGGGAACCCTCTTACACTATTGGTGGGAATGTAAATTGGTGCACCCACTATGGAGAAATGTATGGAGCTTCCTTAAAAAACTAAAAATAACTAAAATATTATCCAGTAATCCTACTCCTGGGCGTATATTCAAAGAAAACCATAATTCAGAAAGATACATGCACCCTTATGTTATGTTCACTGCAGCACTATTTACAATAGCCAGGACACAGAAGCAACCTAAATGTCCAGCCATGGAAGAATGGATAAAGAAGATGTTGTGAACAGGATAGAAAGCCCAGAGATAAGCCCACGCACATATGGCCACCTTATCTTTGATAAAGGAGGCAAGAATATACAGTGGAGAAAAGACAGCCTCTTCAATAAGTGGTGCTGGGAAAATTGGACAGCTACATGTAAAAGTATTAAATTAGAACACTCCCTAACACCATACATAAAAATAAACTCAAAATGGATTAAAGACCTAAATGTAAGGCCAGACACTATCAAACTCTTAGAGGAAAACATAGGCAGAACACTCTATGACATAAATCACAGCAGGATCCTCTTTGACTCACCTCCTAGAAATGGAAATAAAAACAAAAATAAACAAATGGGATCTAATGAAACTTCAAAGCTTTTGCACAGCAAAGAAAACCATAAACAAGACCAAAAGACAACCCTCAGAATGGGAGAAAATATGTGCGAATGAAGCAACTGACAAAGGATTAATCTCCAAGATTTACAAGCAGCACATGCAGCTCAATAACAAAAAAACAAACAACATAATCCCAAAATGGGCAGAAGACCTAAACAGACATTTCTCCAAAGAAGATATACAGATTGGCAACAAACACATGAAAGAATGCTCAACATCATTAATCATTAGAGAAATGCAAATCAAAACTACAATGAGATATCATCCCACATCGGTCAGAAAGGCCATCATCAAAAAATCTACAAATAATAAATGCTGGAGAGGGTGTAGAGAAAAGGGAACCCTCATACACTGTTGGTGGGAATGTAAATTGATACAGCCACTATGGAGAACAGTATGGAGGTTCCTTAAAAAACTATAAATAGAACTACCATACGACCCAGCAATCCCACTACTGGGCATATACCCTGAGAAAACCATAATTCAAAAAGAGTCATGTACCAAAATGTTCGTTGCAGCTCTATTTACAATAGCCAGGACATGGAAGCAACTGAAGTGTCCATCAACAGATGAATGGATAAAGAAGATGTGGCACATATATAC
This sequence comes from Mesoplodon bidens, assembly GCF_964165515.1. NCBI lineage: Eukaryota > Metazoa > Chordata > Mammalia > Artiodactyla > Ziphiidae > Mesoplodon > Mesoplodon bidens. Next base: position 75,207,968 of record NC_138163.1, read on the forward strand.
AATGGAATATTACTCAGCCATAAAAAGAAATGAAATTGAGATATTTGTAGTGAGGTGGATGGACATAGAGTCTGTCATACAGAGTGAAGTCAATCAGACAGAGAAAAACAAATACCTTACACTAACACATATATATGGAATCTAAGAAAAAAAATGAAAAAAAAAGGTCCTGAAGAACCTTGGGATAAGACGGGAATAAAGACTCAGTCCTACTAGAGAATGGACTTGAGGATATGGGGAGGGGGAAGGGTAAGCTGTGACAAAGTGAGAGTGGCATGGACATATATACTCTACCAAACGTAAAATAGATAGCTAGTGGGAAGCAGCTGCATAGCACAGGGAGATCAGCTCGGTGGTTTGTGAGCACATAGAGGGGTGGGATAGAGACGGTGGGAGGGATGGAGATGCAAGAGGGAAGAGATATGGGAACATATGAATATGTATAACTGATTCACTTTGTTATAAAGCAGAAGCTAACACACCATTGTAAAGCAATTACACTCCAATAAAGATGTTAAAATAAAAAAGATGTTGTACATATATACAATGGAACATTACTCAGCCAAAAAAAACCCAAAAAGAATGAAATAATGCCATTTGCAGCAACATCGATGGACCTAGATGTTGTCATACTGAGTGTAGTAATTCAGACAAAGACAAATATCATATGATATCATTTATATGTGGAATGTAAAAAATATATTACAAATGAGCTTATTTACAAAACAGAAATAGAGTCACAGATGTAGATAACAAACTTATGTTACCAATGGGGCAGGAGGGGAGCGGGATAAATTGGGAGACTGGGATTGACATATACACACTACTATATATTAAATAAATAACTAATAGAAACCTATTGTATAGCAAAGGGAACTCTACTCAGTACTCCATAGTGACTTATATGGGAAAAGAATCCAAAAAAGTGGATATATGTATATGTATAACTGATTCATTTTGCTGTACAGCAGAAACTAACGCAACATTGTAAATCAACCATACTCCAATAAAAATTAATTTAAAATCTAAAATTATTCCAAAGTTAAAAGTAGTACTCTAACTTTTAAAAAGAGTTAAGGAATAGATCAAACAAATATGGCAAAACATTGATGGTTTTTAAGTTGGTTAATGGGTTCATGGAATCTTCTTGTACACCTGACCTGGAATTTTTCCTTCTTAAAAAGTTAAAAGGAAAAATGTGATGGTGGCATAGAAGAAAATATATATTATCTGAATAAATTGAGTGTGTTCTGGAGAAAGAAGTTCAGTTATTACTTCCTTTCTTGTCTTTTCCATTCTCTTTCAGTTGTTACCTTTGGAAACAAATCAAGGAACAATATTTGAATTCCAATGCTCCTGTGGCTAAGTGTATCCAAAGGAATGTAGAGAATTGAGGAGTCTGTAGATAATTGGAAACAGTCTTGGTAAAGTAAGGCCACAAAACCTTCTTCTTCATTAACTGACTAATTTTTGTTTGCTCTTATCTGAAATTGTAGATAATTGACTTGATGAGTACTCAACATGCCTTGTAGTTACTTCCATGAAGAGCAAACTCTTCTGGTATAATTTTAACTGGGTCCTCTCTATATCAAGTGAGTAATATAACTTTCTTCCTTTTGAAATTTTTAGTTTATTAACTTTCAATGAATTGGGAAGTATACTTTACCAGTATTTTCTACTAAAGGAAAAAAGAGGAGATGGAAGATGACTTGGCTTTATAAACATGAATTCTCCACAGTCATGAGACAGTTTATACAGTCTATACATCCAAATGAATGTTTTCTCTTCTAAGTAGTTACCCTTGGAGACAACATAATATTTTTGGAATTCACATTCTTTTGGAATTGCTCTCAGTGTCTAGGTAAGATATTTCTCATACGATCAAGGGGTCACATGTTAATCATGATTTTGATTTCTGAAAATAAATAGAAGTTATTCAGTGTTACACCCTGTAAATAAGATGGATGGACAAGCCTGCTAATTGAGATCTTGGTGAAAGACAAATGCTACTGTAAATAAACGAGGCTCATTATCTTCTGTGGCATGTAAATTGAGTCTGGGATTACACTCAGGACTAGGCTGTTAGCAAATGTGTAGCATCGCTTAATAATTAAGGATGAGGTGAATTGAACAAAATAATAGGAGGGAAAATAAATACATTTCCACATTACTCTTGACCCCAATTCTACAATATCACCTCCTCATATCTGAATATCCATCTACTAGTGTGGATGAGTATGGCTGAGGAAGACAATGCAGAACAACAGTCATTTCTACACCCAGGAGCACAGGAAAGGATGCCCCTTTGATTTATTGCTACTGCAGCAGTTCTGCCTTGTGGGTTGCAAGATCTGCTGTTACACATGGTCTCTGTCAAAAAGAAGCCAAAAGAAGCCATATAGGGCTTCCCTGGTGGCACAGAGGTTTAGAGTCTGTCTGACGATGCAGGGGACACGGGTTCATGCCCTGGTCCAGGAAGATCCCACATGCCGTGGAGTGGCTGGGTCCGTGAGCCATGGCTGCTGAGCCTGCGCATCCAGAGCCTGTGCTCTGCAACTGGAGAGGCCACAACAATGAGAGGCCTGCATACGGCAAAAAAGAGAAAAAGAAGCCATATATATATATACACACACACACACACACACACACATGAGTATATATATATTCATGTAACACAATGATCCAAAACATATGGGACACAGCAAAAACAGTTAAAAGAGGAAAGTTTATAGCAATACAAGTCTAACTCAGAAAACAAGAAAAATCTCAGATAAGTAACCTCACCTTACACCTAAAGGAACTAGAAAGAAAAGAACAAAAAAACAATATCAATGGAATAAAATTAAACATAAAGATCAGAGCAGAAATAAATGATACAGAGACTAAAAAAATACATATCAATGAGACTAAGAGGTAGTTCTTTGCAATGAAAAACAAAATTCATAAACATTTAGCCAAAAGAGAGACGGCCTAAATCAATAAAATCAGAAATGAAAAAGCAGAGATTACAAATGGCACAACAGAAAGACAAAGGATCAAAAGATATTGTAACAATTATACACTAATAAAATAGACCACCTAGAAGAAATGGAAAAATTCCTAGAAATGTACAATCTCCCAAGACTAAATTAGTAAGAAATAGAAAATATGAACAGATAAATTACCAGTAATTAAATTGGATTATTAATAAATAAAACACTCTCAAGAAACAAAAGTCCAGGACCATTTGGTTTCACAGGTGAATTCTACATAACATTTAGAGATGCTATCCTTCTCAAAGTGCAGAGAAAGGAATGCTTCTGAAGTCATTCTACAAGGCCAGCATCACCCTGATATCAGAACCAGATAAAATATCAGAAAACAAAGGAAATTACAGGCCAACATCACTGATGAACATAGGTGAGAAAATTCTCAAAAAATATTAACAAATTGATTTCAGCAATACATTAAAATGATCATACACCATGATCAAGTGGGATTTGTCGCAGGGATGCAAGGGTGGTTCAGTATCCACAAATCAATCAATGTGATACACCACATTAACAAATTAAAAATAAAAATCATATGATCATTTCAAAGATGCAGAAAAAGCTTTTGACAACGTTCAACATCTATTTATCATAAAAACTCGTAACAAAGGGGGTATAGAGGGAGCATACATCAACATAATAAAGGCAATACTATGACAAGCTAACCTCATACTCAATGGTGAAAAGCTAAATGGATTTTCTCTAAGATCAGGAACAAGACACTTAGGTCCACTCTAACTACTTTTATTCAACATAGTATTGGAAGTTCTAGCTACAAAAATTAGACAGAAAAAGAAATAAAAGGGAGGGTGAGAGGGAGGGAGATGCAAGAGGGAAGGGATATGAGAACATATATGTATAACTGATTCACTTTGTTATAAAGCAGAAACTAATACACCATTGTGAAGCAATCATACTCCAATAAAGTTGTAAAAAAATCTTTTAGTACACTTGGTAGGCAGTTGGTACATTATGGTAAATGTTTAGTACATTTTAATAAATGTTTTTGCAAGCATAAAAAAAGAAAGAAAGAAATCTAAATTGAAAAGGAAAAATTAAAACTTTCACTGTTTGCAAATGATATGATTCTTTACATAGAAGATCCTAAAGACACACCAAAAAATGACTAGAACTCATCTATGAATCTGGTAACTTTGTAGGATACAAAATTAATATACAGAATTTTGTTGTCTTTCTATACACTAACAGTGAACTTTGGAAAGGGAAATTAAGAAAAAAATCCATCTACAATTTATCAAAAATAATAAAATAAACAAGAGCAAATATATCTAAGGACATAAAATACCTGTATTCAGAAAATTGTAAGACATTGATGAAAGAAATTGAAGATGACACAAACAGATGGAACAATATACTGTGTTCATGGTTTTGAAGAATAAATATTATTGAAAATGACCATACCACTCAAGGAAATCTACAGAGTCAATGCAATCCCTATCAAAATACCAGTGGCATTTTTCACAGAACTAGAACAAATAATTCTAAAATTTGTGTAGAAACACAAATGATCTTGAATAGCCAAAACAACCTTGAAAAAGAAGAATAAAGCTGGAGATATCACACTCCCTGGTTTCAAATTATAATACAAAGTTAAAGTAATCAAAACAGTATTGTACTGGCACAAAAAAAAAAACACATAGATCAATGGAACAGAACAGAGAGCCCAGAAAGGAACCCACACTTTATGAGCAATTAATCTATGACAAGGGAGGTGAGAATATACAATGGGGAAAAGACAGCCTTTTCAATAAATGTTTGGATAACAGGACAGCTGCATGCAAAAGAATCAAACTGGACTACTTTTTCACTCCATGCACAAAAATAAATTCAAAATGGACTAAAGTTGTAAATGTAAGACCTGAAAGCTTAACACTTCTAGAAACAAACATAAGTACTATGCTCTTTCACATTGGTCTTAGCAATATTTTTTGATATGTCTCCTCAGGCAAGGGAAACAAAAGCAAAAATAAACAAATAGAACTACATCAAACTAAAAAGCATTTGCAAAAATAAGTAAACTATCAACAAAATGAAAAGGCAGCCTACTGAGTGGAAGAAGATATTTGTAAATGATATATCAGATAAAGAGTTAATACCCAACATATACAAAGAATTCATATAACTCAACATCATAAAAACAAACAACGTGATCAAAAAATGTGCAGAGGATTTGAATAGACATTTTCCAAAGAAGACATACAGATGGCCAACAGGTGCATGAATAGATGCTTAACACCACTAATCTTCAGGAAAATGAAAATCAAAACTACAATAAGATATCACCTATCACCTGTTAGAATGGCTATTATCAAAAAGACAACAAATAACAAGGGTTGGCTAGGATCTGAAGAAAAGGGAACCCTCATGCACTGTTGGTGAGAATATAAATTGGTACAGCTAGTATGGAAAACCACGTGGAGATTCCTCAAAAAATTAAAAATAGAACACAATATGATCCAGCAATTTCACTCCTGGGTATTTACCCAATGAAAATAAAAACACTAATTCAAAGAGATATAACAACCCTATGTTCATTGCAGCATTATTTATAATAGCCAAGATATGAACACAACCTAAGTATGCATCAATAGATGAATGGATAGATAAGATGTGGTATGTATATAAAATGGAATATTACTCAGCCATCAAAAAGAATGAAATCTTGACATTTGCAAACGCCTGGTTGGACCTAGAGGGTACTACGCTAAGCGAAATAAGTCAGATACAGAAAGACAGAACTGTATGATTTCACTTATATGTGGAATCTAAAAAACAAAGCAAATGAATAAACATAACAAAACAAAAACAGAGTTATAGATACACAGAACAAACAGGTGGTTGCCAGAGGGGAAAGGGGTTGGGAGGAGGAAAAATATAGGTGAGGGAGATTAAGAAGTACAAACTTCCAGTTGTAAAATAAATAAGTCAGAGGTATTACACATACAGTGTGAGGAATATAGTGAATAACTATGTAATCTTTGTATGGTGACATGTAGTTACTAGATTTATCATGGTGATCATTTTGAAATGTATAGAAATATCAAATCACTATGTTGTGTAACAGGAAGTAACATCGTGTAGGTCAACTATATTTCAAAAACAAACAAACAAATAAAGTCATAGCAAAAGTGATCAGATTTGTAGTTACCAGAGGTGGGGGTAAGAGAAGGGGAAATTAGTTGAAGTCAGTCAAAAGGTACAAACTCTCAGTTATAAAATAAATAAGTACTAAGGATGTAATATATGACAAGATAAATATAATTAACGCTGCTTCATGTCATATATGAAAGTTGTCAGAGTAAATCCTGAGTTCTCATGACAAGGAAAAGTATTTTTTTCCTATTTGTTTAATATTTTATCCATATGAGATGATGGATGTTCACTAAACTTATTATGATAATCATTTCATGATATATGTAGGTCAAATCTTTATGCTGTACACCTTAAACTTATTCAGTGATCTATGTCAGTTATATCTCAATAAAACTGGAAGAACAAATGCATATATATTTATATATAATTGACATACAATAAAGTTCACCATTTTAAAGGGTATAATTCAGTGGTAGTTAGTAAATTTACAGAGTTATGCAACTATCATCATTATCTAATTCCAGAAGATTTCATCACCCCCAAAAGAAACTCCATGTCAATTAGCACTCAATCCTCTTTACTTCCTCACCCCTGACCCTGACAACCATTAATCTAAGTCTTGTCTCTATGGTTTTTCCTATTCTGGACATTTCATATACATTGTATTGTATAATGTGCAACAATTTGTTAAGTGACTACTTTCACTTAGCATAAAATTTTCATTCATACTTTAGTAGGCAATAGTACTTCATTCATTTTTATTGTTGTTCCTTTATGTGGATATACCACATTTTGTTTATCCACTCATCAACTGATAGGCATTGAGTTGGTTTCATTCTTTGACTTTTATGAATAATACTGCTATAAACACCTGTATACAAGCTTTACTGAGGGCACGCACATTTTCATTTATCTTGGGCATATAATTAGGAGTGGAATTTCTTGGTCATACGCTAACTCTATGCTTAACTTTCTGAAGAACTACCAAACTCTTTACCAAAGTGCATATTTTCCCATTTTTACATTCCTACCAGTAGTGTAATAAGTTTCTGGTTTCTCCATCCTCATCAACATTTGTCAGTGCCTGCCTTTATGATTAGAGACATCCTAGTGGATGTGTGGTTTTGATTTGCATTTCTGTTATAACTAATGATGTTGAGCCTCTTTTCATGTGTTTATCGGTATATCCTCCTTAGAGAAAGCCTATCAAAATACTTTTTCCATGTTCATAAATTTAATTGGCTTTCTATTGTTGAGTGTGGGAGTTCTTTATATACTTTGGATACAAGTTCCATGTCAGACATACGTTTTACAAATATTTTCTCCCACTCTGTAGATTGTCTTTTGACTTTCTTGGTGGGTCTTTAAATCACAAAAGATTTCAATTTTGTTGAAGTGAATTTATTTTTTTCTCTTATCACTTGTGTTTTTTGTAACCTATCTAAGAAACCGTTGCCTAACCTGAGGTCAAGAAGATTTATTCCTATGCTGTTTTCTAAGAATTTTATAGTTTGTCTCTTATATATAGGCCTTTATCCATTTTGAGTTAATTTTTGTGCTAATTTTTGTGCATGGTATGTGATATGGTAAGTTTATACTTTTGCATATGGATATACAGCTATCTCAGCACCATTTATTGAAATGATTATTCTTTCCCCTCATTGTATATCCTCAGCACCTTTGACTTTATCAATTGATCATAAATGTAAGGATTTTTCTGGACTTTCAATTCTGTTCCATTAATCTATATGTCTATCGTTATGCCAGTACCACACATTCTTTATTATTATGGCTTTGCAGTATATTTTGAAATTGAGAAATGTGAGTCCTGTGACTTTGTTCTTTTTCAAGATTATTTTTGGAAATTTTAGTCTCTTGCATTTCCATATTAATTTTAGGATCATCTTATCAATTACTGCACAAAAACTAGCTGGGATTTTGGTAGGGATTACAGTGAATCACTAGATCAATTTGAGCAGTATTGTCATATTAACAGTATTAAGTCTTCCAATTTATTAACATGGAATATCTTTATGTTTATTTAGATCTTTAATTTCCTTAAATGATAGTTTTGATAATGTATTATTGATAATATAATCCGTAAAGTGGATAGTGCTTTGCAGTTTACAGAGATCTATCACACATATTGTCTCAATGCTGACAGCAACCTGGTAGTATGCAGGACTAAGAAAGGGGCGTAACTTGCCAAAACCTATATAGGAATTTCATAAAAGCACAAAACTTAGGTCCCCTGACTAACTTCTCTGCTCTTACCCTACACCATACCACCAATCTCAAGAAATGTATGTCTCTAAGCACCCTTGTTCATTTAAATTTCCCCTTTTCTCACCCTCCACCCCACCAATGGACACTAAGGTTGTGATCTTCTGGGAACTTTGCTTATTTAAAACTTGAGGCCATAAAGTATTTAAAAGTGAATTTAGTTTAATTGTATAAATTTTTAGTTGAATTTCGTGGAGTGATAATACGATTGAGGCTGAGACTGAGTTCAAAGAGAAATACACTTGATGTCTTATGATGGTATTCAAATGTCAAGCAATTTTTTTTTTTTTTTTTTTTTTGCGGTACGTGGGCCTCTCACTGTTGTGGCCCCTACCGCCGTGGAGCACAGGCTCCGGACGTGCAGGCCCAGCGGCCATGGCCCACTGACCCAGCCGCTCTGCGGCATGCGGGATCCTCCCTGACCGGAGCACGAACCCGTGTCCCCTGCATCGGCAGGCAGACTCTCAACCACTGCGCCACCAGGGAAGCCCTCAAGCAATTTTTGTATTGCTTTCTGTGCTTCCATGTAGCAGTGGTCCCAGAATTCAGTCACATTAATGTTATCCATATTCACAGTTGAAGTCTCCAGGGTCTAAGACAACTATATTAATATGGTATGACAATAACAAAGGATTTTTATTATATGATTGCTTATATTAAATAAATATTATTATATTTATTATTACAAAAAGTGACTTTGGTCATGATTTTGAAATCCTTTGACGTCTTACGATTCCTACTTCTTTTTCAGGTACGCTGCTAAAGCATTAGGTCCTGAAGAGTTTAGTTCAGTTTGATTATTTCAAATGGTCCTCAAAAACTTCCATACAGATGTGTCAATATTAGCATCTTTTTTATGGTAAATGACCTCTTTCTGCACTGTGAATATTTCCTGGAAAATCACCAGCTCTTTCTGTGATTTCTGAACAGTAAGTCACCACAGGGAAGAGGAGTAGACGTTAAAGTATTTACTGTTAATTCAAATTCTAACAATAGTTAAGTGGAAGAAAATTCTTCATTTAGGTTAAACAGGATAGTGGAAGGGGAAAAGTCAATGAGCCTAGTAAAGAAGAAACTTTATCAGAGTACAGCCAAATTAAGTGAGGCAAAAATATGCAGTTTGTCTGATTTGCCATGGCTCATCAACATAAACATGCTACACAGCAGAGACCAGAAAATTCAGACCCCACCACACATGCTCTACAGAAAATATCAAGTGGTTCAGCTGGACCAGTTCTATATACAACAGTTGGTAGATACTTTCCATTGAGAGGCTATGAAATACTACCTTCATATTCTTCAGGACACCCCAGTGGGGTACATAGTACTAAGAATGAGCATGACAAAAAAAAGTGGGCTTCAGAGGAAAGGGTGGGTTGATAAAAAGGAAACTGTATTTAAGGGGATATTAACAATCAAAATTGTGCTTACCTCACTATTTTGCCAGAGACAATTCCATTCATTAATTCATGCATTCATTTTGGAACATTTATTCAATAACTACTTTTGAACACTCCTTTTATGTAGGGCACTAAGAGAGATGCAAAGAAAAACAAAACACAGTCCTACACTCAATGACTTTAAATTTAATGGGGAAGATGGAAGTGTTCACAATTAACTCTAATGACAAAGGAAAGTGATAATGAACTATATGTCTCATTTATAAAATAAGGGGGCTAAATTAGACTATATCATCTCTAAAGTCCTTTTTAACTTTAAAATTCTGGCTTTATGATTCTAAATATTAATCATGATAAGAGAAATTCAGGAATTTCATGAGAAAGGTGCCATTTGATGTAGACTTTTAGAGGTAAATGTCTGCTAGGAAGAGAAGGTAGGAGAGAGAGTTTTCCAATGTAGAGAAATAGCATAAGCAAAGGCTTTATGTCAGAAAAGTATTTTACTTTCTTTGGGAAAAAAACAAAACTTATCTAATTATTAGTCATAAATTAATAATAATATCTGAGGTTTAAAATGAATCTTATTTTAGTTTGACACAGTACTCCTTACATGTGCTGAGATTAATTTCCATTTTATCAACTCTGCTATTTACACTTTTTAAGTGAATATTCTTGTTTAGAGTTCTGTTAATTGTTTCCACAACACTGTTTCACAGTTAGAGTATTTACATATTTTACTCTATTTACATTCCAAGATAGTCACCTGGTCTTAAATGCTGAACTGAATGCACATTATTTAAATGACTGTGCCTATTGAACAAAGAATACAAAAATTCTAAAGTTCATGAAAAATATTTCTTGGAGATGTAGAGGCACTAACAAAATATTTTAATATTTGAAGAAAATTGAGAATTTAATCTGATTGACATCCTTATGGATAACTCTTACTGACTGCCTATGCTACATGTACAATTTCTTGTGCTAGGCCCTGAAAAGGAGGTCTCTGATTTTAGAGAGTCCAACAGTGGGACTAAGATCCAAAAGCACAAATAAACATGCCCAGCAGAATATCAAAAACAGCCACAAAAAAAAAAAGATGCAGAAAATAAAACTTCATGAAATCTCACAACTTAAAAATTAAGGTTCTGTATGACTTTCACAGACTTTCAGTGGAACAAGTGCCAGGAATTCTGGTCACTTTGCATGACAAATCCTTTAGGATTCTGGTACTGAGATATGCTCTCTCTCTCCTCACCCCCATCCTCCTTCCTTCCCTTCCTCCCTCTATTCTTCCTTTCTTTCTTCTCTGTATTTTTCTTCTTCTTTTCTTTCTTTCAGTTTATTTATGTTCTTTCCTTTTTAACATTTCCTTACTGAAACTGCACTCACTCATCTATACACCATCTTTAGAGCCCTTTACATTTCTATTAATACTTCTGCTCATTACCCTCCCTTCCATACTCACCATCCTTTTGAGGCCAACATAAGTGTTTGCTACTCAGATATATTTTCCACATCATCCCTTTAATTCCATTTACAAGTTCCACTAATTTCAAAATTTTAAGTTAATTTGGTCCAGCATAGTGTCTGGTGTATATTGGGTTTGACTGGTTTTTATTTCATCTGACATTTATATACATGATGAGGAAAGATAGTCTCTGCAAGGAGAATTACCTTTGGGTGTATTGCATTTTATTTTAATGAATCTCTCCCTAATCTTGCCACAGATTCTAAAATTGAATTCATTAAAATGATTCTAAAAGACTTGGGTCAGAACTTCAGGCTCATTAAAAATATAAGAATATTTATTTTGTGTCTCCCTTCCTCTGCTGCTTCTTCAAGTTTGGATGTGTAATACACACACACACACACACACACACACATTTAAAAAAAATTTAACATCTTTATTGGAGTATAATAGCTTTACAATGGTGTGCTAGTTTCTGCTTTATAACAAAGTGAATCAGCTATACATATACATATATCCCCATATCTCCTCCCTCTCACACATTTTTTTGTCAATTTTTTTAAACAAGGAACATAAAACATCCGTGTGTGTGTTTGTGTGTGTGTGTGTGTGCTTTTTCTCCAGAAAGTCATAAAGAACTGGTACCCTTTCATCTTGATTTGTGAATAAGTTTTGTCTGTTATGGCTTCATATTTCGTGGTGTCGAGTTTCTTCACGCACAAGGTAGGCACTTTATCTGAGGTTACACATTCTCTATCTCTAAGAGATGCATATCAGTCTACAGTTTTTGTGTTTCTTCATTTGTTGCCACAAATCTCACAAAACTGAAAGCATATCCAGTGTTGCCACTGCCAGTTCATTGCAGTATCTTTATGTTTGACAGAACAGGTTTAAAAGAAAGGAACTATAATGGCCTCTTGGATTCTTAAACACTGTATCAAACCTTGACTTTCCAGATTATCTTTCACTTAGAAGATCACATACTTTTAGCATGGGTAATCTTCACTTTGCAACAGAGATAATTTTCGAAAGATCCTTAAAGTGAATTTCCATACTTGTTTCATGGTTAAAGATTAGACAACTGCTAACTTTGAAAGTTTCACCTAGCCCAAATCAATTAATGAGGAGGTCATAGCCAAGTATACCACATTTCCCAAATTAAACCAAGACACATCTTACAATTAGGGAGATAATTTGTAGTTTGTTTCACACTAGAAAATTTAGAGTGTATAGATAGTAATCCTGGCTATTATAAGTATGTAGTACAGTGACTTATCTCTCTTCTTTTCCTTAAAATGTGATTACCCTATAAAATCCAAAGTAAACAATTTTACTGAGAACCTCTTATCAAGGCAGCACTGTGCTAGGTACTGTTGGACACACAGAACATTACAACTGACTCTTAATGGTTCATTACAGTTAACAAAACTTTCATATGTATATAAACACATTGGCTTCTCCTAATAACTTATAGAAAAAAGCAGTGGGTAAGTTTCTATCTTATAGAAGCCAAAAGAAATGAACTGACATATCTAAAGTTACATAACAAATACATGGACTCAAGTATAGGTCTTTGAACTCACAAGCCAGTCCTCTTTCCACTCTGCCCATAGCATAAAACAGGATCTCTGAATTTAAGGAGTTTATAATCCTGGTTGAGAACAGTTATATAACAATAGACTAAAATAATATTACAACACAACAGTAGAAAAGCTGCCAAAGGAAGTAGATTAGAAAGTAACTTTGAAGGCTGAGAATTAATAAAAACAATCCCAAAGGAAAATGCTGGCATACTGAATTCCACATAAATGTAATGCTCCTGTAAATTTAAAAATTAGCTTAAAAAATTTTAAAGTAAATAATGGACCAAGAAAATATGGCAGCAAATATGACAGACAAAAGACTATTCTTTATATAAAGAGCTTATAGAAATTAAAACAAAGACATTAAAGTCCAAATAGTTGAATAAGAAAAGAATGTAAACAGACAATTTATAGAATAGGATATAGTAGCAAATCTACCTGTGAAAAATATCCAACCTTACTACTAAAAATGTTTAAAGAAAAATAAATACTATTTTGAATACTACATAGCTTTATAATGAATAATATACAAATTTAGTGTGTATGTAAAACTGGTGCTATCTAAAATCGCTGGTGGCATAAGAGCTGTCCAAATGTGCATCTCTTTTCCTCAAAAACCTCATTTCTGGAAAATTATTCTAAAGAAATAAACCAAATGGAGGGAAATTTTTATATATAAAATATCAATCAAGACATTATTTATAATAACTACAGAATAGGGGAAGCAACCCAAGTACCTAACAAAAAAAGCATGCATGAGTAAAATATGATGCATGCATGTTATAGATTGTTATAAAACTATTAAAATAATCTGTCTGGAGATGGTACCACAATGGGAAAAATGTCTATAAAACATTGTCAATTGAAGAAAAGCATGCTCTCAGCTATGAAAATATACATACAACATGACTGAAACATATTTTATGTTACTCTTGTAACATATTGTTACAAGAGTAACAATATTAGAAAATTTGCTGATTGTTTTGTGCCAGGCTGAGTTCTTATTCTGTTTCATACATGATATCCCATTTAATAATCATAGCAACCCTGGGAAGTAAGTACTGTTGTTTTTCCAATTGTCCAGATTGGGAAATTGAGACTTAGATGTGTTGACTATCTCAAGGTCACAAAGCTCATAAATGATGATACACAGGACAGAAAACCTATGTTCCCCAAAACAGAAGTTTTCCACTTGGGGAACTGGGATTATGGGTCAGCTTCTCCACCCTATCATCCTCCTCCTTTCTTAAGTATTTCTTGAATGTCATAATTTTTATATAATTTTTAGAAAATTTATCTGTAATAAAAATTACAAATAAATGATTTAATAAGAAATAAAGGGAGCTGAAGATACAGGACCAAGTGTCAGTCTCCCAAGGCAATAGAAAGAAAAGCAAAAATAAGCAAATGTGACCTAATAAAACTTATAAGCTTTTGCACAGCAAAGGAAACCATAAACAAAATGAAAAGTCAACCTACAGACTGGGAGAAAATATTTGCAAATGATGTGACTGACAAGGGCTTAATTTCCAAAATATAAAAACAACTCATACCACTGAATAACAAAAAAGCCCCAAACAACCCAATCAAAAATGGGTAGAAAACCTAAACAGACATTTCTTCAAAGAAGACATACAGATGGCCAATAGGCACATGAAAAGGTGCTCATCATCACCATTTATTAGAGAAATGCAAATCAAAACTACAATGACATACTACTGCACACTGTCAGAATGGCCATCATTAAAAAGTCTATAAATAATAAATGTTGGGGAGGGTATGGAGAAAAGGGAACCTTCTTACACTGTTGGTGGGAATGTAAATTGGTGCAGCCACTATGGATAACAGTATGGAAGTTCCTCAAAAAACTGAAAATAGAGTTACCATATGATCCAGCAATCCCATGCCTGGGTATATACCCATGTAAAACTATAATTCAAAAAGATGCATGCACCCCTATGTTCATAGCAGCTCTATTTACAGTAGACAAGGTATGAAAACAACCAAAATGTCCATCGACAGATGAATGGATAAAGAAGAAGTGGTATATATACACAATGGAATATTACTCAGCCATCAAAAAGAATGAAATAATTCCATTTGCAGCAACATGGAATGGCTTAGAAATTATTATACTAAGGGAAGTAAGTCAGAAAGAGAAAGACAAATACCATATGATATCACTTATATGTGGAATCTAAAATATGACACAAATGAATATATCTAGGAAACAGAAACAGACTCACAGACATAGAGAACATACTTGTGGTGGCCAAGGGGGAGGGGAATGGAGGAGGAAAGGATTAGGAGGTTGGGATTAGCAGATGGAAACTATTATATATAAGATGGATAAACAGCAAGGTCCTACTATATATCACAGGGGACTATATTCAATATCCTATGATAAACCATAATTGAAAAGAATACAAAAAGAATATATATATATATGTATAACTGAATAACTTTGTTGTACAGTAGAAATTAACACAACGTTGTATTGGGCTGGCCAAAAAGTCCGTTCAGGTTTAACCTAAGATGTTACAGAAAGGTCCGAACGAACTTTTTGGCCAACCGTCTAAATCAACTATACTTCAATTAAATATAGTTTTTAAAAAAGATTCATAACCACGTGAATAATTACTAAAGGAATCCAAAGAGAGAGATCCCTTCAGCCCTAGTGGCTTAGGAAGGCTTTAAGAAAAACTGAGATTTGACTGGGAAGTAGAGGCATAGCTGGAGGTTGCAGAGGTTAAGGGAATAATGTTGGGTATTCCAGAAGGTGATACAAAGACTGAAAAAAAAAAAGCTTGGTTGTAGCAGTGGTGATGAAGCTATGTTTAGGGGATAGTCTATTGACCTGTTTGACTGAAGGAAAGAGTGTGTATGAGGTAGCTAAAGCAAGGGCCAGAGCGTGAGGTGATATTAATTTTAAGACAAGGGTTTTGCCTTATTCCCAGAAGCAACGGAGAGCCACTGAAGATGTTTTCATTTTCTTTCTTTCTCTTTCTTTCTTTCTTTCTCTCTCTCTCTCTTTCTTTCTTTCTTTCTTTCTTCCTTTCTTTCTTTTTATTTAAAACAAGTTCTATTTCTGAAAGATTGATATTATGTCAGAGACAAAAATGGACAGGAGCAGGCAGAGAGAACATTCAAGAAGACTTCATAGCAAACCAAGGGTGAGCTGTTAAGCAGCTGCAGGGAGGATGGCAGTGTTGTGAATGGAAAGGAACAGATGCAAGAGATATTGTCTGAGAAGACTTGGCAGAATACAGTGACTGATTGGATATGGGGGTGAGGAATAGGAAAAGCATTGTTCAATGTCTCAGCACTCCATTCCACAAACTCACAAGTGCTGAATTCTCTTGGCTCCTACTTTCATTTTAAATGATTTTGAATATTTTTTTCCTCCCAAGCATTTCACAATGCCTTCTGAGATAATCAGGGACCCACTAGGGTGTGGCAAAACTGGTCACCATTCTAATCAAAAGATTATTGCTCCTAGCTCTCCAGTTAATGTCTACCATCTTTTAGCTAACCTCTAGCATATGCAGCAGCTATTGAGACTTTGGAATCAAGGAAAAAACATAAGTTATATCACAGAAGTATAGGTGTATAGGCCCATCTCCTCATTTTGTAGAGGATAAAACTGACATAGTGAGAGGGGTCCTGACTGGAGGCTTTGCTGCCTGAGTTTGTCCCCGGTATTCTGTTTAGCAAAACTCTTTTTTCACAGCAGTATTTTCCTCCAAAGTTTCTAAGTTACCCAGATCTGATTAGGAGTGACAGTCTTCAGTGTGAATAGAGAGTGACTGTTTCCTTAACACATAGCATGGAACTTGGTCAAGGTTTGTCTTTTGTGATGAATGAGGTCCTGGTTTCTACTAGAAACATTATCGCATAATATATTAGTTTTATGTCAAAGTTCTGAAGTTTTTATAATCTTTCCTTTCAATGTGCTAGGGTCCTTATCATAGGGTTTTTTAAAAATATGACCATAGGGCATTTAAAGCAGTGACATACTGATTTATAAAACCTTCTACATGGATCAGGCATGGAAACCAAAAACATGTAAACTAAAAACATTTACTTCTGTGAAAAATTCTGCTACAACTCAATAATAAGTAAGTGCACAATGAGTAAACATTCAAAAAACAGCTTTGAATTCATATGTCTAATTTATGAGATCAATGAATTAGTGTCATGGTAATGAAGCTTTACAATTTACCCTCAAGCCAGGGCTAACAGGATCCAGGCTGCTTCCACGTGGCCACCATGCAGCCAGGATGTCCTAACATAGATAGGGAGGCAGCAGGTTCTATGGGGATAAGGGGAGCCAAGGAGTGTAGAAGGGTGAATGGAGGGCACCCAGCGGGAGATGAGGGGAATGAAACCCAGATGTTTTCTAGTGAGCATTGCAGACAGATTAATATAAAATAGACACTGGATGATGTTTGCAGCACCTGTGCTCATTTTGACTGCAAGTAAATCATCACAATGGGACATTGGATCTGCCTGAAGACCAGACTGTAGATTCCAATGACTATCCCTCACACCTGTTCATTTCTTGTCACCAGCCAGCCTCTGGACAGCTCTGTGTGTGTGTGTGTGTGTTTCCAGCTATGCATATTAGTCATGCTGAACCAAATGATATTAAAAATAAAACATAAAACCTTTCATATAGATTATAGACTTCAATGGTGCCAAATTCTGATGGAATAAAGAAAATTACAAACTAACAACAAAATATGTACCTAGAGGAAGTTCTGGGAAAGAAGACATGGTTATAAAAAGAAATGATATACCACTGGCAGAGGCATTTATTATTATTTTTTGTTTGAAAAGGGTTTTTGTGGAGAAGGGATATAAGCTTAATCATTAGTAACAGCTGTGTCAGAGGAGATACCCAGGAAGTGGCAGACTATAGGAGAAAGAGCTGAGGAAACACGGACTACCAGTTCCCCTCTTTTGCTGACTACAAACTTTGGGCAAGACACCTCTTCACTGGGTAGCCAGAGAGGAAGTTGAACCAAGTTTTTAAGGTCATTTCCAGATCTTATATTTTATAATTATATGAAGTCTCATTCTTTTTCTGCTTGTTTTTGAAAGAACAAATCCTTCAAACATGGTTATTGTGGTAGTGCCTTTCCTGAGGTCTCTAGTGAGTGTATATTTGTAACAATAATCTTATTTTTATGTAGATATTTAGTCATGTCAGGACATTCAATTTGGGGTTTGGGTTCTTCTTTTTTGCAGTTGGGAGCCTATGGAACTTCTGATTATAGTTTTCAATCCAAATATGTTTCTTCTATCCCCAAAATACACCCCTTTAAAAATGATTATATTGGTGAATATCAGGCATCCAGTAAGGAGCAGAAGGATGGTAAAGAAGCATAGGCTCGCAGATTTTCTAAAAGAAAGTACATACTGGAAAACTGAAAATTCCTCATTGCTAAGCAAACATATTCTTTACAGGTTTAGGGCCATAAAATTATAAGCAGATTTAGCTCTGCTGACTCTTGTCATAATGGAAAGAGTAGCCTATAAAGACTAGAGGGCCCAGGTCTGTCACTCAACATGACAATTTATGTTCAGAGAAAACAAACATCAAGCATAAGTCACACAAGCAAATACAGAAGCCTGTAGTTCTGATGGAGAACTCCTCATCACAAATGCCAAAGTTACTTAAAATGCAAATGGGAACTGGGAAGGAGGCCTGAAGTCCTGTTAGGGCCCTCCGTGATTTAAATAAGGCTTGTGTATACATGAAGAAAGCCTACTCTATGCACTCCCCAGGAAGTCAGTGTGTGGAGGGTGAAAAAAGCCAAGGAGAAGCAAGCCTGGAAAGAAAAGGGGAGCACATGATGGTTCTTCCTTAGGATATGCCTAGAGAGAGAAGGACGAAGAAGGGGAAACTGGGATTTCATTATACCCTGAGGCCAATGATTTTTCCCCTAACAGACATGACTAATTTTCTAATGAATGTCAATGAATAATCAGGATTTGCCAGGTTGGGTGTAGGGGAAGGGTGGGAGGGTCTGTCTAATGGTAAATATATATACAGGGGAAAAGCCACTAACTTTCTGATAAAAGTATTTTTTCCTAAATGAGTCACAAAGCAAAGGAGATAAGTTTATTTTTTGTATTTGGCACAGAGGATTCAAGGTCAAAAGAAAAACAAGGATGTTATGTTTTAATGGGACAAAACTTAATAGAGTGAAAAGATTCTTAGTTCCTTGGTCCTTCTGTTAAACAATCGTCTACCAGGAGGTTCCAGTTAATTCTCTGAAGCTTTTTAAAGATCAGTTTAGTAGCTGGAATCTAGTGAAATAGCATCAAGGCAAGCTTGCTGTTAGCCATGTTCTGATCTTGTTCCCCAGTTCTTATAACCCTTACATCCCAGAATTGGGCCTCTTTCATTCATCCATCCCTGTCAATACTCTAGTTCTTCATATTTGGGGGTATTAACTTATGACATAATGGAAAGTGCAACACATGAAAACTAAGAGACCAAGGCCTGTTATTTAATATCCCAGTGCAGATTGAACAAACATAAGTTACACAAGTAGCTAGTCTTTATGAACTGCTCCCAGGCTCCCAGACTTCTCTGATGTTGACCTCTAATTTCTACTACATGTTCTGACTCCCACTATCTACTTTGGAATCTTCTTAAATCCACTGTCCTACTCCAACAAGTTTGTCCATCCAAGAGAAGATTCTGAAAATACTACAAGGTGCTTTTCTTCCAATTAATAAGTAAAATATCACAAAAGTAATCTATCAGTCAACACATAATCTTGTTACCAGTTGAATATTGGCCTGTACAAAGTCATAGAATTTATACTAAAAGGATAGTGTCTGCTTACAGAAGAAACGCTTAAATCTGGGCTCTCTGTGTCATCTGCACTCCTACTAGCAGGCCTCAGCCATTCACTTCCAAATTAAGTTATTCAACTTATACGAAGATCTTATTGTAATATTAATGTAGTTAAATCTCTACTAAAAAAGTCTGTCTCAGCCTTCATACCACCTATTTTGGGTACAAATGCTCTTATGCCAAGCTGTATGATCTATCTTAGAGAAAGCATTCTGAATCCTTAGGGGATTATGTCCCCACCCTATACCTTGTCACTCGACCTGTTTTCCCACTTGTCTTAGAGTTGAGGGAGGAGATTCCACATTAGGCAAATTAATTTGAGTCACAAAAAAGAGCAAAATTATATTTTCTGGGTTATGAAATTAAACATGAGCAGAAGATGTTACCAGTTCTATCTATAGATATTTAAAATGTTGCCACTTTTAGAAACAAAACTTGATATTTTCTGAATTTAAAGCCAAATTGAGCACTTTGTGGTTTTATTCTAGTTGTTATTAGTAAAGCACTAGCTCTTCTTTCAAAAACAAAACAAAACAAAAACTTGATCAAAAGTTCACATTGTTAAAGGCTTTTATAAAATAATTCAAGAAAACAATACTTTTAAAAATGAACTGGTACAGGGACTTCCCTGGTAGTCCAGTGAGTAGGACTCTGTGCTCCCAATGCAGGAGTCTCAGGTTTGATCCCTGGTCCGGGAACTAGATTCCACGTGCATGCTGCAACTAAGAGTTCACATACCACAACAAAGAAGTCCACCTGCCACAACTAAGAAGTCTGCATGTCACAAGTAAGAAGTCTGCATGCCACAGTGAAGATCCTACATGCCACAACTAAGGCCGGAGCAGCCTAAATAAATAAATAAATAATTCTGTAACAATATATGGTGATGGATGTTAACTAGACTTTGTGATCATTTTGCAATATATAGAAATATTGAGTCATTATGTTGTACACCTGAAACAAATATAATGTTGTATGCCAGTTATCTCTTAATAAAAATTATAACATGAGATAAAATTTTAAAAGGAACCCAATGAGGTAGGTGTTAGGGACCAACATTTATTTACCAGTGCTCCCGCTTCAATATGGAGAGGCAGAATTCCCTAGAAAAGAGCTCAGTTTTTCGCCCACACTCACCCCCATTTCCTCCTTCCCATGGGAGCAGTGGCTCCTCTACTGGTGAATCAAAGAGGAGGGGTAAGTTTCTTCCTTCTTGATATCTTAGAACTATAGGTAGAGTATATTCTGTCTTCTCTGGGACAGGTGTGCCCTGTGGAGTAGACCTGCCTGGGTCTCAATTCAATGCAAGAGTAAGGATATAATAGCAAATCCATTTGGTCTACCAAAACCACTCCCATTCTCCAAGCAACTTTATTTCTTGTTAAAAAAAAAGTGGGTGGGGAGGCAGATAAGCTCTGCCATGATGAATATAGCTTTTTTTTTTTTTTTTTTTTTTTTTTTTGTGGTACACAGGCCTCTCGCTGTTGTGGCCTCTCCAGTTGAGGAGCACAGGCTCCAAACACGCAGGCTCAGCGGCCATGGATCACGGGCCCAGCTGCTCCGTGGCATGTGGGGTCTTCCCGGACTGGGGCACGAACCCATGTCCCCTGCATCGGCAGGCGGACTCCCAACCACTGCGCCACCAGGGAAGCCCCGAATATAGCTCTTTTTGTAGGGGCAAATGGAAAAAGGGACGTAAAACTAATGTCATTCTATACACAAGAAACTTATTACTTCTTCATTGCAGAAGAATTTAAAGGTCTTTATAGATGATAGCATTCTTTATATTTCTGTATTTTCTACACAGCACAGAGTTGGGCACAGAAAAGTAGATCACTGTAGATTTGTTAATTTGTAAATTGAAAGTATGAGACAGTATAGGAAGTATAAAGCTCGCTTAATTTTCCACCTACTTTCTCCCTCTTTCTTCTCAAAGAGAAACAATTATCAACAACTAACGTAATCAGTAAATCTGGTTTGGAAACTAACTAGGTATTTGGTCAGACTCACGCTGGATACTGTGGAGATACAAAACAGGTGATCCAGGCCCTCCCCTTTAGAAACATAGTATAGTTAGGGAGATGAAACACAGTCACGTACTGTGGCAGGAGAAAACAGGATAAAGAGTTTATACAAAGTTAGTGTTGGTGGAGGTCAAAGACTGTGAGAAGAACTGTGCTCCAGGAAAGCACCACGGAGGAAGTGAGACTTAATGAGTGAACAGATTTCTGCTGTGTACTTATCCCCAGGAAGATGATTATGTGTAAGACTTCCTAAGGGTGCTACATTGTTCCAAGGCAAGGTGCACTATACATCATACATTGTCTCATCAAGTTTTAAAAATACATATATTCAGGTGGAATCACGTGAGCATCAACTGGAGCTATCTCCGAAGGAGAAAATTCCATGTTGGAATCCTAAGAGGTATATATGTACAGAGGCAGAGCTGGCCCAATCTACTTTGCTGGATGACGTTTACAATTTTACTGCTTGCCTATGAACCTCAGATCCAGGTCAATTCAACGATTTTATTTAGCCTCCTCTTTGTAACAGTCAAAGGACTAAACACTGTCAACTATTCAAAGGTGAGTTAGAGGCTGATTGAGGTGAAAAATAGATACATATGGAATTGACTATAAAACAAAACATTATTTATAATAGTATGACATACAAACATTTTATTCTTTCTTAGCAAAAGTGAGTCTCTGCATCACTGCCAGTTACTGCAGAAGCACAGGGACTTGATTTGTCCCTTATAAATAGTTCTGCCCTCTTCCACCAGGCAGGCAATCCAGAAGTACAGACGCCACAGACACATAGAAAACACAAAAATGAAGATACTAGTAAGGACTAAGAAATAAGAGCAATGTTAATACTGTTCTAGTGTAAGGTACAGTGTGTGATGGGAAGAACTTTACTATCATTTGCTGTATACCACCAATACACAACATATATAGATGTGCTGTGGAGGGTTCCAGGTAAAACTTCTTTGGATGCATAAGACGGTAGTGTGATTCAGAGAAAGTAGTCTCAAGAGAATATGTTCATTAAAACACACATGCACACAGAGAGAGAGAAAGAGAGAGAGAGAGAGAGAGAGAGAGAGAGAGAGAGAGAGAGAGAGAGAGAGAACATTATGTGCTTAGTTGATTTTTTGGGAGACATTTTTGGCTTCTTTGAATTTCCTATATAAACAATTATAATTACCTTTATTTTGAATTGCTGGGGAGAGATTTCTACCTGCATTTGGATGCAGATTTGGAGTTCAAATGTTTTTCTTGCAGAGTTGTCTTTGAAGAAATTGCCTTTTTGGTGACAGAATCATACTCTGGTCACAGTCTCAGCACATTCATCATAGTATTTGTTGGATGTTCTTGTTAGTTATCACTTCCTCATCCAGGTTCACAGTCCCATAGGATATACTTGCCTCCTGCGTGAATTCATTTCTGGGTCGCTTCTAAATATACATGAATTTTCTTTTCTGTGTATGCCTCAATGTTGTTCGATAACAATTCTTGGCATTGATTGAGAACTGATTTTTTCTCAAGGTCTTCATAAATAAAACAGCAAATAAGATATCAATGCCACTCGACTAAAAGTTCCAACCCAAAGAGGTGCTGAAAAGACCTAGTAAGAGTACTCCAGGATGGGATACCCTTTAGCTACCTTGCAAGGTTTAGAGAAGTGGAGAATTAAGCATTTCACAGTTCCTGTAAATAAAAGGTCTTCTTAAAGCTTAAAGGTCAAGGGGTAAGGTCACAGTGGATGAAAGAAAACATTCTCCTTATTCATAATAAATGTTAGCATTTGTATAATCATCTATTTCTATTTATAAATGCCAGTATTCTAATTTGCCCCATTTAGTAGAATCTTTTAAATTTAAAATTCCAATACCAAATATGAGGAAAGAAGCCAGTTGCTCTGAGTTAACTACAACACAAACAGGACATAGGAGACTAGACCTCTTCCTTCTGAGGCTGTGTGGACAATATTTTTATGTAGGATTCTTCTCAATGTGGTAGAGGCAATTACAAACTTCAGATGCTAAAACAAACAAACAAAAATTCTGAGAAGATAATTCCCTTAACTTGAAAGTCAGAAGTATAATTGATGTGTCATACACTATATTCCTCCTTTATGCAAGACTTCCCTTTTGCACTAGTACAGAAACATGGCAACCACACTAAAGTGTAAGCAGCACTTTTTGTGGGTCTTGAGTTTGGGTTAGGATATTGTCAACCAGATTTTACAATCCTGATCTGACTTAATTTGTTAGGACTGACTGTGCCATTGACCTGACGAGAATCTAATTTAGAGCATTCCTTTGTTGTGTATGCTCTTCCGACCTCATTATTAACAAGATGCTATCATACTTTAGAATAATTAAAGGCTTTGGAATATGAATACATTGAGGTTATCTAAAAATTAGTGAAGTGAAAATCAAAAACAAAGTTACATTTCAAGAACAATCAAGGTGAATCCTGTCATAAAACTACTTGGGATTTTGTGTTCTTTAAGAATAAACTAGGAACAGAATATGTTGACCCACCAAGAAAACTAAACATGAAGTTAAAAATAGTATCTGGTTTAACAATCATTAATAAAAATATAAATGATTGTGCTTTCATTGAATAAGAACATAACTCTAAAGACACAAAGACATTTTAGTATCACTCATTAATGTATTATGGAGAAACTGAACCAACTAGATATTCTTACAAGCATTCCTAGGGCTAAACTTTAATTTCTCTCTTGTAGTATTCAGGACTGGAACTCATGTAAAGGTTGATCACATAAGGCATGTTCAGATATTGATTCATAACTCTATTTAAAAAAAAATCCCGGGTAATCTGCAATGAGATAAGAATTTTTACACAGTTTAGAGAAGGTGCATTGAAAATGCAATTATTTTCACTAGATTTTTCAGTTGCCTTAAATGAAAAGTGACTTTTATAAATGAGGGTGGACCACAGTTTCCTCTTAACCCCAAAGATATGACTAAATCATTGTGAAAAGATGATGAAATTTATTTCTTATATGTAAGAAAACATTGCATTTTCCCATTATCATAACTTACTAGCCTACAAAAGAAACCTTAAATGGAGTCAAGAAACAAGAGTCTACTCCAGAAAGTGAGTGTCTATGTTACTTTTTGTGTGGAGCCCTAGCTATGTTCCCCAAGCTGAGCTTGAAGGGAAATTGTGGACCTAGAAATTGTCCAGCTCTTTAAAGACTTAAACCAAACTCCTGGAATTATATCCAGAAGCAGATGGCGACCAGCTTCCCCTGTAGTTGTTTCTCTGCTGACAAAGCAACTGCACAACTCAGGAGTAATATGCTTTAAAATGAGTAGAGTATAGCAATACAGCCATGGCCAGCAAAGTTGCACAAGGGTTTCAAATGTTTTTAGTCCTGAACAAAATCTTAGGTAGGAATCTCTGCTTGCAGTGTGGGCAGGGGATTCATGCTTCATTTCCATAGATAACATGCTAATTATTTTCTCTGCTTTCAAGCCAGCTCCCTCGTTGATTTCCTCATTTATTTTAGTGGCAGTGGGACAATATAAGGTTGAGTATAAACACTGGAATCAGACCACCTGAGTTAGAATATGACCTTGGGCAAGTCATCTAACTTCTGGAAATTCAGTTTCTTCATCAATGAAGTGGGAAATGTAATAATACTTCACAGCACTGTGGTAAAGATTAAATAATATAATCAATTGAATGTGCTTAGCACAGAAATCTAGCATTTGATGTGTTCCACAAATGTTTGGTATTGTTACCAGTGGCACCACCATTTTCCACATCTTGGATTCCCAAACATAGAGAACAGAATTCGTTTTTCTCCCTCATATGACTTATTTCAGCACCAGACTTTGTAAAATATGGCTCCTAAACATCTGTGGAAATTGTCCCTTTATTTTCAATATTGCAGTCATCAACGTATTCCACCTCTTCTCACTTAGACTGTGGGAGTGCCTCCTAACTCGTTTCCCAATACATCTTGTTGTCATATTAATTTTCCTAAAAAGAATGCTGGGTGTGAAGCCACTGCAGTAGAGTTTGGAATTTAAGCTTTCTCGGTAGCACTAGCTGTGGATGCAAGTGCTCTACTGGATTGTAGAATTGCTATATCCCACTCCACAGCATGGGACCAACATTTCCACTACAAAAACTGGAGAGCTCATGACAAGTGGTATTGCCATGTGTGCAGTGGTGACACGATTTACAAGGGCAAAGTTGTATCTGCTTTGTCACCACTGTATTCCCATGGCTGGTTACAGTAGAAGACAGTAGACCCTTGGTAAATATTTGATGAACAAATAAATGAGTTAATAAATTAAATAGTATCACAGATGCCACTAGTAGCCTTATTTTTGTGCAGTTGAATTTTGGGTCATTCAAAGAGAGTTGACAACATTGCTTGGCATTCAATTGTTTGCCATATTCCATTTAGCTCAAGTTGTGATAATTTAGTCATCATTTGGCATGTGAGAATAAGGAATTCATTTATAGACTTAAATGGTGTGTATTCTGACAAGATTAGCAACATTAGCTGGTAGTATTTGTTTTATGTATTTGGGTACTCCTATATTAGGTGCATATATATTGATGAGTGTAAAATCCTCTTCTTATATTGATCCTTTTACCATTATATAGTGACCTTCTTTATTTTTCTTTATGGCCTTTGTTTTAAAGTTTACTTTGTCTGATATGAGTATTGCCATTCTCACTTTCTTCTCTTTTCCGTTTGCATGAAATATCTTTTTCCATCCCCTCACTTTCCAATCTATGTGTGTCCTTTGCCCTAATGTGGGTCTCTTGTAGGCAGCATATTGTAGGCTATTGTTTTTTTATCCAGTCTGCCTCTCTATGTCTTTTGATTGGAGCATTCAGCCCATTGACATTTGGGGAGGAGGGAGGGAGAGGGATGGACTGGGAGTTTAGGGTAAGTAGATGCAAACTATTACATTTAGAGTAGACAAACAACAAGGTCCTACTGTATAGCACAGGGAACTATATCCAATCTCCTGGGATAAACCATAATGGAAAAGAATATTAAAAAATAATGTATATATGTGTATAAATGAGTCACTTTGAAGTACAACATAAATTAACACAACATTGTAAATCAACTATACTTCAACTAAAAAATAGAGAAAAACAACAACAACAAAAACTTTAGCTGGAATTGGTATGGCAGCCAGATCCCCACAGTTCCAAAGACAAGCAAGTGAGAGAAATTCATTCTGAGAAACAAGAAGTTGCTGCTGGGAAGGAGCAAGGGCAAGAAAAAGATTAATCAATGAGAACCAGTTTTATTAGATGGAAATATGTTCACTATACTGGTTGCAGCCCAATGAGCAAGTAGCAGGCTACATTTTGAAATTAAAAAAAAACATGCAGGAAGTATTTGCCTTTCATAAATGAGCACTAACGATGGGTGTTATTGCTATTCTATGATTCTAACACAAGCATTACATATTTATATTGAAAGGATAACAGCAATATCTGCTAATTTGAGACCACGCCTACAGCACGTATGTCTAACATCAGCAAAGGCCCTTAGAGATGGATGGGTGACATTCCTAAAATACAACATGGCATTAAGAAACAGAAGATGGCCAAAGTTTTAAAAATTCAACAGAGAAGTTAAATGCTAATTTATGTGACTATTCTTAGAAGTCTGACCTTTTCCAAGATGATCTATATTCAGAGACCGTGGGGTCTTAAGCAGCTCTAGAAGTTAAAGAATAGTTGAAGGATAAAAAGAATAGATTATCTTTATAACCTTGAAACCTGGCTATGTTACATACTAAAATAAGAATTGTAGCATAACCAACCACTTCACTCTTCTATCCTTTTCATAATTTAAAATGTGTCTCCTCCTGCATTATCCTAAATGATCCTCACAGCAGCAGGATGAAAATATTTTACCATTCTACTGAGGAGAAAGTGAGGCCCAAGGAGATGAGGTGACTTGCTCAATGTCACAAACCTAGCAATTAATCATAATCTCCATTGGTTGTTATGAGAGCTTGGGTCTATTCATTTGAAAAATAGAAATAATCTTTGCCCCTTCTGTGTTACCACATTTCAGGAAAGATACACTAAAATAATGCATTACTATTTCATCCAGCATGTTGCACTTGGTAGGTAGATGTGTCAGAGCAACCATTGGTTCAAATATCTGTGTGTTATGGATCACAGGGCCAAACTAGCACAGACTCTAGGCTGAGTTGTCACAAAGGTGATGGCAAACATAAAGTAACTGTAAAGAGAAACATCTTAGGAAGTTGAGATTTCCTCAGCCTACACTAAAGGTTGTCTCATGAGTGTTAAATTATAATGGCCACTCTTGAGCAAAAAATAAGTAAAAGAACATAAAACGCCAATGTTTCTAAGCAAACTCATACATCTGGCCCTGTATAAGGCACAGGCTCCCCACTGTTCCCCTCCATCTACCTTCCCATCTGCAGCTTATCCATGAAAATGAAGGCCGTTTTCACAAAGTTGCCACAGTGGAGACAAGCTATGCATTTCAGAGCCAAGGAAACCTCAGTGGGAAAAACTACAACCTGGAATTTCTAGGACAGAGGGGTGGTGACTCTCAACATATTCAAGTCATTTTAATAAGTATATGAGTAGACGGGGGATTCTCTAGCACAAGCTGGATTTTTGGGGGTAAGTGTTATTATCTTCACAAAACAGACCCCTCTACTGTCTCTGGCAGCAGGACTATTTATAAACCCTTTACCAATACTACCCGTAGTCACAAACCTCCACAGCATGAATTTCATATGGAAAGGTACTCTATCATTGTCATCAACCAGGGAGAACTGACATTTAAGAAACGGTATGATTACACTGGCTGCTCACGTAAATGTTCCAAAAATCGTTTCTAACTCAGCCCCTTTGAGATTATTGTTTTTTGTTTTTTCACTAGAGCTGGGTTAACATCTGGCTAAATTTCCTATCTCCAACCACACTTCCACCTCCCTAAACACATAGGTACACACACATCCCTGCTTTTCTCGCTGTGGATTTCACAGCTGGTGGCTTAAAAGAAACAAGTTCTGGGCTGAGGTCTTGGTCTGGATTCCCTGGCCTCGGAAAGTGAAAGATCTGAAATATTTCAGGGATTTTCTATGAGCTTTCCATACTCCTCTGTCTCATGTCCTACCTGCAAAATGGGCTTTAAGGAGGCAGGTGTCCTGTATTTCTGATTTAGCATTGCTCTGGGATAGGAAATTAAAATTACAAAACAAACAGATGTCAAGGAATGAAAAAAATATGTTGAGAGAACGAACCAAGTAACTCTAAACGTGCTTCTGAGTGTTTTTTAAAAAGGAAGGTATTATTGTAAGGGTACAGAAAAGTCCTGGAACTGTGCTTTCGGGTCCTGGGTGGGTGCAGAGAGGAGGAAGCTTGAACTGGTGCCAAGTTACAGTTCCCTGCCCCGCGGGAGGCCAGGTCCAAGTTTGGGAAAATAGAATCAGGGACAGGGGCTATTGTGGCCTGGAAAGAGGCAGAAAGACACGACACAGCAGGCTTCCTTCCTGTCTTGCTCTTATCTGAGGGAGCAGAGAGCGAGGTGGGAGCACGCCTGGAGTGCAGGTAAGGAGTTTTCAGTCCCAGTCCACTGGCTCCACCCAGTTTCTCTCCTCCCACTGGCAACTCCCACCCCTATTCCAGCACTTGGACCCCCTCCCGCTCCTCCCTCGGCCCCTGCTTGGGCCCGCCCACGGTCTCCCACCCAGCTTGTGAGTGCGTCATAAGTATACCCAGACCTGGGCTTGCAGTAGTGTAAAAGCAGACGAGGAGAAAGAAGGTGCGGCTAGGGCTAGCGCGATCTTCTCTTCCAACCTGCAGCCCAGGACACTGATTCGAGCAGCGCCTTACCGCGCAGCCCGAAGATTCACCATGGTGAAAATCGCCTTCAACACACCCACAGCATTGCAAAAAGAGGAGGCGCAGCAAGACGTGGAGGCCCTAGTAAGCCATACGGTCCGAGCTCAGATCCTGACCGGCAAGGTAGCAATTCCCATTCCACCCCTGACTGCATGCCAGGGTCGGGAAGGTGAGGTGGGGGTGGTTTGGAGACAAGGAAGGGGAAAGGTGGGAAAGGACAAAATGAAAGCTGCTGCGGAGTTCCTGTGTTTCCGGCGGTGCTCTCTGCGCTGTCTGTTGGGTTTGCCCGGTCACCCCTACTCTGTCCATTCGCACCACCTTCCGCTTGCGGCTCCCCAAGTTCCTTAGCATCTCCGTGGGTCGCGCCACGTTCCATGGGTCCCAGCTCACGTTGTACATCGCGGAGGGATGTTGGAGGGAGTTTGAGGAGAACTCTTGGGACCAGATGTCACCTTCTCCTGGGGAACATGGGGGTAGCTAGAGATCAAAGAGAGGCACGTCACCCGGTCAGCTCCAGGGGCACACACATCTTCCACAGGGGTGGAGCGGACAAGCAGAGTGAACAAGGACACGAGATTTAACTCTTCTTTCTTTCCTTTCGACGTGTATGAAGTTCTATGAATCTTAAGGCTTTCTAGGATCCCTGAGTGTTTGTGGAGATGGGGCGGGGGGCAAAGGGCAGCTTTGACTCGATGCCGTATGGGTTGGGGCAAGTGTGTCTGTGCCCGCCTGTGTATATTTTCAGTTTCTCCCTGGTCACAGGTAGTGTTAAGCTTTTGGTAAAGGAGCTGTCAAAACTGAAGTTGGTCTTAATTAGATTTTGAGATGTTCACTGTGCCCTCTTACTGCAAGAGCCTTGTATGTTTTCAGAGTGGCATTTCCTAAAGAAAACACTCTTCCGTAAAAGAAATTTTGAGGGGTTTTGTTTTTCTCTTTTGTTTTTCTTTTTAGTACAGTATTTCCTTTTTGAGTGATATCCCCTCTGCCCACCCTCCCCCACAGAAAGATCTGAAGCAAGTCCGACCTTGTAATTTAATCTTCTAGCACTGCCAGGAACTGGGGGAATTTTCCCCCAAAAAATGTTAGCCATTGTTCATTTAATCCAATTTCTATCTCCTTTAAACATCTAACACGTTTTCAGTATTTGTAAACGACTCCTCATTTTCCTCAGTAAAATTTCAATGTTAAAAGGCACAATAGTAATTTTTTTCCTTGTTATACAAAATCTGTGCATTGTTGGAGCTTGCAAATCTGCCCTAACTTGTCTTGTTCTCTCTATAAAGTTTAAACTTTTGTGTTCAGAGTGGAGATTTGAAAAGATCTCTGAGTGAAATGAGAATCCATGTAGTAAAACTGATTATGCACACAATTTGAAAAGCTAATGAGCTTTTGCAGAATTTTTATCACGGAAACTTTCAATAGTTAACCCAGCAATCAAACTAGCTGTTGTGTATTACACATTTCAGAACTCAAAAACACCCCCTTGCATTGTTGAGGTTTTGATTAAATGATAAAAGGTCAAATATGTAATTGTCCTACTTACTTTGTAAGGGAAATATGGCCAGATTTTTGGGGGAGTTCTAATTAGATGCCAGTAGTTAAATATAGACACACAATAATCCTTTTTTTCCCCTCATCACCACAAACTCCATGACTTGTTGAATTCAGTTAACATGCAAGCAATACTTCTACCAGGCCTGAGGTGTTATGAGGAATAAACAAAAATAAGCATACGACAGGATTCTGACCTGGCCACCATAAGACATTGATTTAATAGTACTTGGCACATTGTATTGTGATGTTTTGATCAGCTCATCAGAAATTGAACACAACAAAATGTTATGTCGGAGGTTGTGTACAATGACTTTAAAATACATTTCAGAGGGAAATGAGCTGTGGTAAGTGACAGCCCCTACCACACTGAAGTTTGGCAAATTTAAATATAAAAAAAAAGTCCTTATTCCTAGTCCATCATCCATCCACGGGCATTTAGATTGTTTCCATATCTTGCCTACTATGGTGGGAAATTTTATGAAATTGACACTCTAATACTTAGATCTTGCTTAATAATAAAACCCCTGAAATATTGGAAGGAGAAATTAAATTGCAGTGCAGATTGCTCTTCTTGTACCTCAATGACAAGAAAAAATAAATTAATTAATTCCTTTGAGAATTTCGAACTAAGTCATTTTTGTGACTTTTAGGAAAGTCACTTCATTTTTCTGGACCTCAATTTAATCATCCAAAGTATAATTTCTAAGCCCTTAGCTCTAGATTACAGGGATTCACAGTCATAATTTATAGCCTTTGTAGTGTTAATCTTAGGTTATTTTTTAAATAAAAATTATTTTAAATTTCTGAAAATTATTGGGACAAGGAAAACCTTCAAGGCTTATAGAGTATTAATGGAGGGTTTGAACTTAAGTAAACGTAGCTAAGAAAACGTGAATACCAAATTTCTTTGAATTTTAAAGAGAAATCATTTTTGAAGCCATTTATGAAATGATTGCCTCTCCTTAGAATCTATGTATTTGCTTTCACCAAATTAATTAAAGTTTAATTAGCATTAAGTAGTTACGGAAAAGAGCTAATGGCCAGAAAGACTTAAAGCAATTCTATTTACATACCAGTCTGAATGATTTACCCTCTGATTATAAGATAATAGATTTGTTGACTTCATTCATTATACCCTTCAGTAATACTGCTGCTTAGGGCATATTGTGACATCAAAGAATGAGATTGGAGGGCCCCTTGGTCCACTGCCCTGAGAAGAGTACAGAGTTAATTGGTTACTTGTTTGCTTTGGAGTCCCTTGTTCCAATTGCTAAACAAATTATGGATTTAACAGAATTTTATAGTCACTGTTACACTCAAAGCTTTTTGCCTAGCTATGACTGTACTTTAAATCTAGTGTTTTGCCCAGAACTTAGAAAATGTTATTTCATTCAAGCAATACACAGCCATAGAATATTGCGTGATATTAGGAAGCCTAATTTCTCATTAAACTTAAGAATATTATGAAATAGATCTCATCTTCAATATTTTAATTTCTAAAATAGGGGGAAATGATATATACCTACTTTATAGAACTCCTTACTATAAAAGTTAATTTTCAAAAAACAGCTTTTTGAAAATCAGTTAATAAACCAAAGGGTATTAATTCACCTCTAATTTGGCAAACAAGTTGATGTACAAAAAATACTAAAGAAACAGTTGTATTCCAGAAAGTTAGTGAGTATATCACTGTACAAGTCCAAAAAGTAAAGGCTTCCATTTATTTAAAGAGGATAACTTATTGCATAAATGAATGGTTATTTTCAGCTGATTTTAGAAGTGTATACTTTGAAATAACTTTATATCTATATTTGGATTTGGAAATGCCAGAAAAAAGTTATTATAAATTGGAGATTTTCACATCTATTAAACATCAGAAAGTGTCTTGATTTTAGGCTAGGGTGAATTAACATCTTTTAAAAATATCTTGGGTTTCAAGGGAGATAAATTGTACACAAAAGCAACTATGTGTCTAAAACACAATCTGTTGTTTGTTTGTTTGTTTGTTTTTGATCTTGCTTTTTAATAAATAGGAACTCCGAGTTGCCGCCAAGGAAAAAGAGGGCTCCTCTGGGAGATGTATGCTTACTCTCTTAGGCCTTTCATTCATCTTGGCAGGACTTATTGTTGGTGGAGCCTGCATTTACAAGTACTTCATGCCCAAGGTAATATTAATGAAAGTTATTATCTTTTGGATTACTAATTGCTATACATTTAGCGAAAACAAATACTTCTGTGGTGGTCCCCAGATAAATGAAGATTTAGGGAAAGTTTTCAAATTACCTTTTGGTATAAAATTGATTTGTCTTCATGGTGATAATTGTAATCAATAATCCTCAGCTTGATAAACAGGACAATGAACTGATATGAGTTTGAGAAATTATTCAAATGTCACGGGAGTGAGTGTTAGAAAGCTTTGATTCTCCCTTTTTGTCTTTTAGAGTACCATCTACCGTGGAGAGATGTGCTTCTTTGATTCTGAGGACCCTGCAAATTCCCTCCAAGGAGGAGAGCCCTACTTCCTGCCTGTGACGGAAGAGGCTGACATTCGTGAGGATGACAACATCGCAATTATTGATGTGCCTGTCCCCAGTTTCTCTCATAGTGACCCTGCAGCAATTATTCATGACTTTGAAAAGGTGGGTTTCTCATTCTTATAGGTAATTCTGAATTTTCTTTTTTTCATAAGTTTATTGGTATTAAATCTGTTCATAAATATACAACTTTTTGCAGCAAAGCCTTTTCATTCTTTTGCTACTGAGTATACATTAGTTGATTTTGAAAGGTTGTAACTGCTTGTTCTAATGGTCATTGGAAAATCTGCATCATTGATACTCTCTGTATCATGCCTAACATTTTCCCCCTCCCCAACAGGGCATGACTGCTTACCTGGATTTGCTGCTGGGGAACTGCTATCTGATGCCCCTCAATACCTCCATTGTTATGCCTCCAAAGAATCTAGTGGAGCTCTTTGGAAAACTGGCAGTATGTATTTTGGATGTCAACTTTTTATATAAGCAATTACAAATAATCACTTCCTCATTTTAAAAATTAATTATTTGAGCCAAAACAGTCCATTTCACAAAAAATAATTTTCAAAAAATATTTCAAATATTTCAAATATTCAAATATTTCAAAAAATATTCTGTGAACCTAAACTGCTCTGAAAATAAAGTCTATTTAAAAAGTATATCTGCTATAGGTATAGAAATTAAATAGCGTTTTTAAGAATTTCTCTTTCAATCTTTAAAAAAATTTTTTTTTAGAGTGGCAAATACCTGCCTCACACTTACGTGGTTCGTGAAGACCTGGTTGCTGTGGAGGAGATTCGTGATGTTAGTAACCTTGGTATATTTATTTATCAACTTTGCAACAACCGCAAGTCCTTCCGCCTTCGCAGAAGAGACCTCTTGCTGGGTAGGCAATTTATTTCTTCCTTCACCCTGTGTTGTTGAGACAGTGAAGGAGAGTAGGGGTGGAGTATGGGAAAAGTAGAGAGCAAATCTAGATATATTTTTATTTACACAAAAATGAAAAAGCCACTTTTATTGTGCATTTCCTCACAGGTTTCAACAAACGTGCCATTGATAAGTGCTGGAAGATTAGACACTTTCCCAACGAATTTATTGTTGAGACCAAGATCTGTCAAGAGTAAGAGGCAACAGAAAATGAGTACACTTAGTAACAGGAAGTCGGAAATTTATAATATGACTTCAACATTAAAGTGTGTGGGATACTCAAGATATTTACTCATGCGTTTACTCTATGGCTTATATAAAAAGAAGAAAAAAACTACTAACCACTGCAAGCTCTTGTCAATTTTTAATTTAATTGGCATTGCTTGTTGTTTGAAACTGAAATGAAATAATTCTTATGTCTTTCTTTTGAATTTATAGGGTTTAGATTTCTGAAAGCAGCGTGAATGTGTCAGCTAACACCCTGACAATGAATTCCATCCTCTGTGTGTGTGTGTGTGTGTGTGTTTAAGTAAGCTCTTTAATCATATGGTAGAACATGTTCTAAATTTAAAATATTTAAAATTGTTTTTGACGTTTTTGTGTAAAGCATGTCAAATTGCTTAACATTGTTAAGTTTCATTTTGTTTTCCATTTTGTGCAACTTTCCTGAATTTAGAAATTACATCTTTGCATTTCTGTCAGGTGCTCTGTAATAGGTCTGATTTATATGTAAAAAACTTTCATAAAGAAGTCATTTTCACTAATGTAGTGATTCTTTCTCACTGATAACCATATTGTGAATTCCACAAAACTGTATAAGTGCTGAATGCTATAAGGAATTTAGGTTGTATGAATTTTACAACCATATAATAAATTTTACCATATTCAACCACTGGTTCGCATTTGAGGGATACTTCATATGAACAATTTACATTACTTATTTAGCTTTGGTGTATACCTGCAGTAAATCTAAAATTATGAGCCTAGCTTTGCCTTTACTCCCACCTCTACACATTTATATTTTATAATCTCATATTTTACCCCTCTTTTGATATTATATCAATTACTCTTTTACAAAGACCCCATAATTAGCTTACATGTAAATTCAACTATTTGTTAAAAGCCTTCAGGGCCATAGCAATTTAAAACCTTTAATATGCTTCCTTTTTCATAAAAATTTAAACAGTCATATACAGCTACAATAGGTCACTAAGAACTAACCTTGGATAAGATGTTGATGACTTTTAATAACTTCACATGCTGTGATCTCTACTCTAAGAGTATAAACTCCATACAAAGGGTGCCAGTACTTTAGACACTTTCTCTTGTGTTAGGTTAAAAATTGTTCTTGATATCACTGATCACCTGCTGGTAGTGATTGTTGATTAATTTTGGTAGCTAAAATGGTACCCAGTCAAATCCATAGCCTTAAATACTCTCTTTAAAAAAAAAAAGAAAATACATTAACTAAATATTTTTCAAGAATTTAGCAGTAAAGCAATTACAAAAACCTTTAAAATGGGAAAAAACATGCAATAATTAGAAAATAATAACAGTTGCTGAAAAATTCAAGAACTGGTTCCTAATAGAGAATGAGAATATTCAGAAGGAATTTGATAAAATTATACACCCATTCCTTGTATAAAGGTATAAAAATTAGGAAAAGGGAGATATGGTTTTTACATATTTATCTTAAATAATCAGCATCATGACTAAAGATGATATTCAAGAAAGGATGCTGGTTATTGTAGCTGTTCAATGTTGTTTTAGACATTCAGGTCAATGGATAATACGTGAAACAAATAACAAGTATCAAGTTTTAAAAGGTGATGAAATTATGTTTATTACCCCATGGGATTTTACATATAACACATTAGTGGATTAATTGAAAACTTTGAAAATCAATAAGAAGATTCTGTATAATATAAACAAATGCCAATGGCTTTTTTTTTTTTTTTTTTTTTTCAGTACGCAGGCCTCTCACTGTTGTGGCCTGTCTCATTGCAGAGCACAGGCTCTGGACGTGCAGGCTCAGTGGCCATTGCTCATGGGCCCAGCCACTCTGTGTCATGTGGGATCTTCCCGGACCAGGGCACGAACCCATGTCCCCTGCATCGTCAGGTGGACTCCCAACCACTAAGTCACCAGGGAAGCCCCCAAAGGCTTTTCTTTATATCACCAACAACCAATTAAAAAAGTAATACAAACAGGTGAAAAATATTTTATTCATAGTAGCAAAAGGGAGATAAAATAGCACAGAGCAAGAAATTTATGGATTTATTATGAAGAAAACCATAATACAAAATTAAGAGATACAAAAGAGTTGAGTGATGGAAAGGGAAGAAAGAGGATTACAAATAAATAAATTGTTTCCCAGTTAAATTTATTGGTCTAACCCCATTCCAACCAAAATTCCCAAATAATGGCTTTTGGAACTTGACAAAATTATCTGAAGGTTCGTCTGGAAGCGTAAATAGGTGAGAATAGCGAAAAAGAAAAACGAAAATAAAAGAGTAATTGGAAGGAGGATTTTCTTACATGAATAACTATTAAGCCACAGCCAAATTTACAATAAGTTTAAAGGTGACATTCACACAAGTTAGAGAATACAATGCCAAGAGATCCTAGTGTGTAAAAGAACAGGGTCCTAAAGGAAGTTCCATGCTGTGAGATACACTGTTTATCACATTGTGTTGGTAAAATGGGTAATGAAAAAATAAAACAAAAGTCCTAGTTGCTACAGTCCCCCAGATGGAACTTCTCCTAAATTTTCACTACCAAGAAATATTTTGAAAAATAGAAAGCCCTCAGAAATACTAAAAGTATAACTGAAGGAAAACCTGATTTTGGAATCTGTGAGGAATTAATATGTGACTAGACACTAGTTGTTCCATCATTTGTCCACTCAGAACCCAGGATTTGTATCAACCAGAGAAGCAGGCAGTCATTTATCTAAGAGTTGATCTATCAAGCATAGTTATGGATTTCATACCTTGTGTTACTTTTCCCTTCTATCCCTTCACCCACCCCCACATGATTATTGACTGCATTGATTGATTGATTTGCCAGACATTCCTTTAGGCATTAGGCATGTGTACAGCTGTGAGAAAAATAGGTATGGACATCACACCTGTTGAGCATCTAGTCTCTTGTGGGGAGAAAGACTTTTTTTTCAAATAAATGTAAAATTTTGTTATAAAGAAAAAATATAGAATGCTTATGAGAGTTTATAATAGAGGGGGCCAATCTTGGACTATTAATGAAGTCTTAACTGAGAATGTAAAATTTACACCGAGAGCTGAATGATAACTAGTATAAATGAAGTAAATAAAAGAATATTTCAATCAGAAAAAAGGGGGAGCTAAGTCTCTGAGGAAGGAAGAAGTGTGTTTGTTGGAGAAGGTGAAAGTAAGAGAGCCTGGAGCACACTGAGTAACCAGAATTGTATGAACAGAAGCTGGAAAATTAGAGTCCAGATCATGTAGGACTCTGCCGGGTATGTCAAAAAAATGTCATTAAAGTAATAGGAAAACATTGAAGGGTTTTAGTCAGGACCATGGAAAGGAACAGATTGGTATTTTTAAAAGATCGCTTTGGTTGCAGGACAAAAGGGAAGTAAGACCAGTTAGGAGGCTATTTCAGTAGTCCAAGCAAAAAATGGTAGTAGATTGGACTAGGAAAGTGACAATGATGAAAGAAAGAAAGCGAATAAATTGAAATATATTTTTGTTGTAAAATTAACAGAAAATAGTTATGGATTTGATATGTAGAGTAAGCAGTATCAAAGAGATTTTTTCATTGATGACTCCCAGGTTTTTGGCTTATACACTTGGATGAAAGGTAATATGACTTGGCCCTGCAGATCCCATAACTTACTCAGGGTAGATAGGGGAAAATTGATACTTGACATGCCACTCAGGGTCTTGACAGAAAATAGATGGCACTCTCAAACACTATAATGAAAAGGGATTAATAAAGGGACAACTTATTAAGGTGTAAGAAAGGTTAATAGAAACCAAGTCTCAATGAATCTCACCAGGACTAACAACACTGAATAACCCTTATGACCCCGCTAGCTTTTAATATTCAAGGGAAAATAATGATTCCCAGAACCTGGAAAGATTAGCTATAGATGAGAACTTTCTCTGACAGGACCTCTGTCCTTTTACCAGAGGTTAAAAAAATACACAGCTCCTTTGGTAAAAGAACACAGACAATTTGCCCTTTAATCTCCTGATGGAGTCTCCCATGGGCCAGGCTCATCTATGAGCTAGAAAGAAAGGAGTGCATGGATGCAGTCCACAAAGGTTAGCCTCCTGGTTATGAGCAGAATGGGTAAGAGTGAAGAGTAGCTCTGAAGAGCAAGGCAGGGAATATCCAGCAGGGCCAATTCATTTTTTCTCCTCAGGATGCACTCTTATTATTTGTCTAGATAAAATATTCATGTCCTCAACATGGAAAACACACAAATTCCCATCAGCTACCATCCAATTGCACGGTAGTGTCAATTCAATGATATTTCCACTGGAAAATAAAATCTTAGTAACCTCCATTACTCTTTATTAAAGGCAATGGGTGGTGGAAGGGAGGGAAAAAGAAACAAAGTAAAGCATAGCTTCTTCAGCCCGTGATTTCCTAGCAGCTTATGAGTCCTAAACTGATAATCAGTTTATCCTTCTTCCACAAGCAATTCATTTTCCTCCTTTGCACTCTGTAGCATACTGGCTGGGTATGTTTTATTTTGTCTGGTGGGATAAAACAAACCTTTATCACTGAAGGATCTGAATCTTTGACAGTCCTATATTTGTTGTAGTTTTTCACTGATTAGGGCTATGTGGCAAGAGAGTAAAAGAGGCACCTCTGTGAATCCATTGAGTTCCAGTAGTGGTGCTCCTTGTCTTTATTGTGTAGCAGAGACCCAGTCTCCCCTCGGAAATCAGCATCACCGCAGCCAGCAAGTGATTCTTTCAGTGCCTGCTAGCTCATGGGGCATCTCAAATGGCTAAGACTCAGACTCAGCTTCCAGTTTAATGAAACTGTTAATGACTCTGTTCCCTGGTGGAAGCATTCTGCCTTTGACTAGCAGGAATTTCAATATCATCAAACACAATATTGTAGTAAAAGGAAGCAAAAATTCCTTCAATACATTGTTAGATATAATAGTGTGAGGGGAAACTTCCACCTCCACCCATTGGTTTCTGGTTACGGGGCACAGGGGATCTTTTATTGCCTGCAGCTTTAAAGTTGCTGTCTCTCAACTGGCAGAGTCACAGAATCTTCAGTATGCCATTCTTTGTGTCCAATTTTAAGGATTCGATTCATCAGATAATATTAATTTATTTTTTCGTTACTTCTTGTTTTCTTTTAACATCTTTATTGGAGTAAAATTCCTTGACAATGGTGTGTTACTTTCTGCTTTATAACAAAGTGAATCAGTTATACATATACATATGTCCCCATATCTCTTCCCTCTTGCGTCTCCCTCCCTCCCACCCTCCCTATCCTGCCCTTCTAGGTGGTCAAAAAGCCCTGAGCTGATCTCCCTGTGCTATGCGGCTGCTTCCCACTAGCTATCAATTTCACATTTGATAGTGTATATATGTCTATGCCACTCTCTCACTTCGTCTCAGCTTACCCTTTCCCCTCCACATGTCCTCAAGTCCATTCTCTACACCTGTGTCTTTATTCCTGTCCTGCCACTTGGTACTTCATAACCTTTTTTTTTTTTTTGATTCCTTATATATGTGTTAGCATACAGTATTTGTTTTTCTCTTTCTGACTTACTTCATTCTGTATGACAGACACTATGTCCATCCACCTCACTAGAAATAACTCAATTTCATTTCATTTTATGGCTGAGTAATATTCTACTGTATATATGTGCCACATCTTCTTTATCCATTCATCTGTTGATGGACACTTAGGTTGCTTCCATGTCCTGGCTATTGTAAATAGAGCTGAAATGAATATTTTGGTACATGACTCTTTTTGAATTATGGTTTTCTCAGGGCATATGCCCAGTAGTGGGATTGCTGAGTCATATGGTAGTTCTATTTTTAGTTTTTTAAGGAACCTCCATACTGTTCTCCATAGCAGCTGTATCAATTTACATTCCCACCGCCAGTGCAAGAGGTTTCCCTTTTCTCCACACCCTATCCAGCATTTATTGTTTGTAGATATTTTGATGATGGCCACTCTGACCAGTGTGAGATGATATCTCTCTGTAATTTTGATTTGCATTTCTCTAATGATTAATGAGGTTGAGCATTCTTTCATGTGTTTGTTGTCAATCTATATATCTTCTCTGGAGAACTGTCCCTTTAGGTCTTCTGCCCAATTTTGGGTTGGATTGTTTTTTTTTTTTTTTTTTTTATTGAGCTACATGAGCTGTTTGTAAATTTTGGAGATTAATCCTTTGTCAGTTGCTTCAATTGCAAATATATTCTCCCATTGAGGGTTGTCTTTTTGTCTTATTTATGATTTCCTTTGCTGTGCAAAAGCTTTCAACTTTCATTAGGTCCCATTTGTTTATTTTTGTTTTTCTTTCCATTTCTCTAGGAGGTGGGTCAGAAAGGATCTTGCTGTAATTTATGTCATAGAGTGTTCTGCCTATGTTTTCCTCTAAGCGTTTGACAGTATCTGGTCTTACATTTAGGTCTTTAATCCATTTGGAGTTTATTTTTTGTGTATGGTGTTAGGGAGTGTTATAATTTCATTCCTTTGCATGTAGCTGTCCAGTTTTCCCAGCACCATTTCTTGAAGAGGCTATCTTTTCTCTATTGTATATTCTTGCCTCCTTTATCAAAGATAAGGTCACCATATGTGTGTGGGTTTATCTCTGGGCTTTCTATCCTGTTCCATTGATCTATATTTCTGTTTTGGTGCCAGTACCATACTGCCTTGATTACTGTAGCTTTGTAGCATAGTCTGAAGTCAGGGAGGCTGATTCCTCCAGTTCTGTTTTTCTTTCACAAGTTTGTTTTGGCTATTCAGGGTCTTTTGTGTTTCCATACAAATTGTGATTTTTTTTTGTTCTAGTTCCATGAAAAATGTCAGTGGTAGTTTGACAGGGATGGCATTGAATCTGTAGACTGCTTTAGGTAGTATAGCTATTTTCACAATGTTGATCCTTCCAGTCCAAGAACATGGTATATTTCTCCATGTATTTGTATCATTTTTAATTTCTTTCATCAGTGTCTTATAATTTTCTGCATACAGGTCTTTTGTCTCCTTAGGTAGGCTTATTCCTAGATATTTATTCTTTTGTTGCAATGGTAAATGGGAGTGATTTCTTAATTTCACTTTCAGATTTTTCATTATTAATGTAGAGGAATGCAAGATATTTCTGTGCATTAATTTTGTATCCTGCTACTTTACCAAATTCATTATTTAGCTCTAGAAGTTTTCTGGTAGCATCTTTAGGATTCTCTATGTATAGTACCATGTCATCTGCAAACTGTGACAGCTTTACTTCTTTTCCTATTTGGATTACTTTATTATTTTTTCTTCTTTTATGGCTGTGGCTAAAACTTCCAAATCTATATTGAATAATAGTGGCGAGAGTGGGCAACCTTGCATTGTTCGTGACCTCACTGGAAATGGTTTCAGTTTTTCACCACTGAGGATGATGTTTGCTGTGGGTTTGTAATTTATGGTTTTTATTGTGTTGAGATAAGTTCCCTCTATGCCTACTTTCTGGAGGGTTTTTATCATAAATGGGTGTTGAATTTTGTCAAAAGCTTTCTCTGCACCTATTGAGTTGATTATATGGTTTTCTCCTTCAGTTTGTTAAAACAGTGTATCACATTGTTTGATGTGTCTGTTTTGAAGAATCCTTGCATTACTGGGATAAACCCCACTTCATCATGGTGTATAATCCTTTTAATGTGCTGTTGGATTCTGTTTGCTATTATTTTGCTGAGGATTTTTGCATCTATGTTCATTAGTGGTATTGGCCTGTAGTTTCCTTTCTTTGTTACATCATTTTCTGGTTTTGGTATCAGAGTGATGTTGGCCTCATTGAATGTGTTTCGGAGTATTCCTCCCTCTGTTATATTTTGGAAGAGTTTAAGAAGGATAGGTGTTATCTCTTCTCTAAATGTTTGATATAATTTGCCTGTGAAGTCATCAGGTCCTGAGCTTTTGTTTGTTGGAAAATTTTTAATCATAGTGACAATTTCAGTGCTTGTGGTTGGTCTGTTCATATTTTCTATTTCTTCCTGGTTCAGTCTAGGAGGGTTGTGCGTTTCTAAGAATTTGTCCATTTCTTCCAGGATGTCCATTTTATTGGCATATAGTTGCTTGTAGTAATCTCTCATAATCCTTTGTATTTCTGCAGTGTCAGCTGTTACTTCTCCTTTTTCATTTCTAATTCTATTGATTTGAGTCTTCTCCCTTTTTTCTTGATGAGTCTGGCTAATGGTTTATCAATTTGGTTTGTCTTCTCAAAGAACCAGCTTTTAGTTTTATTGATCTTTGCTATCGTTTCTGTCATTTCTTTTTCATTTATTTCTGATCTGATCTTTATGATTTATTTTCTTCTGCTAATTTTGGTTTTTTTTTGTTCTTGTTGTTGTTCTTCTTCTTCTTTCTCTAATTGCTTTAGGTGTAAGGTTAGGTCATTTACTTGAGATGTTTCTTATTTCTAAGGTAAGACTGTATTACTATAAACTTCCCTCTTAGCACTGTTCTGCTGCATCCCATAGGTTTTCTATAATCGTGTTTTCATTGTCATTTGTTTCTAGGTATTTTTTGATTTCCTCTTTGATTTCTTCAGTTATCTCTTGGTTATTAAGTAGTGTATTATTTAACCTCCATGTGTTTGTATTTTTTACAGAATTTTTCCTCTAATTGATATCTAGTCTCATAGCGTTGTGGTCAGAAAACATACTCGATATGATTTTAATTTTCTTAAATTTGTGAAGGCTTGATTTGTGACCCAAGATATGGTCTCTCCTGGAGAATGTTCCAAGAGCACTTTAGAAGAATGTGTATTCTGTTTTTTTGGGATGGAATTTCCTATAAATATCAATTATGTCCATTTTGTTTAATGTATCATTTACAGTTTGTGCTTCCTTATTTACTTTCATTTTGGATGATCTGTCCATTGGTAAAAGTGTGGTGTTAAAGTCTCCTACTATGACTGTGTTACTGTCGATTTCCCCTTTTATTGTTGTTAGTGTTTGCCTTATGTATTGAGGTGCTCCTATGTTGGGTGCATAAATATTCACCATTTTTATATCTTCTTCTTGGATTGATCCCTTGATCATTACGTAGTCTCCTTTTTGTCTCTTGTAGTAGTCCTTTTTTTAAAGTCTATTTTGTCTGATATGAGAATTGCTACTCCAGCTTTCTTTTGATTTCCATTTGCATGGCATTTCTTTTTCCATCCCCTCACTTTCAGTCTGTATGTGTCCCTAGGTTGGAAGTGGTTGTCTTGTAGACAACATATATATGGGTCTTTTTTTTTTTTTTATCCATTCAGCCAGTCTATGTCTTTTGGTTGGAGCATTTAATCCATTTACATTTAAGGTAATTATCGATATGTATGTTCCTATTACCGTTTTCTTAATTGTTTTGGATTTGTTATTGTAAGTCTTTTCCTTCTCTTGTGTTTCCTGCCTAGAGAAGTTCCTTTAGCAAATTTGTAAGGCTTGTTTGGTTGTGCTGAAATCTTTTAGCTTCTGCTTCTCTATAAAGTTATTAATTGCTCCTTCAAATTTGAATGAGATCCTTGC
Source organism: Mesoplodon bidens (assembly GCF_964165515.1). NCBI lineage: Eukaryota > Metazoa > Chordata > Mammalia > Artiodactyla > Ziphiidae > Mesoplodon > Mesoplodon bidens. The sequence goes on from NC_138163.1 coordinate 75,252,376, forward strand.
TGGGTACAGTAATCTTGATTGTAGGTTTTTCCATTTTTTCATTTTAAATATGTCCTGCCACTCCCTTCTGGCTTGCAGCGTTTCTGCTGAAAGTTCAGCTCTTAACCTTAAGGGGATTCCCTTGTGTGTTATTTGTTGTTTTTCCCTTGCTGCTTTTAATATTTTTTTGTATTTAATTTTTGATAGTTTGATTAATATGTGTCTTGGCATGTTTCTCCTTGGACTTATCCTGTATGGGACTCTCTGTGCTTACTGGAGTTCATTAACTATTTCCTTTCCCATATTAGGGAAGTTTTCAAGTCTAATCTCTTCAAATATTTCCTCAGTCCCTTTCTTTTTCTCTTCTTCTTCTGAGACCCCTATAATTCGAATGTTGGTGCATTTAATTTTGTCCCTGAAGTCTCTGAGACTGTCCTCAATTCTTTTCATTCTTTTTTCTTTATTCTGCTCTGCAGTCATTATTTCCACTATTTTATCTTCCAGGTCACTTATCCATTCTTCTGCCTCAGTTATTCTACTATTGATCCCATCTAGAGTATTTTTAATTTCATTTGTTGTGTTGTTCATCATTGCTTGTTTCATCTTTACTTCTTCTAGGTCCTTGTTAAATGTGTCTTGCATTTTGTCTATTCTATTTCCAAGATTTTGGATCATCTTTATTTTCATTATTCTGAATTCTTTCTCAAGGAGACTGCCTATTTCCTCTTCATTTGTTAGTTCTAGTGGGTTTTTACCTTGCTCCTTCATCTGCTATGTGTTTCTCTGTCTTCTCATTTTGCTTAACTTACTGTGTTTGGGTTCTCCTTTTCACAGGCTGGTCCCCCTTGTTTTTGGTGTCTTTCCCGAGTTGCTAAGGTTGGTTCAGTGGTTTGTGTAGGCTTTCTGGTGGAGGGGACTAGTGTCTGTCTTCTGGTAGATGAGTCTGGATCTTGTCTTTCTGGTGGGCAGGTCCACATCTGGTGGTGTGTTTTGGAGTGCCTGTGGCCTTATTATGATTTTAGGCAGCCTCTTTGCCAATGGTTGTGTTTGTGTTCCTGTCTTGCTAGTTGTTTGGCATAGGGTGTCCAACACTGTAACTTTCTGGTTGTTGAGTTAAGCTGGGTCTTGGCCATGAGATGGAGATCTCTGAGATATTTTAACCATTTGATATTACATGGAGCTGGGAAGTCTCTTGTGGACCAGTGTCCTGTACTTGACTCTACCACCTCAGAGGCTCAGTCCTGACTCCTGTCAGTTGTATAGATTAAAACCATATCAGGGCATTTCCTCCAGTGGTAAACAATTCTGAAGTTGGTCAGTGGTGGAGAATCATCTCACATGCAGCCAGCAGACTCCCCGCAAGTAGCGTCCTCACTGAAAAGCTGGTGGACTTTCTGCCCGAGGAGAAATTCCAATGGCAGTTATTGGTGACACATCCTCTGTTTTAGCAGGTGGTAGCTTGGCCACTCCTTTTATTAATTTGTGCTTTGTCTAATTTCACTTGCTCCTAGGGTTCAGCATGTAGAGGCTTCATACCCAGCACTTCAGACTCGATTTCCTGGTGCAAAATGGCTGGGCTGACACCTCAGGTCGTGGGGCCCATGCTGACTCAACCATATAGAGCCTGAGCTCCAGCAAACCCAGCCCTCGAGAGCTCCACCAGATAATATTAATTTTATGATGCGAAGTTTGAGATTCATAGCCCCTTGGTGTTCCACAGTAATGCATTTAGTCTCTACTAGGCCTGTTAAAAAGACGGGTGATATTTCAAATTGAAAATAGTTGTCATAAGACAGGATTGCCTTACACCAGAATCTTAGGAGTTGACACTGTGATTTTCCTATAGTATCTTTGCCACAGAAACTTTCAATATCATTGTGTCTGCTTGGTTATAAGGCCGAAGTGGGATAGCAACTTAAACTGGGGCCTAGATATACTTTACAGGTTTTTCTTGTTCTAGAGCATACTCCAGACTGACAACTTTATGCATTACCTAGTAAATTAGTTGAAGCAGGAAGCCCGTATATGGTGTATGTTTCCTCCAAAACTCTAAAAGATCTACCAATCATTGTATCTCTATCTTCATGGTGGATAGTTTGAGGAACAATAATAGTTTCCCACTTTAGAGAAGATATCCTGATAGGTCTAAGGCCACTGGGTCCCTAGAAATTATCAAAGATGAGACAGGTCAGTGACAGGCATGTGTCTTACTATGGCACCTTTAATGATTGTTATTTTCCTTTCACCAGGTCTACTTAGCATAATGTCATCAATATAATGGACCAGCATGATGATTTATGGAGGGTATCAACACAATCAGAGTCATTCCTGATGAAATTTTAACAGAGAGCAGAGGAGATTATATAGGCCTAATATAAGGAAGTGAAGGCCACATGAAGGCAAACTGCTTCTGATTTTCTTTACAGAAAAAAATGAGGAAAGAATAAGGGATTTGGCATAGAAATGACTGCATATTAACTGCCAGTATCTGTGTTGGTTTGCTTCAACAGAGACATCATATTCACAGCTAAAGCTGGAATTAGCCTCATACCCTGAATAAATTTGCAGTAATCCCCAGTCATTCTCTAAGATACACCTGGCTTTTCCCCCAATCAAATCAAACTAGGTGGCAATGTGGCAGGAAATACCATTTTTCATCTTTGATAATAGAACTAAATTCTGTACTTCCTTCCCCTTTTGGTTTACACTCTTGATAAGGTATAAGGATAATTGGGGTATGAAGAATTCTAGTGATTCCATTGTGCCCTTTCCTGTGATAACTCTCACTCCATGAATCAGGGAACCAATAAGGATCGGAGGTTCTTCTAGTTATCCAATAACTTCCAGAAAATCTGGGTATTTCCTCTTTATCCAGCCATCCTGGACATGGATACCTATGGACAAAGATTGAGTGGATAATAAAAGTATACAACTGTGGTTACATTTCAGGGATTCTCATAAAATGCATACAACCTCTCTAAACCAAAGGTCTCCAATTCTGTGAATAGTCTCAGGAATGGAAACTTAGTACAAGGCTAAAACCCCCAGGATGTCCATTCAAGTTAGGTTGCAGCCCAAAAATCTCATTTTTTTTCTGCTTAAATGAATCAAGCATCACTTTAATAGGTTGTCCGTTTCATGCCTAAGGATGGCATGACTAATTAGCCATTACCAGAGGATGTTGAGAAACAAAATACATTGATAAGTGTTCTAGCCCCGTGGTTTTGGTTTATCTAATATACCAATTGCTTTCACCTTGTCTGTGATGGTTACAAGAAGTCACTTGGGCTTGACCACACCAGTACTCATTATTCTTAATGCCTTGGTGGGGGATATGATTAGAGGATTGCACATAATATATTCATTCCAACATTACAGTCTCCTTGAGTCTTTAGAGTTCTTCTGTAGTACGCCAGGAAAGTTCACGCATTTCAACTTAATTGACTATAAACCATTATTAAGTTTCATTTTAACTGAGCTACAAGATAATTAGCACCATTTTTCAGTGCTCAAGTTGATATATTGGATCACCAAATCTAGATGAATGGATGCATACCAATACATTTGGCCTGCTTAAGTTATGTATTTCATCCTTCTTGGTCTAATCCTTAGAATAAATTCTCATGTATGCTCCTATATTACTTTTTTATTAATTTTTATTGGAGTATGGTTGATTTATGATGTTGTGTTAGCCTCCACTGCACCACAAAATGAATTAGCTATACACATACAGATATGCCCTCTCATTTGGACTTCCCTCCCATTTAGGTTACCACAGTGCATTAGGTAGAGTTCCCTGTGCTAAACAGTATGTTCCCATCAGTTGTCTATTTCCCATTAGTTTATCAAAAATTTATATGTGTCAACACCATTCTCTCAGTTCATCCCACCCTCTCCTCAATTTCCCCCTCATTATCCATATGTTTCTTCTCTATGTCTGTGTCTCTATTTCTGCTTTGAAAATAAGGTCATCTATACAATTTTTCTGGATTCCACATATATGTGTTATTATATGATATTTGTTTTTCTCTTTCTGACTTACTTCACTATGTAGGACACTCTCTAGGTCCACCCACATCTCTACAAATGACACAATTTCATTCCTTTTTATGTCTGAGTAACATTCCATTGTATATCTGTAGCACAACTTCTTTATCCATTCTTCTGTTGATGGACATTTTGGTTGCTTCTATGTCCTGGCTAATGTAAATAGTGCTCTTACGAACGTTGAGGTGCATGTGTTCTTTTGAATTATAGTTTTCCCTGGGTATATACCCAGTAGTGGGATTGTTGGGTCATATGGTACTCCAATTTTTAGTTTTTCCAGGAACCTCCATACTGTTTTCCACAGTGGCTGTATCAATTTACATCATCACCAACAGTGTATGAGGGTATCCTTTTCTCCACAGCCAATCCAGCATTTATTGTTTGTAGATTTTTTGATGATGGCCATTCTGACCTGTGTGAGGTGATACTTCATGGTAGCTTTGATTTGTAATTATCTAATAATTAACGATGTTGAGCATTTCTCTTGTGTTTGTTGGCCACCTGTATGTCTCCTTTGAAGAAATGTCTATCTAGTTCTTCTGCCCATTTTTGGATTGGGTTCTTTGTTTTTTGATATTGATCTCCATGAGCTGCATGTATATTTTGGTGACTAATCCTTTGTTAGTTACCTCATTTGCAAATATTTTCTCCAATTCTGAGGGTAGTCTTTTTATCTTGTTTATGGTTTCCTTTCTGGTGCAAAATATTTTAAGTCTAATTAGGTCCAATTTGTTTATTTTTATTTTAATTTTCATTACTTTAGGAGGTAGGTCAAAACAGATGTTGCTGTGTGTTGTGTCAAAGAGTGCCCTGCCTATGTTTTGCACTAAAACTTTTATAGTGTCTGTTCTTACATTTAGGTCTTTAATCCATTTAGAGTTTATTTTTGTGTATGGTATTAGGGAGTGTTCTAATTTCATTCCTTTACATGTAGCTGTCCAGATTTCCCAGCACCACTTATTGAAAACACCTCAAAAGTCTGTTTTTCTCCATTGTACATTCTTGCCTCCTTTATCAAAGAAAAGGTGACCATATGTGTGTGGGTTCAGCTCTGGGTTTTCTATCGTATTCCATTGACCTATATTTCTGTTTTTGTGCCAGAACCATACTGCTTTGATTAATGTAGCTTTGTAGTATTGTCTGAAGCCAGGGAGCCTGATTCCTCCAGCTCTGTTTTTCTTTCTCAAGATTGCTTTGGCTATTTGGGGTTTTCTCTGTTTCCATACAAATTGTGAAATGTTTTGCTCTAGTTCTGTGAAAAGTGCCATTGGTAGTTTGATAGGGATTTCATTGAATCTATAGATTACTTTGAGTAGTATAGATATTTTCACAATGTTGATTCTTCCAATCCAAGGACATGGTATATCTTTCCATCTGTTTGTATCATCTTTAATTTCTTTCATCAGTGTCTTATAGTTTTCTGCATACAGGTCGTTTGTCTCCTTAGGTAGGCTTATTCCTAGGTATGTTATTCTTTTTCTTGCAGTGATAAATAAGAGTGTTTCCTTAATTTCTCATGCCGATTTTTCATCATTAATATATAGGAATGCAAGAGATTTCTGTGTATTAGTTTTGTATACTGCTACTTTACCAAATTCACTGATTAGATCTAGTAGTTTTCTGGTAGCATATTTAGGATTCTCTATGTGTAGTATCATGTCATCTGCAAACAGTGACAGCTTTATTTCTTCTTTTCAAATTTGGATTCCTTTTATTTCTTTTTCTTCTCTGATTGCTGTGGCTAAAACTTCCAAAACTATGTTGAATAATAGTGGTGAGAGTGGACAAACTTGTCTTGTTCCTGACCTTAGTGGAAATGGTTTCTGTTTTTCACGATTCAGAACGATGTTGGCTGTGGGTTTGTCATTTATGTTCCCTATTATGTTGAGGTAAGTTCCCTCTATGCCTACATTCTGGAGGGTTTTTATCATAAATGGGTGTTCAATTTTGTTCAAAGCTTTTTCTGAATCTATTGAGATGATCATATGTTTTTTCTCCTTCAATTTGTTACTATGGTTTATCACATTGTTTGATTTGTGGCTATTGAAGAATCCTTGCAATACTGGGGTAAACCCCACTTGACCATGGTGTATGATCCTTTTAATTTGCTGCTGCATTCTGTTTGCCAGTATTTTGTGGAGGATTTTTGCGCCTATGTTCCTCAGTGATATTGCCCTGTAGTTTTCTGTCTTTGAGACATCTTTGTCTGGTTTTGGTATCAGGGTGATGGTGGCCTCGTGGAATGAGTTTGCAAGTGTTACTCCCTCTGCTGTATTTTGGAAGAGTTTGAGAAGGTTAGGTGTTAGCTCTTCTCTAATGGTTTGACAGAGTTCGCCTGTGAAGCCATCTGGTCCTGGGCTTTTGTTTGTTGGAAGATTTTTAATCCCAGTTTCAATTTCAGTGCTTGTGATTGGTCTGTTTATATTTTCTATTTCATCCTGGTTCAGTCTCAGAAGGTTGTACTTCACTAAGAATTTGTCCATTTCTTCTAGGCTATCCATTTTATTGGTATATATTTGCTTGTAGTAGTCTCTCATGATCTTTTGTATTTCTGCAGTGTCAGTTGTTACTTCTCCTTTTTCATTTCTAATTCTATTGATTTGAGTCTTCTCCCTTTTTATCTTGTTGAGTCTGCCTAATGGTTTATCAATTTAGTTTATCTTCTCAAAGAACCAGCTTTTAGTTTTATTGATCTCTGTTATCTTTACCTTCATTTCTTTTTCACGTCCTTCTGATTTAATCTTCATGATTTTTTCCTTCTGCCAGCTTTGGGGCTTTTTGTTCTTCTTTCTCTCATTGCTTTAGGTATAATATATAGGTTGTTCATTTCAGATGTTTCTTGAAGTAGCATTTTAATGCTATAAACTTCCTTCTTAGAACTGCTTTTGCTGCATCCCATAGGTATTGGGGTGTCCTGTTTTCATTATCATATGTTTCTAGGTATTTTTGATTTCCTCTTTGATTTCTTCAGTGATCTCTTGGTTATTTAGTAGTGTATTACAGCCTCCATGTGCTTGCATTTTTTACAGTTTTTTTTTCCTGTAATTGATATCTAGCCTCATAGCATTGTGGTCAGAAAAGATACTTGATATAATTTCACTTTTCTTAAATTTACCAAGGCTTGATTTGTGATCCAAAACATGACTTATTATAGAGAATATTCCATAAGCACTTGAGAAGAAAGTGTATTTTGTTGTTTTGGTTGGAATGTCTTGTAAGTATCAACTAAATCCATCTTATTTTATGTATCATTTAAAGCTTGTACTTCCTTTTTTGTTTTCATTTTGGATAATCTGTCCATTCATGAAAGTGGGGTGTTAAGTCCCCTACTATGATTATGTTACTGTTGATTTCCCCTTGTATGGCTGTTAGCATTTGCCTTATGTATTGAGGTGCTCCTATATTGGGTGCATAAATATTTACAATTGTTATATCTTATTGGATTGATCACTTGATCATTATTTAGTGTCCTTCTGTGTCTCTTGTAATAGTCTTTATTTTAAAGTCTATTTTGTCTGATATGAGAATTGCTACTCCAGATTTCTTTTGATTTCCATTTGCAGGGAATATTTTTTTCCATCCCCTCACTTTCAGTCTGTATGTGTCCCTAGGTCTGAAGTGGGTCTCTTGTAGACAGCATATATACAGGTCTTGTTTTTTGGTCCATTCTGCCAGTCTATGTGTTTTGGTTGGAGCATTTAATCCATTTACATTTAAGGTAGTTATCAATATGTATGCTCCTGTTACCCTTTTCTTAATTGTTTTGGGTTTGTTATTGTAGGTCTTTTCCTTCTCTTGTGTCTTCTGCCTAGAAAAGTTCCTTTAGAATTTGTTTTAAACCTGGTTTGGTTGTGCTGAATTCTAACTTTTGCTGATCTATAAAGGTTTTTATTTCTTCACCGAATCTGAATGAGATCCATGTTGACTAGAATAACCTTGTTTGTAGGTTGTAGGTTTTTCCACTTGATCACTTTAAATATGTCCTGCCACTCCCTTCTTGCTTGCAGAGTTTCTCCTGAAAGTTCAGCTGTTGACCTTATGAGGATTCCCTTGTGTGTTATTTGTTGTTTTTCCCTTTCTGGTTTTAATATTTTTTCTTTGTATTTAATTTTTGATAGTTTGATTAATATGTGCCTTGGCATGTTTCTCCTTAGATTTTTCCTGTACGGGCCTCTCTGAGCTTCCTGGACTTGATTGACTATTTCCTTTCCCATATTAGGGAAGTTTTCAACTATAATCTCTTCAAATACTTTCTCAGTCCCTTTCTTTGACTCTTCTCCTTCTGGGACCCCTATAATTTGAATGTTGGTGCATTTAGAGTTGTCCCAGAGGTCTCTGAGACTGCCCTCAATTCTTTTCATTCATTTTTCTTTATTCTGCTCTGTGGTGGTTATTTCCACTATTTTATTTTCTAGGTCACTTATCTGTTTTTCTGCCTCAGTTTTCTGCTTTTGATTCCTTCTAGATAATTTTTAATTTCATTTATTGTGTTTTCAATCATTGATTGTTTCCTCTTTAGTTCTTCTAGGTCCTTGTTAATGTTTCTTGTACCTTCTCCATTCTAATTCCAAGATTTTTGATAATCTGTACTATCATTACTCTGAATTCTTTTTCATGTATACTGCCTATTTTATCTTCATTTGTTTGGTCTGGTGGGTTTTTACCTTGCTAATTTATCTTCTATGTGTTTCTCTGTCTTCTCATTTTGCTTAACTTACTGTGTTGGGGTCTCTTTTTTGCAGGCTGCAGGTTCATAGTTCCCATTGTTTTTGTAGTCTGCTCCCAGTGGGTAAAGTTGGTTCATTTTGTTGTGTAGGCTTCCTGGTGGAGGGAACTGGTGCCTGTGTTCTATTGAATGAAGCTGGATATTGTCTTTCTGGTGGGTAGGACCACATCCAGTGGTGTGTTTTGGGGTGTCTGTGATCTTATTATAATTTTAGGCAGCCACTTTCTTAATTGGTGGGGTTGTGTTCCTGCCTTGCTAGTTGTTTGGCCTAAGGTGTCCAGCACTGTAGCTTGCTGGTCATTGAGTGGAGCTGGGTCTTAGCATTGAGATGGATATCTCTGGGAGAGCTTTCACCATTTGATATTACATGGAGCTGGGGTGTCTCTGGTGGAGCAATGTCCTGAACTCGGCTCTCCCACCTTAGAGGCATAGGCCTGACACCTGGCTGGAGCACCAAGACCCTGTCAGCTACACGGCCAGGTACTTGGGGTGTTTCTTGTCTTTTGGGAAGTCTGAGGTCTTCTGCCAGCGTTCAGTAAGTGTTCTGTAGAAGTTGTTCCACATTCAGATGTATTTCTGATGTATTTTTTGGGAGGAATGTGATCTCCATGTCTTACTCCTCCTCCATCTTGAAGGTCTCCCATTATTCACTATTTACAAGAATGAATAGACTAAGATTTTAATTCAAGAAATTTTGCAAAGACACTCAATGTAGCCAAAAGAGAGTATTAGAAGTAAATTTTTAAACATTAATAAAAACAAAACAATTAAAATGTTATATTAAATTTAAATATTTATTCATAAAAATATCAATTAAATAGACAAGACTTTTGGCAAAGCTACTCAAGAGAGTAGCAAAAGCTATTCATTCAATTTTTAAATAGAAGGTGGGAAAAAGTAGCCAATGTCACAAAAGTTAGAAAGCTGATTTATCCACAGGTACAAAAAAATTATTTAATTTACAAGAGACTATTGTGCAAAGGTCTTAACTTATTCTAACAGTCAGAGTCCATGGAAAAACAGATATCATACTTAAGAGCTTTAACTGAAGAAAGTTTAGTGAAAAGATTATTTACAGACATACAAGCAGGATGAAGGAAAGCAATAGGGAGTGTTGAAATACCCAAGGACAAACAACAGAATGAAACTTTTAACCTATAAGGAACAAGGGAGAGATGGTGTTAGCAGAGCCAGTTAGAGATATAAATATGGAAAAGAGGATACTCAACAGGAGCAGTTTCCATACAATTATGCAGCATCTGCCAAACTGTAGCTTCATTCTCTCACATAGCATAAGATTTCAACGTTCATACATGTTGCAGCACTATCAGTACTTCATTTGTTATTATTGTCTAATAATATTATATTGTATAGATATATCACATTTTGTTTATCCAGTCATCAGCTGTTGAAAATTTATGTGGTTTCCACTTTAGAGTTATTATGAATAATGCTGTAGTGGGTATTTACATACAAGTTTCAGTGTAGGCATATGTTTTCATTACCCTGTAGATACCTGGGAGTGGAATTGCCGGGTCATATGGTAACTCTACATTGAATTTTCTGAGGAACTGCCAGGATATTTTCTAAAGTGGCTGCACCAACCAATTCACTTTTCAACTTTGAGAACCAAAATTGAATAAGATGTTAAAGTTTCTCAAGGTTTGGCCCTGCACATTTTCTCACCTCAACACTGGAATGCTTTTATAAAATTTGAATTTGAATGACTTGAGGTGGTTCTTGGACATTCCATTTGAATAAGAGACCTCACTACTCCCTTCCACTCTTAAAGTGGTTATATATCAATAAGAAAAATACAACTTGTCTATTAAAGTTGAGTAAAGGAATAGAACCAACAAAATATAGAAGAAAACAAAACCCAAATAGCTAATAAGCCAGTGATTAAAGTGATTGAAATTAGAATGTGACTATTTTTCACCCACCAACTAATAAGCAATAAGACACAATGTCAGTGAAGATATAGCAATGATATCAATTATGTTTTGAGTGCTCTCTTTAGGCCAGGTACTTTACATTCATTATTTCATTTAATTCTAATAAAAATCACATGAAGCAGGTGCTTTTATTAATGCTGGTTTATATTTCAGAAAACTGAGAATTAAAGATCTCAAGCACAGATAGTAACTTGTTGGGTTGGTGTCTGGACCCAGATAGTCTGACACACACTCCTCTGCATATATAATTTACTTCCTAAAAATTGTGTCCCCTGTTTCCTCCTATATGACTACCTAGTGAGAAGACGTCTAGCAAAACAATTCAAAAAAGTAATATCAGAGGGGATTAATAAGTGCAATAAGAGGTTGGTTTGTCTTATACACATTCTTCATTGGAGAATAAAGAGGAACCAAGTATAATCCAACATAGGAATTGGGAGCCATATTTCCCTCCCATGAACTACAGAACTCCAGGTTTCATTATGCTGGATAATGTCAAAATTGAACTAGGACCCTGAGGTGGAGAAAAGGTTGGAGTGGAAAAGATGGAGGAATTGGAAACTTAGAGTTCCCAGCAGAGGTTTTGTTGTCCAAATGCAATACAACAGAGAATATACACATTTATTTTGTACTACCCAATCGCTTTTTCCCCTAAATTCATTATTATTGAAAGTTTCAAACATATACAAAGATAGAATAATATAACTAATCAGTATTTATTCATGACTCAGTTTAGTCATGGCCAAAACCAATTTATCTACACATTCTTTCCAATTATTTTAAAGAAAATCCCATCTGCAAATAGTTTAGTATGTATCTTGAAAGAATAAAGGTTATATTTAACAAATCACCATATATTTATACAACTAAAAAGAACCTATTAAAGAGTGCTTTGATACCACCAAGTATTCTGTGTTCACAATACCTGAATTGCTTGGAGGTTATTATTTTTTTTAATATTGTGGTAAAATATGCATCATGTAAAATTTACCATTTTAACCATTTCTGAGTGTACAATTCAGTAACATTAAGTATATTCACCATGTTGTGAAATCACCACTATGAATTTCTAGAACTTTTCCATAATCCCAGATAAAATATCTGTACAAAATAAACAATAATTCTCCATTCCTCACTTACCCAAGTCCCTGCTAACCACTGTTTTACTTTCTTTATGAATCTGTCTCTTCTAGGTATTTGACATAAATGGAATCATACAATATTTGTCCTTTTGTGCCTGGCTTATTTCAATTAGCATAATATTTTCAAGGTTCATCCATGTTGTAACATATATAATAATTTCATTTTTCAAGGTTGAATAATATTCTGTTGTATGTATGTACCCACTGAATGTGTACATCACTGCATGTATATACCATGTATGCATGACCTGTTCATCTGTTGATGGGCATACAAGATGTTTCCAACTTTTAGCTATTGTAAATGATACTGTTGTTATGAACGTTGGTATACATGTAGCTATTTTAGTTCCTCCTTTTGATTATCTTGAGTATATACAATGGAATTGGTAAATCATATGATAATTCTATGTTTAACTTTTGGAAGAATCACCAAACTTTTTCACAGTGGCTGTAAATTTTACATTCCCAACAGCTACACACAAGTGTTCTAATTTCTCTACATCTTTACCAACACTCATTAATTTTCACTATTCTAATGAGTGTGAGGTTGTGTCTCATTGTAGTCTTGATTTACATTTTTCCAGTGGGTAGTGATGTTGAGCAGCTTCTTATGTGCTTATTGATCGTTTGTATACTTTCTTTGGAGAAACGTCAAGTTATTTGCCAATATTTTTGATGGTGTGTGGTGTTGTCATTGAGTAGTAGGAGTTCTTTTCACATTCTGGATGTTAATGCCTTATCGGATATATAATGTAAAAATATTTTCTTCCATTACATAAGTTGCCTTTTCACTCTCTTGATAGTGTTTTTCAATGCACATTTTTAAAAATATGATGAAGTCTAATTCATTTATTGTTTTTCTGGTTGCCTGTGAACTTGGTAGCATATCCAAAAAATGATTGCCAAATCCAATATAAAAATATTTCCCCCATGTTTTCTTCTAAGAGTTTTACAGTTTTGGGTCTTACATTTAGGTCTTTGATCTATTTTAAATTTATTTTTGCCAATGATGTAAGATACAGGATCAAATTCATTCTATGCATGTGGACATACATTTTTTCCACATTTGTTGAAAAGACTATCTTTTTCTTATCGAATGATCTTGGCACCCTTTTTGAAAATCAAGTGATCATATATGTGAGGGTTTAGTTCAGAGTTCTATATTCTCTTTCATTTGTCTATATGTATGTCATAATACCAGACTATACTGATTGCTATACTTTTATAGTAAGATTTAAAATCAGAAAGTGTGTGTCTTAAATATGACATGATACCATAAAACTCCTAGAAGAGAACATAAGCAAGACATTCTCTGACATAAATTGTACCAATAATTTCTTAGGTCAGTCTCCCAAGGCAATAGAAATAAAAGCAAAAATAAACAAATGGGAACTAATCAAACTTACAAGTATCTGTATAACAAAGGAAACCATAAGCAAAACAAAAAGACAACCTATGGACTGGGAGAAAATATTTGCAAATGATGCAACCGACAAGAGCTTAATTTCCAAAATATACAAGTAGCTCATACAACTCCACAGCAACAACAAAAAAGTGAAGAACCCATCTGAAAAAATGAACAAAAGACCTAAATAAACATTTCTCCAAAGAAGGCATACAATAGGAACATGAATCTATGCTCATCACCACCAATTATTAGAGAAATGCAAATCAAAATTACAATGATGTGCCACCTCACACTGGTCATAATGTCCATCATTAAAATGTCTACAAATAACAAATGCTGGAGAGGGTTTGGAGAAAAGGGAACCCTCCTACACTGTTGGTGGGAATGTAAGTTGGTGCAGCCACTATGGAAAACAGTATGGAGTTTCCTCAAAAAACTAAAAATATAGTTACCATGTGATCCAGTAATCCCACTGCTGGGCATGTATCTGGACAAAACTATTATTTGAAAAGATACATGCACCCTTATATTCATAGCCACACTATTCATAATAGCCAAGACATGGAAACAACTTAAATGTCCATCAACAGATAAATGGATAAAGAAGATATGGTACATATTTACAATAGAATATTATGCAGCCATAAAATAAATGAAATTATTCCATTTGCAGCAACATAGGAGGACTAAGTAAAGTAAGTAAAAAAGAGAAAGACAAATACCATATGATATCAGCTACATGTGGAACCTAAAATATGACACAGATGAACCTATCAATGAAACAGGAACAGACTCACGGACATAGAGAACATACTGTGGTTGCCAAGGAAGAGGGGGGATGGGGGAGGGATGGACTGGGAGCTTGGGGTTAGCAGATACAAACTATTATATTATATATAGAATGCATAAACAACAAGGTATAACACAGAGAACTATATTCAGTATCCTGTGATAAGCCATAATGGAAAAGAATATTAAAAAATGTATATATATGTATACCTGAATCACTTTGCTGTACAGCAGAAATTAACACAACATTGTAAATCAACTATAAATCACAAAAGTAAAAATAAAGAAAGAAAGTCTGAATCTTCCACTTTTGATCTTCTTTTTTAAGATCATTTTGACTATTTGTGCTCCCTTTTAATTCAACAAGAATTTTAGGATGGGTTTTGACATTTCTTCAAAAACACCACTGGTTTCAACCACAGTGTTCATTGCAGCACTATTTACAATAGCCAGGACATGGAAGCAACCTAAGTGTCCATTGACAGATGAATGGATAAAGAAGATGTGACACATATATACAATGGAATATTACTCAGCCATAAAAGAAACAAAATTGAGTTATTTGTAGTGAGGTGGATGGACACAGAGTCTGTCATACAAAGTGATGTAAGTGAGAAAGAGAAAAACAAATACTGTATGCTAACACATATATATGGAATCTAAGAAAAAAAAAGGTTATGAAGAACCTAGGGGCAGGACAGGAATAAAGACACAGACATAGAGAATGGACTTGAGGACACATGGAGGGGAAAGGGTAAGCTGGGATGAAGTGAGAGAGTGGCATGGACTTATATATACTACCAAATGTAAAACAGATAGCTAATGGGAAGCATCCACAAGCACAGGGAGATTAGCTCAGTGCTTTGTGACCACCTAGAGGGGTGGGATAGGGAGGGTGTGAGAGAGATGTCAGAGGGAAGAGATATGGGGATATATGTATAGGGATAGTTGATTCACTTTGTTATAAAGCAGAAACTAACACACTATTGTAAAGCAAATTATACTTCAATAAAGATGTAAAAAATAATAATAAAAATTAAAAATTAAAAAGGGGGTGGTGGTGAGAAAAGACATCTGTGGAAATTAAGTCTGCTTAATATTGCTTAAAAGAATTAAAGATAATAAAATAAAATAAAAAAGAAACACCACTGGGATTTTGATATGGATTGTATTAAAACTGTAGATTGTTTTGGCTAATATCTTAACAATAGTAGTAAGTCTTCCAATCCATGAATATGGGCTGTCTTTCCAGTTATTTATTTCTTATAAAAAATAAATGAATATTTATAATTAAAAACTATACTTTTTAATTTATTTGAGCAAAATTTTGTAATTTTCAGTGTAAAAGTTTTTACCTTCTTGGTTAATTTATTTCTAAGTATTTACTTCTCTGTAATGCTATTGTAAATGGAATCATTTGCTCAATTTTATCTTTGGATTTTTCACTGGCTACTGCATAGAAATGCTACTGATTTTCATGGTTGATTTTGTACAGTGTAATTTTGTTCAATTCATTTATTAGCTCTAAAAATTTTGGGTGTGTGTGTGAAAACTTCAGGGTTTTCTACACATAAGATTGTGTCACCTTCAAGCAGAAATAATTTTGTCTCTTCTTTTGCAATTTGGACACCGTTTATTTACTTATTTAGCTTACATACTCTTGCTAGAACATGAAACATTATTATTGGGGTACCACTGCTTCAAGACCAAGACTGCTGTGGCACCAGGAATGAGAGTGGGTAGAAGCAAATAAAGAAATGCCACAAAACTTGCTTACCTTTTGAAGATAGCTTTTCCTTGGCTGGACATTCACTTTGTTGCTGTAAACCTTTGACTATTTCTTAGAGCTTTAATAAAGATGTTTCAGTCTGTTACTGATTTTGTTTTTTGTTATTTCTATGGGGAGATACCTCTAACTTTGTTCTTCTTTCTCAAGTCTGTCTTGGCTCTTTGGAGTGTTCTGTGTTTCCATACAAATTTTAGGATTATTAGTTCTAGTTCTGTGAAAAATGCCATTGATATTTTGATTGGAATTGCATTGACTCTGTAGACTGCCTTGTGTAATATGGTCATCTTGACACAAACTTAATTTTGGAAAGAAGAGAGCAGGAAAATGGCAGACTAAGAAGCCTGTGCTCCGCAGTGGGAGACGCCACAACAGTGAGAGGTCCATGTACTGCAAAAATAAATAAATAAATAAATAAATAAGAGACATTTTGGTCTTCCCTAGTGGCACAGTTGTTAAGAATCTGCCTGCCGATGCAGGGGACACAGGTTAGATCCCTGGTCCGGGAAGATCCTTCATGCCAAAGAGCAACTAAGCCCATGCACTACAACTACTGATCCTGCACTCTAGAGCCCACAAGCCACAACTACTGAGCTCATGTGCCACAACTACTGAAGCCTGCATGCCAGAGCCCATGCTCTGCAACAAGAGAAGCCACTGCAATGAGAAGCCCATGCACTGCAATGAAAAGTAGCCCCCACTCGCCACAACTAGAGGAAGCCTTTGTGTGGCAACAAAGACCCAACGCAGCCAAAAATAAAATAAATAACTTTTAAAAAAATTGAAAATAAAGAGACATTTTGTTTCAAAGTTATTATTGAAAAAATTATATACTTAATATTATTGTATTATGTATTATGATATTATAGATATTATTGTACATAATATAATGACTCTTCAAAGGCAGAGAGCTGTACAAATTTCCAGTCAAGAAAAGAACATTGAGTGGAGAAGAAAACACACTTGCTTCAGATTTAAATGCTATGTGATAATGAAGCACTTCTCATTAAATTTGGTGAGAAAGAAAATGGTTGACACAACTATCTACTCAGGAAACTTCTCATTCTATTATGAAGAGGTGGGGGCTCTCATTCTCATATAGGTAAGGACTTTGAATGTAGGCAACATATTTACCCATTCTCAAACATATAAACAAGCAACAGTAAAACACAAAAAAAGGAACACTACTCAAAGATATATACCAGCTTGTGGATTAAGGAAAAAAAAATTTCAAGAATTGAGAGTTAGAATATAAGAAATTATCAATATATAATAACAGACAATGGATATTGGAAAAATATAAAGATAGAATATGACAAATACGGTTCCAAAATAGACTACAAATGTTTAAAAAACTTGAAAAATGTGAAAAATGAATTTGTAATTGAGATATAATTGACATCTAACTTTATATTATTTTCAGATGTATAACATAAAGATTATATATATATATATTGCAAAATGGTCACCAAAATAGGTCTAGTTATCATTCATCTCTACACAGTTAAAAAATTTTTTTCTTGTGATGTGATGAGAACTTTTAAGATCTAATCTCTTAGCAGCTTTCAAATATAGGATAGAATATTGTTTACTATTGTCACCATGTTGTGCATTACATCATGAGAACTTATTTATTTTATAACTGAAAGTTTGTACCTTTTGATCCCTTTCACCAATTTTGCACATCCCCCACACCCTGCCTCAAGCAACCACCAATTTGTTCTCTGTACTTATGAGGGTTTTTTTATTTGTTTGTTTACATTCCACATATAAGTGAGACCATACAGTATTTATCTTCCTCTGTCTGACTCAGTTCACTTAGCATAGTGCTCTCAAGGTCCTTTGGGGTTGTCCCAAATAGCAAGATTTCATTCTTATGGTGAAATAATATTCCATTGTGTATATATGACACAAATTTCTTTATCCATTCACTCATTAATGGACATGTAGGTTGCTTTCACATCTTGGCTATTGTAAATAATGCTGAAATGAATGTGGAGGTGTATATATCTTTCTGAGTTAGTGTTTGTGTTTCCTTCATATAAATAAAAAGAAGTAGAATTGCTGCATCATTGGTAGTTCTATTTGCAATTTCTGAGGAGCCTCCACACTGTTTTCTATAGTGGCTGCACCAATTTACATTCCCCTCAACAGTGCACTAGTGTTCCATTTTCCCCACATCTTTGCCAACACATTTCTTGTCATTTTTATGATAGCAATTCTAACAGGTATGAGGTGATAGCTCACTGTGTTTGATTTGCATTTCAGGATGATCAGTGATGTTGAGCATTTTTCATGTCCCTCTTGGTCATCTGTCTTTGGAAAAAATGTCTATTCAGATCCTCTGGTCATTGATTAATCAGATTTTTTTCTATTGAGTTGCATGAGTAATTTATAGTAAACCTTTATCAGATATATGTTTTACAAATATTTTCTCCCATTCAGTAGGTTGCCTTTCCATTTTGTTGATGGTTTCCTTTTCTGTGCAGAAACTTTTTAGTTAGATGTAGTCCCACTTGTTTATTTTTCCTTTTGTTGCCTTTGCTTTTGGAGTCAAATCCAATAAATTATAGCAAAGACCAATGTCAATGAGCTTATTTCCTATGTTGGAATTTTGATAGGGATTGCATTGAATATGTAGATTGATTCAGGCTGTATGGTCATTTTAACAATATATATTCTTCCAATTCATGGACATGGAATATCTTTTCCATTATCTGTGTCTTCTACAATTTTCTTTATCAATGTCTTATAGTTTCATTGTTCAGGTCTTTTACCTCCTTGGTCAAATTTATTCCTAAATATTTTATTCTTTTATTGTAATTGTAAATGGGATTATTTCATTATTTCCTCTTTCTAATAGTTTGTTATCAGTGCACTGAAATGCAACAAATTTTTGCATATTGATTTTGTATCCTGCAATGTTACTGAATTTTCTAATGGTTCTAGCAGTGTTTTGGAGGAACATTTAGGGTTTACTGTATATAATATCATGCCATCTGCAAATAATGACAGTTTTGCTTCTTCCTATCCAGTTTGAATGCCTTTTATTTATTTATTTTCTTCCCTAATTGTTCTGGCCTTTTGAATATAAATGGTGAAAATGGGCATCCTTGTCTTGTTCCCAACCTTAGAGGTAAAGTTTTCAGATTTTCATTAATAAGTATGATGTTTGCTGTGGGGTTATTTTATATGGACTTTATTATGTTGAAATATGTTCTTTCTATACCTACTTTGTGGATAGTATTTATCATAAGTGGGTTTTGAATTGTCAAATTCTTTTCCTGCATCTATCGAGATGATCATATGATTTTTATTTTTCATTTTGTAAATGTGGTGTTCACATTTATTGATATGCAGATGTCAAACTATCCTTGCATTTCTTGAAAAATCTCACTTGATTATGGCATATGATCCTTTTAATATACTGTTGTTTTAGCTTGCTATTATTTTGTTGAGGATTTATGCATGTATATTTATCAAGGATATTGGCTGTGATTTTATTATCTCCTGGTGTCCCTGTCTGATTTTTTAAATCAGGCTAATACTAGTCTTGTAATATTAGTTTAACTGTGTTTCTTTATCTTCTGTTATTTTTGGAATAGTTTGAGAAAGACTAGTATTAATTATTCTTTAAGTCACTAATAGAATTCACCAGTGAAGCCATCTAATCCTGGACTTCTTTATGTTGGGACTATTTTTTTGTCTCTATTGAATTTATTACAATATTTCTTCTGCTTTATGTTTTGGTTTTTTGGCCACAAGGCATGTGGGATCTTAGTTCCCGGACCAGGGCTTGAACCCACAACCTCTGCATTGGAAGGTGAAGTCTTAACGACTGAACTGCCATGGAAGTCCTGGAACTTTTGTTTCTATTACTGATTCAGTCTCCTTCCTAGTAATTGTTTGTTTATATTTCTATTTCATCATGATTCAGACACGGTAGGTTGTATGTTTCTAGGAATTTATCTGTTTTTTCTATGTTGTCCAATTAGTTGGCATGTAATTTTTTCATTGTAGTTTCTTCGGATCCTTTGTATTTCTGTGGTATAAATTGTAATATTTCCCTTTTTATTTCTGATTTTATTTACTTGAGTTCTCTCTATATATTTTTCTTTGTGAATTTGGCTAAAATATTGCCAATTTTGTTTACCCTTTCAAAAAACCCGTTCTTAGTTTCATTGGTATTTTCTATTGTCTTTTTAGTCTCATTGATTTGCACTATGATTTTTGTTATTCCCTATTACTAATTTTGGGCTTTATTTGTTCTTCTTTTTCTGGTTCTACGAGTTGTACAGTTTGGTTTTTCATTTCAAATATTTCTTTTTTCTTCATGTAGGCATTTTTCACTTTGAACTTCCCTCTTAGAACTGCTTTTGCTCCATCCCATAAGTTTTGGTATGCTGTGCTTCCATTTTCATTTGCCTAACTTGTAAAAATTTATCTTTTGACTTGTTCTTTGACCATTGATTGTTCAGTGGCATGTTGTTTAATCTTAACATATTTGTGAATTTTCCAGTTTCTTCTTCTATTTGATTTCTAACTTCATAACATTGTGGTTGGAAATGATGTTTGATATGATTTCAACCTTAAATTTATTATGACTTTTTTGTGGCCTAATATATAATCTATCCTGAAGAATGTTCCATGTGTGCTTCAGAAGAATGTGTATTCTGTGGCTTTTGAATGGATTGTTCTGTACAAATCAGCTAAGTTCATCTGGTCTAACATGTTGTTTAAGGTCAATGTTTCCTTAAGGAATTTCTGTCTGGATAATCTATCCACTGATGAAAATAGGTATTAAGTTCACTTACTAGTCTTGTAATGATGTCTATTTCTCCCATTAGGTCTGTTAATATTTGTTTTAAATATGTAGGTGCTCCTATGTTGGGAGCACAAATATTAACAAATGATATATTTTTAGCTTGGATTGATGCCTTTATCATTACATAATGACCTTCATTTTGGCTTGTCACAGTCTTTGTCTATTTTGTCTGATATAAGAATAGGTATCTTAGATTTCTTTTGGTTTCTATTTGCATCAAATACCTTTTTCCATCACTTTACTTTCAGTTTGTATATTTCTTATATCTGAGGTGAATCTCTTGTGGGCAGCATACATTGGGTTGGCCAAAAAGTTCATTCGGGATTTTTCATAAGATGTCATGAAAAACCCAAATGAACTTTTTGGCCAACCCAATAGATTGGTATTTTATATTTTTATCTATTCAGCCACTCTATGTCTTTTGATTGGAGAATTTAGTCCATCTACATTTAAAGTAATTATTGATAGGAATGTACTTATTGACATCTTGTCAGTTGTTTTCTGGCTACTTTGCTAATTATTCTTTTGGCTGTTTTGTAATTCCACTCTTCCTTTCTTCTCTCGTTTTCTTCCTTCATGATTGGATGACTTTATGCAGTGGTGTGCTTGTATTCTTTCTTCTTTTTCTTAACTATGTTTACTATAGTATTTCACTTTGTGGTTTCCATGAGGCTTACATAAAACAATTGATATTTACCCCAATGTATTTTAAGTTGGTGACAATTAATTTTGAACACATACTAGAGCTCTACATTTTTATTCCCCCCTACATTTTATGTTTTTGATGTCACAATTTACATCATCTTATCCTGTGTATCCCTTAACAAATTATTGTAGCTATAGTTATTTTTACTACTTTTGTCTTTTACCTTCCTACTCACTTTATAAATGATTAATCTGCCACCTTTACAATATGAGATTAACTTAATTTTACTGTATATTTACTTGTATCTGTGAGATTTATGGTTTCATATGTTTTCTTATAACTAATTAGTGCTCTTGGTTTAAGTTTCAAGAAAGCCCTTAACATTTCTTATAAGGCCTGTCTAAGGGTGTTGAACTTCTTTAGCTTTTGCTTCTGGAAAACTCTTTATCACTCTTTCTAATCGGAATGACAACCTTACCAAGTAGAGTATTCACGCTTGCAAGGTTTTTTGTTTGTTTGTTTTGTTTGCTTTATTTTCCCCAGCACTTTGAATATATCATGATACTCACTTCTGGAGTGCAAAGTTTCTACTGAAAAATCTGCTGAGAGTCTTATGGGAGTTCCCTTGTATATAACAAGTTGTTTTTCTCTTGCTTCTTTTAAGAGTCTCTCCTTGTCCTTAACTTTTGAAATTTTAATTATGTCTTGCTTTGGGTATCTATGAGTTCATTTTTATTTGGAACTCTCCACTCTTCCTGGATATGGATGTGTGTTTCCTTCTCCATATTAGGGAAGTTTTTAGCCATTATTACTTCAAATAATTTTTCTTCAAATAATTATTCTTCCCCTTTCTCTCTCTCTTCCCCTTTTGAGACACCTAAAGTGCGAATGTTGGTCCCCTTGATGTTGTGGCATAAGTCCCTTAAGCTTCTTTACTTTTTTTTCTGCTCTCATTGAGTGAGGTTTGCTGCCCTGTCTTTGAGTTCACATGTTTTCTTCTGCTTCATCTAATCTCTTGTTGAAGCTCTTTATTATATTTTTAATTGTAGTTATGGTGTATACCTCTGCTCTGTAACTTCTATTTGGTACTTTCATATATACATATCTATATCTATGTCTATATCTATATCATCTGTATCTATATCTATCTATCTATCTATCTATCTATATAGATAGATAGATAGATATCTTTCTTGGAATTCTCATTTTGTTATACACTCTTCTCCCAACATAGGTGAGCATCCTTATGACATTATTTTGAACTCTTTATCAGGTAGATTACTTATCTCAATTTTGTAAATACTTTTTTCTGAGGTTTTATCTTGTTCTTTCATTTGGAGTATATTCATCTGTCTCATCATTTCACTTAACTCTCTCCTGTTAAGTTTTAAGTGCTGGTGTCTATGTATTAGATAAAACAGCCATCTTTCCCTGCCTTGAAAGATTGGCCTCATGTAGGAAACGAAACTTATGGTTAAATCCTGCCCAGGATCTTGGGTGTATCTCAAATCATTGTTCTTGTCCAAGTGGACTACTTTTTTTTTTAGTGGTGAGGTGTGATAAACCTTGTCAGTGTCCCAGAGGGGAGGATTTCAGTCAGCACTTAGGTTCAGGATGATTGGAAGCCAGATCCTCATTCAGCAACTTTTAAAATATGCAAGTATAACTCTTTCATGGGAAGACTAGGAGATGGGCATTTCTTTCTTCTTCACCTCCCCTGATTCATGATGTCATAGGCAGTTAAGAACTGTTTCTTTAATTTGTTACTATGCCACTAAACACATGAACACAATCCCTACTGGCCACCAGAGGCAGGGGACCAAAGGGCTTCTCCTGGTTAGCAGCCACAAAAACTGGGGCACCAAACATATGTAGGAACTAGCCCTCAAGGAGATATTAGTTTTCTGGAGCATGGTCAATGGAGAGTGCAAAAATAGCACCTACCATCTAAGGTCTCTGGAGCAGATTGTTGCTGGCCCTTAGATGTGCATTTAATTAGAGGCCTGGCCCTCAGGATACAGTTATGAAGATAAGCTAATAGGCCTCATTCACAGAAATACTGGGTGTCTTAGCCTGTTGTGTCTCTGCTGTGCCCTGAGGGTGATATCTAGTTAAGAACTCTTTCTCCATTTGTTACACTCCTGTGGGACTCACTAACATAATTTCTACTGGCCACCAGAGCCAAGTGATCTAGTGGTTTATCCTAGGTGGTAGTCACACATTGGTGTGCCAGACAATGATACAAGTTCATTTTGGGGAGATACCACTTAGCTGGAGGGAGGCATAGGGAGAGCACAAAGATGTCTCCCACCAGCTTCCATCTTTAGTGACTATTATAGTAGGGTCCCAGATGTGTGCTCAGTAGATGCCTGTCCTTCAGTCTGATGTTTTAATTTCACCTTTAATATAAGTAAATAAGCCTCTTTCACAGAAAGTCTCTTTTTCAGTCAGCTTGCTCTGTGCTGGGCCCTGGTTCAGATGAGTCCATGTGTGCAAGCACTTTAAGAACTGTTTCTTAGTTATTTTGTGGGTCTTGTGGATGCAAGCCCCATTGGCTTTCAAGGCTAGATGCAAATTTGGGGGGATTGTCTGTCAACTTCAGGTCTTAAAAGTTGGGATGCCAGATGTAGGATTCAAACTCTTTGGTCCTCAGGGAGAGACTTGGGTTTGTGAGTTCTCTCTTGATTGTTCGTGACCATGGCAGGAGTGGAATTTATAGTGCCTCAGCCTCTCTTACTTGCTTGATGTGAGTTTTTTCCCTTGGTGTTTAAGAGTCACTCAGCTAGGTTTGGGGGTTTTTTGAGAGGAAATTGTTCCATATATACCTATAGATTTTGTGTGCCCATGGGAGGAGGTGAGTTCAGGACCCTACTATTTCAACTTCTTGAATTTGAATGCTGAAAAATAATATTTTAACAATAATAATTATGGACACAATCCCTAGATTATCTTATGGGCCCAAATAAAACCAAAAGTTACCTGGGAGATGTGCAAAGGGAAATCAAAGTGAAATAATTATCTCATTTAATCTTGAGACTACTCAGTAGACAGCTATTTTTTGTGTTATTGCTAAACAGAGAAATATAACTTTTCACATGTGTGTATGTGTTTGTGTGTGTGTTTTAAATACACCTACCTGTCTTTTGTAGATCATGTAGGTATAAAATAAATTACTCTAGCCAGCCTGTCTTCACATATTTAAATTTCGGGCTTAAATTTTTTATTATGTAAACATTTATATTTCATGAATTATTTATATAAATATATAAATTACATATTTATATATAGTCTATTTTATGTATCTTGAAAATGAAAGATAAGATATAGTTTTTTTCAAAATCAATGGAACATTTACAAAAATCAGTATACATTAGGTCCCCAAGAAAATCCTTGATTTATTCCCCAGATGAAACTATTTATGGGTTACATTCTCCAATTAAAGTGAGTTCAAACTGGAAACTAAACTGATTAAGAAATTCTAAATTATTCTTTTATCAAAAAATATCAAAACTGTAATCATTATTTGGGCAATAAGAATGTTACTGTGAATTAAAACTGATGGGATAAAACAAAGCTATAATAAGCAGCAAATTAAAAGACCTTGTGTTTTTATTAAATAACATTTAATAATTAACAAAAAACAAAGTATTATAAACAAATCACAAGGTAATGTTGAAGAATGTAGGAAGATGGAAATAATAAAGATAAAATCAGAAATTAAAAAACATAAAATAGTAGAATAAGTAAATTTAAGATGTGGCTCTTAAGAAAGCCCCCAACAAAACAGATATTTGTAATGAGGTGGATAGACCTAGAGTCTGTCATACAGAGTGAAGTAAGTCAGAAAGAGAAAGACAAATACCATATGCTAACACATATATATGGAATTTAAGGAAAAAAATGTCATGAAGGACCTAGGGGTAAGACAGGAATAAAGACACAGACCTACTTGAGAATGGACTTGAGGATATGGGGAGGGGGAAGGGTAAGCTGTGACAAAGTGAGAGAGAGGCATGGACATATATACACTACCAAATGTAAGTTAGATAGCTAGTCGGAAGCAGCTGCATAGCACAGGGAGATCAGCTTGGTGCTTTGTGACTGCCTGGAGGGGTGGGATAGGGAGCGTGGGAGGGAGGGAGATGCAAGAGGGAAGAGATATGGGAACATATGTATATGTATAACTGATTCACTTTGTTATAAAGCAGAAACTAACACACCATCGTAAAGCAATTATACCCCAATAAAGATGTAAAAAAAAAAAATTTGCAAGTTCCCCCAAACTCCATTAATAAAAGAGAGAATTTTTTTAACCTGAAAAAAAAACAGATACCTATTTGACAAATCAAATAAAAATATAAAAAACAGAGAAGAAACTAAAAGTGAGTTACTTGTAAAGATTGATAAAATCTATAAACCTCTATACAGACTAATAAAGTAAAAGAGAGAAAACACAAATTACTAGTATCAGAAATGAAAGAAGAAATGTGACTACATATTCCACAGATATTAAAAAGATAATAATGAAATACCATGATCACCTCAATATCCATATATTTGATAATGTAAGTGAAATGGACAAATTCCTTAAAAGACAAAATTTTCAGAAACTCATACAAGAAGAAATAGACAATCTGAATAGAGCTATACATATTGAAGTAATTGAATCAATAATTAATAACATTCCAAAACAAAAAGCACAAGGCCCAGATGGATTAACTGGTAAATTTCACCAAACACTTAAGAAGAAATTATACCAAAGTTCTACAGTCTCTTTCAGAAGACAGAAGCAGAGGAAGTACTTCCTAAATCTTTCTCTGAAGCCACAGTTACTGTAATACAAAAACAAGGACATTATAAGGAAAGAAAACCAATATCTCTAATGAACATAAATGCAGACATCCTCAACAAAATGTTGGCAAATTGAATGTAAAAATGTATAAAAAGAATTATACAACCTAACCAAGTGGGAGTTATCCCAGGAATGTAAGGTTGGTTCAACATTTGAAAATCAATTAATGCAATCCAGCAATTAACAAGCTAAAGAAGAAAAATCAAATGATCATATCAATAGATCCAGAAAAAAAATGTTTGCCAAATCCAACATCCATTCAGGATTAAAAACAAAACAAAAAAAAAACAAAAAACCTTAGTAAACTAGAAATAGAGAACTTCTTAACTTGATAAAGAATAGCTATAAAAATGCTATAGCTAACTACATGCTTAATGGTGAGAAGTTCAAAGCTTTCCCACTAAGGTCAGGAACAAGGCAAGGATGTTCCCCTCTCACCACTGCTTTTCAACATCATACTGAATGTCCTATAAGGCAAGAAATGGAAATAAAATGTATATTGATTTCTAAGGAAGAAATAACACCATTTGTTTGCAGATGACATGATTGTCTGTGTAGAAAATCTGAAAGAATCAACAACAAATTCCTGGAACCAATAAGTAATTATAACAAGGCTGCAGGATACAAGGTTAATATATAAGCATCAATCAGTCAATCACCTTTATATATACCAGCAGTGAACAGGGGATTTTGGAATTAAAAAGGCTATACCATTTACATTAGCACCCCCAATATGAAATACTTAGATGTAAATCTCAAAAATAAGTACACAATCCATATGAGGAAAACTACAAAATTTTGATAAAGGATATCAAAGAAAAACTCATGAATAGGAAGATGATGTTGCCAAGATATCAATTCTTCCCATCTTGATTTATACATTCAGTACAATCTCAATCAAAATCCCAGCAACTTATTTTGCGGACATCAACAAACTTATTCTAAAGTGTGTATGGGAGGCAAAAGATCCAGAAGACCAACATAGTATTGAATGGAAGAACAACTTTGGAGGACTGACACAACTCAACTCTAACACTTAACTATAAAGCTACTGAAATCAAGATGATGTGTTATTGGTAATAGAGTACACAAATAAATTAATGAAATAGAATAGAGAGCTCAGAAATAGACCCACAGAAATACCATCAACTGACCTTTGACAAAGAAACAAAGGCACAATGGAGAAAATATACACTTTTCAACAAATGGTGCTGGAAGAATTGGATATCCACATGCAAAACTAAATAAATTAATTCAGATGGACTTTACACCTTTCACAAAACTGAACTCAATATAGATCATAGACCTAAATGTAAAACTCAAAACTGTAAAACTCCTTGAAGACACAGGAGAATACCTAGTTGATTTGGGGTATGATGATGAATATTTAGATAAAACACCAAAGGCATAATTCATGAAATAAATAATTGATCAGCTGTACTTCGTTAAAATTAAAACCTTCTGCTCTATGAAAGACAATATCAAGAGAATTAGAAGACACGTGACAAACCAGGAGAAAATATTTGGAAAAGACATATCTGATAAAAAACTGTTACCCAAAATATACAAAGAACTCTTAAAACTCATCAATAAAAAAACAAACTTTTTGTTTAAAAAATGGGCCAAAGACCTTAACAGTCACCTCACCAAAGAAGATATACATATGGCAAATAAGCATATGAAAATATTCTGCATATCATATATTCTCAGGGAAATACAAATTAGAACAACAATGAGATACCACTACACACTTATTAAAATGGCCAAAATCCATAACATCCACAATACCAAATGCTGATGAGGATGTGGGACAACAGGAACTCTCATTCTTTGCTGTTGGGAATGCAAAATGGCACAACAACTTTAGAAAACATTATGTCAGTTTCTTACAAAACTAAACATACTCTTACTATATGATCCAGCAATTGTGCTCCTTGGTATTTACCTAAAGGAGTTGAAATCTTATGTCCACAGCAAAACCCACACACAGATGTTTATAGCAGCTTTACTCATAATTGCCAAAACATAGAAAAAAAATACAAAAAAAACCCCCAAAAACCCAACATGTCCTTTAGTAAGTGAATGAATAAATAAACTGTGGTAACACACACAATGAAATATTATTCATTTTTTAAAAGAAATGACCTATCAAGCCATGAAAAAAATGGAGGAAACTTGAATTAGTATTACTAAGTGAAAGAAGTGCATCTGAAAAGGCTACACAGTGTATAATCCCAACAATATAATATTCTATAAAGACAAAACTATGAAGGCAAAAAATATCAGTGGTTACCAGGGGTTGGGAGAGGAATGAGTAGGTGGAACACAGAGGATTTGGGGGGCAGCGAAACTGCTCTATCTGATACTATAATAGTGAGTGCAGGTCATTATATATTTGTCCAAATCCATGGAATGTACACCGAACGGACCTTAATGTAAGCAACGGACTTTTAATGAAAATGATGTGTCAATATATTTTCATCCATTGTAACAAATGTCTCACTCTGATGGGGGATGTTTATAAGTGGGGAAGCTATGCATGAGTGGGGCAAGGAAGATATGTGAAATTACTGTATCTTGCTCTTAATTTTGCTGTGAACCTTAAACTACTCTAAAATATAAAGTCTATTCAAAACAGAGAGATAGAACAAATTCACAAAAAGAATAATGAGAAAAGGTTATAACCACAAATATGAGGGAGACCAGTTAAATTACTAGGGAATTATGCATACAGAATTATGCTAACAAAATATAAATTCTTGATAGAATATACAGATTTATGGGAAATGTAAATTATTAAAATTTACCAAAGAATAAATTTTAAAAATTAATAATAATTGTTGAAAAACTGAAACATTTCCAAAATGACTCCCTCAAAATTAATATCAGTAAGAGTGTGATGAGGCTCACATTCTCATATACTACTCATGAATCTAAATTGGTACAACAAATAAATTTACCACTAGGTTGTAAAAGCATTGTAAATGCTTGTATCCTTTGACCAATTAATAATTATACAAACATTAATTTATCTAGTATTTTTTGTCTAGGGAAGACAATAGAGCAAGCTATACAAAATTTTAGGGAAAAGAGATCATAGCCCAAGTATTCTATGATGAGACAAATTACTATTTATATGTGAGGAAAAAAGAAAAAGCAGTTTCAGAAAATACACATCTACAGTAAACTAGGAAGTTAAATTCAAACCAAGTAAAACTTGAGTCAGAATGAAGAGCTCAAGTATGACAAAGTTTGAATAGAAAAGTTGTAAACAATGAAACCATGAAAATTGAATTAATGTTTATATAATTATTAATACAGTTATAAAACTTATATCAGTGTAAAAAATGTCTTGAAAGAAGACACATAACATAATAAAGAAATATTTATCCTTATTATCAACATCATCAACTGTATTTAAAAATAGATGTTGGGTTGATTACTGTAACTTTTTAGTACTGTCTAAAGTCTGGGAGGGTTATGCTTCTTGCTTTGAAGACAGCAGCATGTAAATCAATGAAGTTAGAACACACCCTCACACCATACATAAAAGTAAACTCAAAATTGCTTAAAGATTTAAATATAAGACATGACACTTTAAAAGTCCTAGAAGAAAACTTAGGCATGTCTCTGACATAAATCATACCAATGTTTTCTTAGGTCAGTCTCCCAAGGCAGTAAAAGCAAATATAAACAAATGGGACCTAATCAAACTTAAAAACTTTTACACAGCAAAGGAAACCATAAACAAAACGAAAAGTCAACCTATGGACTTGGCGAAAATATTTGCAAGTCATGTGGCCAACAAGCACTTAAATTCCAAAATATGCAAACACCTCAGGTAACTCAGTAACAATGACAACAACAAAAACCCAAACAACCAAATCAACAAATGGGCAGAAGATCTAAATAGACATTTCTCCAAGGAAGACATACAGGTGGCCAATAAGCACATGAAAAGATGCTCAACGTTGCTCATTAGTAGAGAACTGCAAATCAAAACTACAGTGAGGTACCACCTCACATCAGTCATAATGGCCATCATTTAAAAGTCTACAAATAACAAAGGCTGGAGAGAATATGGAAAAATGGACACACCTGCACTGTTAGTGGGAATGTAAATTGGTGCAGCTACTATGGAAATCAGTATGCATGTTCTTCAAAAAGCTAAAAATAGAGTTACCATATGATCCAGCAATCTCACTCCTGGACATATATCCAGAGAAAACTATAATTAAAAAGGATACATACACCCCTATGTTCATAGTGGCACATTTACAGTAACCAAGACATGAAAAGGTCTTAAA
Source organism: Mesoplodon bidens (assembly GCF_964165515.1). NCBI lineage: Eukaryota > Metazoa > Chordata > Mammalia > Artiodactyla > Ziphiidae > Mesoplodon > Mesoplodon bidens. The sequence goes on from NC_138163.1 coordinate 75,282,838, forward strand.
TGTCCATCAACAGATGAATGTATAAAGAAGAAATGGTATATATATACATATATATACAGTGGAATATTACTCAGCCATAAGAAAGAATGAAATAATGCCACTTGCAGCTACAGAGATGGGCCTAGAGATTATCATACTAAGTGAGGTAAGTCAGAAAGAGAAAGACAAATACCATATGATATCACTTATATGTGGAATCTAAAATATGACATAAATGAACTTATCTACCAAACAGAGAGAGACTCACAGACATAGAGAACATACTTATGGTTGCAAGGGATGGGGGTCGGAGAGGGTTGGATTGGGAGTTCAGGACTAGCATATGCAAACTATTATATAGAGAATGGATAAACAACAAGGTCCTATTGTATAGCACAGGGAACTGTATTCAATATCCTGTAGTAAACCATAATGGAAAATAATAAATATGCAAAAGAATACATGTATATACGTATATATAACTGAATCACTTTGCTGTATACCAGATACTAACACAACATTGTAAATCAGCTATACTTCAATTAAAAAATACATATATATAAGCATGGGCAAAGGGTAAAAAAAAAGTTGTTGGGTAGGGTTTTGGAAGAAAAAGCAGGTTAATTATATTATAAACAGTCTATCAATAGTTACTATTTTCTCCTGGATGTTGATAGAGGATAATAGATTATTTTTTGTGTTTAAAAATATCCCTTACAATAGTAAGGGTAGAATAACTTCAAATTGCTAGAATAAATAGCCAATAAAACATGAGCAATTCAGAAAAAGAAAGTTGGAATCCTTGTAGATGATAAAGGTTTAATATTTGTAATACATAAAGAGTACCTACAAACAATATATAAGAATAAGAGAACAGCTCATATCTTAAACTTAGATATAGCTCAAATTCTCCAGACCATTAGCTATGTAACACTAAACATACAGAATCATTTTATTATTAGGAATCTAGTGAGCACACTAGACAAATAAAGAGACACTCTTTATTTGTCTAAATCCACATGACTCTCTTGGGATTTTACTGATAATCCAGTAGGTCACATGGAATAAGAGGAGATCAGGAAAAAGAGAATTTCAGCAGACATTCGAGAGAACAGAAAATCAGATATCCTCCTAACATTTTATTCAGCACCAATCATAGGAAATAGGAAGCATAAGAGAACTGCTTCATTAAGGGGTGTGGCCTTGTCATACAAAATGTCTTGGAATCTGAATAGATGTGTATTCCCACCTGTTGGGGAGGAACAAAAAAGGGTGTGGGGAGGGAGTGGGAATTTTATCTTCCCCTCTATTTTGAAACATATAACAAAGTGTTTGCATAGAAATGGTTTTGAGGGAGCTAGACATAGGAGAAATTCCACTTTGTATTTTGCACATTTTTCATTTTAGTTTGTCAATGAACATATATTGATTTTACAACCAGAAAAAGCAACAGATATTAAAGATAATGGCTATTCTTATTTAAAAGTTAATTTCATCCTCTTTTTAGAAACAGTGTCTCTGAAAAGTTATAATAATCCTGCATTTCTATAATTTAAAAACAAAAATATTAACTCGTTCTCCAAGTTATTTCATTCTGTCATTTCAGTTATCTGTTGTGTTGTCAAATTTGATTTCTTATTGATGGCATATTTAAAGGCCACTTTGTCTAATCTAGTTGAAAATAGGGACATAACTAACAGGGTTGTCTCACTAACAATGGACATTGATTTAAAAGCATGAGTATATGTAATTTAAGAAAATGTAAGATTTTATGTTTTAGGACCTTTCAACTTAGTGATCCCCTTTTAAACACTGAATCATAGACATCTTAATGAAATCAGTCTAATTATTTTCCAGCTCAGCATGTTTGTGGTATGTTCAGAATGAATTGCATTTAATTATCAGATTAACTTTTTTGTTAACATCTTTATTGGAGTATAATTGCTTTACAATGGTGTGTTAGTTTCTGCTTTATAACAAAGCTTATCAGATTAACTTTTAAAATTAGACTGCAAAATTATATCATTACCTATATAGAATTATCTTTCTTGCACTAATGGAGATCTTTATACAAAATAACTATTCAAAATATTAATAAAGCTAAAAAATAGATCTCTCCATATGGATTAATAACTGCACAATTTTTTCATTAGTATGTTTTACTTGAAAAAGTATTTTAAGTTTTCTCTTATGTAAATTGTCCAAGAACCTCATTAATTTAATATTTACTGAATGCCTATTATGTGCCATGGGGTTAGAGATATAAAGTTAAATCAAAGATGGCCAGTGACCATAAGGAGTTATAATTTTTTTAAATGAGGTGTTATTTAAAAATTATATTTGTGTGAGTCAAATGCATTATTTTTTACTGTGATCTGTGTATGTTGTCAAAAATAATTTCTACATCACCATTTTATACAATTATATTGTTGAATTTAAAGTGTCTGTCATTGCCAACCTCTACATAGTCATAAAACATACCATGCCATTCTTCATTTATTAATTATGAAAAACTAGGAGAAAACTAAATGGTAAAAATACACACAAAATTTTAAGTGTTTCTCCATGTGATATGCTTCACCAAAAGGGAATATTTAAGAGCAACACTCTAATAGCCTAACTGACCTGAGTTTAGTTGACTTTCCTGCTAAGAAATTTCTCCTTGGTCAAAATGTCACTATATATGTGGTTCAGTTTCATCATTAGCTGAAAAAGGAAAAAGAAAATGGCATAACAGGTCTAGGTAAATCAAAGGATTAAATGTTTAAAAGTGAAACCATAGCAGAGTGCAAGAAAGTATAAGTTGGTATTTATTTGACCCTACCACTAACAAGTACATTCTAGCATAAAGGCACTGGGCAGAGGAGGGCAGGTGGAGTCACAATGCTAAAAACTGGTAAGTTTGATACACCGTAAGTTTAAAATACCATATGTCAAGATGCACTATAAATATTGGAAAAAAAACCCTGATGGTGAAGTATGTGCAATATTTTCTACATACATATCATAGTTACACTAATAGCTAAATAGCTCTCTCAAATGCCTATGAAGAAAGTAACATGAAGGAAAGCACTGGAGCCAGAGATTTCCATCTAGAAAATTGTTGCAATTATTCAGGTGAGAAATGGAAACTTCCTGTACCAAGACAGTAACATTGGAAGTGGAAAGTCAGTAGGATTTGGTATTTGATTGAGGTGCAGGCTGGAAGGGGAAGGAGAGACCAAAGCACAGGTACTCATTGTTTACCTTTAAACCCACCACAGTCTTTAGGTTCAGTATATGTCTCCAAATGGACTATCAATGTCCTCAATAAACAGAATTCTGTAAAACACATCTAAGTCAACGTTGAACCATAAGTAACTTATTCACAAGTAGTTTCTGTTGTATGAACAGCTAGCTAGTTTAGACTTGGATTTCCCAGTCAGCACATGTGACTTTTTCCTTTTTCTCCACCTGTTCTTTTCTCTGCACTGATTGGCACCAGGGCAATTCCTGCTCTTTTATTATCCTGTCCTCCACTGCTCAACTGATTTAGAGATCAGAAAGCATTTTTCCCAGCACCAATGATATCTTATTGCCTACTTCAATTTCTGCATCCCCACCCCTTACCACAGTCAGAGTTTTGCTAAATTTTGTGTGCACATATGACCCTCTTGCCATCAATTACATTATCTTGTTTGTGATTCTATAAAGATTTCCTTGCTCATTTACTCAAACCAGTTTTCAACAGTGTATGTCACATTTTTTTGTACTGCAGTAGGGTTAAATTTATACAATGTGTCCTATCAAGACTTAATTCCTATTAGGTATAATAGATGCTAGTTGGATTGTTAAAAATAACCGAGTCAGTATCTTTATTGATTTGGAGACATGTTAATAACAAGTTGCTGAGTGGGAAAACAAGATTATAAAATTATGAAGCATAGAATCTAATTTCTGTTTTACATACACAAACACCCACAAATATTCACAAAGTCCATACAATAAAATGGCAAAATAGTAAGAGAAAGAATATTTTTCCTGTAGAATGTTTTATGAGTAACTTTTAAATTTTCTTTCCTTTTCTTTTCTTTCCTTGTCTTTCCTTTTGTTTTTTTCCCTATCTACAGTATCTAATTTTCTACCAAAAAAACATATATTATTTGTATATCAAAAAACTTAAAATTTAAAAAATCAAATTAAAATAATGTAATAAAATAATTCTAAAAGTATAATAAAAATAAAATAATATGTGATTCTTTAGAAACTTGTTTACTACCATGGGAAAAGACTCATCTTATTGAAAGACTGATCTTATATTTCCTTTTTTTTTCTAATCACTTCTCACAAATCTCCATTCTGACAAATAGGTCTAGAGCAAATACTGAAAACCTCAACTACTCTAGACTCTGTAGATTTATAAGCTGCTTAAAATGAGTAATTTTCTTTTTCCTTTTGATGTATTCTAAATGTGTGTGTGTGTGTGTATGTTAACAGTACCAACATTTAAACACATTTACAATTATCCCTTATACAGTGCATTGTGTCCTTTTCTCCCCCTTCTTCTCAGGTGTAGCGCTACACACCTGAAATTTCCTAATGTGCTGTTGAATAAAAAAGAAGTCTGGATGTCCTGGAATACCAACTGTGTTTCATCAACATGTCTGTAAATAAATTTTGTTGAACTGATTCAAAGGTTTATTGAAACCCTTCTTTATTGAGCATACATCTATGCTTTTCTATCTATTGATCTCATTATTTAATCAGCAAATAAATGAAATTAGTGTGATGACTTATAATTCATAAAGGCTTTGAGTGATTAGCTGTTGTCCTTTAGCTACCTAATGATTTTCCAGGGAACGAACTCAAGCTAATAGACTTGTCATTCCCAAGGCCTTATTTTTCTCTAGTGGATTTGTGTTTAGTTTTCTTCTGAAAATCTGTATTTACTTTTTATTAGTTTTGGGATTCTTCACCCATACTCATTTGTCATTTAAAGGTAAATTCTTCATTAGTTGTAATGGGGAAAACTGAGAGCTTTGAAAATGAAAATTCTGAGATAATTAAAAAATGACCAATGAATAATTTATTAGAACTACTTATAAGTAAAAAATATGTTCAATTTGAAATGCATGTTAGTTGTGTGCATAGAAGGAAAAACAACTTGATGGGAAGCATAAGAAATTTATTTTTGTTTAGATTATATCATTTTTATGTTTTGCTTAATGACATCTTGGTGTTTGGAAATATTTCTTTGTTCAGCTTATTTTTTATTACTGAATTGAAAGTTTAGTGTCATGTGAACAGCTACCCTTTTCTTCTTTCCCCTGCTTGCCATCTACTAAAATTGCTAATGATTTTGAAGACTGACCAATAATTAGAGGAAGGATAATTAACCATAGGCCCAAATAGTTTTAATTCCAGATGTCAAATGTTTCTTTTTTCTTTAAACTTTATTTCTATTTTGGTAATGGAAAAGTATCCTTATTTACTCCCATATTTCAACACCAACAGTGACTTCCCAATCTGTATCCCAGCCCTGACTTCACTCAGACATATTTACATTAATCTATATCAGGTCTGTCTGTCCCACATGTTAACTGATGTAAAAGGACATTTCCCATTCTCACTCTCAGATTCCTAATTCTACTGTTGGCATAATTCAATCTGAGTCCAAAGGCCTGAGAACTGGGGGGAGCCAAAGGTATAAATCCCAGTCCAAGGGCAAGATATGATGAGATGAGATGTCCCAGCTTAAACAATGAGGCAGAAAAAAATGGGGTAAATTCATCTTTCCTCAGCAAAGCTTTCCCCACTCTTATTGTGCCACTTTCTTCTTTTTTCTCTATGGCCATACTTCTCTCTACACCAAGGCCTTGAAATACTCTGTTCCCCTCTGTAATGTCCTTAGTCACCACTCCCATCTCAATTATGTGCCTAGATCCTTATCATTCTTCCAACATGATTTTAGATGTCATTTCTTAAGAGAGGATTTTCTTGATTACCCATTCCAAAGTAGCTCCCACCCCACTACAAAAGTCTTTCTCACAAGAACTTGTTTTTTTTTATAACTTAACTACAATTTTACATTTAAAGATTTATTTTTAGATTTTTAAAATCTCTTTGTTCCCCCAATAAACCATAATTCTATAAGAGTAAGGCTCATCATTTGTTCACTACTGTATTATCACCACTCAGAACACTACGTGGCTCGAAGTAAGTGATCAAAAATATATATTCAATAATAAATGTAAGCATGACTGAACAAATGAATGAAAGCAGTTCTAGTCTCATGACCAGTGGTTTATAGGCATTAACTTAATCTACTAAACGTATTAAAATACCCTAGACTTTTTTATAAGGAAATGTCACTATCACAAGTCAGTAAGTTGGCACTTTTTATTTTCTTAGATTCTTTATCAGTTTCTGTTTGTTTGTTTGTTTTCTGAGAAAGCCTGAAAAAGAAAGTGAGTAATGAGATGTGAGTAAGGCTTGAGCACTAAACTTTATAAAGACCATTTGCCTGAAGTAATGAAGAGAGGTGCTAAAGAGAACATAAAGGAAATCATGTGGGTCATCTGAGAAAAAGGAATAGGGCATCAACGTAGATGACTGGAAGGCCAGATTTCTTAAAAAGCATGTCACAGAGTAGGAAGGATGTAGGTGCATGGCACTGAGTCAGTATGGTCCCAGGGATAGGCTAAACAAAAGAACAATTTTAAGGAGGAGAAGGAATATCTTCAAAATAGACCACCTGGGCTTCATGCTGTAACATAAGAATGCCAATCATACAAACACTTGCTTCTTCATAGGCAACAGTGATCAATTTAAAATTAAGTTTGCTCACATTTATCCCTTCTCAAATGGTAAAATATTCTACCCGATGACCTAGTCTTTAATTTGCATAAAAGGGCAGTGCCTCTAAACACTTCTCGTACCATTTTAACAGCAAGGGTCAAGCTCATACCCAGAATTCCAAAGGTAAATTTGCCATGAATAGGGCAGACCGTAGCAAGGATCTACCCAGTTTCATCCTGCATTAAATGCTATTATACTTTAATATTTTAGCATTAATTTTTAATTTTCTGCTTTCCATTCTCTATTCCAAGCTATCTTGGCAATCCCAGTTAATCTTGCTGAACAAATTGGTGAGAGAGTTGGTTCCAGTACAAAATCCAACCAGGAGGTGGCTCTTTCAGCAAATACAAACAGCTTTCAAGCAATGGATCAATACTCTTCTATAGTGACTTTAATGCTTGCTTTTATTGAATGTTTTGATATAAAGTAAATGTGTAGCCAAAAGTACTACTTGTTTTATTGTGAATTTTAAAACCAGCCAGCAGAAGACTGCTGGGGCAGGAAAATGGTACCCATCTAATAGAGGTGGTTAGGAAGCTAAGGACGTTAGCTAATTGAGTGTTCTGTTTGACTGAGAAGTTTTAATTCCCAATCTGATCTAGATTTCACCACTAGATGGCCCAACAGCAAGAGAATTTGGGGTTTTAAGAATAATACTGGGGGGACTTCCCTGGTGGTGCAGTGGTTAAGAATCTGCCTGCAAATACAGGGGACACAGGTTCAAGCCCTGGTCCGGGAAGATCCCACATGCCGCAGAGCAACTAAGCCCGTGTGGCACAACTACTGAGCCTGCGCTCTAGAGCCCGCGAAGCGCAACTACTGAAGCCCGCACACCTAGAGCCTGTGCTCTGCAACAAGACAAGCCACCACAATGAGAAGCCCACGCACCACAATGAAGAGTAGCCCCCGCTCACCGCAACTAGAGAAAGCCCGCACGCAGAAACAAAGACCCAACGGAGCCAAAAAAAAAAAAAAAAAAAGAATGATACTGGGTGAGGCCAGTTCTGTGAGAAACATTCAAATGGGTATGTGTTTATATTTCTAAAGTTTAAACTCCAAATGGGAGGACAAATCAGAATTCAAACATACTAACAATCAGAAAACAGAGAATATAACATGACTATTAAAGTGAGATTTAAACTTTTTATGAGAACCATAGTTTGTGGAATCAGTCTCATTATATTGTAGTATAATGGAATTCTTAATAGTGTGATTCCAGATATAGGGATTGAGAGGATGGAAAGGGTCATGTAAAGTGGAACACTCAAGAAAGATTTCCCTTAGCAAATAAAATTTGTGATGGGTCTGAAAATTATGGGGATGTCAGTTGCTTGTATGACTGTCAAGGAGAGAAGAGGTCATTTTCTTAGAAAGCCCCCTTGAACAACATTGGTGAGGAATAGATAGGAAAGGAAACTGGCATGAGTTGATAATGAGAAGTGAAATAAAACATTGGAAGTTTTCAAACAGAACGTCTATCTCTGAGTAGAGAATCATAAAGTAATTTTAAAGCACAGAGTATGAGAAGTACAGAACTGTCCATCTTGCTTCTCTGCACTAAGGCATACAGTTGATGGCATGAAGTTTGAATTTTAATTCAGCAATTTTTTTTGTAATTCATTTAGATGTTTTAGCATAAAATTCTCACTTCTTTTTGTAAGATTTTCTTATACAGGCTCCTTGCTTGAGTGAGACTTCTATCACATTTCAAATTTCAATGTCGCTTCTTCTCTGGAGCAATTCTCAGATTTCAAAATGGAAACCTGGAAGAATTTGTAAGGTATTCACCATGGAGCTGTAGTCAGATTTCTTTCATAGGACCTATGGTTTCTCCCAGTCAGATCTGAATTTTTACATGATATTTCAAGATTAAATTGTAACAGATAAATTAAGGAGAAAGCCTAAAGCCCAAAGACAATTAAGAAACAAAAGTTGTGACTCACCCTGTTAGGTGAGGGGTCAGAAGAGGGCACCACAGGCTTTAGGAGAACTTCTGTCAAGACAGTGCTAGCCCTTTAAGGAGGAAGATGGTTAGAATAATGAAACAAAATTATTATTGTTTTCAAATAATTATTGGGTGTTCCTGTGTAGGCGGTTACAGGAAACATTTCCTCAGAAGATAGAACTAATCATGCTTGAAACTTATTTCACTATCTTTTAAAGGTTTCTATTTTATTCTCAAATTCTCAATACAGTTAGTGTTTAAAAATATGAGGTTCTAATTCTCTTTTCTCTTAAGCCTATCTAGTGGAGGAATAACAAAAGATAGGTTCTCAAACTTAATCATTTTTGCCATTTAAATCCAGAATCTCAGCGATTAATGGGGTCTTAGGTATTGTACCTAACTCTTTTATTTGACAGAAAGAGAAGCTGAGGTCCAAAGGGATCACACAATTGGATGTTGACAGAGTTGGAATAAGATACCAGCATACCCAGTCTTCTGTGGAGACTTCCTCTAATATAGCAAGCTAGCAAGTCCAGTAAAAAGTGGTGTGTATGGTAGTAATGTAAAAATAGAAGCGTTCTCATAAGTTAGAGATGTTTACTAAAACACTCATGGATGAAATGACATTACATCTGCCATTTGCTTTAAAATTCTTCAGTAAAAATTGTGAGGGAAGGCAGATAAATACAACAAGATTTGCAACATGTTATTAACTATTAAAGCTGTGTTATTGGTATATTCATGTTCATCACACAATTCTCTTTTATTGTTTATGCTTGAAAAATTCTATAGTAAAGAGTGTTTTGTAAAGTAATGTGTTAGGGGACAGCTGTGTAACTGGAAATTACACTGTTATGTATAACCTATAGATTTTAATGATCCATGATCATGACCATGGTCAAAACGCTCTTATAAATGTTGTCTTAATGTCAATAAATGTTTTATAAATAAGTACCTGCTAATGAAAGTGTGCCTGTTTATGATACTACACATTATAATGTGTTAAAACGGAGGCTTTTGTATTTAAGAGAATATGATTTAGTTCACAATTGTGGAGAATATAAGCTTATTATTTGAACTGTATTATATCTGTTGATTCCTTTAATTTTTTCCAGCAAAACCAACAAATCTACAGGGTGTGTATGTATGTGAATGTGAGCAGAGCAGGATACTTCTTAATACAATTTGATTCTGCAACAATAGATTTGGAAGAGTACTTCCAAAACAATTTGATAATTTATGCATTAAAACTTTAATTTTCAAGGAAAACAAATGAATTTAAAAAGCAATTCCTCTGTCATCAGCCACTCAATATATAGATACACAGAGAAAGAATGCTGATAAATAATCAGCAGAGGAACAGAACAAGGGAAGCATCAGTAAAATAGATCAAAGGGAGAGAGGTTGAGACTCTGACTACATATAAATATACTGGACCATATAAGCCTTCTGGTTGAACAGCACAGATGACAACTAAGAGCTTATGTAGCAAAAAGGTAACTTAATATAGAGAAACCCCTCCCCACAAAAACATAGATAAATAAATGAATAAATAATTATAACCCCTTGTTATTTAGTGAGTTAAATAAGCTAGCAAGCACAAAATTATTAAAGCTGAAATTTAGAGGTGGGAGAGGATCATACTGTCCAAATTATTATTATTATTATTTTTAATTTTTAAATTATTTTTTAGGTCTACTATCTTTTAAATTAATTTGTATTGGAGTTTAGTTGCTTTACAATGTTGTGATAGCTTCTTCTGTACAGCAAAGTGAATCAGCTATAAGTATACATATATCCCATTTTTTTTGATTTCCTTCCCATTTAGGTCACCACAGAGCATTGAGTAGAGTTCCCTGAGCTATACAGTAGGTTCTCATTAGTTACCTATTTTATACATAGTATGAATAATGTATATATGTCAATCACAATCTCCCAATTCATGCCACCCCCTCCTTCCCCCCTTAGTGTCCATAAGCTTGTTCTCTATGTCTGTGTCTCTGTTTCTGCTTTACAAATAAGATCATCTGTACCATTTTTCTAGATTCCACATATATGTGTTAATATACGATATTTGTTTTTCACTTTCTGACTTACTTCACTCTGTATGACAGTCTCTAGGTCCATCCATGTCTCTACAAATGACCCAATTTTATTCCTTTTTTATGGCTAATATTCCATTGCATATATGTACACATCTTCTTATCCATTCCTCTGTTGATGGACATTTAGGTTGCTTCCATGTCCAGACTATTGTAAATAGTGCTGCAATGAACATTGGAGTGCATGTGTCTTTTTGAATTATGGTTTCCTCTGGGTATATGCCCAGTAGTGGGGTTGCTGGGTCATATAGTTCTATTTTTAGTTTTTTAAGGAAACTCCTTACTGTTCTCCATAGTGGTTGTATCAATTTATATTCCCAGCAACAGTGCAAAAGGGTTCCCTTTTCTCCACACCCCTTCCAGTATTTATTGTTTGTAAATTTTTCAATGATGGCCATTCTGACTGGTGTTAGCTGATACCTCATTGCAGTTTAGATTTGCATTTTTCTACTAAATAGTGATGTTGAGCATATTTTCATGTGTTTCTTGGCCATCTGTATGTCTTTTATGGAGAAATGTCTATTTAGGTTTTCTGCCCATTTTTTGATTGGGTTTTTTTTTTGATATTGAGCTGCATAAACTGTTTGTATATTTTGGAGATTAATCCTTTGTCAGTTGCTTCATTTGCAAATATTTTCTCCCATTCTGAGCACTACCTTTTTATCTTTTTTATGGTTTCCTTTGCTGTGCAAAACTTTTAAGTTTAATTAGTTCCCATTTGTTTATTTTTATTTTCATTGCTCTAGGAGGTCAGTCAAAAAAGATCTTGCTACGATTCTTGGTCACTTTCCTATATGGATGTCTTCTGGAAAAATAGTTTTGAAAAAGATTTGGACATTACTCTTTTTTGATCCACCTCCTAGAGTAATGTCCAAATCATTTTTGAAACTATTTTTCCAGAAGACAACCAGATAGGAAAATGACCAAAAATGGCTTCCACTTCATGAAATGCAATGTACTTCTCACCTTTGATCTACTAAGGTAAGTAGGTAATTTGGCCTAATCTATTATATTAACATTCAAAAACACTGCCACTGTTTTATTTCTCTTCAAAAGGAAATGGCTTCTGTTTCTTATCTTGAATTTTTTTTCAACTTTCATATTTGTAATTTTTTATTTGTATTTCTTGGTGTAAGGGGCAACTTGCCAAGAAAGGCACTAGCTCAGTAATATAATGAACATTTGCAAACAGTAGTTATTTCTATAAAGGCTTGTTTTCTTTCCTTGAAGAAAATTTCTGGGCAAAGAATTGACATTTTGAAAACATTTTAGGAAAAAATATTCAAATATGGGGAAATAAAGGTTATGGGGAGCAGGGGGCTTTGAAAATCTAGCTTGTGCAGACAGTGTAAACACATTGAAAAGTACAGAGATAAATGAGGCCAGGTGCATGAAAGAGAGATAGATGTCAGATCTAAGTTAGAGTTGAGTTACCCATTTGGGAGCTGATTCAGATTCAAGTTGGTATGAGGGAATATGGCCAAAATATGAAGTCTTGGCTGAGCAAAAGCTAAATGAGTTTGATGGACTTGGAATTGAGTTTGATTTTGAATAAAAACTCATCTTTACTTCTTAAATGGAACACTGCAATTTTAGTTTTAAAAGAGAGGATATTCACTCAAAAAATATCCTGTACCTGCAAAAGCAGAAGCAAGTGTGGGAGTGGAAAGTAAGAGAAAGAGAGGGTAAAGTTGATGATTAAACACCACACGATATTAAGAAATAGGATTATACTGTCAGTTGTGACACTTGGATTCTAACAGCAGTTCTAATGTTAACTTGCAATGTTACTGTAGGCTAGTTCCATCCCTCTCCAGGCTTTAGTTTCTCCACCTGATTATTTAAGATCGTTATATTAAATGGTCTTCTGGGTGTGGGGGGGTCTTTATAATTTTGCATTTCTAGTTAAAGTCATTTGAAATCATTTAGTGCAATTTAGCTAGGTTTTGGCTAATGTTCACTTATAGCTAATAGCAACTAATAAAGCTACTTAAGCTAATAAACTAATGTTAATTTTATTTGGAGACACTTGCTACTATTCTAATCATGTTTATACTAAATTAAGGTTAGACTTCTTTTTGAATCATTATGCTGGGCACCAATTCTCACTGCCTATGTCTGGAGATAAAAATGGAGAAAGTATAGGGAATAGGACTGACTGCTAAATCAAGGAAAACACACCCTGGAGATGACTGATTTGGGGATATCTCTGATGCTGGCTTCTTTTTTGTTTACCTATACTCAGAACTATTTCAAGGTCACTAGCATTTTCAGTTAAACCTGGTGTTCCATTCCTAGTTGGCTGCTTGGCTGCCTCTTTCATGGGCCCACAAGTTTTATGCAGCTGTTAGGAGATGTGCTTGGTGTCTAATTTCCCCTTCCGTCTGTGGAGATTGAGGCTTTGCACATCTGAATCCATCTATATCAAGATTTTTCCGTGGTCCAACTCTGGTGATGTCCTGCCCCATATTTCACTTTCTCTTTTTAACTTTTTGACTTACATCAGCACCTCTTATAACTGGGGGTACAGTTCTAAAGATGCCAGTGAATTTAGGAAGGAAAAGTTATGTGATAACCTATTAAGCCTCAAATAATAGCTCTTCTTTCAAAGGCCTTGTGATGTGAAACATCTCCATGGAGAATGCAGAAAAGAAGTTAATGTTTTCAGATAGTGAAACATTTCTGTAACCAGATTATTCAGTCTTATCTTTGCCATGACCTTGCCATGTGACCTAAGACAGGAACCAGCCTTTTGTGGAAAGAGAAGTTCTTTTCTACATACTTCTACTGATACAAAGCAGATGTAGACCTGAACCCATTTGTCACAAGTGGCATTCAATATAATTTGGACAGATGTATGGACAAATATTTTATTTTAATAACTACTTAATTATATTTATAATAGAATTAGTATTTATTTTCTATAATTACCATCTCTTTATGTCACATGTAACTTGTTTTCTGAACATATGGTAATATTATATTTTATATTAAAGGAAGTTAAATAACTTTAAATAAAATTATATTTGAATAGGTTAAAGAAAGATATACATATTATTAAACATATTATGTAGTGGTAAACAGGTACAGAAAAATCATGCAAGAGGTATAAGAATGATTGAAATTTGGGAAACACAGGATCAGATAACCTTCAAGTTTCTGTTAGCCCTTCGATCCTATGATTTCTTCAATGGTCACTAAAAGGAGAATTAAATTATGAAATTATTTTCTATCTACCTCCTTATTCTCCTCCGTCCATTCAGTACTATGTGTTTTAGTACTAGGTGTCTGCTGATTGCTTATTTGTTCCAAAAGCATTAGTATTGCCTAGGTCATCTTCATCAAGAGCAACTTGCCTACTACATGAAAGGCTGTCTTACCACATTATTGACATTTCTCTTCTCGGAAATTACTGTAAGTCTATAAACACAAATGCTTTTTCAAAAGGTGTCAAAACAGCAAGAGAGATAAGTCATGAATTTTTACTTCACCATAAATATTCATGAACAATGCCATTTACAGCTGATGGCCAGAATAAGTCTCAAATAACAACCTATACTGTTGGACTACATGGTTATTTTACAAGCTCAAGTATAGGTTCTCTACTACTGTGGGACATGTGCATCACAAATGGCAAGGAGCCATCTGAGCATCTGCAACTCAGAAAAAAAATCAGGAGAACAACCTAAATTCCCAAGCAAGGGATTTGTTATGATCACCATGCAAAGGCATTTTCAAATGTCCTTCAAAAGAAGCAGCATACCGGGCTTCCCTGGTGGCGCAGTGGTTGAGAGTCCGCCTGCCGATGCAGGGGACACGGGTTCGTGCCCCGGTCTGGGAAGATCCCACATGCCGCGGAGCAGCTGGGCCCATGAGCCATGGCCGCTGGACCTGCACGTCCGGAGCCTGTGCTCTGCTGTGGAAGAGGCCACAACAGTAAGAGGCCCGCGTACCGCAAAAAAAAAAAAAAAAAAAGAAGCAGCATACCAAGAATATATATGTTATAGCCCCTTTGGGTTCATTCAAGCTCAGCTACAACTTTTTGCTTAATTAGGGCGAATGGAACCTTTTTACACTTTGCTTGGGAAGATATGATTTTTTTTGACCTATATCAACATTTATCAAGGTTTGTATTTTTGCTATCTCTTTGGACAATAGAGATTAATGAAGTTATTTCTTATGTGAATAGCACCTACTTTTCCATTAACTTTTTGAAACTCAGGCAACCTAGGAAGGTAGGAAGAGCAGACATAATTGTCCCCACTTTGAGGAGAGAAAATTGACAACTATCAAGGGAAGCACTTTTGATTCTCATTGTATATTAGAGACTGAGTAGGAAGCATAATTACAGAACCAATGCTTTCCAGCCTTTTATGAGATGCTAGGTTCTATCTAGACTAGACTTTCACTGGAAGTAACAGTGATGAAGGTTTCTAGATGATGAGGTAAAAGTAGGGGTGGGAGTACAAAACCTCTCTTCAATGTTCAGATACCTATAGAAAGGCATGAAGTCCCATAGTCCTAAACTGTTCTGAGAGCTGAACGTCCCTGGAAGAAGCTGCTCTGCTGCCCTGGTGTAAACTGGTAGAAGGAAGCCATCTGAGGTTTGTTTATACTATAAACATAACATTTGGCCTACCCAGTTTGATAATACAACTAAATAGATCACTGCACAAAGTTTTTCTTTGGTCTTCAGGTGACTAAATCTCTGATTTTCACTTTAAAATAACATTTAACATGGCAATAAAATCTCTCTAAGTTGATCAGAGCTAAGATAAAGGGAGCAGAGCTAAGAATAGTATGACTTTAGCTATTCTTCTATCTCTGAAAAAGACAGATTTCAGAATATCATTAGAAACCAAAAGAGAAGTCACTAGTGACCTTCAAGAGAATATTTTTGTTAGAAAATGAGAATCCAGTTTTTAAGAGAGATTGGGAGATAATGATACGGATGCAGTGGATAAAGGGCATTTTTAGCAAAAAAAATTGAGTGTGAGTGTAAAAATAGAATTATAACTTTGCTGAAAAATAATTCTTCACTGTTTAATGATATATAAAGAGTTCTCTATTTTTAGTTTGTCTCCACACTGTTCTCCATAGTGGCTCTATCAATTTACATTCCCACCAACAATGTTGGAGGGTTCCTTTTTCTCCACACCCTCTCCAGCATTTATTATTTGTAGATTTTTTAATGATAGCCATTCTGACTGGTGTGAGGTGATACCTCATTGTAGTTTTGAATTGTATTTCTCTAATAATTAGTGATGTTGAGCTACCATAGGATCCAGCAATCCCACTCCTGGGAATATATCTGGAGAAAACCATAATTCAGAAAGATACATGCACCCCAATGTTCATTGCAGCACTATTTACAATAGCTAGGACACAGTAGCAACCTAAATGTTCATCAACAGAGGAATGGATAAAGAAGATGTGGCACATATATACTGTGGAATATTAGTCATAAAAAAGAACAAAATAATGCCATTTGCAGCAACATGGATGGAACTAGAGATTGTCATACTGAGTGAAATAAGTCAGACAGAGAAAGACGAATGTTGTATGATATTGCTTATATGTGAAATCTAAAAAAAAGGTACAAATGAACTTATCTACAAAACAGAAATAGAGCTACAGATGTAGAAAACAAACTTATGGTTACCAGGGGTAAAGGACAGGGGATAAATTGGAAGGTTGGGATTGACATATATGCACTACTATGTATAAAATAGATAATAAGGACCTACTGTATAGCACAGGTAACTCTACTCAATGCTTTGTAATGACCTATATGGAAAAGAATCTAAAAAAAGTGTGGATATATGTATATGTGTAACAAATTCACTTTACTGTACCCCTGAAACTAACACAATATTGTAAATCAACTATACTTCAATCATTTTTTTACCTTAAAAATAAAAACAGAATGGTAGTTAGATGAGACAATGAGGTTAATGTAGCTTATATCTATCTTTAAGTTAGTGAAAAAAAAAGAAAAAGAAAAGTAAACGTACGTGTGTGCTTTTTGCATTTGGTTATAACACAGGGGAAAAGAGAATTGAGCTCATTGGCAGCTTAGGGTATGGGTATGGGTATGGGTATATACTCCAGTGTTCAGCCCCTCATTTTCCACTAAGACTAGGTAGCACCACCCACACTTTTTCCTGACTCTGGGAAAAAATCATTTCATAGTTCCAATGGTGCCATTAAAAAAAAAGAAAAAAAATTTTTTTGAATGTTCTAGCTATGTTTGTTCCTCATAAAGATCCTCTATTTGTCTCTGTTTACAAGTTTCATTGAAAACCGGTGGCCCGGGAAAGAAACAGGTAAGTGCTGATGTGACTAATGAATAATACAGAGACACAAATAGTCATTTCCAACTGGGCTCCAATATTTTAAATTGCTTTATAAATCCATGACTTTGCATTTCTATACATATACAGTGTATTTCTTTCTTTATTTTTTACAATATTTTTATAGCATCTTTTCTCTGCAGTTCTCAATGGTGAGGATCTTCAAATAACAACCTGTTCATATGAGGACCCAGGGAAAATCTGACTAACACTGTTGGCAAAGTCTCAAGTTCCCCTACCCTACACCTTCCCCTCTCCTCCTTGTATTTCCCTGACTTTTTCAGGCGTAATCCCTGAGTTGAATCATAGTCTTTCAATGTCTGCCAGTTCCCATTCCTTTCCTAAGTGTAACTGAAATATGAATACACGGAATCCCCCAACCTGGAGTGAAACATTTCCATGGCCTGAGCAGTTGATCAGGTCATATTTCATCAGCAACAGTGGGTAGTATCCAAGAATGTGAGGAATTCATACAGAGGCTAACTTCAGTTTAGCCTGAGTTTTATAAGTGGAGCCTCCAGGGATCTCACAGCTTTTCTTCATTAAAATAGTATATGTGTTTCACATAACTAGTAATCTTGAAATGTAACTTATTGGCACCTGTTTGTTGAAATTCATTTGTTACTCAAGTATCTCAATAATTTCACTTAATTTTCAAACTTCTAACCAATTGGTCCTAAATTTTAATATTTTCAATAATTCTGCCTCATGTCTAGATAGTTGGAGATATATTTTATATGGTGATATTGTATTTAAAATAACTTTAACATTGTTGCTTAAATAACCGCAGCCTTATTATGTTAATTACCAATAAAGGATCTCACGTGGTCATTATCTTTTGTAGGAAATATTCTAAACACTTTATTTGAAAAATTGAAATTAAAAAAATACACTTGTATCCACTTTCATGTATTATTTGTCCTGAAGGCAAATCTCCTTGGTAACTGCCAGGTTCTTAAATCTGCTCAACCAGGATCATAACTTACTTATTCCCATATCACCTATAGCAGGTCCAGGACTGCACCCAGAAAAAATGATGGAAAGACTTTGCATTAATACCAGAGATGTTCCTTTGCCTCCTATACTGAAGCCATGGTTCAGCTCTATTGACTTGGACATGCCTATTATTGAGCTCTTTTGTTTAACCAACTGGTAGATCATACTACCTTTAAAATTCTCACTCTGTCCTCCTCTCTTAGTCCCAAAATCAAATTTCATGATTATCTAAAAACTAGCAATGCCTCAATAATGTCTGTTATCTCTACTCCTTGAAATAAAATAAAATAACATAAACAAGGAATAAATAATATATTTGGCCCTTAGACAAAGCCAACTCTATCTGTGCATAGTATCTGTAATTAACACGAGAGAGAGGATTATCAGAATTGCCTATCTTTGGAGTCTTGTAATTCCTTTGTCTAATCCATTATTTTACTGTATCTGTATAGGTGGATATTCAAAGGAAAGCATTGGTGTCCTAGTTCACACATCTCAAATGGCCCAGTTTCTACTCAGTGAGATTCAATTTATCTGGAAGTGGAATCTGAAGAAAGGTGAAAAACTTCTGCTTGTCAGAAGTTTTACTTACAAGTGAAAAAATATGTCATTTTTTAGAGATTCAACTAGCTGGGAAAAGCTTCCTTGAGCATAGAAAAATAAAATACACACTGGCTATATAAAGAGTGCTTTAACGATTAAAGCACTCTTTATGTATATTATTTACTATAATATTTATATAGCTCACCCATGGATATGAATATTAGAGTAAACACTCAGTTCCAGAAAATTGCAACAGAAGACGCTGGATGACCAAGTTATTTACCTTTATGAATGAGGAAATAATAGAGAAGGGTAAAAGAACCTTGAAGATTCAGTTGAAATATTATCATCCAAAAATCATTCTGAAAGTGTCTTTTTTCTTTTTAAGGAAATGTAATCTAAGGCAAGATCCGGATGATGCACTATTTTAACAGTAAGAGGCTAAGGGGGAGGAAGAGTCTCTGTTGAGTTCATTACAAAGAGTTCATTTTACATCAAATAGCAATTACTTTTCAAGTCACACATCCCTGCATGTCTAAAATATCTCTACCACTTAAATTCCCACCCATTCACCCAGTGATACAGAATAGTAACTCACAAAAGATCTGGATGCTTAGAAGAGGAAAAGAGTGGGGGTGGGTCAGCACCCACTTTTTCCTACTAGACTCTGAGTACTTCTTTCCACTTGCTAACTACAAAGGTTAAGAGTATAGGTTTTGGTACCAGACTGGCTGAGGTCAAATCCTTGCTCGGCCTCTTAGTAGCAGTGATTTTTGTCAAGTCACTTAATACTTTTATGCTTCAGTTTCCTCATTCACATAATGTAACAATAGAATCTATACCATAGGGGTTTTGTGATGATTATATGAGTTGAAATTGTTTTTTATCACTATTTTAAGACTTAGAATTCCTGATCATGCCCTTTTTGTGACCAGGATTCATCTAAGCACAGAATATTTGTCTGATTAGTTACATTGAACTTCAAAGCACTCCTCAATGTGAGGCATGTGTGTACATATGTTGTGTTCAGATGGGATGTGCACAAGCCAGCAAGCTTTGTGTACTGGGTGTACACAAAGGCTTCATACAACAATGTATGCGTGTTTGTGTGTATATATGCATGTACACTCTTTTAGCATGTCTATACCTGAAGTTTCTAGGCCAATTGATAAAGTTACTATTTATGTTTTTCACAAGAATACATTTTAAAGATGATTCTTATATTTTTTTCCCTCTGTGGAAACTTCTACTACAATGTTCTTTCCCCAGATTCTCAGCAGGTAAGTGCTTTTAAATATAATTTAATTCAATTTTTTTCTTTGATTGTTGTTAGTACAAGTTCAAAATTAAACACAGCCAAGTGGCCTGTGAATATTATTAGCTTATTTTTCAAGTATTTTTCAGTGTCCATACAGATTTCCACACCCCACCACCTTCCCCTTGGGTCCCCAAGGACCCACAGCTCTGTTTCAGACAGAGAAGGAAGGCATGTGCTCTCATTTTGCACTTGTGAAACAGCCTAACACCAGCCACTATTGCCCCACCCCTGTTGCCAAAAGCAAAGGGCAGAAAAAAGTTTCTCCTCCTTTCTTTTCTGATTTTGCCTTCTTTCTTATAGATCAAAATATGTTTCTTCAGCTTTGAAACTTCTAAGGGTCTTTCAGGTAATTTTGTATTACTGTTTTTTGAACCCCCCTGTCCTGTTGAGCACATAGAGGAAAGTAGATAAGCCATGCCTGTTAGACACGTGGTAAAACAGTTCACAGCTGTTGCAACCGAAGCCTGCATTCTTCTTTGAATGTGGTTAAGCTGGGAAACTGAAGTGTGGGTGTCTATGGAAACAACTGCTCAAGTGATTATGAGTTGAGACATAGAGAAACCAACTTATAAAGGGGGTGTGCTAACTCCAGCCTCCTCCAACAAGAGCAAATGATAATTCTTTGTGTTTGTCAATTTGTATTTGGGGCTTCAATTTTTGTTTCATACAGACTCAGCTGTTGGGCTTTCTCTTGGCTTAAAAGCGTAGTTCTGAGTACTCAGGTCTATAAGCAAATTTTGCTGGCTGCAGCTTCAGCTATCTATCTATTTCCACAAAGACACAATTCTTTTGACCATCACCCTTAAAATTGTAGTCTTTCAGTTTCTTTGATGGTGCAAAGCACCTTCTTTAGTGGGTCATAAAAGAATGAAAAGAACATTAGCATTGCACTTAGGAACTTGCTCTCAGGTCATGGTTCATTCAATTATTAGCAGTAACTAAGGAGGCTCTACAGCTTGTGGGAGTCAGACTGCCTGGAATCTCAATTCCAACTCTGCAATTTAATAGTTGTGTAACCTGGAGAAAACTACTTAACCTTTTTTTTTTTTAAATATCATTCCTTATTTTTTATTTATTTATTTTTGCTGTGTTGGGTCTTCGTTTCTGTGCGAGGGCTTTCTCTAGTTGTGGCAAGCTGGGGCCACTCTTCATCGCAGTGCATGGGCCTCTCACTATCGCGGCCTTTCTTGTTGCGGAGCACAGGCTCCAGATGCGCAGGCTCAGTAGTTGTGGCTCACGGGCCTAGTTGCTCCACGGCATATGGGATCCTCCCAGACAAGGTCTCGAACCCGTGTCCCCTGCATTAGCAGGCAGATTCTCAACCACTGCACCACCAGGGAAGCCCTACTTAACCTTTTTTAACCTCAATTTTCTTATATATGAAATGGTTATTGTCATAGGTGCTATATCTCACAAGGCCATGTGATGATTTAATGAAGTTATACATATACATAATCTAAGGAAATATATTAATAAATATTATACACCATCATCATCATAATCATCATCATATCTATATTACCATCCAGGAAAAACCAAATAACCTTGCTTCTCCTTAGTAGACTTATCTATAAATTGACCAACATGACCTAGGAGTATTGAGAAAAATTCCAAAATTTACAACTTCTAAACAAAGATGGTAGTCTCTGAAGTGCAAATGAATTGAAGGGTGTTTATTGATAATGAGCAAATATAAAAGCTAACAAGTGACTACATGCCCCATTCAAGGTCTCTTTTATGTGATGAAGTTAATTCTAAAAGTAAGAATACAAGTTCTTAGTTCCCAGCTGTTTCTGAGTAAATGAATCCTAGTTCTCCCCTTCACTGGCATTTCTTCAATGATTAATGCATACTTACTAGATTCCAGAAAGTGATGCCTTCGGAGTACCAGCTCTGATACTTTAGATATTCTACATGTCCTAGAGCATACAGGACTAGGAAAACAGATATTTTTTTCTTGGCATGATATATTATCAGAGAGAAATCTGGATATTCCATATCAATAGATATGGAATGTTTTTCATAGCCATTGATAAGACAAGCCTTGCATTTTCAGTGGAATCTCAAAGGAATTAGAAAATGTGTGGTGCTTTTCTAGACTTCCTTTTAATGCCACTATAGATTTTCTCTGTAGTATTTATTCACCAGCATTGTTAGGTAACAGTTTCAAATACCCTGAAATTAAACACTAATATCATAGCTTTCTACAGTCTGTAGGGTGAGCCTTGAAGACTTCAGCTTTTTATTATTTTATGTTTGTTTGTTTATAATATATCTTTGTCCGAGACAGAATTAGCTGGATGTGTGTGGGATTATGTGTCAATGTTTAACTTAAATGGGTCTTCAGTTGCTCAAAGCTCCTGAAAAATGCCACTTATCCTTCTCATGATTACTCACAGATCCTTACATAAAGTTTAGCTGCCAACACTCTAGAGCTACCATTTCTTTTTATGGTGAATGATGCCACCATTTCTTCACTAATCCTTTGCAGGTCACCAGCAGAGGGGGCCAATAGCTGTATTCTATGGTTCTTCAGGCAGTCCAGGGTCCATAGTGGGGATTTTTTGTTTGTTTTTGTTTAAAATATCTGTCATTGTGTCATGCTCATGGAATGCTTCCCTGAGCAGCTACAAAGACATGCTGGCAATGCTTTTGAGGATGGGATTGTTTTCCAGTCCCCAACATGATATTTTATTTCTAGAATAAATATTTAAATAAATAAATAAATAATTTTTTCTCTAGAAAATATTTCTGGCTCAGGGAAAATAAAATACTTTTCATTTTCAATGGAGACAGTTTCTGGAATGTTAGGGATAGTAATGAATGAGTTAAGTCCATTCTCTCACCCCCACTACACATATACACACACCTGTGGACGGCTTCACATGAAAAGTCTTATTTAAACTGCCAAACTTTACTCATGTCTAAGATAGTGAGCTCACTAATAATGCCTTGCCCTTGGGTGCTGATTTTGATGTCTTTCTTATACACACACATACATGTGCACATACCCTCACACTGTCTCAACAACAGAAAAGTTTGTGTTATTTAAATTATTTTACACTGGGGGGAAACTAAAATACAAACCAAGTTTGGGAAATTGCTTAAGATTATACAGGTAGTAGTTAAAGAAATAGAACTAGATCAGTTAAGGTGAGAATAATCTCCCTGTCGAGTCTCAGTGTCTTATTTATTCTTGAAGTTTACAGATCGAAGCCCTTAGTGACTTAAGGTATAGACTGGATGAGGGAATAGGGTGAATAGGAAAAGAAAAACAAACATAGAAAGAAAAAGAGGCATATGCATTAGAGGGTTAGAAAGCCAATGACAATGGCCTCAGGGTTCTCTCCATGGCATTTAGATGCATATTTCACCTTAATCAAAAGGAAACCTATTAATAAAGAATCTTCACAGACCTAACATTCCAATTATAGATGTATTTTTTCCATAGCAAGAAACTTCTTCAGCACATTTTCTATCTTATAAAGTAAATAAAAGTCAATCTCAGTTCAATCTTTTTCAGAGATGGGAAAATTATACTTTCATAAGCAACCTGTCCCATTGCTTAAGAACTGCACATATGTTCTATATTATAAATGGAAGTCCACTTCCACCTATCTTCCATTTATTGGTCCTATTTCTTTCTTCTATTACATTAAAGGATTAGCTTCCTGCACTCTTATACGTGACAGCCATTATTCTACCTAAAGACAGCAAGAATGCTATTCCTTTCCCTTGTCTAGAATCAGTTTTCAGTTCATCATCATTTGTTTTCACTATTCATCATCGATTTCATCATATATTCTTCATTAGCCAAGCTTTCAGCCTCTCCATGCATTAGCCACCTTCCTCTGGTTACTTGAATTCATTTAAGTATGTCATAAAATGTGACATCCAAAGCTCATCTGACCAATGTGGATTAGAATAAGAAAGGTACCATCCTAATTCTGGGAAATGTATATTTCTTAATGTATTAAAGTATTTTGCTGTCTTATAGATAACCAAATTATACTGTGGGTTTTTCACGCTCAATTAAAGCTATGTCTTAAACATGAAATATTATCATGTCAGGTCTTTTCATATTGTTGAAACTAAATGCTATATTTACATTAGTTAGAATTTATACATTTTTGCTTTACCCAGCATTTTACAATATTTAAATAATTCCAAACCACTGAATCCTGTTTTACAAATACTTCTAGCAAGCCTTGTTGTTACAGAATATTAGAAGCATTAAATTAGAATAGGTAATGAAGAATCAATACAAATACAGGATCAACAAATTACAGCTGACAGAAAGAGAAGGGACAGAAACACCTAAAAAAAAAAAACAAGAATTAAAGAAGCAATGTTAGTTCAGAAGCACTCAGTATAGGAGCAAAGAGCCCTACATACCTCATGAGAATTTCACTGTATATGTAAACTACACAGTAAAGTACTGAGCAGTTAGGATACTCTTAAGTTAACTATCCTCTATTTAATAAAGCAGATACATAACAATCTTTAGAAAAAGTCCTGCTTAATTTTTGTTGGTATTTGAAGTGGGTTCAATGGTGCCCCCCCAATATGTCTATGTCCTAATTCTCAGAACCTGTAAATTTTACCTCATTTGGTAAACGAGGTATTGTGCATGTAATTAAGTTAAAGATTTTGAGATGAGGAAGTCATCCTGGATTATCTGGATGGGCTGTAAATCCAACAACAAGTATCCTTATAAGATAGAAGAGGATAAGATACAGACACATAGAGGAGAAGGTAATATGAAGATGGAGGCAGAGATTGGAGTAATGTAGAGGAAGCCAAGGAATGCCAAGAATTGTTGGCAACCACCAGCAGCTAGGAGAGAGACATGGAATGGATTCTCCCCAGATCCCTGGAAAAAGTGCAGCAGCTCTGCCAACACTGATTTTGGGCTTGTGACCTCCAGAACTGTGAGAAAATAAATTTCTGTTGTTTTAAGCCACACAGTCTGTGGTCATTTGCACTCCAAACATAGAAAACTAATACAGTACTTAAGGTGCTAAGCATCACTACCTAGTAACTTTACTTACATGGAAACTGTTAAAAACTGGATAAATGGAGCATTTGTGGGTAAAAGTAAAACAACATAAAATAATATGAATTATAGAACCTGAGCAACATAGTATCATTATTAATGTTTTAAACATTAAATTGTATTTACCTAATAGGTACTGAAATAATATTTATTCACCCATTCACTTATCTCTCCATCCTTCCATCTATTCATCAATCCATCCATTTAACCTACCAGCAAGCCAACATTTATCTAGCAGTTATTGAGTTCAACCTTAAATCAACATCACAGCATGATTTCATTCATCAATGTTGTTAACCACAGGCACGTTTTATAGATTGTGATAATTTCAATCACCCAGATGTTTGCAGTCGTCCAGATATTGAGGATCATGAAGTTAAATCAAATGAACAATGAACTAAAGAGTTTTCATTTCTTACAGATGTCTTGATACCTTGTAAATGTAACCATAATCTAAAATGTCCCAAAATGCAGTTGAGAAGGAAGCAAAAGTAATCATGTTTTACGTATAGCATACAAGATAAACATGTGTCTTGGACATTCTCAACTATTGTGAAACCCCCAGGGAGCAACAGGAAGAATAATTTGTGCCTAATTGGTAGCAATTTATTCTTTTAGTTTATGATGTTTTGTATATTAACTTTGTTTCACTTAAAATATGCTTTTTTTTACCTGAAAACAAGAATGATCATGTTTGGCCACAAACAAGGTATTGTATTGGAGAAGATGTGAATATTATTGCTACCTGAGTTCAGGATGACATTGGAAATAAAGGAGCTTAATTCATTATTCTATCAATGGAATACATGGCAAGTCTTCCTCAAACATGAAACAAGCTGTCTTCCAGAAATATTTGGCCAGTGACTGCCCATGAGGAAGATTTTATCAAACTAAAGCAAAATGAGAAAATTGGGAGAATGTGGCAAGTGTTTTTTTTTTTTTTTTTTTGCTGTATGCGGGCCTCTCACTGTTGTGGCCTCTCCCGTTGCGGAGCACAGGCTCCGGACGCGCAGGCCCAACGGCCATGGCTCACGGGCCCAACCGCTCCGCGGCATGTGGGATCTTCCCAGACCGGGGCACGAACCCGTGTCCCCTGCATCGGCAGGCGGACTCTCAACCACTGCGCCACCAGGGAAGCCCGTGGCAAGTGTTTTATAAAATTAAAAGCATTTAACTTAAAGACTTCTATCTTATCTGCTTATGTTCTTCCTAATTGTGGGTGGTTATTGTTTATTGCTGTTTACTAACCTCTTAACTTGACAAAATAAAATATGAGCAAGCCTATGCCAATGACCACTTTTTGTATGCAATAGTTTATGAAATTAAAAAAAAATGAGTTACTGGTATAGAGAAAAGAATGATAATTTTGGAATCAGAAAACCTGGATTGTAGTGCCAACTCTGCTACTAGCAAGTAAAGTGATAACTTTATCTCAGTTCCTTAGCTTCTCATATTATTGGTTTCATCATGTGAATGGAATAATCACTGTTATGCTGACAACATAGGGTTTTTTCTTTTTTGAGGCTTACATGGGAAAACATCTAAGAAAGCATTTTGTGAACTGTAAAGTGCTAAACAAAAGGGGATTCATTTTGTGTAACAAAATTGAGGGAAACTCTTTGATTTAGTTAAGTACTTTTATAAAGTTACAAGAATATACTCCTATTTTCTGAATGATAGATGAGCCTGTACTCTGAAAAGCCCACCCAATTGTTCATTCCTCCTGTAGACATTTTAGTCAGGAAATCTGTGGCTTATCATACCAACCAAAAATCAACCTAGCAGATAAGGCCCTGTGTCAATAAGTAGTATCCACTGCAGAATATTATAAGGATTTGTGTGGATGCTCAAATCCACCTAGAATCAGCAATCTCAAGGTCTAGTACACTGTCAGACATTTAGTAGATGCTCACAAAATATTTATGCAGGAAATGAATGTGAGGGAGGGCCAAACAGAGCTTAGTGATTCTGACAAAAAGTCAATTATTTTATAAATAACACTACAGTTTACAATTTCACATTTACATTTTAGTGGTTTTAGTATTCTGGCAAAATTGTGCAACAATCACCACTATCTAATTCCAGAAATATTTCATTACTACAAAAAGAAATTCCACATCCATTAGCATCCATTCCACATCTCCTCAAATACCCAGGCCCTACAAGTCACAAATGTGATTTTTGTCTCAATAGATTTGCCTATTCCAGATATTTCATATAACTGGACTCATATAATACATAGTCTGTCTCTTTTCATTAGCCATACTGGTTTTGAAGTTCATTTATGTCTCATAGTATTTATCATATTTCATTCCTTTATATGGTTAAATAGTATTCCATTGTATGGATATCCCATTTGGGTTGCTTCCACTTTTTTACTATTATGAAAAATGTTGAAATGAACATTCATGTACAAATATTTGCGTGGACATATCTTTTCAATTCTCTTTGGTAGATATCTAGGAGTGGAATTCCTTGTTTGTATGATAACTATATGTGTGACTTCTAGAGGAACTGTCAAATTGTTTTCCAAAGTGGCTGAAGCATTTTACATTTCTACCAGTAATGTATGAAGGTTCCGATATCTTCACTGCCTTTCAAACATTTGCTATTTTCTTTTTTTTATTATAGTGGATATTAAGTGATATCTTGAGATTTTGATTTGCATTTCAAAATGACTAGTGATATTGAGTTTATTTTCATATGCCTACTGGTCATTTATATATCATCTTTGGATAAATGTCTATTTAAATAATTTTCCCATTTTAAGTGGGTTATTAAATATTTTATTGTTGAGTTGTAAGAGTTATTTAAACATTTGGAATACTAATTGTTTCTCAGATATACAATTTGCAAATATTTTCCCCCATTATTTAGATTGCATTTTAAATTTCTTGTTACTGTACTTCAAAGCCCAAACAATTTTAATTTTGATGAAGTACAATTTATCTATTCTATTTTTTTCACTTCTTGTGTTTTTGGTGTCCTATTTAAGAAATTATTACCTGAAGTTCAGAGAATGGATGACTTGGGAGCAGGGTTGTGGACAGAGAAGATTCCTTTTCAGATAAAAATAAAAATTAAACTAAAAAGATAGAAGCAGCAGTAAAATTCAGATATAAAAATATAACAGATACACAAGTTGTCTTAAGAGTCCACAATCAGGGGGTTGGCCAAGATGATGGAGTAGAAAGACACTGAGCTCATCTCCTCTCACAGGCACACCAAAATCACAACTATCTACAGAACAATCATCAATGAAAAAGATGGGAACCTAACAGAAAAGATGTTCTACAACTGAAGATATAAAGAAGGAAGCACAATGAGATGGGTAGGGGGCATGGAGTCATGATATAATCAAGTCTCATACCCCCAGTGAGTGACCCACAAAGGGGAGAATAATTAGAAGTGAGAGGTCCAAGCCCTGCAATGGGCTACCCAGGCTGGTGGTCCTGCACCAGGAAAATGAGCCCCCAGAGCATTTGGCTTTGAGGGACAGAGGGGATTAATTTCAGGAGTCCCAGAGGCCTGGGGGAAAAAGAAACTTTATTCTTAAAGGGTACACACAAAATCTCATAGACTCTGAGACCCAGGGAAGAAGCAGTAATTTGATAGAAGCCTGGGTCTGTCAGACTTATCTGATGATCTTGGAAAGTCTCTGGGAGAGACAAGAGGCAACTGCAGCTCACCCTGAGGACATAGACATTGGTGACAGTCACTTTTGGGAGCTCTTTCTACCATGTGGACACTGGTAATAAGTACATATCAATCAATAATCACTTTAAATGTAAATAGACTAAAAATGCTCCAATCAAAAGACATAAGCCAATAAAAAGATTGAAATAATGTCATTTGCAGCAACATGAATGGACTTAGAGATTGGCATACTGAGTGAAATAAGGCAAACAGTGAAAGACAAATATCATATGATATCACTTATATGTGGAATGTAAAAAGATGGGTACAAATGGACTTATCTACAAAACAGAAGTAGAGTTACAGGTGTAGAAAACAAACTTATGTTTACCAGGGGTAAGGGGGCAGGGATAAATTGGGAGGTTAAGATTGACATATACACAATACTGTATGTAAAATATATAGCTAATAAATACCTACTATAAGCACAGTAAACTCTACTCAATACTCTGTAATGGCCTACATGGGAAAATAATCTAAAAAAGATTGGATATGTGTATGTGTAACAGATTCACTTTGTTCTACACCTGAAACTAATACAACAGTGTAAATCAACTATACTCCAATAAAAAAATTTAAAAAAAATAAATAACAAAACCATAGAATAGAAAGTAGAAAAAGAGTGGAGACAAGAGTAAAAACAAAGAATCAGGGCAAAAAAAAAAAGAAAAACATAACAAATATGGTAGATATTTAATCCAGTATGTAAATAGTTAATTTGAATGCCAGTATGGTAAATGTATCAATTAAAAGACAGAGATTGTCAGAGTGGGTCAAAAAACAGAGTCGACCTATACATTGATTGTCTACAGGATATCCACTCCTAATATAAAAACACATATAGATTAAAAGTTAATGGATGGAGAGGAGCTTCAAGATGGCAGAAGAGTTAGAGGTGGAGATCACATTCCTCCCCACAAATACATCAGAAATACATCTACGTGTAGAACAACTCCTACAGAACACCTACTGAATGATGGAAGAAGACCTCAAACCTCTCAAAAGACAAGAAACTCCCCACGTACCTGGGTAGGGCAAAAGAAAAAAGAAAAAGAGACAAAAGAATAGGGATGGGACCTGCACCAGTGGGAGGGAGCTGTGAAGGAGGAAAGGTTTCCACACACTAGAAGCCCCTTTGCGGGTGGAGACTTTGGGTGGTGGAGTGGGGGAAGCTTCGAAGCCACGAAGGAGAGCGCAACAACAGGGGTGCGGAGGAAAAAGTGGAGAGATTCCCGCACAGAGGATCGCTGCCGACCGGCACTCACTAGCCCGAGAAGCTTGTCTGATCACCCGCCAGGTTGGGTCGGGGCTGGGAGCTGAGGCTCCTGCTTCGGTCAGATTCCAGGGAGAGGACTGGGGTTGGCTACATGAAAACAGCCTGAAGGGGGCTAGTGCACCACAGCTAGCTGGGAGGGAGTCCGGGAAAAAGTCTAGAGCTGTCACAGAGGCAAGAGACGTTTTCTTGCCTCTCTGTTTCCTGGTGCGTGAGGAGAGGGGATTAAGATTGCTGCTTAAAGGAGCTCCAGAGATGGGTGCAAGCCACAGATATCAGTGCAGACCCTAGAGACGGGCATGAAATATTAAGGCTGCTGCTGCAGCCATCAAGAAACCTGTGTGCAAACACAGGTCACTATCCACACCTCTCCTCCTTGGAGCCTGTGCAGCCTGCTATTGCCAGGGTCCCATGATCCAGGGACAATTTCCCCGGGAGAACGCAAGGCGTGCTTCAGGCTGGTACAACATCACACCTGCCTCTGCCACTGCAGCCTCACCCCACAATCATTAACCCTCCCTTCCCCCAGCCTGAGTGAGCCAGAGCCCCCAAATCAGCTGCTCCTTTAACCCCGTCCTGTCTGAGTGAAGAATAGATGCCCTCAGGTGACCTACACACAGAGGCGGGTCCAAATAAAAAGCTGAACCCCAGGAGCTGTGCGACCAAAGAAGAGAAAGGGACATTTCTCCCAGCCACCTCAGGAGCAGCAGATTAAATACCCACAATCAACTTGATGTACCCTGCATCTGTGGAATACCTGAATAGACAACGAACCATCCCAAATTGATGAGGTGGACTTTGGGAGCAATGATATATATACATACATACATACATACATATATATATATATATATATATATATATATATATATATATATATATATATATATATATATATATTTCTACTTTTCTCTTTTTGTGAGTGCGTATGTGTATGCTTCTTTGTGTTGTGTTGTCTGTATAGCTTTGCTTTTACCCTCTGTCCTAGGGTTCTGTCTGTCCCTCTTTTTTTAGTATAGTTTTTAGCGCTTGTTATCATTGGTGGATTTGTTTTTTGGTTTGCTCTCTTCTTTCTTTCTTTCTTTCTTTTATTACTTAATTTTTTTAAATAATGATTTCTTATTTTAATAACTTTATTTTATTTTATCATCTTTCTCTCTTTTTCCCCCTTTTATTCTGAGCCGTGTGGATGACAGGCTGTTGGTGCTCCAGCCAGGCGTCAGGGCTGTGCCTCTAAAGGTGGAAGAGACAAGTTCAGCACACTGGTCCACATGAGACCCCCCAGCTCCACATAATATCAAACGGCAAAAATCTCCAGAGATCTCTATCTCAAAGCCAAAACCCAGCTCCACTCAATGACCAGCAAGCTACAGTGCTGGACACCACATGCCAAACAAGCAAGACAGGAACACAACACCATTCATTAGCAGAGAGGCTGCCTACTATCATACTAAGGCCACAGACACCCCCAAAACACACCACCAGATGTGAATCTGCCCACCAAAAAGACAGGATCCAGCCTCATCCACCAGAACATAGGCACTAGTCCCCTCCACCAGGAAGCCTACACAAGCCACTGAACCAAACTTAGCCCCTCAGGACAGACACCAAAAATGGAAATTACAACCAGAATTATGAACCTGCAGCCTGGGAAAAGGAAACCCCAAACACAGTAAGTTAAGCAAAATGAGAAGACAGAGAAACACACAGCACATGCAGGAGCAAGGCAAAAACCCACCAGACCTAACAAATGAAGAAGAAATAGGCAGTCTACCGGAAAAAAAAATTCAGAAAAGTGATAGTAAACATAATCCAAAATCTTGGAAATAGAATGGAGAAAATGCAAGAAACGTTTAACAAGGACCTAGAAGAATTAAAGAGCAAACACACAGTGATGAATAAAACAATAAATGAAATTAAAAATTATCTAGAAGTGATCGGTAGCAGAATAACTGAGGCAGAGAACGGATAAGTGGCCTGGAAGATAAAATAGGGGAAATAAATATTTCAGAGCAGAATAAAGAAAAAAGAATGAAAAGAATTGAGGACAGACTCAGAGACCTCTGGGACAACATTAAATGCACCAACATTCGAATTACAGGGGTCCCAGAAGAAGAAGAGAAAAAGAGAGAGATTGAGAAAATATTTGAAGAGATTATAGATGAAAACTTCCTTAATATGGGAAAGGAAAGAGTTAATCAAGTCCAGGAAGAAAAGACAGTCCCACACAGGATAAATCCAAGGAGAAACATGCCAAGACACATATTAGTCAAAATATCAAAAATTAAATACAGGAGGGAGGAGGTATGGGAACATATGTATAACTGATTCACTTTGTTATAAAGCAGAAACTAACCTACAATTGTAAAGCAATTATACTCCAATAGAGGTGTAAAAAAAAAAAAATGCAGCAAGGGAAAAACAACGAATAACACACAAGGGAATCCCCATAAGGTTAACAGCTGAGCTTTCAGCAAAAACTCTGCAAGACAGAAGTAGGTGGCAGAACATATTTAAAGTGATGAAGGACAAAAACCTACAACCAACAGAACTCTAGCCAGCAAGGATCTCATTCAGATTTGATGGACAAATTAAAACATTTACAGACAGGCAAAAGCTAAGAGAATTCAGCACCTCTAAACTAGTTTTACAAAAAACGCTAAAGGAACTTCTCTAGGCAGGAAACACAAGGGAAGGAAAAGACCCAAATAACAAACTAAAATAACAAACCCAAAACAATTAAGAAAATGGTAATTGGAACGTACATATTGATAATTACCTTAAATGTAAATGGATTAATGCTCCAATCAAAAGACATAGACTGGCTGAATGAATACAAAAACAAGACCTGTATATATGCTGTCTACGAGATACCCACTTCAGACCTAGGGACACATACAGACTGAAAGTGAGGGGATGGAAAAGATATTCCATGCAAATGGAAATCAACAGAAAGCTGGAGCAGCAATCTTCATATCAGACATAATAGACTTTAAAACAAAGACTATTACAAGAGACAAAGAAGGACACTACATAATGATCAAGGGAACAATCCAAGAAGAAGATATAACAGTTGTAAATACTGATGCGCAAAACACAGGAGCACCTCAATATATGAGACAAATGCTAACAGCCATAAAAGGGGAAATCAAGAGTAACACAATCGTAGTAGGGTACTTTAACATCCCACTTTCAGGAATGGACAGATCATCCAAAATGAAAATAAATACGGAAACACAAGCTTTCAATGGTACATTAAACAAGATGGATTAATTGATATTTATAAAACACTCCATGCAAAAACAACAGAATATGCATTCTTCTCAAGTGCTCATGGAACATTCCCCAGGGTAGATCATATCTTGGGTACAAATCAAGCCTTGGTAAATTTAAGGAAATTGAAATCGTATCAAGTATCTTTTCTAACCAGAATGCTATGAGGCTAGATATCAATTATAGGAAAAGATCTGTGAAAAATACAAACACATGGAGGCTAAACAATACACTATTTAATAACCAAGAGATCACTGAAGAAATCAAAGAGGAAATCAAAAAACACCTAGAAAAAAATGTCAATGAAAACACAATGACCCAAAACCTATGGGATGCAGCAAAAGCAGTTCTAAGAGGGAAGTTTATAGCTATACAATCCTACCTTAAGAAACAAGAAATATCTAAAATAAACAACCTAACCTTACACTTAAAACAGTTAGAGAAAGAAAAACAAACAAACAAAGAAAAAAACAAAGTTAGCAGAAGGAAAGAAATCATAAAGATCAGATCAGAAATAAATTAAAAAATACAAAGGAAATGATAGCAAATATCAATAAAACTAAAAGCTGGTTCTTTGAGAAGATAAAACAAATTGATAAACCATTAGCCAGACGCATCAAGAACAAAAGGGAGAAGACTCAAATCAATAGAAATGAAAAAGGAGAAGTAACTACTGACAGTGCAGAAATACAAACGAACATGACAGATTGCTACAAGCAACTATATGCCAATAAAATGGACAATCTGGAAGAAATGGACAAATTCTTAGAAATGCACAAGCTTCTGAGACTGAACCAGGAAGAAATAGAAAATAAAAATAGACCAATCATAAGCACTGAAGTTGAAACTGTGATTAAAAATCTTCCAGCAAACTAAAGCAGAGCACTAGATGGCTCCACAGGCGAATTCTATCAAACATTTAGGGAAGAGCAAACACCTCTCCTTCTCAAACTCTTACAAAACATAACAGAGGGAGGAACACTCCAACATTCATTCTACAAGGCCACCATCATGCTGATACCAAAACCAGACGAAGGTGTCACAAATAAAGAAAACTACAGGCCAATATCACTGATGAACATAGATGCAAAAATCCTCAATAAAATACTAGCAAACAGAATCCAAGAGCACTTTAAAAGCATCATACACCATGATCAAGTGGGGTTTATCCCAGGAATGCAATGATTCTTCAGTATACAAAAAATCAATCATTGTGGTACACCATATGAAGAAATTGAAGGAGAAAAACCATATGATCATCTCAATAGATGCAGAGAAAGCTTTTGACAAAATTCAACAATGGTTTATGATAAAAACCCTCCAGAAAGTAGGCATAGAGGGAACTGTCCTCGACATAATAAAGGTCATATATGACAAACCCACAGGCAACACCATCCTTAATGGTGAAAAATTGAAACGTTTTCCACTAAGATCAGGAACAAGACAATGTTGTCCACTCTCACCACTATTATTCAACATAGATTTGGAAGTTTTAGCCACAGGAATCAGACAAGAAAAAGAAATAAAAGGAATCTAAATCAGAAGAGAAGAAGTAAAGCTGTCAGTGTTTGCAGATGATATGATACTATACATAGAGAATCCTAAAGACGCTGTCAGAAATCTACTAGAGCTAATCAGTGAATTTGGTGAAGTAGCAGGGTACAAAATTAATGCACAGAAATCTCTGGTATTCCTATACACTACTTATGAAAAATCTGAAAGTGAAATTAAGAAAACCCTCCTATTTACCATTGCAACAAAAAGAATAAAATATCTAGGAAAAAACCTACCTAAGGAGTCAAAAAACCTGTATGCAGAAAATTATAAGACACTGATGAAATAAATTAAAAATGATACAAATAGATGCAGAGATATACCATGCTCTTGCACTGGAAGAATCAACATTGTGAAAATGGCTATAATACCTGAAGCAATCTACAGGTTCAATGCAATCCCTCTCAAACTACCACTGGCATTTTTCACAGAACTAGAACAAAGTATTTGACA
Organism: Mesoplodon bidens; assembly: GCF_964165515.1. NCBI lineage: Eukaryota > Metazoa > Chordata > Mammalia > Artiodactyla > Ziphiidae > Mesoplodon > Mesoplodon bidens. Next base: position 75,318,216 of record NC_138163.1, read on the forward strand.
ATTTGTATGGGAACACAAAATACCACTAATAGCCAAAACATTCTTGGGAAAGTAAAACGGAGTTGGAGGAATCAGGCTCCCTGTCTTCAGACTATACTACAAAGCTACAGTAATCAAGACAATATTGTACTGGCACAAAAAGAGAAATATAGATCCATGGAACAGGATAGAAAGCCCAGAAATTAACCCACGCACATATGTTCACCTTATCTTTGATAAAAGATACAAGAACATACAGTGGAGAAAAGACAACTTGTCCAATAAGTGGAGCTTGGAAAACTGGACAGCTACATGTAAAAGTATGACATTAGATCACTCCCTAACACCATACACAAAATAAGCTCAAAATGGATTAAAGTCCTAAACGTAAGGCCAGAAACTATCAAAATCTTAGAGGAAAACATAAGCAGAACACTCTATGACATAAATGACAGAAAGATCCTTTTTGACCCAACTACTAGAGAAATGGAAATAAAACCAAAAATAAACAAATGGGACCTAATGAAACTTCAAAGCTTTTGCACAGCAAAGGAAACCATAAACAAGACCAAAAGACAACCCTCAGAATGGGAGAAAATATTTGCAAATGAAGCAACTGACAAAGGATTGATCTCCAAAATTTACAAGCAGCTCAGGCAGCTCAATATCAAAAAAACAAACAATCCAATCAAAAATTGGGCAGAAGACCTAAATAGACATTTCTCCAAAGAAGATATACAGATTGCCAAAAAACACATGAAAGAATGCTCAATATTGTTAATCATTAGAGAAATACAAATCAAAAGTACAATGAGATATCATCTCACACTGGTCAGAATGGCCATCATCAGAAAACCTACAAACAATAAATGCTGGAAAGAGTGTGTAGAAAAGTGAACTGTCTTGCACTGTTGGTGGGAATGTAAATTGATACAGCCACTATGCAGAACAGTATGGACGTTCCTTAAAAAACAAAAATAGAACTACCATACCACCCAGCAATCCCACTACTGGGCATATACCCTAAGAAAACCATAATTCAAAAAGATTCATGTACCAAAATGTTCACTTCAGCTCTATTTACAATAGCCAGGATATAGGAGCAACCGAAGTGTCCATCAACAGATGAATGGATAAAGAAGATGTGGCACATATATACAATGGAATATTACTCAGCCAAAAAAGCAATAAAATTGAGTTTTTTCTAGTGAAGTGGATGGACCTAGAGTCTGTCATACAGAGTGAAGTAAATCAGTAAGTGAAAAAGCAATTCCATATTTTAAGACATATATATGGTATATAAAAAAAATCATTATGAAGCACCTAGGGGCAAGACAGGAATAAAGGCACAGACCTACTAGAGAACTACAGAATGGACTTGAGAATGCAGGGAGGGGGAAGGGTAAGCTGCAACAAATTGAGGGAGTGGCCTGGACATATATACACTACCAAACGTAAAATAAATAGCTAGTGAGAAGCAGCCACATAGCACAGGCATATCTGCTCGGTGCTTTGTGACCACCTAGAGGGGTGGGATAGGGAGTTTGGAAGGGAGGGAGTTGCAAGAGGGAAGAGATATGGGGACATATGTATATATATATATATAATTGATTCACTTTGTTATATAGCAGAAACTAACACACTATTGTAAAGCAGTTTTACTCCAATAAAGATGTTAAAAAAATAAGACTGACAAAAATCTACACTTAGTTTGGAAAGAAATATGTAAAGGTAATGGATGGAGAAAAACATACTATGCTAACACATATCAAAGGAAAGCAGAAGTAGCTATATTAATTTCAAACAGAGCAAGTAAGGACGAATTATCAGGGGTAATGAAGAGTATTACATAATGATAAATGGGTCATTCTCTAAGATTTCATAACAATTTTTAAAACCTATGCAACTAAATTAGATCATTAAACTACATGAGGGAAAAAACTGATAGAAATGCAAGGAGAAATAAATGAATCCACTATTATAGTTGGAGACTTCTACACCCCTCTCTTAGAAATGGATAGATCAAGCTGGCAAAAAATCGGTAAGGATAGAATTGAACTCAAGAACACCATCAACCAAGTGGATATAACTGATATTTGTAAATGACTTCATCCAACAACTGCAGAATACAAAATTCTTCTCAAGCTTACATGGAACATCACCAACTTAGACCACAACTTGGGAAAACACACCTTAGCAAATTTAAAATAATAGAAATCATACTATGTCTGCTCTTAGGCCATAAGGAATGAAACTTAAACTTGATAAGAGAAAGACAACTGAAAAACCCCAAAATACATGGATATTCAAAAACACACTTTTAAATATTACATAGGTTAAAGAATAACTCTCTAGATAATTTTTTAAATGTTGTAAACAAAATGAAAATAAAAATACAACTTATCAAAAATTTGTGGGATACGGTGAAAACAGTGCTTACAGGGAAACTTATAGCATTGAATGAATATATTAGAAAGGAAGAAAGAACTAAAATCTAAGTTTCCAACTTAGGAAATGGAAAAAGGAGGAGCAAGTTAAGCCTAATGCAAGTGAAGGAAAAGAAATAATATATATTAGAGCAGAAATCAATAAAATTGAAATCAGGAAATCAATAGAGAAAATCAATGAACCCAAAAGATAGTTCTTTGGAAAGATCAAAAAAATTGATAAACCTCTAGCAAAGTTAACTAAGAACAGTGGAGTACACAAATTACTAATATCAGAAATTTAAAAGAGGACACCACTGCTCTTCCCATGGACATTAAATAAATAAAAAAGTAGTTCTATGCCCACAAATTTGATAACCTAGGTGAAGTGGACCAAATTCTATGAAAGACATAATCTGCCAAACACCCACAAAGAAAAATAGATAATTGGACTAGAACTCTATCTATTAAAGATATAGAATCAATAACTAATAATCTATAACTAATAACCTACCAAAACAAAATTCTCCAGGCCATATGATCCAGCAATTCCACTTACATGTATTTATCCAAAGGGAAGAAAAAAAACACTAATAAGAAAATTCTCCCAGTGTTCACTGCAGCATTGTTAGCAATAGCCAAGTAATGGAAGCAACCCAAGTGCCCATCAATAGATGAATGGATAAAGAAGATGTGATATATATACACAATGGAATACGTACAATGGAATACTACCCAGCCATTTGCAACAGCATGTATGGACCTTGAGGGTATTATGCTAAGTGAAATAACAAAGACAAAGAAAGACAAATACCATATGATTTCACTCATATGTGGAATATAAAAACATAAAAATAACTAAATGAGCAAAACAAAACAAACAAAAACAAACACCTAGATACAGAGAACAAAGCAGTGATTACCAAAAGGGAAGGTCAGCAGGGAGGGCAAAAAGCAGAAAGAGGATCATATTTATAGTGGTAGATGAAAAGCAAATTTTTGGTGGTGAGAATGCTGTGGGGTATACAAAAGTAGAACTATAATTTGTACCCATGAAACTTATTTGATGTTATAAACCAATGTTACCTCAATGAAAATAAATTAAAATATATGTATTAAAATACAAAAGAAAATAAATAATTATTTTAAATGCATTGTACTAAATGCTCCAACAAAAAGATACAGAGTGGCTGAATGGAAAAGAAAAAATAAGACCCATATATATGCTGTCTACAGGAGGCTGACATCAGATCTAAAGACAAAAACTGAAAGTGAGGGGATGGAAAAAGATATTCCATGCAAAAGGAAATCAAAAGAAAGCCAGGGTAGCAATACTTATATCAGACCAAGCAGATGTAAAAATAGAGACTGTTACAAGAGACAAATAAGGACATTACTTATTAATCAAGGAATAAATCCAGGAGGAAGACATAACAAATATAAATATATGTGCATCTAACATAGGAGCACCTAAATACATAAAACAAATATAAACAGGCAATGAGAGAAATCAACAGTAACACAATAATAGTAGAGAACTTTAACACCCAACTTAACATCAATGGACAGATCCTCCATCTAGAAAATCAATAAGGAAATACTGTCCTTAAATGACACATTAGTTCAGAAGGACTCTACGTGTATGGAGAGAGAAAGAGAGAGAGAGAGAGACATAGAAAGAGAGAGAAAGAATATTCCATCCAAAAACAACAGAATACACATTTTTTTTCAACTGCACATGGAACATTCTCCAGGATGTATAACATGCTATGCTACAAAGCAAGTATTGGTAAGTTGAAGAAACTTGAAAACATTTGAAACATATTTTCCAACCACAGAGCTATGAGATCAACTAGAGACTAGAAATCAACTACAAGGAAAAAAAATAATAAAACAGCAAAAACTACAAACACGTGGAGAGTAAACAATATGCTAATAAACAACAAATAGATAACTGAAGAACAGAGAGGAAATCAAATGGTACTTGGAGACAAATGAAAATGAAAACACAATGATACAAAATCAGTGGGATTCAGCAAAAGCAGTATTAAGAGGGTACTTTATAGCTATACAAGCTTACTTCAGGAAACAAGAGAAATCTCAAACAAAAAAACCTAACCTTACACCTAAAGAAGCTAGAAAATGAAGAACAAACAAAACCCAATATGAATACAAGGAAAGAAATCATAAAAATCAGAGCAGAAATAAATGAAATAGACACTAAATAATAATAGAAAAGATCAAAGACACTAAGAGCTTGTTATTTGAAAAATAAAAACTTGATAAATATTTAGCCAGACTCATTAAGAAAAAATGAGAGAGGACCCAAATTATTAAAATTAGAAATGAAAAAGTAGTACAATTGACACCACAGAAATACAAATGATCCTAGGAGACTACTATGAATAACTATATGCCAATAAAATGGACAATGTAGAAGAAATGGACAAATTCCTAGAAATGTATAATCTTCTGAGACTAAATGAGGAAGAAATTGAAACCATGAAAAGACCAATTATCAGTAATGGAATTGAGTCAGAAATTTTTTAATTCCCAACAAGCAAAAATCCACTACCTAATGGCTTCACAAGTGAATTCTATGAAGCATTTAGAAAAGAGTGAACACCTATCCTTCTCAAAATATTCCAAAAAATTGCAGAGGAAGGAATGCTTCTGAACTCATTCTACAAGGCCTGCATTATCCTGATACCAAAACCGACAAAGATATCACAGAAAAGGCAATTACAGGTCAATATCCCCAATGAACATAGAGTTTAAAATTCTAAACAAATTATTAGCAAACCTTATCCAATAATAATTTAAAAGGATCATACACCATGATCAAGTGGATTTCATCCTAGTGATGCAGAGTGGTTCAATATGAATAAAGTGATCAATGAGATATATTTTAACCAACTGAAGAATAAAAAAACATATGATCACCTCAATAGATGTGGAAAAAGATTTTGATAAAATTCAACATCCAAGGGGGAGGAGTCAAGATGGTGACATAGGAGGATGCGGAATTCATATCTCCTTAAAAGTACATCAGGAATACATCTACAGGGCTTCCCTGGTGGCACAGTGGTTGAGAGTCCGCCTGCCGATGCAGAGGACACGGGTTCACGCCCTGGTCTGGGAAGATCCCAAATGTCGCAGAGCGGCTGGGCCCATGAGCCATGGCCACTGAGCCTGCACGTCTGGAGTCTGTTCTCTGCAAGGGGGGAGGCCACAACAGTGAGAAGCCCATGTACCACAATAAAAAAAAGAATACATCTACAAAGTGAACAATTCTCACAGAGAACCTGCTGAACATTAATGGAAGACTTCAGACACTTAAAAGGAAAAGAAAAATCCCCTGAGAAGCAGGTAGGATGAAAGAAAGAAAGAGAAAAAGAAAAGAGGGATCAGAAAGAGACAAGCAGCCCTTGTGGGAAGCTGAAGGTATCAATTTTGACACCAAGACATGGCTCCACCCAACTGCCTGCAGTCTCCAGTGCTGGACACCTCATGCCAAACATCCAGCAAGACAGGAACAAAGCCCCACCCATCAGCAGACTGGCTGCCAAAGTCATACTGAGCTCACAGATAGCCCAAAAAACATCATCTGATGAGGCCCTGCCCCTGCAAGGGAAAGACAGCTCCACCCACCAGAGCACAGGCACCAATCCCTCTCACCAGCAAGCCTACACAAGTCCCTGGACAAATCTCACCCACCAGGGGTCAGAAAACAGAAGCAAGAGGAACTACAACCCTGCAGCATGTGGAAAGGAGACCATGAACAGAGCAATGCAGACAAAGTGAGATGACAGAGAAATATGTTGCAGATGAAGGAGCAAGGCAAAAAGCCACAAGTCCAAATAAATGAAGGGGAAATAGGCAATCTACCTGAAAAAGTATTTAGAGTAATGATAGTAAAGATGATCAAATATCTTGGAAATAGAATGGAGGCATGAATAGAGATGATACAAGAAATGCTTAAAAAGGACCTAGAAGAACTAGAGGATAAATAATCAGTGATGAACAACACAATAAGAGAAATGAAAAATACACTAGAAGGAATTAATAGCAGAATAACTGAGGCAGAAAAGTGGATGGATATGTGAGCTGGAAGATTTCTGGTGGAAATAACTGCCACAGAGCAGAATAAAGAAAAGAGACTGAAAAGAAATGAAGACAGTCTCAGAGACCTCTGGGAAAGCATTAAACATACCAACATTCAAATTACAGGGGTCTCAGAAGAAGAGAAAGAGAAAGTTTTGAGAAAATACTTGAAGAGATTATAGTCAAAAACTACCCTAACATGAGAAAGGAAATATTCTCCCAGGTCCAGGAAGAGCAGAGAGTCCCATACAGGATAAGCCCAAGGAGAAACATGGCAAGACACACATTAATGAAACTAACAAAAATTAAATACAAAGAAAAAATATTAAAAGCAACAAGGGACAAACTACAAATAACATTCAAGGGAATCCCCATAAGATATAAGCTGATTTTTCAGCAGAAAATTTGCAGGCCAGAAAGGAGGGGCAGGATATGTTTAAAGTAACAAAAGGGAAAAACCTACAACTGAGATTACTCTACCCAGCAAGGATCTCATTCAGATTTGATAGAGAAATAAAAAACTTTACAGACAAGCAAAAGCTAAGAGAACTCAACAAACCAGCTTTACAACAAATGTTAAAGGAAGTTATCTAGGAGGGAAACACAAGAGGAGTAAAAGACCTAAAAACAAACAAAAACAATTAAGGAAATGGTAAAAAGAGCACATATTTCAATAATTACCTTAAATGTAAATGGATTAAATGCCACAATCAAAAAGCTCAGACTGGGTGAATGGATACAAAAACAAGACACGTGTATATGCTGCCTACAAGAGACCCACTTCAGACCAAGGGACACATACAGACTGAAACTGAGAAGATGGAAGAAGATATTCCATGCAAATGGAAATCAAAAGAAAGCTAGAGTAGCAGTACTCACATCAGAAACAATAGACTTTAAAATAAAGACTATTACAAAAGACAAGGAAGGACACCACATGATGTTCAAGGGATTGATCCAAGAGGAAGATATAACAATTGTAAATACTTATGCACCCAACAGAGGAGAACCTCAGTACATAAGGCAAATGGTAACAGCCATAAAGGGGAAATTGACAGTGACACAATAATAGTGGGGGACATTAACACCACATTTACATCAATGGGCATATCATGAAGACAGAAAATTAATAAGGAAACACAAGTCTTAAATGACACATTAGACCAGAAAGACTTAATTCATATTTATAGGACATTCCACCTGAAAGCAGAAGAACACATTTTCTTCTCAAGTGCACATGAAACATTTTCCAGGATAGATCATATTTTGAGTCACAAATCAAGGCTCACTAAATTTAAGAAAGTTGAAACCATATCAAGCATATTTTCCAACCACACTTCAATGAGATTAGAAATCAGTTACAGGAAAAAAAGAAAACTGTAAAAATCACAAGCACATGGAAGTTAAACAATATGCTACTAAATAACCAAGAGATCACTGGAGAAATCAAAGAGGAAATAAAAAGAATCCTAGAAAGAAATGACAATGAAAACACTATGATCCAAAACCTATGGGATGCAGCAAAAACAGTTCTAAGAGGGAAGTTCATAGCAATAAAATCCTACCTCAAGAAACAAGAAAAATCCCAAATAAACAACCTAAACTTACACCTAAAGCAACTAGGGAAAAAGAAAAAAACAAAACAAAACAAAGCAAAACAAAACAAACAAATAAACAAAAAAACAAAAAAAATAGTAGAAAGAAAGAAACCATAAAGATCAGAGCAAAAATAAATGAAATAGAAACTATGAAAACAATGGTGAATATCAAGGAAACTAATAGCTGGTTGTTTGAGATGATAAACAAAATTGTTAAAACTTTAACCAACACATAATGAAAAAAAAGGGAGGGAGAGGACTCAAGTCAACAAAATAAGAAATGAAAAAGAAGTTACAATGGACACCACAGAAATACAAAGGTTCATGAGAGACTACTACAAGCAAATATAAGCCAAAAAAAAGGGACAACCTGGAAGAAATGGAACCATGCTTAGAAAAGTACAGCCTTCCAAGACAGAAACAGGAAGGAAGAAATAGAAAATATGAAGAGACAAAACACAAGTAATGAAATTGAAACTGTGATTTTAAATCTTCCAACAAACAAAAGTCCATGACCAGATGGTTTCACAGGTGAATTCTATCAAACAATTAGAGAAGAGCTAACACCTATCCTTCTCAAACTCTTCCAAAAAACTGCAGAGGGAGGAAAATATTCCAGCTCATTCTACAAGGCCACGATCACCTTGATACCAAAACCAGACAAAGATATCACAAAAAACAAACTTACAGGTCAATAACTCTGATGAACACAGATGCAAAAATTCTCAACCTAATATTAGCAAACTGAATCCCAACAACGCATTAAAAGGATCATACACTATGATCAAGTAGGATTTATCCCAGAGATGCAAGGATTCTACAATATATGCAAATCAATCAATGTGATACAACATATTAATAAATTGAAGAATAAAAACCAAATGATCATCTCAATAGATGCAGAAAAACCGTTTGACAAAATTGAACACCACTTATGGTAAAAACTGTCCAGAAAGTGGGCATAGAGGGAACTTACCTCAACATAATTAAGACCATAAATGACAAACCCACAGTAAACATCATTCTCAATGCTGAAAAACTGAAACCATGTCCTCTAATGTTAGGAACAAGACAAGGGTGTCCACTCTCAGCACTATTATTCAACATAGCCTTGGAAGTCCTAGCCAAAGAAGTCACTGAAGAAGAAGAAATAAAAGAATCCAAACTGGAAAAGAAGAAGTAAAACTGTCACTCTGCAGATAACATGATACTATACATAAAAAATCCTAAAGATGCCACCAGAAAACTACCAGAGCTAATCAATGCATTTTGTAAAGTTGCGGGATACAAAATTAATACACAGAAATATCTTACATCCTTATACACTAACAACAAAATATCAGAAAGAGAAATTAAGGAAGCAATGTCGTTTACCATTGCAATAAAAATAATAAAATACCTAAAAAATAAAACTACCTATGTAGGCAAAAATACTGTAGGTATATAACTATAAGATACTGATGAAAGACATCAAAGAAGACACAAACAGAGAGAGATATACTATGTTCTTGGATTGGAAGAATCAATATTGTCAAAATGACTATACTACCCAAGGTGATCTACAGATCCAATACAATCCCTATCAAATTACCAAGGGCATTTTTCACAGAATTACAGCAAAAAAATTACAATTTTTATGAAAATACAAAAGACTCCGAATAGACAAGGGAATATCGAGAAAAAATATGGAGTTAGAGGAATCAGGTCCCCTGACTTCAGGCTATACTACAAAGCTACAGTAATCAAGACAGTAATGGCACAAAAACAGAAATATAGATCTATGGAAGAGGATAGAATGACCAGAGATAAACCCATAGACCTATGTTCACCTAATCTATGACAAAGGAGGCAAGAATGTACAATGGAGAAAAGACTGTCTCTTTAATAAGTGGTACTGGGAAAACTGGACAGCTACATGTAAAAGAATGAAGGTAGAACACTCCATAGCACTATACATAACACTATACACAAATCTGTCAAAACGGATTAAAGACCCAAATGTAAGGCCTGATACTATAAAACTCTTAGAAGAAAACTTAAGTAGAACACTCTTTGACATAAATCAGAGCAAGATCTTTTTTGACCCACCTCCTAGAGTAATGAAAATAAAAACAAAAATAAATAAAGTGGACCTAATTAAACTTAAAACCTTTTACACAGCAAAGGAAACCATATGATGAAAATATAACCCCTCAGAATGGGAGAAATAATTTGGAAATGAAGGGACTGACAAGGAATTAATCTCCAGAATATACAAACAACTCATGAAGCTCAATATCAAAAATCAAAGAACTGAATCAAAAAATGGGCAGAAGACATAAATTGGCATTTCTCTAAGGAAGACATACAGGTGGCCAACAAACACATGAAGTGATGCTCAATATCACTGATTATTAGAGAAATTCAAATCAAAACTACAATGAGGTATCACCTCACACTAGTCAGAATAGCCATCATGAAAATATCTACAAACAATAAATATTGGAGAGGGTGTGGAGAAAAGGGAACCCTCTTATGCTGTTGTTGGGAATGTAAATTGATAGAGCCACTATGGAAAACAGTATGGAGTTTCCTTAGAAAACTAAAAATAGAACTACCATATGACAAAACAATACCACTACTGGGCATATACTCAGCAAAAACCATAATTCAAAAAGATACATGCACCCCAATGTTCATTGCAACACTATTTACTATAGCCAGGATGTGAAAGCAACCTAAATGTCCATTAACAGAGGAGTAGACAAAGAAGACATGGAACATATACACAGCGGAATAATACTCAGCCATAAAAAGGAATGAAATTTTGTCATTTGCAGAGACATGGATAGACCAAGAGACTGTCATACAGAGTGAAGTTAAGTCAGGAAGAGAAAAACACATATCGTATATTAACAAATATATGTGGACTTTAGAAACATTTTATATATGACCTTATTTGCAAAGTAGAAATAGAGACACAGACATAGAGAACCAACATATGGATAACAAGAGGGAAGGGGTGGGAGAGGTGAATTGAGAGATTGTGATGGACATATATACACTACTATGTATAAAATAGATAACTAAGGAGAACCTACATTTATAGCACAAAGAACTCTATTCTGTGCTCTCTGGTGAATTAAATGTGAAGAAAATCCATAAAAGAGGAGATATATGTATATGTATTGCTGATTCACTTTGCTGTACAGCAAAAACTGACACAGCAGTGTAAAGCAACTATACTCCAATAAAAAAAAAATTGAAAAAAATTCAGATTCTATTTATGATAAAAGCTCTCCAAAAAGTGGATTTAGAGGGAATATATCTCAACATAATAACAGCCACAATCCCACAGCTAACTTCATACTCAATGATGAAAAGCTAAAATCTTTTCCTCTAAGGTCAGGAACAAGAAAAGTTCGTCCACTCTTGCCACTTTTATTCAACACAGTACTGGAAGTCCTAGCCACAGCAATCAGAGAAGAAAAAAATAAAACGAATCCAATGTGAAAGGAAAGAAGTACAACTGTCACTGATTGCAGATAATATGAGAGTATACATAGAAAATCCTCAAGATGCCATAAGAGCTCATCAGTGAACATGGCAAAGTTGCAAGATACAAAATTAATGTACAGAAATCTGTTGCATTTCTTTACACTAACAACATACTATAAGAAATAAAATTAAGGAAACAATCCCATTTACATTTTCATCAAAAAGAATAAAATACCAAGGAATAAATCTAATTAAGGAGGTAAAAGAACTGTACTCAGGAAAATGTAAGACACTGAAGAAAGAAGATGACACAAACAGATGGAAAGATACACCATGTTAATGTATTGGAAGAGTTAATATTATTAAAATGATGATACCATCCACACAATCTACAGATTCAATGAAACCTCTATCAAAATATCAAGGGTATTTTTAACAGACCTTGAACCAACAATTTTAACATTTGTATGGGAACACAAAAGAACCCAAATAGCCAAAACAATCTTCAGAAAGAATAGAGCTGGAGGAATCACACTCTGTGACATCGGACCATACAACAAAGCTACAGTAATCAAAGGATTGTGGTACTGGCACAAAAACAGACACAACAATAAATGGAATACAGGTTTTTTAAAAATTCCTCTTTGATTTCTTCAGTAATCACTTCGTAATTAAGTCATGTATTGTTTAGCCTCCATGTGTTTTTATTATTTACAGATATTTTCCAGTAATTGATATCTAATCTCAAAACGTTGTGGTCAGAAAAGATGCTTGATACAATTTCAAACTTCTTAAATTTACCAAGGCTTGATTTGTGACCCAAGATTTAATCTATCCTGGAGAATGTTCCATGAGCACTTGAGAAAAATGTGTATTCTGTTGTTTTTGGATGGAATGTCCTATAAATATCAATTAAGTCCATCTTGTTTAATGTATCATTTAAAGCTTGTGTTTCCTTATTTCCTTTCATTTTGGATGATCTGTCTATTGGTGAAAGTGGAGTGTTAAAGTCCCCTACTATGAATGTGTTACTGTCGATTTTCCCTTTTATGGCTGTTATTATTTGCCTTATGTATTGAGGTGCTCCTATGTTGGGTGCATAAATATTACAATTGTTATATCTTCTTCTTGGATCGATCCCTTGATCATTATGTAGTGTCCAATGACAATGGAGACATGATGACCCAAAACCTATGGGATCCAGCAAAAGCAGTTCTAAGAGGGAAGTTTATAGCAACATAATCTTACCTTAAGAAACAGGAAACATCACAAATAAACAACATAACCATGCACCTAAAGCAATTAGAGAAAGAAGAAGAACAACAACAAGAAAAAAAAACAAAGTTAGAAGAAGGAAAGAAATAATAAAGATCAGATCAGAAATAAATGAAAAAAATGAAGGAAACATAGCAAAGATCAATAAAACTAAAAGCTGTTTCTTTGAGAAGATAAACAAAATTGATAAACCATTGGACAGACTCATCAAGACAAAAAGGGAGAAGACTCAAATCAATAGAATTAGAAATGAAAAAGGAGAAGTAACAACTGACACTTCAGAAAAACAATAGATCATGACAGATTACTACAAGCAAATCTATGCCAAAAAAAATGAACAACCTGGAAGAAGTGAAGAAATTCTTAGAAATGCACAACCTGCCAAGACTGAACCAGGAAGAAATAGGAAATATGAACAGACCAATCACAAGCACTGAAATTGATACTGGGATTAAAAATCTTCCAATAAACAAAAGCCCAGACCAGATGGCTTCACAAGCGAATTCTAACAAACATTTAGAGAAGAGCTAACCCCTATCCTTCTCAAACTCTTCCAAAACATAGCAAAGAGAAGAACACTTCCGAAATCATTCTATGAGGCCACAATCACCATGATACCAAAACCAGACAAAGATGTTACAAAGAAAGAAAACTACAGGCCAAAATCACTGATGAACATAAATGCAAAAATCTTCAACAAAGTACTAGCAAACAGAATCCAACAGCACATTAAAAGGATCATACACCATGATCAAGTGGGGTTTATCCCAATAATGCAAGGATTCTTCAATATATGCAAATTAATCAATGTGATACACTATATTAACAAATGAAGGAGAAAAAACATACCATCATCTCAATAGATGCAGAGAAAGCTTTTAGCAAAATTCAACACCGCTTTATGATAAAAACCCTGCAAAAAGTAGGCATAGAGGGAACTTTACTCAACATAATAAAGGCCATATATGACAAATCCACAGCTTACATCACCCTCAATGGTGAAAAACTGAAACCATTTCCACTAAGATCAGGAATGAGACAAGGTTGCCCACTCTCACCAGTCTTATTCAACATAGTTTGGAAGTTTTAGCCAGAGCAATCAGGGAAGAAAAAGAAATAAAAGGAATCCAAATCGGAAAAGAAGAAGTAAAGATGCCATTGTTTGTAGATGACATTATACTATACATAGAGAATCCCAAAGATGCTACCAGAAAACAACTAGAGCTAATCAATGAATTTGGTAAAGTAGCATGATACAAAATTAATTCACAGAACTCTCTGGCATTTCTATACACTAATGATGAAAAATCTGAAAATGAAATTAAGAAAACATGCCAATTTACCATTGCAAGAAAAGGAATAAACCTACCTAAGGAGACAAAGATCTGTATGCAGAAAATTATGAGACACTGATGAAATAAATTAAATATGATACAAATAGATGGAGAGATATGTACCGTGTTCTTGGATTGGAAGAATCAACATTGTGGAAATGACTCTACTACCCAAAACAATCTACAGATTCAATGCAATCACTATCAAACTACCACTGGCATATTTCACAGAAGCAGAACAAAAAAATTCACAATTTGTATGGAAACTCAAAAGACCCTGAATCGCCAAAGCAATCTTGAGAACGAAAAATGGAGCTGGAGGAATCAGGCTTCCTGACTTCAGACTATACTACAAAGCTACAGTAAACAAGACAGTATGGTTCTGGAGCAAAAAAGAAATATAGATCAATGGAACAGGATAGAAAGCCCAGAGATAAACCCATGCACATATGGTCACCTTATATTTGATAAAGGAGGCAAGGATATACAGTGGAAAAAAGACAGACTCTTCAATAAATGGTGCTGGGAAACTGGACAGGCACATGTAAAAGTATGAGATTACAACCCTCCTTAACATCAGAAAAAAAATAAGCTCAAAATGGATTAAAGATCTAAATGTAAGGCCAGAAACTATCAAACTCTTAGAGGAATACATAGGCAGAACACTCTATGACATAAATCACAGCAAGATCCTTTTTGACCCACCTCCTAGATAAATGGAAATAAAAACAAAAATAAACAAATGGGACCTATTGACACTTAAAAGCTTTTGCACAGCAAAGGAAACCATAAACAAGACCAAAAGACAACCCTCAGAATGGGAGAAAATATTTGCAAATGAAGCAACTGACAAAGGATTGATCTCCAAAATTTACAATCAGCTCATGCAGCTCAATAACAAAAAAGCGAACAACCCAATCCATAAATGGACAGAAGACCTAAATAGACATTTCTTCCCAGAAGATGTACAGATTGCCAGCAAACACATGAAAGAATGCTCAACATCATTAATCATTAGAGAAATGCAAATCAAAACTACAATGAGATATCATCTCACACCACTCAGAATGGCCATCATCAAAAAATCTACAAGCAGTAAATGCTGGAGAGGGTGTGGAGAAAAGGGAACACTCTTGCACTTTTGGTGGGAATGTGAATTGGTACAGCCACTATGGAGAACAGTATGGAGGTTCCTTAAAAACCTCCAAATAGAACTACCATACGACCCAGCAATACCACTACTGGGCATATACCCTGAGAAAACCATAATTCAAAAATATTCATGTACCAAAATATTCATTTCAGCTCCATTTACTATAGCCAGGTTATGGAATCAACCAAAGTGTCCATCATTGGATGAATGAATAAAGAAGATGTGGCACATATATACAATGAAATATTACTGAGCCATAAAAGGAAATGAAGTTGAGATATTAGTAGTGATTTGGAGGGACCTAGAGACTGTCATACAGAGTGAAGTAAATCAGTAAATGAAAAAGCAATTCCATATTTTAAGACATATATATGGTATCTAAAAAAAAAAAGGTCATGAAGAATCTAGGTGTAAGATGGGAATAAAGACACAGAGCCACTAGAGAATGGACTTGAGGATATGGGGAGGGGGAAGGCTAAGCTTTGACAAAGTGAGAGAGTGGCATGGACATATATACACTACCAAACATAAAATAGATAGCTCGTGGGAAGCAGCCGCGTAGCACTGGGAAATCAGCTAGGTGGTTTGTGACCACCTAGAGGGGTGGGATAGGGAGGGTGGGAGGGAGGGAGATGCAAGAGGTAAGACATATGGGAACATATGTATATGTATAGCTGGTTCACTTTGTTATAAAGCACAAACTAACACACCATTGTAAAGCAATTATACTCCAATAAAGATGTTAAATATATATATATATATATATATATATATATATATATATAAAAGACTAAAGAAAGAAAGAAAGAAAGAAAGAAAGAAAGAAAAATAAATGGAACATAATAGAAAGCCCATGTATAAACCTATCCACTTAAGGTTAATTAATCTATGACAAAGGATTGAAGTATATAAAATGGAGAAAAGACAGTCTCTTCAGTATGTGGTGCTTGGTAAATTGAACAGCCACATGTAAAAGAATGAAATTAGAACATTCCCTACCACCATATACAAAAATTAACTCAAAATGGATTAAATACCTAAATGTAATACTGTAAACTGTAAATATCCTAGAAGAAATTATAGACAGAACACTCTTTGAAATAAATTGTACCAATATATTTTCCAATCTTTTTCCTAAAGCAAAGGAAATAACAGCAAAAATGAACAAATGGGACATAATTAAACTTAAAAGCTTTTACATAGCAAAGTAAACCATAGACTAAATGAAAAGACAACCTACTGAATGGGAGAAGATAGTTCTATATATGACCAAGAAGGAATTAATATCTGGATATATACACAGTTAATGAAACTCAACCGAATAAAGAAAAAAATAAAAAATTAAAAAATTGACAGATGTCCTGAATAGACATTTTTCCAAAGAAGACATACAGATGGCCAATGGGCACATTGAAAGATGCTTTACTTTTTAACCAGCAGATAAGTGTAAGTTAAAATCCCACAGAGAAATCACCTTACACCTGTCAGAATGGCTATCATCAAAAAGAACACAAATATCAAATGTTGGTGAGAATGTGGAGAAAAGGGAATCTTCATACACTGTTGGTAGGAATGTAAATTGGTGCAATCACTGTGGAAAACATTATGAAGGTTTCTCATGAAACTAAAAATAGAACTACCATATGGCCCAGCTATTCATTCCAGTCCTGGGTATGCATGAGAAAAACCAAAAACACTGATTGGAAAAGATACATGCATCTCACTGTTCACAGCAGCATTATTTTCAATTGCAAAGATATGTAAGTAACCTAACTGTTACATATGCAACAATATGACTGGACTTGGAGTGTGCTGTGCTTAGTGAAATAAATCAGAGGAAGATGATTACTATATGATATCACTTATATGTAGAATCTAATAAATAAAACAAACTAGTGAATCTATAAAAAAGGAACAAATGCAAAAATATAGAGAACAAACTAGTTGTTACTAGTGGGGAGAGAGAAGGGGCAAGGGGCAAGATAAGGATAGGGGATTAATAGTTACAAACTACTATGTATAACATAAGCTATGAGGATGTGTTGTATAACACAGGAAATAAAGCCAACATTTCATAATAATTATAAAGGGAATGTAACTGTTGGAAGTTGTGAATCACTATGTTATATACCTGAAATTTAAATAATATTTTACATCAACTATACCTCAATAAAACAAACAGAAAACAACACACACACACAGAAAGAAACTGTTTCCTAATACAAAGTGAAAAAGATTTACTTCTGGGCTTCCCTGGTGGCTCAGTGGTTGAGAGTCCACCTGCTGAAGCAGGGGACACGGGTTCGCGGAGCGGATAGGCCCATGAGCCATGGCCACTGAGCCTGCGTGTCCGGAGCCTGTGCTCTGCAATGGGAGAGGCCACAACAGTGAGAGGGCTGCGTACTGCAAAAAGAAAAAAAAAAAGATTTACTTCTATGTTTTGTTATAAGAGTTTTATAATTTTAGCTCTTACGTGTAAGTATTTAATCCATTTTAAAATAATTTTTGTATTTGTTATAAGGAATAGGTTCAACTGTGTTCTTTTGAATGTAGATATTCAATTGTCCCAGCATCATTATTTTGAAAATACTGTTTTTCCTCTATTGAATTGTCTTGTCACGCTGTTTGAAAATAAATTGACCACAAATTTGTAGGATTATTTCTATTCTCAATACTAATCTGTCGATCTATATATGTATCATGCCTGCATCGCACATTCTTTATTACTATAGGCATGTATTAAGTTTTGAAATCATAAAGTATGAGACTTTCACCTTGTTATTCTTTTTCAAGATTGTTTTAGATTCATTTTAGGATAAGCTTAACAATTTATTAAAAAGGAATTTTGATAAGTATTGTGTTGAATTTGTAGATTAATTTTGGGAGTATTGCCCTCTTGACAGTATTACATTTTGCAATTTAAGATCATGGAATATTTTTCCACTTATTTAGGTATTAATTTCTTTCAATGACTTTTTTTTTAGTTTTTGGGGTACAAATCTCACAATTGTTTTGCTTAATATATATCTAAATATTTCTTCTTCTTGATGATCTATGAATTGTTTTCTAATTGTTTTCAGGTTTTTCATTGCTAGTGTATAGAAAGAAAATTAAAATTTGCACATATGTATTGTATTCCACAACTGGGCTGAATATCTTATTTACTCTAATAAATTCTTTTTTATTCTTTGGGATTTTCTACATACAAGATAACGTTATCCACAAGGAGAGAGATTTTTACTTATTCTTGTCCTATATGGATGACTTTCATTTCTTTTCTTTTCTTTTCTTTTATTTATTTATTTATTTTGCTTGCTTAATTACCCTGCTTAGAGCCTCTAGTACAATGTTTTGCTGTTGATGGGTTTTTCAGTTTTACTGAGGTATAATTGACAAATGAAATTGTAATATATTTAAATGTACAATGTGATGATTCAATATATGGATACATTGTGAAAGGATTACCCACATTGAGATCAAGATATTCACCTCACATATTTTTTTAGTGACAACGTTTAAGTTCTACATTTTTATCAAATTTAAACTTAGTTTGATCAAGTATAACTGTCATGTTATATATTAGCTACTCAGATTGTATTAATCTTATAACTGAAAGTTTGGAAATTTTTACTAAACTCTTCTAATTTCCACCACTCTCCAGCCCCAGCATCCACTTTTCTACTGTCTCTTTCTA
Organism: Mesoplodon bidens; assembly: GCF_964165515.1. NCBI lineage: Eukaryota > Metazoa > Chordata > Mammalia > Artiodactyla > Ziphiidae > Mesoplodon > Mesoplodon bidens. Next base: position 75,337,256 of record NC_138163.1, read on the forward strand.
TGAGTTTGACTTTTTTATAGATTTAACATAAAATAATACCATGCATTATTTGACTCAGTGTAATGCCTCCACTTTTCATCCATGTTGTTTCAAATGGCAAGATTTCCCTCTTTTTTTATATTTTATTGAAGAATAGTTGATTTACAATGTTGTGTTAATAAGATCTCTCTCTTTTAAAGAATGAATAATATTCTACTGTGCATATATGCCACATTTTCTTTATCCATTCATTCATTGACAGACAGGTTGCTTCCATACTTTGGATAGGGTGAATATGCTGCAATGAATATGATAGTACACTTCAAAATAATGATTTTGATTCCTTTGTATATACCCAGAGGTGTGACTGCTAGATCATATGGTTCTATTTTTAAGTTTCTGAGGAACCTCCATACTGTTTTCCATAATGGCTGCACCAATTTACATTCCTTTTGTGGGACTTTTTTGATAGTAACCATTTTAAGAGGTGTAAAGTAATATTTCATTGTGGTTTTGATTTGCATGTTCCTGATCACTAGTGAAGTTGAGCACCTTTTCATATATCTGCTGACCATCTGTACACCTTCTTTGGAGAAATGACAATTCAGGTATTATGTCCATTTTAAAATTGGGTTCTTTTCTTTACCACTGCTGTGCATAGGAGTTGCTATATATTTTGGATATTAACCCCTTACCGGATATATGATTTCTCAATATTTTCTCCCATTCCACAGATTGCCATTATATTTTTAATTGTTTCCTTTCACTTATAGAAGCCCTTTGTTTTATACAGTCCCACTTGTTAATTTTTGCTTTCATTACCTGTGCTTTTGATGTCATATCTAAAAAATCTTTGCCAAGTTCAGTGTCTAAAAGCTTCTCTATGTTTTCTCCTAAGAGTTTTAGTGTCTCAGTCCTTACAATTGTCTTTATGCCATTTTGAGTTGATTTTTTTCTGTATGGTATAAGGGTCCAATTTCATTAGTTTGCATGTGGATATCCAGTTTTCCCCAACACTGTTTAAAGAAGAGACTATTTTTCCCCACTGTTATTCTCGGCACCCTTGCCAAAATCAGTTAACCATATATGCATGGCTTTATTTCTGGTCTGTCTATGCTGTTCCTTTTGCATATATATCTGTTTTTAGGCCAACATCATACTCTTTTGATTACTGTGTCTTTTTATTATATTTTGATATCAGCAGATTGATACCTTTAGCTTTGCTTTTCTTGCACAAGATTGTGTTGGCTATCCGTGGTCTTTTGTGGCTCCAAATGGATTTTAGAATTATTTTTCTTAACTGTAATTGAAATTTTAAAAGGGATTGGATTAAATCTGGAGACTTGTTTTGAGTATTACAGACAATATAACAATATTATTTTTTCCAGACCACAAATAAAGGATGCACTTCGATTTATTTGTGTCTTCTTTAATTTATTTTATTTTTTATATTAGTTTTGCATCCTGCAACATTACTGAATTTGTGGCTTAGTTCATAAAGTTTTTTTTTTTTGTTTTTTTTTTTTTTTTTTTTTTTTTGCAGTACATGGGCCTCTCACTGATGTGTGGCCTCTCCCATTGTGGAGCACAGGCTCAGCGGCCATGGCACATGGGCCCAGCCGCTCCACTACATGTAGGATCTTCCCGGACTCGGGCACAAACCTGTGCCCCCTGCATCAGCAGGCAGACTCTCAACCACTGCATCACCAGGGAAGCCCCATAAAGGTTGTTTTTTGGTGGAGTTTTTAGGATTTTCCACTATATGATCATGTAGTGGGTAAGCAGAGATAATTTTGTATCTTCCTTTTCAATTTGGATGTCTTTATTTTTCTTACTTAATTGCTCTAATAGAACTTCCATAACTATGTTGAATAAAAGTAACAAGAGTGGGCATCCTTGAGTTTTAATGGACCTTAGAGGAAAAGCTTCCAGCTTTTCATCATTGAGTATGATGTTAGATGTGGGCTTTGAGAAATAGTCTTTATTGTTCTGAGGTAGGTTCCTTCTATATCTAATTTGTTGAGAGTTTTTTTTTTTATTAAATTTTGTTGGATTTGGTCAAATGTTCTTTATACATCTATTGAGATGATTATGTAATTTTTATCTTTCATTATGTTAATGTGGTGTATACCACTGACTGATTCCTTTATATTGAAAATACCTTGCATCCCAGGGATAATCCTACTTGATCATGGTGTATGAACTTTTAAATGTGCTGTTGAATGTGGTTTGCTAGGGTTTCATTAGTGACTGCAGCTATGTTTATCAGGAATATTGTCCTGTAGGTTATTTTTCCTTTGTTGCTTTTTTCTGGCTTTGGTATCAAGGTGATACTGGCCTCATAGAATGTTTGAAAGGCTTCTCTCTTCTTCAGTTTCTCAAAGAGTTTGAGAAAGCTTGGCATTGCTGCTTCTTTAAATGTTTGGTAAAATTCACCAACAAAGCCATCTGACCCTGTGCTTTTTTATTGGGAGGTTTTTTTTATTAATGCTTCAATATCCTTATTAATTATTTGTCTGTTCAGGTTTTCTATTTCTTATTGATTCAGTCTTGGTAGGTTGTATGTTTCTAGGAATTTATCAATTTCTTATAAATTGTTTGATTTCTTGGGGTATAATTGTGTACCATAGTCCCTAATGTTCCTTCTTATTTTTGTGATATCAGTTATGTCTCATATTTCATTTCTGAATTCATTTATTTGAGTCATTTTTTCTTATTCTAGCTATGGAATTTTGAAATTGTGTTTGTCTTTTAAAAAAACTGTTAGTTTTGTCAATTTATCTATTTTTCTATAATATTTTATATTTCATTTATTTCTACTTTCATCCTTATCATTCCCTTCCTTCTTTTGATTTAGGTCATAGTTTGTTCCTTTTCTTAGTTTCTTGGGGTATAAATTTAGGTTGTTTATTTGAAACCTCTATTCTTTTTTAACATAGACATTCAACATTATAAACTTTCCTTTTAGCACTGTTTTTGCTGAATCTCATAAGTTTTACCATGTTGTGTTACCATTTTCATTTATCGTGATATATTATCTAACTTCCCTTTTGATTTCTTCTTTGATGAAATGGTTTTATGAGTGTGTTGTCTAATTTCCAATTCTTTGGGAATTTTCCCATTTCTATTATTGATTTCTAGATTTATTGCACTGCGATTGGAAAACATATTTGAAATGATTTCCTTTTAAGATTATTTGTTAAGACTTGTTTTGTGTCCTAGCATGTGATCTATACTGGAGAATGTTCCATAGAAGAATGAATATTCTGCTGCTGCTGGTTGGAATGTTCTGTATATTTCTTTAGGTTCATTTGGTTTATAGTGTTGTTGACTTCTGCTCTTTTCTTACTTTCTGTTTGGATGATGTATTCATTACTGATAATGGGGTATTGAAGTCTCCAAATTTTATTGTACTGATGCCTTCAGATATGTCAATGTTTGTTTTATATATATTAGGTGCTTTGATGTTGAAAGCATATCTGTTAAATTCGTCCTATTTAAATGACCCTTTTATGATTAAATAGTGACCTTTGTCTCTAGAGACATTTTTACTTGAAGTCTACTTTATTTGATATGAGTATAACAACTACTGCTCTCATTTGGTTATCATTTGCATGAAATACCTTTTTCAATCCCTTAACTTTTAGTCTATGTGTATTCCTAATCCTGAAGTGAGTCTCTTATAGATAGTATATAGTTGTTTCTTGTTTTTTTCTCTATTTAGCCACTCTTTTTTCAATTGACATATAATTGACATGTGACACTGTATTAGTTTCATGTGTACAATATAAAGATTCAATATTTGTAGATATTGCAAAATGATCACCAAAATATGTCTAGTTAACATACATTACCATACATTGTTAAAACAGTTTTTCTTGTGATGAGAACTTTTAAGATCTATTCTCTCAGCAACTTTGAAACATGCAAGAGCATTATTAACTATAGTCACCATGGTGTACATTAGATCCCCAGAACTAATTTATTTTATAATAGAAAGTTTATAATTTTTGACCCCCTTTACCCATTTTCCCCATTGTCTACCTCTGCCTCTGGCAACCACTAATCTTTTGTTTGTATCTATAAGCTTATTTTTTGTTTTGTTTTGTTTTAAATTTGAATTATGTGTGTGAGCATATGGTATTTGTTTTTCTCTGTCTGATGTATTTCACTTAGCATAATGCCCTCAAGGCCCATCTATGTTGTCCCAAACTCTATGTCTTTTGATTGGATAATTTTATCCAATTATATTTAATGTAATTAAACTTACTATTGCCATTTTGTTAATTGTTTTCTGACTGGTGTTTAGTTCCTTTGTTCCTTTGTTCCTCTCTTGGTGTCTTCCTTTGTGATTTGATGATTTTCTGTAGTTGGTATATTTTGTGTATCTACTATAGGCTTCTGCTTTATCTTTATCTTTTTTATCTTTTCTCTTTATCTTTTATGTATCTCCTATAGGCTTTTGCCTTGCATTTACCATGAGGCTTACATAAAACATACTATAGTTATAACAATCTTTTTAAGCTGATAACAACTAAACTTTGATCACATATAAAAACTGTACATGTTTATTCCTCTCCCCACATTTTATGTTCTGATGTCACAAATTATTTCTTTTTATGCAAATGTATACATTCAGAAATTATTGTAGCAATAGTTCCTTTTAATAGCTTTGTCCTTTAACTTTTATACTAGAGTTGAAACTATCTACAAACCATGACTACAGTATGGATATTATGAATTTGACAATATGCTTTCTTTACCAATGAGTTTTAGACTTACATATGTTTTCTTGTTACTAATTAGCACCCTTTTATATCAGCTTGAAGAACTCTCTCTTCTCTCCTGGCTGTGAGGTTTCTGCTGAGAAGCCCATTGATAATAGTCTCTTTCGTCTTCTAGTTTTATCAATATATAATTGACATACAGTCCTGTATAAGTTTAAGGTGTATAGCATAATGATTTTACTTACATATATCATGAAATGATTACCACAATAAGTTTAGTGAACATCCATCATCTCATATAGATGCAAAATAAAAGAAAAATATTCTTTATGATGAGAACTCAGGACTTACTCTCTTAACTATCATATATAACATAGAACAGTGTTAATTATATTAATCATGCTATACATTATCATTATATCTTATTTATATTATAAGTGGAAGCTTGTACCTTTTGACCACCTTCATCCAATTCCCCCTTCCCCCAACCCCTGCCACTGGCAACCAGAAATATGATCTTTTTTTCTATGAGTTTTCTTGTTTTTTGAAGTATAATTGACCTACAACACTACGCTAGTTCCAAGTACACAACAAAGTGATTTTATATTTCTACACATTACAAATAATCCCTACTGATAATTTTATGGGGCATTCCCTTGTATTTGGCAATTTGATTTTTTTTTCACTGCTTTCAAAATTCTCTCATCTTTGATATTTGTCAGTTTAATTATAATGTGCCTCAATGAAGTCTTTCTTGGGTTCAATATTTTTGGAGATTTTGAGCTTTGTGTTCCTGGATGTCCATATCTCTCCACAGATTTGGGAATTTTTCAGCCATTATTTCTTTTTTTATTTAACTGCAGTATAGTTGACTTACAATATTATATTAGTTTCCTGTGTATAGCATAATAATTTGATATTTTTATAGATTATACTCCATATAAAATTATTACAAAATATTGGCTATATTCCCTGTGCTGTACATTATATTCTTATTTCTTTTTGCCCCTTTCTCTTTTTCTTTTCCTTCTAGGACACCCATAATGTTTATATTATTTGCTTTGATAGTCTCCCATAAGTCCTATATGTTTTCTTGATTCCTTTTCATTCTTTTTCTCCTCTGATTAGATAATTTCAAATGATCTTCTTGGAGTTTTCAGATTCTTTCTTCTGCTTGATCAAATCTGATGTTGATGCCCTCTATTGCATGTTTTAAAAATTTCATTCATTGTATTTTTCAGCTCCAGAATTGCTGTTTGATTTTGTAAGATAATTTCTATCACTTTATTGAACTTGTTTTGTTCATGTGTTGTTTTTCTAATTTCATTGAGTTGTCCATCTGTGTTCTCCTATAGCTTGTTGAGCTTCCTTAAGATAAATATTATATTTTTTTTGGTCAGGCAACTTGTAGATTTTAATTTCTTTTGAATTTATTACTGCAGCTTTGTTAGTTTCCTTTGGGTATGTCATGTTTGCCTGATTCTTCATCATCTGTGTAGCCTTGTATTGATTTTTGTGCATTTGAAGAAATAAACACCTCTTCCTGTCCTTACAGACTCAATTATGCAGGTAAAGGCCTTCTCCTGCTGAGTTCTGGACTTCCTCTGTTATCACAATCAAGTGGGGTGGGAGTCAAGCCACATGGCTTTTACTAAGTTTATAATTCAGTCCACTGTTGGTAGGCCTGTTACCACGGTCAAAAGAGGATGTGGTTCCTGCCAGGTCCCCAGATCATGGGTTCCTGCCTCCATGGTTGAACAGAGCTGTGGCCAGGACATGGGGCCTTTTCAGGCACCACAGTTGAGTCTGCACACTGTGGGCCTGTTATTGTTGTAGATGGATATGGCTTACACCAGGTCCCTGTGCAGGGTCCCTGGTGGACAAGACTGTCTCCAGTATCACAGCAGAATGGAGCTGGAGCTGAATCATAGGGCTGCTTCATGGTATGCAACCAGAACCAAAGTCAGTGGGCCTGCCACTGAGTGCTTGATCAGAGGTGTTGCCCACCAGTTCCCTGGGTAGGCAGGACTTCTCTTGGACTGCAGCAAAGCAGGGCTCTAACCAAGTCATAGGGTCACTTCAGCATCCATTGCCAGGACTAACTTCAGGGTCCACAGCTTAGACTAGGTTTGGCAGGTCTCCTACCAGGTGCATGGGCATCGATGAGTCCCCAAGAAGGGAGACTGACAACAGGACTGCAGCTGGGTCATAAGACTACTTTAGGATTCACAGTCAGAAACAAGTTTGGTGGGCTTGACACTGAGGGCATGAGTGAGCATTAATCTTACCAGGTCCCTATGGAGGCACATTGACTCTGTACTGGTAATAGATTTGCCTGGAGCTAAGTCACAGGTTGCTTCCTGATCTGTAATTGAGTATGTGTCTGATGGGCCTGTTACTAAGGATATAGTTGTGTGTGGCTCTTCATGATTCCTTTGACAAGTAGGGCTGTTTGTAGGATGATCGTCAAGTGCTGCTAGCCTAGTCCATAGGGGGACGAGGCTGCTTTCTGTCTGCATGTGGGACTATGTTTGGCAAGACTGCCACCAGTGCATGGGCTTGCCTTAGCAGCTATCCTTGGTCTTGGTCTTTACTGTGGTTTTGAAATCTTCTATCTGTATCTCAAAGCTCCCACAAAGGCACTTTTGTCTATGGATGGCTGCCAGATTATTGTTTGTGTGGGGGTAGTAAGCTGGGAACCTTCTATTCCACCATCTTGCTGATGTCACATCTGCATCACCTCATTTAATCTCATGACAGCCCTTTTAGACTTTCTTGTAAGGAAAGTCCACTAACAACACACTCTTACAGCTTTTCTTTATTGGGGAATGTCATAAATTCTCCTTTTTTTGAAGGATAGTTTTGCTTTTCTAGATATAGAATTCTTGTTTAACAGGCTTTTTTTTCCTCTTTCAGCAATTTGAATATGTCATCTGAGTGCCTCTTGGATTTCTTGGTTTCTGGTGAGAAACCAGCTAGTAATTTTATTCAAGAGATTTGTATATGATAAGTTACTTCTCTCGCTGCTTTCAAGTTTCTGTCCTTTACTTTGTCTTTTGTAGGTTTGATTATGATGTCTCCCAGTGTGAATCTCTTTGATTTTTATTCTACTTAGAGTTCATTGAATTTCTTGGTTAGTTTGGGTCATGCCTTCAACACTCAAACAGGCAGTTTATCCCTCTGCCTTAGCCTTTACTTTCTGCTTTTGAATAGCCTGAAAATGTCTCAAAGATGAGAATTTAAGGCCTTTTCCAGTTTTTCCTGGGTATACACACATCACTGGGCATGTGTACAGTCCTAAACATGCACATTGACTTTTTTGAGCCTGTTAGAAACATCTTTATTACTAGGCTTGTTAAATGCTCCACCACATGCATTACAGAATGTGGATCACTTACACTCACTGAAAGACACTGTGTTGAAAGTAGCTTGAAATTAGCTTGTTAGAAATATATCTTCATTAGTGCTCTTAAACATTTTATTGTGTGTATTACAGAATGGGTGTCACTTCCATTTACTGAGATAACACTAGTACATGGACTTTTAGATTCCCAAGAATATGTCAAAGTGTTTAAAAGCCTCTTTTGGTCAATTTATTTCCCAGATTTTTCTTTTACACTTTTGATAAGCTTTCAGTTTCACCCAACTGTTATCTCTGCCCCAGGTAGCTGCATTGTTACACAGTTGCCAGTGATTAATTTCAACAGATGCCACTGGAAAAATGTTTGTATGCACCGGGAGAGCTCTGAGCCAGGTCAAAAAAGACAAGCCTTGCAAGTGGGCTTTCCAGGGAACTGCAAGACAAGTCAAATAATGACAATTTTCTGAAAATAGGGCTTTGAGAGAGCTCCAACTCCACTCCGACCTCTCTTGTGGCAGCCAGGTTACTGGCTTTCACCATAATTTCAGGCTGTTGGTTTTCATGGCTGCCATGAACTTGAGTAGATGGGGATAGACATAGGGCCACAAAGCTCACTGTTCTGATTCAGCTATTTTCCTTAAATAAATGTAACTGGAATTATTGCAAGTCTTTTGTTAACTTTCAGAGTTCTGGAAAATTAATTGTGACAATATTTGGCAGTGTTACTATTGTTTTTGTGGAGAGGATTTTCAGAGGTACTTACTCTGCTTTTCACTCTGACATTACACCTATTATGATACATTTGATAAGATAAAGATGATAAAGATACTAATCTATGATAAGGGAGATGATGGGAGCAGAGGTAGAAAAAGTCAGAGATGTTTTAGTGATAATGAGGGGTGAGTAGAATAGTTTAGCAAAATTACACTAAAAGATTGGAAATAAACTTAAGGGGGGTTAAGAAGTTTGAACTATATTCTATCAGATGTAGGAAGTTGTGGCAAATTTTGAGGAGGGTATAAGAACACTGCAGATTTTACTTCATAAACAGGCTCTACAAAGCCCTGAATTAGTTGATTTGGCTTTAAGTCACATTTTGAAGATCGCAGGGGGAGAGTAGGTTAGATACTTAAATTAACTATTTCAGAATTATTTGCTAAGATCTATAAAATGACAGAGTCACAATTTTGATTTGGTGAACCTACATAAGACCAGGAACTGTCAGAATTGTAGGGACCCCAAGCTTATTTAGTCCTTACCCCTTATCTTATGACTGGTAACACTGAGGTCCAGAGAGGGGAAAGGGCTTTCATAAGACCACCTAGTGAGACAATGACAAAAAATACAAAAAACCCCAAAACAACAAGAACAACAAAACAAACCTTGATGACCTTGAAGTCTCTAAGGCAGAAAAATATCGCTGTTCCCATCATTTAATTTTCAGACTCAAAATCCACTTTGGCTTATGTTCTGATGCATTGAAAACTGGGCATCACAGGTATGGTATGTGTATGGTATTTAAAATGAAACTTTTAACTACCCACGTTGTCTGAGACTCTGCCAAAATTCCAGCCCTAGTACTTCTTTGCTTCCATTTCAGGATGGCAGCATAACACAGCTCATGAAACATCTCTGTGCTCTGGCATGTGACCTCAAGTCCCAGGTGGACATGTACAGGGTTTGCATGTTTCTCTGGTTCAAGTGCTTGTGAAGGAATTGATTATGAAAACATGGAAAACAGAGCTGAATATCCACATTTCGGATTATATAGTTTACCAAGAATATGGATGACTATAGATACTGCTGGGTGAGGGAGGCAAATGGACACTGGATAGGGAGTTGACTGTATAGCCCTGGCACTCTCAGGGTTCCCCAACTCATGAAAACATTCTAAAAGAATTCAGGCTTGAGGTCAGGGCTTACCTCCAATATTCCCTTTATACCCCTCTCATGATAAGAAAGAGTGGTCTGATAAACTCAGTTACTCTGATGGGTTGGGGAAAAAATGCATTTTTCCTCCAGGTGACTAAACTTGCAAATAGGCATCTGGGTAAAGGCAAGAGGTAACTCAATGAAATGGCTCCCTAAAGTGCATTTTAGGTACTAGAGAGTGAGGTGTTCGGAGGCAGGGAGATTTTTTCTTTGAATCTTAAATTGATTTTGACGAGATGAAAAACCAGTTATGTTTGGTATAACCTTCAGAGTCAGTATGTTCCAGGGAGGGGAGATAGATAGTGTCATGTTCCCAACCTTATGCCATTTTTTTTCTATTACCATTGCACTTCCTAACTTGTCTCCTGGCACCTCTGCCCCAAATGCTGAGGGAATATAAGAGGAAGAAGTTCTCTTGACTGGTGGTTATACGAATGCAATCACAGTGTAGACTGATGAAAATGTTTGCCCTAAATACTAGGACACCATAATAGGATTGCCAAGTACTTTGTGCTGAACCAGTCTTTTCTTTTGGTTTTCTGTAGAGTAAAGCAAAACATCCTTAAGTGTTATTTTAATTATTGTAATTTCAGATTTTCTTGATCCAATTTTTATTCACACAAACTCAGAAATGGCATGAAAAAAATTAAGATTTAGTTTTTCCTATTGTCAAGTATTTGATAATCTATAAAAAATAATTTAAGAATGTGCTACTTAAAGGGACACAGGGATATATTTGTATTGTGATAGAATCATTCTTCCTTCTAGCATCTAACTGCCATTAAAATGCTCAGCGACTAAAATTAACTGTTCAATTTAAAACCTATGGAGGTGGTCAGTGGAGGTATATTTCTGCTTAAATATTTGTTTCTTCTACTCTGCTCTAGTGGCCTAGTATTTTTGTGATAGTCCTATAAGCTGTGACATTTTCGTCTCCATGAAATGGTATAATTGAAATGTTTGTAGTTCCTCTTGATTTTATTTTCCATCTTGAAAATATTGGAAGTTTTGCACACTGGAAAGACAGACAGTAAAGTGAACTTATGCTTTCCAATGTAAATAAAATGATAGAGTTAGGCTTAGGTAATGGCTTAAGTAATGATGGTTGGTGTTTTGTTATAAAAAAAGTAAAAACAAAAATCTACCTTTTTGCTCTCTTGCCTATTAGAAATGTCATAATGTAAAATCTGCAGAAATGAAGTTTTGGAGTTTCCTGTTTACTCCTGAAACCTCACTATCTACAGTAGTGCTAAGCTGAGAATAAGCATGCACTCAATAAATATTTATTGACTGAATATTGAAGAGGTGGTCACTTTAGGTTTTAGGGAAATTTTTAAATAAGAATATGATCAGGGCCTCCCTGGTGGTGCAGTGGTTGAGAGTCCGCCTGCCGATGCAGGGAATACGGGTTTGTGCCCCGGTCCGGGAGGATCCCATATGCCACGGAGCGGCTGGGCCCATGAGCCATGGCCGCTGAGCCTGCGCATCCGGAGCCTGTGCTCCACAACGGGAGAGGCCACAACAGTGAGAGGCCCGCATACCGCAAAAAAAAAAAAAAAAGAATATGATCAATTATAGCATAAATAATTTAGTTACAAATATTATTTTCCTCTCCTGGGCCTCAGGTTCCCCATTTAAGGCATGTTGGGTGGAGCTAGTTGATCTCTACAACTCTGACATTCTGTGGCTTTCTGTGTCTGTAACGCTTTCAGACCAGAGACAGGAGAGCATAAAGCAGGGGTCATTCTCTGTGAAATGTGGTGAAGGTTGAGGGATGAGTCCTAGGAGTACTTCCAATTCAGCTATCAGCATTCCCCTAGTGTGTTTAGAAAAGAAAGTGGGGTCAAAATTTGTAGGAAAACTATTTTCCAAATCAAAATATCCTAATGTGAACATCAATGTCCTAGACTAACACCTGAGAGTAACACCTCCTGCTTGTAATGCATTGATTAATTTTGCACTATAGGATCCACTTTGGATCTTCAAAACATTTTATAAAGGGGAGAGGAGCAGTAGTGTAGTGGGGGACACACATTAGGAAGTGTTTTTCAAGGAGTATAGTCCAAATTAGGAGTTTCCAACATATTTTGATCATATATCTCTATCAGTTAAAAAAATTTGAGCAAGAGGAAATGCAGATGCCCATTAGGTACATGAAAAAATGCCCAACATCACTTATCATCAGGTAAATGTAAATCAAAACCACAATGGGATATTAACTCACACCTGTCAGAATAACTATCAGCAAAAAGCCACAAATAACAAGTGTTGGTAAGGATGTGGAGAAAAGGGAACCCTTGTACACTGTTGATGGGAGTGTAAATTGGTGCAGTCACTGTGGAAAACAGTATGAAGATTTTTCAAAAACACTAAAAATGGAACTACCATATGACCCAGCAATTCCACTCCTGGGTATATATACCCCCACAATTAAAACAAAATCACTAATTCAAAAAGATACATACACCCCAATGTTCATAGCAGAATTATTTCCAGTTGTCAAGATATGGAAGCAACCTAAGTGTCCATCAAAAGACAGAGGGATAAAGAAGATGTGAGATATATATATATATATATATATATATATATATATATATATATATATATATATATATACATACAAAAAATGGAACAATGAAATACTACTCAGCCATAAAAAAGGAATGAAATTTTGCCGTTTGCAACAACATGGATGGCTTTTGAGGGTATTATGCTAAGGGAAATAAGTCAGAGGAAGATAAATACTGTATGATATCACTTTTATGTGGAATCTATAAAATACACCAAACCAGTGAATATAACAAACAGGAAATAGACTCACAGATATAGGGAACAAACTAGTGGTTACCAGTGGGGAGAGGAAAGGGGGAGGGACAATATGGGGGTAAGGGACTTGGAGGTACAAACTATTATGTGTAAAATAAGCTACAAGGATATATTGTACAATACAGGGAATATAGCCAATATTTTATAATAACTATAAATAGAATATAACCTTTAAAAATTGTGAATCATTATATTGTACACCTGTACCATATAATATTGTACATGAACTATACTTCAATTTAAAAAACATTGGAACATTTACCCTCATAGGATTATATTTATTTATAATACTTATAATATTGCTAATTCCTATATTAAATATAATTAAAGTTTATTTTCTTTATTATTTTTAAATAAAAATAAATACATATAGAAATTCTAATATTTTCTTCCCATTCCCAAAAGACCATCATATGTATTCCCCCTGGATGTATATCTCCCACTTTGAAGATCTGTGATTTAAAGGACATGCTCAGAATCCATCCTTCTAGACACCTTAAACTTTACCTCTACATAAAATAAGATTTTTTAAAGTTGCACATCTGATATGAATTTCTATGCCCTATTCTCATAATTTATCCATTATACAATTATAAATTGCCATTGTGCTCCAACAATCTCCAAGCTCATATTTGTCCAGCTTCAGGTGTAGAGGAAAGTTTCAACAACAATGTCAGTATTAAATCTCATTGGTATGGCTTGTTAACGTAACTACCCTGAATTAAACGCCACAGCCTGGGGATAGAATAAACTGATTGACCGAAATTGGATTCGTGCTCTCTCCTGAAAATAGTGAGAGGCTGGCAGCCACACTCAAAACACAGAATAAGAATGAGAGGGTGTTTTCCAAAATAACAATCAGAGTATTCTTACATTAAAAAGAGCAACGGTGCTAGGGTTTTAAAAATGCCCACCAACATCTGGTTTGGTTATTTTTTTTTACAAAGGAGTTACAGAACCCATGATATTTCACCTTTTGTCTTGATTGGCAGAAAGCTGAGGACAGGTTCTGTGTTATAACTCAAAACTTAGCCTAGATTTCCTGGCAGTTCTTCTTCCCTTTTACCTTCCTGAGCAAGCCACTCACACATTCCTGCCATACCCACACACTAACCTATTGTCTTTTGACTAGTGATTTTGTAGTGTCTTGTTTTATGGTGTCCATTTTATTTTAAGCTGTTTTAGTCTCTTTGACAACTAAATGACTTATTAATCAATAACAAATAATATTACTACATGATCTGTTACTACATTTACCTAACCAAAGAAGAGGACAAGCCTAGGTCAATGAGAGGAATACAAAATGCTGAGTTGCAGAATTTAGAGACTCAAATTTTTATCCCCTAAGTCAAGTATTAAGGTGTCCTTTAACTCTTTCAGGCTCCTAACTTTGGATATTACCTCAATTTGTAAGAATATTCTATTCCTTGGTATAAAAGTTGTTTTGTCTCTTCCTTAATGAGAACCAAAGTTCAAGTATTCTGAAAGGAAGCTGTGCATGGGAAGGTCAGGCAATGAACATGGGCAGCATAGGTTGCCTTTAACGTAATGGATTTGAGTGACACTAAACAAGGGCATCTTGCATATACAAGGAGCTTGCATATTCTTGAAATTATAAGAGTGCCATGTTTCCTCCAGTGTTCACAAGTAACAATCTCCTTTGTCTTACTGTTGCCTGAAAGGTTATCATTAGTCAGTTATAAATGTGTGTTAAGCAATAGCCCCTCTTTGACATCCTCTTAAATGCAAACAACCTTGAAGGTTAATTCTGGGGGTTTTTTTCCCCCTTAGCCTAACACAAAGTAGTTTAGTGCATGTTTCTTTTCCCTCTGGCAAGAGGGAATTAATGTCTTTCACTGTATATTCCCTTTAAAATCCTGCTTGTTAGCTTAGTAATACTCAACAGGACCTACCCAAAATAAATAATCGGTAAATGCTCAGTGTCTATGGCCAGAGTTCTGAATCATCCCCCTTGGTTTCTTTTCTTACTGTTTCACTTTACTTTGCATGTTTTCTTACTGCCAGAGATGGACCAAGTCTGTACGAAAACAGGTAGGTAACTGACCCAGATTAATATCAGCCTTTCAAAATAACACCCTATGTGTTTCAATATGTTTAATCGTGATGTTGAGCTTTGCATGGGGGAATGTGAAGGAGGACAATTATGAATACGTCTTCCCCTCTCCTCTACCATTTAAAATAATTCAGCTCTTGTCCCAAACTTGCAAATACTATTCAGCAAAACAACAGACCTGCAGTTAACAAGCCCCATAATGACAGAGACACTAGTGCTCACTAAATATTCAATCTATTTCCCTATATTTTTCAGTTCCCCTAGTTATTTGACTGGGCTATGTGACTAGTTCTGGACAATTAACTCTGACTAGAGTTGATAATTTTTACTTCTGAGTTGAGGCAGTTAAGGACCAGTGTGTCTAGTCCATCCTGCCCTCTTCTTTCTGTGGTGGCCTTAGAGGTGAGAAGCCCCAGAGGGTGCAGTTACAAGATGGCAGACACTTCATCAGGCCAGGTCCCTGACTTTATGGAGCATAACCTTTCCACCCCACCACCACTGCCAACCAGCATTAGCTACTTAATGTGGGCATAAATAACTGTTACTGTGTTAATACATTCACCTTCTTCAGAAGACAGTTTACAGCCATCTTCTGTTATTTAACCTTGCCCCTTAATAAAGGTCTTTCTGCTCAAAAATACCTCATTATTAGCTCACCACATATATCTCATATTACAGACTTTTCTTAGATATATATTTAATTTTAAGGTCTTGTGTTATGTGGCTCATAATGTATTAACTGAATTCATTTATCTGGTTAACCCATTGGTTACTACTATTTCTCCAGGGAAAACAAAAGAAAGGACCCTGAGGAAAACAAATCTAAAAGAGACAAACTTTGTTGGGAGTGGATGTGAGAGAAAACTCTAGAGCATGGTGTAGGACAGAAATGTAGTGGGTAAGAATATTATAGCTGGAGGCTCTGGATACTCTGGGGGCAGTATGAGGGGGAACACATACTGAAAATGAGAGCAAGAGTTGGGCTTTTATGTGTACATTGGCTTGAGTCCCCATTTCCTATTTTCCCTTTTCTTTCACCCTGACACCTTCATACTTCCTTCCTTATTTCATAGGTTACTAAAAGTGCTCTGAGGAATGTTTGACCTGAGTGGGGATTGGGTTACTTTCTATGTGTCCTAGAAACCATGAATTTTATAATAGAGGAGACTTCCTCCTCTGGCCACCACAGGACATGGGCACTATAAGGGAGGAACTAGCCCTCTGTCATAAAAAATAAAGGGTAAAATGACTGAAATGTGGACAGGTAAGTTTCATTTATTATTTTAATATGAGTGAACATTGTCAAAAGCAACATAAAATGGGCTTTGTAGGAGTAACCAGAAAGTCTGAAATCTATAAGTTATCTATGGAGTAGCCAAGGTGAAGGTGAGGAAGTACACGTTTTTCCTATAATAAGGAAAATCTTGCAGGGAACCTGGGATACAAAAGAGGGGATTAGGAAATTGGAATCTAAAGCTGTAGATGCCAGGGGCCCCTCAGACAGTCAGCTAGCCCAGGCTGGCCAAACAAAGTAATGTATCTGATATCTTTGTTCTCAACAATATGATTCTATTCTCTGTAGTATCTGTATAGTCCCTCTGGGTTACTAGACTTTTAGTGGTGACAGGTATTATCTACAAGGTAAAGTCTTTAGCCTGGCATAAAGCCCTTCACAATCTGGCTCCAGTTGACCATTCCATTCTCATCTACTCTCACTCTTCTCTACACCCAGAACTCAAGCCATGCAGAACTTATGGTTACTTTAACATGTGTTGGATATATTATATTTGTCTCTCAAAATTCAATCTCCATCCTTCTCCACGACTTTTGCTAACAGACCCTTTATGGAGTACATTGATGGACATTCTTACCCTTGACTTCCTGTTGGGTTTAGCCAGTGGAAAGAATCAGCAGATCAGGAGTAGGAGGGAGATTGAGATCAGGATATATATTCTTCTATCTCTTTTCTTATTCGTTAGCTCTTTCTGTATAACAAATCACCCCAAAATGCAGTGGCTTAAATGGCTTACATATCTGCATGGTTCAGTTTACTTGGACTGACAGTAGCTTGGTGGATATGTTTCTCATTGCAGGTTTGTGAATCATCCCCTAAGAGAGTTATTACTATTTTCATTTGATGAATGAGGGCTCTGAAGACACTGCTAATAAGTGTGAATGATAAGATTCAAACCCACTCAGCCTTACTCCAAATTCACTGCTATTTTGTCTATACAATATGTTATTTTCAATTTGTGCTCAAAACGTAGAAAGCAAATTTCTTCTGGGCACTGAACCTAGGCTTGTACGTTCATGATAATTTGCAAGAGCAAATACTCAGTCATGAGTGCCATCACTACTCTACTTGAAACCTAAAAATAGAATCACTTCTTTTAGACCTATGGAACAGTAGTTCTCAAATACCAATTGACAATAACATTTTTAGAAAAGGGAAAATATAAATAATACAGTGCATTTGCACAAAGCTAAATTTATTCCACTTAAATAAATAAATAAATATTTTATTCTGGGTTTATGCTTTTTTCTTTAGAGGAGGCTAGGAGATTAAAATGTCCTTTTTAAAATAGAAACATTAGGGGAGTTCCCTGGTGGCCTAGTGGTTAGGATTCTGGGCTTTCATTACTGTGGCCCGGGTTCAGTTCCTGGTCGAGGAATGGAGATCCTGCAAGCTGCTCAGCATGGCCAACAAACAAACAAACCAATAATAAAAAAAGCAGTTCCTTTAAAAATAAATAAATAAGTAAAATTGAAATACTGGTAGTAGTACGTGTAATTGGTTGCTGATTTGCTTTAATGTACTTGGCAAAACACAACCTTTGTCAGTCCCACCTACTTTTTACTTTATGGAATATTTTCTGGACTGTGAAATCCAAGTCTGGGACACCCTTGCTGTGGTGACCCATAAAAATTTGTCTGAATACTTTCTAGGGATTGAGAACACTTAACTGAGAAGGACATCAAAGGTGAACATAATAGCTCTTTGTATTTTTTCTTTCTAACTGTTAGTGGTGGTTACCCATTGTATCAGAAAGTGCTAATCATGACATAAAATACTAAACTCTGAAATGCCTGTCTTGTGAGCTTTGCCTACACTGCCAAAATTTGCACTGGTATTTTACAATCTAGAGTAACTGTGGTATCCTAAAGACAGGAATATTTTTACCTTCATACATCATGGTATAAAGACCTTCAGTAACATTTCTAATTTTACAGGTGATACAGATAATTTCATAAAATTACAAAACTTTAATACTGGAAGGATCCTTAGAAGTCATAGTCTAATAACCTGAGTTTACACATTAAGAAACTGAGGTCTCAAAGACAGAGAGTTGAGTTTTCTAAGGCTATAGTATAAAGCTATTGATTGTAATAATAGCAGTTTGGAAACATTAATTTATTTGTCCAAGGACAAATATTATATCAAAGATAACCAAACTGTAGATAATAATTTAAAGGCTTTCCTGAATTTTACTTTGCTTTCCTGTAAAAGAGTGATGGTAAGAAAAAAAAAAGGCCTTAACCTAATTTGTTCATATAAGCTCGTTTTTTACTACAGTGATACAGCTAACTGGTATAAATCTCCATTTTTGCTCAGACACATGCCTAGAAGAAAACAGAGAATGAGCTTTTACTCCTAATGAAACTTACCCTCAGGATCAGAGACTCAGTAACCCACTTCAATGATATATTTTTAAACCTCTTTAGACTCATGTTTCTCTTTAATAAACAAACAAAAGCAGACTCATGCTCTTTAATGTTATTTAAAGTTTAAAATACACTAAATATTATTACTAGAAATGAATAAAAACAATAGTGATTTTAGAATAAAATGTATTTTACCTCAAAAACTAAACATAGAATTGTATCTATAAATATAAGTAATTTTGACCACAAGTTATCTAGATGGTAATCTCACAGTACCCAGATAGTACCTGGCACTAGTTGGTGCTCAAAAAATGTTTGTTAATGGATGGATAAATAATAAAACAGTGATAGAATAAACCAGATTAAGTTGGTCTGAGAGGCAAATGGAAGATAAAAATTGAAACCATCCCATTAAGCTAACCTATTGTTATTTTATTCATATCTCTAGTGCCTAACACGAATCAGGTTACATGTTATACATTCAATGTTTAACTGCTTAATTACTGCAAGTATTAAGACAAGTGGATTTACAAAACTTTTCTATCCTAGCTAATGTTGAAGCTACAGCAAAAGCACATTGTAGATCACCTTACTTATTGAGTCTACTAATTTGATTTATTTTCATAGCCATAAAAAGAAAAAAAACTTTGCAAATTATTTATATTAAATATATCATATTATTAGAAATCACTTTTCCAAATACATATGCTTCTCCAACAGTTTTAATGATCCTTACTTCCCCTCTTGTCTCCCAAACCCATATTTCTTCCCCTACCTCTTCATACTTATGACAGTGATTTTAGAGAAATCTGTTTATTCATTCCCAGAAGTATCTGCAACTAAAAGATCTAAAATATAGTCAATGACACTGTAGTGATGAGTCTAACCAGCAGACAAGGAAACTCAAGAGGGCTGAACCCCCAGTCCCATCTCTTATTCTGGCTACGTTTTCTTTCCCAAGCCTCTCTTTAGGTATGAACTCTTTTATCATACTGCTAAGTAAAATCCAATTTATACTTCCAAGACTATTATATCCAAGCTACTGATTTGGAGTAAACAATCTCAGTTTAGATGATTTGTTAGCAAATAATTGGCTTGCTTAACTTAGACCCTGAGTTGGGCAGTGGCAGAGGTACTGATGGGAATTTCTCTAGAGCTACTGTAACAGGGAAGAGCCAAATCTGACTACATGTTGGATCTGTTTCTTTTACTTTAAAATTTGCTTCCAGTTGCTTTTGTTCAATAAAAGGATACTGTCTATACACAATGGCCTGCCTCAGGGAACACTGCTCCTCCGCCTGAATGTTAAACCAAAGTGTCTTTGTCCAGGGAAACATCCTGACCCTGTCCACCTGCAAGACAGGTGGCTTGCAGTATAGCTGCAAGAAAGAAGAAATTAACACATCCCTTCCCTGAGGCTGGCCATTCCAGAGGACATTTGCAAATCTTATGGCCTTTTTACTTTACTTTCTTATCTCCTCCCCCTCTCTATTCTATAAAAGAAACTGGCATCCAAATCCCGATAAGACGGTTTTCTGGAGACATTAGTCTGCCATCTTCTCAGTCTGCCGGCTTGTCGGCAGCGAGCAGAGTGAGCTTGGACTCAGTAACACTACCAGGTCACGTTCAGGCTGCAAATCCTGAGCACAATACACTTTGTATTTGATGAGAACAAGGGAAAATTGTGGAATATTTTATACATATTCAGATATGATTGGTTAGAATTATAGTTGGTAAAGAAAGAGCTAAATTGTTCCATGATCCTTACCTTAAGACCATCATTGACTTTTTTTTTTTAATGGTTTGTAAATGCCTCTGGCAAGGTCCCATGGGAACAATTATCAGGTTGGATGGATTGACAGAGGACTAGTGAATTTCCCTCCCAGGCAACATTTTTGGGGAAGCCCATCCTCTCTTTTTGTTTGAGTTCCTGTTTAATACTGGTAGATACATTTGTGATGCTCTTCTTGGCCTCATTCTCTAGAACATATTTTGCTTCAGGTGTGGGCTTTACTGAAGCTATGCTTAAACAGATTTGGAATACAACCAAATAGGACAGCTTAAAACTAAGACAAAGGGCTTGTTTTCAACGAGAGGATATTAAGTTTTTGAAGTATGCAAAATTCAAGTATCACTCTCCTTTGTAAGACTAATATTTTGATCCAGAGATGTGCTTATTGCAAGAAAGCAGATTTGGATTTTTAAATACCATTAGATCACCTGGTAGTTTTAGTTAAACTACTGGTTACTGGTCAAACTACTGGCTTCATTTTCTTTTTATTTTATTTATTATATCCATTGACTTGACTAATTACTGGCAATGACCAAATCAACTGGATCTTTTAATTTTTGCTCTTTGCATTAGAAGGGAAATTTACCTAAGAATATAGCAATTGTTCTAACAAGCTGTCTGCTAGCTGTCACAAATAAGTTAATAGGGATGGTCTTGCCATTCAAAGTCCTATGTGATTGAGAGTGAAAATATAGTGATATCAAGATTTCCAGTATTGCTCTGACACCAATTTTCTGACACCAACAAGTTATCCTACAATTCAATTCAATTCTGACACCACACAGAGTTAACAGAGATCCCACAAGAGCAAGTCCTTCATAAGACTGCCACCACTTCAGGGGCCAACCACAAGTTTCAGATATGTCCAAGGCATCCCCACTTCTGTCCACTGGCTACAAATTTGGTGCTTCCAACAATGCCCTTAGGCTAAATAATTCACTAGAATGACTCACAGAACTCAGGAAAGCTCTATGCTTACAATTATCATTTTATTATAATAGATACATATGTATATCCAGATGGAGATACATAGGGCAAGTTCTGGGAGGGTCCTGAGTGCAAGAGCTTCTGTTCAACTGGAGTAAGGGAGTACCAGTATCTTAATATGTTTACCAACAAGGAATCTCCTCTGAACCTCAATGTCCATAGATAGTTTTTTCCAGTTTTCGTTATGAAGGTGTGTCTGATTAAATCATTGGTCATATGATTGAACTCAATCTGCAGCCCCTCTTCCTTCCCTGGACATTAGGCTGGCTCAGAGTTCCAAATTCCTAATCATATCATTGGTCTTTCTCGTGACCCACCCCCCATTATGAAGCTCTCTAGGGACTCCTCCATGAGTTACCTCAACAGCATAACAAATATACTTGTAGCACACAGGAAATTCCAAGGGTATTTGAAGTTCTGTGCAAGGAACAAGGAGCAAAAACCAGATATATTATTTTTATATCACACCAACACAGGGAAGTGTACATAATATGAAAAATAAGGTGAATGTGTTTCCTGTTAGATGATTTTGATGGCACCTGAATATCTTGTATTGTTTGGGTTAAACAATAAATCTGAAATGTTATTGTATGCTATAAAGCAAAAATTGTCAATTGATATAGAATTCCAAACAGTAGAATACTGGATAACAGAGTTCAATTTATTTACCCTCATTGTTTCTTCATCCTTTCAAAATATATATTTGTATTGATGTATATCTGACATATAACACTGCAAATTTAAAGTGTACAACATAGTGATTCGATACATTAAATTGCAATATAATTGCCAGTAGCATTAACTAAAACCTCTACTGCATCACATGATTAACATTTCTTCTTGTGGTAAGAACAACTAAGATGTAATCTCCTAGGAAGTTTAATGTGTATAATACATTATTGTTGTCTATAATCACTATATATATATATACATACTGCATCCTCTATTCATTCAGTTGTTGACAGACACATGTTGTTTCCATATCTAGGCTATAGTGAATTATGCTGCAATAAACATAGGATTGCATATGTCTCTTTGATAACCAGTTTTCATTTAATTGGAGTATATACCCAGAAGTGGGCTTGCTGGATTATCTGGTAGTTCTGTTTTTAATTTTTACAGTGCGGAAATATCACTCTCCATAGTGGCTGAATCAGTTTACAATCCCAACAACTATGCACAAGGATATCCTTTTCTCCACATCCTCACCAACCCTTATCTCTTGTCTGCGATGATTGCTATTCTTACAGGTCAGAGGTGATATCTCATCCTGGTTTTCATTTGCATTTCCCTCATTATTAGCAAAGTTAAGTACTTTTTCATGTACTTGCTGGCCATTTGGATGTCTTCTTTGGATAAAAGTCTATTTAGTTCCTCTGCCCATTTTTTAATCAGAATTTTTTAATATTGAGTTGTATGAGTTCTTTATAAATTTTGGATATTAACCCCTGATTCAATGCATAGTCTGTAAAAATTTTCTCCAGTTCTGTAGGTTGCCTTTTCATTTTGTTGATTGTTTCTTTTGTTTTTTGGTTTTTTTTTTGATGTGGTCCCATTTTTTTTTATTTCGTTTGTGTTTTTTGATGTTATATCCAAAAAAGCATTGCCAAGACCAATGTCAAGGAGCATCTTCCCTGTTTTTCTTCTGGAATTTTTACAGTTTCAGGTCTTATGTTTAAATCTTTGATCCATTTAGAGTTATGATTTGTGAATGGTGTTAGATAGGGTCTCAAATTCATTTTTTCTTTGTGGGGTTAACCAGTTTTCCCACCACCATTTCTTGAAGAGACTGTCTTTTCCCCACTAGGTGTACCTGGCTTCCTTATCAAATATTAGTTGACCATATATGTAGGGGTCTAATTCTGGGCTTTTCTGTTCCATTGATTTATGTGTCTTTTTTTTTTTTTTTTTGCCAGTACCATATGACTTTAGTATTTTGAAATCAGGATGTATGATGACACTGGTTTTCTTATTCTTTCTTATGACTGCTTTGGCTATTCACGATCTTCTGTGGTTCCATACAGAATTTAGAATTACTTTTCTATTTCTATTAAAAACATCATTGGGATTTTGATAGGGATTGCATTAAATCTATAGATGGCTTTGATAGCATGGACATTTTGAACAGTATTAACTCTTCCAATCCATGAAAACAGAATATGCTTCCATTTGTTTGTGTCTTCTTCAGTTTTCTTCAGCAAGGTCTCATACATTTTATTGTACAGACCTTTCACTTCCTTAGATAAATTTACTCCTAAGTGTTTTATTTTGTTTGATGCTATTTTGAACCGGATATTTTTTTTAAATTTCTTTTTCAGATGTTTTATTGTTAGTGTGTAGAATATCACCTAGTTTCTGTGTATTGACTTTACATCCTGCAAATTTTCAAAATCCATTTATTAGATCCAACATCTTTTTACTTGAGACTTTGGGATTTTCAACATAAGATTATATCATTAGCAAATAGTGATAATTTTACTTTTTCCTTTCCAGTTTGAATGTCTTTTATTTATTTATCTTACCTGATTGCTCTAGCAAGGATTTCTAGTACTATGTTGAATAAGAATGGAGAGAGGGCACCCTTGTCTTGCTCCTGATCTTAGAGAAAATGCTTTCAATTTTTCTCCATTGACTATAATGTTAACTATGGGTTTGTTGTATTCAGGCTTTATTATGTTGGGGTGTGTTCTTTCTATACCCAATCTGTTGAGAATATTTATCACAAAAGAATGGTGTATGTTGTCAAATTATTTTTCTGCATCCATTGAGATGATCATATATATTTTGTCTTTCATTCTATTGATGTGGTGTATCACATTTACTCTTAGTCATGGTGTATAATTTTTAATGAGTTCTTGAATTTGGTTTACTGATATTTTAATGAGAATTTTTTCATCTACGCTTATCACTAGTGTTGGTCTATAGTTTTCGTTTCTTGTAGTGTCATTATCTGGCTTGGTTATCAGGGTATTACTTGTCCCATAGAATGAGTTTGGAGGTGCTCCCTCCTCTTCAATTTTTTGGAAGAATTTGAAAAATAATATCATTAATTTTATATATATATATATATATATATATATATATATATATATATATATATATAACAACTTTATCACTACATCCATCAATGAACAGTTAGGTAATTTTCACGTCTTGGTTAATGTAAGTAATGCTGCTATGAACATTAGAGTGCAAATATCTTTTTGAGATACTGTTTTTATTTTCTTTGGATATATTCCAAGAAATAGACTTGCCAAATCATATCATAGTTCTATTTTCACTTTTTTGAGGATCCTCCATATTGTTTTCTATAGTGGCTGCACCAATCTACAATTTCACTAATAGTGCACAAGTGTTCTTTTTTTAACCACATCCATGTCAGCATTTGCTTTGTCTTTTTAATAATGGCCATTCTAAGAGACATGAGGTGATATCTCATTGTGCTTTAAATTTGCATTTTCCTAATGACTAGTGATGTTGAGCATTTTGTTTGTTTGTTTGTTTGTTTGTTATGTACCTGATAGCCTTTCATATACCTTCTTTGGAGAAATGTCTATTCAGGTCTTTGTCCTTTTTTTAAAAAACTGGGGTGTTATATTTTATTTTATTTTATTTTTGGCCTTTTTTATTGTTGTTGAGTTATATGCATTCTTTATATATTTTGGTTATTAACCCCTCATCAGATATATGGTTTGCAAATATTTTTTCCCATTCTGCAGAGGTTTTTTTTTTTCAGTTTGTTGATGTTCTCTTTTGCTGTGCAGAACCTTTTTAGTTTGATGTAGTCCCACTTGTTTATTTTTATTTTGCTGCTTCTGCTTTAGGTGTCATTAAAAGAAAAATTACAAAGAATCAAGCCAAAGAGCTTTATTCCTGTGTTTTCTTCTAGCAGTTTCATGGTTTCATGTCTTACATTTAATTCTTTTATAAAATTTTAGTTATTTTTTGCAAATAGTGTAAGATATTGGTCCGGTTTCATTCTTATACATGTGAATATCCAATTATCCCAGCAACAATTATTGAAAAGACTGTTTTTTCTCCATTGAGTATTCTCAGCTCTCTTGTCAAATATTAGTTGACTGTATATGCTTGGGTTTATTATTGTGCTCTTGATTCTGTTCCTTTCATCTATTTGTCTGTTTTATAACAGCACTGTACTGTTTTGATGACTCTACATTTATAGTATAGCTCCAAATCTGGAAGTGTGATGCCTCCTGCCTTGTTCTTATTTTTTTCTCAGTGTTTCCTTGGCTATTCAGGGTTTTTTTGTGTTTTGCATACATTTTAAAAGTGTTTTTTTTCTACTGCTATAAATATTCCATTGGAATCTTGATAATGATTGCATTGAATCATAGATGCCTTTTGACAGTATAGACATTTTAACAATATTAATTCCTCTAATCCCTGAACCTGGGTACCTTTCCCTTTCTTTGTGTCTTCTTCAATGTCTTGTAGTTTTTAGAATAGAGATATTTTACCTCCTTGGATAAATTTATTCTTGAGTGTTCTTGGTGCTGTTGTAAATGTGATTAATTTATTTCTTTATTCAGAAAATTCATTTTTGGTATATAGAAATGCTAGTGACTTTTGTACATTAATTGTGTATCCTGAAACTTTACTGAATTGATTGATTGGATCTAACAGGTTTTTTCTGGTGGAGTCTTTATAATGTTCTATATATATAAATCATGTCATCTGCAACTAAATTCTATTTTACTTCTTTCCTTCCAATTTTGATGCCTTTTATCTCTTTTTCCCTGTGTCATTGTTCCAGCTAGGACTCCTACTACTGGGTTGAATAGGAGTGGTGAGAATATGCACCATTTTCTTGTACTTGATCTTGGAGGAAAAGCTTTCAGTCTTTCACCATTGAGCATGATGTTAGCTGTGCACTTGTCATATATGGCCTTTATTATGCTGAGATAAGCTCTTTCTATGCCTAATTTTTAAAGAGTTTTTATTATGAATGGATGTTAAATTTTATTGAATGCTTTTTCTGCATCTTTTGAGAGGATCATATGATTCTCTACTTTAATTCTGTTAAAGTGTTGTATTGATCATTTTGCATATGTTGAACCATCCTTGCATTTCAGGGATAAGTCCCACTTGATCATGGTGAATGATCCTTTTAATGTACTGCTGAATTCAATCTGCTAGTATTTTATTGAAAATTTTCCATTTGTATTCTATAGGGATATTGGCCTATAATTTTTGTTTCTAGTAGTGTCCTGGTTTTGGTATCAGGGTAATGTTGGACTCATAAAACGAGTTTGGGAGTGTTCCATTCTCTTTGAATTTTTGGAATAGTTTAAGAAATATTGTTGCTAATTCTTCTTTAAATGCTTGGTAAAATCCATCATTGAAGCCATATGGCCCTGTTCTTTTCTGGGACACTTGTTTACTGATTCAGTCTCTTTAGTAGTAAATGTTCAATTCAGATTTTCTATTTCTTCCTGATTCAGTCTTGTAAGTTGTATGTTTTTAAGAAGTTTTCCATTTCTCTTAGGTGGTCCTGTTTGTTGTCATATTGTTGCACATGTTTCAAGGTTTTTGATTGCTTCTGTTATCTACTTTGTTGGCATATAACTTTTTGTAGTGGGCTCTTATAAGCCTATGTATTTCTGTAGTGCTAGTTATTGTTTTTCCTCTTTTATATCTAATTGTATTGATTTGAGTCTTCCCTCTTTTTTTCTTAGTATCACTAAAGGTTTGTTGATTTTATTACCTATTTGAAAAACATGCTTTTAGTTTCATTGATCTTTTCTCTTTTTTTCTGATACCTATTTTATTATTTTTCACTGTGATCTTTACTATTTCCTTATGTCTCCTAAATTTGGGCTTACTTTGCTCTTATTTTATTAGTTCTTTGAGGTGTAATGTTAGGTTGTTCATTTGTAATCTTTCTAATTTCTTAATATATGCATTTACCACTATAAACTTTCCTCTGTAACTGCTTTAGCAGTGACCCATAGGCTTTGGTGATTTGTGTTTTTATTTTCAGGTGGTTTTAGATATTCTTTGACTTTCATTTTAATTTTTACATTGACACATTGTTTGTTCAGGAGTGTGTTGTTTCATTTCCACATATTTGTAGATTTTCCATCTTTCCCATTGATTTCTGGTTTCATACCAGAAATATGTGGTCAAAAGAGATACCTGATGTTATTGTGGTCAAAAGATATACGAGGAGCTGAGGAAGATGGTGGAAGAGTAAGACGCAGAGATCACCTTCCTCTCCACAGATACATCAGAAATACATCTACACGTGGAACTGCTCCTATAGAACACACACTGAATGCTGGCAGAAGACCTCAGATCTCCCAAAAGGCAATAAACTCCCCCACGTACCTGGGTAGGGCAAAAGAAAAAAGAAAAAAACACAGACAAAAGAATAGGGACGGGACCTGCACCAGTGGGAGGGAGCTGTGAAGGAGGAAAGGTTTCCACACACTAGGAAGCCCCTTCGTGGGCAGAGACTGCGGGTGACGGAGGGGGGAAGCTTCAGAGCCGTGGAGGATAGTGCAGCAATAGAGGTGCAGAGGGCAAAGCAGAGAGATTCTGGTACAGAGGATCAGTGCCAACCAGCACTCACCAGCAAGAGAGGCTTGCGTGCTCACCCACCAGGGTGGGCAGGGGCTGGGAGCTGAGGCTCAGGCTTCAGCTGGATCCCAGGGAGAGGACTGGGATTGGCTGTGTGAACACAGCCTGAAGGGGTTAGTGCACCACAGCTAGCCAGGAGGGTGTCTGGGAAAAACTGTGGACCTGCTGAAAAGGCAAGAGACTTTTTCTTGTTTCTTGGTGCACAAGGAGAGGGGATTAAGAGCGCTGCTTAAAGGAGCTCCAGAGACGGATGTGAGCCACGGCTAACAGTGCAGACCCCAGAGACGGGCATGAAACGCTAAGGCTGCTGCTGCTACCATCAAGAAGCCTGTGTGCAAGCCCAGGTCACTCTCCACAACTCACCTCCCGGGAACCTGTACAGCCCACCAGTGCCAGGGTCCCGTGATCCAGGGACAACTTCCCCGGGAGAATGTACAGGGCACGCCTCAGGTTGCTGCAACATCACACTGGCCTCTGCAACTGCAGGCTTGCCCCCCATCCGTACCCCTCACACCTCCGACCTGAGTGAGCCAGAGCCCCTGAATCAGCTACTTCTTTAACCCCGACCTGTCTGAGTGAAGAATAGACGTCGTCAGGGGACCTACACATGGAGGCGGGGCCAAATCCAAAGCTGAACCTCGGGAGCTGTGAGAACAAAGAAGAGAAAGGGATATCCCTCTCAGCAGCCTCAGGAGCAGCGGATTAAATCTCCACAATCAACTTGATGCATCCTACATCTGTGGAATAACTGAATAGACAACAAATCATCCAAAATTGAGAAATTGAGGAGGTGGACTTTGTGAGCAAGATATATTATTTTTTCCCCTTTTCCTCTTTTTTGTGAGTGTGTATGTGTATGCTTCTGTGTGAGATTTTGTCTGTATAGCTTTGCTTTCACCATTAGTCCTAGGGTTTTCTCTGTCCTTTTTTTTTTTTTTGCTTTCAATTTTTTTTCTCAATAATTATTTTTTATTTTAATTTTTTTTATTTTATCATACTTTATTTTAACCTCTTTCTTTCTTTCTTTCTTTGTTTCTATTTTGTCTCCCTTTTATTCTGAGCCGTGTGGATGAAAGGCTCTTGGTGCTGCAGGCAGGAGTCAGTGCTGTGCCTCTGAGGTGGGAGAGCCAACTTCAGGACACTGGTCCACAAGAGAACTCCCAGCTCCACATAATATCAAAGGGCAAAAATCTCCTAGAGATCACCATCTCAACAACAAGACCCAGCTTCACTCAATGACCAGCAAGCTACAGTGCTGGACACCCTATGCCAAACAACTAGCAAGACAGGAACACAACACCACTCATTAGCAGAGAGGCTGCCTAAAATCATAATAAGGCGACAGACACCCCAAAACGCACCACCAGACGTGGACTTGCCCAGCAGAAAGACAAGATCCAGCATCATCCACCAGAACACAGGCACTAGTCCCCTCCACCAGGAAGCCTACAAAACCCACTGAACAAAACTTAGCCACTGGGATCAGACACCAAAAACAACCTGAAGTACTAACCTGCAGTCTGCAAAAAGGAGACCCCAAAAACAGTAAAAGATAAGCAAAATGAAAAGACAGAAAAACACACAGCAGATGAAGGAGCAAGGTAAAAACCCACCCGACCTAAAAAATGAACAGGAAATAGGAAGTCTACCTGAAAAAGAATTTAGAATAATGATAGTAAAGATGATACAAAATCTTGGAAATAGAATAGAGAAAATGAAAGAAACACTTAACAAGGACTAGAAGAACTAAAGAGGAAACAAGCAATAATGAACAACACAATAAATGAAATTAAAAATATTCTAGAAAGGATCAATAGTAGAATAAGTGAGGCAGAAGAATGGATAAGTGACCTGGAAGATAAAATAGTGGAAATAATTACTGCACAGCAGAATAAAGGAAATAGAATGAAAAGAACTGAGGACAGTCTCAGAGACCTCTGGGACAACATTAAATGCACCAGCATTTCGAATTATAGGGGTCCCAGAGGAAGAAGAGAAAAGGAAAGGGACTGAGAAAATATTTCAAGAGATTATAGTTGTAAACTTCCCTAATATGGGAAAGGATATAGTTAATCAAGTCCAGGAAACACAGAGAGTCCCATACAGGATAAATCCAAAGAAAAACACGACAAGACACATATTAATCAAACTATCAAAAATTAAATACAAAGAAAACATATGAAAGGCAGCAAGGGAAAAACAACAAATAACACACAAGGGAATCCCCATAACGTTAACAGCTGATCTTTCAGCAGAAACTCACCAAACCAGAAGGGAGTGGCAGGACATATTTAAAGTGATGAAGAAGAAAAACTTACAACCAATATTATTCTACCCAGCAAGGATCTCATTCAGATTTGATGGAGAAATTAAAACCTTTGCAGACAAGCAAAAGCTCAGAGAGTTCAGCACCAACAAACCAGCCTTACAACAAATGCTAAAGGAACGTCTCTAGGCAAGAAACACAAGAGAAGGAAAAGACCTCCAATAACAAACCCAAAACAATTTAGGAAATGGGAAAAGGAACATACATATCAATAATTACCTTAAATGTAAATGGATTAAATGCTCACACCAAAAGACACAGATTGGCTGAATGGATACAAAAACAAGACCCATATATATGTTGTCTACAAGAGACCCACTTCAGACCTAGGGACACATACAGACTGAAAGTGAGGGGATGGAAAAAGATATTCCATGCAAATAGAAATCAAAGAAAACTGGAGTAGCAATTCTCATATCAGACAAAATAGCCT
This sequence comes from Mesoplodon bidens, assembly GCF_964165515.1. Taxonomy (NCBI): domain Eukaryota; kingdom Metazoa; phylum Chordata; class Mammalia; order Artiodactyla; family Ziphiidae; genus Mesoplodon; species Mesoplodon bidens. The sequence goes on from NC_138163.1 coordinate 75,367,956, forward strand.
TTAAAATAAAGACTATTACAAGAGACGAAGAAGGATACTACATAATGATCAAGGGATCGATCCAGGAAGAATATATAACAATTGTAAATATGTATGCACCCAACATAGGAGCACCTCAATACATAAGGCAAATACTAACAGCCATAAAAGGGGAAATGGACCGTAACAGAATCATAGTAGGGGACTTTAACACCCCACTTTCACCAATGGACAGATCACCCAAAATGAAAATTAATAAGGAAACACAAGCTTTAAATGATATATTAAACAAGATGGACTTAATTGGTATTTATAGGACATTCCTTCCAAACACAGCAGAATACACATTTGTCTCAAGTGCTCCTGGAACATTCTGCAGGATAGATCATATCCTGGGTCACAAATCAAGCACTGGTAAAGTTAAGAAAATTGAAATCGTATCAAGTATCTTTTCCGACCACAACACTATGAGACTAGATATCAATTACAGGAAAAGATCTGTAAAAAATACAAACACATGGAGGCTAAACAATACACTACTTAATAACCAATAACAATACACTACTTAATACACTACTTAATAACAATACACTACTTAATAACCACTACTTCATAAATAATACACTACTTAATAACAGTACATGACTTAATAACGGTTATTAAGTTATGGGAGAAAATATTTGCAAATGAAGCAACTGACAAAGGATTAATCTCCAAAATATATATGCAGCTCTTGCAGCTCAATATCAAAACAAAAACAAAAACAAAAAACCCACTCCAAAAATGGGCAGAAGACCTAAATAGACATTTCTTGAAAGAAGATATTCAGATTGCCAACAAACACATGAAAGGATGCTCAACATCACTAATCATTAGAGAAATGCAAATCAAAACTACAGTGAAGTAACACCTCACACCAGTCAGAATGGTCATCATCAAAATATCTACAAATAATAAATGCTGGAGAGCAAACCAGGAAGGAACACCCTTACACTGTTGGTAGGAATGTAAACTGATCCAGCCACTATGGAAAACAGTATGGAGGTTCCTTAAAAAACTAAAAATACAGCTACCGTATGAGCCAGCAATTCCACTACTGGGCATATACCCTGAGAAAACCATAATTGAAAAAGAGTCATGTACCAAAATGTTCATTGCAGCTCTACTTACAATAGCCAGGACATGGAAGCAACCTAAGTGTCCATCATTGGATGAATGCATAAAGAAGATGTGGCATATATATACAATGGAATATTATTCAGACATAAAAAGAAACGAAATTGAGATATTTGTAGTGAGGTGGATGGACCTAGAGTCTGTCATATAGAGTGAAGTAAGTCAGAAAGAGAAAAACAAATACTGTATGCTAACACATATATATGGAATCTAAAGGGAAAAAAAAGGTCATGAAGAACCTAGGTGTAAGATGGGAATAAAGACACAGACCTATTAGAGAATGGACTTGAGGATATGGGGAGGGGTAAGGGTAAGCTGTGACAAAGGAGAGAGTGGCATGGACATATATCCACTACCAATTGTAAAATACATAGCTAGTGTGAAGCAGCCACATAGCACAGGGAGATCAGCTCGGTGGTTTGTGACCACCTAGTGGGGTGGGATAGGGAGGGTGGGAGGGAGGGAGATGCAAGAGAGAAGAGATATGGGAACATATGTATATGTATACCTGATTCACTTTGTTATAAAGCAGAAACTAACACACCACTGTAAAGAAATTATACTCCAATAAAGATGTTAAAAGAGTGATAGTAGATATTACTTTAATCTTTTTATATTTGCTAAGACTTATTTTATGTCTTATATGATCTATCCCTGAGAATGTTCTGTGTGCACTTGAGAAGAATATTTCTTCTGCTGCTCTTGGTTAGAATATTCTATAGATGTCATTTAGGTCCATTTGGTATAATGCAAGTTTTGCATTCTTTGTTTCCTTATTGTTTCTCTGTCTGTATGATTCATCTAGTTTTGAAAGTGGGGTGTTAAAGTCCCCTATTATTACTGCATTGTTGTCTGTTTCTCCCTTCAGATCTATTAGTATTTACTTAATATACTTAGGTGTTCGAATGTTTGGTGTGTACATATTTATGGTTGTTATATCTTTTTGTTTCCACTTTCATGACTTATCTTTTTCCGTATCTTCACTTTGAATTTACGCCTGTCCTTAAATCTGAAATGGGCCTCTTTTAGGCAGTATATAGTTGGTCTCATATTTTTTAAATCCATCCCATCTCTGTGTGCCTTTCAATTGGTAAGTTCAATCCATTTATATTTTTACTAATTATTAATATGTAAGGACTTATCTATATCATCTTATGAATTACTTTCTGATTGTTTTGTATTTCTATTGTTTCTATTTCTCTCTGTTTCTGCATTCTTTTGTAAATTGGTTAATTGTCATGGTGGTATTTTCTGTTTCCCGTTTCTTTGTCTTTTGTGCATCTACTCTAGGTTTCTGAACAGTCTATTTTAGTTTGATAGCAACTTATGTTTGGATGCCTATAAAACTCCACCCTTTTACTCCTCTTTTTTTGTGTAATTGATGTTATAATTTGCTTCTCTATATGTGATGTCATTGTTAACAATTTATTGTACCTCTAATTATTTTTACTACTCTTCTCCTTTAACTTTTTTTTACTATAGTTGAGTGGTTAACATATCATCCTAATATAGAGTTACAGTTTTGTGAATCTGACTATCTTTCATCTTTACCAGGGTGTGGTGTACTTTCTCATAGGTTTTCCTGCCACTGATTAGTGTCTTTTCATTTCAGCTTGAAGAACTTTCGATATTTCTTGCAAGACAGATCAAGTGGTGGTGAACTCCCTCAGCAATTGTTTGTCTAGGAAAACCTTTATTTCTCCCTCTTATCTGAAAGGTACTATTGCCAGATAAAGTTTTCTTGGTTGGCAATTTCTATCCTTCAACACTTTGAATATATCATTCCACACTTTCCTGGCCTGTAGAGTTTCTGCTGAGAAACCTGCTGATAACCTAATGGAGTTTCCTTTGTAGGTTATTTTCTTTTATTCCCTGGTTGCCTTTAAGATTATTTCATCATTTTTTTTGACAGTTTCATTATAATGAGTCTTAGAGAAGGTCTTTTTACATTGAGATTACAGGGCGTTCTATTAGCTTCTTGGACTTATATGTCCAAGTCTTTTCCCAGGTCTGAAAAGTTGTCAGCTATTATTTTTTTGAATAAACTTTTGCTTCCTTCTCCTCCTTTTCTCCTTCCTGAAGCCCAATTATTCTAATATCTGCCTTTCTTATTGAATCTCATAACTCTGGTTGGCTTTCTTCACCTTTTAACTCTTAGTTCCCACTCCTCTTCTAACTGCATTATTTTCATATTTCTATCTGCAAGTCACTTATTTTTTCTTCCATCAAGTCTGCCCTGCTACAGATGGCTTTTATTGCATTTTTTTATCTCATTTATTTAATTCTTCAGCTCCAGAATTTCTGTTTGGTTCTTTTTCATAATTTAATCTCTTTAGTAAATAACTTCTTTTTTTATTGCTAATTTGTTGAATTCTTTCTGAGTTTTCTTGTAGCTCATCAAATTTCTTTATAACAGCTATCTTGAAGTCTATATCAGTTAGATGAGTTTCGTTGCTGTAGAAATATCATTTTGTTTTTGTGATGCCATATTTCCTTGAATTTTAAAAAAAAGTTGTAGCTTTGTGTTTCTGCTTTCACATTTGAAGTAGCAGATGTCTCCTTAACTAAGCTTTTATGTCTTCTTTGGTTCTTATAATTAACAAGGCTGGCTATTAGAAACCTCTCTTTTGTATTTCAGAAAATAGTGCTATAGTTCATGTATTTGTTTCCCCCTTGAGAAAGAGTTGCCTATTTTCAGAGCACACTTTCTGTGTCCTAAGCTTGCTCTTCATGATGTATTTGGGAGCACACACAAGGAACTGGTAGCAGACTGGAGGGAGGTCTGGGTCTAACACTCGGTGATGTGTGTTTAGGGAGTCTGAGGACCTAGTAGATAAATCTCCAGTTGTGGCACTCCTAGAGACATGTGGTTGGACTTTCTGCTGAGCCTAAGTCCCTCAAAGCCATTTGAAATTCTAATCTGCCTCTTTTTTTTTCTTTTTCGGTCCGCGGGCCTCTCACTGTTGTGGCCTCTCCCATTGCGGAGCACAGGCTCCGGACACACAGGCTCAGTGGCCATGGCTCACAGGCCCAGCCGCTCTGCAGCATTTGGGATCTTCCTGGACCGAAGCACGAACCCATGTCCCCTGCATCGGCAGGTGGACTCTCAACCACTGCGCCACCAGGGAAGCCCATAATCTGCCTCTTTCTTAATATGCTCCATTCCCCCAGTTTCAGAGCCCCCACCTTAGTACTCTGGGTGCTTGTGGAGAGAACTTGGTTTCTCCAGCCGCATCCCATTTAGCTGGCATAAGGGGAAACCCTCTCTTTCTCCACAGGAGAGGTCACCTCCACCAGATAAATCAGCTACAATCAATGCCTTTTAGGGGTTGGGACAACACTGAGAAAGTTTCTTTCACCATCTCCACTGTGACAAAATTCATGATTTTTTCTTTTTTCTTTTTTCTTTTTTTTCTTATCCAAGGTTGTTTTAGATTCTCCCTTCAGGAGGCAGGAGTTCTGCAAGTCCTTTCTTGAGGGTAAGTGTCTGCTGAATTCAGTATTCACCCAATTCTTGCCCAACAGTAGCAAGTGGGGTCCAGGCATTCATACTGGTTATGCTGGTTCTGCAACCCATATGGTGATCGGTCTATATCCTACTATCTGCACTGGTGGACAACTTGGGTCCTTTAGAGCAATGTACAAAGTCCAGAAGTTCCCACAACTGTGCTCTTGTTGGTGTATGGATGTCTAATTTGTTGATTTAAAGGGGGTGTACAAAGGAGGAATGTCTTATGCTATCATGTCACTGATCTCACTCTCCCAACATACTTATTTTTTATTGTCTACTATGTTGCAAGTAGTGAGGTAGGCATTGTATACACAAAGGAGAAAAAATCTTATATTCAAGTAGGGCAGGTGAACAATAAACAAATAAAATAAGTACACATTATAAGAAGCCATGAGAAAAAAATCAAGATAACTTATTAGAAATGAACTTGTGTCTAGAGGGGTGGGGAGCTCTTCAGTTAGGGTGGTCAACTTTGAGAACTGACAAACTCTAACTGAAGGAAGGGAAAAGATAACCGTTGCAAAAAACATTCTGGGCAGAAGAAACAGGTACTGCCAGACACTTTTTGAAGCAATTTTAATTCCTTGGACCAATCAAGTTTGAGGGCAAGCCTATGCTTTGCATCTGAGCTGACTGGTGGGAAGTCAGGAAAGGGAAGTGTTGCTTCCTCTCTGAGAACAGAGTAAAGAAAGTATAGGTGGGATCCTGACCAGTGCAATCACTTCCCATAACCTTGTTTGACCCCCCATGTTGCAGGTTTTAAGTGTTGTCCATACATTCCCAGAGCACCACCACTATAACTCTTTTCTGGAGGTTGCCCCTCCTTTTGCTGTAGGTAAAAGTGCCATTGGATGATTTAGAAAACCTCAAGAGGGAAGAGAATTTGCTGCTCCATTAGAGGGAAGTGATGGTTTAATAACATGGAATGAGCATACAAGAGACTACTGGGTTTTATGGTTTGTATGGAATTCTTGAGGCAAAACGACGTCCCTAGTACTTCTGATATCCATGGAGTGATAGATAATACACATTGTTACATCATATTTGTTTTTATTTTTTCAGAATAAAATAATTTTTAGCTTAGCATATGGCAACCCTTAATAATGACTACATATGCTAGTCTCCTGTGCAGCTTGGCAGGGCCATGTAGTTGATTTCTAACCAGTGAGTTGCAAGCAGAAAGGATTTTCAACACTTCCAGTCACCCCCTTAAAAAAGAAGGATGTCTCCCTTTCCCCATTCCCCCATCCGACTAGCTATAATGTGAACGTGATAGGAAAACTTGCACCATTCAGATTAAGAAAACACCTCAAATGTGTTGGAATTATAAGACAGGAAATGTATAACCAAATATCTTTCCAAAAAAAGCCACCAACTGGCTAAGACTTTTACAGGAAAGAAAAATACATTTCTATCTAGTTTAAGCCACATTTCTATTAATCACAGATAAAACTATAGCCTAATCAATACAGCTTATAAAAAAAGATTCAAAGGAAGAAAATGTGAAATGTCTGAGGGAAACTTTAGAGAAATATAACCACCTAACTATGAGCAGTATTCACAGAGTTTACATAACAATGACATAGGTCTCAGAAAAATTTCAGAATGTACATTTACATGGATGCATTCTAATACTGCTCTAGAAGTATTGTTTAGTAGATGATTTTGACAAAAATGTAGAAATTTAAGCTGTCAGCAGTGGTATTTTAACTTTTAGCAGACCTGAATGTGCTGGACTCCTTCCCATGAGAGTCATAATAAATTTGGATGGAGGGATCCTTGAACTGAAATCAACATTATTCTGTATCACACTTCTGCAGTAGAAGGAAGGCTTAGCTAAAGCAAACAAGATCAGGTTAATAGATGATTTTATCTAAGTTGGAACTTGTTCAGATTGATAAAAATTAAATTTTTATACTTGTTAGAATTTAGTGGTTGATGTCATTACTGAAAAACATCTAAAACCAGTTCTTATCCCTTACCCTTTTTGATTATATATTAAATAGTTCATTTAGATGGTACTATAACTTATTAAAATATTAAACATTTGAATTATATAATGTATGAAATGTACTTTTATATAATCTGGGGTAAGGAGAGTAGGTGCAGACATAGAGGAAAGAAGACTGGCCATGTGTTGCTGTTGGTTGAAGCTGAGTAATGGGTACATGAGGGTTTCTTATACTAACTGTTCTTCTTTTCTTCTTTTGAATATATTTGAATTTTTCCATAGTAAAATACATATATATGTTATACATTATATATATATATATATATATATATATACACATATCTATCCTTATATGCATCTGAGTGAAAAAGTTAAACTTATTTAGTGACACTATTTTGAACCCATTATTACAATGTTTTACTTTATCCAGGTATGGTGTAGGAAGTTTATAGTAAGATTACTTTCTTCATACTTTCATTCCCTGAGCCTCAAACTTAGATCGTTATTGTTTCAAGGTGTTTTTGTTTATTTTTTCTTCTCATTAGATTGGCATTTTAAAAGGTATAAATGATCCTGGTCTTTGTTCAAGTTGTGAATATTCAACATTATTTAGGAAACGCTGAAAAACATCTTTCCATTGTGGGACAGAATCAAACTTGAAGAACAGAGATCCTAGATCTGCCTCTCAGCTCTGCTTCTGAAGCTCCTGCAAAAGGAAGATATTGGCGTCAGAGTGATAGGCCTAATTATAGCCCACTTCCCACCAATGAACAGTTGCTCTATTATTCCTTGAAGAGATCCAAGAAGGAAAATATAAGGCCTTAAATAAGGACTATGCCTATAGATGAATAAACAGATGTTCAGTAAGGAGTTAGATGAAGAGAACTTAGTCAACAAAAAATGGAAGAAGAAATAAGGTATTGGAAAAATCAAGTAAGTGTTTAAGGCTGAGGAAGTTCTGCTGAAGAAATTATCTGTGAAGTTCAACAAAGATACAGCTCACTGCCTGCCCCTCAAACACTCATCACATCCTTTAATTATTGAGGAATAAATAAGTTGAAAGAGCCACATTTACTTGAGAGTTTATCTCTCACTTCTTCCCTCTCAAAATACGGTACAGTGAAGGCAGTGAAATTACTTGTGAGGTGGATTCAAGAAGGCATGTAGGAGGGATGTACATTATTTGAGGACATTTGAAATGTGGGTCAAATCCCATATTTATATCCCATTATTTTTTTCAAGTCTACCAAAACATCAGAAATTTCTCCATAGGAAAGCCTTTACCACTTCCTAGGAACATTTTTCTGTAGCAGTCAAAATGTGTAATTCATAACAACTTGGTTATTGCAGAAGATACTGAAAGCATTAGGAATATAGGTGAGATGAGGAGGGAGTTGCTAAAGTGGAAGAAAGATAACTAGGATGAGAGGAGAGCCAGAGACAATTCTTCTGACTTTACTATTTGTTTTGTTTTGTTTTGTTTATGTAGATCTATTTTGAGAAGAGCAGAGAGGGACAGTGAAGGATAAGATTTTTTCCCTGTTAATCTATAAGAAAAATCAAACTATTGGGTCTTAAAATCCCTTAAGATTAAAACATTCCTTCTGTTCCCTCATCTTCTTTTCTGCCCAAAGACTGTACTTTAGCAAGTACACGTATTTAAGTCATTTGGATATACTTGGTCAACAAGTGAGGATGGAGAATAATCTTAGTAGGGTGTGACCAGTATGGGAAGAGTGGATGGCAGGTGTAGGGTAGGATGAGGAAGTGGTTCATCTTTCCATTTGAAAATAGAATGCACCACTCCAGAGAAAAAGAGAGAGTAGAGCCTCAGGGGACTTACATCCATGTATGTGAGAACACTGACAAAGATCATCAATTACATCAGTTTGCAGAAAAAGTAACATTGAATTCTGGAGGCAGAAATTTTCTATGCAAATAGAGAGACCATCTTTATTATTAAAATGCATATTATAAATTATAGACATAAATATATTCCAAGTGCAACATTTTCACAGTGTTTTGGGAGTAAAAACAAAAAGATGACAGAAAAATGACGTTGCACAGGAGTTCCACTTATGCATAGTTTCAGACCAAGGTAGTTTGATCTGTTGTTCCTAGAGCAGATGGCTCCTTTTCATGTAATTACAGGTTAACAGAATTAGTTCCTAAACCAAGTGACAATGTAAACATATAAACCATTTGTATATAATAATAATAACAATAAAATAATAGCAATAATAATAAAATGGAAATCACTCCATATTAAAAATATCTGTTAGGGACTTCCCTTGTGGTGCAGTGGTTAAGAATCCACCTGCCAATGCAGGGGACACGGGTTAGAGCCCTGGTCTGGGAAGAACCCATAGGCCTTGGGGCAACAAAGTGCATGCACCACAACTACTGAACCTGCGCTCTAGAGCCTGCAAGCCACAACTACTGAGCCCACGTGCCACAGCTACTGAAGTCTGCGTGCCTAGAGCCCGTGCTCTGCAACAAGAGAAGCCACAGCAGTGAGAAGCCCATGCACCGCAATTAAGAGTAGCCCCCACATGCCACAACTAGAGAAAGCCCATGCTCAACAATGAAGACCCAATGCAGCCAATAAATAAATAAATAAATGAATAAAAATTTTTTAGAAAGCCACTTAAAAAAATATTTGTTGGAATAATTGTGTGTACATTTCGCAATCAGAGCTCAAATAACTTTAATAGAAAATGTGAGTTCATTTATCTTGAATTGTATATTGCTGTAGTTGATGGTGTTTACTTTTTGAGGGTTTTACTTTTTACATTAAACCCAGAAAGTGACAAATGGGAGGTTTGGAGAGAAAATTCTCCAAGGAAAGGAGACACTCAAGAGGCTGCTGTCTGGATGGCAGCTGCAACAGTACTTCCCTCCTAGTTTAGACTTTTCCCTGGAAATCAGATCCAGAGTTGGAAGGGGAAAAAGTCAAAAAGAAAGAAAACAAGCAGAGATCAGAGAAACTGATAGTCATGTTTTTAGATATATTTCTTAAGATTTAGCATCCCCATTATTGTAAGAAAATTAGGTGATCACTTACTATATGTAACCTGAAAGACACTGCTGTAAGACTTTCTTCAAAATATCTTCCTTTCCAGTCTGCTTCAGTGTCTTTAATCCCTCCATTAAAAGTGAGAGATGTACACCTTGAGTTAAAGTTCATCCCTAAGGCGTAGAATTCAGATATCCCTTGGCAAATTAATATTAAGCTAACATTAGTCATTAGTACCTTAGTGTGAATAAATTTATCAGGTACTGACTAGAACAAGGGAATAGGACAGAAGACAAAACATACTGATGATGAGGACGGTTTGATAAAGTAAATCACAGCATTGAATACAAACTTAGATGGGCAGGCCTGAAGAGAAGGTGTGATCCTAGCTAAGCAGCATAAGAATACTGGACACTTGTTCTCTCTGTCTTTTCCTCAAATGATATAAATAATTTTCAAGGGCTTCTGGACTGCCTAATAAATGGGCTATAACCTCAACATTTCCTCTAAGAAATTCAGTAATCTCCTGCATATATTTCCCTCCTGTTTAAAATGATAGATATGTTTAAAGTGAAATTAATATGTTAATGAAATTAAATCACTGGTCTCCCAAAATGACCCTAAAAAGTGTAATTCATGCTAATATAGAAAATAATAAACACATATAGTATAGACAAGTCCCTTTCATCACAAGTACCCACAAAATTATTACTTCTAATGCCATTACAACACTGAATTATGTTCAAAGCCAAATCACTTTAAAGCAAAGAGACCAGGCATAATTACAGTTACCCATTTTAAAACACAATTTAACACTCATTTAGAACTCATTTAACACATCAAAATAGGTACCTTATGATGAATAATTAGGATACAAATACATACACAATTGCTAGCAGCACAAAGTCGATCTTCTAGCAGGGTAGTATCTTAATAACAGAGTACAAGCAAATCAACACTTGCCTAGAGAAAACATTAGAAAAATTTCCATTCATCTTAGATATTAGAATTCATTTAAATTTCACCAGTTTCTTTTCCCCCAAACATATTGGTATTGTAACTGTGCTTAAAATAACCCCCTTTCTGTAAATATGATGGAGCTCTTCCTTGATTTTCACATTCCTTCCAGATAGGAAGTAGCATGTTTCTTCATTTTAAAGCACACATATTTTAATTAAAGCACTCTTTGAAACTTAGAGCTTTTTGCCAAAATATTTTTCAAAGTATTCTAATATTTAAGACCTCAGGTTAAATTACTATTCATATCCTGGGTCTGTTTCCTGCATAGTAGTACTAAACAGGTAGCAGGCATGTAGCAGGCAAGGCTTTTTAATGGGCGTCCAATGTGGCCAAAATTAATCTTCTGCACTTTTCTCAAAAGGGGAAAATATTGACTTCCCCAGATGCTGGAATGGAGGCTGTGCTGGCCTTACAATGGTATGACTGGGGCAAAGCTGGGCCTGAAAAATTACTGAAGACTCTAGGGTCCACATGCCTGGCTGCCTCCAAACCTACTCTGGCTTGTGAATGCAGCTTGACAGTTGCCACCTAACTTAAAAATAAGGAATAACTTCATCTTTTTGCTCTGGCCTAAACTTAGTGGCCTAAACTTACTGCACTACTTCTTCCATAGGCTCAGAAAGTGCAGTAACCTGTCAGAGGTACCTTGATGTCACTCTAGAAGCATGGTGGACATTTCCTTTACTTGGTAGGTCCGTACATCTTCAGAGGTGTTCTCTGGAAATAGTTTAAGAGAATCAGAACTATGATTATCACCTATCTGCTTTCTCCTGGACCTTTAAAGGCAATTTGGGTCACATTGTATGAACTTTGACAAGCCACCTGCCCTGGTTAGATTAAATATGGCAATTTATACAGTCATAGAGAGTATGTGAATTTATTTATTGTTCTTATTTTAAACATACCAGAGGCCTGAGTGCAGATTTTGATTCTATTAATAGATGTGACAGATGATTTTTCATACTGATATTGAAATGAAGGAAATAGCTATTTGAGTCTTCAAACACTAGCCTGCCGATGCAGGGTACATGGGTTCGTGCCCTGGTCCGGGAAGATCCCACATGCCGCGGAACGGCTAGGCCCATGAGCCATGGCCACTGAGCCTGCGCGTCCCGAGCCTGTGCTCCACAACAGGAGAGGCCACAACAGTGAGAGGTCTGCGTACCACAAAAAAAAAAAAAAAAAAGGTCCATGATTTTAACACTGTTTTTGCAGAATAATATAATGTCCATCCTACTTAAAGACAACTAAAATATGATATTGGGATATAAACTGTGATTACTAGTATAAATAGACAATTACTTTGCTTCTAAATACAAGGAAACTCAGTGTCCATTTTAACAAAACTAAGTGCTTATAATGACTTCAACCTAATAGTCTCTCTTTGTCTTAGGTTCACAGATACAGCTGCTGGCTCTAGTTGAGATCATATGTATATAATATGTCACTGAAATTTTATAGCTTAAGTTTCAGTCCACATCCAGTTTTTTTTTTTTTAACATAGTTCAGTTGTCAAGGTAGAAGTGGTATGGCTGCTCACAAATGATTTTGCATGGAGTTTTATGTTATCATGCAAATCTTGTCTTGAAAGCCGTCTTCTGAACTCATCAGTGGTAAAGTAGTATATGATAGGGTCAAGGCAGGAATTCAGACTAGCAAGACACAAGGCAATAGAATGAAATATCAGAATCACCCTTCTGGCTAGGCAGCTTTTAATTTCATTGGACTTGACCAGGAAATCTAAAGGAAAACTGAAGTGATAAGGTGCAAAGCAAATTAGGAAAACTCCTGCACAGGTTAGAATCATCTTCAAGGCTTTCTTCTTCTCTCCAAGGTCTTGGGACACAGGATATTTATCCTGCAGTGATAAAACCGTCTTCCAGGTACAATACAGGACAATCAGAAGAGGAGTGACAAATCCAATCAACTCACCAATGGTCATCATGACAACAGACTGGGCTAGATTGACATTCCTGGTAGGAAGATCCACAAAGCATTTGGTTCTGTTGCTAGGGGTGTCATCACTGCTTCGGAGGAGAGGAAATAGCAGACAGGCAAGGCAGATTATTAGCCAGCCAGCAATGCTGACGTATAGGTCATATTTCTGTTTACAGTCATGGAAGCGAAAGGGGTAGAGGAGAAACCAAAATCTTCGCACACTGATGCAGACCAAGAAGTAGATGCTTGCATACATGTTGACATACTTCAGGTAGAAACAAAACATACAGAGGCCAGGCCCAAATGGCCAGTCATGATTCAAGTAGTAAAAGATCCTCAGTGGCAAGGAGAGGACTTGTAGTAAGTCAGCAATGGCTAGGTTTATCATGAATATCACAGCCCGTTTGGTTTCTTTTATATAGCCATAAAATACCCACAAGGCTAATATGTTCCCTATGAGACCTGGCACAAGAATGACAGTGTATGTCACTGCATAGATGAAGTATCGAAAATCTGTATTGGATCCATCTGTCCCAGCACATGTGTCATTAGCAGGCATGTTTCTTTCTAGAGAAACTGCCTTTGCTAAATTGTGGCTTAAAAGCTAAATTTATAATCTACTGCTGCTGTTTCTAAAAGACTGATCATCGATGGGCTGGGGAGACTGAATATAGAATAACCTCCTTTTTATTGCATTGGTCTGGGCTTCTATACATGATTTTTTTTTTCAAATAACTATCTGCATGTTTGCTTTGGATTTGTCTACATTAACTACATTGAAGTCTAATGTGCAAGCACAGATGACAAGCTGTTATAATTTTCCCTTCTTCTTTATTCTTTACTCAGTTAAAAGGCCTTCTGGGACATCATAACAGTTGATCCTCTTCCATTTGATCATAAATGTGCCATATAGTAGCTCTTCAAATTCCCATATGATGACAGTCATCTCTTTACTGGTGTTTGGCAGGCTGTTTTTCTTTTTTTTGGCTCACATAGAAGAAAGGTTTGCTTTAGTACTCAGTGGGTCCACAACTCTTCACAGGTGATTAACTTGGATAGATCATCTTTCTGGGACTTTTTCAGTCATGTGTCGTAAACTAAAAAGTGAGAAACAAAGTCAGAGCTGCAAATGAAAAAAAATTAAGCCAATTATTGTCTAGAAATTTTTGAAAAAACAAAAACCTATGTGTAGAAAAATCTATTACCTTTAATGGAAAGTTCTGATGTGAATGAGAGTGATTAGTCACAAGTTCCATAAGACACTTTAGAATCACAAGACAGTATAGCTAGAAGGAATCTGAGAAGAAATCTAGCCCCTTACTACTCAAAATGTGATCCATGAACCAGCATTACTGGAGAGCTGTTTAGAAATGCAAAAGAATCTCAGATCCCATCTGGGACTTACTGCAACACAATCAGCAATTTAAGAAGAACCACAAGTGATTCTTAGGCATATTAATATTTGAGAGGCTCTGACGTAGACCACAGCTTCACAAACATCACTGATTGTCACACTCATCTGGGGAATTTTAGAAAAAATTACAACTTTCCTTAGATTTTCTGGTGTCTCCTGTAGAGATTCTGATTCAGTACTTAGGGCCTGAAATTTGTATTTCTAAAAAGATCCCCATATGATTCAGATATAACCAACCCAGCATTTGTCCTTGAACCATCATATAGGGGCCACTGATTTGTTTCATATCTTCCCCAGATGTCTGAAAATTAGTGGGCAACCAGCCTCTCTTTAATTACTTGTAATAACAAGGGTCATCTAGTCACCTCTCAATTATCCAAGACAAAGGACAATGACATCAATACAGAGAATCAAAATCCCCAAAAAGGTGACCCAGATAGGTCCATGACCTTTGTTCTAAAACAAATTTTAGTTTAGGCACCTGGATAGTTGCCTCGAGGCTGCTGAAATGCAGGAGGAGTTAACTGACTTTAAAGGTATGGGGGAAGAACAAAAATGAAGTAGAAATTATAAAACATCCTGCCATGGATTATCAAATCCATGTTGATTATCAAATCCATGTTTGAAGTTGGCTTGATTCAACCACTGAAGGAATTGTAATTGTTATTATTTTGCCTCAATTGCCTGGTAAGTAAAATAGCACATTTGTTCAAAGATACGATGCACACTTTATTTAAACATGCTGATAAATAGTATGAACTATGCATTCAGATTGAAGGGGTTAAATACTTGAGATTTCTCAGATAAGGAAGTAGAGTGACAGTATTATAAAATAAAAAGAATCAAGATTGTAAAGAATAACATCAATGTTGAAAGAGTGGTTAAAATTAGAGGTTGTTCAGCTCCCAAACTGAAATACATCTTTGAAATATTTTCACAGGTAGTGATTTTGATTAGGTGACAGGCAAAATTAGGTGGCAGACCAAAAAGTCACAAGCCCTGGGTTTTCAACCACCTTTTAACTATTTATATAAAAGTCGTCACCTGCTAACATCACTGATTAGAAGTCAGAACTATACAAATAAACATCCAGTCAACCTCTAATGAACATTCACCTCTCCTATCAAAGCCAATGACTCTTAAATCTATATGTCAATCCTGAGCTGTACCTCTCTTTCCAACTATATATAACACCTCTTCTTTTGGATATTTCATTATTGTCTTAAAATTTAACATATGAAAGTGAAGCCATCTTTTCTATTTATTGAAAATATGTCATATTTTGTCAGATAATGTCACCTCTTTGATAAAAAATCTCCTAATGTCTTCTCATCTAACTCAGAGGAAAAATAAAAGTCCTTACAACAAATGGCCTATTTTAACTATATGATCTGGCCCCTGGTTACTCTTCTGACCTCACCTTCTAAGATTCTTCCCCTTGGACTCTGCTCCAGCAACTTTACCATTCTTGCTATTAGGTGAACAGACCAAGAACCTTCCTGGCTCAAAGCATTTGAATTGGCAGTTCCCTGTGCCTGAAATGCTTTAGTCTAGTTATTTATTTGTTTTACTCCCTTGCCTCCTTCAGATCTTTACCCAAGTGGGTCCTTTTCATGAGGCTTTCCCTCATCTTCCTATTTAAAACTGCAGCTCACCTCCAACACTCCCCATCTCCCTTCAGCATTTATTTTATCTATTGCCAGTTGTAACTAACATACTCTTTGATTTTTACTTATTTATTTTGTTTTTATATATTTTCCCTACTAGAATGTAAAGTTCAGGAGGACAAGGATTCTTGTGTGTTTTGTTTACTTGCTATAAAACAGAACTGAGGACTGTGGAGACCCAAATAAGTGCTCAGTATTTGTTGAATGAAATAATTTCAGTAAATAAAATCCATATATCTCACACAAAAATCATCATCCCTCAAAACTTCAAAACAGATTCTGCTCCTGACTTCTTCATTGTTATTAAGTTCACTAATGTTTTCCTAGGTTGTCTCAAAGTCTTGGAGGCATTGACTCTTTGTCATTTATTTTCCACTTCCAAACAAGTTAGGGAAGATAGCATATTATGGGGGAAATAATATATGTTTAGGAGTCAGGATTACCTGGGTTTAAATTCTTACTCTTTTAATTAATAACTGTGTGACTTCAGGTATATCACCAAACTTCTCTGATTCTTTAATTTCTCATTGTAATCATAGTACCTAACTTAGAGAGTCAGTGTGAGAATCAATTGAGCTGCTGTATATAATTTATTTAGCATAGTGTAAGGTACATAAGTGCTTAATAACTGATATTATTATTATTACTACTTTCTGCAACTTTCTCATAATATTATTCTTTAAATTTGCATTGTTTATACTTTAGTTCAGGACCTTATTACTTAATTTATTTTCCTATCCCTTATCATTTTCTACTCCATACTATATAATGCTGTCAGATATTTTTTTCCTTAAAATGAGCTCTTAAAAAGCGTTAATGGATTCCTACTGCCCAACAAATCACAAAATACAGTCTGGCAGTCAATGGCTTCCTTAAATACAGTGCCATCTACCTTTAGGATTTTGTCTCCCAGTGCTCTCCTAACATGCCCAGAACTCCAGCCCAACTGCACTCCATACTATTCAAACTGACTTTTTCTTCCCCCACAAAGAGCTTTTTTCATTTTTTCAGTCTGCTACCTCAGCTTGGAATATCTTTTGTTTTGTTTTGTTTTGTTTTGTTTTTTGCATACCAGTCTTACTTATTTGTGAAGACCTTTCTCAAATTTCCTGTTCTTCGTGAAAACTTCTTTAACTCAACACTGTTGTCCTAACTCCTTTTTAAAACCCTCACTTATACCTCTTTTAAAGCACATACTTCTTCTGCTTTTTCGTTAGTAACTTATGTCTGTGTCTTATTTATGCCTCTGCTCCCCTTTTCACCCCACTGTACCACAACTATGCCAGAAAATTGTTGAAGTCAGGGTCTGAGTCTTATATACGTTTATACCCCCCGAAGCACCTAGAACTAGGTTTGGAATATGTTGGGATCATCCAATATTTATTCAGCAAATATTTATTCAGCATTTATCATTTACCAGGTGCATGCTTACTACTGGAGATATAGGTGGTGGAAAAAGGCACAAGATCTCTGTCTTCTTAGGCCTTATAGTCTAGTAAGGAAGAATGATAATTGCTGCACAATATGAAAACTGTGATCATAGGCAATGTACAGTATACCCTAAAAACACAAAAGAGGGGAACCAACTAAATATTAAGAACATTTTGATTAAGTAATGTGAACTTAAAGTCAAGGCTATCTTCCTGAAGTCTGTATTTTTCCTGTTGGTTGTTCCCTCACTGGCCACATTTTAATGTTTTTTCATCTGTATATCCTAAACTGCAAACTTGAAATGCTCCTGAATACAGAATCTCCCTTAATATACTTCTGACTTCCTTCTGGGAGAGCTGGTAATGTTTTCCCTTTGTTCAGATAACATTATTTTCTAGTAGGAAAAGTTGCTTGGGATTGTTGGAAAGGCTTTCAAGCATGGAAAAAAAAAACCCTAGTCAGCTGTGCTATAATTAATATAAATATTCCTTTATCTAAGAGCGATGGACACAAAAGATGAAGGAGGTATTTTTTCCAGAGCATATTACTTTTTTTTTTTTGAGATTTCCCTTTCTCAGGAAGGAATCCGTATTGTAACAGACACTGGAACAGACTCCAATTTTAAATAAGCTATTTATTTGAAGCAACATGCCAGATTCCTTGAGCAATTTTTTCTTGCTTCAGGAGCCTATCCTTACTTAATTTTATGCACTTCCTTGGGAAGAAGAAAAATATAAGAGAAAAAATGAAACTGATGGCCTGAATTTAGCCTGATTTCCAGCAATATACAGGCCAGAAACTATTCTATATATAGTTCTTGTGGGAATTTAGTATTTTTATTTATGAATATTTATCCGTTTACCTGAACCTGAAGCTTCACTAAATTTTACTCATGATATGGTTCAAGAGTGTTTTCAGCAATATTATGTATTTGGTTGCTTATTTCTGGGAAAACCTGTTTCAAAAGAATATCACGGATAGCTTTCTGTGTTATTTTACTGAGACTTCTTAGTAAAATCTCAGCAAAATGTGTTTCTGTATTTTAATAAAGGAAAGTGAATTATTAAAATTATTAAAAGACCTAATTTATAATGGTGGTCTTTGAGACATATTAGTGGCAAGTAGAGACTATATTTTGGGATGTGGAGCTCTGCCCAGTAACCATCCAATCACAGGTCAAATGCAACTGCTTGCTCAAAAGCCAACTTTATTTTAGAGTTCTGGTTATGTACACACTTTAGTAAGCCAAGAAAAAGCAGACCTAGTGCTACAAGTGACTGCAAATAATGTGGGACAGAACAAGGAGCGTACATGTGTGTGGGAGGCAATTATACTTTTATGATACACGAGTAATCACAAATATTGAATAGAAGAGAGCAGAACAATTTCTTCCTGATTCTGATCAGCACACATAGCAAATCTCAGGGCTTCTTTTTCACTTTTGAAAATCTTCGAAGTGAAATAATTTACAGTATTTCCAGAAAACCTGTCCAGCAACTATATCTAAGAGCTGACTACAGCTCAGTAAGCAAATACTTTAGAAAGTCTTTACCTAGCTAATTCTCCTAGGGAGAATGTTCCATCAGAATTTTTATTTTAAAGAGGGGTGGGGGGCTTCCCTGGTGGCACAGTGGTTAAGAATCTGCCTGCCAATGCAGGAGACACAGTTTCGATCCCTGGTGTGGGAAGATCCCACGTGCCGCAGAGCAACTAAGCCTGTGTGCCACAACTACTGAGCCTGCGCTCTACAACCCACAAGCCACAACTACTGAAGTCCGCACACCCAGAGCCGGTGCTCCACAACAAGAGAAGCCACCGCAATAAGAAGCACATGCAGGACTTCCCTGTAGCGGAGTGGTTAAGAATCCACCGGCCAATGCAGGGGACACACGTTCGAGTGCTGGTCTGGGAAGATGCCACATGCCACGGAGCAACTAAGCCTGTGTGCCACAATTACTGAGTCTGCGCTCTAGAGCCCATGAGTCACAACTATTGAGCTGATGTGTCACAACTCCTGAAGCCCGCGTGCCTAGAGCGTGCATTTGGCAGCAAGAGAAGCCACTGCAATGAGAAGCCCGTGCATTGCAACAAAGAGCAGTCCCTGCTCATCACAACTAGAGAAAGTCCATGCACAGCAACGAAGACCCAACACAGCCATAAATAAATAAATAAATAAATAAATAAATAAATAAATAAATAAATAAATAAATAAATAAAAGAGGGGTGTTCTGTATAGATACCACATCTAATCATGTTCCCAACTCCTCTTATCTCTGACATCTATGATTCCCTGATAGGCCAGCTCCATGAAGGGAGGAAATACCTATGTGTGGACAAAGCAGTTAGAGTTATTGTTTTGCTAGGAAGTTTCACTTAGCTGAGTCTAAATGTCTCTTCTGAGATCTGAAGCACATTTCCTCTTCATCAGATTCTGTATCTTGTTGCTCTGCTCTGAGTAATACGCTTTTAATTACTCATAGAAAGAAGGAAGGTCATCACTCAATCTCCCATCAGAGTGAATAATGCCCAGACATGCTGCCTTTCCTCAGATATCTTAGTTTGCAATCATTTCGTATCCTGAAGACCAACATGTGCCAATTGGTATTGGGAATGGGTTACTGCAGAAGCTGTTGAAATCTGTACTGATAATTAAAAATTACTTTAACCACTATCCACTTTCTTGCTCCTTCCATCCATTAAAAAAAAAGAGTTTGTTCTTACACGGCTCCCACCTCTCAGGGTCTCCCTCTTATCCACATGATTTATAGGTGTCTATTTTTATTCTTTCCTTTTTTCTTAAGCAGGGCTTCTCAAAATGTGGTCTCTGGGCTAACATGGTGTATATAATAACTTTCTATTTAAAATACAAGTAACCATTTTACAAAGTTTCATTTTACATGTTACATTTAAAATATTTTCACTTTGTAGAAGTGATGAGAAGATCACAAGTTATGTTACAGTCGGAAAATGGTACATATTTTCTGTTCTCACTGCTGACACGGCTGTGGGGAATTTCCTCAGCTCTTTTGAATGTCACCTTGTGTCTCAGACCAGACATGAGCATTTGGACAAGAAGGGAGATTTTTTTTTTAAGGAAAGTTATAAGCTTCCAAGCTTATATAAAATAAACTAAGGTCCAAGATAATCAGGTCCTTCTGGCCCTTTTCACTTTTTTGCAGTTCTTTTTCTTGCAATTTTCTCTTTGAGAGTGTACCCTATCCACTGCTTCACAGGATTAATAGTCTGTGAAAGTGGAGGAGTAAACCAACCTTAAGGGTTCTGGTAAAAAGAGCAAGGGTGAAGTGGAAAGTTAAACCAGTCTCCAGGGCCTCATTCTGGAGCTGGCCTTGATTTGGGGTGTAGGTAGCTACCTAATGTGGTGTAAATTCATGGATCACCAAAAAAGCCCTCCTTTAAGGAAAAAGAAAGGAAAAGTCCTTTCCTACTTGTTGGCTGGGGCCCAAACTCCTTTTTCTTAAAGATAAGCCTTTTGCCTTATAGGGAGAACTTAGGCTTAGAATTTCAGCCTCCCACCCTTAAAGATGGAGTGCAGTAATTTAAACCTGGTAACTTTTCTTGGGGAATGTCAGTACCTCAGACAAACTCAGGATTTCTGGATCGTGTGTAATAGACCTCAGAGCTTTTGCATCCTTTGTCTTTCTGCTCATTGTATCACATCTTTCTGGTCTTGGTGCTCAGTGGTTACCCCCCTCTCCACAGTTACTTGTGTTTTACTTATAATTTGAAGCCATTTTCTCCACACTATATTATACAAGGTGTATAGCATTGTGTTTTTAAAAAGCAAAGCATAATATAGAAACCTCTCAGCAGATATTGGGGTCTTCAGAAACTGCATAAAGAATCCTGATGGAAAATTCTTTAAATTGAATTTTAAATACTTAAATGCAAATGGCAAAAAGGAATTGTTTAGCCCTCAGTAATTACCCTAAAAAGCATTCATAGAACCTTCAGTAATTACTTTGAAAAATTCCCAGGGAACATTTGATATCCAAAGAACAAGACAATTAATCTAATAAAGGGGGGTGTCTTGAATTTTACTTCTTTTTTTTTAATCGTTTGGCCTCACTGCATGGCATGTGGGATCTTAGTTTCCCGACCAGGGATCAAACCTATGGCGCCTGCACTGGAAGTGCAGAATCTTAACAACTGAACCGCCAGGAAAGTCCTATTCTTGAATTTTAAATGACAGATAATATATACTGTTCTTCAACCAGGCTTTAAGGGAGGCATATGAAAGGGGTACAAGACACTGAACACTGTTATCCCAGATGACTGAATATAAGCCTCCCCTAGTGGTGGTTTTTTCTTTGCTGGACCTGTTTTATTTTATGGCTCTTGGTAGTATGTCTTCTCTCAACAGGCTTCTAGTTGTTTACTTCTCAATATTCTACCGTGTTTTCTATACTTAGAAAGTGGATCCTATAAATTAATCAAGATTCTCACTTCAAAAAATAAGTCCCAAAAGTCTTTTAAGTCACTGTCTAAAGCGTAACCACATACCAGGAACCATTACTGTGGTCCTACAGTTCTCCTTCCAGCATCAGCAACCCTCCTGACTAGTAGAAGCAAACTGAGTCTTCTGGAAACTCTTGGCTCTTAGAGGTATTTTTCTGATTACTGAGACTGAAGTGTCATTGAAAATGATGACTGTATTCCTTGACTAATTTTCCACCAGTGATGGGAATGCTGTGACAGGTGCATGGCCCTTGGCTTAGGTGGAAGCAGAGAGGCTGGCACATCACTGCTAACGTTTCTTCTTCTCAAACTCTCCTTTTTTGTAAGCCACCACATTTGAGAAAAGAGCTATGACCGGAAAGTGTTAGAAGTGGAGGGTTCTCTTTCCCTGGATCTGTCTCCAAAAGGAGGGTTATAGGGGGTAAAATGGGGAGAGTCCTAGACTAACCTCAAAGACCTTTGTGCTAAATCTACTGTACCCATGGATCCAAGAACCGGGTAATGACATATTCACTTGGAGATCACTCTAGCCCAAGTCTGGAATAAGGATGCCCCAGGTATGAAACATCAAACATCAAATTAGATTATAGGTCCTCACCAGAACTGTTGTCACATTTGTCTGAGATGACATCATATACATATTGATTGAAAAGAGGTTGTGAAAATTGTCATATGGGACCCTTTCATATGACACTCTCTTCATCCCACACTAATATTTTAGGCACTAGATTCACAAAGACCGAGAAATTTTACTCTTCTCTAGGACAGGGCTGAAGTGTCCTAAAGAATCACAGACCCCATCTGAAGTCAAGTCTGGGATTACGTTAGCCTCTGGAGCTTGATGCATGTGCAATATTTGACTGGAATTTTGTGTATTTGTTTTTACTGCATAATGCTCTGTTAGCAAATAAAATAATTTTTCAGTGAGTGGCATTATTTGTAATATTTGGGTCACTTCTGATGACATTTCACTGGAGTGAAAGGTAATATAGTTCAAGATTGAGATATAATGAAGGACAAGCCAATGCTGTCCTTCATTGATCTTGTTCTTTGGCTTTAAAAGCAGATATATATTGGGTCTTCCCTGGTGGTGCAGTGGTTAAGAATCTGCCTGCCAATGCAGGGAACACAGGTTCGAGCCCTGGTCTGGGAAGATCCCACATGCCGTGGAGCAACTAAGCTCATGCACCACAACTACTGAGCCTGCACCCTAGAGTCCATGAACCACAACTACTGAGCCCACGTGCCACAGCTACTGAAGCCTGTGTGCATAGAGCCCATGCTTAGCAGCAAAGAGAAGCCACCACAATGAGAAGCCCGCACATCTCAATGAAGAATAGCCCCTGCTCGCGGCAAGTAGAGGAAGCCTGTGAGCAGCAACAAAGACACAATGCAGCCAAAATAAATAAGTAAATAAATAGATAAATTTGTTTTAAAAGAAGCAGATATATATCATCCACTGTTTTCTTGCAGTCTGTAGTATGGGTTGAAAAGTATCTAAGAAACCCAGAAAATCTCTTCTTCTAAAGTATTTTGCAGATGCTCCTACAGAAAGACTATGAGCTTCTGTTCTGTTTTGACTCAAAGTATAGAGTGTCATCTTCCACCTAAAATGAATAGGCAAGCAAGTAAAGAATACCGACCAGCAATTGCAAACTTTTTGTACATTTCCAGCATAGTATCAGTAACACTCAGCAATATTTCAGGAGGAACAGACATTCATATTTTATCTCTGTTTACAACATTTTGACATGAGCAATAGCTGTACTTCCTTTCTATTATGTTAAATATCACAACTTTATTATTTTAGACTAACATATTTCTGCAGATGTCTTTGTCAGATACAGGTTGAAGCATATCATGCACTTGTGCAAAATCCTTCAAATATTCACACTTTGATGATGTAAATATCTGACATTCAAAGCTCTATTTTCTCTCTTGAGCCCAATCTCTTATTACACTCTTCCAAATTCCCTAGGCTTCCACCATGCCAGGCTTATCTTGAATACATCATGTACCTTTTAATGTCTCTCTCTCTTTTAATTTAGTCGAAATGTCTTCAAGGTCCAGTCCCCCATCCCCACTTTCCCACTTTGATAGAAAAATTCTTGATAGAAAGGAGAATTTCTATAATCTCATTTCTTCCTCCAAGACTCTCTTGAGTTCACCCAAATTGGAATTAACTCTCCTTCCTTTGACTTCCCACTGCATAGTGCTTATACCTCTTTTATAGTCTGATGTGTTTCATCCTGTCTGATAGTATAGTTGGTTGTCTATATATTCACTAGATTGTAAGCTTTTTGAGAGTAAGAATTCTGTCCTAATCATCTATGTATTTCTCACAACACTTAGAACAGACCTGTATTAAATGTTCATTGGTAGACCTTTAGTAAATGCCTGTTAAATTTGAATACAAATGTCCCTGTAAGTCTGTAGAATATTTTTTCCAATTATCCAGTTCTGTATAAGTTTTGAAATATGTCACTTAAAGGCTCTTCAAGTTATAAAATCTAAAAACATATTTAGTAATTTCTAGCTATTGTTTTAATCATTGATATTGGCTACTGCGAAGTATTTGGAGATTAAAAAACCACTTTTTAAAGAGTTTTTCTTTTTTATTTGCTGAGAATCACATTTGAATTATTTTCTGTATGAAGTTGTCTTTTTTAATAACAGGAAAATTTTATCTTTTTTTTTTTTTGTGTGTGTGGTACGCAGGCCTCTCACTGCTGTGGCCTCTCCCATTATGGAGCACAGGGTCCGGACGCTCAGGCTCAGCATCCATGGCTCACGGGCCTAACTGCTCCGCGGCATGTGGGATCTTCCTGGACCGGGGCACGAACCCATGTCCCCTGCATCGGCAGGCGGACTCTTAACCAATGCGCTACCAGGGAAGCCCTATCTTTCTTATTGGTCACCTGCCAATGGATAAAATAAGTGCTCTGAATGCCATAACATTGAACTGATTACAATTTCCTACATGGTTTCCTCAAAACAATCAAATGTATTCACTTAAGTGTTTGGGAATCAAATTGAAGAAATTTCAGAAACAATCAAAAAGAAAATTATTCCTTCACAGCAACAGTGACCCCCCACAAGCTCCATGCTCACTTAACGTTTAAAAACTTATTCAACTACAATTTTACCAAATTTATCTGCAAGCTCTGAACTAAGGCAGAGTACACGACTCAAATCACACTAATAGCCTTTTTAAAAAATCTCAATTCTTAATATACATTTAAACAGCCACATTGTATTGCAATCAAGCGAAGTGCAAATAAAAGGAAGTCAGGTTTAAAAAGTATTACCCTCCCACTATGCACACACACACACACCCCAAAATGGAGAAGAGCACACTTCTTTGTGGTAATGTGGTGCTATTTTTACTCTTTTTTTTTTTTTTTTTTTTTTTTTTTACCACCACCTGCTACCTTCTTATGGCAGGAAATGACAACTTCCTCCCCCACCATAGCCAGGGAACTCACCAAGTACCGAAAGTGTGTTGAACAGGCACTTGTTCCCAAAATCTGAAGTTGAGAAAAGATTATATTTTTTTCCTATTACATTTATTTGCTAGTTTGCTCACTTTTATCTCTGACATAAGCCAATTGCTTACCTCTCTCTCTCATCATCTACTCAGAGAGTACAGCCGGACTTCTGGATACCTAAGTAATTTAGGCATAAGCTTGCTATTTATTAATTTCCAATGCCTTTCACTTAAATGTATCTTGTGAAAGGCTAAAGAGAGAAGGTACTTTGAAACCAAAACTGGTGACAGTACATAAAAGGATTTTTTTTTCAGTGAATGGCATCATTTGCAGTATTTGGTTGGTTTTTGATGACTCTTTATATCACTGGATTGAAAACTAAGTGACTAACCACTTCTTGAGATTCATTGCAATTGAGTTCATTGCATTTTCTTCCTGTTTTATTTGTAACATTTTAACAAGTGTTAAAGCAATGACATTTAGCTCTAAGAGATGGCAAAAAAAACCTTGAATTCAGATGTTCCCCCACCTCATACTTACAACCTTAAGTGTATGTCAAGGTAAATGAGATTGCAAAAACAACTCTTTGGCAGTTTGGAAGGCCAATCGTTTGTTTCAATGATTGACATCAGTGACAGAGTAATTGTGAACATGAGAAATATGGTTACTTTTTATTTTAAGATGATCATCAAATGGTAATGTGCTTCCATCATTTGTTTGTGATCTACCTAACTGTCCACCGATCATTTCAACAAGGCTTTACAGACGGGATAAAAGGAAAGTTGAAACAAATGGTTAGCAATCTTAAGGGCAAATTTATCTAAAACTAGGACCCTTCCCTTTCACTGTTCTTCCTAATACTGGGTACGTCACTGATACACTAATAACTCAAAGTTTTGACTTTAAATTTTTCTTTAATCTCCTTCCTCCCTCTGTCCTGTTCCTCTTCTCTCCCTCCTATTTAGACTGCAACTTCCTCCATCTGACCTTCTCTGCCACACTGTTGTTATCTACGTTGTTTTTTCCTTAGTTCTAGTTCTATCTATCTGACTTCCTTAGTACTCTCACAACTTCTTCAACTATGTCATCAACATGTCCTACATACCACACCAAGGTATTCATCTCCAATAAATTTCCTTTGCCTGGGAGGATGAATGGTATTCTCCATGTGAACTTATTTATCTGGGAAAAGTCACCCAAAAGACACAATACAGCACACCTACACACACACAAACACACACACAAACATTACCTTTCTAGACTCCATCAATGAGTTGAAGCAGTTAAGACATTGGATTCCTCACAGTGATAATATTTTTTAAAACAATAAAGTTATCAGAAATAACAAGGCAGAACTATAGTCAATATCTTGTAATAACCTATAATGGAAAATAATCTGAAAAAGAATATATATATATATATATATATATATATATATATATACATTCTTAAATCATTTTTAATGGTGAAAGACTGAATTATTTCCTCCTAAGATCAAGAGTAAGTAAATAATGTCTGCTCTCTTTCCTTCTATGCAACGTTGTACAACTTTCCAGGGCAACCAGGCAAGAAAAAGAAAATAACGTATCCAGACTAGGAAGGAAGAATCAAAATTATCTTTATTTCTAAATGACATGATTGTCTATGTAAAAAAATACAATGCAATCTTCAAAAAAAGAACTACCAGAACTAATAACTGAATATAGCAAGGTTTCCAGAAAAATGTCAGTGAAGAAATATCCACTGTATATCTATGTACTAGTAATTAATAGTTGTACATTAGAAATTAGAAAAAGATAACCTTTACAATAGCATCAAAATATGAAATACTTAGAAATATACCTGGTAAATGATGTCAAAAAAACTGTACACTGGTATTCACAAAATCTTGCTGAGAGACTAAAAGACCTAAAAAATGGACCAACATATATCAAAATAAATAAATAGATAGATAGATAAATAAACAAACTTATCAGGAAGCAAGCAATCAAACGAGTTTGTCTTCCCTAAGCTGTCACTTTGAAAGGCTATAGGCTTATTCCAATTACATTCTTTATTGCTCAGGAAAATTTTGGAACTCTTCCTTAGAATAGCACTCAGAGTCTGCCTCATATACTTTAGAATAATCCCGGTGGTGAAAAATCTTTGTCTTTTAAGGGTAGTTGAATTTTGGAAACAGGCAAAAGCCATTCAGAAATAAGTCTGAACAATGAAGTTAAGGATCAAGTTAAACATGCCATTTTTGGCCAAAAGCAAGGTATGATAAGGTATGACCATAGTGTGTTATGACATATTTTTCTTGATTAGCTCAAATCCAGTCTCAAAGATAATTTCAAAGAAGAAGTTATGAGACTATTTGGTGAAACACAGCATCACTACTGTAAGCATATAGCTTTACATTTGAGGGTGACATTTATTCAAAAATATAAACAGTGATGTATTTATTTAAATTAGTAATAGCAAACGCAATTTAGTGTAATGAAAATAATATCAGATTGAGAGTGAGAAGACTTGAGTTCTTGTTTCACCTTTGCCATTGAATATCTGTGTAACCTTGAGCAAGTCAATTTATCTGGGCTTCTATTTCTTCTCTGAAATGTCTAGATTAAGCCAAATAATTTTTATTTTTAAAGTTTATTTATTTATTTTTTTAATTAGTTTCTGCTTTATAACAAAGTGAATCAGTCATACATATATATCTGTTCCCACATCCCTTCCCTCATGCATCTCCCTCCCTCCCACCCTCCCCATCCCACCCCTCCAGGCGGTCACAAAGCACCGAGCTGATCTCCCTGTGCTCTGCGGCTGCTTCCCACTATCTATCTACCTTACGTTTGGTAGTGTATACACGTCCATGCCTCTCTTTCGCCTTGTCACAGTCCACCCTTCCCCCTCCCCATATCCTCAAGTCCATTCTCAAGTAGGTCTGCGTCTTCATTCCCGTTTTGCCCCTAGGTTCTTCATGACATTTTTTTTTTAAATTCCGTATATATGTGTTAGCATACGGTATTTGTCTTTCTCTTTCTGACTAACTTCACTCTGTATGACAGACTCTAGGTCTATCCACCTCATTACAAATAGCTCAGTTTCGTTTCTTTTTATGGCTGAGTAATATTCCATTGTATATATGTGCCACATCTTCTTTATCCATTCATCCGATGATGGACACTTAGGTTGTTTCCAGCTCCGGGCTATTGTGAATAGAGCTGCAATGAACATTTTGGTACATGTCTCTTTTTGAATTATGGTTTTCTCAGGGTATATGCCCAGTAGTGGGATTGCTGGGTCATATGGTAGTTCTATTTGTAGTTTTTTAAGGAACCTCCATACCGTTCTCCATAGTGGCTGTACCAATTCACATTCCCAGCAGTGCAAGAGTGTTCCCTTTTCTCCACACCCTCTCCAGCATTTATTGTTTCTAGATTCCTTGATGATGGCCATTCTGACTGGTGTGAGATGATATCTCATTGTAGTTTTGATTTGCATTTCTCTAATGATTAATGATGTTGAGCATCCTTTCATGTGTTTGTTGGCAGTCTGTATATCTTCTTTGGAGAAATGCCTATTTAAGTCTTCTGCCCATTTTTGGATTGGGTTGTCTGTTTTTTTGCTATTGAGCTGCATGAGCT
This sequence comes from Mesoplodon bidens, assembly GCF_964165515.1. NCBI lineage: Eukaryota > Metazoa > Chordata > Mammalia > Artiodactyla > Ziphiidae > Mesoplodon > Mesoplodon bidens. Next base: position 75,396,652 of record NC_138163.1, read on the forward strand.
GTTTATAAATTTTGGAGATTAATCCTTTGTCAGTTGCTTCATTTGCAAATATTTTCTCCCATTCTGAGGGTTGTCTTTTGGTCTTGTTTATGGTTTCCTTTGCTGTGCAAAAGCTTTGAAGTTTCATTAGGTCCCATTTGTTTATCTTTGTTTTTATTTCCATTTCTCTAGGAGGTGGGTCCAAAACGATCTTGCTGTGATTTATGTCATAGAGTGTTCTACCTATGTTTTCCTCTAAGAGTTTGATAGTTTCTGGCCTTACATTTAAGTCTTTAATCCATTTTGAGCTTATTTTTGTGTATGGTGCTAGGGAATGATCTAATCTCAAACTTTTACATGTCCCTGTCCAGTTTTCCCAGCACCACTTATTGAAGAGGCTGTCCTTTCTCCACTGTACATTCCTGCCTCCTTTATCAAAGATAAGTTGGCCATATGTGCGTGGGTTTATCTCTGGGCTTTCTATCCTGATCCACTGATCTATCTTTCTGTTTTTATGCCAGTACCAGACTGTCTTAATTACTGTAGCTTTGTAGTATAGTCTGAAGTCAGGGAGCCTGATTCCTCCAGCTCCGTTTTTCGTTCTCAAGATTGCTTTAGCTATTCGGGGCCTTTTGTTTTTCCAAACAAATTTTGAAATTTTTTGTTCTAGTTCTGTGAAAAATGCCATTGGTAGTTTGATAGGGATTGCATTGAATCTGTAGATTGCTTTCAGTAGTAGAGTCATTTTCACAATATTGATTCTTCCAATCCAGGAGCATGGTATATCTCTCCATCTATTTGTATCATCTTTAATTTCTTTCATCAGTGTCTTATAGTTTTCTGCATACAGGTCTTTTGTCTCCTTAGGTAGGTTTATTCCTAGATATTTTATTCTTTTTGTTGCAATGGTAAATGGGAGTGTTTTCTTGATTTCATTTTCAGATTTTTCATCATTAGTGTACAGGAATGCCAGAGATTTCTGTACATTAATTTTATATCCTGCTACTTTACCAAATTCATTGATTAGCTCTAATAGTTTTTCGGTAGCATCTTTAGGATTCTCTATGTATAGTATCATGTCATCTGCAAACAGTGACAGCTTTACTTCTTCTTTTCCAATTTGGATTCCTTTTATTTCCTTTTCTTCTCTGATTGCTGTGGCTAAAACTTCCAAAACTATGTTGAATAAGAGTGGTGAGAGTGGGCAGCCTTGTCTTGTTCCTGATCTTAGTGGAAATGGTTTCAGTTTTTCACCATTGAGGACAATGTTGGCTGTGGGTTTGTCATATATGGCCTTTATGATGTTGAGGAAAGATCCCTCTATACCTACTTTCTGCAGGGTTTTTATCATAAATGGGTGTTGAATTTTGTCGAAAGCTTTCTCTGCATCGATTGAGATGATCATATGGTTTTTCTCCTTCAACTTGTTAATATGGTGTATTACATTGATTGATTTGCGTATACTGAAGAATCCTTGCATTCCTGGGATAAACCCCACTTGATCATGGTGTATGATCCTTTTAATGTGTTCTTGGATTCTGTTTGCTAGTATTTTGTTGAGGATTTTTGCATATATGTTCATCAGTGATATTGGCCTGTAGTTTTCTTTCTTTGTGACATCCTTGCCTGGTTTTGGTATCAAGGTGATGTCGGCCTCGTAGAATGAGTTTGGGAGTGTTCCTCCCTCTGCTATATTTTGGAAGAGTTTGAGAAGGATAGGTGTTAGCTCTTCTCTAAATGTTTGATAGAATTCACCTGTGAAGCCATCTGGTCCTGGGCTTTTGTTTGATGGAAGATTTTTAATCACAGTTTCAATTTCAGTGCTTGTGATTGGTCTATTCATATTTTCTATTTCTTCCTGAGTCAGTCTTGGCAGGTTGTGCATTTCTAAGAATGTGTCCATTTCTTCCAGGTTGTCCATTTTATTGGAATAGAGTTGCTTATAGTAATCTCTCATAATCTTTTGTATTTCTGCAGTGTCAGTTGTTACTTCTCCTTTTTCATTTCTAATTCTATTGATTTGAGTCTTCTCCCTTTTTTTCTTGATGAGTCTTAAGCCAAATAACTTTTAATAGCACTTCTGGCTCTAATATTTTGTCATTTTACTTCTGGATTTTATTCATTTTATTTATTGTATTTATTTATATTTTGGTGCACCACATGACTTCCAGGATCTTAGTTCCCCAAACAGGGATTGAACCTGTATCCCCTGCAGTGGAAACACAGAGTCCTAACCACTGGACTGCCAGGTAATTCCCCTATGTCTGGGTTTTAAATAGCCCTGGCATTCCATTTCATATATATGTTTTCATGTACATGCATTATATAATTATTTCATAATATGCAAACATTTTATAAATAATGAGGCATGATTTGTAGTTGGCAAGAAAACGGAATCTGGAGCCAGTGTTCCTGTATTCAAATTGAGGCTCTGCAACTGACTATCTGTGTGACTTTGAGCAAGTTACATAAACATTTCTACATCTCAATTGCCTCATCTGTAAAAAGACGTAACAGTACATTCCTCTATGGGTATTTAATGAGTTGTTATTTGTAAGATTCTATACCAAGTGCTATATAAATTATTAAATAAAATGAACAAGTTCTTAGTATTTTAAACAGTGTAAAATAATTATATGTATGCATAAATGCTGTCACTAAAGACTGAATGTTGGTTAATGTCTCAAGGAGGAAATAATTTAAACAAATTACATAGACTACAAGTTACATACCTACTAATACAAATTACAAATTGCATACCTATTAATACAAAGGTTTTACTGTTGTTGTTCACCTTGTTTAGCTTTTCTGTTTGTTTGCCAGTTGTAATAGTTGAGTATTTCTCTTTTTCTCTCTTGAGCCTGAGGTTTTATCTTGACTATGGACTTTCAGTGTTATTAATAAATGAAAATGCATTTGAATTTCCCCTAGTTAATTTGAATTTTATATCACGACTGGGATTCAGGCTCAACCAGCACTTTCATTTGTTAATACTTCCAATGGAAGTATAGTACCTTAATTGAGCCAACAGATATTTATTCCACAGAAAACAACAGAAATATATCAACTGTGTAACCTACTCCACCTATAATTAATCACAAATTTACGTGTGTTACAAACATAATATGTTTTGGACAGATGCCTAAATTTTTCTCCTTGTCTCACTGAGCTCTCCAGCTATAGTCATCTTGTTTACCTCAGGAAAAATCTCAAGTGATCTTGAGAAGAGGCTCTTTCCCCTTCTACGAGAAAGTGCAACTAGAAAGAAAGGATGGAGTGGCTTCAAGTTGGCTTTCATATATCCATAAACCCATACACTAAATACTTAAGTTAGACATGTACACATTCACATACAAAGGATATTTTCACTACAAGGTATTGTATTATTTATTAAAACCCTGACCTCATGGTTAGGAATATAACTGAAAGTGACCATACTTAGGGTCTTTTTTTCTCCATGTTTTAGTGACCTGCATAGTCATTTTGCTCACGTTTTTTTTTTGATTATATAAGTTTCAGGTGTACAGCATTATAATTAAACATTTGATACACTACAAAATATCACCACTACAAGTCTAGTTACTTTCCATCACAATAAAGTTGACCTTCTTCATCCATTTCACTGACTCCCCCAACCTCCTTCCTTTCTTGTAATCACTAATGTTTGCTGTATCTATGACTTTGTTTTCATTTCATTTTGTTTTTCTTTTGTTTTGTTTTGTTTATTTAGATTCCACATATGAGTGAAATAATAGGGTATTTGTCTTTTTCCATCTGATTTATTTCACTTAACATAATCTCATCAAGTTCCATCCATGTAGTCATAAATTTCAGGACTTCATGCTTTTTTATGGCTGAGTAGTATTCCATTGTGTGTGCATGTGTGTGCATGTGTGTATAATCTTTTTAAATTGAAGTGTAGTTGATTTATAATATTATATTACTTTCATGTATACAACATAGTGATTCAATATTTTTATAGATTATACTCCATTTAAAGTTAGCCATAAAAAAGAATGAAATTTTACCACATCTTTATCCATTCATTCATTGATTGACACTTTGGTTGTTTTCCTATCTTACCTATTGTAGATAATGCTGCAATGAACATTTGTGTTTATATATCTTTTTGAATTATTGTTTTCATGTTTTTCAGGTAAATACCTAGAAACAGAATAGCTGGGTCATATGGTAGTTCTATTCTTAATTTTTTGATGAATCTCCATACTGATTTCCATAGTGGCTGCACCAATTTACATTCTCATCAACAGTGTAGGAAGGTTATCTTTTCTCCACGCCCTCTCCAACATTTGTTATTTCTTGTCTTGTCAGTAATAGCCATTCCAACATGCATGAGGTGGTATCTTATTGTGGTTTTGGCTTGCATTTCCCTGATGATTAATGACGTTGAACATCTTTCCATGTCCCTGTTGACCATCTGTATGTCTTCTTTGGAAAAAAAAATATCTATTCAGATCCTCTACAACTTGTTAAATCAGATTGTTTTCTTGTTGTTCAGTTGTGTAAATTCTTTATATATTTTGGATATTGACCCGTTATCAGATATATTCTTTGCAAATATATTCTGCCATATAGTAGGCTGCCTTTTCATTTTGAGAATGGTTTCCTTTTCTGTGCAGAAGCTTGTTAGTTTGATGTAGTTCCATTTGTTTACATTTGCTTTTGTTTTCCTTACCTTTGGAGTAACATCCACAAAAACATCACTAAGACCCATGTCAGTGAGGTTACCACCTATGTTTTCTTCTAGGAATTTTATGGTATTAGACTGTATTGTCAAGTACTTAATTCATTTAGAGTTAATTTTGTATGTTGGGTAAGGTGGTTTCATTATTTTGCACATGGATGTCCAGTTTTCCCAACAACATTTATTAAAAAGACTGTCATTTCTCCATTGCATGTTCCTTGCTTGTTTGTTATAAATTAATTGTCCATACGTGTGAGTTTATTTCTGAGCTCTCAGTTCTGTTTCATTGATCTGTGTGTCTGTTTTTGCACCAGTACCATACTGTTTTGATTACTACAGATTTGTAGTATAGTTTGAAATCAGGGAGCATAATACCTACAGTTTTGCTCTTCCTCAAGGTTGTTTTGGCTGTTCAGGATCTTTTGTGGTTCCATAAAAATTTTTGTATTAGTTATTCTAGTTCTGTGAAATATGCCATTGGAATTTTGATAGGCATTGCATTGAGTCTGTAGATTGCTTTGGGTAGTATGGACATTTTAACAATATTAATTCTTCCAATCCATGAGCATGGAATAACTTTGCATTTATTTGTGTCTTCTTCCATTTTTAAATCAGTGTCTTATAATTTTCAGTGTAAAGGTCTTTCACCTCCTTGGTTAATTTTATTCCTAGGTGGGTTTTTTTTTTGTTTTTTTGTGTTTTTTTTTTTTTGATGTAATAGTAAATGGGATTGTTTTTTAACTTCTCTTTCTGATAGTTCACTAATAGTGTATAAAAACACCACAGATTTCTGTATATTGACTTTGTATCCTGTGACTTTTGTGAATTCACTTATTTCTAACAGTTTGGGGTGCAGTCTTCAGTGTTTTCTATATATATAGTATCATTTCTTCTGAAAGTAGTGACAGTTTCCTTTGTTTCCAATTTTGTTGCCTTTAATTTCTTTTACTTGCCTAATTGGTGTGGCTAGAATTTCTAATACTATGTTGAATAAAAGTGGCAAGAGTGGAATCCTCATCATGTTCCTAATCATAGAAGAAAAGCTTTCAGCATTGAGTATGATTTTACCTGTTGGTTTGTCATATATGGCTTTTATTGTGTTGAGGTATCATCCTGCTATACCTACTTTATTGGGAGGTTTTTTTATTGTTTTTTGTTTTGTTTTGTTTTGTTTTTGCGGTATGCAGGCCTCTCACTGTTGTGGCCTTTCCCATAGTGGAGCACAGGCTCCGGACATGCAGGCTCAACAGCCATGGCTCACAGGCCCAGCCATTCTGTGGCATGTGGGATCTTCCTGGACCAGGGCACGAACCTGTGTCCCCTGCATCGGCAGGCAGACTCTCAACCACTGCACCACCAGGGAAGCCCTGTTGGGAGTTTTTATCATAAATGTATGTGATTTGTTTTCAAATGATTCTTATGCATCTATTGAGTTGATCATATGATTTTTACCCTTCATTTTGTTAATGTGATATATCACATTGATTGATTTGTATGTGTTGAAACATCCCTACATTTCTGGAATAAATCCTACTTGATCATATAATCCTTTTAATATATTGTTGGATTAGATTTGCTAACATTTTGTTGAGGATTTTTGCATCTATGTTTATCAAAGATATTGTCCTGTAGTCTTCTTTTTCTATGGTATCCTTGCCTGGTTTTGGTATCAGGGTAATGTTGGCTTCATAAAATGTGTTTGGAAGGATTTCCTCCTCTTCAGTTTATTGGAAAAGTTTGAGAAAGATAGGTATGTAATCTTCTTTGTATGTTTTGCAGAATTCATGAGTGAAGGCATCTAATCCTGGACTTTTGTTTGTTGGGAGATTTTTGATTACTGTTTCAATATCCTTATTAGTAATATGTCTATTCAGATTTTCTATTTCTTCATGATTCAGTGTTGGAAGATTATATGTTTCTAGGAATTTACTGTTTGTTCTCAGTGGTCCATTTTTTGCCATGTAATTGTTCAGAGTAGTCTCTTATGATACTTCATTTTTCTGTGCTATCAGTTGTAACTTCTCTTTCATTTGTTTCCTTTGAGTCCTCTCTCTTTTTCTTGTCTAGCTGAAGGTTTGTCAATTTGGTTTATACTCATGATTTTTTAAACTGAGCTTAAGTATTAGGCATCTATTAGTCATGTCCACTTCTGATTGTTAGATATCTAGGCTGGTTTCTCAGTAATACTCTTCTTCTAAGAATAGGTATCAAGACAAAGGAGCCAAAAGCAAGCATAACAAACACCACCCCTATCTCCATAATCTGTTCTGAACCTACATTCATTGACCTTAAGCTTAGTAATCAGTGAATAGGTGCTTGCCTAATATGCATGAGTCACCTACAGCTACTGTAATCTTCTTTTTTAGCAAATGGCATCCCTTTTCTCAACAAACACATATTATCCTCTATTGTATGGCTAGGGTGGCCAATGTGTGCTGAGTGATATATCTATATCTATATCTATATCTATCTATATAATTTAAACTGATTCTTCCTTTTGTCTCAGGCTCCAATATGACTCAATGGGACACTATTAATAAAAATCACATTCTACCAAATACTCCATAAACCACAGCTTTTCATGTTCTATAAGATTACATTTATTGACTGAGATAAATGTAATTTAACTGGCCATTACCTGGTAATCTATCAAGTGGACCAGATGTGGGACAGGCTCTCATTGCCTGCCCAGGGCCCACAGAATGAAAGAGCACTCTTTTAGGGATGATGCCAAAAGAGAAGTCAAGATAATAGTTTAGTATGTACTGTTTTCTCCAGTGTTGGGGAAATTCTTTAATCAGAGCAATAGGGTCCCCTGAAGGAGCCATAGGGAATCTAGCTGGTTTAATTCATTCATACCTGAAAGAACATAGAAGAACAGTTATCAAATGCAGCATGAAGACGATGCTCAGGAGGGCTGGAAAATTTCAGCAAGTAGATGCTGAGACCCCAGAAACAGATTACCACTGGGCAAAGGAGAGCGTGAAAAGAGTTACACTTAGCCCTTAGTGGTAGCAAAGTAGGGTGAGTGGAAATCCCTTTACTACCATCTGACATCTCCTTTTGACTTAGCAGCTTTTGGAAAGGGTGAGAGTGGATAGGGATGTCAGTGGCAGGGTTCACAGTCCCTCCCTTGTCATAAGGAGCTCTTCATTATAATGAGCTAGCCCAGGAAAATCTCACAGCTTATAGTCAAACTCAACACAGTTGGAGTGTAGAAACTGATTTTTTCTCAGTTAGGGATTTTTCTAAGTTCTCATGACCACAACTGTTTAATTAATTAGTGAATACACATGAAAGGAGACCCAGCTGGCCACTGGCTGTCAGCACAGCTGGTGCTAAGAAGATAGACTAACTTCTGTGCAAAACTACCTTACAGGTACCCTTGCAATGCTTATAGATGGCTTCCTATGTGTGGTGATTTGAGGACATCAAAAAAACACACTCCACACCTGCTCCTCTCTGCTTCACTTTACCCAGGGATCACTTGCTCAGGCTTGCCACTTTGCCTGAAATATACCATTATAGATTGAATCCTTTAAGGCACTTTTTCTTTAAGGCACTTTGTCTCCAAGAATCTCCTATTAAAATGAAACTACTACAAGGAAGATTTTCACTTTAACCCATTAACTGTAATCAATCAGATAAGGTAGTTCACCTTAAAAAGTGAATGGGATGAAATATAGAGAGACTTTTACTTGGTAGAAGAAGGGAGGTAAAGGAATGTAGAGGCAGATAGCCTTAGGTGGTGTAATGTAGTAGGATTACTTGAGAAGCCAGATTGTATCATAAGTTTTGGCAGAGAATTCTACAAAGGGGAGAAGAGGGCGGGAAAGATAGAAGGCAGGCAACTAACATAGCAGCTGCCACCTAAACAAGTTTGCTTCAAAACAGTCATTTTAACAATCTTTTCTCAGATAGATTGCCAGCTCCTTGGGGAAGGGGATCCTTTCAAAGAGACCAGAGTTCAAATGCCAGGTTCAGTTGGGGAAAGTGCCTCTCTTCCTCTCTCTCTCTCTCTCTCTCTCTCTCTCTCTCTCTCGCTCTCGCTCTCGCTCTCGCTCTTTCTGTCTCTCTCTCTCTGTCTCTCTTTCTCTGTTTCTCCCCTCTGCTCTCCCTCTCTCCCTCCCTCTCTCCCTCTATTCTCTCTCCCTCTTTCTCCCTCTTGTAAAATGGTATAATAAACAATGCCTACTCCTGGGGTGTATTGTTACAATTACATGGGATATCCCAAGTAAAAGCCAGTAAGACCATGCTTGACACACAATAGATGGTCAATACACGTTATTTGTCCTTTTCCTCTTGCCTCTAAGACATAGCAAATAACGTGCTAGGCACACAGGAACCTCTCAATATATGCTTTAAAAGGACCTGATGAAGAAAATTAATGGTGAAAATAAAGTAGACTAAAGTTCTTTCTAAATTGCTTTTTCTTTAAAAAAAGGTAACAATGCTGAATAAATAGACCTGAGAAGAGAATGAGTAATGCATTATCAGGTGTCCCAGTATCCACAGAAGTCTGTCATGGGGACTAAGAAAGGAAGCCCAGACAGGAAGTTACAGACAGTTAATCTCTACTGGTAGTTTGCCATGTGTGAAGGTAGAACAAGAATTATCCAAGTACCACCTAAACTGGGCAGATATGTGAGGACAAACTAGAGTAATAAACCATAGGGACAGAATTCAATGACTGAGCAGGGCCACAGATTAATCATAAACTCTACCAGGCAAATCCAGCTGACTAGAAGCAGATTCTATTAAGATGGTGAATATTCTCAGGAATTTTTTTTTTTTTGGTCATTTAATTTATTGTATTTCATGGACAGGACTCAGGCAAGATATCAACAAGTGGATTTTGGTTTGGCAGTCACTTCATCAATTTCTTCTAGAACAGTCATATACCATAAAATTACTGTTTTACTCGCTGGCTTTTTCAACTGCCAAAACAGGCCACTTAAGCTGAGCGAAAGCAGGATGTAGGGGAAAGAACACTGGTTAGGCATAGGATACCTGGCTTCTAGTTTTGGCCGTATCACTAATTAGTGGTATAACCTTAGGAAAGTTCCTTCCATCTCTGGTGCTCAGTCTCTCATCTGTAAAATGAAGGACTTTGTAGACTAAATTATCCCTAAGGTTCTGATACTCTTAAGTCTACTAGAAAGTTTGATTTGGCAGATAGGTCTAATTCTAGATAAAAATTGGAAAAATATGAAGAAATTTTGTGTTCTTATTTTTAAGTGCTTCATCACCTCATGTCTGATCAAGAGTCCTCACATCACAACCTACCTGCGTGGAGTCTGTATCCAATCCAAGACCCATAATCTTAGGCAGACTTTCGTGATGTGCACAAACTTATTCTTGTCATGGACTGCTCCTCATCAAAACATTTTTAGGGCCAGTGTCTCTACTTTTTTTTTTTTTCTGGTACATGGGCCTCTCACTGCTGTGGCCTCTCCCATTGCGGAGCACAGGCTCCGGACGCACAGGCTCAGCGGCCATGGCTCACGGGCCCAGCTGCTCCGCGGCATGTGGGATCTTCGTGGACCTGGGCACGAACCTGTATCCCCTGCATCGGCAGGTGGACTCTCACCCACTGCACCACCAGGGAAGCCCCAGTGTCTCTACTTTTAACCTCAGGAAATAAGTAGATTTAAGCCAATGCATTAAGGACAGAGGACTAGAAGATATTATCCAAGACCTTCACAAAAAGCATGCAGACATTTTCCCAGCAACCTATTTTTAAATAATTCATGGGAACTATTGCAGACCTAAGCAAAAAAGAGCATGGTACAGTACCATAGGAGGAGAGTAAGGGAGAGGTTTTAATCAGGTTAAACCCCTTACATCATACACTGAAGCCTGCTCAGCAGCCTACATATGGAGTAAGTGATTCAACAAGTTCAGAGAGCAAATACTTATTGAGCACTTGGGTCAACATGCCATTTTCATTAATAAGCCCGAAGATGACATCATGATGATTCGGTGAGCCTTATTATAATTTTTAAATTTCTGGCAGACTGATTGAGTATTTAAAATAAAGATTAGACTATTAGTCTTTATTACATCTCTATTAATAACCTTCTAATCTCTACTGATGCTTTAGTCTTTACAAACAAGGTAACTGAGGGCTAGAGAAAGCAGGGGATTCATCTTGATTTACATAGCAAGTTAATAGCAGAGCCAAGACTAGAATTTAAGTTTTAATTCAAAATCCTTGTGTTTTTTTTATCAACATCACATTTCCTCACAACTACACATTCTGTAGTATGTGTGTATCCACACATATTTCTCTCCCCCTCATATAGTCCAACTCTTTGGATGAAAGTTTTGTTTATGTTATTAAGGCAGTCAATTTTCTAAGTCACCACAGCATACAAATCACCAGAAACAAGTATCCCTCATTTTTTTTGCAATGACATGGAAACCAGTGGTCTTTACTATGTGCAAAACATCAACATCTATTCTTATCTCTTCTTCTTCTCTCTCTCTACCCCAGCCCCCACACATACAGAAACACAGACACCTAGACATCCATTTCTACTGACATAGAAGACTGGAAATTAACCAAAATGAGACAAATGTTCTTTTTTCCTCTTTACCTCCTTTTCTGCTGCTACAATTTGCTAAATTATCAGTCAAGGACAAAGGAATTAAGTGATGAGCAATGCCATGTAGTAAATCAAGTCACCATGTTAGATGTCACTGGAGATAAAAAGAAAGGAGACATGGCCTCTCTCATTGAAAACTTGTAGACTGGTAGCAGTGACACAATAGACAATACAAAAGAGAAATGAGTAAAATCAAATGTTAAATTGAGCAATTCAAATGTCCAGCTCTGTAAAATCTGCCATGTATTTAGAGTACAAACCCACAATAGTTTTTAATGTGTTAGGCCATTCCATAAGGCACTTATAAAAGCAGTGATTTCACTAATCCATAAAACTCACACGTCTCTTTCTCATTTATTCTGCTGCAAGCCTTATAAATATTACCCTTCTTATAAGCATTTAGAACTGCAAGCTTGACCAAATGCAATGCTCCAATGTACTGAAGGAAACCTATCAGGTGAAAGACAGGTGCAACTTAATTTTCCCAGAGTGATTTCAATCCAATTTCACATGGCATTTTACAAATTGTATAGAGGAACTCTAACCAAAGGAGTGCGAAGTACCTAGTAAGTATTAGCATTAGCATTATGATCCACACCCTATAGAAAGAGGTGTCCTTAATCACACTATTTTCATAGATAGAGAAACTGAAAAATGAGAACTCTTGCTGTCTTGTTCAGGTTTATACCCCAAGTCAGTCCCAAAGGAACACAACTTGAAGCTCAAGCCTGTAATTGATACCTGCTCAAAGTATGATTTAGAACAGAGTTCTAAATCAGGGATGGATGTCCCAAGTTCCTTCCTTTATTTCCTCTTGGATACGGAAACATAAACATGGGCGGGGGGTGGGGAGCATTGCAGAGACCAGGAAGATATGGGGTAATAACCAACATTATCAGGAGATGAACTATCTTAAAACCCTGTTACTGTGGGGTTTTTTTTCTTTTAATTTTTTACCCAGAGTTCTGTAACTAGGTGGGTTAGATGTTTACAACACTGAGCTCCTAAACTTAAGTATGTGAGTCAGATTCTCATTAATTCTTTCTGAAATATAGCCATAGATTGTGTTGTGAACCTGGGACAGGCATCCTCTAACTCCAAGGCCTTGGTCTTAAGGGAAAAAATGACTCACAAATATAAATATAGCTCTACTTTCTCTTCTGATGGTTGGTATGTAGCATCAGTTTTTTATATGAAGGACCTCATGCTTTTCCCTTCAATTTTGATGCCCTATACCCAATAGAGAGTTAATAGGAGGTTGGCAATGAAGTATACACATAAATTATTTTATTCCCCGAGACTTATTTAGGAGAGTCTCTCTGTAAATTTTTGTCTGTGCCCTTTCCTTGGTTTTATTTTAACTTGTATCTAAAACCACATATTCTGTCCTAGTCTCTAATATGGCCTTATATCTAAAATTCAGAACATTTACTCTAAACTTAGCATGACATAGGTTAGGGATAGAAAAGCAAATCTTTTGTAAAAGCTCTAATATGATTTCCTTTTTGCGTCACTTCAGCTTAAACGTGAATGGGGATAGTGATTCTCTGTTTAAGGAAAAATATGTCATGAAGTCACATATCTTCTAAATCTGTTTTGTATAGTCAGGTTTAATATGTGTTACTTTATCTTCCCCAAGTAAATAAGCTCCATGAGGGCAGGGGCTTTATCTTATATGACTCATATTCTTACCCATACTATGCTGGAAAAGTCGTAATCACACCATAGAGATTGGTTAAAGAGAATTAAAGTACTTCATCTATATTTTCTATGACCCCCATGTTTTATCCATTTTTATTCCTCATGTTATGTGTTTTACCCCCTTATTTCCTAGTTCACGCAGCCCGAACCTAATAAAAGAAAAAAAACCTATTTTTAAATTGGTACATATTAACTCCTTCTATTATAAACTCTCTTGATTCTCAAGTGGAAAGGGTCAAAGTAGTGTGATGTGACTTTATCATACAGAGATAGTATAGCATAAAGGGAAAACTTTGGCAACCAATGGAATTGGGTTTGAAATTCAAACAAGACAGTTGTAAAACTTTGGGAAACATTTAATTTCTGCACATTGTTTTTTTAATCTATAAAGTGTGTGAAATAACATAGTTATTTTCAAGAAATAAGAGATATTGCCCAATGCTTAGTACTTCATAAGTGCACAATAAATCATAATCATTATTATTTTTATAGCAGAGAACCCCAAACCAAAGTTAGAGCTAGTAGTAGATAAGCTCCAAAAACCTGGTAAATTCTAGACTCTAGGTAGCTTCTTAAATATTTAATAGCTTTTTCTGGAGTCATTACTAGGAAGATACATGATTTCAAATAGGGCATAAGTTCTTAGGGGGAGAAAACAGCTCAAGGATGACCTGAATCTGATGTTGACCCTTAGTCCATGGTGAGGACCATGGCCCTGCCTTGAAGTTCACAGCTTGAGCTTTGAGGAGGATTTGGGAACCACTAAATGTACATCAAAACCCATAAATCATATTGGAAAATTCTGATTATTTTTCCTTTCCTATAAAAACTAGACTGGTTTCCCAGAGTTGTGAGAATAGAACAAGGCCAAAGATTCAGAATTTTCCATAAAGAAAATGAAATCAACACACTTAGCAGTGAGACTGAGCAAATCAAAACTAACTTATATTCCAAAATGAATTTTTCAAACCTAAAAATAATTCCATACCCACAAAAAGGCTATGTGAAATTAAAATCTTATTTTGAAAACACACTATTAAACATGAAAATTAATTATATTGTTTAAATAAACATGCTAAGAGTTTATGGGAAAAGATAATGAACTGATCATCGCGACTTAGAAATATTTTATATTCTTTGGGCCAATAAGACAAGGGGGTTAATGCATGAATGCATTACTAGATTAGACTTAAAATCTCCAAAGCAACATCATACAGCCGTTGGAGGGGAGTTTATCAGGGTGGTTCACCATCAATTTTCATTTTATAGTGTCCAAAATATTTCCTTCAAGTTCACAAATGTGTCACTAAATGAAAATGCTGGGGAACAGACTGCATGTTTATCCAGTGTATTAAAGCATCCTGCATACTGGAGATCCCACTGCATTTGGATAGGAGCCAGCATGATTAACCCTCATGCCCATATTTTCCAGATACTGGTTTAGCATAGGTTTTTATTCTAGCTCTGTATGTTTGTCCCAAGTCCCAGTCAGGGAACAACTTATAACCCAAGGTAATCAACCTTTATGTCTCTTCCTTATTGAATGATGTCACAGGGATTTTCAAATTTACTGATTCCCAGAGGTCAGGCAGCTTTAAATTTCCTGAGTAATTTTATTCCCCTAGGAAAGACGAACAGGCACACAGATGACAATTTTCAATGTTCAATGACTACAACTGTAACACTGAATCAAGATGGTTATTAACAAGTAATTATATGTAAAATATAATCCAGGTCATACTCTGTGAGTGCTGAGAAACAGCACTCTTGTCTCTGCAGATTGCTAAATGTGTTTACAGTGCTTTGCTTAATCAAATTTCATGGTCCAAAATTGGGGAAAGTTTACTCTACTTTCCATGACCAAAAGGACCCTTCAGCAAATGGCCAGAGCAAATCTGGGCAGCCCATAATTTAATGGATTATCCCCAACTCTGGATAACTAGGGCCCAAAAGTCTATTTTCCCTACTTAACCTGGATTGGTTACCTAGACTGACAACTTCACAGTCTGTCATATTCATATTGTACTTCAGCTGGGTAGATCATCATCAGGATGAGTTTATTATATACATTGATGTGAAATTAACACAATTTTTTTTTAGTCCTGATAAGATTTGGAAGTCATAAACTTTCAGAGGGAAATACTTTACTGTACCTGATGTCTTGTTATGGAGTGTGCCTGATTTTGACAACAAAACCAGGTATTTCTATCATCAGTGGCTCTTCCTCAGAGAGATTAATGTTAAGTCTAGTGACTGAAATTTCCTTTATTATACTGAATTGCTTTATGAAGTATTAAAAATTAGAACCACCTAGCTTTAAGCTTAGCATCCTTAGAAAAAAAGAGAAGTCTGGTTGCACCTTCAGAGTTAAAAATATTAGAATGAAGGGGGGAAAAAAAGATTAAGCAACAAGAACAAAAGAAGAACAAAATCAGGTCCCAGTCAAAGCTGGACCCAAGAAGATAGAAGCAGAATGCTATAATTATTATGGAAATGTGGGAAGAAACTGCTAAATAAATATATCTTTAGAATATTAAATGAGTAAAATCTTTAGGTATAAAAATTAATAAAGGGCAGGAAAATATAGATTTAAAAATCCCCTTTGCAGGTCCCTACCACCTAAGCCAAACAAAAACGAAAACAAAGACAATTTTCTAAATTATTTCTGCACTTACAATTTTAAGCTAACCAGATAAATTGGGCAAAAAGAGTAAGAGGACAACACTGTGTCTACTAAAGAAAAGTTTGTTTATTGCACCCAGGTTATGCTCTTCCTCTATCGACATTAACTGAATTATTTGGATAATCATTCAAGTTTCTGCTGTGAGAAGAATGTATAAAGATAACTTCATATCTTAGAGTACCTCTGATAGAATTTTTAATAAAAGTTATCTAACTTTGTCATATCATTGTGTTTAAAGGTAACACCAGTCTTTTGTTTTAGACTCTTTACAAGAATGTCTAGTGCATATCCTTGATTCGCTAATATGCACAATATATGTCAAGTTGCCAAATGTTCATTAATTTCAACAACTTCAATTTTCGAGGAAGAAGAGAGGGAAAGAGATCTTCAACGTTTTATAGTTAATCTAGAACAGAAATTGTTTCTGTTGTTTGGAACCACTATCTTACCTCTGTAATCAGGGTGGCTTAATTATATCCATTGAAGTGACCTTAGTGATAAATATCAAGAAAACATTTCCTTTTGCAGTTTTAGAATTGAAAGGATTTAAAAAACGAACACACCTGATAAATAATAAATCAGTCTATCTTCCACATGTCATTCATTTTCCAGCATACCATTTGGTCAGACACTTCAGAGTAGCTACCCAAAATAACAAATTTTTAGTTTTAAAGATCCAATTCATAGGTCACTTTGTGTCATTTAAAAAAGATTCAATACTCCAGACAGTAAATCATCATCAGTACTGTTATCCTATAAATAACTTGTAAGAAATATTTTATCATATAAAAAATGTCATTAGCTTTTAAGAAATATCTGGTAGCATCTTATTAGCGTATGAGAAATACCTGAATCTGATCTTCCAAGTAAAGCTGAAAAGAATCTTAGCTAAGTAATTATAACAATATTAAAACTTTTCTTCTGCTGCTAAGAACGTGGACAAAACCTTGTCATTGTCTGCCTTAAATAGTGTAAGCAAAAGCTCTTGGAAGAAACAAATATATTGTCAATAATTAAGGAAGAAATTGAGGGTCTTTTGACTTGGGGTAGACATCTGCATATATATTTAGGTACCTAGTGAGATAGCAATTATGCTGTCTGAGATAAAACTGAGCCTGAATAGGCAGCCTTGGCTTATGTGCTGGACATAAGTCACACTTCTATGTGACCCACATACTGATCATGGCCAATGGTGTAAACTTTGGTTTCCTTACTAGGTAATCAGAGTTAGTGAACTTCTTGGCCCATACCCAAATCTCCAGGGTCTATACAGACTTGATTTTCGTTAAGATCGTGCACTTCTGATTATTTCTCAAGAGCTCTATCTGCATCTGGCTGATGCTAATGTAGCTGTTGCTACAAATGAAAGTGATGCCTGTGAAGCATAGTCTCTACTCGCAATTGTCTTCCAATGACTATACCAAGAGAGCCCACTTTAATTTTCAAATCTAAGATTATCACCCTCTTATATGATAAACATTAGTGATAGTCAAGCCACTAACTACTGCATCCTCTTTGGGATTCACATACTGGCAATTATTACAATATTTAGCTTCCTCGCACTTTATCCTAAGCCTCATATACCTGTTTCTGCAAGGCAGATACCCTGTAATCTTGATCCCCTTCTCAAATCTGGACTCTCCTAGACCTCAACACTTTCTTAATACTCTCTCTTACAGCTTTGCCAAACTTACGCCCTGGCACTCGATATAACACATAAGCATCCAGTCCACGGCCAAGTCTGTGGTAGTATTATATTACGGCACCTAGTGTACATCAATTTGCATTTTGGGATTTTTTTTCTGTCAGCACAGTAGGAATAATTATTTCCTATTCTTTCAAGTAAACAGTGGTAAAGCCCAGCAAATCAAGGTTTGTCACATTATCAGGGCCCTTGGGAGAAACCTGAATTGTGCCCCCGGTATTGAGAAGTCCTTGAATGATTTCAAAATGACATCTTTTAACATTTCTTAATGAATAATTCATGTGTCTGTTAATCCTCAAGCCTTGTTAGGCAGTAAAATGAAATGAACTCTGGACAAAGTGTCAAAAGACCTAGGATCCAACCTTTTCTCTGTTATGGACTCACAGAGGTTCTTAACCTATTCACTTCAACTCTCTGGGCTTCAGTTCAACTGTAAAATGCAAACTGACGATCTATGTCACTTCCCAAAGCATAAAAGAGTTTCATATGCTCGTCACTGCTCCAGTGAATGACAAGATTCGAGTCTGTCTCTGATAATTTCATATTCTCTGACTAGGGTTCTGGCAACTGATTCTTGGGACCTACAGCATAAGAGGAAGGCTTTGGGGATGTCACTTTAATGGGCAAGGGAAACAGGAATGTCTATGGTCTCTCCTCCGGGATTAAGTAGGAGTCAGAAAAAGGAGTTAAATTCCCTTTTTGGTTCCAAGCATCTGATTGGTGCCAAAAGTGTCTATCAGAGGAAGACAGCATGCTTCTTTCTCCTTTTAATTTCAGTTACTTAGTGCAAAGGGGGAAAATTGAGTCCATTAATTTCTAAAAATCCCTAGGTGGAAATTCAGTGAGCTTTTTGAAAGAGTCAATGTCCCTCTTGTATGTATTCACCTTTACAATATTCTGTACTATATTACACTGGCCCCAACAGAATAGATACAATAGATGGTTCCTGTCTCACAGAAATATTACTGCAAACATGCAAGGTAGAGTAGTATGTGTGTTAACAAGTGCAAAGAAAATTTTATAATTAAAAAAACAATTCCCCTTTGGCACAGACTTCTTGGAGTATGGCATTTATGTATTCCAAAACTTTGCTAGCTTGGAATCTTTCCTTGGGCTAAAATAATTGAATCCCATCTTATAAACAAGGTCTTTATGTATAGCACAGGGAACTATATTCAATATCCTGTGATAAACCATAATGGAAAAAATATAAAAAATGTTTATATGTTTATGACTGAGTCAGTTTTCTGTACAGCAGAATTTGGCACAACATTGTAAATCAAATATACTTCAATTAAAAAAAGTTGAATCCCATCTATAAGGTTGGTACCTTTGCCACCATACCTGAGATTTACAGCAAAAAAAAACATTCAGAAAGATATACGCCTTGCTGAATGACCCAAAGCTCTCTAACAAATGTAGCTTTCCTAGTTGAATAAAATTATAACTTTTTTTTCCCCTGGAAAGATTACCGCAGTATAATATGAAGTCCCTGTACACCACTGTTGATAGCAGAGAAGGGAGCAGGAAAGTCATTTGGGATTTAATCTTGGGTCATGTTGCACCATAAAAATCTATCATGTCCTTTCTGTTAATCTCTGAATGGAGTTTCTAACAGTTTCATGCTATTGATAGCCTCATCATTTAAAGTTTGAAGGCAACTTCCTTAATATTTCCTCTTTGAGCACAAAAGAAAAACAACATGCGAACCAGAAAACTATTTCACTTACATTTTGTCAAAATAAGTTGTCAGTTATGTGTCTAAAAATGTAAATTTAATTCAAAATTATTTTATCCATTGTTGACTTTTTAAATATACTGATTATTTATTCTGATAGATGCAGCTTCTCTATGAGCAACTGTTTCTATTATTTTCTTATTTCCTCTCTCTATCATTAAAAATATGTTTTGTTTTGTTTTGTTTTCTTTCTGCAGTGTTTTCTTTGAACGCAGACTCTTTATAGCTAACATTAATTATAATTCACTTTTAAAGTGAAAGTATGTAACTTATATAAGCTAATAGGAACACACATTCATGCTGGTAAGGGTCCTGAGATATTATAGCTCTTTTATTTTTTAATCATAGCTCATTTTGAAAATAACACAAATCTAATTTAATATTTTGACAGATAAAAATATCATCTACAAAGAATTATAGCAAAGAGTAGATAAAAACATCCTGCACATTCATACAAGTAACTCTGCTTAATAAAGAGTTGGTTAAATCATGAATGTTCATAAGACTATTTTATTCAATATCAATTGAGGGAAACACATTATGAAAAACCTCTCCATGTCAAACTTACATTTCTCCAAGTTCAAAGTTGCCTTCTCCCTCTCACCTCAGGCAGCCAACTGTATAATTATTTTTGTTTGTGCAAATACCAAGGAAATGACATAAAAGGATGGTCCAGATTTATTATATCGATACCACCCTCAGATCTGACAGGTTACCCAGAATCTGGTGTGAAGACGTCAATTCAAGACAACAAGGGTGAAAGGCACAGATAATAGCTAATATGCATTTAAAAACTAGAGCTTACCGTTTCAGTTTCTTTCTGTTTTCTCCAGAGATCTCCAAAGAATTCATGTGACAGCCACTCCAACAAGGACACTACTGATCTGTGCAACAATTCCAGCTCCCTGTTCTGAGAACAACCAATCCAATCCCCCTTCACTACCACACCAAAAACAGGAAAGAGAGAAAGAAAGAAAGAAAGAAAGAAAGAAAGAAAGAAAGAAAGAAAGAAAGAAAGAAAGGGAGGAAGGAAGGAAAGAAAGAAAGAATGAATGAATGAATGAAAAAAATGAATGAAAGAAAGAAAGAAAAAGAAAGAAACGAAGGAAGGAAGGAAGGAAGGGAGTAGGGAAAGAGGTTGGAAGGAAAGAGTAAAAAAAAAAACAAAAGAAAAGAAAAATGAAGAAAGCAAGAGGAAAAAGAAAAAAATAAAATTCTTAGCATTACATAATCACTACCATGTTGAACAACATGGTAGTGAGATGTCAGAGTGAAATATGCAAGCCACTCTGTGAACACTGAACATTTCTGTTTTCCAGGGGTAGCTTGAGCTAAAGCTCGCTCTCTCTCTCTTCCCCTCTCTCTCTTTCTCTCTCTCTCTTTCTGATTAATGATGCAGGGCTACCACTACAGCCTGCAAAGCTTCACACTTAACACAGAAATTCTCGTTTCTATTTATAGGGCCACAGTGTATTGTCTTCCAATCCTGTGGTTGAACTCAGCTTTGACTTTGTGGTATACAACCTATTTGCTTATGAAGCCCTTTGCTGAAGCTAGGAGCCCCTGGTCCCATCCATAGACAGTTGATCACTGCAATCTTCACTGTTTTCCTTTCTCACAGACTCTCAGTTATTGTGTTCAAGTATGAAAGTGGACACACCCTATCTAAGGATGTCCCTTAGGTAGCTCCCAATAGGAGACATCAAGGTGGGGAAGACATCTGCCTAGGGTATTCTTTTATGTTTAAACATCCAAACTCCTGATAATGAAATAAATATTCCTTAAGAGGTTTGGAGATACTTAACCCACCATTTCCTATCCACCAACTCCCCATTCCCCTCAGAGTCTTTGTGACCAGGAAGTACAGGTAAGCACCCATTTCCACTCAGTGTTTCCGGAGGACTGAGTAAAAAGGAGCTGATTTCCTGTAGCCCAGATTTATAGCCACAGCCTCTTAAAGATGGTGTTCCCAGAAGCCTCAGAGGCCCAGAGCCCAGCATCACACTGTATTAGGCACCTAACACACCACCACCACTAACACCATCAGCACCACTGGAAGATGAACAAGAGGCAACTGAAGGCAATTCCCAAGATGTGAGTAGTATCTTTAGACCAGAGTGAGGGAATTTTTCACATAGGCCATAGGAGAAAGAAGTATGTTAGTGCAGGTCCAGCCTCACACCAGGACATACCTGTATGATATAGGAAGCACCTGTAGGGCTCTCTGCTTCAAAATGCTTCCTTCACTAATGCCTGAAACACTAGCCCTATGGAGGTAAGCATTCCCTTCTTCCTGAAGTCTTGATTTTCAAATCCTGATGCTCTCTTAGAAATATACTTACTTAAAAACCTTGGTGTGAATGAGTTAATTAGAATTCGAAAGACAGAAGTAGTTGGTGGGAGCAGGTCACAAAGGAAAACTGAAGAGATCCCAAGATGGGAAAACTGACTTGCCAAAAGTAATCTTTTTTTTTATAAACAATTCAGCAAGAACTGAAAGTAATACAATCATTTCAACTGGTATTCAGAGAAAGTCTTTCAAAACTAAATGAATGTCTTTTTTTAACATCTTTATTGGAGTAAAATTGCTTTCCAAAGGTGTGTTAATTTCGGCTTTATAACAAAGTGAATCAATTATACATATACATATGTTCCCATATCTCTTCCCTCTTATGTCTCTCTCCCTCCCAACTTCCCTATCCCACCCCTCTAGGTGGTCACAAAACACAGAGCTGATCTCCCTGTGCTATGCGGCTACTTCCCACTAGCTATCTATTTTACGTTTGGTAGAGTATATATGACCGTGCCACTCTCTCACTTTGTCACACCTTACCCTTACCCCTCCCCATAGCCTCAAGTCCATTCTCTAATAGGTCTGTGTCTTTATTCCCATCTTACCCCTAGGTTCTTCATGATATTTTTTTTCTTTCTTAGATTCCATATATATGTGTTAGCATACAGTATTTGTCTTCCTCTTTCTGACTTACTTCACTCTGTATGACAGACTCTAGGCCCATCCACCTCACTACAAATAACTCAATTTCATTTCTTTTTATGGCTGAGTAATATTCCATTGTATATATGTGCCACATCTTCTTTATCCATTCATCTGATGATGGACACTTAGGTTGTTTCCATCTCCTGGCTATTGTAAGTAGAGCTGCAATGAACATTTTGGTACATGACTCTTTCTGAATTATGGTTTTCTCAGGGTATATGCCCAGTAGTGGGATTGCTGGGTCATATGGTAGTTCTATTTGTAGTTTTTTAAGGAAGCTCCATACTGTTCTCCATAGTGGCTGTACCAATTCACATTCCCACCAGCAGTGCAAGAGTGTTCCCTTTTCTCCACACCCTCTCCAGCATTTATTGTTTCTAGATTTTTTGATGATGGCCATTCTGACCAGTGTGAGATAATATCTCATTGTAGTTTTGATTTGAATTTCTCTAATGATTAATGATGTTGAGCATTCTTTCATGTGTTTCTTGGCAATCTGTATATCTTCTGAGGAGAAATGTCTATTTAGGTCTTCTGTCCATTTTTTGGATTGGGTTGTTTGTTTTTTTGTTATTGAGCTGCATGTGCTGCTTATAAATTTTGGAGATTAATCCTTTGTCAGTTGCTTCATTTGCAAATATTTTCTCCCATTCTGAGGGTTGACTTTTGGTCTTGTTTATGGTTTCCTTTGCTGTGCAAATGGTTTTAAGTTTCATTAGGTCTCATTTGTTTATTTTTGTTTTCATTTCCATTTCTCTAGTAGGTGGGTCAAAAAAGATCTTGCTGTGATTTATGCCATAGAGTGTTCTGCCTATGTTTTCCTCTAAGAGTTTGATACTTTCTGGGCTTATGTTTAGGTATTTAATCCATTTTGAGCTTATTTTTGTGTATAGTGTTAGGGACTGCTCTAATCTCGTACTTTTACATGTACCTGTCCAGTTTTCCCAGCACCACTTATTGAAGATGCTGTCCTTTCTCCACTGTACATTCTTGGCTCCTTTATCAAAGATAAGGTAACAATATGTGCGTGGGTTTATCTATGGGCTTTCTATCATGTTCCATTGATCTATATTTCAGTTTTTGTGTGAGTACCATACTACCTTAATTACTGTAGCTTTGTAATATATTCTGAAGTCAGGGAGACTCATTCCTCCAGCTCCGTTTTTTTTTCGTTCTCAAGATTGCTTTGGCTATTTGGGGTCTTTTGTGTTTCCACACAAATTGTGAAATTTTTTGTTCTAGTTCTGATCAAGTGGAGTTTATTCCAGGAATGCAAGGATTCTTCAATATATGCAAATCAATCAATGTGATACAGCATATTAACAAATTGAAGGAGAAAAAACATATGATCATCTCAGTAGATGCAGAGAAAGCTTTTGACAAAATTGAACACCCATTTATTATAAAAACCCTGCAGAAAATAGGCATAGAGGGAACTTTCCTCAACATAATAAAGTCCATATATGACAAACCCACAGCCAACATTGTCCTCAATGGTGAAAAACTGAAACCATTTCTACTAAGATCAGGAACAAGACAAGGTTGCCCACTCTCACCACTATTATTCAACAGAGTTTTGGAAGTTTTAGCCACAGCAATCAGAGAAGAAAAGGAAATAAATGGAATCTTAATTGGAAAATAAGAAGTAAAGCTGTCACTGTTTGCAGATGACATGATAATATACATAGAGAATCCTAAAGATGCTACAGAAAATTACTAGAGCTAATCAATGAATTTTGTAAAGTTGCAGGATACAAAATTAATGCCCAGAAATCTCTAGCATTCCTATACACTAATGATGAAAAATCTGGAAGTGAAATTAATAAAACATTCCTATTTACCATTGCAACCAAAAGAATAAAATATCTAGGAATAAACCTAACTAAGGAGACAAAGGGCCTGTATGCAGAAAATTATAAGACACTGATGAAAGAAATTAAAGATGATACATATAGGTGGAGATATATATACCATATTCTTGGATTGGAAGAATCAACATTGTGAAAATGACTCTACTAGCCAAAGCAATCTACGGGTGCAATGCATTCCCTATGAAACTACCACTGACATTTTTCACAGAACTAGAACAAAAAGTAATCTTTAATGACTTTATACTAGGCTAGCTATGGTGAAAATATTCATGAGCAAGTTGAGGAAAATATAAGGGGGAAAAGAATAAATTAATCTAAATTTGCATTAAGTCAGGTATGTTGACGCCAGACCATAATAGATTACCTCTGCTTTATCTTTTTATTCTGTACTCCAAGGTCTGGCAGAATATGGGGGTAATGCTTTGTTTGTTTATTTAAAGAAAGATTTTCCCATTTGCTTTTGGTTTCTCTAGAGTTTATCATGATGCTCTTTTCCCTCACACTCCATTCAGCAAATATTTATTGAATAACTGCTAAATTAAGAGCAGTGCTTCAAATACAGATTAGGAGGAGACAATGAGGGGAAATGTGTGGGAGGGGGCTGATAGTAAAGGGATCGGTGCCACCTCCCAACAGCTTTTTAGGATCTAGTTAACCAGATAAGACAATATGCAATTACCTCAAATATGTGGCAACATATATGTTATAAGGATCTAAGAATGACATATTTAGAGTCACAAGATTTCATAACAGAAGTAAGGGATCCCGGAGGGCTGGGGTAAGGAATGGAATTTCAGGATGGAAGTCAGTCAAGTATTCCAGGAGAAGGAGAGAATAGGCTGGGTCTATTTATAATGGCAGGATTCCAATAAGTAAATAATAGAAAGATATTATTTGGATTTCTAAAAACCCATATATTTTGATGCTTTAAACAGGCCCACCTTTTAGTGTCCTTATTTTCCTCCTGTCTGCTTCCACCAAATAAGCTTTAGGTGTTGGCATATCAGTCTCCTTGAGTTTTCAGCCTGCTACCTCAGATAGAATTCATAAGAGCCAATCTTCATTTTGAAATAAAACAACCGGTGGTAAAATTTCCTGACCTGGGCTGCACTTTACCTATTTAGGTCAAGGAACTTTAGGCTGATTAGAATCAAAGGAATAATCATATAGGAACATTGTTAAATTTCACTCCAGATTGGTCAAGTAAAAATTGTATATCAGAGCTGAAGGGGATATGAGTGATGCTTTAGTCTAAGCTTTCATTTTAAAGATGAAGAAGGTAAAAGAGAAGGAACCCATCTCATGTCTTGCAGACAATTAATGGTAAAGTTGAAACCTAAACCTGGGTTTCTTGACTTTTATGACAATGTCCCCAGCAAAGTCATTTCTATCTGGCCCACATCTAATGGTATCTCTGAAATGGTTGATTTGTTTGCAGTTATGTCACCTGTGGCAAGGCTTAGTCATTTAATTTCAGAAGAAAGGTCAAATATCAAATAGAGTAAAAAACTAAGTTCCATGGCTCTGCCTTTATATATAAAAGAGGTTGATATTTTAAATCATTAGGTTGACTTTAAAAAAAAAAGGTCAAGCCCACTCAAATTAAGGATACAAATCTACAGATCAAGATAATTCTTTATCCTTTCTCAAAATTTGAATTCTGAAATATAAAATATACTAAAGTAGAAATAAAGGAAATGTTTGAGCTCTTATTATTAATTTGAGGAGATAATTTTCTTTTTAATAAATGTTTCATTATGATCTAACGTTTACCTCACAATTCTAAAATTACTAAGTTTCAACTTAACTTTTTTGTTGTACATAAAATATTGCATGTTATAATATAGATTATCATTAATATAGTTTTTCTAAGCATATTCATACCATCAGACCTACAATTTAAATACCAAGAGTTCTCCCTTTCCAATAATTTTCTATAGCTTAAATTTTTATTTGTTGTGATTTAATCATGACTAGCATTTTTCTATAATCTGCAGAGTGCTTATGCCTTTTTATGTAATTGTACAGAATTAACACATCATCATTCATAAAATGTGAGTGCTGCAATTAACAGATTAAAATACATTAAAAATAAGTTACCTAACCTGTTTTCCTTGGGAAATTACCAGTTAAAGTACTAATTATACTCATTCCTTGTTTAAGCAAAACATTTTTCTGTGTGAAAGGGGAGGGTATTTCATGACCTGAGATTTGGCAATGCTCCAGGCACTGTGCTACCTCTTTTACATTCATTATCTTATTTACTTATCAAAACAACCCTATGTTTTAGGTGCTATTTGTCCCCAGCTTATATTGAAAAAGACAGGTTCAGAGATGTTAAGTAATTTTCCCCAAGTTGCACAGCTTTGATAGTCAAGAAATGCTGAGAATTGATTTGGAGTTTTGAAATTAAGATTTCAATACAGAGAATATTATTATTGATTCTCAGGCTATAGTGGTACCAGTTGGTAAAGTGTAATATTTTAACCAAATTCTATTAATTATTGTAAATATTCATACAATAAAAAAAGAACTTATAAATGGAGATTCAGGAGATGTTCAGGGCCAAAAGAAAAACTCTCATAGTCTTGGGATTATGAGGTTACAGCATAAGGGAGATTTCGTATTTAGGGACCTCCCACATAGTCCTAAATGGACTGCAATATATCTCTAAATACCAAACTTTCAATCAGCCCCAGCGTAGATCACCTACACAACTCCTTCTTTCTTTGCCAAAGTTTTCTTTTATATCTGATACCTGTATGTTTTGTGTTTCCTGGGGGTATAGTCTCTTACAGGATCATGGAAGAAGGTGAGAAAACAGAATTCACTTTACAGAAATTTACTGAATCCAGCAAGAAAGTGTGTGGGGGGAATTAGTGGAAAGTTGTTTCTATTCCGGACAAATATTCCAGTGGCCAAATACAAAGAGCTAGTTTGTTCAAGATCATACTCATTTACAAAGCCAATGTAGTAAAGTTTAATTTGTTCATTGAATTTTCATTCTTTATCTAGAAAATAAAGATAAATGGTCCAGAACACAGTGTTAAAAGTAATAAATAGTGGTTATCATGTATTAGGACAGGTTTAGGGCCTGAAGGGAGCCTATTTTGCTATTTTGAAAAATATTCAAGAACATTACACTAAAAGTCACAGTGTAAGTGCAAATGAGAAATGGCTTCCCCAATCAAAAATATCACTCAAGGGAATAGAGCAAAGGATCTACATACTCAGACCAGAATTCAAGGCAGGAGTGATTTTGTTGTTGCTTATTTTAAGTCCTTATAATTAGCATAAGTAGTTAGGGAGGGTATCTACTGTACTAGATCTTTGGTAATAGGGGATTCAGCTGAAGCCACCAAGGTTACTTTATACAGCCTATATTCGGATATACATCTGTGGACAATGTCCTACAGAGAAAGAAACATCCTTATCCATAGACAGACTAGAAGGTCAATTATTGTACACAATATAACACTCAGTGCAAGTGTTATAACCCCTAAAACCCACTCACATACCTGCCACCAGGTCTGAAAAGTCAGTATCTCAGAAGTGGGTTTTATTTTTGGTTCTTCCCCTTCTGTGTCCTTTTTGCAAAGCAAACTCTGTTGAGAAGTGTAACATGTATAACCTCAAATTCCTTACTTAGTGTAAGTTTATCAAGTAAATCTGCTCTCAGCAGTTTCAGGACAATTAACAGGAAAGGAATTCTGAAGAGGAATGGGAAGGGTGTTGGGAGGTATCCACCACATAATTTTGCCTTGGGTCAAACATACTGATCACATAAGAGACAAAGTATTGGAGTAAAAGAATTCTTAGACATCTTTCTGTACATGAGTTTTTATTAGTAAGTCATGCATGGAGTTCAGAAAGTCATGGAATCTCTGAAAGCATTTATAAAATTTTTGTGTGCAATCATATGTGCACTTTTGGGGGGAGAACATCCATATTTTAATCTGATTCTTGTACAGGACTGAGGCCACCTCGGACTATCTGCTCTCAGGAAGTGCAACCTGGCAGGAAGAGCCTAGTGAGTGAGGTTTTTCAAATAATAATCCCTCAAATGGCTACAAGC
The DNA here is from genome assembly GCF_964165515.1 of Mesoplodon bidens. NCBI lineage: Eukaryota > Metazoa > Chordata > Mammalia > Artiodactyla > Ziphiidae > Mesoplodon > Mesoplodon bidens. The sequence continues at coordinate 75,424,715 of NC_138163.1, forward strand.
CACTGATCTGTCCAACTTCCTCATTTTACTGGTGAGGAAATTGAAGCCAAGAGAGTTACAAATCTTGTCCAAAACAGTATAATCAGGATGAGCTCAGTGGAAATTATTTTGAGTCTAATGAGAAATGATCTCTCTTAACCTCTATTTTCCTTGATATTATCTTTGTGAGGGGCACTGTGGGTGGAAAAGAGGATGCTCAATGTGTTGGATACAGGCTTATGCTGTTATTTTCTGACCTGAGTAATGGTAGAAGAGGAGAGGTGGCAAAAAGGGAAAGGAAATGTTGAATAAAGCAGATTCTTCAGCCTAGAGAATCTCTGAAATTGTATGAAAATGTTAGCTTAGCAAGATGTAAATGATGTAGTACTGATAAGCTGCTTCCCTCACCACTATGTAGGGAGTAGGTGAGTCCCTGGTCCCCCATCCCAAAAGGCTATGCTCCCTCCCAAGTAATTAATCAAGTACCTAGTAGTTGAATTCAAAGCCATCTGCCCTTTTTTGGAGCCTCCCCATGTGTCTCGTTACTATTTCTTTTCCTCCATCTTCCATATGCTTTGGTTAAGGAAAAGAAGTGTAGGCATTTGAACTTTCAGGGATTATCATCACATTAACCAAATCATTCTATGCCCTACGTTACATGTTTTAGTCAGGGTACTTTCATATGCAAAATACTGAAACCCAATTAAACTGGATTTTTAAAATATGTGCTAGCTCATGTACCTGAAATTTCCAGGACTTCAAGCACTGCTGTACTTAGGTACTCAGACAATCAAAGCAGATATATGTTTTTGTTGGTGGTTTTTTTTTTTTTTTGGTCATATCTTGTCTCTTATTTCCTCTGGTTTGGCTTCATTCTTAGGTAGGCTTTCCAAAAGTCGTGATTAGTTGTACTCCCAATAATCCTAGAAGATAAGTAGAGCAGGTATTATTATACTCTTCTTATCCATGAAGAAAATGGAAAACAGATGATTTAAAGATGTAAGAGGATTGCTCAAGGTAGCATAACTAGTTAGGTAGGTGACTGTATCAGACACTTCACATCATTTCAGACCTACATTTTACTCCAGTTGTTGCTTAAGCAACTAGCTGTGGACCAACATAAGCTGACAGTATCATATCTCAAATGCACCATATATATCTCTCATTTTGGCTCAGGATTTCTCTGTATAGAATGGATACTTTCTGGAAAACTTGAAACTGTGACAGAGCTTCAGGAAATGTTCATCACTGCAGATCCAATAGGATCTTAAACAGGACTGGCTCTAACAAGATGGGTTTTAAATAGGAAAAAATGCTTTACCTTACTCTATATCTAAAAATGTAATCACCCACATAGAGAACAGGAGCGATGTGGATAAGCAACATAACATGTAGAAAAGACTGAGGAATTTCAGCTGACATTAACTCAGACTCAGTGAACAGTGAGCAATAATCACCATCAACAGCAAAAGGTAAATGCTGTCTTAATGGAAATAAGCCATCTAGAATGATGGAGATGATAGTTATATTCTACTCTGAGCTAGTCACTCCTAGCTACTAAAATAGCTTATAAAGTTCAGGTGGTCACAACTTGAGGAGATAATACAATTAGAAAAGAACATCTAAGATAATAAAAAGGTATTTACAAGATAAGACAGTTGAAAGAAGTGAGGAAGTTTAGTGTGCATAATCTGGCAGTTTGGAATGGAGCACAGGACCTCTACCTTTAAATAACTCAGTGGCTGTTATACAAAAGAATAACAATATCTTATTCAGAAACCACTATGCACCCTTTACATGAGCAGATTAATCAACACAATCATAAAGGGAGGATAGGAAGCTGTAGATGAAAACTCCCAAGAGACATGTGCTTCCTGAATGTTAGAAAAATAAATATTCAAGCAATTATCTATGACAAAAGTTTAAAAAGACAAACTAGGCAAGCAACTGAGTTCCCTGTCCCCATAAAGTTATGAAAGCATAAGCTAGACTATTCATAATGGAAATTACTATGTACTGAATCATAGCCTCTACAAAATTCATATGTTGAAGCCTTAATCCCCAATGTGACTATATTTGGAGATAAAGCTGGCCTGTGAGGGGATGGTAAAAGTTAAATGAGGTTATAAGGATGGGTCCTTTATTCAATGGAGCTGCTGCCCTTATAAGAAGAGGAAGAGACACCCGAGCATGCTCTCTCTCTCTCTTTCCCTTATGTTAGGATACAGCTAGAAGGCAGCTATCTGGAAGCCAGGAAGAAAGCTCTCACTAGAACCTGAATCCTGAATCCTGCCAGAACCTGGATCTGAGATTTTCCAGGCTCCAGAACTATGAGAAAATCAAGTTCTATTGTTTAAGACACCCAGTCTATTCTGTTATGTCAGCCTGAGCAGACTAATGCAGAGATGTTGCATTAAGCAAAGGAAGAAAACTTAGGCTACTCCAAAGATTCTAAAATCGTTTGAAAAAGCCCCAGGGGATCTGCAAAAGCATGAATCTCGGCACACAACGCAAAGAGTTCCATGTTAAAATGCTTTATATATAGAATTCCTATGTAAAAAATCATTTAAATAAATAATTTGAATACTTTAAAAATATTTGGAAAAAATGATTGAGCCCATTAATCATTTTGATCCTTCCCATACTTGAGGTAGTATGATCACATAGCACAATAATCAAAAGCAAAGTCTCTAGAGTTCCACCTGGGTTCTAAACTTGATTCAACTTCTCACTAGCTCCTTAATCTTGGACACACAATTTAACTTCTCAGTGCCTCAGTGCCCTCATTTATAAAATGTGGATAATAATAGAACCCACTATGTGGGGATGTTATGAGGTATAAATAAGTTAATATAAGCAAAGTGGTAACTAAGCATTCAATTTATGTTACCTATTATTATTATTAACATTATTATATGAAAAGACACTATGAGAGTTTGTAATAAGTTCCAAGTCCACTCTCAGAGTATGGTTAAAAACTTTCTCATTCTTCAGGTATCCAACACTAGCATAATATTTTGCTGCCATATACAGAGGTCTCATCACCTTTCTTCTGACAAGAACAAGGCTTGTATTTCAGTGGCTCAGAACTGTTAAGGAACTAAAAAAAAAACGCTAATAAGTTTAATGTTCAAGGTATATTGATTGAGGAAAAGTAAGAAAATTTACTTGACTTCACTCCCATTTCAGATTTGTATAGATTTACCTATGTGGTATGTGTTAGAAAAAGACTAAAAAATTAACTTCTCAGCTTAATCTTCCCTCTCCCCATGTCCTCAAGTCTGCATGAAGTGAGAGAGTGGAATGGACATATATACATTACCAAATGTAAAATAGGTAGTTAGCGGGAAGCAGCTGCATAGCACAGGGAGATCAGCTAGGTGTTTTGTGTCCACCTAGAGGGGTGGGATAGGGAGGGTGGGGGGAGACGCAAGAGTGAGGAGACATGGGCATATATGTACACATATAGCTGATTCACTTTGTTATACAGCAAAAACTAAAAAAATAATTGTAAAGCAATTATACTCCAATAAAGATGTTAAAAAAATTAACTTCTCCAAACCATTGCCGCATCTCTACCTACCATTCTCCCCTAGCCAACAAATTGGAATTCTACCACTTAAATTGGGAATTGGCAAGGTATGACATGCAGGTCAAATCTAACGTTTATATGCCATTAACTTCATCTGTTTAGAGTATTTTCAGAGTGGTACACTATCACTATAATCAAATTTTAGAACACTTTAGAACATTATCAGAACCCCAAAAAGTCATTTCCACAAATTTGATTCTTCCAATCCGAGAACATGGTATATCTCTCCATCTGTTTGTGTTGTCTTTGATTTCTTTCATCAGTGTCTTATAGTTTTCCATATATAGGTTTTTTACCTCCTTAGGTAGGTTTATTCTTAGGTATTTTATTACTTTTGTTGCAATGGTAAATTGGATCATTTCCTTAATTTCTCTTTCTGATCATTTCTTGTTAGTATATAGGAATGCAACAGATTTCTGTGCTTTAATTTTGTATCCTACAACTTTAACAAATTCACTGATTAGCTCTCGTAGTTTTCTGGTGGCTTCTTTAGGATTTTCTATGTATAGATTAATGTCATCTGCAAACAATGACATCTTAACTTCTTCTTTCCCAATTTGGATTCCTTTTATTTCTTTTTCTTCTCTGACTACCATCGGTAGGACTTCCAAAAACTATGTTGAATAACAGTGGTGAGAGTGAGCATCCTTGTTTTTTCCTGATCTTAGAGGAAATGCTTTTATTTTTTTCACCATTGAGAATGATATTTGCTCTGGGTTTGTTGTGTATAGCCTTTGTTATGTTGAAGTAGGTCTGCTCTATGCCCACTTTCTGCAGAGTTTTTTATCATAAATCAGTGTTGAATTTTTTCCAAACCTTTTTCTGCATCTATTGAGATGATCATATAGTTTTTATTCCTCAATTAGGTAATATGGTGTATCACATTGTTTGATTTGCATATATTGAAGAACCCTTGCCTCCCTGGGATAAATTCCAATTGATCATGTTGTATGATCCTTTAATGTGTTGTTCAATTCTGTTTGCTAGTACTTTGCTGAGCATTTTTTTCATCTATGTTCATCAGAGATAGTGGTCTGTAATTTTCTTTTTGTGTGTGATATCTTTCTGGTTTTGGTATTAGAATGATGGTGGCCTTGTAGAAGGAGTTTGGAAGTGTTCCTTCCTCTGCAATTTTTTGGAAGAGTTTGAGAATGATGGATGTTAGCTCTTCTCTAAAAGTTTGATAGAATTCTCCTGTGAAGCCGTCTGGTCCTGGACTTTGGTTCATTGGAAGATTTTTAATTGCAATTTCATTGCTTGTGACTGGTCTATTTATAGTTTCTATTTCTTCCTTGTTCAGTATTGGAAAGTTGTACCATTCTAAGTATTTTCCCATTTTTTCCAGATTGTCCAGTTTATTAGCATATAATTGCTAGTAGTATTCTCTTATGATCTTTTGTATTTCTGTGGTGTCAGTTATAATTTCTCATTTTTCATTTGTAATTTTGTTGACTTGAATTCCACCCCTCTTTTTTTTTTGATGAGTCTGGCAAAAGGTTTATCAATTTTGCTTATCTTCTTAAAGAACCAGCTTTCAGTTTTTTCGATTTTTGCTAGTTTCCTTCGTTTCTATTTCATTTATTTCTGCTCTGATTTTTATGATTTCTTTCCTTCTACTAACTTCAGGTTTTGTTTGTTCTTCTTTCTCTAGTTTCTTTAGGTGTAATATTTGATTGTTTATTTGAGATATTTCTTGTTTCTTGAGGTAGGATTGAATTGCTATAAACTTCCCTCTTAGGACTGTTTTTACTGCATCCCATAGGTTTTGGGTTGTCGTGTTTTCATTGTCATTTTTTTCTATGTATTGTTTGATTTCCTTGTTCATTTTTCTAGTGATCTCTTGGTTATTTAATAGCATATTGTTTAGCCTCCATGTGTTTGCATTTTTAATTTGTTTTTCCTGTAATTTATTTCTAATCTCATAGCATTGTGTTCAGAAAAGACACTTGATACGATTTCAATTTTCTTAACTTTACTGAAGCTTGATTTGTGAGCCAAGATGTGATCTATCTTGGAGAATGTTCCATGTGCACTTGAGAAGAAAGTGTATTCTGCAGCTTTCAGATGGAAAGTCTTATAAATATCAGTTAAGTCTATTTGGTCTATTATGTCATTTAAAGCTTGTGTTTTCTTATTTATTTTCTGTCAGGATGATCTCTTCTTTGGTGTAAAGTGGGGTGTTAAAGTTCCCCACTATTATTGTGTTACTGTGAGTTTCCCCTTTTATGGCTTTTGGCTTTTGCCCTGTTTATTGATGTGCTCCTATGTTGGGTGCATGTAATATATTTTTATAATTGTTATATATTTTTCTTGGATAGATCCCTTGATCACTATGTAGTGTATTTCTTTGTCTCTTGTAATAATCTTTATTTTATAATCTAGTTTATCTGGTATGAGTATTGGTACTCCAACTTTCTTTTGATTTCCATTTTCATGGAATATCTTTTTCCATCCTCTCACTTTCAGTCTGTATGTGTCTTTCTTTAGCATTTGTTCTAAAGTTGGTTTGGTGGCCCTGAATTATCTTAACTTTTGCTTGTCTGTAAAGCTTTTGATTTCTCCATTGAATCTGAATGAGATCCTTGCTGGGTAGAGTATTCTTGGTTTTAGGATTTTCTCTTTCATTTTTCTAAAGTATATACTGCCACTCATTTGTGTCTTACAGAGTTTCTGCTGAAAGATCAGGTGATAACATTATGGGGGTTCCCTTGTATGTTATTTTTTTGCTTTTCCCTTTTTGCTTTTAATATTTTTTCTCTGAATTTAATTTTTGTTAGTTTGGTTAATATGTATCTCAGTGTGTTTTCTTGGGTTTACCCTGTATGCAACTCTCTGTGCTTCCTGGAATTTGGTGGCTATTTCCTTTCCCATGTTAGGGAATTTTTCGACTATAATATCTTCAAATATTTTCTCAGATGCTTTCTCTTTCTCTTCTTCTTGGTTCCCTATAATTTGAATATTGGTGTGTTTAATGTTGTCCCAGAGGTCTCTGAGACTGTCCTCATTTCTTTACATTCTTTTATTTTATTCTGCTCCTCAACACTTATTTCCACCATTCTATCTTCCAGCTCACTTATTCTTTCTTCCAGCTCAGTTATTCTGTTTTTGATTCCTTTTAGTGTATTTTTCATTTAAGTTATTGTGTGTTCATCACTTTTTGTTTGTTCTTTATTTCTTCTCAGTCCTTGTTAAACATTTATTTTATTTTCTTGATCCATGCCTCCATTCTATTTCCAATATTCTGGATCATTTTTCTGTTATTACTCTGAATTCTTTTTCATGTACATTGCCTATTTCCTCTGCATTTATTTGGCCTTGGAGGTTTTTAACTTGCTCCTTCATCTGTAAAATATATTTTTGTCATCTCTACTTTTTTTTTTTTTTGATGGGTGGCACTGTGTTCTTGTCTTGCTAGTTGTTTGGACTGAAGCATCCAGCACTGGAGTTTGCAGGCAGTTGGGTGGAGCTGGGTCTTGGTGGCAAGATGAGGACCTCTGGGAGACCATATACTGATTAAAATTCCCTGGGACCTGAAGTTCTCTATTAGTCCAGAAGCTTGGACTCAAAGCTCCCACCACAGGAGCTCAGGCCCGACACTTGGCCTGGGAACTAACATCCCACAAGCCATGTGGTGTGGCAAAAAAGAAAAAGAAAAAACAAACAAACAGAAAAGAGCTGAACTATAACAAAGAATAAAAAAATAAAAAAATATATTAAAGAAAATAACAATAAAAATGAATCAACAACAGAAAAACAGAACCACAACAGGAAAATAAAATAAGAAATAACATTAAAAAAAGCAATAATATATAGAAACAATTAAAAGTAAAATAAAACAAAAAATAAAATATAAAAATAAAAATAAATGAAAAAATTCCTGTCCCTCCTGTATCTGTGTTTTTACCCACAGAATGAGCTACGACCTACTTTTGCTTCCACAATAGGCCTCCAAGACCTCTAGGTAGGTCTCTGGACTTGCTGTGTGAGCCTCACTGCTGCATGTATTCCTCTCAACAGTGTCTGTTCCTGGAGCTTGTCTGGAGCACACAGGGGATGGCCCAGTCCCAGGGACCCCTGAAGCTGGAAGAGACCCTGGGGGTATCCTCTCCATTCCCGCTTGTCATCTCTGTGTGAGGGGGCCCCAGGGAGTGGGGTCCCTGGCCACGACCCCAGCTGGCTCACCAGATCCCTAGTTGGTGGGGGAGATGCTGGCCACTTTCCCCTCTGATCCCCTGATCCCCTGAAGGTCCCCCTCCAACCCCACCTATACCCCTGCCACAAGTGGGGTCCTCTGAGCATGGGATCCTCTCCTCTCCCCTAACTCCCCCACAGGGGCGCTGGTCCTGTCCCATCTCCACTCTTCTTCCCTCCCTTTCTCACTCCCACTTCCTATCTGGTTGCACGGTGGTCGGTCCCTTTAGATGTTGAAGGACCTGCTCCAGCAACCAGCAGGTGCCTCAGCTATGAGGAGATGTGGACTCCACATACTCCTACTCCACCATCTTGACTTTGCCTGGTAGTGATTTTCTCTTTATCTTTCAATGTTTTGATTATATGTCTGGTTGTAGACTTATTTGTGTTAATCTGATTTTAAGTTTTTTTTTTTAATTTCTTAGATGTGAAGGTTAGTGTTTTTCACCAAATTGGTGACGTTTTCAGCCATGTCTTTTGAAAATTCTTTTATGTCCCTTTTTTCCTTTCCTCTCCTTCTGGTATTTCCATTATGTACATGTGAATCTGCTTCATCATGTACCATTTTTTCTGAGACTCTTCATTTTTCTTTCTGTTGTTCAGATTGCATAATCTTTATTAATCTATTTTCAATTTTGCTGACTCTTTTTTTTAAATTGAAGTATAGTTGATTTGTAACATTGTATTAGTTTTAAATGTACAGCAAAATGATTCAATTTTGTTTTTTTCAGATTATTTTCCATTATAGCTTATCACAAATTTAGCTGATTCTTTAATCTGAAAACTAAATGTACTCTTGAGCCCCTCCATTGGATTTTTCACTTTGCTTATTAGATTTTTCATCTCCAGATTTTTCATTTTTATCATCTTTATCTCTTTTGATATTGTTTGATGACATATAATTTTCATACCTTTATTTAATTCATTAAATATGGTTTCCTTTAATTCTTTGTGCATATTTCTAATACCTGCTTTGATATCTTGGTCTGTTAAGTCCAATTTCTGGGCTTTCTTAAGTGTCCTTTCTGTCAGCTTGTTTTTTTTTTTTTTTTTCCCCTATGAGTATGTCACATTTTCCTGTTTCTCTACATATTTTGAACTTTTGTTGAATACTGGACAAATAATATATTGTAGCAATTCTGGATATTGAGCCCCATTGCTGGGGCTTGCTGCTTTTTGCTCTTTACTTGTACATTTGTTTATTTATTTAGTTACTTGGCTGTGCTGCTTCTCTTGAAGTCTATTTCTTCTGCATAGTGCAGTCTCCGATGGTCCTTTTCAGATTATTTTTCCCTTGGTTATATGTTTGTTTTGTTTTGTGTTTTAATCTTCTAGGCTGGCTTCTCTGTTTCACCCCTTGTTTATCATAAGTCACTTATTGGTCAAAGGTTGTGCTTAATTCCCTAAGCCAGTTACATTTTCCTCCTTTACCATTGGATGTGTATGTAGCTTGGAGGCTGTTGCTGTAGTTCAGGGAACTTGGATTTTGCTTCATTTTCAGACTGGGATGAGTTGCCCAGAAGTTTCCTCTGTGGCTGCCCGTGAGAGAAATCCCTTCTTTGGTAACACAACCTTGGGTATGTGCAGTCTTCCAGACCAGTAAAATTGAATGTGATCTTATTTATTTTTGCCTAGATTCTTAGGAGCTACCTGGGGTCAGGATTGTTTATTATTTCACCAGTGTTTGGTCAGAGGCTGGGCTTAAACCCCCTGAGCCAAGAAGACTTCCACTTTTTGCTGATTGAGCTGTATGTAGTTTGGGGAATGCTTTAAATTCTGCCCCATGTCCTACTCTGACTGGTCATGAGAGTACATGCACATAACCTTACCAACCCTCAGAGTTGACTGTGATCCCAAGAGGGTTCTTTGTGGCTTTCTCTTTTTCTAGGAATCTCTACTACACTTCTGGCTGTTCTGCTGTTTTTCTTATATCAGAGCTATCAGCTACCTCTTAATTGCTCTCCACCAAAATCTCCATTGTTTTGATAAGGACCTTAGGTATGGAGTTTTCCATTCTCTATTCCAAAAAGTCCCCTCAGGTAGAGCTGTCCTTGTAGCTGACCTCTTCCCTTGTTCACATCTTTTATGCCTTTGTACAGGAGCTACAAGTGGAAACAACATATTGTTTCCCTCGGAGCAACATCTCTGCTTTACCAGTGGGTTTTGGAGAGGGGAGAGAAGTGTGGTAGCCCTTGATTTTTCTCAGTTTGTCTTTCCCAGAGTGGAATCTCTGCAAACTAGGATGGGGTCAATCAGACTCCCGTATTCACTGTCATTGCTTGGGAAAATTCTTAACCCTATGAGTAGAAGTTGGGTGGTCAGAAGAACCTCCAGTCCTCTCAACCAGGTCTGCTGGGAATAGTGCTTGAGCAACATAGACCTAGGGGAGAGCATGAGATAAGCATATATCCTGCCCCTGTCAGGTGAAACTGTAGCATGCTTAGAGTAAAGCTTCTATAACACAGAGCTGGGGAGGGCAGAGAATGGAAACTCAGCTCAAATGCCACAGACTTTGACTCATTGCTGAGAGTTACTAGATTTAGTAGATTTTCTTGGATAATTTCTTGTCATTTCTTGTGTGCTGCTTAGATCAATTTTCATATAGTTTAAATGGTTGTTTTCTATCATTTTCACTAATTAAATGCTTGTTGCTCTGGGGAGAAAGTCTGCTGAGCTCCACACACTACCAACCTGCTTTTATAAATAAGGTTTTATTGTAATATAGCTATGCTTATTCATATATGAGCTCATTCATGAATATATTTATGTCTATGCCTACTTTTGAACTCAAAGTCAGAATTGAGTAATTGCAACAGAGGTTATATGGCCTATGAAGCCTAAATTATTTACTACCTGACCCCTTACAGAAAACCTTTTCCAACCCCTTATTTAAATAAACATTATTTTCAGTCAATCAGCTTTTTCTTTTAAGATAAAAACTATCTCAGAGGGCTCTAGGTATAGTTGGGTTAACCAGTGATCCAAATTATGTTATAAATTAGTTTGATCAGCTGTTCCAAGGGAATGGAAATTCTAATTTGGGAACTGGTGGCTATGGTCTGAGAACTACCTAGGGATTCTGGAAATTTTAGGGAAGGGCAGATGTGAGTGGAGGGTTGAAGAAACACATTTTGACTAGTTAAAGGGCAAAATGAGTATATAGAGTGTGAGTGGAGTGTTGGAAGAGAAGATTCACTGAAGTGCTAAAAGGATGTTGAGAGATATGTGTATCTAGGTTCCCCTGATGCAGTTTGAAACATTTTTGTTTGCTGACTTTAATAGTTTCAACATTATGCTTCTTACCTTCAGGAAATTTTAGAAAAAAATGCACATTTTAAATTATTGGACTGGTAAAATATCAAACACAGCAAAAGCAGATATGTGTGAGCTTTTTGGAAGGCTTCCTTCTCCCAAGCCTCTAGCCCTCTCCTACTTGGAGCTCCAGGCACACCAGGGTATGTTTCCCATGTTCTGCTCACTGTTCCCAGGATGGGATAGAGCTTTTGTGAATTTGGCCCCAAAGCTGTGAAATTCCAAACATAATTTGTAACTCTTTTGTTATCCCACAGCTGTGCACGGCTGTTTCCCTTGCTATGGAAGCTCTCTTATCTTCCTCCTAGGTATTTGTACACTGTCCTTGACTAAATTCCCTCTGCACACAGGCACACCTATGTCATTCACTTTTAAGGCCCTCCAGGCAACTGGTGAGTAGAAAGCATATTTTTAAAATAATCTGTAAAGCTGAAATCAGACAGAAGTTTTTTCTAATGGTGTCTCCATTTAACTGCAAAATGTCTCTGCTCAGACTGCTGTTTTCTTGCTACAAGGTAAGAGCTGTTGTTGAAATAGGGTGAAATTGAAAGAAATACAGACAAAAAGTGCTGAGCTGGGCTCTTGCCCCAGCTCTCGCATTAAATCTGTGTGTAACCTAGTTACCCCTATCTCCATCCACCCAGGCTCGTTTCTTCCTCTATAAAAAATAGAGGTGTTAGAATAGATGATTTTTGAGGCCACTTCCAATTCTAAAAATTTCTGATATCTACTCTACTAAATATTTGAGTTTTTATTTTCCAGCTGTGTCATCTGGGTTGGTTTGGTCTGGAAGGGATTTCCACCTGGTGGGTGGGAGTAGATTTCTCTAGCAGCATATAAAGCCGAAGGCACATTCCCCGTGCTCCACTACAATCATCAAGTTTGGGCCACAGCCTCTGCATATCTGACCCCAGAGCTGTGAAATTCCAATTTTGATGCATAACTCTGCAGCTCTCCCCCAGCTGTGAGCTGCCCTCTTTTTTTTTCACTCTTGCAAGTTCTCATAGGCCCGTCCTTTCAACTTCAGGATTTATACTCTTTGGGGGATGAAAACCTCACATATACCTCTGGATCAGCACCTTCTTTTTTCTGCTGCACAACAAGCATTCCTTTAAACCAAAGTATGTGGTTTTGAGGTCTTGCCTATTGAGCAACTGCAGAAACAATAGAAGAGACATACAATTAATTCTGATTACAAGTTTTTTAAAGATAGTATGTAAAGATCTAAGCCATTGAGCTATGAAATAATTTCAGATGTGCTGCTTATTTAACTTCTGGAATTGAAAAAAGGTATATGATTCTTTTGCCATCCTTTTCTCATCTGTCAAATGTAAATAATGCCTGTTCTACTCACTTTATTGTTATGGGTGCTCACCTTAGTTAATAATGTGAATGCAATTCAAAAAGAATTCAGTGCTGTATCCTGCATATAGTAAATGCTTTCAACATGTTTGTCAATGGTAATAAAATGAATTACTGCTATTGTTGCTAAAAATATTTTAAAGGAATTGTCTTGATCCCTATTGTGTATGTAAGATAGTACAGATAATTCTGGCCCCCTCATATCTTTACTAATTGTGATGATGGAGAGAGCAGTCCTTTCACTGGAGAAGCCAGCCAATTTATCAGTACAGACAAAGGGCTTATTTTGGGATTTCAACACATCCTCACTATGAAAGATGAGGAAAACCTTGTTTCTGAGAAAGACAAATATTGGATTTTCAGTCTTCTCAATATAGATATATTTTATAACTACTAAAGTGTGTGGTCAGATTCACCCAAAAGGCCTTACAACAGATATCTATTCAACTTGACTTAAGATCTTGAATATTTCCAAGAAAGACTTTGTGTGTATGTGTGTGTGTCTGCATGCATAAGCACACACATGCACACGTCTGTGTCTTTGTTTAAAACCTTCATCCCCATTCAAATTACTCAAGAGACCTTACACATAATAGATGTTAAGTAGAGATTTGAGTGTGTTGAAATGTCAGTCTTCTTTGATGGGTAAGCTGTTCTTAGCCATTAGCATCTTAGGGAATAGGTTGAAACTGAAATCAGAATAGGAGGGCAAGAGTAGCTTAATGGGAAGAAGGAAGAAGCGATAAAAAGCTAAAAATTGGGGGAGGGGGAAGAAACAGTACTTTTGAATGGTTTTCTTTAGCACTGGTCAGAGCAAAGATATAGGTGTCAGCTTCTGAGATCAGGTTTGTTGTGACTGAGAAGGTAATGTGCTTCAAATGTCAGGCGTTGTACACTGAAGCAAAACTAAAATTAATATAAATGCTTATTTTTGTGTTGTTTGCTTTTTATTTTAAATTTTTTTTTAGAAGGGAGATGGAGCTCAGAGAAAAGATCCTGACTTTATTTTCTTAAAATTTTCTTCCAGTCTCATAATGGCACATTGAGGGAAATGGAATTCTTGTCAGAGTAACTGTAACTGTTAGAATAATTTTTCTTGGATTTCTTAAACTCAATTTTCAGAAATTTACAAAAAAGCCCATTACCATGGAATTTACTTGGTTTCTCTTTATTACGCATATATAAAACTTCCCTTTGAGATACTACACTTGAAACCTTGAGATTTCAAGGTTTTGAAATTGATATTTAAAGCACTTACTAGGTTTCATATTCTGGTCTGAACTCTCATGTCCTCTCTTAGAGAGCTCAGTTGGTTGATTGCTCAGAGTTCTCTAATTGCAGGCATTAACTTCTGGGAAACAGAGTTTGAAGTGTTGTAGCTTCTCAAATTGCAATCAGGTCTCTCTGAGTGCTCAATCTATTGTTAATTTTAAAATCAAAGAAGAAGAGATTCTTTTTGAATTTAAGCTGTCTGCCAAAGTTGAAGAATGTTTAGTGGAGTGCCAGGCTGTGCTTGAGAAAGAGACTGATATAAATGCAGGTGGTGATTAGTGCTATAGAGAATGTTTTCAAGGGGTTCTATATCAACGATTGAAGCATAATTAAGTTAAAATCATTGCTTTGGAGAATGTGGTCAAGGTTTCCTTGTTCAGTTGTGTGTATTTGGAGTTATATTTCAACATAAGTTGAGTTCAGTTCACAAACTTTTGTGGCTTAGCAGATAACATTTTTTCATTTGTCGATTAAGCTTATTTCTTTAGATTCATGGAGTAAGTACAAGGTAAATGAAGAGACATGGTTAGAAAAAACAGCTAGTGTATGCCCAGTGCCTTGACCAACTAATCTTAATAGAAACACCAAAGTTGTCTGAAATGGGAAAAAAAATATACCTTTCTGCCCATTCAAATCATAACTGTCCTTTACCCTTCAAAGGTGCTTTCAAATTTTCACTGGGTCCAAAAATTATCAACCTCTGAGGCCTCAGAATTATCTAATTCTCATTTGCAATGTTTGTAGTGTTCACTATTTTTTTCTGGATATACTGTCCTTCCTAATTAAATGGTAAGTAAGCTGCTAGAGAACAAAACAGTCCACAAGAAAATCATTTAGAGCTAATTGATAAACCAAACGGCTGAACAAAGCAATTTGTTCTTTGTAAAAGTAAAAAGCAAGGAGGAGACTAATTTTGGGAGGTTTACAGGTGCCAGATACATGGCATGTGTTTATACCAGTGGTCTGCATGCCAACCTGCACATTTTAAGATTTGGTGTGTATGGCAGGGATTTTCTTTGCTCTCCTGTTCACTTTACCCACTCTATCAAAAGTGGGGTCAAATTCTCACTTTGAATAAGGCAGGTTGGCCCAGTAGAATAGGCTTGAGCAATCTGTATTATCTCTTTATGATGTCATGCCTCTTTGGTAAATTTATTATATGGTAAATTCCCAAGCCTATACTTTTCTTCATTAGCAGCTGAATACTAATGAGTTTTACGTGGCTGGTCTACATATTCACTTTGATTGTACTCTTGAAGGGGATTTTTATTTTAAACCCAAGGAAGTGATGTTATATCCTGTTTTTGCTAGTGGTTTATGAATAGCAACAAAAGTTCATTGCTCAGCCACTTAATGAGTCTGTAACCTAAAACAAGTAAGATATTTGATTCAGAATTTCTTCCATATGGTACCACTTAATTAATTATGAGAAATGGAGAATGCAAATCATCCTGAAGCTAACAGGTTTAAAAGAATGCAAAATAAAATATTTCTCTGCTTCTTATTGTTCAGGGTTAATCTATCATCTTAACAATGCTTTAATGATCTCACTGATAATAATGCCAGAATACAGAGAAATAAGGAATCTTCATCAAAACCGTCATAGGACTCTGATTAATATAGTATATTGTTTGGATTAGATTAATCAATAATATCTTTATTGATAACTGAACTTTATACTAATACTAATAATAGCTCAATTTTTAACATTTACTATGTATTGGTCACTATGCTTAATAATTTATATGCATTGTGTCATTCAATCTGTGAGGTAGATACTATGTTATCTTCTCCATTTATAAAATGAAAAGTCAAAAAACAAACAAACAAACAAAAAAGAAAAGTCAGGCTCAGAAATGTTAAGTGATTTGCTTAAGATCATACAAAGATAGTAGCAGCACCCTTTACAGACACTTTGCCCAACTATTATGCTATATTCCCAACTCTGCATCTAGCTCCAGGTAGAATTCAAAGAGGCACAGGACAAGACTTTTGTTTTCTAGGAGCTTTCAAGCTAGTTGGTGAGTTTTGACTCACAGCTAGAAACATTTCAGAGGCACTATAATAAATGTTCAGCTGCAGGACTCTAGCTTTAAGTGCTATAGGCATCCAGATATTCTAAGTCAGTCCAATATGCTTCTCAAAATCATGTGAATGGAATTTGAGCTGTTTTAACTGCACTGAAAAATCACCTAGGAATAGCAGAGGCAATATGAAAGCCACTAATATTGATTGCATACTTACTATTGTACAGGGACACATTTTCAACTAAATCCACAATAACCTTTGTTAAGAGCATTTTACAAAGGAGGAAAGTTAATTCAGAGAACTTAATTTCCCAAGATATCCCAGCAGAAAATGGTGAAGTCGAAATTTGGATCCAGGTGTGCCTGATTCCAAAACACAGGAAACAAATATTTTATAGTGGGAAGAACATAGACATGGCACCTCACTCTTCCCATCAGTAAAAGTGGGATGATAATAATACCAACCACCTTATTGTTATTATAACATTGAATCACACAAATAGAATATCATTGCATATTCAAATTTTTTCAACACTTCAAATAAGGTTGTTACATGAAGTAAATGAAATGATGTATGAAAAGTCTCTGGTATGTATTAGACAATTGATAAACTAAAGTTATTGTCATTTTTATTTTTGTAATGCATCAAGAAGAGCATTTATGGTGATGCACTGATTTTGAAGTATTTTAGATCTGATGTTTTTAAAGGATTTGAAGATGAAAGTGCTGAAACAACTCTTAGGAGTATGCTTGGTTAGGTCTGTACAGAGATAATTATTTTTAAATATTGGGGTTTGTTTTTGCAGATAAAATTTGCCACAAAAAATGGACAAGTTAGACCTTGATTTAACAAGATTAAGTCTCCTTGCAAACTGGTGCTATCAATAGTGCTTATTCCCATTACATTTCGTTAGTTATGTATAATGGTGCTTATTGTCTTAGGCCCTAAGTTCCTTGCAACAGAAAACATACTGAGCCTAATACTGCAATCCTCGGCAAGAAGGGGTTTGTGTAACCCTGTCAATGATTTCTTGGTAGCAACAGAAGAGAGTGTTCCTCACCCCCACTGTAGCATTCTTTGGTCCAGGGAACAAAATAAATTCCTTACAGATCCTTTCAGTTGGCACTGTCCCTTAAGATATGGGGATGCTACTCTGGAGCTAGACACACATTACAGAATAAATTATAAGAGTGTTTACTAAAATGTGAAGTAGTCAGGTGTGACAAAAGGTCAGTATTAAGTGTATTGAATCACAGAGTTAGGAAAGCATTTCCTCCTCAGTTTTCTTTCAATACATCTGATTATATCAAAGATAAAATTTCTAGTATTAGTTTTTGGTGTCTCTGGAAGACTTGATAATTTCTCCTTTTATCATAGAGAGAACAGAGCTTTGAGCAGGCAACAGTGTCTGGAAGTAAATTTTCATTTCAATGTTTTGATTTTACCATATTTATTTTTAATAATACCTTCTATTTGTGGTAAACAATAATTATTTTCTATCTATGGTAGTAATATAAAGTTTTAAAAATTAAGTTTTATTAAGAAATGAGGCATGAGTCAATGTAGAAAAAATGAACTAAATGATAACTCATGGTAACCAGGTGTGGCTAAAATTTTAAAAAAGATGATATGAAGTGTGGTAAACAGACACACAAAAAGATTTTATCATCCATAGAAATAAGAATGTAAGCTCAAAAGAATCAGGAAGATTGATTTTTTTTACTGAGGTATAGTTGATGTACATTATTATATAAGCTTCAGGTGTGCAACACAGTGATTCACACATTTTAAATGTTATATTCCATTTATAGTTATTATAAAATATTGGCTATATTTCCTGTATTGTACTCTATATTGTTGTAGCTTATTTATTTTATACACAATAGTTCATACCTCTTAATCTCTTACCCCTATCTTACCCCTCCCCACTTCCCTCTCCCCACTGGTAACCATTAGTTTGCTTTCTATATCTGTGAGCCTGTTTCTGTTTTGTTATATTCTCTAAGTTGTTTTATTTTTTAGATTCTAGATATAAGTGATATCATACAGTATTTGTCTTTGTCTGACTTATTTCCCTTAGCATAATACTCTCCAAGTCCATCCATGTTGTTGCAAATGGCACAATTTAATTATTTTTATGATAGTATTCCATTGGATATATATACAACATTTTCATTATTCATTCATCTTTTGATAAACACAGGTTGCTTCCACATTTTGGTAATTGTAAATTATGCTGCTATGCACATGTGGTTACATGTATCATTTTGACTTAGTATTTTTTTGGATAAATACCCAGGAGTGGACTGGCTGGGTCATATGATAGCTCTATTTTTAGATTTTGAGAAAACTTCATACTATTTTCCAAAGTGGCTGCACCAGTTTACACTCCTATCAACAGAGTACTAGGGTTCCCTTTTCTCCATATCCTTGCCAACATTTGATATTTGTGGTCTTTTTGATAACTATTCTGACAGATATGAGGTGATACGGTTTTAATTTACATTTCTCTGATGATTAATGAATTAAAGCATTTTTTTCTTGTGCCTGTTTGTCAACTGTATGTTTTCTTTGGAAAAATGTCTATTTAGGTCTTCTTCCCATTTTTTTAATCAGATTGTTTATTTTTTTTGATTTTGAGTTGTATGAGATATTTATATATTTTGGATATTAAACATTTACTGGAAGGATAGATTGATTCTTAAAATTTTATATGAATATTAGGTTTTCATAGAATAACGTAGACAAAAGTAGTCCAGGTGGTTTGATAGAAATTAATTACCACATTTTTTTTAATGTAGCCAAACTCATTTTTACATTCACATACCTTTGCAGCCAAAGAAGTGGACCCAAGTGGTCTGGGTAAGAATAAAGTTGCTCATTAAAAAGTTGCTCACTAAAACTTAAATTTATTCAATAAAATTGTTCACTTACCCATCTAGACTCAACATTCAGCTAGCTATACATTTGGTCATTCTGCAAAAGAAAAACGTGCACAAACACAAATTCTGAATACATACCACACACACACACGGACACATATACATTTATTTAGAATATGATAATATGTACCTCAAATCCTTCTGCTCAATTCATAGTCTCTGAGATGTTGGAATGGTAATTTCACTCTTTTCTCATGGCCTGAACCATGACTAAAACAGTTAAGATTTTCCAACCAGATAGTATTATCTTTAAAGTTCTGAAAGTATCCTTAAAGTTCTAAAGGTATCTTTAAAGTTCTCAGGTTAAGATGAATTTTAAGTGAGACTAAATAATAAAGAGGAGATTAAATATAAGATAAGAAGATGGTATGGAGGATGTGACACTAAAAATAAGATGAAGCTCATGGAAATTTATGCCATCATTGAAATTTTTAGAAACCATGTTTTATAACAGAAATAATAGGTAACATTTATTGAGTCTTACCATGTGACAGTTATGCTGTACATCAGGAATACAAGTTGAAGAATAAGATGTGGTCCCTGTTCTCAAGATCCAAATAGCTAAGAAAAAAGGATCTTTAATTTAATGAGATTTTTAAAAGTACTGAATGGAATGATACATTCCCGAGTAGTAAATTTGGGGTCTAGAGAGATACATCAGTTTTTTGGGATTATAAAAATCTTCACTTGAGGCATCAACATTCACTCAGAATTATTTACTAAGCACTAGGTAGCAATTTATTTAGACAAACAGTTGGATCACATTGACTAAACTGCCCATTTTATTACTGGAAATCTACATTTTCAAGCCCTCGAATGTGTTGGATACTTACCTTTCAGACCAATTAGTCATAGCTGCAACAGTCCTAACTCACCTCAAGCAGGGCCTTAGAGATTTGAGGACAGGGACTTTAGAATCAAAAACATTTGGAATTGATTCTTATCTTCACCATTTATAACTTGTGCAGCCTTTAATTTCCTAAAACTTCATTTCTTCACTTAAAAATTGGAAATAGCTTTGATTTTCATTAGTCTAGCAATTAGTAAGGTTGAGCATATTTTCATGTGCCCCTTGACCATCTGCATGTCTTCTTTGGAGAAATGTCTATTTAGGTCTACTGCCCTTTTTTTTTTTATTGCATTGTTTGTTATTTTGAAATTGAGCTGTTAGGGCTATTTGTATATTTTGGAAATTAATCCCTTGTCAGAGATTACAGTGAAGTACCACCTCACACCGGCCAGAATGGCCATCATCAAAAAGTCTACAAATAATAAATGCTGGAGCGGGTGTGGAGAAAAAGGAAACTCCTACACTGTTGGTGGGAATGTAACTTGGTGCAGCCATTATGGAAAACAGTATGAAGTTTCCTTAAAAAACCTAAAAATAAAGTTGCCATATGATCTAGCAATCTAACTCCTGAACATATATGTGAAAATGATGAAAACTTTAATTCAAAAAGGTACATTTACCCCAATGTTCATAGCAGCACTCTTTACAATAGCCAAGACAGGGAAGCAACCTAAGTGTCCATCGACAGATAAAAGAATTCCTACTCCCAGTGTAATATTTCTCAGCCATAAAAAAGAATGAAATAATGCCATTTGCAACATGGATGGATCTAGAGATTAACATACTAATTGAAGTAAGTGAGACAGAGAAAAAAATATATCATATGATATCACATATGTGAAATCTAAAAAAATGATAAAAATTATTTAAAAAACAGAAGTAAACTCAGAGACATAAAAATAAACTTATGATTACCAAAGGAGAAAGGGGAGAGGGAGGTATAAATTAGGAGTTTGGATTTACAGATACACACTACTCTATATTAAATAGACAAACAACAAGGACCTACTGTATAACACAGGGAACTGTATTCAATATATTTTAATAATCTATAATGGGAAAGAATCTGAATAAGAATATACTCACCCACTTTACTGTACACCTGAAACTAACACAACACTGTAAATCAACTATAATTCAAAAAAAATGAAATAATGATAATATAATATAATCCACATTAGAGGGTTTTGATGAGGATTTTCTGACATAAGCATGAAAAGTACTTAGTGCAGTGTCTTAAGTATAACTCTTGACAAATGGTAGTTTTATTATTATTAAGCAGCATTTCCAAAAGCTAGTTTCTCTAAATGCTAGTCTGAAAACTAACCACATAAATAAATGAATAAACAAATAGCTATTATTGTTCTTCTAAAAGGGCCCTGTAGACAAATACTTTTGGAAAATGTCATGAGATAACAAGCTCCATTGGAAGATTAACAAAGCAAATAGCATATTAAAGCCTTTGTAAACTTCTGTAGTAAAGAAACCTACTAAATTCTGTTTAACTCAGTCAGGATCTTAGAAGGAAACAGTTCACCTCAAGTGGTTCACATAAAGATACTTTAATCAAGCAATGTCATACAGAGTCCTGGTAAGGGTTAATGGAACATACAAGGGATGGTGAAGCACCCAAATTTAGCAACAAGCCATTTTTTACCCCTAGGGCTATAGGGGTCAAGGGAGTTAATAGTGTCTTATTTCATTTTGAAAAGCCAACTCCTAAACCTTCTTCAACACTCAGCTCAAATGTCATTTCATAGATGAAGGCTTCAATTATCTCCACCAATCCTCTGATATCCTATAGATATCCTTCATTGGCCAAAGAACAAGGGACTCCAAGGTTATAAAATCCTCAGGAGTTAGCTTTCAGGGATGCAGCTCAAGACATAGAAAGTCAGGAAAATGGTGGAGATGGAGGTCAAATAGAATATCAAATGCCTTCAATGTTTCCTAAATATATTTGACTAAAGATCCCTTTTTTAAAAAAGCTGTGGAATATCAAGTAACATACTAGCTTTCTGTGAAGCACACTTTACAAAAAATTATTATTGGGGCAATGATCTTCCTCAAGGGTCTGCCTTGTCCAAGCAGCTGCAATATAGTGGTATTTTGTCAGAAAACCTGGATTCAGTGAATAACACTGAGAGATATTAAATGAGACAAACATGTTTTAAGCTACTAAGTGCAGTGTATTCTAACTTCCATAATAAATATGTATGAATTTGTATGGAAACTTCAAAACACAACCAGAGACAGGTTAAATAAATTTATAGGAGCTCTGGAAACAGTCTATAAGTCTATAGCAATCAAGCAAATAGCCAATAAAGGAAAAAAACAATTTAAAAACTGTAGGAAATGTCATGATGATTTTACTCACTCTTGTCCTACTCTCTCACCTTATCCTTGGTGAGGGGTGATGTGACTGAACTGTAGGAGGTGGGAGCCCAGCTCTTGATCTACTTCCAAGAAACAGAAGCAAAAGAGTAGACCTATCTTCAAATTTTAACCATTCTATGAACTGCTTGAAAGACTGGTATCTGTTTTTCATAACTTGAATCTCATGCAGGGATAAGCCATGTAACTCAGATGTCATGTGGGGAAATTGTTAGAAAGCAGAGGGCACTGGTTGGAAAAGCTTCTGAGAGACTACAGACCTTCAGATGCCTGAGACAACAGATTATGGGTTTAAACATACAATAGACTATATAAGAGCTCAAGGAGAAGCTGGAATGAGATGGTTTGTGAAACTAAGACATGCAAAAGCTGCTGTGTATACATTGGAAGGAAAAAGCCACATTCAGGACTCACCAAGATGCACACTCAGAAAAGACCTGAGAAGGTCTTAAGCTTTCATTTCAGGTTGAACTCAAGGCTCAGAGCATGCCCAGCTACTCGGTAGATACTGTTTAAGAAATCATTGTAAATACAATACTTCACCATTAAATTAATAAAACACAGATTTTAGTGGCCACACTGAAAACAACACAGATATTACAAAAATGATTTATAAAAGATACTAAACAAACAAACAACAACAAACTATAGCAAGCCACAAAATTAAATCCTGAAGAAGGGGGAAATCCTATTTCCAGAAGCTGATTTCTAAGAGTTGTCACATTATAACATCAAAAATGTCCAGTTTTCAACAAACAGTTGTAAAACATAAAAAGTCAGGCCCATTCACAGGGAATAAAATGAATGAACAGAAACTGTCTCTGAGGAAGCACAAGCATTCTACTTAATAGACAAAAACTACTGTCAACTACCTTAACATACTCAAACAGCTAAAGAAAACCATGGTTAAGGAACTAAAGAACCAGAAGAAAAAATATATTACCAAATAGAGAATATCAATACAAAGATAGAAACTATAAACAAGAACCAAATAGAATTTTTCCAGTTGAAAACTTTAATTACTAAAATGAAAAAAAAAAAAAACAATTCACTGGAAATGGTCAGTGGATTTGACTAGACAGAAGAAAGAATCAATGAACTTAAAAAATAAGTTAATTGAGATTATTCAATCTGAAGGAACAGAAAGATAAAATAATGAGGAAAAAAAAATGAAAAGAACCCAAGAGACCTTTGGGACATCATCACATGTACCAACATACACATAATGGAGTCCCAGAGGGAGAGAAGAGAGATAAAGAGGCAGAAAGAATATCTGAAGACTAATGGTCAAAAAACTTCCCAAGTTTGTTGAAATACATGAATCTATACATCCTAGAAGATCAAAAATACCAAGATGAATAAACATAAAGAGAGTCACACTAACATACTACAGTCAAATTTTTGAAAGACAAATAACCTTGAAAGTGGCAAGAGTGAAATGACATAGTACTTAAAAGGAGTTCTCAGTAAGATTAACAGCCAATTTCCTTCAGGAACTATGGAGGAGAGAAGGCTGTGGGATGACATATCTTAAATGCCAATAGAAAAAAATGAATATGCCAACCAAGAATTTTATATCTGACAAAACTCTCCTTCAGAAATGAAGAAGAAATTAATGAGTTAAATTCCCAGATAACTGATTTGTCATCAGTAGCCTTGTCCTGCAAAAAATACTATAAGAATTTCTAAAGGGATTTTTTAAGGCTGAAATGAAAGAACACTGTACAGTAATTGGAAGTCATGGCAAGAAATAAAGAACAATTCTAAAGGTAACTACATAGGTAAATATAAAAACCAGTATTATCATATTATTGGATTTAGACTCTTCTCTTTTTTCCTGTATGATTGAAGACACAAATGCATAGTAAAACAATTATAAATTTATGCTAATGGACAGTATATAAAAATTTAATCTGTAACAAAAACAACATAAAGAATGAGGAAATGGAAATATAAAGTAGCAGAATTATTGTATAATATTAAAACTAAGTTGATATTCATTCAAACTATAATGTTTTAAGTTTAAGATGTTATTGATAAAGGAAATTGAAGATAATTCAAAACAATGGAAAGATATCCCATGCTCCTGGATCAGAAGAATCAATATTGTTAAAATGGCCATACCACCCAAAACAGTCTACAGATTTACTGTGATCCCTATCAAATTACCCATGATATTTTTCACAGAACTAGAAAAAATAATCCTAAAATTTATATGGAACATTAAAATACGCAGAATTGCCAAAGCAATACTGAAGAAAAAGAACAAAGCGGGAAGCATAACATTCTCAGACTTCAGAGAATACTACAGAGCTACAGTAATCAAAACAGCATGATATTAGCCCAAAAAACAGACGTATGGATCAATGGAACAGAATAGAGAGCCCAGAAATAAACCCACACACCTATGATCAATTAACCTTTGACAAAGGAGACAAGAATATACAATGGAGAAAAGACAGTGTCTTCAGCAAGTGGTGTTGGGAAAGTCAGACAGTCACATGTAAATAAATGAAGTTAGAATACATGCTTACACCATACACAAAAATAAGCTCAAAGTGGCTTAGACTTAAATATGACACGATGCCATAAAAATCCTAGAAAAGAACATAGGCAAAACATTCTCTGACATAAATTGTACCAATGTTTTCTTAGGTCAGTCTCCCAAGGCAATAAAAATAAAAGAAAAAAATAAACAAATGGGACCTAATCAAACTTAAAAACTTATGCACACAAAAGGAAATCATAAACAAAATGAAAATACAACCTACAGACTGGGAGAAAATATTTACAAGTGATGCAACTGACAAGGGCTTAAATTCCAAAATATAGAAACAGCTCAGGCAACTCGATAAGAAAAAAAAAAATACAAACAACCCAATCAAAAAATTGGCAGAAGACCTAAATAGACATTTTTCCAAAGAAAACATAAAGATGGCCAATAGGCACATGAAAAGATGCTCAATATCACTAATTAGTAGAGAAATGCAAATCAAAACTACAATGAGGTACCACCTCATGCTGTTAAGAATGACCATCATTAAAAAGTCAAGAACAATAAATGCTGGAGAGGATGTAGAGAAAAATGAACCCTCCTACACTGTTGGTGGGAATGTAAGTTGGTGCAGCTACCATGGAAAACAGTATGGAGGTTCCTCAGAAAACAAGAAATGGAAATACCATATGATCCAGCAATCCCACTCCTGAGCATATATCCAGACAAAACTGTAATTCAAAGAGATACATGAACCCTTATGTTCATAGCAGCGCTATTCTCAATAGCCAAGATGTGGAAACCACCTAAATGTCCATCAACAAATGAATGGATAAAGAATATGTGAGATATATATATTATATATATTATATATATATATTATATATATATTATATATAATATATATATACACACACAATGGAATACTAAGCCATAAAAAATGAAATAATGTCATTTGCAGCAATATGGATAGACCTAGAGATTGTCATATTAACTGAAGTAAATCATAAAGAGAAAGGAATATCATATGATATCACTTATAAGTGTAATCTAAAATATGACACAAATGAACTTATTTTAAAAACAAAAACAGACTCACAGATACAGAAACCAAACTTATGGTTACCAAATGAGAAATAGGGTGGGAAAGGGATAAATTAGGAATTTGAGATTAGCAGATACAAACTATTACATATAAAATAGATAAACAACATCCTACTGTATAGCACAGGGAACTATATTAAATATGCTGTAATAAACAGAAATGGAAAATAATATCAAAAAGTATATATATATATAGCTGAATCACTTTGCACTACACCAGAAACTAAGACAACATTGTAAATCAACTATAATTCAATATAAATAAATAAATAAATAAGGTTAAGATATTAAATGTAATCCCCAGGGTAACTACTAAGGAAAACACAAAATATATGTGAAAAAATGAGAAGGCAATAAAATGGGAAAGTAGGAAAACAATCACAAAGGAGGAAGTAATGAAGGAATTATGAAAAAAAAACAGAAATAAGACATATTGAAAAGAAAATACCAAAATGGCAATAGTAAGTTCTTCCTAATTGCAATTACTTTAAAAATGATTATTTACTCATTCAATAAAAGAAATGTAAAAAGTAATTACTTTATATATACATACAAAACTTTAGATTGACAAAGATAAAAAAGAGAAGATTCACATAACTAAAATCAGAAATGAAAGTGGGGACATTAATAGGAGATCTTACAGAAATAAAAAGGATTATAAGAGAATACTATGAACAATTCTATGCCAATTAGATAATGTAGATGAAACAAATTCCTAGAAACACACAAACTATCAAAACAGATTCATGATGAAAGAGAAAATAGAAATAGACCTAAAAAAACGTAAAGCGATGGACACAGTAATCAACATATCATACTAAAACACAAAACAAAACAATTAACAACAAACAAAAACAAAACAAAACAAAACAAACAAACAAAATCCCAGGACCAGATGATTTCACTGATGAATTCTACCAAACATATTTTTAAAAAGAATTAGAACTAATTAACCTATTCCAAAAAAAAAAAAATAGAAATGGAATGAACACTTTCTGACACAATTGTTTGAGGGTATATTATGCTGATACAAAAGCCAGATAAAGAAATCACAAGAAAAGACAGCTATAGTCCAACATCCCTCGTGAATACAAATGTAAAAATCTTCAACAAAATCCTAACAAACCAAATCCTTCAGCATATGAAGTGGGTTATACATCATATCCAGTGGGATTTATCCCCAAAGTGCAAGGTTTATTCAACATAAGAAAGTCAGCAAATGTAATAAACCACATTAATAAAACAAAGAACAAGTTTTAAATATCATGATCACAAGGGATGCAGAAAAAACATTTGATAAAATCCAATATGATTTCATGATAAAGCACTAGACAAATTAAGTCTAGAAGGGAACTTCCTAAGCACGAGGAAGATCATTTATGAAAAACCTACAGCTAACATTAATAATTCAATGGTAAAATACTGAACACTATCCCTCCAAGATCAGAAACAAGTCTAAGGATGCTGTTTTTTACCACCTCTGTTCAATATTGTACATAAAGTTCTAGTCAGAGAAATTAGGTAAGAAAAATAAAGACATCCAAATTGGAAAGGAAGAAGTAAAATTATCTCTATTCTCAGAAGACAGGATCTTATATACAGGAAGTTTTTTAAAAATCCACAAGAAAACTAATTATGTTTAATCAACAAAGTGACCAAAGTTGCAGGAAACAAGATCAATATGTGAATATCAGTTTCATTTCTACACAATGACAATGAATAACCTGAAAATGGAATTAAGAAAATTTTATTTACAAGACAATTACAAAAATAAAATACTTAGAAATATGTTTAAACAAGGAGGTACAAGGCTTCTACAATGAAAACTAGAAAATGATGCTGGAAGAAAATAAAGAAAACATAAATAAATGGAAAGACATCAGATGATCATGAATTGGAAAACTTGATATTTTTAAGATGGCACTATGACCCAAAGCAATCTATAGATTTAATGCAATCCTTATCAAAATCCAAATGTCCTTTTTTGTAGAAATGAAAAATCTGATCCAAAAAGTCATATGGAATTATAAGTGACACAGAATAGTCAAAATAATCTTGAAGAACAAATTCAGAGGACTCATGCTTCCCAATTTCTAAACTTAGTACAAATCTATAGTCATCAAAACAGTGTGGTATATTGACATATACACACTATTGTATATAAAATAGATAACTAATAAGAACCTGCTGTATAGCACAGGGAACTCTACTCAGTACTCTGTAATGGCCTGTATGGGAAAAGAATCTAAGTAAAAAAAAGAGTGGATATGTGTAAATGTATAACTGATTCACTTTGCTCTGCACCTGAAACTAACACAGCATTTTAAATCAACTGTACTCTAATATTTTTTTTTAAATGTGTTGTATTAGCATAAGAATAGACACATATATCAATAGCCTGGAATTGAGAGTTCAGAAGTAAAACTCTGTCTCTATGGTCAATTGATTTTCTCATTCAGTAGGAGAAAATAGTCTCTTCAACAAATGTGGCTGGGAAATGTGCTGTCCACATGTAAAGTAATAAAGTTAAACTTCTACTTTACACCATATACAAAATGTACCTCAAAATGAATCAAAGTCTTAGATGTAAGAGTTAAAACTCTTAGAAGAAAACTTAGGGTAAACCTTCATGACCTTGGATTTAGCAATGTATTCTTGTATATGATACCAAGAACTCATGAAAGAAAAGAAAAATACATAAATTGAACTTCATCAAAATTAAAATATTTTGTGCATCAAAGGACACTCTCAAGAGAGTGAAAAATAACACACAAAGTAGGGTAAAGCATTTTCAAATCATAACTGATAAAGAATTTGCCTCTAAAATAAAGAGCTCTTACACTCAATAATAAATAGACAAATAACCCATTTAAAAATGATCAAACGATCTGAATAAACATCTCTCTAAATAAGATACATGAATGGCCAATAGACATATGAAATGATGCTCAACATTTTTAGCTTTCAGGAAAATGCAAATAAAAATCACAATAAGTTACTTAATAACTGCTAGGATAACTATATTTTAAAAAAAAGAAAATAACAAGTGTTGAAGTGGATGTGGAGAAATTGAAACCCTCATAGATTGATGGTGGGAATGTAAAATGGTGCAGCTGCTCTGGAAAATAGTTTGGCTGTTCCTCAAAAAGTGTAACATAAAATTCCAAATTCCACTCATTATATGCCCAGAACAATAGAAAATATGTGTTCAAACAAAAACTACACACAAGTTATGAGTGTCCATAGCAGCATATTCACAATAGCCAAAAGGTGGAAACAACCTGAATTTCACTGACTGATAAATGGATAAACAAATTGTGGTACATTCATACAATGGAATATTATTTGGCCATAAAAAGCAATAAAGTAGTACAACATAGATGAACTTCAAAAACATTATGGCAAGTGAATGAAGCAAGACACAAAAAGTCACATATTGTATTATTCCAATTATATGACATATCCAGAATAGGTATATCCATAGAGACAGAAAGTAGATTAAGTGGTCGCCAGGGCTCGGGAGTGGGAGTAACAGAGAGTGGCTGCTTAATGGGTATGGGTTTTCCTTTGGTGTAATAAAAATATTTTGGAACTATATAGAGTTGATGGTTGTACAATATTGTGAATATAGTAAATGCCTTTGAATTGTACATATTAGAATGATTAATTTAGTTGCATAAAAAATTCATAAATAGAAACCTCAATTAGACAGTTGGGAATCCAGAAAGGGGGGCTCTCATGCCCTGATGATGATAGAAGATCCAAACAAGAAGAACAAAGACTCCACTTCTTTCCTAACAAGGACTCAGCCAATGAAAAGCCATGTACTCTTTGTTTACTATAGCCATCCCAACTACCTCTTCCTCTCCATAAAAGTGTTGTCCTTCCCTTGCCATTTGGAGGACTTGCACATGGTTCACCATGGTTGAAGACTCCAAGTTGCAATTTTCTGTTGATCGAAATAAATGTATCTTTACTGGGGAAATATCTGGCAAATATCTGGAAATATCTGGCAAATATCTGGAAATTAAATATTTCTGTATCTTTACTGGGGAAATATTTGTTTCAGGTCAATGTTTCAGTGGCCCATACAGGAACCAGAGAAGACTCCCAATGGCTCCAGCACTGGTGAGTAAACGGGTGTGGTAATCAAAATTGAGCCCATTGTCACTCATTGCTTTTCTTGCCCACCCTAGAATTTGAAGGTATGTGTTTCTCTTGTACCGGAGCTCACATTCTCTTTACATTTGAAACTCTCCAGGCTTTATTCAGAATCTTTTGAAAGATTGTGTATGTGAATACTTATTTTGCACAATGGTCTGATTTTGAGATCAGATTGTTTCACTGAAACTGGCTAGCCTTTGGCACATTTCCTTTGAAATAGGGGCTGCTTCTCTTAAAGCTGGCTAGCCTTTGACCCATTCTTTTAGGAACAGGGTTTCTTTCTCCAAAATGGTGCTGGGATTTTCAGACTTCAGCCTACTTCTTTGGAAGGGCTGCTCTCTGGAGACTGGCTAAAAAAAAAAAAAAAAAAAAGACTATGGTCTGGTTTCTGCAGGAGCAAGCTGTCATTTTAGGACTGGCTGGGCTTAGTTTGCAAGCTGTTTTAATTGACTTGTTTGTGCTGTAAGCTATTAAGCTGTTTGAAAATGTTTTTTACTATAGAAAAAAAAAACTTCTAGGAAATGGGATCCCAGTTATCTAAATATTTTGAGGGTGCCTGCCTACAAGGACTCTGGCCAATTTTATGTTTAAAAACCACAGTTGTACTTCATGCGCATTTCTGTCTAAATGGGCCAACCTGACCAAAGTCAATTTAGGATATAAATGGCCACTGTGGAAAATTTTTGAAATTCCCAAGCTTAATTTTCTTAAAATTTATTTGTACTAAAATAGCTCAAAACTTTCCAGAACTGAGTGGAACTCTTATTTTGCTTTGTATTTTGAGGTTTCCCAATGTTATCAGGAGTCTAAAATTGCCTCTCTGCAAAGCAGATTTTAAGATTAACTGAGGCAAACAAATGATAAAGAAAGGTAAAATGGCTCCTTAAAGCCTCAGGCTCTTCTGTTTTGGCTTCTTTGTCTCAAGCACTATCTCCAGCACCATCTTTTCTCTCTCCCTCAGCTCCTTGTGACCGGACTCTGCCTCTGGTACCATCTTCCTCCTTCTCTTCTATGCTGCCTAGGCTCACACCAGCTTCAGTCCAGGGAGTATAAAAAATTAGGATTTTAACCTCTGGATCCTCAGAAGGCCTACTTTACAGGGACAGGATTTGACAAGTTGAGAGGAAGAGTGGGGAGAATTTCAAAGAAAAGGGCAAGTTAGATGAGAGAATTAGTATGCTATAATAATTTAAACTTATCAACCTGGTTTCTCTGACTTATATCATCTAGTTCATATACTTGTCAGTGAAGGCCAAGCCCAGTATAGATGAAAAACAATTCACCAGGACAGTAATGCCTCAGGGTTATACTGAGAGTGCTTCTTATTTCTTGAAAATCCTGAAGGCTGATCTGTATGACATAAAGTTATCTAGAGGTTTTACTTTGTTGCAATATGTGAATGATTTTCTTCTTTGCACTTCTTCTCAAGCCTTCTCACAGAAAGACAGAGTCCACTTGCTATAGTTTATAGCCTTAAAGGAACATAAGTTTGCCAAAAAAAAATCACAGTTTACCCAAGCCTAGGTTTGATATTTAGGGTATCTGGTATCAGAACAAAGGCAACACCTAGATCCAGATATACTTAATCATGTCCTAAGTTTCCAAAAATGCAAAACTAAGCACCAACTGCTAGGTTTTCTTGGGCTAGTTGATGAATGCCAGAGTTGTACTCCAAATTTCTCTTTTATGGCCGAACATCTATATATTTTACTCCACAATAACAACCTGACCCAATTTTATGGGGAGAACTGGATGACTCGTAACCTTCAAGGTCTTAAAGGAGAATTTGAGGGACACACTTGCCCTTGGGCATCCCAATTATCAGGTTTCTTTCTCCTTTTTGTATATGAAAAAAAGGGAATGGCCTTAGATCTGTTGACCTGAAACAAGTAGACTGCCAGTTATTTCTCCAGCAAAGATGTGTTTCTTCAGGATCAGCAGATAATTGCAGATAATTGCAATTTGGGGTCTGCAAACATGGCGAGCCCCTTGCAAATCTTTGCACAACAAAGGAATCAGAATGCTTTTATAGAGAAGAAAAGGAAGTTGGGAGGGCTGTAATAAACAAAAAAGTCTATGGCTTTTCATTGTCTCAGTCCTTGCCAGAAAAGGAGTCTTTCTTCTTCCTGTTTGGCTCTGCTGTCATCTCAGGGTATGAGAGTTTACCCTCTGTTCTCCCAAATTTATTTGAGGTTTCTGTTTATTAATTTTTTTTAAGATGTTGCAGGTAGGAGTTTATTAATTTATTTATTTATTGTTGCTGTGTTGGGTCTTCGTTTCTGTGTGAGGGCTTTCTCTAGTTGTGGCAAGTGGGGGCCACTCTTCATCATGGTGCGCAGGCCTCTCACTATTGCAGCCTCTCTTGTTGCGGAGCACAGGCTCCAGATGCGCAGGCTCAGTAGTTGTGGCTCATGGGCCTAGTTGCCCTGCGGCATGTGGGATCCTCCCAGACCAGGGCTCGAACCTGTGTCCCCTGCATTAGCAGGCAGATTCTCAACCACTGTGCTGCCAGGGAAGCAACTATTAATTATTTATAGAGTAATTATGGGCACCTATGTTTGGGTTAAGGCCACCAAGAAAATCCTTGTAGGATCCTCTTTAACCATTTGTGTACCTCTGGATCTAGTTCCTTGTCAGAAATGGTCTTGTCCTTTATACTGGGGACACAAACCACCAAGCATGTACTGTAGAAATTAAATCTTTACCACACTTTTGCCTTCCACTTTTCTTTTTACTTACAAATAT
Organism: Mesoplodon bidens; assembly: GCF_964165515.1. Taxonomy (NCBI): domain Eukaryota; kingdom Metazoa; phylum Chordata; class Mammalia; order Artiodactyla; family Ziphiidae; genus Mesoplodon; species Mesoplodon bidens. The sequence continues at coordinate 75,457,144 of NC_138163.1, forward strand.
AATAATACATATCAATTGATTGAGTCATTCATTCAACAAAACTTATTGAGCACCTAATATGTTCCATGTATAGTGCTAGACACTAGAGATACAGTAGTGAGCAAGAGAGACATGGGCCCTATCCTCAAAGAGCTTACAGATTAGCGGGGGATAGAGGAATAAAATATACTTATATTCAATTGTAATTACAAATTATGCAAATATTGATATAGGAGGAGTACAGTGTGCTGTGAAGGAGTGTAACAAGGGAGATTAATTTAAACGTGGGGGTCAAGGGAGGCCTCTGTGTTTTAGTCACTTTGAAACTGAGAATGAGAATAAAAATAAATTAAATGTGTGAACATTTGCTAGAAGAGCATTACAGCCAAGGGCCTTGAGGTGGGAGTCAGCTTCAAGAGTTCAAAGAAGAGCTGAACTAGTATAGGCCAGGAAGAGAAAGTGATTTGAAATTAGTTCCTAGAAGAAGTCAAAAGCCAAATCATGAAGAGTCTTTTGATTATAGTGAAGAGCTTGGTTTGTGTTACACATATGATAGGAATCCACTGGTGGCTTCTAAGCAACAGTTTTACATAACCTGATTCATATTTTTAGAAAAAGACATTCTGAGGTCTCAATGAAGAATGGGTTCTAGGGATTAAGAGTGTGAGGAGTCCATTAAGAAGATTATAGTAAAACAATTTAGAAAATGCATAAAAGCACAGAAAAGAAAAGAAAATTATTTTTGCTCTGAGATAACCACTATTATGACTCTGGCATGTTTTCTTTCCCTTACTTATTCAAACAAAAATGAAATTGTAATGTGCACATTGTTTTGCAACTAGCCTTTTGCATTAATGTTCTGAAGCCAATTTTAATGGAACTTTCTGGAAAGAGCAAAGGAAGAGGATAGGTATTTCCTACTTCCCATTTTAACTGGACTTGTGTCTGGTGCCTGTTCACATCTTACTAGCTGTCCTCTGACTATGGCACTGCTTTGCATTGTCCATATGTGTCCAGATAAGTGAAGGATAAATGAAGGAGCCTGGATGTAGTATCAGCAGCCATAAAGCATACCATCTTTTAATCTTTGCTTCTTTGAAATTGTAACCTCCTGTATCCTTCACTTATCTAGCCCAGACACTTTGTGCCTTACTCTTCCCCCATGCCCCACACACTTGCATCAGTGTCCCTGGACTTTTCTCAGAAAGTCTGATATTCCTTCTTAGAGCCACTGAATGGCAGAACTAGAAAGGACCTCAAATATTATAAAATCTAACCTTCTCATTTGGCAGAAGAAGAAATTGAGTCCTAGAAAGGGCTAATAATTTGTGTGAGGTTACAGCAAATGAGCAACAGACTGCAGACTAGAACTTGGGTGTCCTAACTGCCAAGCCAGTGCTCTTTCTCTACAACAGCAACAATTTCTTTCATAATTATCAGTAAATCCAGCCACCAATACATGTTTATCAGTAACAGACTCAGGGTCAGAGAGAAAACAGAAACAGAACAGAACCCAGGCCTGAAGGACTGAAAACAATCTGAGTTCTCACTGGCTCAAGGTTAGTTTGGGCTCAAGGTTAGGGAGCACTGGTGAATTGGTTGCTTTCTACAACTTTATTATTTATCTTCTTCCCAAGTGATGTCTGTCTGTCTTTCTTTCTTTCTTCCTTTCTTTCTTTTTCTTTCTCTCTTCTCTTTCTTCTTTCTCTTCTTTCGTTCTTTATTCTTTCTTTTTTCTTTCTTTCTTTCTTCTTTCTCTTCTTTTCTTTCTTTCTTCTCTCTCTGATTTTCTTTCTTTCTTTTTTCTTTCTTTATTTCTTCCTTCCTTTCTTCCTTCCCTCCTCCCTTCCTTTCTTTCTTTTTCTTTCTTTCTTCTCTTTCTTCTTTCTCTTCTTTCTTTATTCTTTCTCTTCTTTTCTTTCCTTCTTTCTTTCTTTTCTTCCTTTTCTTTTCTTTTCTTTCTTTCTTTCTTTCTTTCTTTCTTTCTTTCTTTCTTTCTTCTTTCTTTCTTTCTTTCTTTCTTTTCCTTTCTCTTGTTTTTAAGCCTGACTCATTCTAGCTCTCTGCCTTTGGCCACCCTGAGTCAAACTGTGCATGTTAGTTAAATATCAAATTTGTAAACTGAGTCAAACCAAGACATGAAGACATAGTTACTGGTAGTAGAATCAGAGATTTAGATGAGAGTAAGTTCTGATTACCATGGAAATAGTCATCTAACCCAGAGATTATTTGCAAATGACCAAGATTATATATGTTAATGAATCAGGACCAGTTATTACATATTTCCAGAGTCCTATAGTAAGTGATCCCACAGTAAGTAGTGTTAGAATGGGGACTGAGATCCAGATATCCAGTTTTCCAGTCCTGTTCTCTTCATCTTTATCTTTAGTTAGATGTCCAAAAGGCTAGTCTCTATAAAGTTGACATCAATAAGTGTTACAAGGTTTATGCACTTATTATTCTCCCTTTAATTATCGTGACAACTGATAGGATCTAAGGGCCTGAAAAGGAATTCTTTTTTCTCCCAAACTTTATTGAAGAATAATTAACAAATATAGTTATATATATTTAAAATATACAAAATGATAATTTAATGTACATGTATAATGAATATCTGCCACTATAGTCACTGAATCTTGGCAGATCAGTTGAATTGCTAAATACAAATGGGGTCACAGTCTGGTTGGTTCTTGGTCAACTAGGTAACCATATTACAGTAGACTCTGACTTTTGTAGCTCTGTAAAATGTGTTTGTATGCTATTCATTAAACGTTAAAACATTAAAAAATGTTTTTGAAAGGTTGATTACTTTCAAATTTCATGGTGTGGTTGTTGCTGTTAACCAAGGATAATTTATGCCTTCTTTCCTCAGCAGGGAAGTGGAGGTGTGAAGGAATGGGTGCTGAATAAATATAATATCTCACAAGATTAACTAAATTTTCCTTCTTTCTTTTATATTATTGTTTCTTTATTTTATTCCAATGAATTCAATAAAGTGTTGATAAAGTCAGACTTGTATGAATTCTATCCAAATTGTTTATAGAACCACCTTTTTGTGTTTCCTATAGACAGGAACCTGTTTTTGCTCTTGCTTTCACTTCAGCTCCAGTTCTAGCTTGCCATTCTTGAGTCACTCTATCTCCTTTGGGCCATTATTCTCCTTTGGTCAGTGGTGGCATCCCAATTAGATTTTCATTGTACTTCTGTGGGTTTGTCCCACCTGGAGGCCATTGATAAGTTACTGCCTTGATCACAAACTAGGACCCAACATTTGTGAAACTAGGTTAATGGAAGAACAGCTATGGGAGGGAGGAGAATGCTACAAAAGGACCATATATAGTCTAGGACAAGGATGTGAGTGGGTATACAAGAAAAATTTAACCTTTTTGTTGGTTATTGGTAGCTTACAGTTGCATATAAGCCTCAAATCGTATTTAGTATCACCTCTTAGTGCCCTACTTCAGCATATCTCCTTTGGCATCCACTGCCAATGGCAGAAAAACCCAGAGTTCTTGGCCTGGCATCTAGTCTAGCCCCAGGCTTCTTTACCCAGCCCATCTCCATCCATTTCTCCACTCCAGCTAAATTATTTTTTTCACTTCCTCTCAGGATTTTCCAACTCTCTGCCTCCTGACCCCTCTTCCCAGAAGACACTTTCTACTATTCAGCCTATTAAAATCCCGTCACCCTTTACTTTAGATCCCACCTGATTCAGGAATGTATCACTATTCTTATCACACTCAGTGATGTATCTTTCCTTTGTGCCCCTGAAGCACCAACTGACTGGACCATACCTATTGTATTTAGCATACTTGGCATAGAATCTAAGTTAGAAAGGACGCTTAGAATTTGCCTCTGTATAACTAGAGTTCAAGAGTGGCAGTCCAGGTTGAAAGAATCAGAGAGTGAAGGGGAGTTTCTTAGGAGAGTCAAATTGATTCTACATTTGCAGGATTCAGAAAATGCTATTTGTCAATGTTATAGAATAGAGGAGTAGAACCTGATGGAAAGAGAAAGTTTAAACCTTTTCTTCCCCACACCCCAATACCATTCCTTGATGTAGCTGCTGTCAAATGCCTTCATTTCAGGGAAAGAAACAGAGATGTAGTTATACAATAAGGTAGGATTTAAGCTGCATCTTAAATAATTGGTAGAACTTGACAGAGAGGAGAAGCAAAGGCATACATGGCAAGGAAACAGTGTGAGCAAAGGCAGAAGTGTGTATGTTCAAAGTTTTTTTAAGGAGACTTTGAGTTTTTGCATATTTCATATTTATGCAGATTTGATTATCCAATATGTTTAACCATACTAGGGATTGTAGAACTGGACTGAATGAAAGAAGTACTTTGAATATTTAAATACCCCCAACAAATGTATCCATGACCAAAAACTGTTGCTAGGTAACCTATTCCTGCCCTCAGCTCTCCCCTTTACAACTGTAGGTCCCTCTAGATTTGTTTCAAATCAATTTCTTCCCAAAGTTCTGGAGACCTTGTCTTCCATCTACAGAATTTATTCATAGGAGATACTATGCCCTATTGTATCGTCATTGCTTCCCTAAGGCTATGGTCAGTCCCTGATATTTAATTTCTTCAGAGATCCATAACTCTAATCATAACTCTCTCCTCCAAAAGGCTGGACCTAATTAACTCATGGTTGGGGACAAGATAAAGGTTTCCTTCTGTTACTTTCCAGTCCTCAGCCAATATTGCCTTGACCCTGGGCAATACTTCTAAATTTCACATTTTCTATGTTACTGATAGGTTGCTTAAAATCTTTAATAATATTCTCTGTGTTTTTATGGGTTAAGAGGGACACTTTATCTCCCTTCCCTGATTCCTTTCTTAATACTACCTCTTTCTATGGCCTTATGTTTAAATAATCATTATAGTTTAAAAATATTTTTTGTTTATATTTCTTATTGAATCTTTGCAAGAGTCTTGCAAACCAGAAGGAACAAAGATTATTAACACCATATTGAAGATGAAGAAACGGCTTCAGGGTGGTAAAATGTCTTGCTGAATGTCACACAGTTAAGAAAGAGCAGAAGTACTACTAGAACTTAATTATTATCAATCATTTACAGCTATAGACTCATGCTTGCCATTTTTGGGACTCCTGCATTACACTATTTTTGGGAACAGGAAATATAGGCATGGGGTGGGCTATTTGCCTGACCCCATAATTACTGGATAAAGGTGACTGCATATATACTGTCCTCTAGAAGTAGGAATAAATTGGAGTTTCCTGGAGAATTATGATAATGTCAAGAGAGTTGGTAAGTCATTCTGTTTTCTGTGCATCTCCAAATCTTTTAGATAATATTCATTATTCATGATAACAATAGACCAACTTCAAATAAAGTATTAATGTATCTCAAATAAGATTTCAAATACATAAGGGAATTTCTACCAAACACTCTTAAAGAGGAAGGGAGCAAAGCCCAGAGTGAGCAGATGCTTTCTTAAAAGCATTATAAGAGGGGACTTCCCTTGTGTTCCAATGGGTAAGACGCTGGCTTCCCAATGAAGAAGGCCCAGGTTCTATCCCTGGTGGGGGAATTAGATCTTGCATGCATAGCACAACTAAGAAGTCCACATGCCACAACTAACAGCCCGCATGCCACAACTAAAAGATCCCACATGCCACAACGAAGATCCCAGATTGACACAACTAAGATCCTGCACAGCCTAAATAAATAAATAAAAATAAATTTTAAAATAAAGCATTATAGGAAATGGAAAATAACCTCCTGAAGTGCAACAAAGCAGTTTTATATATATTTTTCTTAATGAAACAGTAATTTTTATTGGATATTTAATTATATATGCATATATATATATATATATATATATATATATATATATATATGTATAAATTTTAAGCTGGCAATATTTATGGTCCAAGAAATTTTAGGTGTCATAAACAACTAGTCACACCTTGCTAATCCAGAACACAAGTATCTGGAGACCTCAGCTATCCAAACGCAGCTGACAGAGCCAAGAAGGAAGCAAAATAGGCCTGCATAGCCAAAAGAGATGTCATAAAATTCATAAACGGAAACCCATATTCTTTGTGCCATAGGAAATTTTTTTCCCTTTTCTACACAAACACCCTCTCCAAATAAAATAAAATAAGCAGGATTTCACTCATGTTTGTTAAATTTAACCTTAAATGTTGTTAAAACTAGCATGATTGGTGTGTTTTCAAGCTACAAAAGATTAGAAAGAACCAATTGAAATGATAGGGACTTCATTAAATAGACCCACTGACAATGGAAAGAAATAAGAATGGATCACCTGAAAAGGTAGAGAAAGAAGCACTTAAACATCCATGGGTTGGGCTTCCCTGGTGGTGCAGTGGTTGAGAGTCCGCCTGCTGATGCAGGGGATACGGGTTCGTGCCCTGGTCCGGGAGGATCCCACGTGCCGCAGAGTGGCTGGGCTCGTGAGCCATGGCTGCTGGGCCTGTGCATCCGGAGCCTGTGCTCCGCAACGGGAGAGGCCACAGCAGTGAGAGGCCCGCGTAACGCAAAAAAAAAAAAAAAAAAAAATCCATTGGCAATAAATCCGGAGGAACCAAGATGGTGGAGTACAAGGACATGCTCTCAATTCCTCTCGTGAGAACATCAGAATCACAGCTAGCTGCTGGGCAGTCATTAAGAGGCAGACACTGGAACTCACCAAAAAAGATACCCCACATACAAAGACAAAGCAGAAGCCACAATGAGATGGTAGGCGGGGCACAATCACAGTAAAATCAAATCCCATAACTGCTGAGTGGGTGACTCACAGACTGGAGAACACCTTTACCACAGAAGTCAACCCACTCAAGTGAAGGTTCTGAGCCCCACGTCAGGCTTCCCAATCTGGCAGTCCGGCAATGGGAGAAGGAATTCCTAGAGAATCAGACGTTGAAGCCTAGTGGGATTTGATTGCAGGACTTCGACAGGACTGGGGGAAAGAGAGACTCCACTCTTGGAGGGCACACACAAAGTAGTGTGTGCATTGGGACCCAGGGGAAGGAGCAGTGAGCCCAGGGGAGACAGACCCAGACATACCTGCTATTGTTGGAGAGTTGCCTGCAGAGGTGGGGGTGGCTCTGTTTCACCATGGGGACAATGACACTGGCAGCAGAAGTTCTGGGAAGTACTCCTTGGTGTGAGCCCTCCCAGAGTCTGTCATTAACCCCACCAAAGAGCCCAGATAGCCTCTAGTGTTGGGTTGCCTCAGGCCAAAAAATCAACAGGGAAGGAACCCAACCCTACCCATCAGCAGTCAAGCAGATTAACGTTTTACTGAGCTCTGCCCACCAGAGCAACAGTCAGCTCTACCCACGACCAACCCTCGCATCAGGAAACTTGCACAAGCCTCTTAGATAGCCTCATCCTCCAGAGGGCAGAGAGCAGAAGCAAGAAGAACTACACTCCGGCAGCCTGTGGAAAAAAAAAAAAAACACATTCACAGAGAGATAGACAAGATGAAAAGGCAGAGGGCTATAAACCAGATGAAGGAACAAGATAAAATGACAAAAAAAAAAACTACATGAAGTGGAGATAAGCAACCTTCCAGAAAAAGAATTCAGAATAATGATAGTGAAGATGATCCAGGACCTCAGAAAAACAATGTAGGCAAAGATCGAGAAGACGCAAGAAATGTTTAACAAAGACCTAGAAGAATTAAAGAACAAACAAACAGAGATGAACAATACAATAACTGAAATGAAGACTACACTAGAAGGAATCAATAGCAGAATAACTGAGGCAGAAGAACGGATAAGTGACCTGGAAGACAGAATGGTGGAATTCACTGCTGTGGAACAGAATAAAGAAAAAAGAATGAAAAGAAATGAAGACAGCCTAAGACACCTCTGGGACAACATTAAATGCAACAACATTCACATTATAGGGATCCCAGAAGGGAAAGAGAGAGAGAAAGTACCAGAGAAAATATTTGAAGAGATTACAGTCAAAAATGTCCCTAACATTGGAAAGGAAATAGCTACCTAAGTCCAGGAAGCAAAGCGAGTCCCATACAGGATAAACCCAAGGAGAAACATGGTGAGACACGTAGTAATCAAATTGGCCAAAATTAAAGACAAAGAAAAATTATTGAAAGCATCAAAGGAAAAATGAAAAATAACATACAGAGGAACTCTCATAAGGTTAAGAGCTGATTTCTCAGCAGAAATTCTACAAGCCAGAAGGGAGTGGCATGATATACTTAAGGTGATGAAAGGGAAGAACCTACAACCAAGATTAACTGGCAAGGATATCATTCAGATTCAATGGAGAAATGAAAAGCTTTACAGACAAGCACAAGGTAAGAGAATTCAGCACCATCAAATCAGCCCTACAACAAATGTTAAAGGAACTTCTCTAAGTGGGAAACACAAGAGAAGAAAAGGGACTACAAAAACAAACCAAAAACAATTAAGAAAATGGTCATAGGAACATACATATCAAAAATTACATTATATGTGAAAGGACTAAATGCTCCAAACAGAAAACACAGGTTTGCTGAATGGATACAAAAACAAGACCCTTATATATGCTATCTACAAGCGATGCACATCAGACGTAGGGACACATACAGACTGAAAGTGAGGGATGGAAAAATATATTCCATGCAAATGGAAATCAAAAGAAAGCTGGAGTAGCAATACTCATATCAGATAAAATAGATTATAAAATAAAGAATGTTACCAGAGAAAAGGAAGGACACTACATAATGATCAAAGGATCAGACCAAGAAGAAAATAAAATAATTATAAATATATATGCACCCAACATAGCAGCACCTCAATACATAAGGCAATTGATAACAGCTATAAAAGAGGAAATCAACAATAACACAATAATAGTGGGGGACATTAATACCTCACTTACACCAATGGACAGATCATCCAAAATGAAATTAAATAAAGAAACAGAAACTTTAAATGACACAATAGACCATATAGATTTAACTGATATTTATAGGACATTGCATCCAAAAACAGCAGATTACACTACCTTCTCAAGTGCACACGGATCATTCTCCATGATAGATCACATCGTGGGTCACAAGTCAAGCCTCAGTAAATTTTAGAAAATTGAAATCATGTCAAGCATCTTTTCTGAACACAATGCTATGAGATTATAAATGAATTACAGGGAAAAAAAGGTAAAATCCACAAACACATGGAGGGTAAACAATACGTTACTAAATAACCAAGAGATCACAGAAGAAATCAAAGAGGAAACCAAAAAAAGCCTAGAGACAAATGACAATGAAAACACTATGATCCAAAACCTTTGGCATGCAGCAAAAGCATTTCTAAGAGGGAAGTTTATAGCTATACAAGCATAACTCAAGAAACAAGAAAAATTGCAAATAAACAATCTAACCTTACACCTAAAAGAACTAGAAAAAGAAGAATAAACAAAACCCAAAGTTAGCAGAAGGAAATAAATTATAAAAATGAGACCAGAGATAAATGAAATAGAAACAAAGGAAACAAGAGAAAAGATCAATAAAAGTAAAAGCTGGTTCTTTGTGAAGATAAACAAAATTGATAAACAATTAGCCAGACTCATCAAGAAAAAGAGGGAGAAGACTCAAATCAATAAAATTAGAAATAGAAAAGGAGAAGTTACAACATACACCGCAGAAATACAAAGCATCCTCAGAGACTACTACAAGCAATTATGCCAATAAAATGGACAACCTGGAAGATACGGACAAATTCTTAGAAAGGTATAACCTTCCAAGACTGAGCAAGGAAGAAACAGAAAATATGAACAGACCAATCACAAGTAATGAAATTGAAACTGTGTTTAAAAATCTTCCAACAAACAAAAGACCAGGACTAGATGGTTTCACAGGTGAATTCTGTCAAACATTTAGAGAGGAGCTAACACCCATCCTTCTCAAAAACTTCCAAAAAATTGCAGAGAAAGGAACACTCCCAAACTCATTCTATGAGGCCACCATCACCCTGATACCCAAACCAGACAAAGATACTGCAAAAATAGAAAATTACAGACCAATATCACTGATGAATATAGATGCAAAAATCCTCAACAAAATACTAGCAAACAGAATCCAACAACACATTAAAAGGATCATACAACATGATCAAGTGGAATTTATCCCAGGGATGCAAGGATTCTTCAGTATATGCAAATCAATCAATGTGATACACCATATTAAGAAATTGAAGTTTAAAAACCATATGATAATCTCAATAGATGCAGAAAAAGCTTTTGACAAAATTTATCACTATTTATGATAAAAACTCTCCAGAAATTGGGCATAGAGGGAACTTACATCAACATAATAAAGGTCATATATGACAAAACAACAGGAAACATCATTCTCAATGGTGAAAAACTGAAAGTATGTCCTCTAAGGTCATGAACAAGACACGGATGCCCACCCTCACCATTATTATTAAAAATAGTTTTGGAAGTTCTAGCCATGGCAATAGAGAAGAAAAAGAAATAAAAGTAATACAAATTGGAAAAGAAGATGTGAAACTGTCATTGTTTGCAGATGACATGATATTATACAAAGAGAAACCTAAAAATGCCACCAGAAAACTACAAGAGCTAATCAATGAACTTAGTAAAGTTACAGGATACAAAATTAATGAACAGAAATCTCTGGAATTCATATACACTAATGAAGAAAATCTGAAGAAGAAATTAAGGAAACACTCCGATTTACCACTGCAAAATAAAAGAATAAAATATGGAGAAATAAACCTACCTAGGGTGACAAAAGACGTGTATGTAGAAAACTATAAAACACTGCTGAAAGAAATTAAAGACGATACCAACAGGTGGAGAGATATACCATATGCTTGGATTGAAAGAATCAATATTGTAAAAATGACTATACTACTCAAAGCAATCTAAAGACTCAATGCAATCCTATAAAATTACCAACAGCACTTTTTCGGAACTTGAACAACAAATTTTAAAATTTGTATGGAGCCTCAGAAGCAGTGGATTAAAGCTCCACAATCAACTTGATGTACCCTGCATCTGTGGAATACATGAATAGACAACCAATCATCCCAAACTGAGGAGACAACAAATGACCCCAAATTGAGTAGGTGGACTTGGAGAGCAAGATTTATGATTTTTCCCCTTTTCCTCTTTTTCTGAGAGTGTTCTTGGTGCTGCAGCCAAGAGTAAGTGCTGTGCCTCTTAGGAGGGAGAGCCAACTTCAGGACACTGGTCCACAAGAGAACTCCGAGCTCCGCATAATATCAAAGGGCAAGAATCTCCCAGAGATCTCCACCTCAACACAAGCGCCCAGCTTCACTCAACAACCAGCAAGCTACAGTGCTGGACACCCTATATCAAACAACTAGCAAGACAGGAACACAACCCCACCCATTATCAGAGAGGCTGCCAAAAATCATAAAAGTCCACAGACACCACAAAATGTATCACAAGACGTGGACCTGCCCACCAGAAAGACAAGATCCAGACTCATTCAGCAGAAGAGAGACACTAGTCCCCTCCACCAGGAAGCCTACACAACCCACTGAAACAACGTTAGCCACTGGGGACAGACACCAAAAACAACGGGAACTACGAACCTGTGGCCTGGAAAAAGGAGACCCCAAACACAGTAAGATAAGCAAAATGAGAAGACAGAAAAACACACAGCAGGTGAAGAAGCAAGATAAAAACCCACCAGACCTAACAAATGAAGAGGAAATAGGCAGTCTACCTGAAAAAGAATTCAGAATAATGATAGTAAAGATGAACCAAAATCTTGGAAATAGAATGGAGAAAATGCAACAAACAGTTAACAAGGACCTAGAAGAACTAAAGATGAAACAAGCAATGATGAACTACAAAATAAATGAAATGAAAAATACTCTAAATGGGATCAATAGCAGAATGACTGAGGCAGAAAAACGGATAAGTGAGGCGGAAGATAAAAGAGTGGAAATAACTTCGGCAGAGCAGAAGAAAGAAAAAAGAATGAAAAGAACTGAGGACAGTCTCAGAGACCTCTGAGACAACATTAAACACACCTACATTAGAATTACAGGGGTTCCAAAAGAAGAAGAGAAAAAGAAAGGGGCTGAGAAAATATTTGAAGAGATTATAGTTGAAAACTTCCTTAATATGGGAAAGGAAATAGTTAATCAAGTGCAGGAGACATGGAGAGTCCCATACAGGATAAATCCAAGGAGAAATATGCCAAGACACATATTAATCAAACTGTCAAAAATTAAATACAAAGAAAACATCTTAAATGCAGCAAGGGAAGAACAACAAATAACACACAACGGAATCCCCATAACGTTAACAGCTCATCTTTCAGCAGAAACTCTGCAAGCCAGAAGGGACGGGCAGGACATACTTAAAGTGATGAAGGAGAAAAAACTACAACCAAGATTATTCTACCCAGCAAGGATCTCACTCAGATTTGATGGAGAAATTAAAAGTTTTACAGACAAGCAAAAGCTGAAAGAGTTCACCACAACCAAATCAGCTTTACAACAAATGCTAAAGGAACTTCTCTAGGCAAGAAACACAACAGAAGGAAAAGACCTACAATAATGAACAGAAAACAATTAAGAAAATGGGAATAGGAACATACATATCGATAATTACCTTAAATGTGAATGGACTAAATGCTACCAGCAAAAGACATAGACTGGCTGCATGGATACGAAAACAAGACCCATATATATGCTGTCTACAAGAGACGCACTTCAGACCTAGAGACACATTCAGACTGAAAGTAAGGGGATGGAAAAAGGTATTCCATGAAAATGGAAACCAAAAGAAAGCTGCAGTAGCAATTCTCATATCAGACAAAATAGACTTTAAAATAAAGACTACTAGAAGAGACAAAGAAGGACACTACATAATGATCAAGGGATCAATCCAAGAAGAATATATAACAATTGTAAATATTTATGCACCCAACAGAGAAGCACCTCAATACATAAGGGAAATACAAACAGCCATAAAAGGGGAAATTGACAGTAACACATTCATAGTAGGGAACATTAACACTCCACTTTCACCAATCGACAGATCATCCAAAATGAAAATAAATAAGGAAACACAAGCTTTAAATGATACATTAAACAAGATAGATTTAATTGATATTTATAGGACATTCCATCCAAAAACAACAGAATACACATTTTTCTCAAGTGCTCATGGAATATTCTCCAGGATAGATCATATCTTGGGTCACAAATCAAGCCTTGGTAAATTTAAGAAAATTGAAATTGTATCAAGTATCTTTCCCAACAACAATGCTATGAGACTAGATATCAATTACAGGAAAAGATATGTAAAAATACAAACACATGGAGGCTAAACAATACACTACTTAATAATGAAGTGATCACTGAAGAAATCAAAGAGGAAAGCAAAAAATACCTAGAAACAAATGACAATGGAGACATGACGACCCAAAACCTATGGGACGCAGCAAAAGAAGTTCTAAGAGGGAAGTTTATAGCAATACAATCCCACCTTAAGAAACAGGAAACATCTCGAATAAACAACCTAAACTTGCACCTAAAGCAATTAGTGAAAGAAGAACAAAAACACCCCATAGTTAGCAGAAGGAAAGAAATCATAAAAATCAGATCAGAAATAAATGAAAAAGAAATGAATGAAGCAATAGCAAAGATCAATAAAACTAAAAGCTGGTTCTTTGAGAAGATAAACAAAATTGATAAACCATTAGCCAGACTCATCAAGAAAAAAAGGGAGATGACTCAAATCAATAGAATTAGAAATGAAAAAGGAGAAGTAACAACTGACACTGCAGAAATACAAAAGATCATGAGAGATTACTACAAGCAACTCTATGCCAATAAAATGGACAACCTGGAAGAAATGGACAGATTCTTAGAAATGCACAACCTGCCAAGACTGAATCAGGAAGAAATAGAAAATATGAACAGACCAGTCACAAACTCTGAAATTGAAACTGTGATTAAAAATCTTCCATCAAACAAAAGCCCAGGACCAGATGGCTTCACAGGCGAATTCTATCAAACATTTAGAGAAGAGCTAACAGCTATCTTTCTCAAACTCTTCCAAAATGTAGCAGAGGGAGGAACACTCTCAAACTCATTCTACGAAGCCACCATCACCTTGATACCACAACCAGACAAGGATATCACAAAGAAAGAAAACTACAGGGGAATATCACTGATGAACATAGATGCAAAAATCCACAACAAAACACTACAAACAGAATCCAACAGCACATTAAAAGGATCATACACCATGATCAAGTGGGGTTTATTCCAGGAATGCAAGAATTCTTCAATATACATCAATCAATCAACGTGATACACCATATTAACAAACTGAAGGAGAAAAAATATATGATCATCTCAAGATGCAGAGAAAGCTTTCGTGAAAGTTCAACACCGATTTATGATAAAAAGCCCTGGAGAAACTATGCATAAACGGAACTTTCCTTAACATAATAAAGGTCGTATATGACAAACCCACAGCCAACATTGTCCTCAATGGTGAAAAAATGAAACCATTTCCAAAAGATCAGGAACAAGACAAGGTTGCCCACTCTCACCACTCTTATTCAACATAGTTTTGGAACTTTTATCCACAGAAATCAGAGAAGGAAAGGAAATAAAAGGGATCCAAATCGGAAAAGAAGAAGTAAAGCTGTCACTGTTTGCAGATGACATGATACTATACATAGAGAATCCTAAAGATGCTACCAGAAAACTACTAGAGCTAATCAATGAATTTGGTAAAGTAGCAGGATACAAAATAAATGCACAGAAATCTCTGGCATTCCTATATACTAATGATGAAAAATCTGAAAGTGAAATCAAGAAAACTCTCCCATTTACCATTGCAACAAAAAGAATAAAACATCTAGGAATAAACCTACCTAAGGAGACAAAAGATCTGTATGCAAAAATTATAAGACACTGATGAAAGAAATTAAAAATGATACAAATAGATGGAGAGATATACCATATTCTTCGATTGGAATAATGAACATTGTGAAAATGACTCTACTACCCAAAGAAATCTACAGATTCAATGTAATCCCTATCAAACTACCACTGGCATTTTTCACAGAACTAGAACAAAAAATTTCACAATTTGTATGGAAACACAAAAGACCCCAAATAGCCAAAGCAATCTTGAGAACGAAAAATGGAGCAGGAGGAATGAGGCTCCCTGACTTCAGACTATACTACAAAGCTACAGTAATCAAGACAGTATGGTACTGGCACAAAAACAGAAAGATAGATCAATGGAACAGGATAGAAAGCCCAGAGATACACCCATGCACATATTGTCACCTTATATTTGATAAAGGAGGCAAGAATATACAGTGGAGACAAGAGAGCCTTTTCAATCAGTGGTGCTGGGTAAACAGGACATGTACATGTAAAAGTATGAGATTAGATCACTCCCTAACACCTTACACAAAAATAAGCTCAAAATGGATTAAAGACCTAAATGTAAGGCCAGAAACTATCAAACCCTTAGAGGAAATCATAGGCAGAACACTATATGACATAAACCTCAGCAAGATCCTTTTTTACCCACCTCCTAGAGAAATGGAAATAAAGACAAAAGTAAACACATGGGACCTAATGAAACTTAATAGCTTTGGCACAGCAAAAGGAAACCATAAACGAGACCAAAAGACAAACCTCAGAATGGGAGAAAATATTTGCAAAGGAAACAATTGACAAAAGATTAACTTCCAACATTTATAAGCAGCTCATGCAGCTCAATAACAAAAAGCAAACAACCCAATCCAAAAATGGTCCGAAGACCTAAATAGACATTTCTCCACAGAAGATATGCAGACGGCCAACAAACACATGAAAGAATGCTCAACATCTTTAATCATTAGAGAAATGCAAATCAAAACTACAATGAGATATCATCTCACACCAGTCAGAATGCCCATCATCAAAAAATCTAGAAACAATAAATGCTGGAGAGGGTGTGGAATAAAGGGAACACTCTTGCACTGCTGGTGGGAATGTGAATTGGTAGAGCCACTATGGAGAACAGTATGGAGGTTCCTTAAAAAACTAAAAATAGAACTACCATATGACCCAGAAATCCCACTACTGGGCATATACCCTGAGAAAACCATAATTCAAAAAGAGTCATGTACCAAAATGTTCATTCCAGCCCTATTTACAATATCCCAGAGATGGAAATAACCTAAGTGTCCATCATCGGATGAATGGATAAAGAAGTTGTGGCACATATATACAATGGAATATTACTCAGCCATAAAAAGATATGAAATTGTGCTATTTGTAATGAGGTGGATAGACATAGAGTCTGTCATACAGAGTGAAGTAAGTCAGAAAGAGTAAGACAAATACCGTATGCTAACACATATATATGGAATTTAAGAAGAAAAGAAAATGTCATGAAGAACCTAGGGGTAAGACAGGAGTAAAGAGACAGACCTACTAGAGAACGGACTTGAGGATATGGGGAGGGGGAAAGGTAAGCTGTGACAAAGTAAAAGAGAGGCATTGACATATATACATGACCAAACGTAAGGTAGATAGCTAGTGGGAAGCAGCTGCATAGCACAGGGAGATCAGCTCGGTGCTTTGTGACTGCCTGGTGGGGTGGGATGAGAAATGTGGGAGGGAGATGCAAGAGGGAGGGGATATGGGAACATATGTATATGTATAACTGATTCACTTTGTTATAAATCAGAAACTAGCACACCATTGTTAAACAGTTATACTCCAATAAAGATGTAAAAAAAAAAATTGTATTGAGACACAAAAGACCCCAAATAGCCAAAGTAGTCTTGAGGAAAAAAAACGGAGCTGGAGGTATCAGCCTCCCTGACTTCAGACTATACTACAAAGATACAGTAATCAAGACATTATGGCACTGGCACAAGAACAGTAACATAAAACAATGGAACAAGATAGAAAGCCCAGAGATAAACCCATGCACCTATGGTCAACTGTTCTAAGAGAAAGGAGGAAAGGATATACAATCGAGAAAAGACAGTCTCTTCAGTAAATGTTGCTGGGAATACTGGACAGCTACATGTAAAAGAATGAAATTAGAACAGTCCCTAACACCATTCACAAAAATAAACTCAAAATGGATTCGAGACCTAAATGTAAGACTGAACACTATAAAACTCTTGGAGGAAAACATAGGAAGAACACTCTTTGACATAAATCACGGCAAGATCTTTTTTGATCCACCTCCTAGAGTAATGGAAATAAAAACAAAAATAAACCAATGAGACCTAATGAAACTTCAAAGCTTTTGCACAGGAAAGGAAACCATAAACAAGATGAAAATACAACCCTCAGAATGGGAGGAAATATTTGCAAATGAATCAACGGAGAAGGCATTAATCTCCAAAATATATAAACATCTCATGCAGCTCAATATTAAAGAAACAAACAACCCAATCCAAAAATAGGCAGAAGATCTAAATAGACATTTATCCAAGGAAGACATAAAGATGGCCAAGAAGCACATGAAAATCTGCTCAACCTTACTAATTATTAGAGAATTGCAAATCAAAACTGCAATGAGGTATCACCTCACACCAGTTAGAATGGGCATCATCAGAAAATCTACAAACAACAAATGCTGGAGAGGGTGTGGAGAAAAGGGAACCCTCTTGCACTGCTGGTGGGAATGTAAATTGATAAAGCCATTATGGAGAACAGTATGGAGGTTCCTTAAAAAACTAAAAATAGAATTACCATATGATCCAGCAATCTCACTAGTGAGCATATACCCAGAGAAAACCATAATTCAAAAAGTCGCATGCACCCCAATATTCATTGCAGCACTGTTTACAATAGCCAGGTCATGGAAACAACCTAAATGCCCATCGACAGATGAATGGATAAAGAAGTTGTGGTACATATATACAATGGAATATTTCTCAGCCATAAAAAGGAACAAAATTGGTTCATTTGTTAAGACATGTTTGGATCTAGAGACTGTCATACAGAGTGAAGTAAGTCAGAAAGAGAAAAACAAATATCGTATATTAACACATGTATGTGGAACCTAAAAATGATACAGATGAACCGGTTTGCAGGGCAGAAACTGAGACACAGATGTAGAGAATAAACGTTTGGACACCAAGGGGGAAAGCTGTGGGGGGAGATGGTGGTGTGCTGAATTTGGCAATTGGGATTGACATGTATACCGTGTTGTGTAAAAAATTGATGACTAATAAGAGCCTGCTGTATAAAAAAATAAATAAAAAATTTAAAAATTAAGAAAAACAAAAAACAACTAATACTAAACTTTCTTTGAGTTATTTGTATGGAAATATGTTAATATAATTTTTTCAGACATTACATGAAATTCCTAAAAATCTTATATGTTCTGGTATAATGTTATAAGTTATAATTCTAGTTATTATTTTAAAATGTATATCTCAGAAATAATTAAATTTCCTTGTCAATTGCATTATTTTGAACTTTCATCAAATCTTTAACCGTGGTCATTTTAAAATCTTTTGACATTTACAGGCAGTTCTGGTAGTACTCTGATGCTTTTGCAAAAATGTTCCTGTAAAAGGGTTTCATCTTCAAGGAATTCATTGAAAAGATTGACAAGTGCAGGTTTTTGGTACATGACTATACTGCTGAACTGAGTGAATAAGCATTTTCAGAACTCTAATGGAAAACTGATGAATTCATAAAAGTGCTAACAAAAGATCAAGATAAAAAAATTAATTACATGGGACTGAGTGACCTGATGATTATGATTATAATTTTTGTGACTTTCTGTTTGAATAAATAAATAAATAAATAAATAAATAAATAAATAATAAATCCAGTATGTATGTTAAAAAAAAAGAAATCCATGGGACAATATTAGTGTAGGTACAGGTAATCCTACAAATTTCAATACCTCTGAAAGAAGCAAATGCATACAGTAGAATAACTGAAGTTTATAATATGACCTTCAGTCATCCTAAAAAGATTACATTAAATATTAGAGTTGAACATCTTCTTAAATAATAACAATATCAATACTAATAATAACAAAAGCAAACCTGTGTAAAGTGCTTAAGAGTTTATAAAGCATTTTCCAAAAAGTATGCTTCATATTGAGATCTTCAAGTCTAGCTTCCTTATGGACAAATAATAACACTAAATCCCAAAGAAAGATAACTTGCCCAAAGTCACATAGCTTCTGAGTGGCAGAACTGAAACTAGGATCCTGGTTCTCTGGATCTGGATTAATGCTTCTCTCATACACCATGTCCCCTTGTTTAAAACAAACTGCTTATGTGGGTTTGAAAGAATATAATTTAGAAATATTTGCACCTAAAATGATGTTTTAAATATTCAGATACTTAAAGAGTTACTTGATCATTTCTACAGAATACAATTGTCTAAAATACAGATTCCTCGAGGACTTTAGAAAATCTAGGTTTTACCCTGCCCCCACCATCGTGGTAAATGTTATCTGTTTTTGTTTTGTTAGGCAATCACTATTACAAAAAAATTCACACAAAACATTTTGTGAATTCCCAATCTTATAAAGACAAGAAAATAAGTTTATAATTTTATAAAACTAACCACTGCTTCTTAAAATACCATTTTAATGAATTCCAAATATGAAACTTTAATTATCAAATTTTCCAGTGGGAGTGATTTGTATTACAAAATGACTTAACCACAGAGATTTCAAAAATAGCAATTTTTCATTCTGCATTTATAATAAGATTCAATTCACCACTGTTCTCCTTACATGTATCTTTACTTGTGAGAAATGAGGTCCAACTGAAAAACTATATGCCTGTATTTTATTCTTCATTAACTCACGGTTTACATATATCAGGTTGTGACTGAGGATGTTTATAGAGGAATTAATCTAGGCAGACCATGGCACAGTTGATTTTAATCAATGAATATAACAAAATATTTGCTAAATGAGTGTCACTATATAAAAGCATACATTACATCACACATACAGACATCCAAGCAAAGAGCTTTCATTGCAAACTCTGAAACTCTGAAGTTCGTGAAATACATTAAGATACAATATTATTTTGTGCTTAAGCTGTATTTGTTGTGTGTGAATCTCATGATACTTTTGAGATATCTGGGATGAATCCAAATTGTTTATTTCCCTAAGGGGAGAAAATGAAAGTCTCATAGATATTCCAAGTTATAAGGATATTAATTCCCATAACTCCTAATAATATTAATAAACATTTCTTTTTTAGGCTACTTTTCTTAAATAGTGCATTTTTTTTACTTTTAATTTTTAAAAATTCCTATAAAGGATTAATTACATGGCAATACATTATCCTTGAGAAGAATGATAGAAATAAAGACAAATGCCTTAAACCTGTACAATAATTACATTATAAAATTCTGTAATTTGTTTATACTACAATCATGATCATACCAGATTGCAAGCAAAGAAAAAAGTAGGACATATGTTTTTATTGTTTCAACGTCACAGTGCATACCTAAATTTAAATGATCAAATGTATGGAAGATACTACATACACACACATTCACAAATATACTCTTTCCCTCATATACATACATATTTTAATATGGTTTAATGCTTCCTCAGTTTACTAATTTGTGATATTGTTATATTTGGGACATATCTAAGAACCCAGGCAAGGTAACTCTAGGTACTCTGCTTTTAATCACAGTAACATTGTGAAACATTATTTTCCTCTCCTCTGCAGACCTTTGATTAACATGTGACACACCTGTGGTGTAATGTAAGTGTGTTGACTGCATGAAGTTTAGATAAATGCTTATTGTTATTGAGAACATGGCTGTTCTCCAAAAAAGTTTAAATCGTCAACTTTGACATATTGTCAGAGAATATAAGTACAAAACCAGGGTGATTCAAACAGAATGGAAGACTTTTAAAATGTTCTAGACCACCTGACTTCTTGTGGGGATTCATGAACAACCTTGGGTTTACATCTCCTTGTGGTCTTGAGGAAAGACTTAACACTGTGGCTTCACTTCTACCTTCAGTGGAGATGTATACTCTAGGATGAATCAGCAACAACACTGATGTGGAACCTTTGACATGAGGGATGCAAAGGGAGCATCTGTAAGATTATTGGAAATAAACATGAAAGTTCCTGTATAAATTTATTTTTATTACATATTCATATAAAAACTATCTATCAAGTACTAAATGTTTGCAAGTTCAATTCTTTTTGAATCACTGTGTGTTGCTTTTTATGTCTTTGTAGTCCTATAGAGCAATTACTCTAAGAGTCACATATATCACAGTATGGTGAAATGGATATCATCCACATGCTCAGGTCCATGAAATCTCACCTTACATAATTTTTATAAATCACAGTAATTTTGACTCTGAGCCACCACTCATTAGAATAGACGGAGGAATGTGGGTGACCTCCCCCTCTCCAAGTTCCTATTCTAGGAACTTTGAGTTGCCTATAAATTAGGAGTGACTGCTGTAAGCCTTGGTGACTGTCATCTTTGACATCAAACCTGCTAAATGTTGTTTTCATGGATCCTGACCTTCCACATTTGGCAGGCACTAAAATGCCTCTCAGATTAGTCTTCCAAGCGATCACATGTCACACCAGAGAGATTCTGTCAATGTGCTTAAGGTAACAGTGCTTAGAGTCAAGACTCCATGGCCATCCTGTAGTTACCATGCCATGCACAATGCACAAGGAACATGACCTTCCAACACTTGCAGAAACTTAAGAAAATCTAAACCTGTATGAGTTTTAATAAAGGTATCCCTCTTTACTCTAGTCTCGTCTCTCCAAAGCAGCAACATCAACCCCCTGACCTCTAGAATCACCCAGAGAAGTAAGCCTCTTTAAAGGAGATAACTCTCAAGAAAATTCCCTGTTAATTCCCTGGATAGGAGCTTAGAACTCAACCTTTCTATTTTTAAATGTTCGGTTGAGAGGAAGCATGTTGGGTGTGTATGTAGAGAAACGTCATCTATTTAATCTAGTGAGAATCTTTGTCAGCAGCAAGAGCAATGTAGAAATTACTATAGAAATACATCATCCTCTCAGGTAGCCATTTTTTAATTCCACAGTGATCAGAATTTCCAGGGAGGAGGAAGAGTATATTTATGAAAGAGCATAGTCTCCAGAGGGAAAACTCTACTTACTAGTCCTGTGTCCTTAGGCAAGTTTCCTCTCTCTGTCTTTTCTCATCTTAGAGAAATTGTGACAATTAAATGAGTTGATGTATCAGAAGCACTTACATGCCAGATGCATAGTAAGGGCTCAATAAATATTTTCAATTATTGTTAAAATTGTCAGATATCAACATAAGAAGGTATTTATTTCTTAAATATATTATTTATGTGAGAAAAATAATACTCTTTATGGGTAGTCTGTCCACTGGGAAAATTTTTGTTTTTTCACTTTGGAGACAAGAAGTTTCCACTTTGTGTTGAGCAAATTTTTGGATCCTGCCTTTTTTAGCTTGAGAGAAACAAATGGTGGAATGATATTTTGTTGTCTTTTTGATACTCTTGAGCACATTTCACTCCTGTACTCCCCTGACAACTGTCCAGACTTCTGTTAATATTTGTCACATGTACTTGTAAGACAGGGGTCTGTGTCTTACTTTCTCTTTTCTTCCATTTTTATTGAGATATAATTGACATACAGCACTGTATAGGTTTATGGTGTATGACACAATGATCTGACTTACATACACCACGAAATGATTACCACAATAAGTTTAGTGAACACCCATCATCTTATATAGATACAAAGAATAGCATCTGTTTTTTTTCTACTTTATAAAGAAATAGAAAATAAATTTTGCCTTGTGATGAGAACGCAGGATTTTCTCTCAAAAATTTTCATGTATGATGTACAGTTGTGCTAGTTATATTTATCATGTTGTACATTACATCCCTAGTATTTATTTATCTTATAACAATAAATATGTACCTTATGACTACCTTAAACCAATTCCCCCTGACCCCATCCTATGCCTCTGGTAACCACAAATCTGATCTCTTTTTCTATGACTTTGTTTGATTCTTTGTTTCTGAAGTATAATTAACCTACAACACTGTGCTAGTTACTGTTAAACAACATAGTGACTTGATATTTCTATACATTTCAAAATGATCACCATGATAATTCTAGTTACTATCTGTCACCACACAAAGATACTACATAATTATTGATTATTCTCCACACTGTACATTTCAAAATTGTGATTCATTTATTTTGTAATTGAAAGTCTGTACCTCAATCTCCCTCAACTATTTATCTCCTCCTCCCACCCCCATTCCCTCTGGCAACCACCATTAGCTTTCTGTATCTATATCTCTGTTTCTGTTTTGTTGTGTTTGTCCATTTGTTTTGTTTAGTTTCTTAGATTCCACATATAAGTGAAATCACACAGTACTTATCTCTATCTGACTTATTTTACTTAAAACAATAATTTCTAGGCTCACCCATGTGGTCACAAATGGTAAGATTTCATTCTTTTTATGATTAAATAATATTCCATTATATATATGTATATACTACATCTTCAATATTCATTCATCTATTGATGGGCACTTGGGTTGCTTCCATATCTTGACTATTGTAAATAATGCTGCAAAAACATAGGGATGCATATAACATATCAAAATATTGCATTTGTCTTTTTAAGGTAAATATCCAGGAGTGAAATTGATACATTATATGATAGTTCTATTTTTACCTTTTTGAGGAATATCTATAATTTTTTCCATAATGGATTCACCAATTTAAATTCCCAGCAACAGTGCATGAGAGTACTCTTTTCTCCAATATTTGCCAAAACTTATTTTTTTGTTCTTGATAATTGCCATTTGGACAGGTGTGAGGTGATATTTTAGTTTTTATTTGTACTTCCCTGATGATTAGTGGTGTTGAGCATCTTTTAATATATTAATATATTTGTTAGCTATCTGTATGTTATTTTTGGAAAAATGTATATTCAGATCCTCTGCCCATGTTTTAATCAGATTTTTAGTTTTTTGATGGTAAATTATATATTTTGGATATTAACCTCTTACCAGATATATCATTTGCAAATATCTTCTCCCATTCAGTATGCAGCCTTTTCATTTCATTGGTAGTTTCCTTTGCTGTGCAAAATATTCTTGTTGATGTAGTCCCATTTGTTTATTTTTTTCTATTGTTTCCCTTGCCTGAGGAGACATATCTAAAAGATATTGCTAATGCAGATTTCACAGAGTATTACCTATATTTTCTTCTAGAAGTTTTATGGCTTCAGGTCTTACTTTTAAGTATTTAATCCATTTTTAGTTTACTTTTGTATATGGTGTTAGAAATTAATCATGTTTTATTATTTTGCATATAACTGTCCAGTTTTCCCAGTAACATTTACTGAAGAGGCTGTCTTTTCTCCATTGCATATCCATGCCTCCTTTGTCATAGATTAATTGCCCATATAAGTTTGTCTGTATCATAGAGTTTTGATTCGTAGTATAGTATAGCTTTGTAGTATAGTTTGAAATCAGGGAGCATGATACTTTGGGCTATTCAGGGTCTTTTGTGTTTTGTACACATTTTTGAATTATTTGTTCTAATTCTGTGAAAAATGCCATTATTTTTTGATAGAGATTGCATTGAATCTGTAGATTGCCTTGGGTTGTATGGTCATTTTAGCAATATTGATTCTTCCTTTCCATGAGCATGGTATGTCCTTGCATCTGCTTGTGTCCTCTTCAGTTTCATTCATCACTGAGCTATAGTTTTCAGAGTACAGGCCTTTTACCTACTTAGTTAGATTTATTCCTAGGTATTTTACTCTTTTTGATGTGATAGTAAATAGGATTGCTTTCTTAATTTCTTTTCTAATAGTTCATTTTTAGTGTATAAAATTGCAACAGATTCCTATATATTAATCTTGTGTCCTGCACTTTACAGAATTCTTTAATGAGTTCTAGTAGTTTTCTTGGTGACATCTTCGGGATTTTCTGTATAGAGTATCATGTCGTTGGTAAGCAATAACAGTTTTACTTCTTCCTTTCCACATTGGATTCCTGATTTCTGTGGCTAGGAGTTTCAATATTATGTTGAATAAAAGTGGTGAGAGTGGGCATCCTTGTCTTGCTCCTGATCTTAGAATAAATGCTTTCACCTTTTTATCATTGAGTATAATGTTATCTGTGGGCTTGTCATATAAGGCCTTTATTATATTGAGGTATATTCCCTCTATGCCCACTTTCTGTTGAATTTTGTCAAAAGCTTTTTCTGCAGCTATTGAGATGACCATATGATTCTTATTATTCAATTTGTTAATGTGGTATATCAAATTATTTTGCAGATATTGAACTATCCTTGTGTCCTTGGAATAAATCCCACTTGATAATTATGTATGACCTATTTAATGTATTGTTGGATTTGGTGTGCTAATATTTTGTAGAGAATTTTTTCATCTATGTTCATCAGTGATATTCGCCTGTAATTTTCTTTTTTGTGTGATATCTTTGTCTGGTTTTGGTAACAGGGTGATGCTGGCCTCTTAGAATTAGTTCAGAAGCATTATGTGCTCTGCAAATTTATTGAATAGTTCGAGAAAACTAAGTATTAACTCTTCTCTACATGTTTGGTAGAATTCACCTGTGAAACCATCTGTTCCTGACCTTTGTTTGATGGAAGCTTTTTAAATTACTGATTCAGTTTCATTACTGATAATTGGTCTGTTCATATTTTCTATTTATTCCTTGTTCAGTCTTGGGAGATTGTACATTTCTAGGAATTTTTTTCCATTTCTTTTATGTTGTCCATTTTATTGGCATATAGTTGTTCATAGTAAGCTCTTATGATCCTTTGTATTTCTGTGGTGTCACCTGTAACTTCTTTTCCATTTTTCATTTTATTGATTTGGGTCCTCTCTCTTTTTTTCTTGATGAGCATGACTAAAGCTTTATCGATTTGATTCATCTTTTCAAAGAACTAACTCTTAGTTTTATTGACCTTTCTCTATTTAATTTATTTCAGCTCTGATCTTTATTTCTTTCCTTCTACTAACTTTGGGTTTTGTTAATTCTTCTTTTCCTAGTTCCTATAGTTGTAAGGTTAGGCTGTTTAATTTGAGATTTTTCTTGTTTCCTGAGAAAAGCTTGTACAGTAAGTCCCTTACATATGAACAAATTCCGTCCTGAGAGCGTATTCATAAGTCCAACAAATTTAGCATAGGTACCCAACTAACACAATTGACTATATAGTGCTAGTTTTACACTTGGCTTGCAGACTTCCTGGGCTTGAAATAAACATACTGTACTACTGTACTCTATACAGTACTGTACAATAAAGTACACAAAAGCACAACCACTCATAGAAGATGAATGTATGAGACAATGTATGCCAGACACGTGAACTAACTTACATGATTGGACATGCAAACGCATGTTCACATCTTTGAAAGATCATGACTTGAAGGTTTGTATATATGGAACTTACTGTATGATATTTCTATAAACTACTCTCTTAGAAATGCTTTTGCTGAATCCCACAGATTTTGGATCATTGTGATTTCATCTGCACTTATCTCCAGGTACTTTTGATTTTCTCTTTGAGATCTTCAGTAATCCACTGGTTGTTTATTGCACATTGTTTAGCCTCCATGTGTTTGTGATTTTTGCAGTTTTTTTCCATGTAATCGATTTATAGTCTAGTCTCATAACATTGTGGTCAGAAAAGATGGTTGATATATGATTTCAATTTTCTTAAACTTACCAAGACTTGTTTAGTTATCTAGCATGTGATCTGTCCTGGAGAATGTTTCATGTGCACTTGAAAATAATTTGTATTCTGTTGCTGATCTAATGTGTCATTTAAGGCCAGTGTTTCCTTACTGAATTTCTGTCTGGATGATCAGTCCAATGATGTAAGTGGAGTGTTAAAGTCCCCTACAATTATTGTGTTATTGTCAATTTCTCATTTTATGTCTGTTAATATTTGCTTTATGTATTTATGTACTGATGTTGGGTGCATATATATTTATAATTATTATATATTCTTCTTGTATATATCCCTTTATCATTATGTAATGTCTTTTTTTGTCTCTTATTACAGTCTTTATTTTAAGGTCTATTTTGTTTGATGGAAGTATTGTTACCCCTGCTTTCTTTTCATTTCCATTTGCATGGCATACCTTTTGCCATCTTCCCATTTCCAGTTCACATGTGTCTTGAGATCTTAAGGGAATCTCTTGCAGGCAACATATATATGAGCCTTGTTTTTGTATCCATTCAGCCACTCTATGTCTTTTGATTGGAGCATATATTCCATTTATATCTAAAGTAATTATTGGGCTTCCCTGGTTGTACAGTGGTTAAGAACCCACCTGCCAATGCAGGGGACACGGGTTAGAGCCCTGGTACAAGAAGATCCTATGTGTGGTGGAGCAACTGGGCCTGTGCACCACAACTGCTGAGCCTGTGCTCTAGAGCTCATGTGCCACAACTACTGAAGCCTGCATGCCTAGATCCTGTGCCCCCCAACAAGAGAAGCCACCACAATGAGAAGCCCATGCACTGCAATGAAGAGTAGCCCCCATTTGCTGCAACTAGAGAAAACCCACACACAGCAATGAAGACCAAGCACAACCAAAATTAAAACAAATAAATAAATAAATAAATATTGATAGAGTTCTTTTTGTTCCTTTCTTCTTCTTTTGCTCTCTTCCCTTGTGATTTCATAAATATCTTCAGCGGTATGTTTGGATTCATTTCTGTCTTTGGTGTTCTGTATCTATTATGGATTTTTGTTTTGTGGTTATCGTGGGTTTTATATATAGCAACCTATATATATGTATGTTATGTAAGTTGCTGATTTCTTAACTTTGAATTCATTTTTCCAACCATGAATTTTTACTTCTCCCCCATTTATTGTTTTTGACATCACATTTTACATCTTTTTGTTTTGTGTATCCCCTTAACTACTTATCATGTATACAGCTGATTTTACAACTTTTGTCTTTTAACCTTCCTTCTAGCTTTATATGTCATTGATTTACTACCATTACTGCATATTTGCCTTTACCAATGAGATTTTTCATTTTGTAATTTTCATATTTGTAGCTGAGGTCTTTCTTTTTCTGCTTAGAGAAATCCCTTTAACAGTTCTTTTAAATCTGGTCTTGTGCTCCTGAATTCTTTTTGTTTTTGCTTGCCTGTAGAACTTTTAATATCTCCTTCAAATCTGAATGTTAACCTTGTCAGTTTGAGTATTCTTCATGATAGGCTTTTCCCCTTCATCCCTTTAAATATATCATGGCCCACACCTCTACCTGCAGAGTTTCTGCCTAAAAGTCAATGATAGTATTACGGGAGTTTCATTGTATGTAACTTGTTACTTTTCCCTTGCTGCTTTTAATATTCTCTTTTTTCTTTTTCTTTTTTTTTTCATTTCATTTACAGTGTGTCTTTGTGTAGTCATTTTTGGTTTGATCCTGCTTGCAAAGTCCCTGTGCTTCCTGGACCTGGATTTTTTTTTTTTTTTCATTTCCCAGGTTAGTTAAGTTTTCAGCTATTATATCTTCAAATATGTTCTTTGCCACTTTCTCTTTCTCTTTTCATTCTGGGACCCCTATAATGAGAATGTTATTATGCTTGATGTTGTCTCAGAGGTCTCTTAAACTGTTCCCATTTTTAAAAATTCTGTGTTCTTTTTTTCTGTTTAGCTAAAACAATTTCCACTACTCTGTCTTCCACTTTGCTGATCTGTTCCTATGTATCATCTAATCTACTGTTGATTCATTCAAGTTTAATTTTTAATTCATTTATTATATTCTTCATCTCTGTTTGGTTCTTCTTTATAATTTTTTAACTCTTTTTTTTTTTTTACTATTCTCACTGTGTTCATCCACTTTTTGTCCTGAGTTCTTTGAGCATCTTTATGATCACCACCATGAATGTTTTATTGGGTAGATTGCTTATCTCCAATTAAATTAGTTCTTCTTCTGGGGTTTTATCTTGTTACTTTATTTGGAACATATTGCTCTGTCACTTCATTTTGCCTAATTTGTTGTTTTTATTTCCATGTATTTGGTATACTGCTTATATTTCCCTATCTTAGAGAAGTGGCCTATGTAGGAGACATTCTATGGGGCGCAGCAGCACACTCCCTTCTTGTCATCAGAGCTGTATGCTCTCAGGGTGTCCCCTATATGGGCTATCTGGGTCTTTCTGCTGTGATAAGCTGATTACTATGGATGCTAGTAGGTGTAGCTGTCTCCTGGTCCAGTTGATTGCCAGCCCCTGACTTGTGTGGAGACTACTGGCTTCTGGTAGGTGTAGCTGTCTCCTGGTCCAGTTGGTTGCCAGCCCCTGCCTTGTGTGGAGACTACTGGCTTCTGGTGGGTAAGACATAATCCTTCCATGACTAGGTGCATGACCAGGGAAATCCTGGTCCTGGTGCCAGCCTACTGGTGAGTTGGGCTATGTCACAAGGTGGTTGGCTGCAGGGTTAGGATCCTGGAGCTTGTATCCACCTGCTGTTGAGCTGGCCCATGGCCAAGGGCATGTTGCTGAGGGGCTCAAAGTGTCCTGGAGCTGGTTTCAACATCCTCAAGGGAGGATATGGTGCCTTCGGCATCCTGACGCTGGTGCCTTCCCACTAATGGGTAAGGCTTGGTCCCAGGGATACTACCAGCTCCTTGTGTGCAGAGTTAGGACCTGGGGTCTCTGACTATGGTCTGGAGTCCCAGAGCTAGTGTCAACTCAATGATGGGTGGAGCTGGGGCCAAGAGGGTCCTTGAGCTAGTTCTGGCAAAATGGAGACAACTGAATCCTGGCATATCTGCCTGCAGGGTGCAAGGGCTCCCAGAGTAGATGTCCACCCACATGTGGGAAGGGCTGGGGCCCAAATATCCCAGGGCTAATTCCCATCTCTTGGGGGTAAGGCTGGACCCCAGGGCTAGTGCTGGCCCACTGGTGGGTGGAGCTCGGTCCTGGTTACTCTGGCTCTGGGGCCTTGATTTCACAGACCTGGTGTTGTCCTGTTGTGTGTTGAGCTGGATCTTGTGTGCTGTGGTGAACAAGACCAGGTCCTTGGGAGCTCAGGGGCTCCTAAATCAGCCAGCCTGCTAGAGGGAGGATCCCAAAATGGTGTTGCCAGCATCAGTGTCCTCATGGTAGGATGAGTTTCCAAAAATAGCTGCTGTCAGTGTCAACGTCCCTAGGGTGAGTCCCAATTGCCTCCTCTCTGGGAGGCTCTCCAAGATCAGCAAGTGGGTCTAACCCAAGTTTGTTTCAAATTGTTGCTTCTGCTCTAGGTCTCAGAGCTTGTGAGATTTTGTGTGTGCCCTTTAAGAGTACAGTCTCTATTTCCCACAGCCCTTCAGCTCTCCTGAAACTAAGCCCCACTGGCCTTGAAAACCAAACAGTCTAGAGACTTGTCTTTCTAGTGCAGAATCTCTGGGCTGGGGAGCTCAATATGGGGCTCAGACCCTTCATTTCTGTGGAGAACCTCTGCAATTGTAATTATTCTCCTGTTTGTGGGTCACCTATCCAGGGGTATGGCTCTTGACTATACTGTGTCTCCACTTCTCCTACCCATCTTATTGTGGTTCTTTCTTTACATCTTTAGTTGTAAAATATATTTTCTGCTAGTGTTCAGGTTGTTCTCATCAATAGTTGCTCTGTAAGTATTTGTAATTTTGGTGTGCCTGTGGAAGGAGGTGAGATCAGGGTCTTCCTACTCTGCCATCTTGGCCACTCCACCTGTGTATAACTTCTTGATAAAGCAAGGATAGTATTGTTCTCCTGTACATTTTTAAATGTGTAGACAATTCATCTATGTTCATCTATTTTCAATTTGCATTTTGTTTCTAGTAGGGGAAGGTGAAAATATTGGACCTATTGCTGAGGAACAGGGGTGCAATTCATTCTGTTGTTCATCCTTTTGTGTAAATAAAGTTATTTTCTCATATGCTCCATAGAACAATATTTCCATTTGGACAGAAAATATAGGCTTTAATATTTTTTTCCAGAAGAATCATTTTGAAGATTAAGGGAAGGGAGCCATGTTTCATTAAGGCACTTAAGGGTACCATTTTTTTTTAAGAAAGATCTTCCAGGTGACATAGATAAACTGATAGAGCATATAGATTATTCTAGGTAATTATTTGTTTACATTGTTTTGGAATCATCCATAAATTCAAGAGAGATTGTTTGAAGATCCTCCTTCCTATGCTGAATATCCAAAGCACCATCCTTGCATTTCACACATGACTGAAGAATCAAGCTACCATGTTCTGAAAATCCATCACGAAATTCTGAGGTCATAAAATAATATACAACTGGATCAAGGCAGCAATTTAAATTTGCAAGACACATGGAAATTATGTGGGAAAATAGAGTGCTCTTTATAAAGGAGCAGTTTGAAAAGATTTGTTGCTTCACCATCATAAAGAAAGGGAAGTTGAGGTGGTAGGGTGTGAAACACACAATGAATACCACTGCACACATCAGGACCATCCACAAAGCTTTTTTTCTCTCTTTGGTGTTCTGAGTGGGAACTTGGAATTCCTGTAAAATTTTTCTTGTTCTCCATGTGCAATAAGTAATAATTACAACAGGTAAGACAAACCCTCCAATTTCAGCTACAGTTACCATGCCAACAGTAGACGCCATGCTAATATGTTGAAGCCCTAAATCAGCAAAGCAGGATTCAGTATTGTTGGCTAATCCAGAATTTCTCAGAATTGGAAGTAGGAAACAGGCAGTCCCCACGATGACTCAGATGGCAGCACTGATGGCCACATCATACCTACGCTTCCAGTCTCTGGCCCTGAAAGGCTTGAGGAGAAAGAAGCACCTCTGAAGGCTGATGCATGTCAGGAAAAACATGCTGGCATACATGTTGAGATACTTTAGGTAGAAACACAGCAGGTAAAGGGCCCTCTAGAAAGGCCAGTGGTGGCGGATGTAATAGTAAATCCGGAGGGGTAAGGACAGCACATGACCAAAGTCAGCCACAGAGAGGTTGATCATGAAAATGATGGCTTTATTTTTCTTGCTGATGAAGCGGCACAAAACCCACAAGCCTGCACTGTTCACCAGTAGACCGGGGATAAATATGAAGATATAAGTGGTTGCATAGAGAGAGTACTGAAATGACATTTGAAGATCAGTGCACTTTGCTCTTGTACTGTTTGTGCTGTTACTTCCCATCTTGAGAATTTGTGTTCCTTCCTTAGGGAAAGCATCAGAATGATGATTTCTGCAGAAAATAGAGAAAAATAGTGTCAAGGGCATATCAGTCCATGTTTGGGTATACAAATATATTTGTATTCTACCAAAGAGGTATTCAAGTGTGAACTTTCATAAACTCAAAAGGTCTTTTCTATGTAAATTGAAAATATCTTGCCAATCTACAACTGGATAACAGTACTGTTGAAGATATTTTCAGAATCAAAAAGATCACTGTTTTGGCAATAACTTCAGTCAGGTTTTTCCCTTAGTAGTCAGAGGAAGTAATCAAACTTGCAGAGATAACCAAAAAGTAAGTCTTCCTGGCAAATAGCTGCCAAACATACATTTCAAAATTCTTGTTTTACATTCAGTTTTACAATTATCTCTATCTGTATTTTCAAAATTTGAGATCCAGCTTTCCCTATCCTCAATGCTGAGAGAGATAAAAATCTATTTTGAAAGACAATCTTATCAGGGATTAGATGACTGCTGAGGTTAGTCAATGAATATTTAGGAATGAAACATGGGATAAAGGTCTGGGGAAGGCCTGGCAGGTCACTAGGCCTTGAAAGATAGGGGCTTGGAAAAGATATTACAACTCATATAAACTTTGTCTCTTTCAGAATTTGGCTGAGAGAACAATTAGTTCTGCTTATATAACATGGAACTTTCAGAAGCTTCAGTAACTTTAAAGATCTGTATTTATTAACAGAATTACAGTAGTTTCAGACATTCACATTTATTGAGACTATCATTGCAACAATTGAAAGAAACTACCAGAATATGTGATGGACTAGAGGGTATCTGGTGGTAGATGCAGCAAAAGGCGCTGCCTCTACTTCAGCTCTAGCTCTCAGGGCAAGTTCAGTGAAAAAGTTATTAATGTGGATGGTTACATTTTTAACAATCATAATTGTTAGAAGTCCTCCCTTCTAGTGAGACAAAAATCCACATCCCTGACATTTCAACCTAGTTCAGCCTACCAAAGCCAAATAAAATAAAGTCTACTCCCTGTTACACATGAAACTCTTCAAATATCTAAAGATAGGAATTCTGTCATCTCTCATATCTTCCCTTATCCAGGTTAAACATTCATTCCTAGTATGGCATCGTTCTTTTCCTTGGCTTTCTTTTGGATCAGAGCATTTTGCTTTTAGCCCAAAGTCACTACAACACAGCTTATTTTACTAATGAAAAGGACAGTTAAAGAACCCAAATGTATGATATATTAGGAAATATAACTTATGCATTTGATTGCAGAACAAAAACATAAATGGGATTTTAATACTCTTATAATTGTCATCACTTGCAAAAACATTTAGTTTACTTCACAATTATAGAATTAAAAGGAAAAAAAGACAGACTTAACATAACTATTGAAAGCAATATAGACTCTAAAACAGTGCCTACTCAACCCTAAACACAACCAATTAAAAATGTAAAAATCAGAGGAGTGGAGTCAAGATGGCAGAAGATGAGGATGTGGAATTTGTCACTCCTCACAAATACATCTACAGAGAAAGGACCTTCAGATGGCAGAGGAGTAAGATGTGGAGATCATCTTCCTCCCCAGAGATACATCAGAAATATATCTACATGTGGAACAACTTTTACAGAACACCTATTGAATGTTGGCAGAAGAGCTCAGACTTCCCAAAAGGCAAGAAACTCCCCATGTACATGGGTAGGGCAAAAGAAAAAAACGGAGACCAAAAGAATAGGGATGGGACCTTCACCTCTGGGTGGGAGCTGTGAAGGAGGAAAAGTTTCCACACACTACGAAGCCCCTTCACTGGCAGAGATGGGGGATGGGCTGGGGGGAAGCTTTGCAGCCATGGAGGAGAGGGAAGCAACAGGGGTGCAAAAGGCAAAGCAGAGAGATTCCCACACAAAGAATTGGTGTCAACCAGCACTCACCAACCTAAGAGGATTGTCTGCTCACCTGGCAGGGTGGTGGGTAGCTGGGAGCTGACGCTCGGGCTTCGGAAGTCATATCCCTGGGAGAGGACTGAGGTTGGCTGCATGAACACAGCCTGAAGGAGGCTAGTGCACCACAACTAGCCATGATGAAGTCCAGGAAAATCTCTGGAACGGCCTAAGAGGCAAGAGAACATATTTTGGGCTGCGTGTGGAGCCAGGGTTCAAAGCACGACCTAAATGAGCTCCAGAGATAGGCAGAAACTGCTATTATCAGCACGGACACCAGAGACGGGTGTGAAACACTAAGATTGCTGCTGCAGCCATCAAGAAGCTTGTGTGCCAGCACAGGTCACTATCCACACACACACATCTCCGCCCCAGGAGCCTGTGCAGACTGCCATAGCCACGGTCCCGTGATCCAGGGACAACTTTCCCGGGAGAACACATGGCACTCCTCAGGCTGCTGCAAAGTCACGCTGGTCTCTGCTTCCACATGCTCACTCCACGTTCCAATTATAACTACTGTACCCTTCCCTCCCCAAGGCCTGAGTGAGCCAGAGCCCTCTCATCAGCTGTTACTTTAACCCTATCCTGTCTGGGTGGGGAGCAGACGCCCTCAGCTGACCTACACACAGAGGCAGGGCCAAATCCAAAGCTGAACCCCAGGAGATGTGCAAACAAAGAAGAGAAAGGGAAATTTCTCCATTCAGCCTGAGGAGAAGCAGATTAAATCTCCACAATCAACTTGATGTACCCTGAATCTGAGGAAGACCTGAATAGACAATGAATCATCACAAAATTGAGGTGGTGGACTTTGAGAGCAACTATAGAATTGTGGTTTGCTTTCACAATTTAATTTCTTTCTAGTTTATGTTTATCTTAGTTTAGTATTTAAAGCTTATTATCATTGGTAGATTTCTTTATTGATTTAGTTGCTCTCTCTTTATATATATATATTCCTTTTTCCCTTTTTGTGAGTGTGTATGTATATGCTTCTTTGTGTGATTTTGTTCGTACACATTTGCTTTTCCCATTTGTCCTACAGTTCTGTCTGTCAGTGTTTTTCTTTTCTTTTTTAGTATAGTTTTCAGTGCTTGTTATCACTGGTGGATTCGTTTATTAGTTTGGTTTCTCTCTTCTTTCTTTCTTCTTTTTTATTACTTCTTAATTTTTTTTATTTTTAATAATATTTTTATTTCAATAACTTTATTTTATTTATTTTTCTTCCTTTCTTTGTATCTCCCTTTTCTCCTGAGCTGTGTGGCTGACAGGGTCTGGGTGTTCTGACCAGGTGTCAGGCCTGAGCCTCTGGGGTGGGAGACTTGAGTTCAGGATATTGGACCACCAGAGACTTCCCAACCCCATGTAATATCAAACAGCAAAAGCTATCCTATAGATCTCCATCTCAGTGTTAGGACTTAACTCTACTCAACGATCAGCAAGCTACAATGCTGAACAGCCCATACTAAACAACTAGTAACACAGGAACACAAGCCCACCCATTAGCAGAAAGGCTGCCTAAAATCATAAAATGTTCACAGACACACCAAAACACACCCCAGGACGCAGTTCTGCCCACCAAAAAGAAAAGACCCTGCCTCATACACCAGAGCACAGGCATCAGTCCCCTCCACCAGGAAGCCTATACAAGCCACTAAACCAATCTTAGCCACTGAAGGCAAACACAAAAAACATTGGGAACTAAGAACTTGCAGCCCGTGAAGAAGAGACGCCAAACACAGTAAGTTAAGCAAACTGAGAAGACAGAGAAACACAAAGTAGATGAAGGAGCAAGGTAAATACCCACCATACCAAACAAATGAAGAGGAAATAGGAAGTCTACCTGAAAAAGAATTCAGAGTAATGATAGTAAAGATGATTCAAAATCTTGAAAATAGAATGGAGAAAATACAAGAAACGTTTAACCAGGACCTAGAGGAACTAAAGAGTAAACAAACAATGAAGAATAACACAATAAATGAAATTTAAAATTCTCTAGAAGGAATCAGTAGCAAAATAACTGAGGCAGAAGAAAGGATAAGTGACCTGGAACATAAAATAGTGGAAATAACTACTTCAGAGAAGAATAAAGAAAAAAGAATGTAAAGAATTGAGGGCAGTCTCAGAGACCTCTGGGACAACATAAAACACACCAACACTCGAATTATAGGGGCCCCAGAAGAAGAAGAGAAAAAGAAAGGGACTGAAAAAAATATTTGAAGAGCATATAGTTGAAAACTCCCCTAATATGGGAAAGGAAATAGTTATTCCAGTCCAGGAAGCACAGAGAGTCCCATACAGGATAAATCCAAGGAGAAACATGACAAGACACACATCAATCAAATGATCAAAAATTAAATAAAATGAAAAATATTAAAAGCAGCAAGAGAAAACCAACAACTAACATACAAGGGAATCACCATGAGGTTAACAGCTGATCTTTCAGCACAAATTCTGCAAGCCAGAAGGCTGTGGTAGAACATATTTAAAGTGATGAAAGGAGAAAAATACTACAACCAAGATTACTCTACCCAGCAAGGAGCTCATTCATATTCGACAGTGAAATTAAATCTTTACAGAAAAACAAAAGCTAAGAGGATACAGCACCACCAAGCCACCTTAACAACAAAAGCTAAAGGAACTTCTCTAGGCAGGAAACACAAGAGAAGGAGAAGACCTACAATAAAAAACCCAACACAGTTAAGACAATGGGAATAGGAATGTACATATCGATAATTACCTTAAACGTAAATGGATTAACTGCTCCAACCAAAAGACATAGACTGGCTGAATGGATACAAAAACAAGACCCATACATATATATATGCTGTCTACAAGAGACCTACTTCAGACCTAGAGACACATACAGACTGAAAGTGAGAAGATGGAAAAAGATATTCCATTCAAACAGAAATCAAAAGAAAGCTGGATTATCAATTCTCATATCAGAAAAAATCAACATTAAAATAAAGACTATTAGAAGAGACAAAGAGGACACGACATAATGAGCAAGGGATCAATCCAAGAAGAAGATATATCAACTGTAAATACTTATGCACCCAACATAGGAGGACCTCAGTACATACAGCAAATGCTAAGAGTTATAACAGGAGAAATCGACAGTAACACAATCATACTAGGGGACTTTAACACCCCACTTTCACTAATGGACAGATCATCCAAAATGAAAATAAATAAAGAAACACAAGCTTTAAATGATACATTAAATAAGATGGACTTAATTGATATTTATAGGACATTCCATCCAAAAACAACAGAATACACTTTCTTCTCAAGTTCTCATGGGACACTCTCCAGGATAGATCATATCTTGGGTCACAAATCAAGCCTTGGTAAATTTAAGAGAATTGTAATTGTATCAAGTACCTTATCGAACTACAAAGTGATAAGACTAGATATCAATTACAGGGAAAATCTGTAAAAAATACAAACACATAGAGGTTAAACAATGCATGACTAAATAACCAGAGATCATTGAAGAAATCAAAGAGGAAAGTTAAAAATACCTAGAAACAAATAACAATGAAAACACAATGAACCAAAACCTATAGGATGCAGCAAAAGGAATTTTAAGAGGGAAGATTATAGCAATACAATCCTACCTCAAGAAACAAGAAACACCTCAAATAAACAACCTAACATTACACTTAAAGCAATTAGAGAAAGAAGAACAAAGCAGAAGGAAAGAAATAATAAAGATCAGATCAGAAATAAATGAAAAAGAAATGAATGAAATGATAGCAAAGGTCAATAAAACTAAAAGCTGGATCTTTTAGAAGATAAACAAAATTGGTAACCATTAGCCAGACTCATGAAGAAAAAGAAAGGAGAAGACTCAAACCAATAGGTAGAAGTGAAAAAGGACAAGTACCAACTGACACAGCAGAAATACAAAGGATTGTGAGACATTACTACAAGCAACTATATGGCAATAAAATGGATAATGTGAAAGAAATTGACAATTTTTTAGAAAAGCAAACCCATCAGAGACTGAACCAGGAAGCAAGAGAAAATATAAACAGAGCAATCAGAAGCCCTGAAATTGAGACTAAATTAATTTAGTGATTAAAAATCTTCCAACAAATGAAAGCCCAGGAACAGGTGGCTTCACAGGCGAATTCTATCAATCATAGAGAGAAAAGCTAACACCTATGTTTCTCAACGTCTTCCAAAATATAGCAGAGGGAGGAACACTCCCAAACTCATTCTACGAGGCTGCCATCACCGTGATACCAAAACCAGACAAAGATGTCACAAAGAAAGAAAACTACAGGCCAATATCACTGATGAACATAGATGCAAATATCCTCAACAAAATAATAACAAACAGAATCCAACAGCACATTAAAAGGATCATACAACATGGTCAAGTGGGGTTTACCCCAGGAATGGAAGGATTTTTCATCAGCCACAAATCAATCAATGGGATAAACCATATTAACAAATGGAAGGAGAAAAACCATATGATCATCTCAATAGATGCAGAAAAAGCTTTCAACAAAATTCAGCACACATTTATGATAAAACCCCTCAGAAAGTAGGCATAGAGGGAAATTTCCTCAACATAATAAAGGTCATATATGACAAACACACAGCCAACATCGTTAACAATGGTGAAAAACTGAAATCATGTCCACTAAAGTCAGGAACAAGACAAAGTTGCCCACTCTCACCACTATTATTCAACATAGTTTTGGAAGTTTTAGCCAAAGCAATCAGAGAAGAAAAAGAAATAAAAGGAATCCAAATTGGAAAAGAAGAATTAAAGCACTCACTGTTTTCAGATGACATGATACTATAACTAGAGAATCCTAAAGATGCTACCAGAAATCTAGTAGAGCTAATAAATGAATTTTGTAAAGTATCAGGAGACAAAATTAATGCACAGAAATCTCTTGCATTCTTATGCACTAATGATGATAAATCTGAAAGATAAATTAATTCAACACTCCCATTTATCATTGCAGCAAAAGAATAAAATACCTCAGAATAATCCTACCTAAGGAGGCAAAAGACATGTATGCTGAAAACTATAAGACAATGATGAAAGAAATTAAAGATGTTAAAAACAGATGGTGAGATATACCATGTTCTTGGATTGGAAGAATCAACATTGTGAAAATGACTATACTACCCAAAACAATCTACAGATTCAATGCAATCCCTATCAAACCACAAATGGCAATTTTCACAGAATTAGAACAAAAAATTTACAATTTGTATGGAAAGACAATAGACCTCGAATAGCTGAAGCAATTTTGTGAAAGAAAAACGGAGCCTAAAGAATCAGGCTCACTGATTTCAGACTATACTACAAAGCTACGGTAATCAAGACAGTATGGTACTGGCACAAAACAGAAATATAGATCAATGGAACAGGATAGAAAGCCCAGAGATAAACCCATGTGTGTATGGTCACCTTATTTTTTTTTTTTTTTTTTTTTTTTTTTTTTTTCTTTTTGCGGTATGTGGGCCTCTCACTGCTGTGGCCTCTCCCGTTGCGGAGCACAGGCTCTAGACGCGCAGGCCCAGCGGCCATGGCTCACGGGCCGAGCCGCTCCGCGGCATGTGGGATCCTCCCAGACCGGGGCACGAACCCGTATCCCCTGCATCGGCAGGCGGACTCTCAACCACTGCGCCACCAGGGAGGCCCTGGTCACCTTATTTTTGATAAAGGAGGCAAGAATATACAATGGAGAAAAGACATCCTCTTCAATAAGTGGTGCTGGGAAAACTGGACAGCTACATATAAAAGATTAAAATTAGAACACTCTCTAATAGCATACACAAATAAACTGAAAATGGATTAAAGACCTAAATGTAAGGCCAGACACTAAAAAATTCCTAGAATGAAAAATAGGCAGAACACTGACATAAATCACAGCATGATCCTTTTTGACCCACCTCCTAGAGAAATGGAAATAAAAACAGAAACAAACAAATGGGACCTAATGAAACTTAAAAGCTTTTGCATAGCAAAGGAAACCATAAACAAGACAAGAAGACATTTCTCAGAATGGGAGAAAATATTTGCAAATGATGCAACTGACAAAGGATTAATCTCCAAATATCCAAGCAGCTTATGCAACTCAATATAAATAAAAACAAACAACCCAATCTAAAAAGGTGCAGAAGACCTAAATAGACAGGCCTCCAAAGAAGATATACAGATTGCCAATAAACACATGAAAGGATGCTCAACATCATTAATCATTAGAGAAATGCAAATCAAAACTACAATGAAGTATCACCTCACACTGGTCAGAATAGCCATCATCAAAAAATCTACAAACCGTCAATTCTGGAGAGGGTGTGGAGAAAAGGGAACCTTCTTGCACTGTTGGTGGGAATGTAAATTGATACAGCCACTATGAAGAACAGTATGGATGTTCCTTAAAAACTACAAATAGAACTACCATATGACCCAGCAATCACTCCACTGGGCATATACCCTGAGAAAACCATAATTCAAAAAGAATCATGTACCACAATGTTCATTGCAGCCCTATTTACAATAGCCAGGACATGAGAGGAATCTAAGTGTCTATTGACAGATGAATGAATAAAGATGTGTCACTTATATACAGTGAAATATTCCTCAGCCATAAAGGGAAACGAAATTGAGTTATTTGTAGTGAAGTGGATGGACATAGAGTCTGTCATACACAGTGAAGGAAGTCAGAAAGTGAAAAATAAATACCATATCCTAACATATATATATATATGGAATCTAAAAAAAAAGAATAATGTTTATGAAGAACATAGGGGCAGGACAAAAATAAAGATGCAGACATAGAGAATAGCCTTGAGGACAAGGGGAGGGGGAAGGATAAGCTGCAACGAAGTGTGAGAGTGGCATGAACGTATATACACTACCAAATGTAAAATAGATAGCTACTGAGAAACAGCCACATAGCACAGGGAGATCAGCTTGGTGCTCTGTGTCCACCTAAAGGGGTGAGATAGTGAAGGTGGGAGAGAGATGCAGGTGGGAGGAGACATGGGTATATATGTACACATATAGCTGATTCACTTTGTCATACAGCAGAAACTAACACACCATTTTAAAACATTATATTCCAATAAAGATGTTTAAAAAAAAGAAGAAAAAAAAGGAATACATCTACAAATCAAACAATTCTCTCAGATCCCCTGCTGAACATTAGTGGAAGACTTCAGACACTTAAAGGACAAGAAAATCCCCTTGCAACCGGGTAGAATGAAAGAAAGAGTAAAAGCAAAAAGGAATCAAAAAAGGGACCAGCAATCCTGGTGGGAAACTGAAGGTGAGGGGTGGCCCCTGCACTCCAAAAAACTCCACCATAGTGGGGAAATCAGCTGAGACAAAAAGGGACTTTGGGGATTAAAGGAGAACACATCAGATGGTCTGTGGAAGGCTGGACCAAGTAAAAACTGCACACATGATCTGTGCAGCAGTGTTGCACATTGCAGCCTGAGTCATGAGTCTCCTGTTTTGAAGAGGGGCAGGGTGCTGGAAAGTGGGGCTTGGAGCTCAGACCCAGGGAGGTGACGGCTGCTGGCTGTGGAAAAACAGTCTGAAGGGACAGGAGTAAGAAGCTCCACAACTGGGAATGTTTGCGGAAAAAGCCCGGAACACCATAAAACAAGGTGTTATTGTTGAGTGGTGCACTAGTGGTGGGGCCACCATTACAACTCCTTTCCACACCCACTGGCTTCTTCAACCTCTGAAGGCACTGGGAAGGACACTCATCTGAGCAGGCTTGCCTACCCCTTAAGCCAAAGCCTCCACCACACGCATAGGCTCCAGGGTCCTGAGTGCTGCCCATCCCAAAGCCTCCTTGAGAATCAGCCCTGAGTTCCACTGCCTAAGATGGGAATCTGACAATGCTGGCAGGGTTATCAGTCTCTGCTAAAGTCCCACTCATTCTAAAGTGTGCAGCTAATTGAGCAGATCTGGGGAGAGGACCACTGTTGGCTGTGAGGATACAACAGAGGGAATAGAAGTGAAGGGCTCTGGAGCTGGGAATGACCTTAGAGGAAGCAAGGTCTGCCTAGGGAATGAGGCACTATTGTTGAGTGGTGTGCAAATGGTGGGGCCATCACCACGCCCACATGCCAGCTGCTGCCTCTGCAGCACTGGGAGTGACTCCCACCAGAGTGAGCATGCCCTAGGCTGTTGAAACTGCCTGCCTGTCTCTGCCCCCACAGGCAATTCCCATACACCCCCAACTGTGGCTGCATTACCCCTCCCCAGCCTGAGGGAGTAAGTGTGCCCCAATCAGCCACTGCTTTTGCTCCATCCTGGGCAGGCAACAGAGGTCTGAGGATGGCACACATGCAGAGGTGGGGCCAAAACCAAAGATGAGCCCAAGGGGCAATGACACTAAAGAAGAGGAATGGAAATCTTCTAGTGCAGCTGCACAAGCTGCAGATTAAATCCCCATGATCAGCTTGGTAAATCCTACATCTGTGGAATATCTGAATAGACAATAAGTGTTCCCACAAGTGAGACTGGGCTAACCTTAGGATCAATGGACTTTGGGGACAAGTACATGTGTGAGTTGGCCCAGGTCAGTGTCTGAGCTGGTCTCACGGTGCCCACAGCAAGTCCAGAGACCTACCTAGAGGTATTGGAGGACCTCCTGGGGAAGCGTGTATTGGCTGTGGCTCACTGTGGGAGCAAGGACACTTACAGAGGAAGCCCCGGAAAAATATTCTTATTATTATTCTTTTTGTTTGTTTCATTTTGTTCAGTTGATGGTGTTGTTGTTTCTATTATTTATTATTTTTTAATATATATATCTAACGTTTCTATTTTTACTTTATTTTTTGCTGTTTTGTGTTTTTTCTTCTTTTTGTTCTTTATTTTTTATTTAATTTAATTTTTTTCTTCTTTTGATTGTTTCTATGTGTTTTTTATGTTTGCTTTCTTTGTTTGCTTTCTTTTTGTTGTTGTTGTTACTTTAGTCCTATTTGATAGTCCTCATTTTTTAATTATTTGTTTGTTCTCTCTTTTTTTTCTTTTCTGTCTGCTGCTTTGTTTCTGTTACTTGGGTTTTTTGTTATTTGTCTTGGATTTGGTGTGGCTGTTTTCTTTCTTCTTTTTTTTCTTTGTGTGTGTATTGTTGCTATTTGTTTTGTTTTGCTATTCATCTTGCATTTTGTTTGTCTGTTTTATTTTCCTTTTTTAAAAAAAATTTCCTTTCCTTTCTTTTTTCCCTGGCCATACAGCATAGCTTGTGGGATATCACTGCCCCAGCCAAGGGTTGGGCCTGGGCCTCCAGGACGGGAGT
Source organism: Mesoplodon bidens (assembly GCF_964165515.1). Lineage (NCBI taxonomy): Eukaryota > Metazoa > Chordata > Mammalia > Artiodactyla > Ziphiidae > Mesoplodon > Mesoplodon bidens. The sequence continues at coordinate 75,500,542 of NC_138163.1, forward strand.
GCCAAGTCCAGGATCCTGGACCACCAGAGAATTCCCAGGCAGAGGGAATATTAATCAGCATGTTCTCTCCCAGAGGTCTCCATCTTGACACCAAGACCCAGCTCCATACAACTACCTGCAGGCTCCACTGCTGCACAGGTCACATCAAACAACTAGCAAGACAGGGACACAGATCCATGCATCAGCAGACAGGTTGCCTAATGTCGCACTAAGCTCATAGACACCTCAAAACACATCACCTGATGCAGCCCTACCCCTCAGAGGGAAAAGACTCAGCCCCACCCACCAGTGTGTAAGCACCAGGCACTCCCACCAGGAAGACTACACAAGACTTTGAACCAAACTCAGCAACCAAGGGGCAGACAACGGAAGCAAGAGGAATATAACCCTGCAGCCTGTGGAAAGGAGACCATAAACACAGTAAGTCAGACAAAATGAGATGACAGAAAAATACGTTGCAGAAGAAGGAGAAAGGTAGAAACCCACAAGACCAAATAAAAGAAGAGAAAATAGGAAACCTACCTGAGAAGGAATACAGAGTAATGAGAGTAAAGATGGTCCAAGATCTCGGAAACAGAATGGAGGCACAGGTCGAGAGGATATAAGAAATGTTTAACAAGGACCTAGAAGAACTAAAGAATAAATAATCGTGATGAACAACACAATAACGGAAATGAAAAAATCACTAGAAGGAATTAATAGCAGAATAACTGAGGCAGAAGAATGGATAAGTGAGCTGAAAGATAAAAAGATGTTAATAACTGCTATGGAGCAGACTAAAGAATAAAAGAAGGAAAAGAAATGAGGACAGTCTCAGAGATCTCTTGGTCAACATTAAATGCAGCAACATTCAAAGTATAAGTCTCCCACAAGAAGAAGAGAAAGGAAAAGAGCCTGAGAAAATATTTGAAGAGATGATAGTCAAAAAATTCCCTAACATGGGAAAGGAAATAGCCACCCAAGTCCACGAAGAGCCGAGAGTCCCGTACAGGATAAAACCAAGGACAAACAGGTCAGGAAACATATTAGTCAAACTAACGAATTTTTGTTAGTCAAACTAACAAAAATTAAATACAAAGAAAAAATATTAAAAGTAGCAAGGAGAAAGCAACAAATGACATACAAGGAAAACCCCAAAAGGTTATCAGTTGATTTTTCAGCAGAAACTCTGCAGGCCAGAAAGGAGTGGCAGGACAGATTTAAAGTGATGAAAGGAAAAAAACTTACAACCAAGATTACTCTACACAACAAAGATCTCATTCAGATTCGATGGAGAAATCAAAAGCTTTATAAACAAGCAAAAGCTAAGAGAATTCAGCACCACCAAACCAGCTTTAGAAAAAATGCTAAAGGAACTTCTCTAGGCAGGAAACACAAGAGAAGAAAATGACCTACTAAAACAAACCCAAAACAATTAAGAAAATGGTAATAGGAACATACATACAGATAATTAACATAAATGTGAATGGATTAACAGTTCCAATTAAAAGTCACAGACTGTCTGAATGTATACCAAAACAAGATCTGTATATATGCTGTCTACAACAGACCCACTTCAGACCTAGGGAAACATACAGACTGAAAGTAAGGGATTGGAACAAGATATTCCATGCAAATGGGAATCAAAAGAAAGGTGGAATAGCAATACTCATATCAGGCAAAATAGACTTTAAAATAAAGACTGTTACAAGAGACAAGGAAGGACACTACATAATGATCAAGGGATCAGTCCAAGAAGAAGACATAACAATTGTAAATATATATATATATATATATATATATATATATATATATATATATATATATATATATATATATATATATATATACACCCAACATAGGAGTACGTCAATATATAAGGCAAATTCTAACAGCCATAAAAGAGAAAATCAACAGTAACACAATAATAGCCTGGGGTATTAACACCTCATTTACGTCAATGGATAGATCATCCAGACAGAAAATTAATAAGGAAACACAAACTTTAAATGATACATTAGACCAGATAGACTTAACTGATACTTATAGGACATTCCATTTGAAAGGGGCAGAATACATACTCTTCTCAAGTGCACATGGAACATTCTCCTGGATAGGTCGCATCTTGGGTCACACATCAAGTCTCAGTAAATTTAAGAAATTTGAAATGATATCAAGTATCTTTTCCAACCACAATGCTATGAGATTAGAAATCAATTACAGGGAAAAAAACTGTAAAAAACAGAAGCACATGGAAGCTAAACAATATCCTAATAAATAACCAAGATATCACTGAGGAAATAGAAAAATACCTAGAAAAAAATGACAACAAAAACATGATGATCCAAAATCTAAGAGATGCAACAAAAGCAGTTCTAAGAGGGAAGTTTATAGCAATGCAATCCTACCTCAACGAACAAGAAAATCTCAAATAAACAACCTAACTTTATACCTAAAGCAACTAAAGAAAAAAAATAGTAGAAGGAAAGAAATCATAAAGACCAGAGCAGAAATAAATGAAATAAGAACAGATAAAACAATACCAAAGATCAATAAAACTAAAACCTGGTCCTTTGAGAAGATAAACAAACTTGATAAACTTTTAGCCAGATTCATCAAGAAAAAAAGGGAGAGGACTCAAATCAGTAAAATTAGAAATGAAAAAGGAGAAGTTACAACTGACACTTCAGAAATACAAAGGACCAAAAGAGACTACTACAAGCAAATATATGCCAATAAAATAGATAACCTGGAAGAAGCAGACAAATTCTTAGAAAAGTACAACCTTCCTAGAATGAACCAGAAAGAAATAGAAAACATGAAGAGACCAGGCACAAGCACTGAAAATGAAACTGTGATGAAAAATCTTCCAGTAAGCAAAAGTCCAGGACCAGATGGCTTCACAGGAGAATTCTATCAAACAGTTAGAGAAGAGCTAACACCTATCCTTCTGATGATCTTCAAAAAAATTGCAGAATGAGGAATATGTCCTGACTCATTTTACGAGTCCACCATCACCCTGATACCAAAACCAGACAAAGATATCACAAAAAAATTAAATTACCGGACAATATCACTGATGAACATACATGCAAAAGTCCTCAACAAAATACTAACAAACCAGATCCAACAACACAGTAAAAGGATCATACCCCATGATCAGGTGGGATTTATCCCAGGGATGCAAGGATTCTTCAACATACTCAAATCAATCAATGAGATACACCATTGTAACAAATGGAGGAGTAAAAATCATATGATTATCTCAATAGATACAGAAAATGAGCATAGATGGAACCTACCTCAACATAATAAAGGCCATATATGACAAACCCACAGCAAACATTATTCCCGATGGTGAAAAACTGAAAGCATTTCCTCTAGGGTCAGGAACAAGACAAGGGTGTCCACTCTCACCACTGTTGTTCAATATAGTTTTGGAAGTCTTAACAATAGCAATCAGAGAAGAAAAGAAATAAAAGGAATCCAGATTGGAAAAGAAGAAGTAAAACTATCACTGTTTGCAGATCACATGATACTATACATAAGACATCCTAAAGATGCCATCAGAAAACTGCTAGAGCTAATCAATGAATTTAGTAAAGTCACAGGATACAAGATTAAGGCACAGATATCTCTTGCATTCCTATACACTAATGATGAAAAATATGAAAGAGAAATTAAGGAAACACTCCAATTTACCACTGCAACAGAAAGAATAAAATACCTAGGAATAAATGTACCTAAGGAGACAAAAGACCTGTATGCAGAAAACTATAAGGCACCAATGAAAGAAGTTAAAGATGATGAAAACAGTTGGAGAGATATACCATGTTCTTGGATTGGAAGAATCAATATTGTGAAAATGACTATACTACCCAAAGCAATCTACAGATTCCATGCAATTCCTATCAAACTACCAATGTAATTTTTCACAGAACTACAACGAAAAATTTCACAATTTGTATTGAAACGCAAAAGACCCTGAATAGCCAAAGCAATCTTGAGAAAGAAAAATGGAGCTGGAGGAATCAGGCTCCCTGACTTCAGATGATACTGCAAAGCTACAGTAATCAAGACAGTAAGGTCCTGGCACAAAAATAAAAATATAGATCAATGGAACAGGATGGAAAGCCCAGAGGTAAACACACACATCTATGGCCACCTAATATGACAAAGGAGGCAACAACATACAATGGAGAAGACATCCTCTTCAATAAGTGGTGCTAGGAAAACTGGACAGCTCCCTGTAAAAGAATGAAATTAGAATAATCGCTAACAGTATACACAAAAGGAAACTCAAAATGGATTAAAGACCTAAATGTAAGGCCAGACACTATAAAACTCTTTGAGGAAATCATAGGCAGAACACTGACACAAATCACAGCAAAATCTTTTTTGACCCAGTTCCTAGAGTAATGAAAATAAATACAAAAATAAACAAATGGGACCTAAATAAACTTAATTGCCTTTGTACAACAAAGGAAACCTTAAACGAGATGAAAATGCAGCCATTAGAATGGGAGAAAATATTAGCAAGTGAAACAAGGGACAAATGATTACTTTCCAAAATATATAAACAGCTCATGAAACAATATCAAAGAAACAGACAAACCAGTCAAAAAATGGGTGGAAGACCTAAATAGACATTTCTTCAAAGCACACATACAGATGGCCAAAAAGCACATGAAAAGATGCTCAATATCACTAATTACTAGAGAAATGCAAATCAAAACTACAATGAGGTATCCCCTCACAGCAGTCAGAATAGCCATCATCAAAAAATCTACAAACAATAAATGCTGGAGAGGGTGTTGAGAAAAGGGAACCCTCTTGCACTGTTGGTGGGAATATAAGTTGATATAACCACTACTGAGAACAGTATGGAGGTTCCTTAAAAAACTAAAAATAGAACTACCACATGACCTAGCACTCCCACTACTGGACATATACCCAGGGAGAACCATAATTCAAAAAGACATATGCGATAAAAAAAAAAAGACACATGCACCAGAATGTTCATTGCAGCACTATTTACAATAGTGAGGACATGGAAGCAACTTAAATGTTCATTAGCAGAGGAATGGATAAAGAATTTATGGTATATATACACAATGGAATATTACTCAGCTGTAAAAGGGAATGAAATTGGGGTTTTTGTAGAGACGTGGATGGACCTAGAGACTGTCATACAGGGTGAAGTAATTCAGAAAGAGAAAAAGAAATATCGTATGTTAACACTTATATGTGGAATCTAGAAAAATGGTATAATGATCTCATTTGCAAAGCAGAAATAAAGACACAGATGTGGAGAACAAATGTATGGATATGCAGGGCAAAGGGAGGTGGGTGGGAGGAATTGGGAGATTGTGATTGACACATATACACTCTTGATACTATGTATAAAGTCGATAACTAATGAGAACCTACTGTATAACACAAGGAACTCTACTTAATGCTCTTAGTGACCTACATGGGAAGCAAATCCAAAAAAGAGAGGATATATGTATACATATAGCCGATTCATTTTGCTGTACAGTAGAAACTAATACAACATTGTAAAGCAACTATACTCCAATAAAAATTAAATTACAAGATATAAAAATCACTCCACACACACACAGCTCTTACAGTACCAAAGCAACCTATTTGATGCCTTTGTGCTGACTACATGGGGTTCTCAGATGGTTTTCTAACTGAGAGATCATTGCAATCAAGCAGTTCATTCCAGTAAACAATTACTTTAAATGCATTTTCCCCCGAGTTGACTGTTTTGCTTAATTGTCCAGTTAGTCTAACTAACTGTAGATAGGGCCAACACTATCTTTTCTGTGGTTTGTTTGTTTATCCACTGAACTAACTAAAATAATTGACCTTTTGTTCTTTATACTGTCTAAATAAAAAAATATATAAATTGGAACCCGAACTTTTCTTGAAATAAAACTTAGGGAACAGTTAATGTACATGAAATCTTCCCTGATCACCTTTGGTTTTGTTAGAATAATAGTTAACAATCGCTGAAGGCCTACTTTGGGCAAGGTGCTATACTTTATATACACTCTCCTTTCACAGTAATCCTCTGCAACGATGAGGCCCCAAGAAAGGCAAGGCTCACTTTCTCCAAGAAAGCTTTTCCTGACCTCTTGCTACCATGGATCACTAATACAACCTCAGAGTATCCCTAGTTCTGATAATTTTCTTTAGTACACTTAACACACTAGCATGCTGCTATTATTGGCCTTTCCATGCAGTTCCTTTTGTTCCCCTGAATAGATTGCAATCTTCTACATACATATCAAAAATGCATTCTCTTACTTCTTCCTTTCTTCCATAGTAAAGTGTCTAGTAATTATCTTGTACATATTAGAGATCCACTAAGTATTTTTTTGAGTGAATGACTGAATGCATGATGAATGGATGAATCAGGGGAAAAAAGTCCTACTGAGAGGATGGGAATGAGTGTCTGGGGAATCTGAATTTAGCTGTGATGTTTGACTTGACCACCAGGTGTCATAACTATACCAACATTCAAACATCTTGATATTTTTAACACATAATTTATTTAAAAATTTCATCAATGGAAAAATCATAATAAAGGATAGAAGTATCAATAACATCCTGTGTAACACCAGAAGAAGAATATTTTAAAGGGCATTTTAAAGAGTTTGAATTTATTTTATTTTATTTTTTTAGTCATCATACTTCCTCATAGAGTTCTCTGAATAAAACTTGGCTTCTAAATTCATTGCAGATTCCTAGAATATTAGAGCTGTTTAAGGTCATTAGGATCTTCTGATCCTGTCACATTTTATAGACGAGAAAACAAAGCCCCAGACAGAGAGGTTAAATTTTCCAAATACAAAAATAAAATTAGCAGCAAAGGCTGAACCAGCATATCTTACCTCCCTCTACAGAACAATTTTTATTTTTCCAGGAACTTTTAAGAGGAAAGCCATATTTTTGTGATTAATAATAATACAAACTTTCAGAAGTAAATCAATGCCAGATTTTAGAACACTAACTTGACAGTGAACTGTTACAACAAGACAAATTGGTTCTTTCCAAATATTCCAGGACAAATGTAATGTTTTTTAAAAGCAGAATGAGTACTTCCAAGCCCTGAATGATAAGACTGTATAAAAAGTCTACTTAAAAGGCTTGGTTTGTTTTGAAACCTTTATTATTTTTTCACACAAGGAATAGAGTTTTACATTAGAACATAGATATAGGCAAAAACAAACCAAAATATATACATATCTATGACCAATATTTCCATTGCAAACATTTTGATGTATAAACATTTATATTTTTTCTGTGCCTATTGATCTATAAATGGATACATGTATAGATATTTTTACCAAATTTGACTCATATGCATATATCATTTTATAATCATAGTTTGAGTTTGTATTCAATCATAATTATGAATGTAATATCTTGTCAATAAATAGACATCTAAATAGCCATTTTAATGGATACTTAGAATTCTTTCAGATTTATGTGTCATAATTTATTTAGTGGACACTGAGGTAGATTCCCATTTTTTTACTATTAGAAACAATGCCTGATAAACATTCTTGTACCCTCATCTTTGTACGTTTGAGCAACTATTTCTTTTGAATAAATTCTTAAAAGTGGAATTGCTAGGCTTTTAATGTGTAATACCAAATCATTCTCCACAAAGGCATCCTGTATGAAATTCCAAAGCTAATGCTCTTTCCCATAACATCACAATATCAAATCTGTTAGTTTTTAAAATATATCAAATTCTTTTTAGCTTGAGGAAGAAGTATGGTATACAGGATTCTGACTCATTCTTTAAGGCCTAGCTCAAAGCAACTACCTCTACCTAGTCACAAATCAACCCAGACAGAATTTTATTATTCCCACCCTAACACAGTTGTTCTCAAACTTGGCCATGCCTCAGAATCATCTGAAGGGCTGTACCACCCACAAAGTTTCTGATTCAGTAGATCTGGGGTAGGGCCCAAGAAGTTACATTTCTAATAAGTTCCCATGTGATCCATGGACCACACATTGAAATCCACTGCCCTAAGACACTATTTATATGAGCAAAGATTGTGTTTTGTCCAAGAAAAAAGTATGTTGTCTCCTCACAAATATTGTGAACCATTTAGTTAATGCTATAGACAATATTTAAATGTTTATGTAACCTCCAAATTCATATGTTGAAGCCTAATCCTCAATGTGCTGGTACTTGGAGGTGGGGCCTTTGGGAGGTGATTAGGTTATTAGGGGATTAGTGCCCTTATAAAAGAGACCCCAGAGAACTCCCTTGCCCTTTTCACCAGTGAGAAGATGGCCATCTATGAGCCAGGAAGTGGGCTCTCACTAGATACGAAAACTGATGACACCTTGATCATGGAATTCTTGGCCTCCAGAACAGTGAGAAATAAGTGTTTAAGCCACCCAGTCTATGGGAGTTTGTTATAGCAGCCCAAACAGAGTAAGCCGATTAATCATATATTTTTTTCTGCTTTGGATGAGGAAATTAACAGACAAGTTCAAGACCTAATTTTCTATTTATCTACATTCTATTATTTCTCCTGTCTTGACCACATAGAAGAGAAGTGATAATAAAACAAAACAAAAATAATGAGGAAAATATTGCATTGTGTTTATTTTTTAGAAAACAATCAGGATTCCTATGTTTTAAAAAAATAGTCTGCAGTTCTCCTAATGCTATAATGAAAAGCTGAGCTTGAAAAAGCTTTATTTTCCCCACCACAATGGATCTTTGAGAAAGGCCTAATAAACATTCCCGAAGCATTCAAGTCCAACTGTTTCAATATAAAAAAAAAACATTATTAATTTTCAGAATAACTACTGTTTTATGGATTACATGAACAGTTTTTCCAAAAATCCAAAACTACTAAAAGACAAAGCATGTATTACAGAAAAGTAAACTATGTGATCCTAGACGTCCTACTTTCAGTGTCAGAAACGTGAAAACAGTAAATTCAATCAAAGCAAAAAATGCATTTGTCTTAAGACTTTTCATTAACTTTCCATATCTAGCTGGTAAGCACTTTGTCATGACTGATTTTCATTTTAAAGGGAAATTTCTGATGTTGTTTTCCTTCAGAAATTGGAGAGACTTATAAACTTTATCCCAATTTAAAATTATTTTTAAGAATTTAAAATTCTTTTTTCACCTGATCCTAATATGTTTTAAATTCAGTTTTCTGGGTATTTTTTCCCTTAACAGTCAGTACAGTGTTCCAAACTACGCTTTGGATTCAGACAAACCTGAGTTTGAATCCAAATTTCCCTGCTTGTGAGTTGCATTTCCTAACTTATCTGATACACAGTTTTGTCCACTGTACAAAGTATCTAATACTTGTGTGCATTCAAAGAGATAAGATAATATATGCAATGCATGTATCTGGTACATAGTAGTATCACAGTAAGTGTTATTGTAATGTTCTTTGTGTGTGTTTTCTGAGCCACAAAAAAGGTAAAAATATAAATACATTTCAAAGCCCAATTCAAGTTCCAAATACTCCAGAAAGCTACCCCTTCCTTCTCTAGAGTCCTTGTTGACTTCAACTTTCTTGGGATTTCTGAGGTATGTAGCAAATTATACTACATGGCATCAGTATTTAATAACAATCACATTTACTGAGCGTTTACTATGTGCTAGGTACTTTACATATATTATATTATTTAATCCTCATGACAATCCTATAAGAAAGAGAGATACTGTCATTATGCCCATTTGACCATTAAGAAATGGTAAAACTTTTAACTTATGCATTATTATCTCCTATTAGTACTGTATTCGTTATTGTATCTAGGGTGTGGTCTATGAGTACAAATCCCTTCACAAACATCTTCCTTTATCTTCACTGAAACAAAGACTATGCCAATAGTGGTCAGAGAATCTTACTCTGGAAATTCTACTGCAAGCATCCATGGCTGGGTCACTGGCCTGTTCAGGATTCCCTCAGTTTCCCTTCATAGTCCTATAGTTAGTCTATATTCTGTAGGGATTCTACCCTTAAAATTGCTTTATGAGTAGCAAGCTCCAATTAGTTCTTTTAAAGCTTTTAGCTCTTCCTGAAATACTAGCTCTGCAAATGGCTTTTAGATAAATGGTAATCCTTCTAGACTGGAGACCACATCCTCTTTTCTTCAACTACAGGACCATGAATGTTTTCCACCTCTGCCTGTCAGTGCTTGTTAGAGACAGCTGCTGGTTTTAGTTAACAAAAGGTTTGGATACAGAATAATCTCACTACTATTGTGCTCCTTTGGCTTTGTCTGAATTTCATGTTTCTTACTGAGGACTGAGCCAGCAGAGACGGTTGCAGAGCACTCACTTTTCAGAAAGGTTAGCAACAAAAAGTTACCTGCTTCTGCGTGGCCCAACTCAATGGCCTCAATAATGGGGGATTCGACCCACAGAACGTTTTTTAAATAATTTGAATCTTCACATTCATGATCTCATTTGGTGAAGCACAGGCACAAAGTGGTAAAGTAACTTCCCTGAGGATAAAAAACCCCATAGTTAGACTTTGAAATGTAGGTAGAAATCAGCCTTTCACTTTAATAATCTTTCTACTTGACGTGGCTGCTTTCCTGATGAGAAAAGAAAGTTTATGTGGACATCCCCAAAGGAGGGTGCACTGATGGTAGGGAAAAGTATGGAGAAGTTGAGTTGTGGTTCAGTGGGAAAGGGAGAAGGGCATCCATAGGAATTTTTTATTACACTAATTTAACCTTTCCTATTCTCCTCCACCTATATAAAAGTACACACAGGACTTGGTGCCCTTCTATTGGTTAGCTCACTTCATATAATTTCAAGTACAAAACAATCCTTATCTTGGCCTTAGAATACAACTTTCTCTCTAAATATATTAAATATTATTTAATTGATGTAATATTTTACATGGTTTCAATGTATTAGACATTAATTTAGGTACTGATGATAAGGTAGTATAAAGACAGGCGTAGTCTCTGCCTTCATGAAGCTTATAATCTCATTGTACTACATCCACCCCCCAAAATAATACTCATCCATCAAAATTACATTTAAGTTGTACATTCTTAATGAAGTTTTCTCTGAAAGTCTTTCACAGCACTCTTGTTACAGTCCCTTTCTAGAAATAGGATTAATAATGTAATGAACCAATTAACATTTAAGTATTAGTGACTCATTATAGCTTAAAACAGTATTGCTTGCAAGAACAGTATTCCACTTAAGGGGAAAAATGTTAAAGAAAAAATAGCTTCATTTAAAGAATTGAATGGTGGAATTTCCAACGGTAGAGTTTCAGTTAAAAGATACTTGGGGCCAGGGAACTTTCTGCACCTCTCAAACCATAGCTATGGCTAATAACTTATTTTGTACCTGTGTAAATCCAGCTCTGCTCTAAAGCTTACTCTTCCTTGATGATAGTAACACAAAAGCTTATGCTACCTACAATAAATTGTATTATTTTTCTGTTCCCATTTACACTCAAGTATGGTGATATAGGAACAAAAGACCCAGGGAGGGAAAGCAGTGACTAACTTTACAGAAAAACCCCAGTGTTCCACACAGAATCCAATAGCACTAAGGTAACTTTAAGTTTTTTATTTACTTCCTGTTACATGACTGCAGAAAAGCATAATGATTAGTAGTTCATGCACACCAGAGTGAAATAAAATGTTTTCTTCTTTCTCCAGAACCACTACCCTGTGTCTCTCATGCCACATGAGTGGCCAAATGTAGTCTACTAAGGAACTGAATGGGTAAGTAACATTCCATTGGTAATTTAGCATCTTGATGAAGAGCACAGAATTTGGTATTAAACTGTCTAACTTTGGATACTGGCTCTGTCATATACTAATTGTGGGCAAGTTTCTTGACCTCCATGTGCGTTAGTTTCCTCATTTTCAAATGGAAATAGCAATAGGGTTGTTGTGAGTGCCTAGCCTACAGTAAGCAAATAATTTATAGAAACCATTATCATTATTATTTAGCAGTTACATAATCCTGTGGCCTGTCCTTCCATAAGGTCAACAGAGAGAGAAAATTTAACAATAACAGTTGAAGACTTCAATATCCTAATTTTAATAATGGAAAAAACAACTTGGAAGATCAACAAGGATATAAACTATGATAAAACATAAACAGACAACTTTAAGAATTTTTTTTAAAAAATGCACCAACAAAATGAGAAGTTCAACAAAGAAATATAAATTATTAAAAAAAAGCAAAGAGAAATCCAAAAGTTGAAGACTACATTAACTGAACTGAAGAATTCAATAGGAAGTTTCATGAGGAATGTTGATCAATCAGAAGAAAGAATTATTGAACACAATATGTGAAATCACCCTGAACAAGGAGCGAAAGGAAGAAAGAATGAAAAGAGTGAAGACCTTTTTTGAATTATTGGATACCATTAAAAGAAAAAAAAACTACGTGTAATTAAAGTCACAGAAGGAGAACAGCTTTTTCAAGCAAAATCTTATTTTAAAAAATGATGAATGAGAACTTTGCCTATCTGGGGAAATATTTGGACACTCAAGTTCAGGAAGCTAATAAGTCATCCCAAAATTTCAACCTCAAAAGATCTTCTCTAAGACACATTATAATAAAACAGTGCAAATGAAAGCAAAAGAGAAAATTTTATAAAACAGTAAGGACAAATATTCTCACATATAAGGGAACCCCTTTAAGACAGAAACAATGCTGTAAGAAAAAAACTGGGAACAAAGAATAATTTACCCAGCAAAGTTATCTTTCATGGATAAAGGAGAGATAAAGACTTTCCCAAACAAACAAAAGCTGGGAGAGTTAATCATCACTAGATCTGCCTTACAAGAAATGTTGAAAGGAGTTTTTTGAGCTGAAATAAAAGGATGATAACTATTAATATGAAAGCAAATGAAAATATAAAACATGCTCTTAAAGATAAGTATATAGTCAATTTCACAATTCTCCAACCTGTAATATAATGGTATGTTAATCAATTAACTTTAGTATAAGGTTTTAGAACAAAATATTAAAAATAATGTCTGCTACAATAAGTTTTAATGGATACACAATATAGAAAGAGGCAAATTATGACATTGAAAATTAAAATATGTAGTGGTGTTGTGGGGAAGAAAAATGATGGAGTTTTTTTGTATGTAATCTAAGTTTAGTCATTACCAGCTTATAATAGACTGTAACACCTATAAAAGGTTTTATGGAAGTCTTATAACAACCACAAAATTAAATTTACACTAGATACTCAAAAGATAAAGGGAAAGGGATCAAAGCATGCCACTATTGAAAATCATCAGTTCACAAAGAAGGACAACATAAGAGGAAGAAAGGAGCAAATGAACTCCAAAACAAGAAAATAATTAATATGATGTCATTCATAAATCCTTACCTATCAATAATTACTATAAATATAATGAATTTAGTTCTTCAATCAAAAGTCATAGACTGGCTGAATGGACTGAAAAACAAAATCCAGCTAATATGCTATCTAAAAGAAACTGATTTCAGCCTTAAGGACATACATAGGCTCAGAGAAAAGGAAAAAAAAGAAAAGATATTGCATGCAAATGGAAAGCAAAAAAGAAAAGGATTAGCTACACTTGTATAAGACAAAATAGACTTTCAGTCAAAAACTGTAACAAGAGATAAAGAAGGTCATTATATAATGATAAAGAGATCAATTCATAAAGAGGATATAACAGCTATAAATAAGTACCCAACATCAGATTTCCTACAGATATTAAGCAAATAGTAACAGATCTGAAGGAAAAATAGAAAACAGTACAATAATAGTAGGAGATTTCAATAATCCACTTTCAACAATGGAAAGATAAGCCAGGCAGAAAATCAATGAGGAAATGCTGGTCTTGAACTATACCTTAGATCAAATAGCCCTAACAGACATATTGAGAACACTCCACCCAACAATAGCAGGATGTACATTCTTCTTAGACATGCATGAAAAATTCTTAAGGATAGATCATATGTTAGGTCAAAATAAGCCTTATCAAATGTGAGGAAATTGAAATCATACCAAGTATCTTTTATGACCACAATGGTATGAATCTGGAAATCAATAACAGGAGGAAAACTGGAAAATTCACAAATGTGTGGAAATTAAACAACACAATCCTGAACAACTAATGGGTCAAAGAATAAATTGAAAGGGAAGTAAAAAGATATTTTGAAATGAACAAAAAGGAAACACAACATACCAAAACATATGAAATGCAGCAAAAACAGTTCTAATAAGGATGTTTATAGCAATAAATTCCCACATTAAGTAAAAAAAGAGACAACATAAATAACCTAACAGGACACCTCAAGGAACTAGATAGAAAAGAAACTAAACCCGATGTTAGCATAAGGAAGAAAATAACAAAGATAAGAGCAAAATAAATTCAATAGAGACCATGAAAACAAGAGAATAGATCAAAGAAACTGAGCTGGGTTTATTTGGTTTTTTTTTTTGTAAAGAGAAACAAAATTGGCAAACCTTTAGGTAGAATAACTAAGGAAAAAAGGGATGAGTCAAATAACTATAATCAGAAATGAAAGAGGAGGTATTACAACTGACACCACAGAAATACAAAGAATCATAAGAAATCACAATGAATGATTATACACCAACATGTTGGACAACGTGGAAGAGATGAATAAATTCCTAGATTCATACAACCTACTAAGAAAAAATCATGAAGAAATAGAAAATCTGAACAGGACAATAATGAGTAAGGAGATAGAATAAGTAATCAAAATCCTGCCAACACAGGAAAGCCCAGGACCAGATTGTTTCACTGGTGAATTCTACCAAATATTTAAAGGGAAAATAACAACAATCCTTATAAAATATTTCAAAAACATTGGAACACTCTCAAGCTAATTTTACAGGGTCAGTATTACCTGATACCAAGGCCTGATAAGGACACTAAAAGAAAATAAAATTAAAGGTGATATCCCTAATATATATACATTAAAAATGCTGAACCAATGTAACTTCAACAGCAAATTAAAAGGATCTTATGCCTTGATGAAGTGGAATTTATCCTGGAATGCAAGGATGGCTCAACATATGCAAATCAATAAATGTAATACATAATGTTAATAAAATGAAAAATAATATATATATATAGTAGTTTAAATTGATACAGAAAAAGTCTTTGATATAACTCAACATCCCTTCATATTAAAAATATAACTCTCAACAAATTTCTATAGTAAGGTACCTCAACATAAGGAATGTACCTCATCAAATATGACAAGCACAACTGTCATTATACTCAATGGTGAACAGTTGAAAGTTTTGCCTCTAAGATGAGGGAAAAACAAGGGTGTCCACTATCACCACTCCTATTTATCATAGTAGTGGAAGTCCTACCCAGAGCAATCAGTCAAGAAAAAGAAATAAATGGCATCCAAATAAGAAAAAAAAGATAGAAAATTTCTGTTTCCAGATGACATGATCTTATACATAGAAAATCCTAAATATTCTACCAATAAACTGCTAAAAATAATCAACAAATTTAGTAAAGTTATAGGATAAAAATTAACAAAATGTGTTCTGTGTTTATACACTAACAACAAATTATCTTAAATAGAAATTTAAAAGAATTCACTTACAACAGCACCAAAAATATAAAATACTCAGAAATATATTTAACCAAGAATATACAAGATGTAAATACTAAATCTACATAATTTAATGAAATAAATTGAAGAACTCACAAACAGAAGGAAAGGTTTTCCATGCCTGTGGATCATAATAATTAATATCATTAAATTTATTCAAATGTCCATGATTACCAAAATAATCTATATATTCAATACAATTATCAAAATTCCAATGGCATTTTTCACAGAAATAGAAAAAAAAAGTCCAAAAATGTATATGGAGTAATAAAAGACCCCAAACAGTCAATGCAATCCTGAAAAGAAAAGAACAAATTTGGATACATCACACTTCTTGATTTCAAACAATATGATAATGCTATATTAATCAAAATATAATGATACTCACATAAAAACTGACACATAGACCAATGGACAAAATCAAGAGCTATGAAATAAAACCCATGTATTTACAGTCAATTAATATTTGAGAAGGGGGTCATTACATCAAACCTTCTACACAACAAAATAAATAATAAACAAATTCAAAAAACACCATACAGAATGAGCAAAAATATTTGCAAACCATACATATAATGACTTAATATCCAAAATATATGAGGAACTCATACAGTTCAATAGCAAAAATATCTGACTAAAAAATTGGCAAAGAAATTAATAATCATTTTTCCAAAGAAGGCATACAAATAACCAACAGGTATATGAAAAGATCATCAGGAAAATGCAAATTAAAACTGCAATGAGATATCCCCTCACACCTGTCAGAATGGCTACTATCAAAAGCCAAGAGATAAGTGTTGGTGAGGATATGGAGAAAGAGGAAGACTTGTGCACTGGTGGTAGGTATGTAAATTGGCACAGCCACTGTGGAAAAGAATGCAGAGGTTCCTCAAAAATTAAGAACAGAATTACCATGAAATAAGTCAGTCACAGAGAGACAAATACTGAATGATTGCACATATATGTGGAACTTAAAACAAAACAAATGCATAGATATAGAGATCAGATTAGTTATTGCCAGAGATGGGGGTTGAAAGGTGAATGAAATAGGTGAATGGAGTCAAAAGGTACAAACTTCCAGTTATAAAATATATTAGTCATTGGGCTGTAATGTACAGCATGGAGACTACAGATAACAATTCTGTATTGCATAACTGAAAATTGCTAAGCAAATGTTAAAAGTTCTACTCACAAGAAAATAATTGTAACTATGGTGACAGATGTTAACTAGACTTATTGTGGTGATCATTTCACAATATATACAAATATCAAATCATTTATGTATACCTAAAACTAATATCATGTATGTCAATTATACATCAATAAAAAATGAATTACTATCTCAAAGAGGCATCCTCATCACTATGTTTATCACAGCATTATTTACAATAGTCAAGACATGGAAACAAATTGTGTCCATTTTCAGATGAATGGATAAGGAAAATGTCAAATATATATATTCATCCCTAAAAAAGAAGGAAATTATGCTATTTGTGAAAATATGGATGGACCTTTGGGGAATTATGGTAAGTGAAATAAGTCAGACAAAGAAAGACAAACACTACATGTTCTCATTTATATGTGGAATCTAAAATAATCAAACTCATAGAAATAGAGAATAGAATGGTGGTTACCAGGGGTTGGGAGGTGGGCAAATGAGATGATTGTCAAAGGGTACAAACTTTCAGCTATAAGATAAATGAGTTCTAGGAATCTATATACAACGTGGTTTCTATAGTACAGAGTATCATATTATTTACTTGAAAGTTGTTAAGAGAGTAAAACTTAAATATTATCACCATAAAAATATAATTATGTGAGGGGATGGAGGTGTTTTTATTTTGGTAATAATTTTATAATACATATATGTATCAAGTCATCATATTCCATGCCTTAAATTTACATGTTATATGTCAACAATATCTCTATAAACCTGGAAAAAATATTAAAAAAACACAACAAAATGAAAAAAAAATGTGGATTAAAGCTGGAAAGCACAGTAAGAATCTCCACTGCTATAAAAGTGGCATTTTCTAAAAGGTTCAAATATACAGTTGGGGCTTTATCAATTTTTATATCAAAAAGAATGGGCATGAAAAGTTGGGGTTTTATATTTAGATTTTAAATGTCTATTTAAAAGAAACAGAAAAAGAAAGCTGACAGATTTCTTCTCTCTTTTCTGGTGAATAACTTTTTAAATTCATCTACTTTGAATGGAACTGAAGTTCTATAATACATAAGTGGAAAAATGATTGGAGCTTTTTCTTAAAAATGAATATTAAAGCTATAATTTTTAAAATTAGAAATAAATAATAGAATGACCTTTTGAAATTTCACAAATATATAAGAAATTATATACATACTCATAAATAACAAATGAGTCATAGGAGAAATCACAAGAGAATCTAGACAATACTTTGAAATGAATGAAAATGAAAACACAATATACTGGAACTTATTGGACACAACTAAATTAGTCCTTAGAGGAGAATTTACAGATATAAACACATATATTGAAAAAGAAAAAAACTCAATCAATTATTGGATCTCTTACCATTGGAAATTAAAAATAGAAAGAAAAAATAAAAATAAACCCAAAGCAAGTAGAAGGAAAAAAATAATAAATATCAGAGCACAAATTAATGAGAGAAGGAATAGAAAAAACAATCGATAAAAACAAAAAAAACAAAATTTATTCCTTGCAAATAACAATAAAATTGACAAGGCTTTCACTACACTGAAACAGAGGGAGAGAGAGAGAGAGAGAAATCTCAAATTACTAAAATCAGGATTGAAAAGAAGAATACTATTACTGACTTAATAGAAATTTAAAAGTTTATATGCTACTATTGTGAACAAATGTGTGCCAACAAATTAAAACCACAGGTGAAATGGATACATTTATCAAACAGAAATGACTGAAACAGAATCAAAAAGAAATTTGAAAATCTGAATAGACCAATTATAAGTAAAGAGATTGGATTAGTATTCATAAAACTACCCACAAAGAAAAGTTCGGGACCAAATAACTTCATGAGTGAATTTTATTGTATTTTTAAAGAAGAATTAATACTAATTATTCACAACTTCTCCCAAAAATAGAAGGGAAAACACCCCCAACTCATTTGACAGGGAGACAAGTAGCACCCTGACACAAAAGCCAGTCAAAGATACCAAGAGGAAAGGGAAAAAAAAAAAGACAAACCAATATTCCTATGAATACACATGCCAAAATCCTCACTGAATTACCTACTAAGTGAATTCAGCAATATATTAAAAAAAACTATATACCATGACCAAGGTTGGTTTAACATCTGAAAATCAATCAATATAATACATTATATTAACAGAAGAAAAAATGGAAGCCACATGACCATCTCAATAGATGCAAAAAAAAAGCATTTGATAAATTCTAATGCCTTTTCATGATGAAAAATATTCAACAAACCAGGAATTAAAATTTCACTTCCTCAACCAGAAAAAGTGCATCTCGAAAAATCCACAGCTGATACTATATTTAATGGTTAAAACTGTATGTTTTTCTACTAAGATTAGGAACAAGAAGAAAATATCCACTCTTACCACTTATTTTACATAATTTACTGTAAGCTATGGCCACTGGTATTAAATAAGGAAGGAAAGGAAGTACAGCTATGCTTATTTGTATATGCCATAGTCTTATATATGGAAAATCCTAAATAATCCACTAAAAATATTTTTGAAGTAATGAAAAAATTCAGCAAGCTTGCAGAATACAGTTGAATATTTTAAGAATCTATCATATTTCTATACACTAACAATAAATAGTCTAAGAATGAAGTTAAAAAAGAAATACCATCTACAATAGCATCAAAAAGAATAAAATACTTAGAATAAATTTAATCATAGATTTGCAAAACTTGTACAAAGGAAAGACTGAACATTGTTGAAAGAAATTAAAGAAAACCAGAATAAATGGAATAAATATTATGCCTGTAAATTGGAATACATAATGTTGCTAAGATGGCAATACTATCAATCAATCTACAGATTAAATGCAATGCCTAGCCAAACCTCAGCTGTCTTATTAGTAGAACTTGACAAGATTATCTTAAATGTAAATGGAAATGCAAAGAATGCAAAATACCAAACAACAATTGGAGTAGAAGAACAGAATTGGAGGACTCACATTTCTTGATTTCAAAACTTACTACAAATATACAGTCATCAAGCGACTGTGGTACTATCATTATGACAGACATATAAATCCATAGAATATAATAAAAAATCCATAAATAAGCCCTTACATTTATGGTCAATTGGTTTTCAACAAGAATGACAAGAAAGGTCAAGGGGAAAGGAATAGTCTTTTCAACCAATGGTGCTAGGACAATCAGACATTCACATGGAAAAGAATAAAGTTGATAGCTGTGATAGTCGTTTTTTATGTCAACTTAGCTAGGCTACAGGGCCCAGTTATTCAATCCCATATTAATGTAAGTGTTGTTGTGAAGTTATTTTGTAGAACTGATAAAAATCCATAATCTGTTAACTTTAATTAAGGGATATTATTTTAAGTAATCTGGGTGGACCAGATTCAATTAATTAAAATGTCTTTAGGAGAAGACGGCAGAAGAGTAAGACACGGAGATCACCTTCCTCTGCACAGATACATCAGAAATACATCTACACGTGGAACAACTCCTACAGAACACCCACTGAACACTGGCAGAAGACCTCAGACATCCCAAAAGGCAAGAAACTCCCCACGTACCTGGGTAGGGCAAAAGAAAAAAGAAAAGACAGAGACAAAAGAATAGGGATGGGACCTGCACAAGTGGGAGGGAGTTGCGACGGAGGAAAGCTTTCCACACAATAGGAAGTCCCTTTGCAGGCAGAGACTGCCGGTGGCGGAGGTGGGGAGCTTCCATGTCGAGGAGGAGAGCACAGCCACAGGGGTGCAGAGGGTAAAGCGGAAAGATTCCCACACAGAGGATCGGTGCTGACCAGCACTCACCAGCCCGAGAGGCTTGTCTGCTCACCCACCAGGGTGGGCGGGGGCTGGGAGCTGAGGCACTGGCTTCAGTCGGAGCGCAGGGAGAGGACTGGGGTTGGCGGCCTGAAAACAGCCTGAAGGGGTTAGGGCACCACTGCTAGCCGGCAAGGAGTCCGGGAAAAGTCTGGAGCTGCCAGAGAGAAAAGAGACTTTTTCTTGCCTCTTTGTTTCCTGGTTCGCCAGGAGAGGGGGTTAAGAGCGCTGCTTAAAGGAGCTCCAGAGACAGGTGCCAGCCACGGCTCTCAGCACGGACCACACAGACGGGCATGGGATGCTAAGGCTGCTGTTGTAGCCACCAAGAAGCTTGTGTGCGAGCACAGGTCACTATCCCCACATCCCCTCCCAGGAGCCTGAGCAGCCCACTACTGCCAGGGTCCCATGATCCAGGGACAGCATCCCCGGGAGAACGCATGGTGCACCTCAGGCTGCTTCAACGTCATGTTGGCCTCTGTTGCCGCAGGCTTGCCCATATCCATACCCTTCCCTCTCACCAGCCTGAGTGAGCCAGAGCCCCAGAATCAGCGGCTCTTTAACCCCGTCCTCTCTGAGCGAAGAACAAATGCCCTCAGGTGATCTACATGCAGAGGCGGGGCCAAATCCAAAGCTGAACCCAGGGAGCACTGAGAACAAAGAAGAGAAAGGGAAATTTCTCCCAGCAGCCTCAGGAGCAGTGAATTAAATCTCCACAATCAACTTGATGCACCCTGCATCTGTGGAATACATGAAGAGAAAACAAATCATCCCAAATTGAGGAGATGGACTTTGGGAGCAAGATATATTATTTTTTCTCCTTTTCCACTTTTTGTGAGTGTGTATGTGTATGCTTCTGTGTGAGATTTTGTCTGTATAGCTTTGCTTTCACCATTTGCCCTAGGGATCCATCCATCCGTTTTTTTTATTTCTTTTTTTTACTTAAATATATTTTCCTAATAATTACTTTTTAATTTAATAACATTTTATTTTATCTTACTTTATTTTATTTTATTTTATCCTCTTTCTCTCTTTCTATTTTTTCTCCCTTTTATTCTGAGCTGTGTGGATAAAAGGCTATTGGTGCTCTAGCCAGGAGTCAATGCTGGGCCTCTGAGGTGGGAGAGCCAACTGCAGGACACTAGTCCACATGAGACCTCCCAGCTCCATGTAATATCAAATGACAGAAATCTCCCAGAGATCTCCGTTTCAAGACCAAGACCAAGATTCACTCAACGACCAGCAAGATACAGTGCTGGACACCTTATGCCAAACAACTAGCAAGAGAGGAGCACAGCCCCATCCATTAGCAGAGACGCTGCCTAAAATCATAAGGACACAGACAACGCAAAAGACACCACCAGACATGGACCTGCCCACCAGAAAGACAAGATCCAGCCTCATCCACCAGAACACAGGCACTAGTCCCCTCCACCAGGAAGCCTACACAACCCACTGAACCAAGCTTAGCCACTGGGGACAGACACCAAAAACAACGGGAACTACGAACCTGCAGCCTGCAAAAAGGAGACCACCAAACACAGTAAGATAAGCAAAATGAGAAGACAGAAAAACACACAGCAGATGAAGGAGCAAGGTAAAAACCCACCAGACCTAACAAATGAAGAGGAAATAGGCAGTCTACCTGAAAAAGAATGCAGAATAATGATAGTAAAGATGATCCAAAGTATTGGAAATAGAATAGAGAAAATGCAAGAAACATTTAACCAGGACGTAGAAGAACTAAAGTGGAAACAAGCAATGATGAACAACACAATAAATGAAATTAAATATACTCTAGAAGGTAACAACAGCAGAAAAACTGAGGCAGAAGAAAGGATAAGTGACCTGGAAGATAAAATAGTGGAAATAAATACTTCAGAGCAGAATAAGGAAAAAAGAATGAAAAGAACTGAGGACAGTCTCAGAGACACCTGGGACAACATTAAATGCACCAACATTCGAATTATAGGGGTCCCAGAAGAAGAAGAGAAAAAGAAAGGGGCTGAGAAAATATTTGAAGAGATTATAGTTGAAAACTTCCCTAATATGGGAAAGGAAATATTTAATCAAGTCCAGGAATCACAGAGAGTCCCATAGAGGATAAATCCAAAGAGAAACACACAAAGACACATATTAATCAAACAATCAAAAGCTAAATACAAAGAAAATATATTAAAAATAGCAAGGGAAAAACAACAAATAACACACAAGGGAATCTCCATAAGGTTAACAGCTGATCTTTCAGCAGAAACTCTGCAAGCCAGAAGGGAGTGGCAGGACATATTTAAAGTGAAGAAATGGAAAAAACTACAACCAAGATTCCTCTACCCAGCAAGGATCTCTTTCAGATTTGATGGAGAAATTAAAAGCTTTACAGACAAGTGAAAGCTGAGAGAATTCAGCACCACCAAACAAGCTTTACAACAAATGCTAAAGAAGCTTCTCTAGGCAAGAAACACAAGATAAGGAAAAGACCTACAATAACAAACCCAAAACAATTTAGAAAATGGGAATAGGAACACACATATCAATAATTACCTTAAACGTAAATGGATTAAATGCTCCAACGAAAAGACACAGACTGGCTGAATGGGTATAAAAACAAGACACGTATACATGCTGTCTACAAGAGACCCATTTCAGACCTAGGGACACATACAAACTGAAAGTGAGAAGATGGAAAAAGATATTCCATTCAAACAGAAATCAAAAGAAAGCTGGATTATCAATTCTCATATCAGAAAAAATCAACATTAAAATAAAGACTATTAGAAGAGACAAAGAGGACACGACATAATGATCAAGGGATCAATCAAAGAAGAAGATATATCAACTGTAAATATTTATGCACCCAACATAGGAGGACCTCAGTACATACAGCAAATGCTAAGAGTCATAACAGGAGAAATCGACAGTAACACAATCATACTAGGGGACTTTAACACCCCACTTTCACTAATGGACAGATCATCCAAAATGAAAATAAATAAAGAAACACAAGCTTTAAATGATACATTAAACAAGATGGACTTAATTGATATTTATAGGATATTCCATCCAAAAAGAACAGAATATACATTTTTCTCAAGTGCTCATGGAACATTCTCCAAGATAGATTGTATCTTGGGTCACAAATCAAGCCTTGGTAAATTTAAGAAAATTTAAATCATATCAAGTATCATTTCTGACCACAACACTATGAGACTAGATATCAGTTACAGGAAAAGATCTGTAAAAAATACAAACACATGGAGGCTAAACAATACACTACTTAATAACCGAGAGATCACTGAAGAAATCAAAGAGGAAAGCAAAAAATACCTAGAAACAAATGACAATGAAAACACGACGAACCAAAACCTATGGAATGTAGCAAAAGCACTTCTATGGGGGAAGTTTATAACAATACAATCCTACCTTAAGAAACAGGAAACATCCCAAATGAACAACCTAACCTTGCACCTAAAGCAATTAGAGAAAGAAGAACAAAAACACCCCATAGTTAGCAGAAGGAAAGAAATCATAAAGATCAGATCAGAAATAAATGAAAAAGAAATTAAGGAAATGATAGCAAAGATCAATAAAACTAAAAGCAGGTTCTTTGAGAAGATAAACAAAATTGATAACCCATTAGCCAGACTCATCAAGAAAAATAAAAGGAGAAGACTCAATCAATAGTATTAGAAATGAAAAAGGAGAAGTAACAGTGACACTGTAGAAACACAAAAGATCATGAGAGATTACTAAAGCAACTCTATGCCAATAAAATGGACAACCTGGAAGAAATGGACAAATTCTTAGAAAGCACTACCTGCTGAGACTGATCCAGGAAGAAAAGCAAATATGAAGAGACCAATCACAAGCACTGAAATTGAAACTGTGATTAAAAATTTTCCTAAAAACAAAAGCCTAGGACCAGATGGCTTCACAGGCGAATTCTATAAACATTTAGAGAAGAGCTAACACCTATGTTTCTCAAAATCTTCCATAATATAGCCGAGGGAGGAACACTCCCAAACTCATTCTATGAGGCCACCATCACCCTGATACCAAAACCAGACAAGCATGTCACAAAGAAAGAAAACTACACGCCAATATCACTGATGAACATAGATGCAAATATCCTCAACAAAATACTAGCAAACAGAATCCAACAGCATATTAAGAAAGGATCATACACAATGATCAAGTGGGGTTTATTCCAGGAATACAAGGATTCTTCAATGTATGAAAATCAATCAACGTGATACACCATATTAACAATTTGAAGGAGAAAGACCATATGATCATCTCAATAGATGCAGAGAAAGCTTTTGACACAATTCCACACGCAAATATGATAAAAACCCTCCAGACAGTAGGCATAGAGTGTACTTTCCTCAACATAATAAATGCCATATATGACAAACCCACAGCCAACATCACTGTCAATGGTGAAAAACTGAAACCCTTTCCACTAAGATCAGGAACAAGACAAGGTTGCCCACTCTCACCACTCTTATTCAACATAGTTTTTCAAGTTCTAGCCACAGCCATAAGAGAAGAAAAATAAATAAAAGGAATCCAAGTCAGAAAATAAGAAGTAAAGCAGTCACTGTTTGCAGATGACATGATACTATACATAGAGAATCCTAAAGATGCTACCAAAAAACTGCTAGAGCAAATCAATGAATCTGCTAAACTAACAGGATACATAATTAATGCACAGAAATCTCTTGCATTCCTATACACTAATGAAGAAAAAGCTGAACGTGAAATTAAGAAAACACTCTCATTTACCATTGCAACAAAAATGATAAAATATCTAGGAATAAACCTACCTAAGGAAACAAAAGACCTGTATGCAGAAAATTATAAGACACTGATGAAAGAAATTAAAGATGATACAAATAGATGGAGAGATATACCATGTTCTTGGATTGGAAGAATTTACATTGTGAAAATAACTCTAAATAACCCAAAGCAATCTACAGATTCAATGCAATCCCTATCTAACTACCACTGGCATTTTTCAAAGAACTAGAACAAAAACTTTCACAATTTGGATGGAAACACAGAAGACCACGCATAGCCAAAGCAATCTTGAGAACAAAAAATGGAGCTGGAGGAATCAGATTCCCTTACTTCAGACTGTACTACAAAGCTACAGTAATCAAGACAGTATGGTACTGGCACAAAAACAGAAATTTCTATCAATGGAACAGGATAGAAATCCCCGAGATAAACCCTCTCACATATGGTCACCTTATCTTTGACAAAGGAAGCAAGAATATACAGTGGAGAAAAGACAGCCTCTTCAATATGTGGTACTAGGAAAACTGGACAGGTACATGTAAAACTATGAAATTAGAATACTCCCTAACACCATACACAAAAATAAAGTCAAAATGGATTAAAGACCTAAATGTAAGACCAGACAATATGAAACTAATAGAGGAAAACTTAGGCAGAACGCTCTATGATATAAATCACAGAAAGATCCTTTTTAACCTACCTCCTAGAGAAATGGAAATAAAAGCAAAACTAAACAAATGAGACCTATTGAAACTTAAAAGCTTTTGCACAGCAAAGGAAGCCATAGACAAGACCAAAAGACAACCCTCAGAATGGGAGAAAATATTTGCAAATGGAGCAACTGACAAAGGATTAATCGCCAAGATTTACAAGCAGCTCATGCAGCTCAGTAAGAAAAATACAAACAACACAATCCAAAGATGTGCAGAAGACCTAAATAGACATTTCTCCAAATAAGATATACAGATTGCCAATTAACACATGAAAGAATGGTCAACATCATTAATCATCAGAGAAATGCAAATCAAAACTACAATGAGATATCATCTCACACTGGTCAGAATGGCCATCATCAAAAAAACTAGAAACAGGGCCTCCCTGGTGGCGCAGTGGTTGAGAGTCCGCCTGCCGATGCAGGGGATACGGGTTCGTGCCCCGGTCCGGGAGGATCCCATATGCCGCGGAGCGGCTGGGCCCGTGAGCCATGGCCGCTGAGCCTGCGCATCCGGAGCCTGTGCTCCGCAACGGGAGAGGCCACAACAGTGAGAGGCCCGCATACCGCAAAAAAAAAAAAAAAAAAAAAAAACTAGAAACAATAAAAGTTGGAGAAGGTGTGGAGAAAAGGGAACCCTCTTGCACTGTTGTTGGGAATGTAAATCGATATAGCCACTCTGGAGAACAGAATGGAGGTTCATTAAAAAACTGAAAATAGAATTATAATATGACCGAGCAATCCCACTACTAGGCATATACCCTGAGAAAACCATAATTCAAAGAGTCATGTACCACAATGTTCATTGCAGCCCTATTTACAATAGCCAGGACATGGAAGCAACCTAAGTGTCCATCAACAGATGAATGGATAAAGAAGATGTGGCACATATATACAATGGACTACTACTCAGCCATAAAAAGAAACGAAATTGAGTTATTTGTAGTGAGGTGGATGGACCTAGACTCTGTCATAGAGAGTGAAGTAAGTCAGAAAGAGAAAGACAAATACCGTATGCTAACACATATATATGAAATCTAAGAAAAAAAAAAGGTCATGAAGAACCTAGGGGTAAGACAGGAATAAAGACACATACCTACTAGAGAATGGACTTGAGGATATGGGGAGGGGGAAGGGTAAGCTCTGCCAAATTGAGAGAGTGGCCTGGACATATTTACACTACCAAATGTAAAATAGATAGCTAGTGGCAAGGAGCCACATAGCACACGGAGGTCAGCTCCGTGGTTTGTGACCACCTAGAGGGGTGGGATAGGGAGGGTGGGAGGGAGGGAGATGCAAGTGGGAAGAGATATGGGAACATATATATATGTGTAACTGATTCACTTTGTTATGAAGCAGAAACTAACACACCATTGTAAAGCAATTATACTCCAATAAAGATGTAAAAAAAAATACACCTTTTGAGCAGAGTTGAGGCTTCCCTGAGGTAATTCTGCCTGTGGACAGCAGCTGCAGCTTGTCTTCAAACCAAACCTTTCTGACACATTGACCTATTATTGCCTAGCCAGCCCCCCAAATCAGATAAACAATTTATTGTGATGTATATCTTAATTTGTATCTGCAACTCGTTCTAGTTCACTGGTTGAACCTTATCCGATAATGGAAGTGGTTCTAGAGGAACAACATCTTAAGGATACATTTCTGAATTGCCTCTGGGTTTTATGAAATTGATCCCCCAATCCAATTAGAATTAAGTGTATTAATAACTTTTTTCAGTGGTAAAGAGGCGGTGGTAGTCTATGGCATAATATGGCAATAGAGATGCACAAAATATTACCATTGAATGTTCCTAATCAAATTATTACATAAGTTGAGTTTCTGGGTGAGCATACATTTATTCCCTTAGAACATTTTAGTCAAGATAAGAGTATAATGGATTTGGCTGGTTAGTTTTAACTGTGGTAAAAGAACTGGCAAAAGAAAAATATTAGGTCCCTGCTTCAAATTTGCAGCTCAAGCTTTACTTTAATGATCACACAGCTTCTTTATCTGCCCAGAAATAAACCCCCATCTTCTGTAGACACAGAGCTGAGACATTTAAGACAAAAACAGAGTTCCAACCTGAAATTGGCTAAATTACAACACAAATTAAGTCCCCAGCCTTACAGGGTATCTTCTATTAAAGTGAGTTATTGATTGGTAAGGAATGGGGCCATATGGGCAGAACCCAATGAGGCTGGGAACATCAAACCTCTAAATTCTGCTGAATCCTTTTTTCCAGTAGTAGAAGGCCCTCTATCCTTCCCTGAGGATGTTACTTCCCCTTTGACTGAAGAATCTGTAATATCCTCCCTAGGGTAGTTGTCTTACAAGGCACTGCTAATTCTCTACAGGACCTACCCCAACACTCTTCTTTGCTTCCACATCTATAACTAAACTCAATTCCTAGCAGGAGCCAAAAGATGAGGTACAAAACATGACCCATGAAAAGGTATGATACACACCAAAATAATTGCACAGTTTTCCCAAATGATATGGGAAATACGTGTGGAAATCGATCTTAAGTGTGTGGAATAATCATTGAAGAAATGTAAAGTTGTATCAGGCTGAATGTATTGGTAAGGGTCCACTAAGCAGAGATTCTAGATTAGATTCAAAGTTTTAGCTTGAGAAGTTATAAAGAACATTAAGAGTTTGGTTGGTTGGTCAGTTGCTTTGTTGGTTGGTATGAATCCAATAGTGACCTACACTAAATTAAGTTAAAATGCTAAATTGCCTTGGTGTACTGTAGAAAAAGAAATCCAAAGGCTTAAGGAGATTAGAATGATAGAGTGGATTTATCATATAAAACTTGCTCACCCACTCTAGGAGAGTCCAGAAGACCAACCTTTCACTATACCTATGAGAAATATGTGAAGGAAGCCCCAGCATTCATGCAGAGCTCTGTGGGACCAAGTTACAGCATTTAATTGTCAAGAAGATGGGCATGGTAAATATAATGGAGAATAGAGCCAAAACAGTAATCAGAATAGTTTGATTCACAGGAACATATAGTGTTGTCTAGTTGATTGTGATGTCTCTGGAAAAGAAATAGATGGGCAGTCTATGCAATTCTTACTTAATCTGCATAAACCAAGAAATAAAAAAGTTCTAGGACTAGTGCACAGAAATCTAACTTAAGCTACCAAAACAAAGTTTCAGGGCCGCACAATGCACTCCCATACTTGAACCTATTTATAAACCCAGAATTCCTTGAATGAAGCAGAACCCAAGTCCCCTTGAAGAATAATCTTTCTAAACTGCCCCAAATTTATATTGTTAGTCTTTCTCCAAGCCTTCCCTTAAGGGACATATAGTCATTTTAAAAAGTGACTGTGAACTGAGGAAAATGAAATAATCATACCTTTCAGGGATTGTTAGATACTGACTCTGCAATGACATTCATTTCAAGATACTCAAATTGTCACTGTGGTCCAACAATCAGAATAGGGGATTATGGAAGTCAGGTGATCAATGGGATTTTAGCTCTGGTTTATCTCACAGTGAGTTCAGTAGCTTCCTAAACACATCCTATGGTTATTTCCCCAGTTCTGGAATGTATTATATAATTAAAATAGACACACATAGCAACTGACAGAATCTCTACATTGGTTCCTTGACCTTTGAAGTAGGAAAACCCAAATGGAAACCACTAGAACTACCCCTACCTACAAAAATAATCTAAAATAATATCATTTCTGGAGGGACTGAAGAGATTAGTGCCACCACCAAGGACTTGAAAGATGTAGGAGTGATGATTCCTACCACACCCCCACTTAACTTGCCAACTTGGCCTGTGCAGACAACAGATGGATGTTGGAGAATGATAGTGTATCATCATAAACTTAATCAGGTGGCAGCCCCATTTGCAACTGCTATTCCAAATGCAGTTTTGTTGTTTGAACAAGTAGCACATTTCCTGGTACATATGCACCTCTCCTAAGCTGGGAAATGCCTTTTGTTGATACCTGATAGTAAAGACCACTGGAAGCAGTTGCTTACAGCGGGCAAAGCCAGAAAATACCTTCTGTCCTATCTCAGGGGTAAATCAACTCCAACTTGGTCACAATTTAGTCCACAGAGATCTTTTTTATTTATTTATTTTTTTTTTTTTTTTGTATGCGGGCCTCTCACTGTTGTGGCCTCTCCCACTGCGGAGCACAGGCTCCGGATACGCAGCCTCAGTGGCCATGGCTCACAGGCCCAGACGCTCCGTGGCATGTGGGATCTTCCCTGACTGGGGCATGAACCCGTGTCCCCTGCATCGGTAGACTGCATGAGGTAGACTCTCAACCACTGCGCCACCAGGGAAGCCCAGTCCACAGAGACCTTGATCACCTTTCCCTTGCACAAGATTAGGTATATCATGTTTGTCCATTACATAGATGATACTATGCTGGTTGGATATGGTGAGTAGGAAATAAGAACTGCTCTAGGCATGACAATAAGACATTTGCATGTCAGAAAGTGTAAATAAATTCTACAAAAATTCTGAAGGCTTCTACTTCTGTGAAATTTCTAGGAGTTTAATGGGGTTGGATATTTTTGAGATATCCCTTCTAAAATGAAGGATAAATTACTATATCTGGTCCCTACCACCAAAAAGAGACATAACACCTAGTTGACCCTGTTGAATTTTAGAGTCAACATATACCAAGTTTGAGTGAGTTACTTTAGCCCATGTACTGAGTGCCCCCAAAAACTACTAGCATTTAGTGGGGTCCATAACAAAGGAAGGCTCTACAATAAGCCCACACTGCCATGCAACCTGCTTTGCCATTCAAGCCATATGTTAGAGCAGATCAGATGGTACTTGAAGTGTCAGTGGAAGGTAGAGATGCTGTGTGCAGGCTTTGAGAAGACTCTTATGGAAGAATAAAAGTGCCAACCCTTAGAATATGGAGTAAAACCCTGTCATCCTCTGAGAATAAATACAGTTTATTTGAGAAACAACTTTTGGCTTGCTACTAGGCTTTAATAGAGACTGAAGACTTAATCACGGGTCACTAAGTTACCATGCAACCTGATCTGCCAATCATAGATTGGATGGTATATGGCCTTCCAAGCCATAAATTTGGGCATGCACAGCAGCATTATATTATCAAATGTAAATGGTGTACAGGAGACCAAGTTCAGACAGGTCTTGAAGGAACAAGTAAGTTGCATGAGGAAGTGGCCCAAATGTCCATGCCCTTAATCCTTCCACATTATCCTCTCTCTCATATTCCACACCTATGGCCTCATGAAGAGGTCTCTACGACAAGTTCACTGAGAAAGAGAAAACTCAGGCTAGGTTTACAGATGTTTCTTCATGTGCAGGCACCACCCAAAGTGGTCAACTGCAGCATTATGACCCTTTTCTGAGACATTCCTGAAGGAGTATAGTGGAGATAAACCCTTCCATAGGCAGAACTCAAATGGTGCACCTGGTTATTTATTTTTCTCAGAAATGGAAGTGTCCAGAAGCATAAGTGTATATCTATTCATATACTGTGGCCTATGGTTTGGATGGATGCTCAGAGATTCAGAAAAAAAAAGCACAATTGGAAAATTTGTGGTGATGAATTGTGGGGAAGAGATACCTGTAAACAACTCTCAGAATGGGTAAAACATGTGAAGATATTTGGGTCCCATATGAATGCTCACTGAAAGATGACCTCAGTAAGGGAAGATTTTGATAATCAAACATAGAGGATGACAGTTTTTTGGATACTAGTCAACATCTTTCACCAGCCACATTAGTCATTGTACAATTAGCTCATAAACAAAGTGACTGTGATGTCAGAGATTGAGGTTATATATGGGCTCAG
Organism: Mesoplodon bidens; assembly: GCF_964165515.1. NCBI lineage: Eukaryota > Metazoa > Chordata > Mammalia > Artiodactyla > Ziphiidae > Mesoplodon > Mesoplodon bidens. The sequence goes on from NC_138163.1 coordinate 75,532,473, forward strand.
CAACATGTGTTTTCACTCTGCAAGACTGACCTGGCTATAGCCAGTACTGACTGCCAAATTTTCCCGCAGCAAAGACCAATACCAAGTACCTGATGTGGCATCATTATTGGGATGATGAACCAGCTACCTGGTGACAGGTATATTACATTGGACAACTTCCTTCATGGATGGGTAAACATTTTATTCTTGTTGGAGCAGACACTTACTTTTGATATGGATTCTCCCCCACCCCCACCCCGCATGAAATGCTTTTTTCAAAACGATCATCTGTGGACCTCCAGCATATGTATGCACTGTGATTTTATTCCACACAACATTGCTTCTGAGCAAGGAACTCACATCAGAACAAAACTGAGTGGAGAAACGGGCCCATGCTCACAGTATTCACTGTTTTTTACCATGTTGCCCATCATACTAAAGCAGTTGGTTTGATGATGTTTTTGAGGTGAAATGACCTTTTGAAGACTCAGTTACAGCACCAGGTAGGTGGCAACCTTGCAAGACTGAGATTATGTTCTCCAGGAGCTGGTAGGTACTCTAAATCAGTGTCTTGGTTGTTTCTTTCATAAGCCAGGATCTATGGGTCCAGAAATCAAGAGGTGGAAATGGGTGTGATTCCTCTCATTATTACCCACAGTAATACACTACAAAGATTTTACCTCTCATCCTTTCACCTTTAGGCTAGTCTGTTCTAGAGGTTTTTCTTCCAAAGGGAAGAATGCTTCCAGCAGAAGACACAACAATGATTCTACTGAACTGAAAGTTGATCCTGCCACTTGGGCACTTTGAGCTCTTCAAGTCTCTGAATCAACAAATAAAGAGAATTACTGTATTACTGAAATGATGGATTCCAATTACAGAAGGGATTTTGGATTGTTACTACAAAATGGAAGTAAGGAAGAGTATGTGGGTGTAAGGAACAAGCTGTCTTTATTACAGAAGATTCCTTAGAAAGTCTCTAAGTGCTACCATGTCCTGTGAGTAAAGACAATGGAAAACTACAAGAACCAAATTTAGGTATGACTGCCAAAGGCCAAGAACATACAAGAATTAAGATTTGAATTGTGTACCAAGCAAAGGACCATGACAAGATGAAGTGCTTTCTGGGGAAAAATGAAAATGCAGGCCCCAAACTGTATAAACTAAGTTTTGCAAATAACCCCTCTCTCTCTCTCTCTGTCTCTCTTTCTGTCTATATATAGATAGATAGATAGATAGATAGATAGATAGATAGATAGATATTTTACTGGTTCTATTTCTCTGGTTGAACACTGAAATATAGAGTCCCTTAACTCACATAATATACAAAAAATTAACTCAAAAAGGATTATAGACATAAATGTGAGAGCTAATGCTATAATACACTTAGTAGAAGTAATCAGAATAAGTTTTGTGACACTGAGTTACGCAATGGTCTCTTAGATACAATGTCAAAAGCACATTCAAAAAATGATAGACAAAAATATATAAATTGGACCTTATCAAGAATAAAAAAATGTTAAAAACCTTTGTACTTCATTGTAGACACTGCAGACATAAAAGGCTAACAAAAACATACTATGGACAATTTTATGCACTTAAATTTAAAAACGTAGGAACCTTTCCAAGATGGTGGAGGAGTAGGAGGACATGGAGTTTGTGTCTCCCCACAAACACCTCAATACACCTACAAATGGAACAATTCTCACAGAGCACCTGCTGAATACTAGCAGAGGACCTCAAACACATGAAAGGACAAGATCCCCGTGTAACTGTGTAGGATGAAAGAAAAAAAGAAGGGAAAAGGAAGAGGAGAGGAAACAGCACTGGACCTGCACTCCTGACAGGGAGCTGAAGGTGAGGAGAGGTTCCTGCATCTGGGGCAGCCCCCTCACCAGCATGGAGATCAGCTGGGACAGAAGGGGAGTTTTGGGGGCTCGGAAAAGAACCCTGAAACTAGTCTTTGGCAGGCAGGACAGAGTGAGACCTATACAGGTGGTCCATTCAAAAGACTTGCTTGCCTCAGCCCAAGAAGAGTGCTCACTGGTGTGTACGGGGGATGCCTGCTGGAACGTGGGGTTTGGAGAGCAGACCTGAAAAGGGGACTACTGTTGTCTGTGAGCAGACAGCCTGAGGGGATGGGAGCGAGGAGCTGCTCAACCAGGAATGCTCATGGAAGAAGCCTGGACCACCACAAGAGTGAAGTGCCATTGTTGAGAGGTGTTCAAAGGGCAGGGCCGCCATTGCAGCCTCTCTCCTCATGTGCTGGCCCCTGCCTCCACAGGCACTAGGGAAGGATCCTGCCAGAGCCAGCTCACACGTACATGCTATCACCTCCCCCATCCCTACCAACATGAGCAATGTACCTGCCCTGATCGCTGACTGACAAGTGTGTGTTCCAATCCTTACCCAGGACCCTCCTGCCTGGGTGGCTTGCTTGCCCTCAATCCAGCCTGAGGGGCTCATGTGTTCCAACTGCTACCATGGCATCCTACTACCTGGGTGGCCTGCTCCCCCCAATCACTGCCTCACCTCCTTCTTGCCTGGGGTGCTCATGTGTTCAGACAACTTCTGAAGCAGACTCCAGTGGAAGGAACACATGCAGAGGTGGGGCTAAAACCACAGCTGAGCCCCAAGGGCCCATGACTAAGAAAGAAGAGTTGAAACCTCTCCTTGCTACTGTGTGGATCATGGAGTTACACTTCTGCTGATGGCCTCATAAATTCAGCGACTGTGAAACATCCCAAAGAACAAGTGCTCCTGCAGCTAGGACAGCTCTAACCTTAGCAGCTGTGGGCTTTGTGGGCACATACACGTGAGGGTTGGGCCATGTCAGAGTCTGAGCTGCATCCATAGCTCCCACAGTGGGTCGAGGTGCGTGACTACTGCAGTCCTGGGACCTGACCTCAGTGGATCTGCATTGGTGACCTGGTGAAAATAATACCTGAGAGTCATCAGGACCAATTTCTGTCATACCCACAGTTAAGGAGGGACCAAGAGCAGTGCCAAAAACAGTGTACGTTGTGAGCCCACACAACCAGTGAAAGGAGACACAACCGAACACATTTACAGGTGAGCACCTCCAGAAGAGGTATACTCAGTGGCTTCTCTCCCAGTGGGAGTGCCTTAATAATGCCTTCCTCGTACTGCAGATAAGAAATTCAGCTAAGAAACAGATCTGGGGCCTCTATTCGAACAACTAGGATGCAGACCCCAACCTGACAGGACAGTGACAACTACAAAGCAAAGGGGAGGCCCCAATCAATATCCAGGGCATGCCCTGGTCACCATAACACAAATCAAACCCCCTGTCAAGGGGATAATGGAGCAATTCTCTGGAGCAACCTCACCCAACAGGGGGTCAGGAACCAGAAGCCAGAGGAACTATGATCCTTCAGCCTGCAAAAAGGAGAACACAAACTCAGTAAGTCTGACAAAATGAGAAGACAAAGAAGTATGTTGCAGATGAAGGAACAAGATAAAAATCTAAAAGAACAACTAAATGAGGAGGAAATAGGCAATATACCTGAAAAACAATTCAGAGTAATGGTGGTAAAGATGATCCAAGATCATGGAAAAAGAATGGAGGCATGAATGGAGAAGAACAAAGACCTAGAAAAACTGAAGAAGAAAAAAACAGACATGAACAATATAGTAACTGAAATGAAAAATACACTAAAAGGAATCAATAGCAGGAAAACTGAGGCAGAAGAATGGAAAACTGACCTGGAAGACAGAATGGTGGAAATCACTGCCAGGGAACAGAATAAAGAAAAAAAAGAATGCAAAGAAATGAGAAGAGTCTCAGAGACCTCAGGGACATTATTAAACTCACAAACATTCGAATTATAGGGGTTTCAGAAGAAAAAGAGAAAGGGCTTGAGAAAATATTTGAAGAGATTACAGTCAAAAACTTCCCTAACATGGGAGAGGAAATAGCCAACCAAGTCCAGGAAGTGCAGAGAGTCCAATACAGGATATACCCAAGGAGGAGCATGCCAAGACACATATTAATCAAATTTTAAGAAATTAAATACAAAGAAAAATATTAAAATCAACAAGGGAAAAGTAAAAAGTAACATAAAGGGAATCCCCATACGGCTATCAGCAGATTTTTCGGCAGAAACTCAGCAGGGAATAAGGGAATGGCATGGTATATTTAAAGTGATGAAAGGGAAAAACCTTCAACCAAGAATACTCTAGTCAGCAAGGCTCTCATTCAGATTCGACAGAGAAATCGAAAGCTTTACAGACAAGCAAAATTTAAGAGAATTCAACTCCACCAAATCAGCCTTACAACAAATGCTATAAAAATCTTTTTTTAGGTAAGAAACACAAGAGAAGTGAACAAAAGAAGAAGGGAAGAAAACGATCTACAAAAACAAACCCCAAACAATAAAGAAAATAGCAATAGGAACATATGTATCAATAATTACCTTAAATGTAAATAGATTAAATAATCCAACCAAAAGACACAGTCTGGTTGAGTGGTTACAAAAATAAGACCCATTTATATGCTGTCTACAAGAGACCCACTTCAGACCTAGGGACACACACAGACTGAAAGTGAGGGGTTGGAAAAAGATATTCCATGCAAATGGAAATCAAAAGAAAGCTGGAGTAGCAATAGACTTTAAAATAGACAAAATAGACTTTAAAGTAGACTTTAAAATAAAGACTGTTACAAGAGACAGGGAAGGACACTACATAATGATCAAGGGATCAATCCAAGAATAAGGTACAACAATTGTGATTATTTAGGCACCCAACATAGGAGCAACTCAACATATAAGGCAAATGTTAACAGGCATAAAAGGGGAAATCAACAGTTACACAATAATAGTGGGGGAATTTAACACTCCAATTACACCAATGAAAAGATCTTCCAGAAAGGAAATTAATAAGGAAACATAAGCCTTAAATGACACATTAGACCATATAGACTTAATTGATATTTATAGGATACTGTAACTGCAATCAGCAAATATACACTTTCATCTCAAGTGCACACAGAACATTCTCCAGGATAGATCACATCTTTGGTCTCAAATCAAGCTTCAGGAAATGTAAGAAAATTGAAATCATATCAAGCATCTTTTCTGACCACATTGCTATGAGATTAGAGATCAATTGCAGGAAAAAAAACTGTAAAAAAGACAAACACATGGAAGCTAAACAATATGTTACTAAATAACCAATGATTCACTGAAGAAGTGAAAGGAGAAATTTAAAAAATGCCTAGAGACAAATGACAATGAAAACACAATGATCGAAAACCTATGGGATGCAGCAAAAGCAGTTCTAAGAGGGAAATTTATAGCAATACAATCCTACCTCAAGAAACAAGAAAAATCTCAAATAAACAACCTAACCTTCCAACCAAAGCAATTACATAAAGAAGAACAAACAAACAAAAAACCCAAACTTAGTAAAAGAAAAGGAATAATAAAGATCAGATCAGAAATAAATGAAAAAGAAAACAACACCAAAGATCAATAAAATTAAAAGCTGGTTCTTTGAGAAGATAAACAAATTTGATAAACCTTTAGCCAGACCAGTCAAGAAAAAGAGGGAGAGGGCGTAAATCATCAAAATTAGAAATGAAAAACGACAAGTTACAATGGACACAGCAGAAATACAAAGGATCATAAGAGACTACTACAAGCAAATACACACCAATAAAATGGACAACCTAGAAAAAATGGACACATTCTTAGAAAGGTACAACTGGCCAAATCTGAACTAGGAAGAAATAGAAAATATGAACAGAACAATCACAACTACTGAAATTAAACTGTGATTAAAAATCTCCTAACAAGGGCTTCCCTGGTGGGGCGGTGGTTGAGAGTCTGCCTGCCGATGCAGGGGACATGGGTTCGTGACCCAGTCCAGGAAGATCCCACATGCCTCAGAGCAGCTGGGCTCGTGAGCCATGGCCACTGAGCCTGCGTGTCTGGAGCCTGTGCTCTGCAACGGGAGAGGTCGCGACAGTGAGAGGCCCATGTACTGCCAAAAAAAAAATCTCCCAACAGACAAAAAATTCAGAAGTAGATGGCTTCACAGGTGAATTGTATCAAACATTTAGAGAGGAGGTAACACCTACCATTCTGAAACTCTTCCAAAAATTTGCAGAGGAATGAACACTCCCAAGGTCATTCTACGAGGCTACCTTAACTCTGATACCAAAACCAGAAAAAGATTTCAAGAAAAAAGAAAATTATGGGACGATATCACTGATGAACATACATGCGAAAATCCTCAACAAAATACTACCAAGCGGAAGTCAACAACACATTAAAAGGATCACACACCATGATCAATGGGATTTATTTCAGTGATGGTACAAGAATTTTTCAATATCCACAAGTCAATCAGTGTAATACACCACATCAACACATCAAAGAATAAAAACCATATGAGCATCTCATTAGATGCAGAAAGAAGCTTTTGACAAAATTCAACACCCATTTATGATAAAAACTCTCCATAAAGTGGGCATAGAGGCAAGCTACTTCAAAATAGTAAAGTCCATATATGACAAACCCCCAGCTAACATCATTCTCAATGGAGGAAAGCTGAACGCATTTCCTCTAAGATCAGGAACAAGACAGGGATATCCACTCTAACCACCATTATTCAACATAATTTGGGAAGTCCTAGCCATGGCAATCAGAGAAGCAAAAGAAATAAAAGGAATCCAAATTGGAAAGGAAGAAGAAAAACTGTCACTGGTTGCAAATGACATGATACTGTACATGAAAACCCTATAGATGCTACCAGAAAAATACTAGAGCTAATAAATTAATTCAATAAAGTTTCAGGATACAAAATTAATGCAGAGAAATCTCTTGCATTCCTATACATTAACAACAAATAATCAGAGAGAGAAATCAAAGAAACAATCCCATTTATCATTGCATTAAAAAACTAGGAATAAACCTACCTTAAGGAGGCAAAGGATCTATACTCAGAAAATTGTAAGATACTGATGAAAGATATAAAAGATGACACAGACAGTTGGAGAGATATACCATGTTCTTGGATTGGAAGAATCAGTACTGTGAAAATTACTATACAGTAAATCCCCTACATACGAAACTTCAAGTTGCAAACTTTCAAAAATGGGAACGTGAGTTTGTATGCCCGATGGAGGAAGTTAATTCACATGTCTGGTGAACATTTTCACGTGTGTGCATCCTCTACAAGTGGTTGTGCTTTTGTGTTCTTTACTGTATAGTACTGTATAGGGTACAGTAGTACAGTATCTTTATTTCAAGCCCAGGATATCCAGAAGCAACCATAAAAACATCGGTGATGTAGCTGGTACTGATAAGAAACACCAGGATTGTAGGCCCAGAGAAAGTAAGAAGAGAGACAAGAGGAAGAAGTAACTGTAGAACTGAAGAGATTCACAGTGCAGGAAATGGCAAGGGCATTTTCTTTATTTGAGGAAGCACTGTTAGTTTTTGAGGCACAGGACCTGAAAATAGATTGGTACTAGAAGGTTGCAGCAGCTCTTCAGAAAGCAGTCTATTGCTACCATGTCATCTATAATGAGAAAAAAGAGTTACTATCCAGACATCACTGAGTCATTTTTTCAAGAAGGTAGATAGAATTCAATCCATCAAGGAACCAGAACTTGTGTCATCAACTTCAGGCATGAGTGAAATTGAAGGCTTGCCCTCCATCTCCTACTGCTGATGATCCTTCAGCTCTACCATCTCCCACCTCCTCTCCCTCCTCCAGTCAGTAACTGTTCTTGCTTGTTCACTTGATGCCAGCCCCTGTATGCCAGCTGTTGTACTGTACTACTGTACTATCGAAGTACTGTACTGTAAGATTAAAAGTGTTTTTATGTATGTTTATTTGTTTTTTATGTATTATTTGTGGGGAAAGTATTACAGTAGAGTACTATATAGCCAATTGTGTTTGTTGGGTACCTAAGCTAAGTTTGTTAGACTTATGAACAAATTGCACTTACAAACACGCTCTCAGAACAGAACTCGTTCATATGTAGGGGACTTACTGTACTACCCAAAGCAATCTACAGATGCAATGCAAACCTGATTAAATTACCAATGACATTTTTCACAGAATTAGAACAAAAAACTTTACAAGTTGTTTTCAAACATAAAAGACCATGAATAGCCAAAGCAACCTTGAGAAAGAAAAACGGAGCTGAAGGAATCAGGCTCACTGACTTCAGACTATAATACAAAGCTACAGTCATCAAAATAGTATGGTACTGGCACAAAAACAGAAATATAGATCAATGGAACAGAATAGAAACTCCAGAGATAAATCCATGCACCTGTGGTCACCTAATCTATGAAAACAGAGGCAAGAATACACAATGGAGAAAAGAAAGTCTCTTCAATAAGTGGTGCTCGGAAACCAGGACAGCTACATGTAAACAAATGAAAGTAGAATACCCCCAACACCATGCACAAAAATAAACTCCAAATGGATTAAAGACCTAAATGTAAGGCCAGATACTATAAAAACTCGTAGAGGAAAACATAGGCCGAGCATTCTTTGACATAAATTGCAGCAAGATCTTTTTTGTTGCAACTCCTAGAGTAATAAAAATAAAAATAAAAATAAATAAATGGAACCTAATTAAACTTAAAAGCATTTGCACAGCAAAGAAAACCATAAAGAAAACGAAATGACAATTCTCAGAATGGGAGAAAGTATTTGCAACCGAAGCAACCAACAAGGAATTAATTTCCAAAATATATAGAAAGCTCATGCAGCTCAATATTAAAAAAAAAACAAACAACCGAATCAAAAAAATGACAGACAGATGGCCTAAAAGCACAAGAAAATATGCTCAGCATCACTAATTATTAGAGAAATGCAAATCAAAGCTACAATGAATTATCACCTCACCAGTCAGAATGGCCATCATCAAAAAGTCTATAAACAATAAATGCTGGAGAGGGTGTGGAGAGAAGGGAACCCTCCTACACTATTGGTAAGAATGTATTTGGTACAGCCACTATGGAGAACAGTATGGAGTTTCCTTAAAAATCTAAAAATAGAGCTACCATATGATGCAGCAATCCCACTCTTGGGCATATATCCAGAGAAAACCATAATTCAAAAGAGTACATGCACCTCAATGTTCATTGCAGCACCGTCTACAATAGCCAGGACATGGAAGCAACCTAAATGTCCTTCAACAGATGAATGGATAAAGGAGATGTTCTACACATATACAATGGAATATTACTCAGACATAGAAGAGAACAAAATAATGCCATTTGCAGCAACATAGATGGACCTAGAAATTGTCATACTGAGTAAACTAAGTCAGACAGAGAAAGACAAATATCATATGATATTGCTTATATGTGGAATTTAAAGAAAGTATAAAAATGAAATTATCTGCAAAACAGAAATAAAGTTATAGATGTAGAAAACAAACTTATGGTTACCGGGGTATTGGGGGGAGGGATAAACTGGAAGATTGGGATTGAAATATACACACTACTATATATAAAATAGATAACTAATAAGGACCTACTGGGCTTCCCTGGTGGTGCAGTGGTTGAGAGTCCACCTGCTGATGCAGGGGACGTGGGTTCGTGCCCCGGTCTGGGAAGATCCCACATGTTGTGGAGCAGCTGGGCCCGTGAGCCATGGCCGCTGAGCCTACACGTCCAGAGCCTGTGCTCGCCTGTGCTCTGCAACGGGAGAGGCCACAACAGTGAGAGGCCCACGTAACGCAAAAAAAAAAAAAAAAAAAAAAAGGAAAAAAATAAGGACCTACTGTATAACACAGGGAACTCTACTCAGTACTCTGTAATGGCCATTATGGGTAAAAATCTTAAAAATAGTTGATATGTGTATGTACATAACTGATCCACTTTAGCACAGCATTGTAAATCAACTATACTCCAATAAAATTTGTTTTTAGAAAAGAGTACTAGTATTAGCAAGAGGTGAATTCAAAGTAAAAGTATAATATTATTGGCCATCTCATACATAAAGTAATATCAATTCCAAGGTTTCATGGACTCAGAGAATAGATAGTAAGCTTAATAAAAAACAAAGTAGATCTGAAATTCTGTTATGGTAATAGGAAAGGAAAGATGGTTTTTGGCAATTTCTGGACAAAAAATAAATAAAAGGAAGGTTTTAGCAGCATAACAAATGAAATCAAGTAAATATTTGCTGTAGTTCAACATAGTTTAGCACAGTTAGTCTTGCATGTTTATGATATAGTTTATGTAAATCTAAAAAGCTATACAAATTGTGGAAGGAAACAGCAAGTTGGTTTTATTCTCATCTATATGTAATTGCTTTGTTCAGGAAAATAAAGTCATGAGGAAAAACATTTTGAAAACTTAGATGAAATGTATCAATTTCTTAAAAATTACAAATGACCAAACTCAGTCAAGAGAAAATATATAATCTGAATATTCCCATAGCTATTAAAGAAATTGAAATTATAAAGTTAAAAACTTACAAAAAATAAATTTTCACACCTAGATGTATTCACAGACTAATTCTACCAAACATTAAATGAAGAAATAATACCAATTCTATAAATCTGCTCCAGAAACAGAGGAAGAAAGAATATATTCCAACTCATTTTATAAGGTCAACATTTCCCTGATAATAAAACCAGACAAAGATACTACAAAAACCATAAAATACAGGTCAATATCCCTGATGAACATAGATACAAAAATCCTTAAAAAATATTCCAAATTAAAATATACATTGAAAGGATTATATACAATTATCAAGTGGGATTTATCCCAAGGATGCAAGGATGGTTCAATACCCACAAATCAATCAACATGATACACCACATTAATAAAATGAAGGAGAAAACTAATATGATTACATCAAAAGATGCAGAAAAAGCTTTTTTTTCAAAATTTAACATGTATTTATGATAAAAAATAATCTCAACAAAGTGAGTACAGAGAAAAGATACCTTAACACAATAAAGGTCATATATGAGAATCTCACAGCTAGCATCATAGTCAATGGTGAAAAGCTGAAAGCTTTTCCTCTAAAATTAGGAACAAGACAGGATGCCCACTCTTGCAACTTTTATTGAACATAATATTTGAATTTCTAGCCATAACAATCAGACAATAAAAATAAATAAGAACATCCAAATTGGAAAGAAAGAAATAAAACTTCACTCTTTGCAGATGACAAAACCTATAAACCCCAACAAAACATTTATTAGTACTAATAAGGTAATTCAGTAGAGTTGCAGGATACAAAGTTATATACAGATCTGTAGAACTTGTATACACTAATAACAGTCTATCAGAAAGAGAAATGAAGAAAACAATCTCATTTACAATTGCATAAAAATAATAGAATACCTAGGATAAAATTTAACCAAGGAAGTGGAAGACCTGTACTCTGAGAACTGTAAGACATTAATGAAGGAAACTGAGGACACAAATAAATGGAATGATATTACATGCTCATTGATTAGGAGAATTAGTATTGTTAAATTGTCCATACTACCCAAGGCAATCTACAGATTCAATGCAATCCCTAACAAAACACCAGTGGCATTTTTCAAATAACTAGAACAAATAATCTTAAAATGTGTATGGAACCACAGAAGACCCTGAATAAGCAAAGAAATCTTGAGAAAGAAGAACAGAAGTGGAGGTTTCATGTTCCTGTTTTCAAACTATACTAAAAAGATATAGTAATCAAAACAGTAAGATACTGGCAGAAAATCAGAAAGATAGATCAATGGAACAGAATAAAAAGCCACAAAGTAAGCCCATTCTTATGTGCTCAATTAATTTTCAATGAAGGAGGTAAGAATATTCAATGGGAAAAACAACCTCTTTAATAAATGGTGCTGGGAAACTAGACAGCTACATGTAAAAGAATGTAACTGGACCATTTTCTTACACCATATACAAAAATAAACTCAAAATGAATTAAAGACTTAAATGTAAGACCAGAAGCCATAAAACCCCTAGAAAAAAACATGGGAAGTATGTTATTTTTTATTAGTCTTAATAATATTTCTTTGGATCTGTCTTCTTAGGCAAGGACAACAAAACTAAATTATTTTTAACTGGAGCTGTACCAAACTAAAAAACAATTTTGCACAACAAAGGAAACCATCAACAAAATAAAAAAGCAACCTATTAAATGGGGGAATATATTTGCAAATTATATATCTCGTGGGGGGTTAATATCCAAAATATATACAAAAAATCAGATAACACAACATCAAAAAATCAATCTAATTAAAAAATGAGCAGAGGACCTGAATAGATATTTTTCTAAAGAAGACATACCAATGGCCAACAGACACTTGAAAAGATGCTCAACATCACTAATCATCAGGGAAATGCAAATCAAAACCACAATGAGATATGACCTCACACCTGTCAGAATGGCTATCATCAAAAAGACAATTAAGAAGTGATGGTGAGGATGTGGAGAAAAGAGAACCCTAGTGCAGTATTGGTGACAGTATAAGTTGGTGCAGTCACTATGGAGAAAAGTATAGGATCCTCAAAATATTAAAAATAGAACTACCAAACAATCCAGCAATTCTCTTTCTGGGTTCTTACCTTAAGTAAACAAGAACACTTGTTCAAAAGGATATATATGCACCCCTGGACTTCCCTGATGGTGCAGTGGTTAATAATCCTCCTGCCAATGCAGGGGACATGGGTTTGAGCCCTGGTCCTGGAAGATCCCACATGCCATGGAGCAGCTAATACCATGTGCCACAACTACTGAGCCTGCACTCTAGAGCCCACAAGCCACAACTACTGACGCCATGTGCCACAACTACTGAAGCTCATGCACCCTAGAGCCTGTGCGTTGCAACTACTGAAGCCCGTGCACCTAGAGTCCATGCTCCACAACAAGAGAAGTCACCACAATGAGAAGCCTGCCCACCACAACAGAGTAGCCCCTATGCACTGCAACTAGAGAAAGCCTGCATGCAGCAACAAAGAGCCAGTGCACTGCAAAATAAATAAATGAATAAATTTTTAAAAAGATATAGGTACCCCTATGTTCACTGCAGCATCATTTACAATTGCCAAGATATGGAAGCATCCTAAATGCCATCAAGATATGAATAAATTGTGGAGATTTAAGAGAAGAACAAATACCATATGCTAACACATATATATGGAATCTAAAATAAAAATGGTTCTGAATAACCTAGTGGTAGGACAGGAATAAAGACACAGATGTAGAGAATGGACTTGAGGACATGGGGAAGGGGAACGGGAAGCTGGGACGAAGTAAGAGAGTAGCATGGACATGTATACACTACCAAATGTAAAATAGATAGCTAGTGGGAAGCAGCCACATAGCACAGGGAGATCATCTCGGTGCTTTTTGTCCACCTAGCAGGGTGGGATAGGGAGGGTGGGAGGGAGATGCAAGAGGGAGGAGATATGGGGATATATGTTTATGTATAGCTGATTCACTTTGTTATAGAGCAAAAGTAACACACCATTGTAAAGCAATTATACTCCAAAAATGATGTTAAAATAAAAAATATATGAATAGGTAAGATTTTATATATATATATATCTCACATGTTACTCAGCCATAAAAAAGAATGAAATCTTCCATATGTGACCCCTGGATCATCCTAGAGCATACTATGCTAAATGAAATAAATCAAACAGAGAAAAACAAGTGCTATATGATATCACCTATATATGGATTCTAAAAAAACAAGTCAAATGAACAAACACAGCAAAACAGAAACAAATATATAGATACAGAGAAGAATTGGTGGTTGCCAGAAGGGAGGGGATGTGAGGTTGGGCAAAATAGGCATTAAGAGGTACAAGCTTCCTGTTATAAAATAAGTCACAGGGATATAATACATAGCATAATAAATATAGTCAATAATACTTTAATAATTCTGTATGGCTATAGATGGTTACTAGTTATTGTGGTGATCATTTTGTAAGGTATTTGATTACCAAATCACTATGTTGTATACGTGAAACTAACATAATATTGTATGTCAATTATACTTCAATTTAAAAAACAAGAAAAATTGACAAAGGACATGAATAGCCAATGCCCTGAAAAGCACATGAAATGATATTCAACATCACTAGTCATTAGAAAAATGTGATTTAGAACCCCAATGAGATATCATGATATACCTATTAGAATGTATAAAATAAAAAATACTGACCATAGCAAGTACTGACTAGGATTAAGAAATGGATCTCAAATGTGCTGCTGTTAGAAATGGTAAATGGTACAACTAACTGGAAAACATTTTGACAGTTTTTTGCAAAACTAAGCACGAACTTACTATATAACCGAGAAATTCCACTCTGGTATTTAAGTAAATATTGAAGAGAAATCAAGACATGTCCACAAGAAAAGGGAACCCTCCTGCACTGTTGGTGGGAATATAAATTTATACAGCCACTATGGAGAACAATATGGAGGCTCCTTAAAAAACTAAAAATAGAACTACCATATGACCCAGCAATCCCACTACTGGGCATATACCCTGAGAAAACCATAATTCAAAAAAGTGCATGTACCACAATGCTCATTGCAGCATTATTTACAATATCCGGGACATGGAAGCAACCTAAATGTCCATCAACAGATGAATGGATAAAGAAGACGTGCCACATATATATACAATGGAATATTACTCAACCATAAAAAGGAACGAAATTGAGTTATTTGTAATGAGGTAGATGGACCTAGAGTCTGTCATACAGAGTGAAGTAAGTCAGAAAGAGAAAAACAAATAGCAGATGCTATCGCACATACATGGAATCTAAAAATACAGTACTGATGAACCTAGTAGCAGCGCAGGAATAAAGGTGCAGATGTAGAGAATGGACTTGAAGACACAGGGGGAAAGGGGAAGTTGGGATGAAATGACAGAGTAGCATTAACATATATACACTACCAAATGTAAAATGTATGTCTAGTGGGAATTTGCTGTGGAGCACAAGGAGATCAGCTTGATGCTTTGTGCTGACCTAGAGGGGTGGAATAGGGAAGGTGGGACAGAGACTCTAGAGGGAGGGGATATGGGGATATATGTATACATATAGCTGTTTCACATTGTTGTACAGCAGAAACTAGCATGACACTGTAAAGCAATTATACTCCAATAAAGATATTTTTAAGAAGACATGTCCACACAAAAACTTGTATATGAAATTTCATAGAAGCTTTATTTGTAATATTCTAAAGATGGAAACAACCCAAATACCCTTCAGTGGATGAATGGATAAGTTTACTGTTGTATATACATACATTCTAATAGTATTTAGCAATAAAAATGAAGCAACTAATGATACATACAATAACTTGCATAGGTCTCAAGGACTGTTTCCTAAGTGAAAAAAGCCAGTCTGAAATGATTACATCTGTATAACATCCTCAAAATGATAGAATTATAGAGATGGAGAAATATCAGTAGTTGCCAGAGTGTTAGGGATGGGAGGAATTTGTGTTGTAAAGTTGTAGCACAAATGTATTTTTTGTTGTTGTGGATGATGGAACACTTATGAATCTTGATTGTGGTTGTGGTTACACAAATATACACATATGATAAAATTTTATAGAATTATACATACAAACACATACAAATGAGTGCATGTAAAAACTGACTGAATCCAAATAAGGTCTACAGTCTAGTTAATAGTATTATATCAATATCAGTTTCCTGGTTTTGATAATGTACTACAGTTTTTTTAAGATTTTATCACTGCAGAAATCCGGGTGAAGGGTATATGGGGATGATCTATACTATTTTTTATAACTTCTTGTGGGTCTAAAAATATTTCAAAAAAAACGTTAGAAAAGAAGTCTTCCTCCTGATATACATTGAACCCTAATTGGCTGGCTCCATGAAGAAACCAATCAGAAAGGACTTATCTCAGGTTTTTCATGTATAACACACTTTGGAGGAATCGTGTTATGATCTACCAAATCGTGACTTCCAATGCTATTATTTGTCATAAATGTTGATCCACAATTATGAAATATGTTTCTGCTTGGTTTTGTTTGACACACAAATCACTATCTGGCTTTGGCAAGTATAATTACAAATCCTTCAGAAGCTTCTCTGGAAAAACAACAAAAAACAAAAACAAAATGTGCTCATTCTGAAGCCATTGAATTGAATCTCTCATCAGAGCCAGCTCTAAGACAAGACAGTCAGGAAATCTTATTGTAAGTCCCTACCAACTCTGCAATCTCTGACTTACAGAGATGTAACATCATTGTTGTATTCTAAAGTCATGAAAGAAAATTTAACCCCAGGATTTTTCATAGTTATAAGTTGTTGGCTAGGTATGGAACATGTGCCTTAAACACTTCTGGTTAATAAGTAAGTAGGGTATGTGAAGTCAGTTTCCTTTCCATTACCCTGCATGGCCTCACTTTTTGCTCCCATTGCCCTCTTTTCAATTACCTAGTACTTTCTGAAGTGCCAACTTTACTTGTTTCAGAAAATCTAGCAGCTGACTGATAAACCTAGCTCATAAATTCACTCACTTAGACTTCTTACCACTCCCAGGAACATTTATATTCAAGAAATAAGAATTTAGAGAGACAGTAAGTAACCTCTGAAAATAGATTACTAATAAGGGCATTTCTGGTTGGAGGCAGACACACGGGTAGGGCACTAGGAGACACATCAGGTTAGGGGTGCCTTCTCCCAATCTCAAAATAATACTTTTAATTTGTTGCCAATTTGTAAGTCTAATTCTAGTAATATGTCATCATTTAATACCCCCAGAAATTAGGGACAAGTATTATTTTCCAATCTTGAGTAATAATTTTGACCAAGTGGAAAACTCTCTCTAGTCCTAGTGAATAATTTCTAGTCTTCTAGGACAACCACATTCACAGCTGCAGAAAGCAAGATCTCAGCACAGCAAGCCAACAGCAAACCCTCCCTCCCCATAAGGCTCTACTGAGCACCAGATTTAGGCTAAACTTTGCTATTAGGGATACAGAGATGATTAATTTCTTCCCCCCCAACCCCAGAACACAGTCTTAGAAGCTGGTTAAATAGCCAGCCTCCTTCTCAGTCAACTTGCTTGATAGGTGGAGAAAGGGAAGAAGATTGGGAAGAAAAAACTCAACCCAGAGCTTTCAAGTCTGCTGAGGAGATATTTTCTTCATAGTCCCACCAAAGAACAACTCCTGGGGAAGATCAGTCCAAGGAGCACTGCTGACCTCAGCTCTTTTGGAGGTTCCCAAAACCCTGCAGCCGTCTAGCCTGCCTGGATTTCATACATTATCCCATGTCTCAGCCACTTTGGAACTGCTTCCATGGAGGAAAACTCAACCTATACTTGTGGTCAGAGAGATTAGGCAGAGCTGTTTTCAATATCTTACTTTATGGTGCCACTTGGCAACCATAATATGCATATGGTGCCATCCTGTGAGTCATGCTTATGTAGCCTACAGCTGTTAGTTACATTTCATTTCTGGAGAATAAAGCTAATAGTACAATAAAGTCTTTATCCTGATATTTCACTGTAAAATCTACATTAAGCATCTTTTACTAAAAGGGAGTTTAGTGTCTCCAACTCTATCCTGGGAGAATTCAGTGTATAAAAATACACTGATTTGCTCATATCATGAGAAGGTATCAGTATTACCAGATCTCACGGAGATCTTAGGTGACTTGCACTAACTTCTCTAGGACCTATATAATTTTTACTTATTCTGAATAATCTTGCATACTTAAGAATAAAACTCCATGTGTGAAATTAGCAGACTTTTTAAAGGGCAATGGCTGTTTTATTATTTCAAATAAGGAAAATAGAAGGAATTCCTTCTAACAAAGACAGTACAGCACTTGGAGCCCCTTCCTGAAATATTTCCCATGTTCTCAAATTAAAAATACATCCAAGGAAATGTTCATTGTAAATTGAGAATCAGCCCCTCTGAGATTTGACAGCTGTGCTAGCTTCTATGGCTGGATGAAAATCTTTTTGTGCTATTTGAAGTTCTCATTTCAGACCCCAGAAGGCATGTATGAAAAATGTCCTAAACAAAGGAAACTGTCAAATCTCATCTTATGAAAAGATTTAGGCATTTAAATGTATTTATTATTTAAATGCAGCTTAATTTGGTTGACAAAACCCTGGATTTAAAATTTCAAGTTTTTTCCCCCACTGCACACACTAACAGAAATGCATTTAATTAATGACTATTATAATTTTAACACAGATTTGTTAGAAACAGTGTTTAACTCTGGTCTCCTGGTTTATATATCAATGGCATGTTGCAGAGAAAGGAGCTTTCTATCTAGACAGCCACATTTCTTTACACAAGGCATGCAGCAGTTTCAGTGAACATGTTAACCACTTAAACTTATAAATAGATATTACCTTACTGGAGTCTCCATTCTTCATAACAATATATCCTTCAGAACTTCAGAAGATATTAGCAGATTAAGGATTACATTTTCAATGGAAGCAGCAGAAATTCACATTGTCGATTTCAATTCACAGAAATATTTAAGTTAGATGTTTTAATGTATGAAAAGAAATCCAAGAACGTCACCCTTTTACCCAGATATCCTGTAGAGAACTGCAGGCTTGTACAGCTACAAAAGGAAGTAACGTAGTTTATTTAGTAAAACAGGAAAAAAACCCAAAATTGTTTACCTCTAATGGGAGGTAGAGCTGTTAGCCATCATCACTCAGTTTAGGAAAACATTTCCCTTAGAGGATACTGTGGGCAAAGAAACTTGAAATGTTGGCTTTGATAAATTCAGAGTTTCCATGATTTGTACACTTCAATCAGGAACAGAGTATCTGACTTTAATTTGCCACGTATTACCATAGTTTTCTCAGTTTATTCTGAAAGTTTAAATTGCAAAAATCCAGCTTAGCTGTTAGAATTTTACTTTGCTGTTAAAATATAAAGTAAAAATAAGTTGTAATATCTTTAAAAAGCTGATCATTTTTTAACAGAGAACATTAAACATTTTTTACAATAATTCCCCATTGTCTATTCATGTGTTTTGTTCCTTACCAATGACTTCTTCCTGCTTCACAGTCTTGCAAGAAGTCTACTTCTTGGGAGAATTCATTTGTAATACTCTGAAGACTATCAGCAGGCTATTCCATAACTTGCTAAACTTACAGAAGATATTGTACTTCCAAACATCACTAGGTCCCATAGATGCTATGACTGCTGTTTTTAACTAATGACATAAAGGCCATGTGTCTTTGTGCTTGAAAAGAGAATGTGGCAAAAATGCACTGAACTTCTTGATATGCACACACCCATCTTACTCTGTTATCATCTTTTTTCTTTCTTTCTTTTTCTTTCTTTCTTTCTTTCTTTCTTTCTTTCTGCTTTCTCTGTGTATGTATGAGTGCATGTGAGTCAAATATGATTTTTAGACAGGTTATATGAGCTAAATGTTTTTAAGCCATATTGAAGTATTTAGAACATTTGTTGTGCTCTTCCATATTGTCTGTTTCAAGTGTTAATGGGTAGTAATAATAGGAATTTCCTTGGGAATCTTGAAAAACCTTATTGGGTTACCAAAATGGAATAATTGGAGGTCACCAGAAATAATATGCTTAACGATGTCTCTCATAAAGCTTTCTGAGGTATTTGTGGGGGGTAAAGCATTTCCCTCTTCATACATTAGTCTTTGAAAATGCTAATTTTAACATATTATATCCTTAACACCACATTGGGAATGTGTTGTTTGTGTAACTTTAGGCAGTGGTGGAAGATAAATAAACTGCCTAAAAACTGGAAAAAGTTGCTCAGAAAGGTGTGGTAAGGATTCCAAAGACAAACTTTCAGGATTTCATAAACTTGACATTGACTGGTCCCATTAGAAGGATTCGTTAATAGCCATTCAACTGACTTTTGTCTGATAACGTATTAAATGCAGAGAGAGCAAAGCTTTGAAACCCAAAAAGTGGGTAAGCTATTTGGAGTAGATCTCATTAATTCCTTCCCAAAATGTCAGTTCTACTATTGATGTAGTTATAGTTTGTGGGTGTAAGATTTTAAGTGCCTCTTGGGGACCTTCTTTTGCTTTTGGATCTTTTCCTTTCCATATTATTTTGGACCTGTTTATATGGAAGAAAAATCAAGTGATCATGACATTGTTATAAGCCATGGGCCTTCGATAAAAGCTTGGCATAGAGAAGTAATGTAAACAAAGCCAGGGCTGCTGGACAGGTTTATGCAGTATGAAAGAGTGACTATCCAAGATGTTCATGGGAACTGAAATCTAAAGCAGCACTTAAGCATGGTGCTGCTTCACCTAGAAGAAGACGTGTAACTTTTTTAATTTACAAAAGGCAAACCTTTTAACCAGAGGACTATGACAGGCTGAGAGGGACACTTGATTCCTAATTTTTTTTTTTTTTTTTTTTTTTTTTTGGTATGCAGGCCTCTCACTGCTGTGGCCTCTCCCATTGTGGAGCACAGGCTCCGGGTGAGCAGGCACAGCAGCCATGGCTCACGGACCCAGCCGCTCCACGGCTTGTGGGATCTTCCTGGACCGGGGCACGAACCCGTGTCCCCTGCATCGGCAGGCGGACTCTCAACCACTGCGCCACCAGGGAAGCCCTGATTCCTAATTTTATAAGGAAACCAGATGAACTGAAAATTACATTGATCAAATATATTATTTCTAAAAATCTCCTGAAGATAGTTTATAAATATATTGGTGATGCAGTGAGTAATTCACACATATACTGACCTTCCCCCTACCTCTTTGGAGTAGTTTCTCAGAGCTATCTGAAATGTTGTCTACAGGTTATAGTCCTTATTTTGCCCCAAATAAAACTTAACTCACAGCTCTCACATTGTGAATTTTTTTAAGTCAGCAATGGTATCAAAAGTCTATTCAACAAGTATTTATTAAGCAACTAGTACTTGGAAGGCACTGTGCTCAGTGGTACAGTGATGAATTGGTCATGGCTCCTGTTCTCAACATTTTTTTTTACATATTGGGATTTTTGTTCCTACTAGAAGGAACATCATTAGAGAGAAACACCCTCATTCCTTTGAGGAGTAGACAGGAAGAAATAAAAGCTCATGGATAGTTTATCTAATAATCAAAAGCTATTTTTTCCATATAAATACATTGGGCATATATAAATTGACTTGTTAAGATGATCATCTTTCCTCTAATTTGTATGAGCCTATCCCCTAATACATCTTTATCTGAGCCCACCCCTTTCTTGCTTTCAGAAATGTATCCCACTGAAAAACAGTTTAACAAATTTCAGTATGGTTCACCTATTTGGGTGGCGAGAGAGATAGCTTTCTAGACCCCTTTAAACAACATTGATTTTTTTCTTGGCACCATTAAATAATGAGAATTTCTGTGCAGAGAATTTTGTGACATTGCAATATTACATGCATTGAAATGGTTTATTAGAAGTAATTGACCTAATTTTACTGGTGTTTTAACCTGACCAGAACAAGCAAATATGCTTCAAGCCCTGTCACATATTTCTGTGAAATTAAACTGTAAGAATCCTGTTTTCACATTTCTTATAGTTTGTGATGAGCTTTCAAGAAAGTTGTAGTTGTTTTTCAAATTTGTAGCATTGTCTCAGAGACATTTCTTCTTTTATCTTTAAAAAACATTGAAGTCATTTTAAAAACTAAGCTATAGTTTCTCATGGGATGCTGAAGTTTTCACATTCATGTATGCAGCAATAAATTTAAGCTTTTAGGAATTTATTTTAGAATGAGGGTTTATTTAATTTTTGCCTATGTAGTAGGACCTATTAAAATGCAAAAGTTGTTACTTTGCTTTCTCTTTGTTCCTTAAAAACCTGGTTAAGAGGAATTTGCTTCTGTACAAATGTACTTAACAGGTTAATTCCACAAACACTTACTGAAAATCTATAACATACCAGAAACTTCTGGGTGTAGGATGAATACATGAGTGAAAATCACGGGGTCTTCTTAGGAATCTCAAAGTTTCACTTTACAATGAAAATTTAAATTACATATGTTATCTTCTAATCCTTAGAGAAGCCTTATATGAATATTATTACCTCCATTTTACTGATGAAGAATCTGAGGCTTAAAATCTTCCTCAAACAACTTGTCCAAGGTTACACAACTATAAGTAGCTTGGCCAGGATTTCAAATCATGACCATCCAGGGCCTCTGTTCTTTTCAGTAAATCATGTCGCTTCTTTCATGAGAAAGATACTTTGCCTTCTTTTTCACACTTTATATAATATTCAACATAAAATTTTGCATGTATTAATCAATTATATGTTGATTAATTTATTAATAATATCCATCAGCTATATGAAAAAGGTCACTCTGGAAAGTGAGCCAAAAAGAATGATTTTTCAATACACACTGGCTGTACAGCCTCATTTAGCTTCTTGATGAAAGACTATCACTTTTCAGGTGGGGAAGCATATAATGTGAGATGTAACCACAGCAAAAAAAAAAAAAAAACAGCAGACCTTCTCACAGGGCTTTTCAGGTGCCTGAGTGCACTCTCAAGTACATTTGTGTGAGGGAAATATAAGGCATAGTCTGACCTGTAGTTTTTCCATCCTCTCTTATTGATTTACTTCTAGAGCCAACTTTTCTTAAACTTAAGCACTCTGGTAGGTGCTGGGTATTCAGCAATGGTTAAAAACATAGTCCCTGACTTCCATGGCTTTACAATTTAATCAGATTTTTAAAAATCTACTTCACTCTGTATATCTATTATAACTCAATAAACCTTAAAAAATAGTCTACTTTGTAAAAGTTGTGTGACTTCCCTTATTTGAAGGACCCATTGACACAACCAGGACCTATTTTTAGAAGCAGCTGAGCCTTCTGGGATTGATTTTAGTTTTCACCAAATGCTTCCCTGTAGTGCATAAAATGCCAAATGTTGGCAGTCCAGCTCTCCAACTGCAGACTTTGATTTCAATTAAAATGCCTACTCCTCACCTGGGTTAATATTTTAATCTGTGGTCTATGAGATCCTTAATGGTAGATATTCTACCTAATTCGCCCCAGTGCCTTGTACATAGTAAGCACTGTAAGTTGAGAATGAATGAACAAGTCACTCCTGCTTCAACATAAATAAAGGAAAAATTTTGAATGAGGAAAAATGTCATATAAATACCTTTAAGGCAGAAATTGAGGGGCAACTAAGAAGAAGAAGGAATTGAAACAAAAAACAAAATTACTCTCCTTTGCTTTTTGATAAAAGTTCAATTCTGGCTTACTAAAATATTGTAAAACTTATTTGAGTTCTACTAACACTCCCTGACACTAAAACATTCCTCTGTGACCAAGTCAGTGTCCATTCTATACCCCAGTGAACTTGGGCTGCCCAACAGATTACTTCTTTTGTTCTTTCCTATGAAATATATATTCTGAAAGCCACCAATGGACCACAGTAAAACATATCATCTATTGAAAATCAATGAATATCATTTCTGTGCCCATATTTATACCTGGCTCTTGCTTCAGGAATCTAAAGGGGTCATTGAGTATTCAAAATAAATGAGAAAAAGGAAATAAATTCCTGAAATATATTGCTTATAACCTTGGGATGACAATTTAGAAGGGCTCTAAAACAGAGTATATTCACAAGAGAGGAAAGAGTGACATAGATTTGCTCTGTTTGTCTTTCAGAGAAATCTACCTAATATTTCCTCCAGAGGTAAATCCAGGGGTAAATAATACTTTTGGGTTTTTATGATGCAATTTAACTTGGTTTGATCTGTTTCAACATATTTAATATCCAAACAGATGTCAGCACTTTTTGTGGACCTAAGACCCCACTTTTTTTTTCAATCTGTATGATACTGATACTTAATGTCTTAGACAGGATCTTGGTTTGGGTAGGAACATTTCTAGGTTAAGGGCCAAACCCTAATTCTTAATAAGAATGTTTGCTTGTGTAGGGACTGGAGATCATCTGAGCCACTTATAATAAGCTGGTGAAGGTACTGCTGATTATTAAAGACCAGGTGTTAACATTAATATGCTTTGAGAAATCACAAAATTAATGTACATAAATCTGTTGCATTTCTATGCACTAATAATGAGCTATCAGGAAGAGAAATTAAGAAAATAATCCAATCAAAAAGAAGAAAATACCTAAAAATAAATCTAACTAAGAAGGTAAGAAAACTATAAGACATTCAGGAAAGAAATTGAAAATGACACAAACACATGGAAAGATATACCATGTTCCTGTATTGGAAAGATTAATATTGTTAAAATGTACTACTACTCAAAGCAATCTACAGAATTAATTTAATCCCTACCAAAATACCAATGGCATTTTTCACAGAACTAGAACAAAATAATTTAAAAATTTGTATGGAAACACAGAAGACACGAATAACCAAAGCAATCTTGAGAAAGAAGAACAGAGTTGGAGGTATCATGCTCCTTGACCTCTGACTATACTACAAAGCTACAGTAATCAAAAAATTATGGTACTGGTACAGAAATAGACACGTAGCTCCATGGAACAGAGTAGAGAGCCTGGAAATAAACCCACATACTTATGGTCAATTAATCTATGACAAAGAAGGCAAGAATATACAATGCAGAAAACACTGTGTTTTCAATAGTAGTGCTGGGAAAACTAGAAAGCTACATGTAAAAGAATAAAATTAGAATATTATCTAACACCATATACAAAAATAAACTCAAAATGAATTAAAGAAATCCATTACTAAATGTAAGGCAAGAAACCATAAAACGTCTAGTAGAAAACATAGGCAGAACATTCTTTGACATAATCTTAACACTAATTTCTTGAATCTATCTCCTAAGGTAAAGAAAACAAAAGCAAAACTAAACAAATGAAAACTAATTAAACTTAAAGCCTTTTGCACAACAAAGGAAACCATCAACAACAAAAAAGATGACCTACAGAATGGGAGAAAATATTTGAAAATGATATGACCAATAAGGGGCTAATATCCAACATATATAAAAACAGCTCATTCAGCTCAACATCAAAAAGAAAAAAAGAAAGAAAAAAATGGACAGAAGACCTGAACAGACATTTTCCAAAGAAGACATACAGATAGCTAACAGGCACATGAAAAGATGCTCAACATGGTTAATTATTAGAGAAATGCAAACCAAAACAGCAATGATGCATCACCTCACAATGGCCAGAATGGCTATCATCAAAAAGTCTACATATAATAAATGCTGCAGAGGATGTGGAGAAAAGGGAACCCTTGGACACTGTTGGTGGGAATGTAAATTTCTGCATCCACTATGGAAAACAGTCAAGGTTCCTCAAAAAAAAATAAATAAATAAAACTATTATGTGGCCCAGTAATTCCACTCCTGGGTATATATATGAAGAAAATGAAAACACTAATTTGAAAGAACATATGCATTCCAATGTTCATAGCAGCATCATTTACAATAACAAAGATAAAGAAACAACCTAAGGGTCTATCATCAGGTGAATGGATAAAGAAGCTGTGGTATATACATACAATGGAATACTACTCAGCCATAAGAAAGAATTAATTTTTGCCATTTGCAACAACATAGATGGACCTGGAGGGTATTATATTTAGGGAAATTAGTCAGACTGAGAAAAACAAATATTGGATGTTATCACTTACATGAAGAATCTAAATTTTTTTAAATGAATGAATATAACAAAAAAAAAGAGACACAGATATAAAGAATCAAATAGTAGTTACCAGTGGAGAGAGGGAAGTGGGGAGGGTAAGATAGGGAGGGCTAAGGGAGTAAGAGGTACAAACTACTATATATTAAATATGTAATCTACAAAGATATATTGTACAGCACAGGGAATATAGCCAACATTTTATAACGACTTTAAATGGAGTATAATATATAACAATTTTGAATCACTATGTTGTACACCTTAAACTAATATAATATTGTAAATAAACTGTATGTCATAAAAATAGATGTGCTTTGAGATTTATTCAGGAGAAATATAAGTACAAGGTTTCACAAAGCTAATTTTTATGTCAAACAACTTAAAAAAGATTCAAGAATAGGGGATGGAATAGGAAGCACAGGAAGAGAGCCAAGTATACATAAGAATTTAGCATTAACTCATGACACTGGACATCTGAGATAGGTATAACTTATTTTCTGTATACTATACATTAACTTACAAATGAAGCCTATTTGTGGCAATGAGAAAAGAATTCAACCTTTGCTAAAGCCAACGTTTCAAGCCAGTGAGGTAACTTTCAGCAGATATTTGCATAATTTTGTAATAGGGAATATAAAACATCAAATGCAAGAGAAAAGAAAATGGGCTTGACACTTTAAAAATTAAAAACATATGCTTAAAAAACATTATAAGAAACATAAAGTAAATGATTAGCTCTGGGCAAATATTTGTCATCAATATTTGGGTCATATCATTAATGAAGAGCTTTTATAAGTCAGTGGAAAAACTTTAAAGTTTTAATACAAAAATGAACATAATACATGCAGGAAATAAAGAGGAGAGGAAACAATAACATCTGATAAACATTTGAACAAACCTTTCTCCTCATGCGCAATTAAAGAAATAAAAATTAAAACTATTAAATGGGTCAGTTTTACTTCTGGAACCCTGTAGTAGATGTGCTTTTCCCTGTTTTTCCCACTAAGTACAGCTAAAAACCTTGGACATTATATATTAAAAAACATGAAAAGACCCTAAAAGATATAAAGAAGACAGATGGTTTAGGGACCCTAGGAGCTGAAAAGCAACAGAACAGTGAATTTCCTAGATTTTCTTTTTGCCTCATATATCACAAAGTTGATGCTAGAGAAGCAGAACCTAGGAATATCAATGGGTGCAGGTTAGAGAAATCCCACAAAACCCTTTTTTCTCAAGCCAAAGGAAAAGAAAAGGTGCATCCTAGCACTGGACAGGGTGGAATCAGAGGAGAACTTGCAGAGATTCAGGATTTTCACCAGTGATAACAAGGGTACCATCCCTCACAGTATCAGTGGAGGCCACATGGGAGCAGAAACAAGGCAATCATCACCCACAAATGTCAAAAGAGGTAAACTAGGGAAATTAAAAGTCCATGCGACCTGTCAGTAATAAGATAACATTCCCTTTCCTGCACTTGAATGGTGTCAGAGGAGGCCTACTTAAAGAGAAGATTTAAATAAGTTTCAGTGTCTCATAACATAATAACAAAAATTTCCAGGTTCTAATTAAAATGTACTCATCATAACAATAGCCAGAAAAATTACAATATGAATGTGAAAAGATAAAAAGTGATGACAACACTGAGATGATGCAGATGTTAGAATAATCTGGTAATCATTTCAAAGTAGTCATCATAAAAATTATTCAGTGAGTAATTATAAACACACTTGAAACAAATGAAAAAACAGGAAGCATCAGCAAGGAAACAGAAAGTTTCAGAAAAAAAAGAGAATATAATAAAAGATCAAAAAGGAAAATTGAAACTGAAAAATAAAATTAAATGATATAAACAACAGAAATAAAATAAACTGAAAAAAATTTTTGAAAACATACTCAGAGACCTATAGGACTCTAAAAAAAATATCTAACATTCATGTCCTTAGAGTGTCACAAATAAATCAAAATGGAATTCTAAAAATAATAAAATAATCCACAAAGAGGCACAAAAATTAGAGAAAATAAAACAGAGGGAACAAATAGCAAACAAGAAGTAAAAGGGCAGACTTAACCTCTAATATATCAATAATTCCATTAAATATAAATGATCTAAATATCCCAATTAAAACACAAAGATTGGTGAGGTGGATTAAAAAAGAAAAACACAGATGAACTAACTGTGTCCTATCTACAAGACACTCACATCAATTATAATGATACAGGTAGACTGAAGGAAATAGGGTGGGAAAAGATATACCATGTAAACATTAATTGAAAGAAAGCAAGAGAGATAAACTTCCAGAATAGTGGACTGTGGAGTGCAGTGGACAATCTTTCCTACAAAACAACTATTTAACTAGAAAACAATTTATGAATGTTTACTTAAAGTATCTAGAAATTTTCTGAAGGACATACAGCAATCAGAAACACATTCACTCAAGAAAATCTACTAAACCCCATAATTGCATGAAACATAAACCATTCACACAGCAAACATAAGAGAGCTGAACTGATTAAACTAATATCAGTCAAATATAAATAAAAAACTATTACTGGAGATAAAAAAGAACATTTTAATAGTAAATGGGTAAATCCATCAGGAACATATTACAATTATACACATATAAACACCTATAAACAGAGTCCCAAAGTATATGAAACAAAAAGATAGACTTGAAGAGAGATAAACAATTCAAGATAATAGAGATTTCAATACCCAACTTTCAATAATAAACAGCAGACAAAGCAGAAGATCAACAAGAATACACAAAACTTGAACAACACTAAAGCAACTATACTTGCAGGTATTGTCAAAACATTCCACCCAACAAAATCACATTTTTCTCAGTGCGCATGGAACATACTCCAAGGTAGAATCTATGTTACACCATAAAATAAGTCTGGATATATTTAAAAGTGTTGATATCATATAAAGTATATTCTCTGAAAAATAGTGGAAT
The DNA here is from genome assembly GCF_964165515.1 of Mesoplodon bidens. Lineage (NCBI taxonomy): Eukaryota > Metazoa > Chordata > Mammalia > Artiodactyla > Ziphiidae > Mesoplodon > Mesoplodon bidens. The sequence goes on from NC_138163.1 coordinate 75,561,018, forward strand.
GGAATTAGAAAAAGACAGCAGTAGGACATTTGGGAAATTCATAAACATGTGGAAATTTAAAATCACACTACTGATGACCAATGAGTCAAAAATGAATCACAAAGGAAATTGAAAATACTTTGAGGTAAATGAAAGTGAAAACACAACATACTAAAATTTATTGACCACAACAAAAGTGGTACTTTGAGTGAAATGTATTGATGTAAACACCTATATTAAAAAAAAGAAAGTTCTGAAATCAATGACTTAATCCTCCATCTTAAGAAAAGAATAATAAAGTAAATCTAGTTCAAGCAGAAGGATGAAAATAATAAAAATTAGAGGATAAATAAATTAATTACAGAACAGTACAACAGGAGGAAAAATCAACAAATCAAAGAGTTGGTTAATTTAAAAGGTTTTTAAAAATGACAAAAGTCAACCTAGATTGAAGAAGAACAAAGAAAGAAGACTCAAATTACTAAAATTAAAAATAAAAGAGCAATTATCACTAATGAACTTAGAGAAATAAAATGGATTACAATGGAATAAAATGACAACTATATGCCAACAAATTAGATAAGCTAGATGAAAGGGATAAATTCATAGAAAGAAACAAATCAAACTGAGTCTAGAAGAAAACAGAAAGCCTGAAAAGACCTATAAGAAAGAAAAGGAAACAGTATTAAATTTACTGAAACATTAAGTAAAATCTTCCCACAAAGAAAAGTCCCAAAACAGTTTCATTGGTGAAGTCTACTAAATGTTTAAAGAAGAATTAACACCAATCTTTTACAAAATCTTGTAAAAAAATTTTAGAATAGGGAACACTTCCCAGTTCATTCTAAATGGAGGCCAGTATTATAGTGATATCAAAATATGACAAACACACCATGAGAAAAGTTCAGAGTAATATAATTTATGAATTCAGATGCCAAAATTCCCACAAAAATACTAGCCAGCTGTATTCAGCCACATCTAAAAAGAACTATACTTCATGACAAAGTAGAAGTTACCTCATTAATGCTGGCTTGATTTAACAGCTGAAAACAAATTGATGTACTTCATCATATGAATAGAATATGAGGGGGAAATGTAATCATATCAGTAGATTCAGACAAATGATTTTATATAATCCAACACATTTTCATCATAAAAATCCTGGGAAGAGAAGAAATAAAAGGAAACTAGTAATGCAAGGAAACTTCCTCAACCTGATTAAGGGCACCTATAAAAAATGTAAATAACATCTTTCTTAATGTTCCTTCTAAGATTAAGGGAAATTAAATGAGGAGAAGAAATAAAAGTCTTCCAGATTCGAAAAGAATTGTAAAACTCTAATTAAAGATGACATGATCTTGAATATAGAATATCTTAAGGAATATTAAAATTCATTTGAATTAATAAATGAGTTCAGCAAGTTTGCAGGATATAAGATTAAATACAAGACCAAATGTGATCTAGAGATTGGCCAAGATGTCAGAGTAGTAAGACCCTGAGCTCACCTCCTCTTATGAATACATCAGTATCACAACTATCTGAAGAACAACCATTGATGAAAAAGACTGGTATATATCAGAAAATGTCTTCTACAAATAAAGATGAAAAGAAGTAACTAAAGCAAGAGAGGTAGGAAGGGTGGACACATGACATAATCAAGTCCCATACCCCTAGGTGGGCAACCCACAATGTGGAGAATAATTACATTGCAGAGGTTCTCCCACATGAGTGAGAGTTCTGAGCCCCACAATGAGCTCTCCAGCCCAGGGATCCTGCACCAGAAAGATAAGCCTCCAGAGCATTTGGCTTTAAAGGCCACTGGGGCTTAATTTGGGGATGCCCAAGGGACTTGGGGAAATTGAGACTTCACTCTTAAAGGACACACAGAGATTGGCAAGCAAGATGGCAGAGTAGAAAGGTGTGAGCTCACCTCTTCTAACAAAAACACCAAAATCACAACTAACTGCTGAAAAAACATCGACAAACAAAATGCTGGAACCTACCGAAAAAGACACCCTATATCCACAAAGAAGCAACCACAATGAGAGGGTAAGAGGGAGAAAATAACAATAAAATCAAATCTCATAACTGCCAGGTGGGTGACTCACAAACTGGAAAATGATTACACCACAGAAGTTCTTCCACAAGAGTGAAAGTCCTGAGCCCCATGTCAAGCTTCCCAGCCTGGGGGTCTGACAATGGGAGGAGGAGTCCACAGAGAATCTGGCTTTGAAGGTCAGTGCGGTTTGATTACAGGAATTCCATAGGACTGGGGGAAACAGAAACTCTAATCTTGGAGGGGAAAAACAAGGTCCCATGCATGCCAGGACCCAGGGAAAAAAATCAGTGACCTTATAAGAGACTGGGCCAGACCTACCTGTTAGTATTGGAGGGTCATCTGCTGAGGAGAGTGTGACTCTAGCTCACTGTGAGGACAAAGAAACAGGCAGCAGCAATTCTGATGAGTACTAATTGGTGTGAGCCTTCATGGAGGTTGCCATTTCCTCTCCAAGACCTAGCCTTACCAAACAGTCTGTAGGCTCCACTGCTGGGATACCTCAGACCAAACAACCAACAGGGCGAAAACACAGCCCCAACCATCAACAGACAGGCTGCTTAAAGTCTTCCTGACGATGGCCCTGCTGACCAGAGGGACAAGACCATCTCCACCAACTAGCAAGCCAGAAACGGATGTTCCCATCAGGAAGCCTGCACAAGACTCTTAGCCACATGCACCAGAGGACATACAGCAGAAATGAAAAAAAAAAGCTACAATCTTGCAGTCTGTGGAATGGAAACAACAATCACAGAATGTTAGACAAAATGAGAGATAGAGGAATATGTTCCAGATGAAGTGATAAGATAAAGCCCCAGAAAAACAACTAAGTAAAGTGGAGATAGGGAACCCTCCAAAAAGAAAAAGAATTCAGAATAATGATAGTGAAGATGATCCAAAATCTTGGAAAAAGAATGGAGGCACAGATCAAGAAGATGAAAGAAATGTTTAACAAAAGCCTAGAAGAGCTAAAGAACAAAGAAGCAGAGATGAATAATACAATAACCAAAATGAAAAATACACTAGAAGGAATCAATGGCAGAGTAACTGAGGCAGAAGAACAGATAAGTGAACTGGAAGACAGAATGCTGGAAATCACTGCTGCAGAACAGAAAGTAAGAAAATAATATGAAGAAATGATGACATTCTATGAGAACTCTGGGAAAACATTAAACGCATCAGCATTTGCATTACAGGGGTCCCAGCAGAAGGGAGAGAGAAAGGACCTGAGAAAATATTTCAAGAGATAATAGCTGAAAAATTCCCTACCATGGGAAAGGAAAAAGTAACCCAAGTCCAGGAAGTGCAGAGAGTCCCAGGCAGGGAAAACAGAATGAGGAACATGTCAAGACACATAGTAATCAAATTGACAAAAATTAAAGACAAAGAAAAACTATTGAAAGCAACAAGAGAAATGGAACAAATAACACACAAGCAAACACCCATAAGGATATCAGCTGATTTCTCAGCAGAAATTCTGCAGGCCAGAAGGCAGTGGCACAATATATTTAAAGTAATGAAAGGCAAGAACCTACAACCAAGAATAATCTACCCAGGAAAGCTCTCATTCATATTTAACAGAGAAATCAAAAGCTTTACAGATAAGCAAAAGCTAAGAGAATTCAGCACCACCAGAACAGCTTTGCAGTAAATGCTAAAGGAAGTTCTTTAAGAGGAAAAGAAAGGGTCACTATTAGAAACAAGAAAATTACAAATGGAAAAGCTCACAACTAAAGGCAAAAAGAAAGTAAAGTTAGGAAATCATCAGCACACAAATATGATATCAAAACCAGGAATAGTGAGAAGAGGAGAGCACAATGCAGGATATTGGAAATGCATTTGAAATGAAAAGACCAACAACTTAAAACAACCTTGTTTACATACAGACTGTTACATCAAAACGTCATGGTAGGCCCGGAGGAAGATGGCGGAAGAGTACGACGCGGAGATCACCTTCCTCCCCACAGATACATGAGAAATTCATCTACACGTGGAACAACTCCTACAGAACACCTACTGAACGCTGACAGAAGACCTCAGACCCCCCAAAAGGCAAGAAACACCCCACATACCTGGGTAGGGCAAAAGAAAAAAAGAATAAACAGAGACAATAGGATAGGGACAGGACCTGCACCAGTAGGAGGGAGCCGTGAAGGAGGGAAGGTTTCTACACACTGCAAGCCCCTTCGCGGGCGGAGACTACAGGTGGCGGAGGGGGAAAGCTTCGGAGTAGCGGAGGAGAGCACAGCAACAGGGGTGCGGAGGGCAAAGCGGAGAGATTCTGGCACAGAGGATCGGTGCCCTCAGGCACACACCAGCCCGAGAGGCTTGTCTGCTCGGCCGCCGTGGCGGGCGGGGCTGGGAGCTGAGGCTCGGGTATCGGCTTTCAGTCGGAGCTCAGGGAGAGGACTGGGGCTGGCGGCAGGAAGAGAGCCTGAAGGGGTTAGTGCACCACGGCTAGCCCGGAGGGAGTCCGGGGAAAGGGTGTGGAGCTGCCAAAGAGGCAAGAGACTTTTTTCCCTTTTGTTTCCTGGTGCGCGAGGAGAGGGCATTAAGAGGGCTGCTTGGGGAAGCGCCGGAGACAGGCGCGAGCCTCGGGTAAGGCGCGGACCTCGGAGACGGGCGTGGGATGCTGGGGCTGCTGCTGCCGCTGCCGCCGCGGGGCCTGTGTGCGAGCGCGGGTCACTGTCCGCCCTGCCTTCCGGGGGGCCTGTGCACCCCACCACTGCCGGGGTCCCGGGACTCGGGGACGGCTTTCCCGGAAAAGCGCACGGAGCGCCACGGGCTGCTGCAACGTCACGCTGGCCTCTGCCACCGCAGGCCCGCCCCACACTGCGCGCCCCTCCCTCCCCTCTGCCTAAGTGAGCCAGAGCCCCCGAATCAGCGGCTCCTTTAAACACGTCCTGTCTGAGCGAAGAACGGACGCCCTCTGGCGACCTATGCGCAAAGGCGGGGACACGTCCAAGGCTGAGACCCGGGAGCTGTGAGAGCAGAGACAGGGAAATCTCTCTGTGCAGCCTCAGAGGCAGCGGATTAAAGCTCCACGGTCCATTTGATGTGCCCTGCGTCTGTGGAGTGCATGAATGGACAGCGAATCATCCCAAATTGAGGAAGTGGACTTTGAGGACAAGATTTAAGACTTTCCCCCCTTTTCCTCATTTTACAACGAATTATCCCAAATTGAGGAGGTGGACTTGGAGAGCAAGATTTTTGATTTTTCCCCCTGCTCTCTTTTTGTGAATGTGTATGTGTAATCTTCTGTGTAAGATTCTCTCTGTATAGCTTTGTTTCCACCATATGTCCCAGGGATCTATCAGTCCGTTTTTTTTCAATAATTACTTTTTAATTTTAATAACGCTACTATATTTCATACTTTATTCTATTTTACTTTACCTGCTCTTTCCTTTTTTCCTACCTTCCCTTTCTCCCTCCCTCCCTCTGCTCCTCCTTTCCTTCTTTCTTTTTCTTTCCTCCCTCATTCCCTCCCACCCTTCTTCTTTCCACTTTCTTTTTTTTCCTTCCACCCTCCCTCGCTTCTGTCTATCTTTCTTTCTTTCCTTCCTCCCTCCCTCCCTCCCTTCTTCCATTCACGCTTCCTTTTGCTTTCATTCCTCCCTCCCTCCCTCCTTTCTTTCCTTCTTTCTTTACATCCTTCCTCCCTCCCTCCCTCCTTTCTTTCTCTCTTCCTTCCTTCCTTCCTTTCTTCCCTTCTTCCTATCTTTCCCTCTCTCTTTCTTTCTTCTACTAATTCTTTCTTTCTACTTTTTCTCCCTGTTATTCTGAGCCGGCTGGATGAAAGGCTCTTGGTGCTGCAGCCAGGAGTCAGTGCTGTGCCTCTGAAGTGGGAGAGCCAACTTCAGGACACAGGTCCACAAGAGACCTCCCAGCTCCACATAATATCAAGCAGCGAAAATCTCCAAGAGATCTCCATCTCAACACCAGAACCCAGCTTCACTCAACGACCAGCAAGCTACAGTGCTGGTCACCCTATGCCAAGCAACTAGCAAGGCAGGAACACAACCCCACCCATTAGCAGAGAGGCTGCCTAAAAACATAATAAGGCCATAGGCACCCCAAAACACACCACCAGACGTGGACCTGTCCACCAGAAAGACAAGATCGAGCCTCAACCACCAGAACACAGGCATTAGTCCCCCCCACCAGGAAGCCTACATAACCTACTGAAACAACCTTAGCCACTGGGGACAGACACCAAAAACAACAGGAACTACGACTCTGCAGCCTGCAAAAAGGAGACCCCAAACATAGTAACATAAGCAAAATGAGAAGACAGAAAAACACACAGCAGGTGAAGGATCAAGATAAAAACCTACCAGACCTAACAAATGAAGAGGTAATAGGCAGTCTACCTGAAAAAGAATTCAGAATAATGATAGTAAAGATGATCCAAGATTCTATTTCCAAGATCCATAATCTTGGAAATAGAATAGACAAAATGCAAGAAACAGTTAACAAGGACCTAGAAGAACTAAAGATGAATCAAGCATCGATTAAAAACACAATAAATGAAATGAAAAATACTCTAGATGGGATCAATAGCAGAATAACTGGGGCAGAAGAACGGATAAGTGAGGTGGAAGATAAAATACTGGAAATAACTGATGCAGAGCAAAATAAAGAAAAAAGAATGAAAAGAACAGAAGACAGTCTCAGAGACCTCTGGGACAACATTAAATGCACCAACATTCGAATTATAGGGGTTCCAGAAGAAGAAGAGAAAAAGAAAGGGAATGAGAAAATATTTGAAGAGATTATAGTTGAAAACTTCCCTAATATGGGAAAGGAAATAGTTAATCAAGTCCAGGAGGCACAGAGAGTCCCATACAGAATAAATCCAAGGAGAAATACACCAAGACACATATTAATCAAACTGTCAAAAATTAAACACAAAGAAATCATATTAAAAGCAGCAAGGGAAAAACAACAAATAACACACAAGGGAATCCCCATCAGGTTAACAGCTGATCTCTCAGCAGAAACTCTACAAGCCAGAAGGGAGTGGCAGGACATAATTAAAGTGATGAAGGAGAGAAACCTGCAACCAAGATTACTCTACCCAGCAAGGATCTCATTCAGATTTGATGGAGAAATTAAAACCTTTACAGACAAGCAAAAGCTGAGAGAGTTCAGCACCACCAAACCAGCTTTACAACAAATGCTAAAGGAACTTCTCTAGGCAAGAAACACAACAGAAAGTATGTACCTACAATAATGAACCCAAAGCAATTAAGGAAATGGGAATAGGAACATACATATCAATAATTACCTTAAATGTAAATGGACTAAATGCTCCCACCAAAAGACACAGAGTGGCTGAATGGATACAAAAACAAGACCCATATATATGCTGTCTACAAGAGACCCACTTCAGACCTAGAGACACATACAGATTGAAAGAAAGGGGATGGAAAAAGATATTCCATGCAAATGGAAATCAAAAGAAAGCTGGAGTAGCAATTCTTATATCAGACAAAATAGACTTTAAAATAAAGACTATTGGGCTTCCCTGGTGGCGCAGTGGTTGAGAGTCTGCCCCCCGATGCAGGGGACACGGGTTCGTGCCCCGGTCCAGGAAGATCCCACATGCCGCGGAGCGGCTGGGCCCGTGAGCCATGGCTGCTGGGCCTGCGCGTCCGGAGTCTGTGCTCCGCAACGGGAGAGGCCACAACAATGAGAGGCCCACATACCACCAAAAATAAAAAATAAAAAAATAAAAATAAAATAAAGACTATTAAAAGAGACAAAGAAGCACACTCCATAATGATAAAGGGATCGATCCAAGAAGAAGATATAACAATTGTAAATATTTATGCACCCAACATAGGAGCACCTCAATACATAAGGCAAATACTAACAGCCATAAAAGGGGAAATCGACAATAACACAATCATAGTAGGGGAATTCAATACCCCACTTTCACCAATGGACAGATCATCCAAAATGAAAATAAATAAGGAGGGGCCCCGGAGGAAGATGGCGGAAGAGTATGACGTGGAGATCACCTTCCTCCCCACAGATAATGAGAAATTCATCTACACGTGGAACAACTCCTACAGAACACCTACTGAACGCTGACAGAAGACCTCAGACCCCCCAAAAGGCAAGAAGCTCCCCACATACCTGGGTAGGGCAAAAGAAAAAAAGAATAAACAGAGACAATAGGATAGGGACGGGACCTGCACCAGTGGGAGGGAGCCGTGAAGGGGGGAAGGTTTCTACACACTACAAGCCCCTTCGCGGGCGGAGACTGCAGATGGCAGAGGGGGAAAGCTTCGGAGTAGCGGAGGAGAGCACAGCAACAGGGGCGTGGAGGGCAAAGCGGAGAGATTCTGGCACAGAGGACCGGTGCCCTCAGGCACACACCAGCCCGAGAGACTTGTCTGCTCGGCCGCCGTGGCGGGCGGGGCTGGGAGCTGAGGCTCGGGTATCGGCTTTCAGTCGGAGCGCAGGGAGAGGACTGGGGCTGGCGGCAGGAAGAGAGCCTGAAGGGGTTAGTGCACCACGGCTAGCCCGGAGGGAGTCCGGGGAAAGGGTGTGGAGCTGCCGAAGAGGCAAGAGACTTTTTTCCCTTTTGTTTCCTGGTGCGCGAGGAGAGGGCATTAAGAGGGCTGCTTGGGGAAGCGCCGGAGACAGGCACGAGCCGCGGGTAAGGCGCGGACCTCGGAGATGGGCGTGGGCCGCCGCCACCGCCGCCCGCCGCGGCCCGCCGCCGCCACCGCCGCCGCCACCGCGGCCCGCCGCCGCCGCCGCCGCGGGGCCTGTGTGCGAGCGCAGGTCACTGTCCGCCCTGCCTTCCGGGGGGCCTGTGCACCCCGCCACTGCCGGGGTCCCCGAGACCCGTGGACGGCTTTCCCGGGAAAGCGCACGGAGTGCCACGGGCTGCTGCAACGTCACGCCGGCCTCTGCCGCCGCAGGCCCGCCCCACACTGCGCGCCCCTCCCTCCCCTCTGCCTGAGTGAGCCAGAGCCCCCAAATCAGCGGCTCCTTTAAACCCGTCCTGTCTGAGCGAAGAACGGACGCCCTCCGGCGACCTACGCGCAGAGGCGGGGCCAGGTCCAAGGCTGAGACCCGGGAGCTGTGAGAGCAGAGACAGGGAAATCTCTCTGTGCAGCCTCGGAGGCAGCGGATTAAAGCTCCACGGTCCATTTGATGTGCCCTGCGTCTGTGGAGTGCATGAATGGACAGCGAATCATCCCAAATTGAGGAAGTGGACTTTGAGGACAAGATTTAAGACTTTCCCCCCTTTTCCTCTTTTTACAACGAATTATTCCAAATTAAGGAGGTGGACTTAGAGAGCAAGATTTCAGACTTCTCGCCCTTTTCCTCTTTTTACAACGAATTATCCCAAATTGAGGAGGTGGACTTGGAGAGCAAGATTTTTGATTTTTCCCCCTGCTCTCTTTTTGTGAATGTGTATGTGTAATCTTCTGTGTAAGATTCTCTCTGTATAGCTTTGCTTCCACCATATGTCCCAGGGTTCTACCGGTCCGTTTTTTTTTTTTCAATAATTACTTTCTAATTTTAATAACGCTACTATATTTCATACTTTATTCTATTTTACTTTACCTGCTCTTTCTTTTTTTCCTACTCTCCCTTCCTCCCTCCCTCCCTCCGCTCCTCCTTTCCTTCTTTCTTTTTCTTTCCTCCCTCCCACGCTTCTTCTTTCCACTTTCTTTTTCTTTCCTTCCTTCCTCCCTCCTGTCTTTCTTCCTTTCCTTCCTCCCTCCCTCCCTCCTTTCTTTCCTTCTTTCTTTCCATCCTTCCACCCTCCCTCCCTCCTTCCTTCCTTCCTTCCTTTCTTCCCTTCTTCCTTTCTTTCCCTCTCTCTTTCTTTCTTCTACTAATTCTTTCTTTCTACTTTTTCTCCCTGTTATTCTGAGCCGGGTGGATGAAAGGCTCTTGGTGCTGCAGCCAGGAGCCAGTGCTGTGCCTCTGAAGTGGGAGAGCCAACTTCAGGACACGGGTCCACAAGAGACCTCCCAGCTCCACATAATATCGAGCAGCGAAAATCTCCAAGAGATCTCCATCCCAACACCAGCATCCAGCTTCACTCAACGACCAGCAAGCTACAGTGCGGGTCACCCTATGCCAAGCAACTAGCAAGGCAGGAACACAACCCCACCCATTAGCAGAGAGGCTACCTAAAAACATAATAAGGCCATAGGCACCACAAATCACACCACCAGACGTGGACCTGTCCACCAGAAAGACAAGATCGAGCCTCAACCACCAGAACACAGGCATTAGTCCCCCCCACCAGGAAGCCTACACAACCTACTGAAACAACCTTAGCCACTGGGGTCAGACACCAAAAACAATGGGAACTAAGAATCTGCAGCCGGCAAAAAGGGGACCCCAAACACAGTAACAAAATGAGAAGGCAGAAAAACACACAGCAGGTGAAGGAGCAAGATAAACACCCACCAGACCTAACAAATGAAGAGGTAATAGGCAGTCTACCTGAAAAAGAATTCAGAATAATGATAGTAAAGCTGATCCAAGATTCTATTTCCAAGATCCATAATCTTGGAAATAGAATAGACAAAATGCAAGAAACAGTTAACAAGGACCTAGAAGAACTAAAGATGAGTCAAGCATCGATTAAAAACACAATAAATGAAATGAAAAATACTCTAGATGGGATCAATAGCAGAATAACTGAGGCAGAAGAACGGATAAGTGAGGTGGAAGATAAAATAGTGGAAATAACTGATACAGAGCAAAATAAAGAAAAAAGAATGAAAACAACACAGGACAGTCTCAGAGACCTGTGGGACAACATTAAACGCACCAACATTCGAATTATAGGTTTTCCAGAAGAAGAAGAGAAAAAGAAAGGGATTGAGAAAATATTTGAAGAGATTTTAGTTGAAAACTTCCCCAATATGGGAAAGGAAATAGTTAATCAAGTCCAGGAGGCACAGAGAGTCCCATACAGAATAAATCCAAGGAGAAATACACCAAGACACATATTAATCAAACTGTCAAAAATTAAACACAAAGAAATCATATTAAAAGCAGCAAGGGAAAAACAACAAATAACACACAAGGGAATCCTCATCAGGTTAACAGCTGATCTCTCAGCAGAAACTCTACAAGCCAGAAGGGAGTGGCAGGACATAATTAAAGTGATGAAGGAGAGAAACCTGCAACCAAGATTACTCTACCCAGCAAGGATCTCATTCAGATTTGATGGAGAAATTAAAACCTTTACAAGCAAGCAAAAGCTGAGAGAGTTCAGCACCACCAAACCAGCTTTACAACAAATGCTAAAGGAACTTCTCTAGGCAAGAAACACAACAGAAAGTATGTACCTACAATAATGAACCCAAAGCAATTAAGGAAATGGGAATAGGAACATACATATCAATAATTACCTTAAATGTAAATGGACTAAATGCTCCCACCAAAAGACACAGAGTGGCTGAATGGATACAAAAACAAGACCCATATATATGCTGTCTACAAGAGACCCACTTCAGACCTAGAGACACATACAGATTGAAAGAAAGGGGATGGAAAAAGATATTCCATGCAAATGGAAATCAAAAGAAAGCTGGAGTAGCAATTCTTATATCAGACAAAATAGACTTTAAAATAAAGACTATTAGAAGAGACAAGGAAGGACACTACATAACGATAAAGGGATCATTCCAAGAAGAAGATATAACAATTGTAAATATTTATGCACCCAACATAGGAGCACCTCAATACATAAGGCAAATACTAACAGCCATAAAAGGGGAAATCGACAGTAACACAATCATAGTAGGGGACTTTAACACCCCACTTTCAGCAATGGACAGATCATCCAAAATGAAAATAAATAAGGAAACACAAGCTTTAAATGATACATTAAACGAGATGGCCTTAGTTGATATTTATAGGACATTCCATCCAAAAACAACAGAATACACATTTTTCTCAAGTGCTCATGGAACATTCTCCAGGATAGATCATATCTTGGGTCACAAATGAAGCCTCGGTAAATTTAAGAAAATTGAAATTGTATCAAGTGTCTTCTCCGACCACAATGCTATGAGACTAGACATCAATTACAGGAAAAGATGTGTAAAAAATACAAACACATGGAGGCTAAACAATACACTACTCAATAACGAAGTGATCACTGAAGAAATCAAAGAGGAAATTAAAAAATACCTAGAAACAAATGACAATGGAGACACGACGACCCAAAACCTATGGGACGCAGCAAAAGCAGTTCTAAGGGGGAAGTTTATAGCAATACAATCCCACCTTAAGAAACAGGAAGCATTTCGAGTAAACAACCTGACCCTGGACCTAAAGCAATTAGAGAAAGAAGAACAAAAAAACCCCAAAGCTAGCAGAAGGAAAGAAATCATAAAGATCAGATCAGAAATAAATGAAAAAGAAATGAAGGAAACGATAGCAAAGATCATCCAAACTAAAAGCTGGTTCTTTGAGAAGATAAACAACATTGACAAACCATTAGACAGACTCATCAAGAAAAAAAGGGTGAAGACTCAAATCAATAGAATTAGAAATGAAAAAGGAGAAGTAACAACTGACACTGCAGAAATACAAAAGATTATGAGAGATTAGTATAAGCAACTCTATTCCAATAAAATGGACAACCTGGAAGAAATGGACACATTCTTAGAAATGCACAACCTGCCAAGACTGACTCAGGAAGATATAGAAAATATTAATAGACCAATCACAAGCACTGAAATTGAAACTGTGATTAAAAATCTTCCATCAAACAAAAGCCCAGGACCAGATGGCTTCACAGGTGAATTCTATCAAACATTTAGAGAAGAGCTAACACCTATCCTTCTCAAACTCTTCCAAAATATAGCAGAGGGAGGAACACTCCCAAACTCATTCTACGAGGCCGACATCACCTTGATACCAAAACCAGGCAAGGATGTCACAAAGAAAGAAAACTACAGGCCAGTATCACTGATGAACATAGATGCAAAAATCCTCAACAAAATACTAGCAAACAGAATCCAACAGCACATTAAAAGGATCATACACCATGATCAAGTGGGGTTTATCCCAGGAATGCAAGGATTCTTCAATATACGCAAATCAATCAATGTAATACACCATATTAACAAGTTGAAGGAGAAAAACCATATGATCATCTCAATCGATGCAGAGAAAGCTTTCGACAAAATTCAACACCCATTTATGATAAAAACCCTGCAGAAAGTAGGTATAGAGGGATCTTTCCTCAACATCATAAAGGCCATATATGACAAACCCACAGCCAACATTGTCCTCAATGGTGAAAAACTGAAACCATTTCCACTAAGATCAGGAACAAGACAAGGCTGCCTGCTCTCACCACTCTTATTCAACATAGTTTTGGAAGTTTTAGCCACAGCAATCAGAGAAGAAAAGGAAATAAAAGGAATCCAAATTGGAAAAGAAGAATTAAAGCTGTCACTGTTTGCAGATGACATGATACTATACATAGAGAATCCTAAAGATGCTACCGAAAAACTACTAGAGCTAATCAATGAATTTGGTAAAGTAGCAGGATATAAAATTAATGTACAGAAATCTCTGGCATTCCTGTACACTAATGATGAAAAATCTGAAAATGAAATCAAGAAAACACTCCCATTTACCATCTCAACAAAAAGAATAAAATATCTAGGAATAAACCTACCTAAGGAGACAAAAGACCTGTATGCAGAAAATTATAAGACACTGATGAAAGCAATTAAAGATGATACAAATAGATGGAGAGATATACCATGCTCCTGGATTGGAAGAATCAATATTGTGAAAATGACTCTACTACCCAAAGCAATCTACAGATTCAATGCAATCCCTATCAAACTACCAATGGCATTTTTCACAGAACTAGAACAAAAAATTTCAAAATTTGTTTGGAAAAACAAAAGGCCCCGAATAGCTAAAGCAATCTTGAGAACGAAAAACGGAGCTGGAGGAATCAGGCTCCCTGACTTCAGACTATACTACAAAGCTACAGTAATTAAGACAGTCTGGTACTGGCATAAAAACAGAAAGATAGATCAGTGGATTAGGATAGAAAGCCCAGAGATAAACCCACGCACATATGGCCAACTTATCTTTGATAAAGGAGGCAGGAATGTACAGTGGAGAAAGGACAGCCTCTTCAATAAGTGGTGCTGGGAAAACTGGACAGGGACATGTAAAAGTTTGAGATTAGATCATTCCCTAGCACCATACACAAAAATAAGCTCAAAATGGATTAAAGACTTAAATGTAAGGCCAGAAACTATCAAACTCTTAGAGGAAAACATAGGTAGAACACTCTATGACATAAATCACAGCAAGATCCTTTTGGACCCACCTCCTAGAGAAATGGAAATAAAAACAAAGATAAACAAATGGGACCTAATGAAACTTCAAAGCTTTTGCACAGCAAAGGAAACCATAAACAAGCCCAAAAGACAACCCTCAGAATGGGAGAAAATATTTGCAAATGAAGCAACTGACAAAGGATTAATCTCCAAAATTTATAAACAGCTCATGCAGCTGAATATCAAAAAAACAAACAACCCAATCCAAAAATGGGCAGAAGACTTAAATAGGCATTTCTCCAAAGAAGATATACAGACTGCCAACAAACACATGAAAGAATGCTCAACATCATTAATCATTAGAGAAATGCAAATGAAAACTACAATGAGATATCATCTCACACCAGTCAGAATGGCCATCATCAAGAAATCTAGAAACAATAAATGCTGGAGAGGGTGTGGAGAAAAGGGAACACTCTTGCACTGCTGGTGGGAATGTGTATTGGTACAGCCACTATGGAGAACAGTATGGAGGTTCCTTAAAAAACTAAAAATAGAACTACCATATGACCCAGCAATCCCACTACTGGGCATATACCCTGAGAAAACCATAATTCAAAAAGAGACATGTACCAAAATGTTCATTGCAGCTCTACTCACAATAGCCCGGAGCTGGAAACAACCTAAGTGTCCATCATCGGATGAATGGATAAAGAAGATGTGGCACATGTATACAATGGAATATTACTCAGCCATAAAAAGAAACGAAACTGAGCTATTTGTAATGAGGTGGATAGACCTAGAGTCTGTCATACAGAGTGAAGTTAGTCAGAAAGAGAAAGACAAATACCGTATGCTAACACATATATACGGAAATTAAAAAAAAATGTCATGAAGAACCTAGGGGCAAAACAGGAATAAAGACACAGACCTACTTGAGAATGGACTTGAGGATATGGGGAGGGGGAAGGGTAAGCTGTGACAAAGCGAAAGATAGGCATGGACATATATACACTACCAAACATAAGGTAGATAGATAGTGGGAAGCAGCCGCAGAGCACAGGGAGATCAGCTCGGTGCTTTGTGACCGCCTGGAGGGGTGGGATGGGGAGGGTGGGAGGGAGGGAGATGCATGAGGTAAGGGATGTGGGAACAGATGTATATGTATGACTGATTCACTTTGTTATAAAGCAGAAACTAATTAAAAAAATAAAATAAAAAAAAGAAAATAAATAAGGAAACACAAGCTTTAAATGATACATTAAACAAGATGGACTTAGTTGATATTTATAGGACATTCCATCCAAAAACAACACAATACACATTTTTCTCAAGTGCTCATGGAACATTCTCCAGGATAGATCATATCTTGGGTCACAAATCAAGCCTTGGTAAATTTAAGAAAATTGAAATTCTATCAAGTATCTTTTCCGACCACAATGCTATGAGACTAGACATCAATTACAGGAAAATATCTGTAAAAAATACAAACACATGGAGGCTAAACAATACACTACTCAATAACGAAGTGATCACTGAAGAAATCAAAGAGGAAATTAACAAATACCTAGAAACAAATGACAATGGAGACATGACGACCCAAAACCTACGGGATGCAGCAAAGGCAGTTCTAAGGGGGAAGTTTATAGCAATACAATCCCACCTTAAGAAACAGGAAACATTTCGAGTAAACATCCTTACCCTGCACCTAAAGCAATTAGAGAAAGAAGAACAAAAATCCCCCAAAGTTAGCAGAAGGAAAGATATCATAAATATCAGATCAGAAATAAATGAAAAAGAAATGAAGGAAACGATAGCATAGATCAACCAAACTAAAAGCTGGTTCTTTGAGAAGATAAACAAAATTGACAAACCATTAGCCAGACTCATCAAGAAAGGAAGGGTGAAGACTCAAATCAATAGAATTAGAAATGAAAAAGGAGAAGTAACAACTGACACTGCAGAAATACAAAAGATCATGAGAGATTACTATAAGCAACTCTATGCCAATAAAATGGACAACCTGGAAGAAATGGACAAATTCTTAGAAATGCACAACCTGCCAAGACTGACTCAGGAAGAAATAGAGAATATGAGTACACCAATCACAAGCACTGAAATTGAAACTGTGATTAAAAATCCTCCATCAAACAAAAGCCCAGGACCAGATGGCTTCACAGGCGAATTCTATCAAACATTTATAGAAGAGGTAACACCCATCCTTCTCAAACTCTTCCAAACAATATCAGAGGAAGGAACACTCCCAAACTCATTCTACGAGGCCACCATCACCTTGATACCAAAACCAGGCAAGGATGTCACAAAGAAAGAAAACTACAGGCCAATATCACTGATGAACATAGATGCAAAAATCCTCAACAAAATACTAGCAAACAGAATCCAACAGCACATTAAAAGGATCATACACCATGATCAAGTTGGGTTTATTCCAGGAATGCAAGGATTCTTCAATATACACAAATCAATCAAGGTGATACACCATATTAATAAATTCAAGGAAAAAAACCATATGATCATCTCAATCGATGCAGAGAAAGCTTTCGACAAAATTCAACACCCATTTATGATAAAAACCCTGCAGAAAGTAGGCATTGAGGGAACTTTCCTCAACATAATAAAGGCCATATATGACAAACCCACAGCCAACATTGTCCTCAATGGTGAAAAACTGAAACCATTTCCACTAAGATCAGGAACAAGACAAGGCTGCCTGCTCTCACCACTCTTATTCAACATAGTTTTGGAAGTTTTAGCCACAGCAATCAGAGAAGAAAAAGAAATAAAAGGAATCCAAATTGGAAAAGAAGAAGTAAAGCTGTCACTGTTTGCAGATGACATGATACTATACATAGAGAATCCTAAAGATGCTACCGAAAAACTACTAGAGCTAATCAATGAATTTGGTAAAGTAGCAGGATATAAAATTAATGTACAGAAATCTCTGGCATTCCTGTACACTAATGATGAAAACTCTGAAAATGAAATCAAGAAAACACTCCCATTTACCATCGCAACAAAAAGAATAAAATATCTAGGAATAAACCTACGTAAGGAGACAAAAGACCTGTATGCAGAAAATTATAAGACACTGATGAAAGCAATTAAAGATGATACAAATAGATGGAGAGACATACCATGCTCCTGGATTGGAAGAATCAATATTGTGAAAATGACTCTACTACCCAAAGCAATCTACAGATTCAATGCAATCCCTATCAAACTACCAATGGCATTTTTCACAGAACTAGAACAAAAAATTTCAAAATTTGTTTGGAAAAACAAAAGGCCCCGAATAGCTAAAGCAATCTTGAGAACGAAAAACGGAGCTGGAGGAATCAGGCTCCCTGACTTCAGACTATACTACAAAGCTACAGTAATTAAGACAGTCTGGTACTGGCATAAAAACAGAAAGATAGATCAGTGGATTAGGATAGAAAGCCCAGAGATAAACCCATGCACATATGGCCAACTTATCTTTGATAAAGGAGGCAGGAATGTACAGTGGAGAAAGGACAGCCTCTTCAATAAATGGTGCTGGGAAAACTGGACAGGGACATGTAAAAGTTTGAGATTAGATCATTCCCTAACACCATACAGAAAAATAAGCTGAAAATGGATTAAAGACTTAAATGTAAGGCCAGAAACTATCAAACTCTTAGAGGAAAACATAGGTAGAACACTCTATGACATAAATCACAGCAAGATCCTTTTGGACCCACCTCCTAGAGAAATGGAAATAAAAACAAAGATAAACAAATGGGACCTAATGAAACTTCAAAGCTTTTGCACAGCAAAGGAAACCATAAACAAGACCAAAAGACAACCCTCAGAATGGGAGAAAATATTTGCAAATGAAGCAACTGACAAAGGATTAATCTCCAAAATTCATAAACAGCTCATGCAGCTCAATAGCAGAAAAACAAACAACCTAATCCAAAAATGGGCAGAAGACTTAAATAGGCATTTCTCCAAAGAAGATATACAGACTGCCAACAAACACATGAAAGAATGCTCAACATCATTAATCATTAGAGAAATGCAAATGAAAACTACAATGAGATATCATCTCACACCAGTCAGAATGGCCATCATCAAGAAATCTAGAAACAATAAATGCTGGAGAGGGTGTGGAGAAAAGGGAACACTCTTGCACTGCTGGTGGGAATGTGAATTGGCACAGCCACTATGGAGAACAGTATGGAGGTTCCTTAAAAAACTAAAATAGAACTACCATATGACCCAGCAATCCCACTACTAGGCATATACCCTGAGAAAACCATAATTCAAAAAGAGACATGTACCAAAATGTTCATTTCAGCTCTATTCACAATAGCCCGGAGCTGGAAACAACCTTAGTGTCCATCATCGGATGAATGGATAAAGAAGATATGGCACATATATACAATGGAATATTACTCAGCCATAAAAAGAGACGAAACTGAGCTATTTGTAATGAGTTGGATAGACCTAGAATCTGTCATACAGAGTGAAGTAAGTCAGAAAGAGAAAGACAAATACCGTATGCTAACACATATATACGGAATTTAAAAAAAAATGTCATGAAGAACCTAGGGGTAAAACGGAATAAAGACACAGACCTATTTGAGAATGGACTTGAGGATATGGGGAGGGGGAAGGGTAAGCTGTGACAAAGCGAAAGAGAGGCATGGACATATATACACTACCAAACGTAAGGTAGATAGATAGTGGGAAGCAGCCGCAGAGCACAGGGAGATCAGCTTGGTGCTTTGTGACTGCCTGGAGGGGTGGGATGGGGAGGGTGGGAGGGAGGGAGATGCATGAGGGAAGGGATGTGGGAACAGATGTATATGTATGACTGATTCACTTTGTTATAAAGCAGAAACTAATAAAAAATGAAAAAAAAACGTCATGGTAACTGCAAATCAAAAATCTACAATAGTACACACATAAAAAAGAAAAAGAAATCATGATACAACACTAAAGTTAGTGATCAAATCACAAGAGAACAAAAGAGGAAAGGAAGGAAAAAGACCTACAAAAACAAACACAAAACAATTAAGAAAAATGGCAATAGGAACATATATCTTGATAATTATCTTTAATGTAAATGGATTAAATGCTCAAACCAAAATACACAGACTGGCTGAATGGATACAAAAACAAGACCTGTATATATGCTACCTACAAGAGACCCACTTCATATCTAGGGACACATACAGACTGAAAGTGAGAGGATGGAAAAATGTATTCCATGCAAACGGAAATCAAAAGAAAGCTGGAGTAGCAGTACTTATATCAGACAAAATAGACTTTAAAATAAAGACTGTTACAAGAATCAAAGAAAGACACTATGTAACGATCAAGGGATCAATCCAAGAAGAAGATATAACAATTGTGAATATATATGTACCCAACATAACAGCACCTCAATATATAAGGCAAATTCTAATGGCCATGAAAGGGGAAATCCACAGTAGCGCAATAAGAGTGGGGGATTTTAACACCCCAATTTCATCAACGGATCGATCATCAAGACAGAAGATAAATAAGGAAACAATGGCCTTAAATCACACATTAGACCAGATGGACTTAATAGATATTTATAGAGCATTCCATCCAAAAGCAGCAGAATACACATTCTTCTCAAGTGCACATAGAACATTCTCCAGGATTGATCACATGCTGAGCCACAAAGCAAGCCTTGGTAAATTTAAGAAAATTAAAATTATACTAAGCACCCTTTCCAACCACAATGCTAAGAGATTAGAAATCAACTACAAGAAAAAACTGTAAAAAAAACACAAACATGTGGTGGCCAAACAATACGCTACTAAACAACCAATGGGTCACTAAAGAAATCAAAGAGGAAATTAAAAAAACAAACAAACAAAAACGAGAGACAAACAAAAATGAAAGCATGACAATCCAAAACCTATGGGACACAGCAAAATCAATTCTAAGAGGGAAGTTTATAACAACACAACCTTATTTCAGGAAACAAAAAAATCACAAATAAACAACCTCACCATGCACCTAAAGAAATTAGACAAAGAAGAATAAATGAAACCCAAAGTTAGTAGAAGAAAAGACATCATAAAGATCAGAGCAGAAATAAATGAAATAACAATGAAGAAAACCATAGAAAAGACCAATGAAAGCAAAAGCTGATTCTTTGAAAAGATAAACAAAATTGAAAGAAAAACTTTAGCCAGATCCATCAAGAAAAAGAGGGAGAGGGCTCAAATCAATGAAATTAGAAATGAAAGAAAGAGAAGTTACAACCGACATCAACAAATACAAAAGATCATAAGAGACTACATCAAGAAACTATATGCCAATAAAATGGATAACCTAAAAGAAATGGAAAAATTCTTAGAAAGGTAAAATCTCCCAGTACTGAACCATGAAGGAATAGAAAATATGAACAGACCAGTCACAACTACTGAAATTGAAACTGAGATTTTAAAACTCCCAACAAGCAAAAGTCCAGGACAAGATGGCTTCATGGGCAAATTCTATCAAACATTTAGAGAAGAGTTAACACCTATACTTCTGAAACTATTCCAAAAATTTACAGAGGAAGAATTACTCCCAAACTTATTCTATGAGGCCACCATCTCCCTAATACCAAAATCAGACAAAGATACCACAAAAAGAATAAAAGTACAGGCCAATAACTCTGATGAACATAGATGAAAAAATCCTCAGCAAAATACTAGCAAACTGAATCCAACAATACATTAAAAGAATCAAGTGAAATTTATCCCAGGGACACCAGGATTTTTCAGTATCTGCCAATCAATCTGTGTGATGCACCACATTAACAAATTGAAGAATGTAAACCACACAATGGTCTGAATAGATGCATAAATCCTTTTGACAAAATTCAGCACCCATTATGATTAAAAAAAAAAACTCTTCAGAAAGTGTGCACAAGTGGAACCTACCTCAACATAATAAAGGCCTTGTATGACAAACCTACAGCTAAGATCATACTCAAGGCTGAAAAGCTGAAAGTGTTTCCTCTACAATCAGGAAGAAGACAAGGATATCCACTCTCACCACTTTTATTCAATATAGTTTTGAAAGTCCTAGCTGTGGCAATCAGAGAAGAAAAATAAACAAAAAGAATCCAAATTGGGAAAGAAGAAGCAAAACTGTCACTGTTTGCAGATGACACGATATTATACATAGAAAATCCTAAGGATGCTACCAGTAAACTACTAGAGCTCATCAAAGAATTCGGCAATTTTGCAGGATACAAAATTAATACACATAAATTTCTTGCATTCATATACACTAACAACAAAAAATCAGAAAAATAAGTTAAAGAAACAATCCCAGTTACCATCATCTCAAAAGGAATAAAATACCTAGGAATAAACCTCCCTAAGGAGGTAAAAGACCTGTACTGTGAAAACTATGAGGTACTGATGAAGGAAATCAAAGATGACAAAAACAGATGTAGTGATATACCTTGTTTGTTGGGGAAAACCCAAACGAACGTTTTGGCCAACTCAATATTTGCAAATGATGCAACTGACAAGGGATTAAACTGCAAAATTGACCATCAGCTCATGCGGCTCAATATCAAAAAAAACAAACAACCCAATCAAATAATGGGCAGAAGACCTAAATCGACATTTCTCCACAGAAGATATACAGACAGCCAAAAGAAAAGAAAACATGAAAAGATGTTCAACATTGCTAATTATTAGAGAAATGCAAATCAAAACTGCAATGAGGTATCACCTCACACCAGTGAGAATGGCCATCATGAAAAAGTCTACACACACTAAATGCTGGAGAGGGTGTGGGTAAAATAATACCCCATACATGGTTGGTGGGAATGTAAATTGGTAGAGCCACTCTGGAGAACAGTATGGAAGTTCTTTAAGAAACTAAAAACAGAGCTACCCTATGTTCCACAATTCCATTCCTTGGGATATATCCAGAGAAAACCATGGTTTGAAAGGATACATGCACCCCACTATTCATTACAGCACTGTTTACAATAGCCAAGACATGGAAACAACATAAATGTCCACTGACAGATGAATGGGTAAAGAAGATGTGGTACATATGTTCAATGAAATATTACCCAGCCATTAAAAAGAATGAAATAATGCCATTTGCAGCAAGATGGTTGTACCTGGAACTTATCAAACTAACTGAAGTAAGTCAGAGAGAGAAAGACAAATATCATATAATATAGCTTATATGTGATATCTAAAACAATGATGCAAATGAACTTACTTACAAAACAGAAACAGACTCACAGACTTAGAGAAGGAACTTACAGTTACCATGGGGGAAGGGTTGGGGAGATGAATAGATTGGAATTTTGGGATTGACGTGTACACACTGCTACATTTAAAATATATAATCAACAAGGACCTGTATAGCACAGGGAACACTGCTCAATATTCTGTAATAACTTAAGTGGGGAAAGAATTTGAAAACTAATAGATACATGTGTATGTATAACTGAATCAGTTTTTGTACACCTGAAACTAACATAACATTTTTAATCAACTATGATCTAATATAAAATAAAAATTAAAAAATAAGGAAAACAAAAAACAAACAGAAAAAGCATTAAGGAACAGTATGAAATGCTCTGGCTCTTGCAAATATTTTCCTAAGCTCTTTTCCCTCTTATCATCATTATCATTCCAGCAGGCTTTCTTCCTGTTCTCACTTAAGAGAGATAGTCTGAGATATTTTGGAATATTGGCAGAAGTAATCTATCACTCAAACCCAGTGTGTTATAACATCCCACTCCAGAATAACAACATAATATCTTGATTTTAGTTTAGAACTTGAGATGTTAAAATATTTAGTGGAACTTCAAACAGACAGTATAGACTGAGAATAAGAGAACTAAAGAGATCTTACTTAAGTATTCTTACATAAGAATATCTTAAGAGAAATTAAAATGAAGGGGAGGCATCAAGTAAATATCTTGGAGATAAATTCTCATTAAATTAAACCTATTTATAAATTCACATGTGGTTTCATAATTTTAAAGAGAGAGAGAGAATGCTAGTAAATTACATCATCAAGATTTGATAAACAAGTTTAAAGTTTTAGGAATTTAATATTAAATATGCAAACCTCAGGAATATTTTCTTGATTCATAGGTAATCAATACAAAATTAAAATAAAGAAATAAAATCATATGAAAAAAATGGACACACACAAAGCGTCATGTGCATGTGTACCCAGGGAAAAAGCACTAATTTGATTGGACACTGTGCCAGTCCTACCTTTTGTTCTTAAAGAGTCTCTAAGAGAGGCTGGGGGCAGCTGGAGCTCACCCTGGTGACGTTGACACTGGTGGTAGCCACAGTCGGAATCTATCTATGGCAAGGACACTCCCTAGGTACATGGACTTTGGTGGCAGTGATAGTGGGGAGCTCTAAACTGCAAGGACACTCCTGCTGGTGGCTGCCATCTTGAGATCCTCCTGCTAGTTCATTAGTGCCAACACATGGCCCCAGTGAACAACCTGAAGGCACCAAGGCAAACAACTAGTTGGGCAGGGACAAAGGACAACCCATCAGCTGACAGGTTTCCTAAAGACTTCCTGAGCATACAGCTGCCTCTAAACATGGCCTTAGGCATGGCACTGCCCAAAAGAGACCCAAGACCCAGCTCCAACCACCAATGGGCCGTCATGAGCTCTGCCCTCCAGAAAGCCTGCACTAGCCTCTAGACAAGACTCACTAAACAGGGGCAGATACCAGATGTAGGAAAAACCCAAAACCCCAGCCTTCAGACCCAGCACACCCACAGAAGGCCAGATACTACCCTGAGTCCTGCTGGGCCCTGTCTCTGTCCACTAGCATGCCAATGTAAGCTTCATGGCACCCCAGAACCCATATCCAACAATCTCAGGAACCAACCTCACAACCAGCAACCTGACACCAGCTCTGGGATCTCTGGGCCCTACAACCAGACTCCAAGACCCAGCTCTGTCTGCCAGAAATTCGGCAGTAAGCCCAGGACCTGGCTTCACGTACCAGTTGGCATGCAACAGTCATGGAGTCTGCTGGGCCCTGACTCCACACATCAATGAGCCAGCACTAGCCATGGGACCCCCTAAGGTTCTGCATCCAGCTACTTTGTAACTGACTCCCACTAGCAAGTAGCCCACAACATCCACACAAGGCAGAGGCTTGCAGATAATCAGGTTAGGGGTCAACAAACTCTACCAGAAAACACACATAGTCAGCCCACCAGAAAAGAAGAACCCACACATCTCTCTTTGGGGAAACCCCTAGAGCATATAGCTTGGGTGACAAGAGGGGAGAGTGCCACCAGGACACATAAGAAGTCCCCTACAGAAGGTCACTTCTCCAAAGTTGAGTAATGTAACCTACCACATATATAAAAATACAAATAGCAACACAGACAAAATGTGGTGGTAGAGGAACGTGTTCCAGATATGTATGTATGTATATATATATATATATATATATATATATATATATATATATATATCACCTCAAACCAGAAAACTGTAATAGATATACACTGAAAAAGAAAAAAAGAACTCCAAACACAACACTAAAGATAGTCATCAAATCACAAGAGAAGAGAACAAAAGAAGAAGAAAGGGAAACAAAGAGCTACAAAAATAAATCTGAAACAATTAACAAAATGGCAAAAAGAACATACATATCAATAAAATTACCTTAAATGTAAATGGACTAAATGCTACAATCAAAGGACATAGAGTGGCTGAATGGATACAAAAAGAAGACCCTCATATATGCCACCTACAAGAGAGTCAATTCAGATCTAGAGACACACAGACTGAAAGTGAGGGGATATAAAGAGGTATTCCAGTTAAATGGAAATCAAAAGAAAGCCAGAGTAACAATACCTATATAAGACAAAATAGACTTTAAAATAAAGTTTATTGCAAGAGGCAAAGAAAGCTACTACATAAAGATCAAGGGATCAATCCAAGGAAAAGTAACAAATATATATATATATATGTATATATATATATATATATATATATATATATGTATGTATGTATATATATATATATATATATATATATATATATATATATATATATATACATCTCCAATATAAGGACACCTAAATACATAAAGTAAATATGAAAATCAACAGAAACCTAATAAGTTTAGGGAACTTTAACAACAGTTTACATCAATGGCCAGATTATCCACATAGAAAATAAGTAAAGAAACACTGGCCTTAAATGACTCATTAGAACAAACGTACCTAATTGATATACATAGAGCATTCCATCCAAAAGAAGCAAAACACACATTCTTTTCAAGTGCACATGGAACATTTTCCAGGACAGATCACATGCTAGGCAACAAAAGAAGCCTTGGTAAATTTAAGAAAATTGAAATCATATCAAGCACCTTTCCTCACCAAAACACTATGAGAATAGAAATCAATTCCAGGAAAACACTGCAAAAAAAAAACAAACACGTGCAGGCTAAACAATATACTACTAAACAACCAATGGATCACTGAAGAAATAAAAGAGTATATTAAAAAAAAATGCCTAGAGACAAAACTGATGACAAAATGATGCAAAACATATAGGATGCATCAAAAGCAGTTCTAAGAGGGAAGTTTATAGCAATAAAGCTTACCTCAGGAAATAAGAAAAATCTCAAAAAAAACTAACATAACTCCTAAAGGAACTAGAGAAAGAAGAACAACCAAAACCCAATGAAATAAATCAAAAAGATTAGAGCAAAAACGAATGGAATAGACACTAAAATAACAATATTAAAGATTCTGGGAGGAAACAAGGTGGCAGAGTAGAAGGACGTGCTCTAACTCCCACTTGCAAGGACACCAGAATCACAACTAGCTGCTGGACAATCATCAACAGGAAGACACTGGAACTCACCAAAAAAGATACCCCACAACAAAAGACAAAGGAGAAGCCACAATGAGACAGTAGGAGGGGCGCACTCACAGTAAAATCAAATCCCATAACTGCTGGGTGAGTGACTCACAGACTGGAGAACATTTATACCACAGAAGTCAACCCACTCAAGTGAAGGTTCTGAGCCCCACGTCAGGCTTCCCAATCTGAGGGTCCAGCAATGGGAGGAGGAATTCCTGGAGAATCAGACTTTAAAGCACAGTGGGATTTGATTGCAGGACTTTGACAGGACTGGAGAAAACAGAGACTCTACTCTTGGAGGGCACACACAAAGTCGTGTGTGCATCAGGACCCAGGGGAAGGAGCAGTGAGCCCAGGGGAGACTGAACCAGACATACCTGCTATTGTTGGAGGGTCTCATGCAGAGGCGGGGGGTGGCTCTGTTTCACCATGGGGACAAGGACACTGGCAGCAGAAGTTCTGAGAAGTACTCCTTGACATGAGCCCTCCCAGAGTCTGTCATCAGCCCCACCAAAGAGCCCAGTTAGGCTCTAGTGTTGGGTTGCCTCAGGCCAAACAACCAAGAGGGAGGGAACACAGCCCCACCCATCAACAGTCAAGCACATTAAAGTTTTACTGAGCTCTGCCCACCAAAGCAACAGTCAGCTCTACCCACCACCAATCCCCCCCCATCAAGCCTCTTAGATAGTCTCATCCACCAGAGGGCAGACAGCAGAAGCAAGAAAAACTACAGTCCTGCAGGTTGTGGAACAAAAACCACATTCACAAAAGATAGACAAGATGAAAAGGCAGAGTGCTATAAACCAGATGAAGGAACAAGATGAAACCCCAGAAAAACAACTAAATGAAGTGGAGATAGGCAACATTCCTGAAACAGAATTCAGAATAATGATAGTGAAAATGATCCAGGACCTCAGAAAAAGACTGTAGGCAAAGATCGAGAAGATGCAAGAAATGTTTAACAAAAATCTGGAAGAATTAAAGAACAAATAAACAGAGATGAACAATACAATAACTGAAATGAAAACTACACTAGAAGGAATCAATAACAGAATAACTGAGGCAGAAGAATGGATAAGTGACCTGGAAGACAGAATGGTGGAATTCACTGCTGTGGAACAGACTAAAGAAAAAAGAATCAAAACAAATGAAGAGAGGCTAAGAGACTTCTGGGACAACATTAAATGCAACAACATTCGCATTATAGGGGTCCCAGAAGGAGAAGAGAGATAGAAATGACCAGAGAAAATATTTGAAGAGATTATAGTCGAAAACTTCCATAATATGGGAAAAGAAATGGCCACCCAAATCCAGGAAACGCAGCGAGTCCCATAAGGATAAACACAAGGAGAAAAGCGCCATGACACATAGTAACCAAATTGGCAAAAATTAAAGAAAAAGAAAAATTATTGAAAGCAGCAAGGGAAAAATGACACATAGTACCCAAGGGAACTCCCATAAGGGTAACAGCAAATTTCTCAGTAGAAAATCTACAAGCCAGAAGGGAGTGGCATGATACACTTAAACTGATGAAAAGGAAGAATCTACAACCAAGATTAATCTACCCGTCAAGGATCTCATTCAGATTTGATGGAGAAATCAAAAGCTTTACAGTCAAGCAAAGGCTAAAAGAATTCAGCATTACCAAACCAGCTCTACAACAAATGCTAAAGGAACTTCTCTAAGTGGGAAACACAAGAGAAGAAAAGGACACAGAAAAACAAACCCAAAACAATTAAGAAAATGGCCATTGGAACATACATATGGATAATTATCTTAAATGTGAATGGATTAAATGTTCCAACCAAAAGACCCAGGCTTGCTGAATGGATACAAAAACAAGACCCATATATATGCTGCCTACAAAAGACCCACTTCAGACCTAGGGACACATACAGACTGAAAGTGAGGGGATGGAAAAAGATATTCCATGCAAATGGAAACCAAAAGAAAGCTGGAGTAGCTATACTCATAGCAGATAAAATAGACTTTACAATAAAGAATGTTACAAGAGACAAGGAAGGACACTACATAATGATCAAGGGATCAATCGAAGAAGATATAACAATTATAAATATATATTTACCCAACATAGGAGCACCTCAATACATAAGGCAACAGCTAACAGCTATAAAAGGGAAATTGACAGTAACACAATAACGGGGGGGGGGACTTTAACACCTCACTTACACCAATGGAGAGATCATCCAAAATGAAAATAAATAAGAAAACAGAAGCTTTAAATCACACAATAGACCAGATAGATTTAATTTATATCTAAAGGACATTCTATCCAAAAACAGCAGATTACACTTTCTTCTCACATGTGCATGGAACATTCTCCAGGATAGATCACATCTTGGGTCACAAATCAAACCTCAGTAAATTTAAGAAAATTGAAATCATATCAAGCACCTTTTCTGACCACAATGCTATGAGGTTAGAAATGAATTACAGGGAATAAAACATAAAAAGAAAACAAAAAAAAAACAGAAAAAAACATATGGAGCGTAAACAATACATTACAAAATAACCAAGAGATCACTGAAGAAACCAAAGAGGAAATCAAAAAATACCTAGAGACAAATGAGAATGAAAACACGGCAATCAAATATCTATGGGATGCAGCAGAAGCAGTTCTAAGAGGGAAATTTATACCTATACAAGCCTAACTCAAGAAACAAGAAGAATCTCAACTAAACAATCTAACCTTATACCTAAAGGAACTAGAGAAAGGAGAACAAATAAAACCCAAAATTAGCAGAAGGAAAGAAATCATAAAGATCAGAGCAGAAGTAATTGAAATAGAAACAAAGAAAACAATAGCAAAGATCAATAAAACTAAAAGCTGGTTCTCTGAGAAGATAAAAATATTGATAAACCATTAGCCAGACTCATCAAGAAAAAGAGGGAGAGGACTCAAATCAATAAAATTAGAAATGAAGAAGAAGTTACAACAGACACCGCAGAAATGCAAATCATCCTAAGAGACTACTACAAGCAACTCTATGCCAATAAAATGGACAACCTGGAAGAAATGGACAAATACTTAGAAAGGTATAACCTTCCAAGACTGAACCAAGAAGAAACAGAAAATATGAACAGACCAATCACAAGCAATGAAATTGAAACTGTGATTAAAAATCTTCCTAAAAACAAAAGTCCAGGACCAGATGGCTTCACAGGTGAATTCTGTCAAACATTTACAGAAGAGCTGACACCCATCCTTCTCAAACTCTTCAAAAAATTTTCAGAGGAAGGAACACTCCCAAACTCGTTCTATGTGTCCACAATCACCCTGATACCAAAAGCAGACAAAGATACTACAAAGAAAGAAAATTACAGACCAATATCACTGATGAACATAGATGCAAAAATCCACAACAACATACTAGCAAACAGAATCCAACAACACATTAAAAGGATCATACACCACGATCAATTAGGATATATTGCAGGGATGCAAGGATTCTTCAATATAGGCAAATAAATCAATGTGATAACCCATATTAACAAATTGAAGAAGAAAAACCATATGATCATCACAATAGATGTAGAAAAAGCTTTTGACAAAATTCCACACCCATTTATGATAAAAACTCTCCAGAAAGTGGGCATAGAGGGAACCTACCTCAACATAATAAAGGCCATATACGAAAAACCCACAGCAAACATCATTCACAATGGTGAAAATCTGAAAGCATTTCCTCTAAGATCAGGAATGAGACAAGGATGTCCACTCTCACCACTATTATTCAACCTAGATTTGGAAGTCCTGGCCATGGCAATCAGAGAAGAAAAAGGAATACAAATTGGAAAAGAAGTAAAACTGTCACTGTTTGCAGATGACATGATACTATACATAGAGAATCCTAAAAATGCCACCAGAAAACAACTAGAGCTAATCAATGTATTTGGTTAAGTTGCAGGATACACAATTAATGCACAGAAATCTCTTGCATTACTATACACTTATGATGAAAAACATGAAAGAGAAGTAATGGAAACACTCCCATTTACCATTGCAACAAAAAGAATAAAATATCTAGGAATAAACCTACCTAAGGAGCCAAAAGACCTGTATGCAGAAAACTATAAGACACTGATGAAAGAAATTAAAGATGATACCAACAGATGGAGAGATATACCATGTTCTTGGATTGGAAGAATCAATATTGTGAAAATGACTATAGTACCCACAGCAATCTACAGATTCAACACAATCCCTATCAAATTACCAATGGCATTTTTTACAGAACTAGAACAAATCATCTTAAAATTTGTATGGAGACACCAAAGACCCCTAATAGCCAAAGCAGTCTTGAGGGAAAAAAATGGAGCTGGAGGAATCAGACTCCCTGACTTCAGGCTCTACTACAAAGCTACAGTAATCAAGAGAATATGGTACTGGCACAAAAAAGAAACATACAACAATGGAAAAGGATAGAAAGCCCAGAGATAAACCCATGCACCTATGGTCAACTGATCTATGACAAAAGAGGCAAAGATATACAATGGAGAAAAGACAGTCTCTTCAACAAGTGGTGCTGGGAAAACTGGACAGCTACATGGAAAAGAATGTAGTTAGAACACTCACTAACACCATACACAAAAATAAACTCAAAATCGATTAAAGACCTAAATGTGAGACCAGACACTATAAAACTCTTAGAGGAAAACATAGGAAAAATGCTTTTTGACATAAACCACAGCAAGATCTTTTTAAATCCAACTCCTAGAGTAATGGAAATAAAAACAAAAATAAACAAATGGACCTAATGAAACTTCAAAGCTTTTGCACAGCAAAGGAAACTATGAACAAGACGAAAATACAACCCTCAGAATGCGAGAAAATATTTGCAAATGAATCAACGGACAAAGGATTAATCTCCAAAATATATAAACAGCTCATGCAGCTCAATATTAAAGAAACAAATAACTCTATCCAAAAATGGGCAGAAGACCTAAATAGACATTTCTCCAAAGAAGATATACAGATGGTCAAGAAGCACGTGAAAAGCTGTTCAACATCACTAATTATTAGAGAAATGCAAATCAAAACTACAATGAGGTATCACCTGACACCAGTTAGAATGGGCATCATCAGAAAATCTACAAACAACAAATGCTGGAGAGGGTGTGGAGAAAAGGGAACCCTCCTGCACTGTCGGTGGGAATGTAAGTTGATACAGCCACTATGGAGAACAGTATGGAGGTTCCTTAAAAAACTAAAAATAGAATTACCATATGATCCATCAATCCCACTACTGGCATATACCCAGATAAAACCATAATTCAAAAAGATGCATGCACCCCAATGTTCATTGCAGCACTATTTACAATAACCAGGTCATGGAAGCAACCTAAATGCCCATCAGCAGATGAATGGATAAAGAAGATGTGGTACATATATTCAATGGAATATTACTCAGCCATAAAAAGGAACAAAATTGAGTCATTTGTTGAGATGTGGATGGATCTAGAGACTGTCATACAGAGTGAAGTAAGTCAGAAAGAGAGAAACAAATATCATATATTAACACATATATTTGGAACCTAGAAAAATGGTACAGATGAACCAGTTTGCAGGGCAGAAGTTGAGATACAGATGTAGAGAACAAACATATGGACACCAAGTGGGGAGAACTGCGGTGGGTTGGGGATGGTGGTGTGCTGAATTGGGTGATTGGGATTGACATGTTTACACTGATGTGTATAAAATTGATGAGTAATAAGAACCTGCAGTATAAAACAAACAAACAAACAAAAAAACAGCTCATACTAAACTTTCTTTGGGTTATTTGCATGGAAATATGTTAATATAAATGTTTCAGACATTACATTAAATTTCTAAAAATCTTATATGTTCTGGTGTAATGTTATGTCATAATTCTAGTTATTACTTTAAAATGTATATCTCAAAAGTAACTAAATAAAAGATGCATAAAACAGCTGGTTCTTTGAAAAGATAAACAAATTTGATAAACCTTTCACCAGACTCATCAAGCAAAAGGGGAGACAGCCAAATCAACAAAATCAGAAATGAAAAAGAAATTGCAAATGACACCACAGAAATTCAAAGGATTATAAGAGACTACTATGAACAACTATATGCCAATAAAATGGACAACCTAGAAGATATGGACATTCTTAGAAAGGCATAATATACCACAATGAACCAGGAAGAAATAGAAAATATGAACAGACTAATTACCAGTAGTGAAACTGAATCAGTAATTTAAAAACTGCCAACAAACAAAGGTCCAGAAACAGATGGCTTCACAGACGAATTCTGTCAAACATTTAGAGAAGAGTTAACCTCTATGCTTTTCAAACTACTCCAAAATATGGCAGAAGAAGAATCACTTGAAAACTCATTCTATAAGGCCATCACCCTTATACCAAAATCAGACAAAGATATCACACAAAAAAAGAAATTACAAGCCAGTATCACTGATGAACATAGATGCAAAAATCCTCAACAAAATACTAGCAAACTGAGTACACAATACATTGAAAGGGCTATACACCATGATCAAGTAAGATTTATCCCAGGGGTGCAAGGCTTTCTCCATATCTGGAAATCAATCAATGGGATATATGACATTAAAAAACTGATGAATAAAAAACATATAATCACTTCAATAGATGCAGAAAAAGATTTTGATAAAATTCAACATCTATTTATAAAAAAAAAAGTACTCTCCAGAAAGTGGGCATAGAGGGAATATACCTCTGCATAATAAAGGCCATATATGACAAACCCACAACTACCATCATACTTAATGGTGAAAGCATTTTCTTTAAGATCAGGAACAAGACAAGGATGCCCACTCTTGCCATTTTTATACAAAATAATTTTGGAGGCCTAGCCACAGGAATCAGAGAAGAAAAAGAAATAAAAAGAATCCAAATTGGAAAGGAAGAATTATATATGACATGTATAGTATCAGGTCATATTTTCATATGACAGAATATTATACATAGAAAATCCTAAATATGCCACCAGAAAAATACTACAGCTCATCAAAGAATTCAGTAAAGTTGCAGGATACAAAATTAATATACAGAAATCTGTTGCATTTCTATACACTAACAATGAACTCTACAAAACAGAAATTAAGGAAACAATCTCATTTACCATCACATCAAAAAGAATCCAATATCTCAGAATAAACTTACTTTACGAGATAAAAACCTGTGCTCAGAAAATTATAGGACACTGATGAAAAAAATTTAATATGTCACAAACAGATGGAAAGATATGTCCTTGAATGGAAGAATCAGTATTGTTAAAATGGCCATGTTAACCAAGGAAATTTGCAGATTCAATGCAATATGTATCAAAATACCAATGACATTTTTTTTAATTTTGGCTGCATTGGGTCTTTGTTTGCTGCATGTGGGTTTTCTCTAGTTGTGGTGAGTGGAGGCTACTCTTTGTTTCAGTGTGCAGGCTTCTCATTGTGGTGGCTTCTCTTGTTGTGGAGCATGGGCTCTAGGTGCACGGGCTTCAGTAGTTGCAGCACACAAGCTCTAGGGTGTATGAGCTTCAGTAGTTGCAGCATGTGGCGTCAGTAGTTGTGGCTCGTGGGCTCTAGAGTGCAGGCTCAGTAGTTGTGGTGCATGGTCTTAGTTGCTCCACGGCATGTGGGATCTTCCCAGACTAAGGATCAAACCCATGTCCCCTGCATTGGCAGGCAGATTCTTAACCACTGCACCACCAGGGAAGTCCCACCAATGGCATTTTTCACAGAATTAGAGCAAATAATTTAAAATATGTATGTTAACACAAAAGACTCTGAACAGCCAAAACAGTCTTGAGAAAGAACAGAGGTTGAGAAATCATGGTCCCTGACTTCACACTATACTATAAAGCTGCAGTCATCAAAACAGTATGGTACAGCCACAAAAAGAGACACATAAATCACTGGAACAGAATTGAGAGCCCAGAAATAATCCACACATCTATGGTCAATTAACCTATGATAAAGGGGGCAAGAATATGCAATGGAGAAAACAGTCTCTTCTTCAATGGGTGGTGCTGGGAAAACTGCACAGCTACTTGTAAAAGAATGAAATTAGAACATTGTCTAACACCATATACAAAATAAACTCAAATTGGGTTAAATACCTAAATGTAAGACCATATGCTATAAAACTCCTAGAGGAAAACATAGACAGAACACTCATTAACATAACTTGCAACAATATTTTTTTAATCCCTCTCCTGAAGCAAAGGAAAGAAAAGCCAATGTACACAAATGAGACCTAATTAAACTTAAAATATTTTACACAGCAAAGGAAAACAATCATCAACAACAAAAAAGACGACATACTGAGTGGAAGAAGGTATTTGTAAATGATATTACCTGTAAAGGCTTAATATCCAATGTATATAAACAGTTCATACAACTCAACATCAAAAAAAACAAACTCCCCAATTCAAAATTGGGCAGAACTAAATAGACATTTTTCCAAAGGGGAAATGCAGATGGCCAAAATGCACATGGAAGGATATTCAATACCTCTAATCATCAGGGAAATGCAAATCAAAACTACAATGAGATATCACCTCACCTCTGTCAGAATGGCTACCACCAAAAAGTATACGAATAAAAAATGTTGGTGAGAATGTTGAGAAAAGGGAACCCCTGTACACTGTGGTGGGAATGTAAATTGGTGCAGCCACTGTGAAAAAAACTATGGAGGTTTCTCAGAAAACTAAAAATAAAACTACAATATGACCCAGCACTTCCACTCCTGGGTATTTATCTATAAAACAAAAAAAAAACTAATTTGAAAAGATAAATGCACTCCAATGTTCACAGAGAATTATTTACAATTCCCAAGATGTGGAAACACCCTGTGTTCTCTGTACATATATATACAATAGAATACTACTCAGCCATTAAAAAGAATAAAATTTTGCAACTTGCAGCAACATGGATGGATTTGGAGGTCATTAAGCTCAGTGAAATAAGTCAGAGAAATACAAATACTGTATGATATCACTTATATATGGAATCTTAAAATTACAGCAAACTATTGATTATAACAAAAAAGAAGAAGACTCACAGATATAAAGAACAAATTAGTGGTTACCAGTGTGGGAAAGAAAGAGAGGAGTGGTAAATAAGGGTAGGGGAGTAAGATATACAAAATATTTGTAATAAAACAAACTAGAAGGATATATTGTACATCATGGGGAATATAGCCAATATATTTTATAACTATAAGTAGAGTATAATCTTTAAAAATTGTGAATCACTCTGTTGCAAACCTGTAACATATATAGTATTGTGCAGCAACTATACTTCAATATACTTCAATTAAAAATACAAAAGTATTTTACACACCAGCAATAAACCATTTAAAAATAAAACTAAGAAAGAAATTTCAGTTATGGTAGCATAAGAATAGAATAAAATTCTTAGGAAAAAAATAAAAGAAGTGCAAGTCTTGTATACTAAAAACTATAGATTTCATGAAAAGAAATTAAATATCTAAATTAATGAAAAGTTATTCTACATTCATGACTGGAAGATATTGAAGTATAGTTGCTGTGTATATACTAAACAACTAATTTGAAGTGCATGAAGCAAAAATGAATAAATTCAAGAGAGAAAGGGACAATTTCACAAATATGGTTGGAGATTTCCATACCATCTCTCAACAACTAATATAATAATTGGATATAATTTTAGCAAAGATAAAGGAGAAGTAAACAATACCACCAATCAATAGGATCTAAGTGATGTAATTAGAATGCTCCACCCAATAATAACAGAACATACATTATTTTCAAGCACCAAAAAGGCATGTTCCAAGGTAAATTAGACCAGGGACCATAAAACAAGCCTCAATCAACAGAAAACATTTGAGTTCATATATAGTGTTTTTTTGTCTTTGTTTTTGTTTTTTGTGGTATGCTGGCCTCTCACTGTTGTGGCCTCTCCCATTGTGGATCACAGGTTCTGGACGCACAGGCTCAGTGGCCATGGCTCATGGGCATAGCCACTCCATGGCATGTGGGATCCTCCCGGACCAGGGCACGAACCCATGTCCCCCGCATAAGCAGGTGGACTCTCAACCACTGCACCACCAGGGAAGCCCATAGTGTATTTTTGATCATAATGGAATCAAACTAGAAATCGGTAAGAGGAAGATATCAGGAAAATCTGCAAACAACTGAAACCTAAATAATATCCTTCCAAATAATCTGTGGATCAAAGAGTAAGTCTGAAGGAAAATAAAAATATACACTGAACTAAATAAAAATGAAATAAACATCAACATATGTGGGATACACAGCTAAAGCACTGATGAAATGGAAATTTATAGCACTGCATCCCCACATTAGAAAAGAGGTAAATTCTGAAATTAAATATCTACACTCCCACCTCAAGAAATTAGAAAAAGAAGAGCCAAATAAATTGTAAGCAAGTGGAAGTAAGGGAATAGTAGAGATAACAGAAGAAATTGATTAAATTGAAAAGAGAAAAATAATAAAACAAATCAAAGAAATAAAAATCTGGTTCTCTGGAAAGTTTAATACAATATAGAAATATCAAACAAGACCGAAAAAGAAAGAAAGATAAAAATCAGCAATATCTCAAAAGAAACAGAGGATATCACTAAAGGGCATGCAGATATCAAAGAATAATAAGAAAATACTACAAATACCTCTACATATAAGTTTGATATCATAGGAAAAAATGGAACAATTTCTTAAAAATCATCAACAACCACAACTCAATATGAAATTTAAAAATTGAGTAGCCTATATAATTAAGAAGGAAATTGAATTCATTATTCAAAGAATCTTGATAATGTAATCTCCAGGTTTGATTTGTTCCACAGGAGAATTCTACCACACTTTTAAGGAATTAACATCAATTCTGCACAACCTGTCAGAAAGTAGACATGGAAATACTTCCCAAATCCTCTTAGGAAAACAGTATTATTCTGATATAAAAACCAAAGATTGTTAGAATGAAAGAAAGAAAAAGAAAGAAAGAAAGGCTACTATAGACCAATATCTCTAGTGAACATAGGTGCAAAAATCTTAAAATATTAGCGAATACAATTCAGTAAAATATAAAAAAGGAGTACAAACTATGACTAAGTGATCCCCCCCAGGAATGCAAGGCTGAATTTATATTCAAAAATCAATTAATCTATCCTTTATAAGCTAAAGAAAGATTACATAATCAAATTAATTGATGCAAAATGAGTATTTGGAAAATTTAATATCCATTCAGAGTATAAACCTCTAAAAACTGGAATTAGATGGGAACTTCCTCAACTTGATAACAAGTATTTACAAAAATATGTACATCTAGCATCATACATAATGGTGAAAACTGAATGTCCCCCCCCATGACCCCAATACTGGTAACAGGACAAAGATGCCTAATCTCACTGCTTAACATAATAGTTTTTAAAAACATAATGCTACTTTTACAATAATACTGGAAGTTCTAGCCAGTGCAATGAGGAAAAAAAATGTAGAAGATAAACAGATCTGGAGTACCCTATTTGTAGATGACATGCTAGTCTATGTAGAAAATCTCAACGAATCTACCAAAAAATCTCACAGAATCATTGGGCAAGTTCAGCAAGTTCACAAGATACAAAGATGAGGGAGTGACATCATCAAGATCGAGGTGTAGATGACCCTAGCTTCTGTCTCCCCACAAAAATCAACAATTAGACAGCTATCTATGAACAAAACAGCTATGGGAGAGCTCTGGAGTCCATTTAAGTAACGTCAACAACTCAGTGGAACCAAAGAACTGGAGATTACCACACAAAAAGGGAAGAAGAGCTTTATTTTTTTCTGCATCACTCATTCTGCAAGCTGGAATTGTTCAGCATCATAAAGGAACTCCCCAGCAAGAAAGAGTTCCCCTCATCAAGAAAGAAGGAGAGTATGAGTGACAAGCTTCCACAGATTTTGGCACACAACACGTTATCTGCTTTTAATTTCACCCCATCCTGAGACCAGCAAAACCGAGGCTTATGGAGATGGCTAGGAACAAAGAAAAAAAAGAAGGGGTTACCAATATCAGCTATGCAGCTGGGCATGACTATAGTTCCCAGTGACCTTCTCTGTAGAAACCCTAGCAGCTTTGCCATTGAAGAAACCAGTGACCACCACAACCACCTCAGAACACCCTGCAGATTTCACTGGCTTTTACCACACAGGTATTTGCATTCACCGATGCCAGTCAACTGAGTCCCTCCTCACTTCCTCTCCTACCCTACCTCTACCAGAGTCCCAGGAACTGCAATAGAAGCCAACCCAGGTCTCTGTAGCTGTGCGAGTGAAACATTCCAGGCTTGACAGTCCACAGCTGACTTCCATCCTGCGTGTGCTCAGAGCTAGCCCCTCCAGATTTCCACATGCATGCCTCCCAACCATATACAGACCGAGGGGGAGACTGTGCAGCTACTAGAGAGCACACTAACAGCCAAGGCTTCCACAGATGCTTGTGGATCCAGATCAGGCCCTGTCTTCTGTCACTGTCTGTGTCACAGTGTTAACCTGAAGCTAGCCACCCAAACTGTGAATCTATGTACCCCTGACCCAACAATCATCACCAGTCTCCACTGTCATACACATGTGGCAAGAAGCAGCAACCATGATAGTGCATGTCGACATCCAGGGTCCTTACAGCTGCCAGTTGCACCCAGTTGTCCTTGGCCCTTGCTGCCTGCCCTGGTCCCTGCCACTCCACAAATACCTGCAGAAGACCCCCACAGCTGACCATGTGCACAATATCAGTTTCAGCCAACACTGCTGCTTGCCTTGGTCCCTAGCCACTTGACCTGAAGGTGCTGCTGAAAACCCCAGCAGCTCTTGCAGCCTCAGCAGACCCCCAGAAGTGCTCACCATGAATCATGCAGTTGATGATGATGTGGACCCCAACAGCCTGAGCCAATGAGTCACCACCCTTGGACCAGCTCCCATCACATGTTCCTGGACTTGACACCCTGCATCACTAGAACAGTGGTCAAAGCACATTCCAGCATACCCTATGCACAGGTTAAGTTTACTCCTACAGAAGTCAGAACATAAAATCTAGAAGAGGTGACTGTTCTTTTTTTAATGCACAGATATATATGCAAGGCTACAAGGGACCATGAAGAATCAGGGAAATATGACTCCACCAAAAGAATACAATAAACTTTCAGTACTTGTTCCAAAGAAATATAGATACAGTAATTGCCCAAAAAAGAATTCAAAATAATTGTTATAAAGATGTTCAGAGAGCTACAAGAAAACACATATTAACAATTTAACAATATTAAGAAAACAATATAAGAACAAAATGAGAAGTTCAATAAAGACTTTTTTTACATCTTTATTGGAGTAATTGCTTTACAATGTTGTGTTAGTTTCTGCTGTACAACAAAGTGAATCAGCTATATGTATACATATATCCGCATATCCCCTCCCTCCTTCATCTCCCTCCCACCCTCCATATCCCACTGCTCTATGTCATCACAAAGCACCAAGTTGATCTCCCTGTGCTATGCAGCAGCTTCCCACTAGCTATCTGTTTTACATTTGGTAGTGTATATGTGTCAGTGCTACTCTCTCACTTCATCCCAGCTTCCTCTCCCCACCCCCATATCCTCAAGTCCGTTCTCTACATCTGCGTCTTCATTTCTGCCTTTCCACTAGGTTGATCAGTACCATTTTTTTAAATTCCATATATATACATTAGAATATGGTATTTGTTTTTCTTTTTCTGACTTTCTTTACTCTGAATGACAGACTCTAGGTTCATGCACCTCACTACAAATAACTCAATTCCGTTCCTTTTTATGGCTGAGTAATATGCCATTGTATATATATATGTGCCACAACTTCAAGAAATGTTTAAAAAACAGAAATTTTGGATCTGAAGAATACAATAACTGAACTGAAGAATTCAGTAGGGAGCTTCAACTAACAGACTAGAACAATCAGAAAAACAAATCAGTGAGCTTGAAGGCAGCTCACTTGAAATTATCCAGGCAGAGGAGCACAAAGAAAAAGAATAAAAATAAATTTAAAAGCCTACAGGTCTTACAGGACACCATTAAGAAAACAAGTGGAGGATCAGAAGGGGAAGAGAGGGAGAAAGGTGTAAAGAGTTTATTTAAAGAAATGATGCCTGAGAACTTCCCAAACCTGGGGACATATATTGGACATCCATGTTTATGTAACTAATAGGTCACACCAATAGAAAATAATCTTCTCCAAGACACATTATAATAAAACTGTCTAAAGCTAAAAAGAAAGAGAATATTTTAAAAGCAACAAGATATAGATATATATATATATGTATTTTTTCTTGTACATGGAAACTTCCATATAAATACCATTACACTTTTCAGCAGAAACCTTACAGGCAAGGAAAAAGTGGGAAGTTATATTCAAAGTGCTGAAAGAAAATAACTGACAACCAAGAATATTTTACCCAGCAAAGTTGTCCTTTAGAAATGAAGGAAAGGTAAAGACTTTCCCAAAAAAACAAAACTGAGAGAGTTTATCACCACTAGGCCTATCTTAGAAGAAATGCCAAAGGAGTTCTTCAAGCTGAAATAAAGGACACTAACTAGTAACATGAAAAGATATGAAAATATACAAAATACTAGTAAAGGCAAGTATTTAGTCATATTCAGAATATTCTAAAATAGTGGTGAGTTATTCACTTAACTCTAGTTAAGTTTAAAAGACAAAAGTATTAAAATAGATAGCTATATGTATAATAATTTGTTGATGGTTACCCAATATAAGGAGATGTAAAGTGTGACATCCAAAATATAAAATATGTAGGGAAAGTGAAAATATATTGTACACAATAGAAGTTAAGTTGTTATACTTAAGATAGACTGTTATAGCTCTTAGATGTCTCAAGTAAGCCTCAGGGTAACCACAAAACAAAACCTATTGTGAATACATGTAACATAAAGAAAATGAAATCAAAGTACACCACTAGAGAAATTGTTAATTTACATGGAAAGATGTCAAGAGAGAAAAAAAGGAAAAAAGAAACTATAAAACAGTCAGAAAATAATTTAAAAAGGGGCTGTAGTAAGTCCTCCTTCTCTATTAATAATTTATTTAAATGTGGATTAAATTGTCCAATAAAAAGGCATAGAGTAGATGAATGGATTAAAAAACAAAACAAGATCCAACTATATGCTGAATACAAAAGACTCATTTCAGGGCTTCCCTGGTGGCACAGTGTTTGAGAGTCCACCTGCAGATGCTGGGGACACAGGTTCGTGCCCCGGTCCGGGAAGATCCCACATGCTGCCGAGTGGCTGGGCCCATGAGCCATGGCCGCTGAGCCTGTGCGTCTGGAACCTGTGCTCCACAATGGGAGAGGCCACAACAGTGAGAGGCCTACGTACTGCAATAAAAAAAAAAAGACTCATTTCAGATTTAAGAACACACACAGGCTCAAAGTGAAAGGATAGAAAATAAATCTCATGCAAGTGAAAGACAAAAGGGAGCAGGAAGAACGGATAGCTGTACTTATAACAGACAAAATAGACTTTAAGCCATAAAAGGGAACAAGAGACAAAGAGGATCATTATATAATGATAAAACAGTCAATTTATCAAAAAGAATATAGCAATTGTAAATATATATCCACCCAACACTGGAGCATCTAAATATATTAGGCAAATTTTAAGATCTGAAGGGAAGAATTGCAACACTACAATAATAATAGGGGACTTCAATATCCTGCTTCCAACAATGAATAGATCATCCAGACAGAAAATCAATACCAAAACATTAGGTTTGAATTAAAGTTTTCCAAATGGACCTAACAGACATATATGGAACAATCCATCTAGGAAGCAAAATAAACATTCTTCTCAAGCACACAGGCAACATTCTCCAGGACAGATTATAGTTTAAGTTTACAATACAAGCCTTGTCAAATGTAACAAAATTGAAACAAAACATATACAGAATCTCTATGTTGAAGACTAAAAATGCTAATGAAAGACATTTAAAAGTATCTAAATAAATGGAGAGATAGACTGTACATGGATCAGAAGAATCAATTAGTAAAAATAACAATTTGCCTAAAATTTATATATTGTTTTAGTGCAATTCCTATAAAAATTCAAGCAACTTTTTTGTAGACATATACAAGAGAATTATAAAATTATGGGGAAAGGCAAATAAACTGTAATAGCTAAGACAATCTTGACAAAATAATGAAATGTTAGGAATCAGTGTACCTGATTTCAAGATGTACCATATAGCTACATCAACAAAGACAGTATGATAGTGACAGAGGGATAGCTAGAAAAGAATAGAGAGCCTCCAAATAGGTCCACACATGTACAATCAAATTATTTTTTTAAAAAAATTTATTAGAGCAATTAAATGGAGGAAAAATATGGTTTCCATTCTAGGAAAGGATTGTAGAGTAATTAGATATCCATAGGCAGAAAATGAACCTGACTTAAATCTCACATCTTCTAAAAAAATTAATTCAAAATATATCAAAATTTTAAAGGTAAAATGAAAACTAAAAATCTTTTTAAAGAACACATAGAAGAAAAATCTTAAGGACCTAGATCTTGATGAAGAGTTCTTAGACATGACACCAAAAATATGATCCATCAATTAAAATATCATTAAATTGGACTTCATCAAAATTAAACAATTTTGTGAAGCACTCTCTTAAGAGGATAAAAAAATAAGCTATCCATTAGGAAAAAATATTTACAATACAAATATCTGAAAATGTATTCATATCTAGCATATGCAAAAATGCACACAATTCAAAAGTAAAGTAACAAACTATCAAATTTAAAAATAGGTAAACAATGTGAAAACACATTTTACTGTAGAGGATACACCGATGTCAAGAAAGAATATGAAAAGATATTCAAAGTCACTAGCCATCAGGGAAATACAAATTAAGAGCACAATGTGATATCACCACATAACTATAAGAATGGCTAAAATAAATAATTGTGACAGTAGCAAAAGGCTGTCAAAGATGTGAAAAAGCTTAGTCTTTCATATATTGCTGATAGGAATGTAAAACAGTACAGCCATTTTGGATGGGGAAGGAGATCAAGATGGCAGAAAAGGAAGATGTTGGGTTTACCTCACCTCACAAACACATGAAAACCACAACTACGTATAGAGCAACGTCTGCTGAAATCAACCTCGGGACTAGCAGAACAGTTTTTCTACAACCAAGTCTGTAAATAATGATCAATAAGATGTTGGCTAAGAAGGGAAGAGAAGTGAACTGGTCAGGACCTGCACCCCTAGTGAGGGACACAGCAAAAGAAGGGGGTATCACAGCCTCGGAGATCCTCCCTGGGGAGTGAGGGTTTTAAGCCACATATTAGGAACCTCAGCCCTGGGGTCTGACACTG
Source organism: Mesoplodon bidens (assembly GCF_964165515.1). Lineage (NCBI taxonomy): Eukaryota > Metazoa > Chordata > Mammalia > Artiodactyla > Ziphiidae > Mesoplodon > Mesoplodon bidens. The sequence continues at coordinate 75,604,687 of NC_138163.1, forward strand.
AGAAGCCAAGACCCCTTGGCTGGCTTGAAAAGCAGTAGGACATAATAGAGAGCTATAAGAAACAGAGACTGCTCTTGAAGAGCATGTGCACAGATTTGCTTTCTCCTGGTCATGACAGGAAAGCAGCAGATTGAAAACTGCCTGGGTCAGCTTGCCAGGATAGTCCCAGCATGCACCCCAGTCCACACCAGGCACTTTCTCCAGCCTTATTTTCTATGACAGTGCTCTCCACTAAGGTGGAGGCTGCCATTGCTTAAGAGAGTGCACACAGCTAGGGGAACAGAGCCAGATCAGACCTGACCCTGCCTCAGATAAGTGGGGAAGCAGCCATGGCTAGCACATCAGTCCCTGCCCACACTTAGGAGAAGCAAAACTAGCTGCATGGCAGAGACCAACATAACTTGCAGGAGAAAAACCAGCTCAGTAATGTACCAACAACCACCCTGGACCCAACCCAGCCACTAATCAAGGTGCAAACACTAGGGGAAAAAGTGAAATGAACACAGATGTGCAACTGCAAGTCCTCAAGCCCTGGCCATGTATCAAACCAAGGTGGAGACTGCCAGCACACCCAGCAGAAACCCAGCTCCTTCCGGGCTCTTTCTCCAGTCCCTTGGCTCCCTAACCCCACCCTAATAGGGCAGTGATAGCCATAGAGCATAGGAGAAGCCCTGGTTTGCACCTAGCTCTGGTTCCAGCATATCCAACTCCAGCCCTACCTCCCAAGAAAGCAGTGGCTGCCAGCACACCCTGGTGGAAGACACAGCCAATGCCCACTACAGATTCAGCTCTCCCACGAAAGACATTGGGTATAGGCATATTGCAAAGTGATGCTCCCACACAAGGACACAACTTAAATATTGGAATAAGTAACTACCATCTAATTACATAGAGACACATAAAGTTAAAAAATGGGAAAACAGAGGAATATATTTCAAAAGAAAGAACAAGGAAAAAACATGAAGAAAACCCTAATGAAATAGAGATAATTTATCTGCTAAAGAACTCAAAGACATGGTAATAATATTAACTGAACAAGGGAAAATAATAGATGAATACAGTGAGAATTTTGACAACTAGAAAATATAAAAAAGAACCAGTCATGCTGAAGAATACAAAAATTGAAATGAAAAATACACTAGAGGTAATTAAGAGAATAGGTGATACAGAAGAATGCAAAAGCAATCTTGAAGATAGAATAATGGAAATCACCCAATCAAAATAGCAAAAAAAAACTTTATAAAGATAAGAATGGTTTATGGGACCACCAGGACAAAATAAAGTGTACTAACATTGACATTACAGGAATCAAAGAAGGAGAAGGGAGAGAGGAAAGGGCTAGAAATGTATTTAATGAAATTATGGCTGAAAATTTCCCAAACCTGAAGTAGGAAACAGATATACAGGTACGATAAACACAGAGTTCCAAACAAGATGAAACCAAAGAGACCCACAACAAGACATACCATAATTAACATTGCAAAAGTTAAAAATAATAAGATAATTTTAAAGGCATATACAAGGGAACCCCTATAAAGCTATCAGATGATTTTACAGCAGAAACTTTGCAGTTCAGAAGGGAGCAGCATAATATATTTGAACTGCTGAAAGTAAAGAAGCTACAACTCAAGATACTTTACCCAACAAGGTTATCATTCAGAACTGAAGGAGAGATAAAGAGTTTTCAGGCAAGCAAAAACTAAAAGAATTACTCAATTCTAAAACAAAATTACAAGAAGTGTTAAATGATCTTCTTTAGGTGAAAAAAATACCACAGGAAGAAATAAGATATTAGAGGAAAGAAAAATCCCAATTGTAAAGGCACATATATTGTAAAGGCTATGGTCAACCACTTAAGTAAGCTAGTACAAAGGTTAAAAGACAAAAATTGTAAAATCAACTATAGCCACAATAAACAGTTAAGAAATAGACCTGAAGTTGTAAAATATAACATCAAAAACACAAAATATTTGGGTGAGGGCAGTAAAAAAATGTAGAGTTTTTAGAATGTGTTTGTACTCAAATAGCTATCAGTTTAAAACAAGTAGGTATGGTTATAAGTCAACATATATGAAGAACACGGTTACCGAAAATCAAAAAACTACAAAATATACAAAAACTAGAGCAAAAGGAACACAAATATGACACTAAAAAATTCAAACCACAAAGGAAGAGACTAAAAGAAGAAAATAGAGAACTACAAAGCAACCAAAAACAAATAACAAAAGGGCAATAGGTAGTCACCCATCAATAATCACTTTAAAATTCAATGAATTAAATCAAAAGATAGAGGGTTGCTGATTGGATTAAGAAACAATACCCATCTGTATGCTGCCTATAAAAGACTCATTTCAGAGCTAAAGAGACACACATACTGAAAGTGAAGTGAAGGAAAAAGATATTCCATACAAATGGAAATGTAAAAAAGCTTGGGTAGCAATATTCATATCAGACAAAGTAGACTCTGAAACAAAGTCTATAATAAAGGACAAAGAAAGGAATTATATAATGATAAAGGAATCAACACAAGAAGAGGATACAACATTCGTAACATATATAAAACTAATACAAGGACATCTAAATAAATAAACAAATATCAACAGGCATAAAGGAAATATCAATAGACATAAAGGAGAAATTGACAATAATACAACAATAGTAGAGGATTCTAATACCCCACTTACATCAATGGACAGATCATCCAGACATAAAAATCAATAAGGAAGCAGTGGCCTTAAATATGCATTAGAAAAGTTGAACTTAATAAATATCAATAGGACATTCCAACCAAAAATAACAGAATACACATTCTTTTCAAGTCTACAAGGAATGTTCTCCAGGATAGGTTACATGCTAGGCTACAAAACAAACCTCAACAAATTTAAGAGTATAGAAATTATATCAAGCATCTATTCTGACCACAATGGTGTGGAACTAGAAATCAAATACAAATGAGAAAAATGTGAACACATGGAGACTAAACAACATGCTACTAAAAAACCAATGGATCACTGAAGAGATCAAAGAGGAAATCATAAAACACCTTGATACAAGTGAAAATAACAATACAACTTCTACAATCCATGGGACACACAAAAAAAGCAGTTCTAAGAGTGAAATTTATAGCAATACAGGCGTACCTCAAGAAATAAGAAAAATCTCAAATAAATAGCCCAACCTACCTTTTAAGGGAATTAGCAAAAGATGAACAAACAAAGACAAATGTCAGTAGAAGGAAGGAAATAATAACGATCAGAGAGGAAATAAATTAGAAACCAAAAAAAAAAAAGATCAGTGAAACCAAGAGCTGTTGTTTTTGAAAACATAAAAAACACTGATAAGCCTTTAGCCAGTCTCATTAAGAAAAAAAGAGAGAGGACCCAGGTAAACAAAATAAGAATGAAAGAGGAGAAATTACAAACTATATCACAGAATTGCAATCATAAAAGAATACTATGAACTGTTATATGCCAAACATTTGCACAACCTAAAAAAGAAATGGATAAATTCCTAGAAACATTAAATCATCCATTAAAATCAGGAAGAAATAGATAAACTAGACAGACAGATTGCTAGTATTGAAACAATCAGTAATAAAAAAATTAAAAAAAATAAAACTCCCAACAAACAAAAGCCCAAGACTGGACAGCATCACAGGGGAATTCTACCAAACATATAAAGAAAAGTTAATACCCTTCCTTTTCAAGCTATTCCAAAAAACTAAAGAGGTGGGGACACCTTATATTAATTATATGAGGCTCCATTACCCTGGTACCAAAATTAGAAAAATAGACTACAGAAAAAGAAAATTATAGACCAATATCTTTGATGAATATAGGTGCAAAAATCCTCAACAAAATATTTGAAAACTGAATTCAACAACATATAAAAAGATCATACACCATGATCAAGTGGGACTCATTCAAGAGATGCAAGGATAGTTCAATATATCCAATCAATCAATGTTATATGCACATTAAGAAAACAAAGAATAAACATCAAATGATCATTCCAAGAGATTCAAAAAAAGCTTTTGACAAAATTTAACACTATTTCATAATAAAAACTTTCAACAAATTGGTATAGAGGGAACATACCTCAATATCATAACAGATATTTATGACAAACTTACAGCTACCATAGTACTCAATTGTGAAAAACTGAAAGATTTTCCTCTAAAATCAAAAACAAGACAAGGAGGCACATTCCCAACATTGCTATTTAACATAATACTGGAAGTCCTAGCCACAGCAATCAGACTATGAAAAGAAATAAAAGGCATCAAAATTAGAAGGGAAGTTGTGAATCTGTCATTATATGTAGGTGATATAATACTATACATAGAAAACCCAGGACACAGGAAGAATATACATAAATCTGTTGCTTTTCTATACACAAATGAACTATCAAAAATAGAAAGCAAGAAACCAATCCCATTCAAAATCAAATCAAAAAGAATGAAATACCTAGAAATAAACTTAATCAAGGGGATGAAAGACCTATACTCTGAAAATTATAAGACATCAGTGAAGGAAATTAAGATGGTTCAAATAAATGGAAAACTATCCTGTGTTCATGGATTGGAAGAATTAATATTGGTAAAATGTTTAAATAACCCAAAGCAATCTACAGATTCAAGCTAATCCTTATCAAAATACCCATAACATTTTTAACAGAATTAGAACAGTCAATCCTAAAATTTGTATGAAACCACATAAAACCCCCAAAAGCCAATGCAGCCTTGGGAAAAAAGAACAAAGCTAGAGATATACACTCCCTGACTTCAGACTATACTACAAAGCCACAATAATCAAAGCAGGGTGTTACTGGAACAAAAACAGACACATAGATCACTGGAACAGAATAGAGAGCACAGAAATAAACCCATGCACATTTGCTCAATTAACCTTTGTCAAGGGAGGAAAAATATACAATGAGGAAAAGAGACTTTCTTCAGTAAATGGCATTGGGAAATCTGGGCAGCTGCATACAACAGAATGAAATTAGAACGTTTTCTCACATAATCTCAAAATGGATTAAAGACCTAAATGAAATACCATAAACCATAAAACTCCTAGAAGAAAACATAGGCAGATCAGGCTTTGACATAAATCTTAGCAGTAGCTTTTCTGGATCTGTCTCCTCAAGCAAAGGAATGAAAAGCAAAAATTTATAAATGGGACCTAATTAACCTTAAAAGCTTTTGCACAGCAAAGGAAATCATTGACAAAAGGAAAAGACAGCCTACTGAATGGAAGAAAATATTTGCAAATGATATGTCTGATAAAGAGTTAATATCCAAATTATATAAAGAACTCACACAACTCAATATTAAAAAGTAAGCAAGCCAATTTTAAAAATAGGCAGAAGAACTGAATAGATCATTTTTCCCAAAGAAGACTCACAGATGGCCAACAGACACAAAAAATAATGTTCAAAATCAGCAAGCATTAGGGAAATGCAAATAAAAATCACAATGTGATATCATCTCTCACCTGGGAAAATGGCTCTTGTCAAAAACAGAACAAATAATAAATCTAGGTAAAGATGTGGAGAAAAGGTAACCCCAGTTCACTGTTGGTGGGAATGTAAATTGGTACAGCCAACATGGAAAACAATATGGAGGCTCCTCAGAAAAACTAAAAAGAGAACTACCATATGATTCACCAATTCCACTCCTGGATGTATATCCAAAAAACAAAAAGCAAAAAACAAAACACTGAAATTTAAAAGACATATGCACCCCAATGTTTGTAGCAGCACTATTTACAATAGCTGAGATACGGAAGCAATGTAAGTATCCATCAACAGATGAATGAATAAAGAAGATGTGTGATACACACACACACACACACACACAATGGAATATTACAGAGCTATAAAAAAAGGATAAATTTTTCACTATTTGGGACCACATGGATGGATACAGAAAGTATTAAACAGTGAAGTAATTTTGACAAGGGAAGACAAATACTGTCTGTTTTCTCTTATATGTGGAATTTAAAAAATAAAAGAAACCAGTGATTATAACAAAATAGAAACAGACTCTTAGACATGAAACAACCTAGGGGTTATCAGAAGGGAGAAGTATAGGGGGAAGGGCAAAGTAGGGGAATGGGTGAAGTGGTACAATCTATTAAGTAGAAAATAAATGATACAAGGCTCTTACTCTATATAATGTACAGTAGAGTGAATATAACAAATATTTTGTAGTAACTTTGGAGTATAATCTATACAAATATTGAATTACTATTTTGTATACCTGAAACTAATAGTGTAAATCAACGATACTTCAATATAAAAATAAAATAAAATGGTACAGCCATTTTGGAAAACAGTTTGTCTTGTCTATTAGTTTAAAAACTAAACATATGAGGTTGAGCATCTATTCATGTGCCTGTTAGCCATCTGCATTTCCTCTTTGGAGAAATGTCTACTCGGCTTTTCTGCCCATTTTTAATAAGGTTGTTTGTTTTTTTTATGTTGAGTTATATGACCTTTTTTTTTTTTTTTGCGGTACGCCGGCTTCTCACCGTTATGGCCTCTCCCGCTGCAGAGCACAGGCTCCGGACGTGCAGGCTCAGTGGCCATGGCTCACGGGCCCAGCCACTCCATGGCATGTGGGATCTTCCCAGACCGGGGCACGAACCTGTGTCCCCTGCATCAGCAGGCAGACTCCCAACCACTGCGCCACCAGGGAAGCCCCTGTATGAGCTTTTTACATATTATATGTTGTATTAATGCCTTATCTGTTGTATCATTTGCAAATATTTTCTACCATTCTGTAGGTTGTCTTTTCATTGGTTTTCTTTGCTGTGCAAAAGCTCTTAAGTTTAATTAGGAACCATTTGTTTATTTTTGCTTTTGTTTCCTTTGCTTTAGGAGACAGATTCAAAAGTATATTGCTACAATTTATTTCAATGAGCATTCTGCCTATGTTTTCCTCTAGGAGTTTTATAGTAACCGGTCTTACATTTAGATCTTTAATCCATTTTGAGTTTCTTTTTGTATATAGTGTTAGAGAATGTTCTAATTTCATTCTTTTACATGTAGCTGTCCAGTTTTCCCAGTACCACTTATTGAAGGGACTGTCTTTTCTCTATTGTATATCCTTGCCTCCTTTATTGTAGATTAGTTGACCATAAGTGTGTGGGTATATTTCTGGGCTCTCTATTCTGCTCCATTGATCTAAGTGTCTGTTTTTGTGCCAGCACTATACTATTTTGATTACTGTAACTTTGTAGTATGGAAATTCAAATCACAATAAGATATCACCTCACACTGATCGGAATGACTGTCATAAAAAAGAACACAAATAACAAATGTTGGTGAGTATGTGGAGAAAAGTGAACCCTCATACACTGTTGGTGGGGATATAAATTGGTGCAGACACTGTGGGAAACAGTATGCAAGTTTCTCAAAAAAGTAAAAATACACTCTCTCACATGGACATATATACACTACCAGATGTAAAATAGATAGCGAGTGGGAAGCAGCCATATAGCACAGGGAGATCAGCTCAGTGCATTGTGTCCACCTAGAGGGGGGGTATAGGGAGGGTGAGAGGGAGATGCAAGAGGGAGGAGATATGGGGATATATGTACATGTATAGCTGATTCACTTTGTTATACATCAGAAACTAGCACACCACTGTAAAGCAAATATACTCCAATAAAGATGTTAGAAAAAAAAACTAAAAATAAAACTACCATATGACTCAGCAATTCCAATCTTGGGTATATATCCAAAAGAAACAAAAACACAAATTTGAAAAGATATAGGCACCCCAATGTTCATAGCAGCATTATTTACAGTTGCCAAGGCATGGAAGCAACCTAAGTGTCTATCAGTGCATGAATGGGTAAAGAAGATGTGGTATATATACACAATGGAATACTAATCAACCAAAGAAAAAAATGAAATTTTGCCATTTGCAGAAGGATTGATGGACTTGGAGGGCATTAAGCTAAGTGAAATAAGACAGAGAAATACAAATACTGTATTATATTACTTATATGTGGAATCTAAAAATTACAATAAACTATTTATTATAACGAAAAAGAAACACACAGGTATAGAGATGAAACTAGTGGTTACCAGTGGGGAGAGCAAAAGGGGGAGGGGCAATATAGGGGTAGAGAATTTTAAAAAAGGTTATTATGGGATTACATATGTGAAATCTGTGTAAAACTTTTGAAAATTTTAAAGCACTATAGAATTTAAACAATCTTTCATGCAGTAAAAAATTATTTTTTTACAAAAGGCAAAATGTAAACATAAATTATACAACCCAGTGATTGCATTCTTGTACATTTATACCAGAAAAATAAAAATTTATACCCACACAAATATCTGTATGCAAATGTTCACAGCAGACGTATTTGTAACAGTGAAAAACTGTTAACACATATGTCCTACAATAAATTAATGGTTAAAGAATGGTACACTCATAGTATGGAATGCCAAAAACAAAGAACTATTTTTTAAATTATAGTTGATTATAATGTGTTAATTACTGCTGTACAGCAAAGTGATTCAGTTATACTTATCTATACATATTTTTATATTCTTTTCCATTACGGTTTATCACAGAATATTAAATATATCTCTTGGTGTTATACAGTAGGACCTTGCTGTTTATCCATTCTACATAAAAAAGCTTACATCTCCTAACTCTAATCTCTAACTCCATGCCTTCCCCAAACCCCTCCCCCTTGGCAACCACCAGTCTGTTCTCTATGTTCGTGCATCTGTCTCTGTTTCATAGATAGGGTCACTTGTGTCATATTTTAGATTCCACATATAAGTGATATATGGTATTTGTCTTTCTCTTTCTGACTTAACTTCACTTAGAATGATAATCACTAGTTGCATCCATGTTGCTGCAGATGACACTATTTCATTTTTTGATGGCTGAATAGTATTCAATTATATATACGTACCACATCTTTTTTACCAATTCATTTGTCAACGGATATTTCAGTTGTTTCCATGTCTTGGCTATTGCATATAGTGCTGCTATGAAAATAAGGGTGCATGTATCTTTTTGAATTATAGGGTTTTTTTCTGGATATATGCCCAGGAATGGAATTGCTGGATCATATAGTAATTCTATTTTTAGTTTTCTGAGGAACCTCCATGCTCTTTTTCATGGTGGTTGCACCAACTTACATTCCCACCAACAGTGTAAGAGGGTTCCCTTTTCTCCACAACCTCTCCAGCATTTGTTATTTGTAGACTTTTTAATGATGGCCATTCTGACTGGTGTGAGGTGGTATGTCATTGTAGTTTTGATTTGCATTTCTCTAATCATTATGCAAAGTTGGGGATCTTTTCATATGCCTGTTGGCCCTCTGTATGTCTTCTTTGGAGAAATGCCTATTTAGGTCTTCTGCCCATTTTTCAATTGGGTTTTTTTTGTTGTTGAAGGACAAACTATTTATAAATGAACCACTTGGATGTTTCTCAAGGACATTATGCTGAAGGAAAAAAAGAAAATACCACCCTGGTATATATATAAAATGTTCAAATTTACAAAATCATAGTGAGAGAAGAAATTTAATGTTTGCCAGAAGTTGGGAATATGGTGGCAGGGGGAGAATAAAATTGGTGTGACTATTAAGGTGTAGCAAAAGGAGATTTTTAAAAATTATAGTATAATTCAGTCTCTTGATTGTAATGGAGGTTACATCCATTTACACATGTGGAAAATGGCATAGAATTATGCACACACACACACACATTGTCCCAATTTTAACTTCCTAATTTAATATTGTACTACAGCTAGGTAAGACATAATCATTGGGAGCAACTTGGTAAAGAGTACATAGGACCAGTCTATACTGTCTTTGCAAATTCCTATGAATCTATAATAAATTCAAAATAAAATGTTATTATAAATTTAATACTATACATTTTCAAAGATAAATAAAATGCTCTTATTGGAGTTTTTATTTATTCTCTTTTAAATTAATATATAGTGGTTTTCAATTGTACATTAACACTTTGAATTAAACAGATAAACAGAGAAAGTCAAATACTGCATGATTTTACTTATATGTAGAATCTACAAAAGCTGAACTCTGATAAACAGAATTGAGTGGTGGTTACAAGGGGCTAGGAGTCAGGTAAATGGGGAGATAATTTTTGAAATGGTACAAACTTTCACTTATAAGATTGGAAATTCTGGGGGCCTAGTGTATGTCATGATGATTATAGCTATTAACCTAAGTGTCCATCAACAGATCAATGGATAAAGAAGATGGGGCACATATATACAATGGAATATTACTCAACCATAAAAAGAAACAAAATTGAGTTATTTGTAGTAAGGTGGATGGACCTAGAGTCTGTCATACAGAGTGAAGTAAGTCAGAAAGAGAAAAACAAATACTGTATGCTAACACATATATAAGGAATCTAAAAAAAAATGAAAAAATGAAAAACTGGTCATGAGAAACCTAAGGGCAAGACAGGAATAAAGATGCAGACCTACTAGAGAATGGAATTGAGGATATGGAAAGGGGGAAGGGTAAGCTGGGACAAAGTGAGAGAGTGGCATGGACATATTTACACTACCAATTGTAAAATAGATAGCTAGTGGGAAGCAGCTGCATAGCACAGGGAGATCAGCTTGGTGCTTTGTGACCACCTAGAGGGGTGGGATAGGGAGGATGGGAGGGAGGGAGATACAAGAGAGGAGAGATATGGGGACATATGTATATGTATAACTGATTCACTTTGTTATAAAGCAGAAACTAACACACCATTGTAAAGCAATTATACTCCAATAAAGATGTTAAAAAAAGTAAAAAAAATGTCTTATATGCATAATCGTTGCTGAAGGAGTTAATTTTAGATGTTCTCACCACAAAAGAAAAGAAATTGTAACTATGTGAGGGAATGGAGGTGTTAGCTAATGTTATTGTGGTAATCATTTATATATATATATATATATATATATATATATATATATATATATATATATATAATCAACATGTTGTACATCCTAAACTAACACAATGTTATATGTTATATGTCAATGGTATCTCAGTAAAATTGGGGGAAAAAGACTAAGAAGTTCTAGACAGGAAAATAATTGAAAATTGTTGTTCTATAACATAGACTAAAATTTATATACAGGTTTCTACACAGTAAATTTTATTTAAAAAATTTTATTTAATAAATGATAAATAACAGACTACCATTCCATGCTCACTAAAAAATTAGTGACCCCCTTAGCCATTAACCTCATCTTCCCTAACACTTGTTGTTTTCTATTTTTATTGTTATTATTATTACCATACTAGTAGTGTAAAATATTTCATTGTACTTTTGATTTGCATTTCCCCGATGGCTATTGATGTTGAGAATTATTTCATGTGCTTGTTGGTCATTTTTATATCTTCTTTGGAGAAATATCTATTCAGAACATTTGTCAACTTTAGACTGGGTTGTCTGTCTCTATATTATTGAGTTACAAGGGTCCTTTATAGATTGTATTGATAGATACAAGTATCTCATCAGATATGCTTTGCAAGTAGTTTCTCTCATTCTGTGATTTGTTTTTCCCTGTCTTGTTATTGTCCTTGAATTCACAGAACGTTTTAATTTGATGAAGTCCAATTTATCTATTTTCCTGTTGTCACTTGGGCTCCAAGTATTATATATAAGAATTCAAATCCGGGATGATGAAAATTTATTTTATGCTTTCTTCTGAGAAATGTATAGTTTTAACTCTTACATTTAGGCCTTCAATCCATTTTGAGGTTTTTGTATGTGATCCAAGTTGTCCCAGCATCATTTGCTGAATACTATTCTTTCCATAAATGAATGGTCTTGGCAGCCTTGTCAAAAATCAGCTGACAATAAACATGAAGTTTTATTTTTGGACTCTCAATTTTATTCCATTGATCTATATGTCTATTCTTACTCCAGTACCACACTGTTTTGATTACTATATCTTTGTCATGTTATTGTAAATGGAATTGTTTTCCTAATTTTATTTTTTGTATTGTTTTCTGTATTGTTCGCTGCTAGTGTATAGAAATACAACAGATTATTGCATGTTCATTTTGTATCCTTAACTTTGCTGAATGCAGCTAACGGCACTAATAGTTTTCATTTTTGTCAGTTCTTTAGGATTTTCTATGTATAAGGTCATGCTATCTGAAAATAGATATAGTTTCACTGCATTTTATGTATTTCCCTTTTATAACTATTCTAGATGGAATATCTAGTACAATGTTGAATTAAAGTAGCAAAAGTAGACATTCTTGTCTTGTTTCTGTTCTTAGAGGGAAAACTTTCAGTCTTTCTCATTAAGTATGTTAGCTATGTGTTCATCATCAATGCCTGTTATCAGGAAGGATCCCTTCTAGTCCTACTTTGTTGAGTTTTTCAATTAAGATATAATTAACATATAACATTAAGTTGTACAGCATAATGATCAATATTTGTATATATTGTGAAATTATCATTACAGTAAGTCTAGTTAACATTGATCACCACAGAGTTACATCTTTGTGTGATGAAAACATTTAAGATTTACTCTCTTGGTATAATTTCAAATATGCAATATAATATTATTAATTGTATTTACCATACTGTACATTACATCCTCCTGACATTTATTTTATACCTGGAAGTTTGTACCTTTTGGCCCCCTTCACCCATCCCACCTCTGTCAACCACCAATCTGTTTTCTGTACCTATTCGTTTTTTTTTTAAGATGTCACAATTAAGTGAGATCATATAGTATTTGTCTTCCTCTGTCTGACTTATTTCATTTAGTATAATGCCCTCAAGCTCCATTCATTATTATGCAAATGGCAATATTTCCTTTGTTTTTATGACTGAATAATACTGTAATGTATACAAGCATACCTTGTTTTATTGTGCTTTGCTTTATTGTGCTTTGCAGATATTGCATTTTTTACAAATTGAAGGCTTGTGCATCAAGCAACTCTATCAGAGCCATTTTTCCAACAGAATTTGTTCATTTCATGTCTCTGTATCACATTTTGGTAATTCTTGCAATATTTTAAAATTTTTCATTCTTATTATATTTGTTATGGTCATCTGTGATCAGTGACCTTTGATGTTTCTATTGTAATTGAATAGAAATTGAATAGAATTGAATAAGATGACTAAATTAATTGATAAATATTGTGTGTGTTCTGACTGCTCCACTCACCACCCATTCACCCATCTCTATCCCTCTCCTTGGGTCTCCATATTCTCTGAGACACAACAATATTGAAATTAGGTCAGTTAATAACCCTACAATATCCTCTAAGTGTTCAGGTGAAAGGAAGTGTTGCGTGTCTCTCACTTTAAATCAAAGGTGAGAAATGTTTAAGCTTATTAATGAAGGCATTTCAAAAATAGACCAAAAACTAAGTGTTTTGCATGAGATAGCCAAGTTGCGAATAGAAAAAAAAAAGTTCTTGAAGGGAATTAAAAGTGCTACTTCAGTGAACACACAAATGATAAGAAAGGCAAACAGACATTACTGATATGGAAAAATTTTGAGTGGTGTGGAAAGAAGATCAAACTAGTCACCACATTTCCTTAGGCCAAAGCCTAGTTCAGAGAAAGGACTTCACTATATTTGATTCTGTAAAGGCTGAGGTGAGGAAGCTGCCAAATAAAGTTTGAAGCTAGCAGAGGTTGGTTCATAAACTTTAAGGAAATAAGCCATCTCCATGACATAAAAGTGCAAGATGAAGCTGCGAGTGATGATGTAGAAGCTACAGTCTTACATGGAAGAAGATGCCATCTAAGATTTTCATAGCTAGAGAGAAGTCAATGTCTTGTTTCAAAGCCTCAAGGGACAGGCTGACCCACTAGTTAGTGAATAATGCAGCTGATGATTTTAAGCTGAAGCCAATGCTCATTTACCTTTCTGAAAATCCTATAGCCCTTAAGAATTATGTTAAATGTGCTCTACCTGTGTTTTATAAATTTAACAACAAAGCCTGTATGATAGCACATCTGTTTACAGTATAGTTTATTGAATATTTTAAGCCTGCTGTTGAGACCTAGTACTCAGAAAAAAATATTCCTTTCAAAATATTATTGCTCATTTACAATGCACCAGATTATCCAAGAGCTCTGATACATATGTACAATGAGTTGTACGTGCTGTTTTCATGTCTGACACAACATCACCTGAAACCCATGGATTGAGGAGTAATTCTGAGTTTTAAGTCTTACTGTTTAAACAATACATTTCATAAGTTTATATCTGTCATAGATAGTGGTTCCTCTGATAGGTCTGGGCAAAATTAATTGAAAACTTGGTAGAAAGGATTTACTATTCTAGATGCCATTAAGAACATTTGTGATTCGTGGGAAGAGGTCAAAATATCAACATTTAAAGGTGTTGGGAAGAAGTTGACTCTAAACCTTATGGATGACTTTGTGGGGTTCAAGACTTCAGTGGAGGAAGTAACTGCAGATGTGGTGGAAATAGCAAGAGCACTAGAAATAGAAGGGCAGCCTGAAGATAATGCCTGAATTACTACAATCTCATGATAAAACTTTAATGAATGAGGAGTTGCTTATTATGGATGAGCAACAAAAGTGGTTTCTTGAGATGGAATTTACTCCTGGTAAAAATGCTGTGAAGATTGTTGAAATGGCAATAAAGAATTTGGAATATTACATAAACTTAGTCAATAAAGCAGTGGCAGGTTTTGGGAGGATTGACTCCAATTTTGAAAGAAGTTCTACTGTAGATAAAATGCTATCAAACAGAATTGCATGCTACAGAGAAATCATTTATGAAAGAAAAAGTCAAACGAAGTGACAAACTTTAACTTTGTCTTGTTTTAAGAAATTGCCACAGCCACCCCACCCTTCAGCAATCACCATCCTAATCAGCCAGAAGCCATCAACATCAAAGCAAGACTCTCCACTAACAAAAATATTATGACTTGCTGAAGACACAGATGATGTTTAGCATTTTTAGCAGTACAATATATATCTTTTTAAATTTAGGTATGTACATTTTTAAACTATAATGCTATTGCACACTTAATAGACTATGGTATAATGTAAGCATAGCATTTATATGCACTGGAAAACCAAAAATTTTGTGTGACTTGCTTCATTGCAATATTCCCTTTATTGTGGTTGTCAGGAACTGAACCTGCAATATCCCCTAGGTAAGTATGCCTGCATTTATACCACATTTTCCTTATCCTTTCATTGATCTATGGTTGCTTTTATGTATTGGCTATTGTAAATAATTCTGCACTAAACATGGGGTGAATATTTCTTTTTGAGTTAGTGTTTTTATTTCCTTCAAA
Organism: Mesoplodon bidens; assembly: GCF_964165515.1. NCBI lineage: Eukaryota > Metazoa > Chordata > Mammalia > Artiodactyla > Ziphiidae > Mesoplodon > Mesoplodon bidens. The sequence goes on from NC_138163.1 coordinate 75,620,001, forward strand.
GAAATACCCAGAAGTTGAATTACTGGATCATATATTGGTTCTATTTTTATTTTTTTGAGGAAACTCCATACTGTTTTTCATGGTGGTTGCACCAGTTTACATTCCCGCCAACAGAGGACAAGATTGCCCTTTTCTCCACACCTTCACTATCACCTTTTATTTCTTGTCTTTTTGATAATAACCATTCTAACAAGTGTGATGAGATATCTCATTGTGGTTTTGATTTGCATTTCCCTAATGATGAGAGATGTTGAGAACCTTTTCATATACCTGTTGGCCATCTGTATGTCTTCTTTGGAAAAAATGTCTGTTCAGATTCTCTGCCCATTTTGTAATTGGATTTTTTGGTAGGTTTTGTTTTGTTGCTGTTTTGTTATTGAATTATATTTGTTGAAGGGTTTTATCATAAAATAGTACTGGAATTTGTTAAATTTGCTATGCCTATGATAGAATTTTACAGTCCTAGAAAATATTAATACATTAGATAAAAAGGGAGATTAAAATGTATATTAACATAATATTTTTGTTAATATAAGCATAAATATGTTTCACCCATAGTTTCTCTTCTGGACAAATGTTATAGGACCATCCTTGTTTCTTTACACATGGGTGTGTGTATACTGAATGTCTTGAGGCTCCACTATTCTGTCAGTAGAAATAAGCACATGGTTACATTATTTACAGTGCATGTTACCCTGTTTATTAGCATCCTCCTCCTTTGCACACAGGACCTCATTCCCATACCATGCTACATCTTCCCTCCAATACTTTATAATTCATCTTCCAGCACAGCCAAAAGCTGCAGACCCTTCAAAGTTCTTTCAACATTTACCATATTACCTGTTAAATACATTCTTGCATTCTTGTTTCCTTCTTCTCTAATCTCTCACTTCATAGGGGCTCAAAAATTAAAGTATCCTATGTCCTGAAATCCATACCTTTCCTCTCTTCTCTCTTCTAAAGAAGAAAAATTATAGATATAATTATATGTAAAGTTATGTATATATGAGATTATATATGTATATAGGCACTGAGTTTTTTGCCATTCTCCTGAGATGTTGTCCCTACTGTGTTTGGTATGGAGACTCCCAAAGAATGTTGAGAGTTTGCTTTCAGACTTGTGAAAGAACTTGTGATTTTGTCTTTTTATGTTGAAGCAGAGCAGGTAACAGAGAAGACATATGAGGACAAGATCATGTAAAAGTGCAGCATCATTCAGAATGGGATAAACATCTGGAGGTAAATACAAGTTTTCACTTTTTGTGAGTATGATGGGAGGTCAGACATCATAGCAAATGTGTTTCATGCCAAAACATTTTCTGATGCTCCTTGGTTACCGTCAAATGGAATTATATCAACAAATCTAGAAGACCTTCAAGATGGCGTAAAGTAAGAAGTGGAGATCATCTTCCTCCCCACACATACATCAGAAATACATCTACATGTGGAAAAACTCTGCAGAACACCTACTGAAAGTTGGCAGAAGACCTCAGACTTCCCAAAAGGCAAGAAACTCCCCATGTCCCTTGGTAGGGCAAAAGAAAAAAGAAAAAACAGAGACAAAAGAATAAGGATGGGAACCACACTTCAGAGATGGAGCTGTGAAGAAGGAAAAGATTCCACACACTAGGAAGCAACTTCACTTGCAGACAGAGGGACTGGTGGGGGGGAAGTTTTGGAGCCACAGAGGAGAGCACAGCAACAGGGGTGCAGAGGACAAAGCAGAGAGATCTCTGCACAGAGGATTGGTGCCAACCAGAACTCACCAATCTGAGATGCTTGTCTGCTCACCCACCAGGGCAGGTGGGAGCTGGGACCTGAGGCTCAGGCTTCGGAGGTCAGATCCCAAGGAGAGAATGGGGTTGGATGCGTGAAAAAAGCTTGAAGGTGGGTAATGCACCACAGTTAGCAAGGAGGGAATCTGGGAAAAACTCTGGACCTGCCTAACAGGCAAGAGATCATTGTTTCGGGGTGCACAAGGAGAAGAGATTCAGAACACTGCTTAAACGAGTTTCAGAGACAGGTGCAAGAGGCGGCTATCAGCGTGGACACCAGAAACAGGCATGTAATGATAAGGCTGCGGCTGCAGCCACCGAGAAGCCTGTGTGCAAGCACAGATCACTATCCGCAGCTCTCCTCCTGGGAGCCTGTGCAGCCCTCCACTTCCAGGGTCCTGTGATGGAGGGAAAACTTCCACAGGAGAACACACGGTGAACTTCAGGCTGTTGCAATGTCACACCGGCCTCTGCAACCACAGGCTTGCTCTGCACTACGTACCCCAAAATCCCCCCGGCCTGAATGAGCCAGAGCCCCCTAAATCATCTGCTACTTTAACCCTGCCTTGTCTAAGCGAAGAACAGACGCCCTCAGGTGACCTAAATGCAGAGAAGGGGCCAAATCCAAAGCTGAACCCCAGGAGATGTGCAAACAAAGAAGAGAAAGGGAAATTTCTCCCAGAAGATTCAGGAGCAGTGAATTAAATCTCCACAATCAACTTGATGCACCCTGCATCTGTAGAATACCTGAATAGACAATGAATCATCCCAAAATTGAGGTGGTGGATGTTGGGAGCAACTATATATATATATATATATATATATATATATATATATATATATATATATATATATATATATATATATATATATAATTTTTTTGTAATCTTTTTGTCAGTGTGTGTGTGTGTATGTGTATGCTTCTTTGTGTGATTTTGTCTGTATAGCTTTGCTTTTACCATTTGCCCTAGGGTTATCTCTGTCCTTTTTTTTTTTTGGTACAGTTTTTAGTGTTTATTACCATTGGTGGATTTAGTTTTTTTGGTTTGGTTGCTCTCTTTTTCTTTGTTTTATTTTATTTTATTTTTTATTACTTTTTAATTTTTAATAATTATTTTATATTAATAACTTTATTTTACTTCATACTTTCTTTCTTCCATTTTTTACACTTTTCTTCTGAGGCATGTGGCTGAAAGGGTCTCTGGCTGGTGTCAGGAATGTAGATCTGAGGTGGAAGAGCCGAGTTCATGATATTAGTCCACCAGACACCTTCTGGCTCTGTGTAACATCAAATGGAAAAAGCTCTCCCAGAGATCTACATCTCAAAGCTAAGACCCAGCTCCACTCAACGACCAGAAAGCTACATTGCTGGACATCCTTGCCAAACAACTAGCAAGACAGGAGAACAAGCCCACCCATTAACAGAGAGGCTGCCTAAAATCATAATAAGTTCAAAGACACTGCAAAACACACCACCAGATGCAGTCCTACCCACCAGAAAGACAAGATCCAGCCTCATCCACCAAAACACAGGCACCAGTACCCTCCACCAGGAAGCCTACACAACCCACTGAACAAACCTTAGCCACTGAGGGCAGACACCAAAAACAATGGGAACTACGAACCTGCAGGCGGTGAAAAGGAGACCCAAAACACAGTAACTGAAGCAAAATGAGAAGACAGAGAAACACAGAGCAGATGAAGGAGCAAGGTAAAAACCCACCAGACCAAACAAATCAAGAGGAAATAGGCAGTCTACCTGAAAAAGAATTCAGAGTAATGATAGTAAAGTTGACTCAAAGTCTTCAAAATAGAATGGAGAAAATAGAAGAAACGTTTAACAAGGACCTAGAAGAACTAAAGGGCAAACAAATAATGATGAACAACACAATAAATGAAATTTAAAATTCTCTAGAAGGAATAAATAGCAGAGTACTGAGGGAGAAGAATGTATAAGTAACCTGGAAAATAAAATATTGGAAATAACTACCACAGAGCAGAATAATGAAAAAATAATGAAAAGAATTGAGGACAGTCTCAGAGACCACTGGGGCAGCATTAAACACACCAACATCAGAATTATAGGGGACCCAGAAGAAGAGAAAAAGAAAGGGACTGAGAAAATATTTGAAGAGATTATAGTGAAAACTTCCCCAATATGGGAAAGAAAATAGTCAAGTAGAGGAAGCACAGAGAGTCACATACATGATAAACCCAAGGAGAAACACCTCAAGACACATATTAAACAAACTGTCAGCATTTATTGTTTCTAGATTTCTTGATGATGGCCATTCTGACTGGTGTGAGATGATATCTCATTGTAGTTTTGATTTGCATTTCTCTAATGATTAATGATGTTGAGCATTCTTTCGTGTGTTTGTTGGCAGTCTGTATATCTTCTTTGGAGAAATGCCTATTTAAGTCTTCTGCCCATTTTTGGATTGGGTTGTCATCATCAAGAAATCTAGAAACAATAAATGCTGGAGAGGGTGTGGAGAAAAGGGAACACTCTTGCACTGCTGGTGGGAATGTGAATTGGTACAGCCACTATGGAGAACGGTATGGAGGTTCCTTAAAAAACTACAAATAGAACTACCATATGACCCAGCAATCCCACTACTGGGCATATACCCTGAGAAAACCATAATTCAAAAAGAGACATGTACCAAAATGTTCATTGCAGCTCTATTCACAATAGCCCGGAGCTGGAAACAACCTAAGTGTCCATCATCGGATGAATGGATAAAGAAGATGTGGCACATATATACAATGGAATATTACTCAGCCATAAAAAGAAACGAAACTGAGCTATTTGTAATGAGGTGGATAGACCTAGAGTCTGTCATACAGAGTGAAGTTAGTCAGAAAGAGAAAGACAAATACCGTATGCTAACACATATATACGGAATTTAAAAAAAAATGTCATGAAGAACCTAGGGGCAAAACGGGAATAAAGACACAGACCTACTTGAGAATGGACTTGAGGATATGGGGAGGGGGAAGGGTAAGCTGTGACAAAGCGAAAGAGAGGCATGGACATATATACACTACCAAACGTAAGGTAGATAGATAGTGGGAAGCAGCCGCAGAGCACAGGGAGATCAGCTCTGTGCTTTGTGACCGCCTGGAGGGGTGGGATGGGGAGGGTGGGAGGGAGGGAGATGCATGAGGGAAGGGATGTGGGAACAGATGTATATGTATGACTGATTCACTTTGTTATAAAGCAGAAACTAATTAAAAAATAAATAAATAAATAAATTAAAAAAAAAACTGTCAAAAATTAACTACAAAGAAAAAAATATTAAAAGCAGCAAGGGAAAAACAACAAATAACATACAAGGGAATCAACGTAAGGTTAACAGCTGATTTTTCAGCAGAAACTCTACAAGCCAGAAGGGAGTGGCAGGACATATTTAAAGTGATGAAAGGGAAAAACCTACAAACAAGATTACTCTAACCAGCAAGGATCTCATTTAGGTTAGATGGAGAAATTAAAACCTTTACAGAGATGCAAAAACTAATAGAATTAAGCACCACCAAACCACCATTACAACAAATGATAAAGGAATTTCTCTAGGCAGAAAACACAAGACAAGGAAACGATCTACAATAACAAACCAAAAACAATTAAGAAAATAGTAATAGGAACATACATATCAATAACTACCTAAAATGTAAAAGGATTAAATGCTCCAACCAAAAGGCATAGACTAGATGAATGGATAAAAAAACAAGACCCATATATGCGGTCTACAAGAGACCCACTTCAGCCCTAGGGACACATATAGACTGAAATTGAGGAGATGGAAAAAGATATTCCATGCAAATGGAAATTAAAAGAAAGCAGGAGTACCAATTCACATATCAGACAAAGTAGACATTAAAATACAAACTATTACAAGAGACAAAGCTGGACACTGCATAATGATCAAGGGATCTATACAAGAATAAGATATACCAATTGTAAATATTTATGCACCAACATAGGAGCACCTCAATATATAAGGCAAATTCTAACAGCCATAAAAAGGCAAATCGACAGTAACATAATCATAGTAGGGGACTTTAATGCCCCACTTTCACCAATGGACAAATCATCCAAATGAAAATAAATAAGGGAACACAAGCTTTAAATGATATATTAAACAAGATGGACTTAGCTGATATTTTTTCACATTCCATCCCAAAACAACAGAATACATTTTATTCTCATGTCCTCAAGGAACATTCTCCAGAATAGATCATATATTGGGTCACAAATCAAGCCTTGGTAAATTTAAGAAAATTGAAATCGTATGAAGTATCTTTTCTGACCACAACGCTGTGAGACTAGATATCAATTACAGGAAAAAGTCTGGAAAAATACAAACAAATGAATGTGAAACTATACACTACTTAATAACCAAGAGTTATCTGAAGAAATCAAAGAGGAAATCAAAAAATACCTAGAAACAAATGGCAATGAAAACACGAAGGCCCCAAACTTTTGGTATGCAGCAAAAGCTGCTCTAACAGGGAAGTTTATAGCAATAAAATCCTACCTCAAGAAACAGGAAACATCACAAATAAGCAATATGTCCTTAGCCTGGGAGCAATTAGAGAAAGAAGAACAAAGCAAAAATACTCGAAAGTTAGCAGAAGGAAAGAAATCCTGAAGACCAGATCAGAAATAAATGAAAAAGAAATGAAGGAAACAATAGCAAAGTTCAATAAACCTATAAGCTGCTTCTTTGAGAGGATAAACAAAATTGATAAATCATTAGCCAGACTCATCAGGAAAAGAAAGAAGACTCAAATCAATACAATTAGAAATGAAAAAGAAGTAACAACTAACACTGCAGAAATACAAAGGATCATGAGAGATTACTACAAGAAAATATATGCCAATAAATTGACAAACTGAAAGAAATTGACAAATTCTTAGAAGAGCACAACCTTCTGAGACTGAACCAGAAAGAAATAGAAAATATAAACAGACGAATCACAAGGACTGAAATTGAGAGTGTGAAGAAAAATCTTCCAAAAAAATGCCCAGGACCAGATGGCTTCAGACAAATTCTATCAAATATTTAGAGAAGAGCTAACTCCTATCCTTCTCAAACTCTTCCAAAATATAGCAGAGGGAGGGACACTCCCAAACTCATTCTATGAGGCCATCACCACCCTGATACCAAAACCAGACAAAGATGTCAAAAAGAAAGAAAACTACAGGGCAATATCACTGATGAACATAGATCCAAAAATCCTCACTGAAATATTAGGAAACAGAATCCCACAGCACACTGAAAGGATCATACACCATGATCAAGGAGGGTTTATCCCAGGAATGAAAGAATTCTTCAATAAATGCAAAACAATAAATGTGATACACCATATTAACAAATTGAAGGAGAAAAACCATATGATCATCTCAACAGTTGCAAAAAAGCTTTTGACAAAATTCAACACCATTTATGAAAAAAACCCTCCAGAAAGTAGGCATAGAGGGAGCTTACCTCAACATAATAAAGGCCATATAATACAAACCCACAGCCAACATCGTTCTCAATGGTGAAAAACTGAAACCATTTTCACTAAGATCAGGAAGAAGACAAGGTGGCCCACTTTCACCACTATTATTCAACATGGTTTTGGAAGTTTTAGCCACAGCAATCAGAGAAGAAAAAGAAGAAGAAAGGAATTCAAACTGCAAAAGAAGTAAAGCTGTCACTGTTTGCAAATGACATGATGCTATATATAGAAAACCCTAAAGACTCTATCAGAAAATTACTAGAGCTTATCAATGAATTTGGTAATGTAGCAGGATATAAAATGAATGCACAGAAATTTCTTTCATTCCTATATACTAATGATTAAAAGTCTGAAAGAGAATTTAAGGAAACACACCCATTTACCATTGCAATAAAAAGAAGAAAATACGTAGGAATAAACATACCTAAGGAGACAAAGGACCTATATGCAGAAAACTATAAGACACTGATGAAAGAAATTAAAGATGATACAGATTCAGAGATATATCAAGTTCTTAGATTGGAAGAATCAACATTGTGAAAATGACTATATTACCCAAAGCAATCTACAGATTCAATGCAATCCCTATCAAAAAACCAATGGAATTTTTCACAGAATTAGAACAAAATATTTCACAATTTTTATGGAAACACAAAAGACCCCGATTGGCCAAAGCAATCTTGAGAAAGAAAATCTGTGCTGGAGGAATCGGGCTCCCTGATGTCAGACAATACTACAAATCTACAGTAATCAAGACAGTATGGTACTGGCAAAAAAACAAAACAAAACATATATATAGATCAATGGAACAGGATAGGAAGCCCAGAGATAAACCCATGCACATATGGTCAACTTATTTTTGATAAAGGAGGCAAGAGTATACAATGGAGAAAAGACAGCCTATTCAATAAGTTGTGCTAGGAAAACAGGACAGCTACATGTAGAAGAATGAAATTAGAACACTCCCTAACACCATACACAAAAATAAGCTCAAAATGGATTAAATACCAAAATGTAAGTCCAGACAGTATAAAACTCTTAGAGGAAACCCTAGGCAGAACACTATGACATAAATCACAGCAAGAACCTTTTTGACCCACCTCCTAGAGAAATGGAAATAAAAACAAAAATAAGCAAATTGGTCCTAATGAAACTTAAAAGCTTTTGCACAGCAAAGGAAACAATAGGCAAGACAAAATGGAAACCCTCAGAACTGTAGAAAATATTTTCAAATGAAGCAAATGACAAAGGATTAATCTCTAAAATTTACAAGCAGCTAATGCAGCTCAATATCAAAAACAAACAACCCAATTCAAAAATGGGCAGAAGAAGTAAATAGACATTTCTCCAAAGAAGATATACTGATTGCCAACAAACACATGAAAGGATGCTCAACATCACTAATCATTAGAGAAACGTAAATCAAGACTACAATGTGGTATCCCCTCACACCACTCAGAATGGCCATTGTCAAAAAATCTACAAACAGTAAATGGTGGAGAGGGTGTGGAGAAAGGTGAACCCTTTTGCAGTGTTGGTGGGAATGTAAATTGATACAGCCATTATGGAGAACAGTATGGAGGTTCCTTAAAAAACTAAAAATAGAACTACCATACTACCCAGCAATCCCACTACTGGGCATATATCCTGAGAAAAGCATAACTCAAAAAGATAATGTACAACAATGTTCATAGCAGCTCTATTTACAATAGCTAAGACCTGGAAGCAACCTAAGTGTCCATCATCAGATGAATGGATAAAGAGGATGTGGATCATATATACAATGGAATACTACTCAGCCATAAGAGGAAATAAAATTGAGTTATTTGTAGTGAGGTGGATGGACCTCGAGTCTGTCATACAGAGTGAAGTAAGTCGTAAAGAGAAAAACAAATACTGTATGCTAACATATATATATATGGAATCTAAAAGGAAAAGTGGCTATGAAGAGCCTAGGAGAAGGACAGGAATAAAGACGCACACTTAGAGAATGGACTGGAGGACATGGGGAGGGGGAAGCATAAGCTGGGACGAAGTGAGAGAGTGGCATAGACTTATGTATACTAACAAATGTAAAATAGATAGCTAGTGGGAAGCAGCCTCATAGCACAAGGAGATCTGCTCAGTGTTTTGTGACCACCTAGAGGGGTGGGGTAGGGAGGGTGAGAGAGAGACCCAAGAGGGAGGAGATATGGGGATAAATGTATATGTATAGCTGTTTCACTTTTTTATAAAGCAGAAAGTAACACACCATTGTAAAGCAATTATACTCCAATAAAGGTGTTAAAAAATAACCAAATTGAGCCTAATTAAACTTAAAATTGTTTGCACAACAAAGGAAACCATAAATAAGACAAAAAAACAACCCTCAATTGGGAGAAAATATTTGCAAACAAAGCAACTAACAAAGGATTAATCTACAAAATATACAAACAGCTCATACAGCTTAATATCAAAAAAATCAAGCAACCCAATAAAAAAATGGGTACAAGACCTAAACACACATTTCTCCAAAGAAGACATACAGATGGCCAACAAACACATGAAAAGATGCTCAACATCACTAATTATTAGAGAAATGCAAATCAAAACTACAAAGAGTTATCACCTCACACCAGTCAGAATGGCCATCATCAAAAAAATCTACAAGCAATAAATGCTAGAGAGGGTGTGGAGAAAAGGGGTCCCTCTTGCACTGTTGGTGGGAGTATACATTGATACAGACACTATGGAGAACAGGAAGGATGTTCCTTAAAAAACTAAAAATAGAACTACCAGGTGACTCAACAATCCCACTCCTGGGAATATATGCAGGGAAAACCATAATTCAAAAAGACACAGGCACCCCTGTGTTTAGTTCAGCACTATTTACAGTAGCCAGGACATGGAAGCAACCTAAATGTCCATCAACAGATGAATGGATAGAGAAAATGTGGCACATATATACAGTGGAATATTACTCAGCCATAAATACAATGAAATAATGCCATTTGCCGAGATGTGGATGGACCTAGAGACTGTCATACAGAGTGAAGTAAGTCAGAAAGGGAAAAACACATATCATATATTAACGTATATATGTGGAATTTGAAAAAAACTCGTATAGAGAATCTTATTTATAAAGCAGAAATAGAGACACAGACATAGCAAACAAACGTGTAAATACCAAGGGGAAGGGGACGGTAGTGGGATGAATTGGGAGATTGAGATTGATATTTATACACTATTGATACTATGTATAAAGTAGATAACTTATGAGAACCTACTTTATAGCACAGGGAACTCTCCTCAGTGCTGGTGACCTAAATGGGAAGGAAATCCCAAAATGAAGGAATATACGTATGCGTATAGCTAATTCACTTTGCAGTACAGAAGAAAGTAACACAACATTGTAAATCAACTATTCTCCAATAAAGATTCAAAAAAAAACAATCTAAGTTTACTCTTAGTAGTTTTCAGAAATAGAAAAAAAATTAGAGAAGTTCTGTAACTTACTTTAGACCATGCAGTACGTTGGTGAAGGCCTATTTTCCAGTTTACATCACTGCCTTGAGATGAGCTGTTAAGTAAGATACTCATGTGTGAAGAAGGTAGAAAGAATCATCTTGAAAAATTACCTTTGACAAGCCTGTCTGATTAGGCTAGTGTGCAGAACACTCTTTTAGTGAAGAGTTTTTAAGCTTTGGAGAGAGAGACTTGATTGCGGATTTTCAAGTATCTTCTTCAATATGATCATTTTTCGAAGTGTCTTTTGTAAAATATAATTTCTCTAGTAGAACTAATTTATTTTTTTCTTTACTTAAAATAACTTTTCTTTCCAATGTCAAAGAATATTCATTTTCAATGAGAAAATATTTTTCAGATAAAATAAGCAGAAAGGAAGGCAGCAAGAAAACAAGAATAAAGAAAATAAGGAAAATATAAATCAACCATAATTTAATTATCTATGCATTCATGGTAATCATTAAAATTTGAAATATAATATTAATAATGTTATACAATCTACTCATCTTAGTATATTTGGTAAATAATCAACTGCAACACTATTTTAAATTGCTACATAGTATTTATTCTTTTGATTATGTAGATCATAATTTATAGTACCACTTAAGTTGTCACCAATACAGTAGATCCCCCCCTTCCTAACCACACTTTCACTTTCTGAGGTTTCAGTTACGTACAGTCAACCACCGATTCAAAAATATTAAATGAAAAATTCCAGAAATAATTCACAAGTTTTAAATTGTGCACTGTTCTGAGTAGCATGATGAAATCTTGCACCAACACATTCCATCTGGCCAAGGACGTGAATCATCCCTTTGTCCAGCTCATCCACACCATACAGACTACCCACCCATTAGTAAAGGAAAAACCATGATATACATAAGGTTTGGTACTATCCATGGTTTCAGACATGCCCTGGGGCTCTTGAAATATATCCTCTGCAGATAAGAGTTAGGGGGCTACTGTATTTTTTCATAAAATATACTGTGATCCTTGTAGCTAAATCTGCTTGTATCCTTAATTCTTTCTTTAAGCTAAATACCTAGAAGTTGAACCGTAGGGTTGAAAGGAATGATCATTTTTCTAAGACTTTTGCTATTTAATGTAAAATTACTGCCTATAAATTATTATAGTACTTTGCCTTTTACAGAGGGCTCATTCATAAACTCATTTAATCATTACTACAATCCTTAGAGATAGGTATTGGTGTTATCCCTAGTTTGCTGATTAGGAAATTTACTCAGAGAGGTTAAGTGAAGTAAATCCAATATAGAGAGCCAGGAAGGACTCAGACTCAGGTTATCTGCCTCCAAAATCTATGTTCTTTCCACGATACCACAGTCTGTGGTTATGGATTTCCACATTCTGGCTAGTCTCAAAATGTAGCACATGATTCCTAATCACACATATTTTAGCAGTACAGTCCACCTTCTTTCTTTCAACTTGATGTTAGAGTCTATTTGATCATTAAAGCCTTGAGAACAGTTGTAATATGGTGTTAGAGATAATGTGGGAGTATAGCAATTTGAACTATATCAACGGTTTTATCAGGGTTTTATTTTTTCTTTTAAAAAATCATGGGCAATTTTAACATTGGACTCCAGATAAGTATCTCACTATTTTAATTTTAATTTCTTTGATTTCTAGAAGTTAACATCCATAGTCCTTTTTTCTCCTATTTCTTTGTTCCATAGTGCCTTTGTATCCTTTTCTCTCTGACTTGTTTGCTGAATCACTCTATCTCAATATCTGTGTCTGTTTCTGTCTCTCTTTTACTCTTGGTGCCTGTCTGTCTCTCTCTCACACACATACAAACATGCAAAATACTCTCACACACCTCTATGTGTCAAGTTAAGAACAAGAAAGTGTCTGGTGGACCATACTCATAAGATATGGACAGGATTAGGAATCATGTGCTGCATTCTGAGACTACCCAAAATGTGGAAACCAGTAAATGCAGACTGTGGTGTCATGGAAAGAACATAAAATTTGGAAGCAGATAACCTGAGTCTAGTCCTTATTGGCTCTCTAAGCTTGAGTTTATTTCACATAACTTCTCTATTTCCTAGCAGCAAAATGGAGATAATAACAGTACTTATCTCTAAGGATTGTAGTAAGGATTTAAAAAGTTTATGAGGGGCCTCCCTGGTGGCACAGTGGTTGAGAGTCCTCCTGCCGATGCAGGGGGCACGGGCTTGTGCCCCGGTCCAGGAAGATCCCACATGCCACGGAGCGGCTAGGTCCGTGAGCCATGGCCGCTGAGCCTGCGCGTCTGGAGCCTGTGCTCCGCAATGGGAGAGGCCACAACAGTGAGAGGCCCGTGTACCACAAAAAAAAAAAAAAAAAAAAAAAAGTTATGAGACAGCCCCTTATAAGGTAAAGTGCTATAAAAATACCAGTTTTTACAGTCCTCATTATCCAAAATAATTCAGATTCTTTGGGTTCAAATTCTGGCTCTATCATCTGCCACTTATATGACCTTGGACAAATTTCTTAACCTCTCTGAACCTCTGTTTTATCGTGTATATAATGGAATTGATAATATTACCTATCTCATAGGATTTTTTTTGAAAGCTAAATATAAACCTCTTTGCCCAGTGTCTGACATACAGTAAATGTTCACGAAATATTTGCTCCTTTGCTATTATCATTCAGAATTGTGACCTGTTAACATTAAAATGTACTTCAGGGGTCCTGATAGCACCTGGCTCTTGTAATTTTCCAGCAAACGGGTGACTTCTAGTGGAACTGAACCAATCTCTCTGGCATTTCTTGTTGAGAAACAGTATAACACATAAATACAAAACTTACTATTTCTCTTTTACGGTCTAGGGGGTGTTTCTCCACATTACATGAGATTTGCTCAAAGGTTGTGTCTACCTGCATCCTCAGTGTCTAACATACTATACCACTTAATTAGTGTTTTCTGTTAATGACTGTATGATTTGAAGGGTGGCTGAAAAAGACATGCTGCTAAAGTGTTTAAAATCATACATTTTAAATTTTTAGTGAAACATTGATTTCTGTCTCATTCTCTTTTAAAGCATAAATATTCAAACTCATTCATACCAAGATGTCAGGGACTTCGTCATAGACTCATGTAGCTGAAAGGAATGTCAAGTTTGTTCCCTTGAGCATAAGCTTTCCAGAGGAACTCTAAGCACCATAATAAGGATACATTTCTAGAAATATTATTGTTGAAAACAAATGTGCCTTCCTGAAAGGTAGTAATTTACAGTTCAACTAACAAGGCCTGTTTTCCCTGAATACTCACCAAGATGATGTATTATCATTTCCTTTAATTGATGTTATTTTGACAGGATACATATATCCCATTTTTGTATTAATTTGTATTTATTTGATATTGAGTTTAGATATTTTTTCATGCTTATGGATAGCTTGCAATTTTTCTTTAGTGGATTCCCCCTTTATGTCCCTTGTCCATTTTTCATTGCAGTGTCCTTCTTTTGTCTTATTACATTTATAATAACTGTTTTTTAAGGCTGTTAAATTTTTGTTGCATATGTTGAAAATAGTTTCCTCCAGTTTGGTACTTGCCTTTTGACTTTGTTTATGATGTATTTTGCTCTAGATTTTTTTTGAGGGGATATATATATATATATATATATATACATTTTTAACATTTTTATTGGAGTATAACTGCTTTACAATGGTGTGTTACTTTCTACTTTATAACAAAGTGAATAAGCTATACATATACATATATTCCCATATTTCCTCCCTCTTTTTTCTCCCTCCCACCCTCCCTATCCCACCCCTCTAGGTGGTCACAAAGCACCGAACTGATCTCCCTGGGCTATGCGGCTGCTTCCCACTAGCTATCTATTTTACATTGGGTAGTATATATAAGTACATTCCACTCTCTCACTTCGTCCCAGCTTACCCTATCCCCTCCCCGTGTCCTCAAGTCTATTCTCTAGTAGGTCTACGTATTTATTCCTGTCCTGTCCTGCCCCTAGTTCTTCATAGCCTTTTTTTGTTTTTTTAGATCTCATATATATGTGTTAGCATACAGTATTTGCTTTTCTCTTTCTTCTGACTTACTTCACTCTGTATGACAGACTCTAGGTCTATCTACGCCACCATAGATAACTCAATTTTGTTTCTTTTTATGGCTGAGTAATATTCCATTGCATATATGTGCCACATCTTTATCCATTCACCTGTCAATGGACACTTAAGTTGCTTCCACGTCCTGGTTATTGTAAATAGATTTGCAATGAACATTGTGGTACATGACTCTTTTGATTTATGGTTTTCTCAAGGTATATGCCCAGTAGGGGGATTGCTTGGTCATATTGTACTGTTGGTGTTCTAGATTTTTATTATTTTTATATAATGAAAAATTTAGTGATTGAATGGCTTGCCATTCTTCTTGAAACAAAAGCCAGACTTCATATTGTAACTGCAAGGTCATCAATTATTTGGCTCATACTTACCTCTCCAAATTTATTACATTCCACTTTTCTATAGTTAACTATTATCTGCCATAGTGTCCCCTTCATGTTCTATGAACATGCCATGTCAATTTTCTTTTAAGGCCTTTGAACATGCCATCTCTTCTGCCTGGACAGTTCTTACCCAAATCTTTGATGAATGCCCTCTTCAAATTATTCAACAATGAATACAAATATCACCTCATAAAAACTTTCATTGACCACCTAATCTTAAATTAGTTTATTCTAGGTATTTTATTTCACATAATTCCTTTAATTCTTTCTTTGTACTTCATAAAATTAATAACTAGCTTTTTGCCCTACTTTTCCCAATTCATGAATGCAAAGACTGTTTTTATCTTGTTCACCTGTATAAACTCTGTGTATAGGAAGCACCTAGCAAATAGTAAGTACTCAATAAAGATCTGTTTAAGAGGACATATCTTACTTTTTGAATATAATTTTAAGTATCTATTTTATGTAGTTGACTATTATTGTAAATATGACTTTGTATATTCAAGCCAAATCCAACATTTTATTTTAATCAACATTATAACATAAACTTTTCCATACATCATTAAAATATTCATTCAATAATTTTAATTGGTGTATAGCATTATGCCAGATGGATAGAGTACAGTTTATGCAATCGCTCCTCTGTTATTAGTCATTTACACTGTTTGCTATTGCTTGCTATTATAGATAGCACCAGAATGAACACTTTTTTCAAAAACATTTGTAATCAAATTTAGTTCACTAAGATATTTCTCAAAATGGAATTGCGAAGTCAAAATGTGTGAACATTTTAAAAACTCCTGATACATTTTTCCAAACTGCTTTTCCCAAAGGGAGTCATCTATTTTCATTGCAGTAAAATATTAGCAAGACTAGTCTCCCACACATAGTGAGTACTCAAAGCTACTTCCATATGTGGTTTACAGAAATCTAAACTTTGGGTATGTGGATCACTTGAAATTCCCACTGTCAGTCATTCCTTTGTTTGCCACATAGTCTCCAAGAACCTATTTTAAATACCCAGATATCCTGCATGGTAACCAATGATGCTCTCAGGAAGCATGAGCACATTATCATAGATTATTCTATTATATTGAATGACTGAAATCAGAGTCCTGAGGGAATGGAAGATAGACCAGGTAAATTTTGATAAGTACATGTATATGAGAGAATGTAGGGTAGAAAATACCCAGATCTTAGAGGAGTCCTTCAATGGCAGAAATTGCCTTATTTATTTCACTTTATGCCCTTAAAGATGTACAGCATTTCCTTTAACTTATTATACCCAGCAAATACAGAATGAACAATAAAACTATATTAATATAGCAGATTACAGAGCATTTCATAGCCATTATTTAATAAATCTTCACAATAGTCTTCAGAGAGAAATATTGGTAGCTTCTCTTTATATATAAGGAAACTGAGGCTCAGAGAATCCCAGATAAAAGAGGTAACTTGACTTGCATAAGGTCAAACAGACAATAAGTAGAAGAATCAGGACTTGGAGCCAGTCTGTTTGACTCCAAAGCTGTGTTTCTACTTCATTATGGTGATTGTTTGAGTGAGTGGAGAAGAATAAGAGTACAGATACTGTCAAGACCACAGAGGCAAGTAAGGCAGCATCTGTGAACCCATAATGGGGGACTAAAACAAACTCTAAAGGAGGTAGAAACCAGAAGAAAGCAAGTTAAAACTAAGACTGTTTTTTTTCATAGACTCTCCTCCTCCCTCTCCCTCTTTTTTATATCTTTAAAAAGTAATCATTATTATTCTGATGTGCCACTCCTATGGTTTTCATGTGTGCTTTCCATCACATCACAGGGAGGACTTGGCCACGCTCCTTTGGTCTGTGATTGGAAGGAAGCCATGTCCATGGCATCTTTAGATATATGTCAACAATCCAAGTGTAGCCACATTGTGTATCAGAAACTAGTGAATCATTACCATGGCTTGCAGATGACATAGAAAGAAACTTAGCTGTTTAAACTAAGTTCGATTTTCCAAAGTAAAACATAGGCTAAATTCCTTTCTCTCCAAAGACTTCATGTATCTTGAGTAACAAGAAGAAAGTCTTATTTAAAAAAAATTTTAATGCAGTGAAATGAGGATTTGTGTTTCTTGGTGACCAATTAATTGTATTATGAAAGTCTTTATAGTTACCCTTCCAGAAGACACAGTTCTTAGTTTTCAAAATTAGTCAGATGTCCCCAAAATGCATTGTTGATCCAGGTTTCAATGTCTTGTCTTTATTTTTCTTATGTTTACATACATAATTATCTTGCCTTTGAGCCTTGACAGAGACTGTCTCTAGAGACTGTTAGCAAATATTTCTCCTATGCCAAACCTGAGTGAGACTGACCACATACTTTGGAAACTGAAATCTACTGTCTTCCATGGACCAATCATCTATAAGTTCCCAAAAGGCTGAAGAACATTAAAAGGTCAATTTTTATGGGGCTTAACAGTCAATACCATCATTGGATTCCATTTTTTATCAAATGGTGATAATAAAATTATATATATACTTTTTGTTCTTTTGGATTATTTGACAATAGCCAGCTAAGACAACCAGATAATTCACATCACTTTATTGAACTATCCCTTACAGACTGTTATGTGTTTGGATTTTCCCCTTGAAGATGGTTTTATTTTCAACTTGGGGAGAACAGAAAAAAAGGTTTGACTTTGTTAGGTTTATTTATAATTGGAAAAACTTTCTTTTGAAATTTCCTTTTATTCCTGACATTGTACTAAAATTATGCTTAAATAAAATATGCTATAAAATTACCACTTAAAATGGCAGTATTAAGTTTTTAATGCATTGCTGAACTTTAGTTCCCAATATTTTATTTAGCTTTGAGTCTATATTCATAAATAAAAGTCATTTATTTTTATGTGTGTATCTTAATAAGGACCATAATGCATTACAAAATGAATTAGAAGCTTACATCTGTTTGTATATTTTAGGAGCAATTATGAAAAAAGGAAATCTACTGATTGAAAATTGTAAACAATGCATCATGGATACTTGCCTTTGGTGGAGATGTGTTTAACTTTTCTTAATTTCTTATGCAGTCAATGGTTTCATTTTATAAAAATATTTTTGTTAAAATTTTATTAAAGTATAGTTGATGTACAATGTTATATTAGTTTCAGGTGTACAACATAGTGATTCGATATTTTTACATGCTGTACTTCATTTAAAGCTATTATAATCACCTGTGGCCACCAGCTTCCTTGTGCACCTGGAGCCACCAGTGTTCCCACAATCCAAGCAGCTGTGCCACCTCTGCACCCAGTCCTCACCAGGACATACCTAAAGAGTGCTCCAGGGAAGCCTTGGGAGCAGACTCCTGGGGTGGCCTACACACAGAGGTGGGGCTAAAACAACAGCTGAGCCCCAGGGGCAGAGCAACTAAGGAAGGGGATTGAAAATTTTTCCATCAGCTCCACAAGCTGCAGATTAAATCCCTGTGAACAGCTAAGTAGACCCTACATCTATGCAATATCTGAATGGACAGTGTGTGTTCCCACAGATGAAAATGCTGGAGCACCACAGAATTCCCAGCCCCAAGGAATATTAATCAGTGAGAGCTCTCACGGAGGCATCCACCTTAATCCAAGATGTGGCACCACCCAACTGCCTGCAGCCCCCAGTGCTGGACGCCTCAAACCAAACAACAAACAAGAGAGGAACACAAACTCACCCTTGAGCAGACAGGCTGCCTAAAGTCATACTAAGCTCACAAACACCCTAAAACACAACACCTGACATGGTCCTGCCCATCAGAGGGAAAAGACTCAGCTGCACCCACCAGAATGCAGGCACCAGTCCCTCCTACCAGGAAGCCTACACGGGACACTGGACCAAACTCACCCACTAAGAGCAGAGATTGAAGCAAAATGAACTACAACCATGTAGCTTGGGGAAAGGAGACCTCAAGCACAGTAAATTGGACAAAATGAGATGACAGAGAAATATGTTACAGATGAAGGAGCAAGGTGAAAACCTACAAGACCAAATAAATGAAGATGAAATAGGCAATCTACCTAAAAAAAAAAAAGCAGAGTAATGATAGTAAAGATGATCCAAAATCTTGGAAATAGAATGGAGTCACAGATTGAAAGATAAAAGAAATGACTAACAAGGACCTAGAAGAACTAAAGAAAAAAAAATCAGTAATGAACAACATAATAACTGAAATGAAAAATACAATAATAGCAGAATAACTGAGGCAGAAGAACGAATATGTGTGCTGGAAGATAGAATGGTTGAAATAACTGCAGCAGAGTGGAATAAAGAAAAAAGAATGAAAAGAAATGAAGACAGTCTCAGAGATCTCTGGGACAACATTAAGCACAACAACATTCGAATTATGGGGGTCCCAGAAAAAGAAGAGAAAGGGAAAGGGCCTGAGAAAATATTTGAAGGGATTACAGTTGAAAAATTCCCTGACTTGGGACAGGAAATAGTCAATCAAATCCAGGAAGCACAGAGAGTCCCCTACAGGTTAAACCCAAGGAGGAACATGATGAGACACACATTAATAAAACTAACAAAAATTACAGAGAAAAAATTTTAAAAGGAGCAAGGGAAAAGCAACAAATAGCAGACAAAGGAACACTCATAAGGTTATCTGCTGATTTTTCAGCAGAAATTATGCAGGTCAGAAGGGAGTGGCAGGATATATTTAAAGTGATAAAAGGGAAAAACCATCAAACAAGATTACTCTACCCAACAAGGATCTCATTCAGATTCAATGGAGAAATCAAAAGCTTTACAGACAAGCAAAAGTTAAGAGAATTCACCACCATGAACCCAGCTTTACAAGAAATGCTAAAGGAACTTCCCTAGGCAGGAAACAAAAGAGAAGGAAAAGACCTACAAAAACAAACCCAAGACAATTAAGAAAATGATAATAAGAACACACACTTTGATAATTACCTTTAATGTAAGTGGATTAAATGCTCCAACTAAAAGACACAGACTGGCTGAATGGATACAAAAACAAGACGTGTGTGTATGCTGTCTACAAGAGACCCACTTCATACCTAGGGACACATACAGACTGAAAGTGAGGGGATGGAAAAATATTCCATGCAACTGGAAATCAAAAGAAAGTTGGAGTAGCAATACTCATATCAGATAAAATAGACTTTAAAATAAAGACTGTTGTAAGAGACAAGGAAGGGCACTACATAATGATCAAGGGATCAATCCAAGAAGCTATAACAATTATAAATATTTATGCAACAAATATAGGAGCATTTTAACACATAAGGCAAATGCTAACAGCCATAAAGGGGAACTCAACAGTAACACAGTCATAGTAGGGGATGTTAACACCCCACTTTCACCAGTGTACAATTCATTCAGACAGAAAATTAATCAGGAAACACAAGCTTTACAAGACAGAGTAGGCCAGATAGATTTAATTTATATTTATAGGACATTCCACACAAAAGCAGAAGAATACACTTTTTTTCTCAAGTGCACACAGAACATTCTCCAGGATAGATCACATTTTGGGTCACAAAGCAAGCCTCAGTAAATTTAAGAAAACTGAAATCATAGCAAGCATCTTTTCTGACCACAACACTATGAGATTAGATATCAATTAGAGGGAAAAAATCTGTTACCTATACAAACAGAGGGAGGCTAAACAATATGCTACTGAATAACCAAGAGATCATTAAAGAAATCAAAGATGAAATTTTAAAAAATACCTAGAAAGAAATGAAAATGAAAACACAAAAATGCAAAAAGTATGGGATGCCACAAAGGCAGTTCTAAGAGGGAAGTTTATAGCAATACATTGCTACCTCAAGAAACAAGAAAAATCTCAAAAAAAAACAACCTAAACTTACACCTAAAGCAATTAGAGAAAGAAGAGAAGAAAGCCCTAAAACTTAGTAGAAGAAAAGTAATCATAAACATAAGAGCAGAAATAAATGAAAAAGAAATGAAGAAAACAACAGTAAAGATCAATAAAACTAAAAGCTGCTTCTATGAGAAGACAAACACAATTGATAAACCTTTAGCCAGACTCATGAAGAAGAAAAGGGAGGGGATACAAATCAACAAAATTAGAAAAGAAAAGAAGTTACAAATGGCACTGCAGAAATACAAAGGATAATAAGAGACTACTACAAGCAACTGTATGCCAATAAAATGGAAAACCTGGAAGAAATGGACAAATTCATAGAACAGTAAAACTTTCCAAGACTGAATCAGGATGAAATAGAAAATATGAAGAAACAAATCACAACACTGAAATTGAAACTATGATTTAAATTATTTTAACAAACAAAAGCTCAGGACCAAATGGCTTCACAGGCAAATTATATCAAATATTTAGAGAAGAGCTAAAACCTATCCTTCTCACTCATCCAAAATATTGCAGCGAGAGGAACACTCCCAAACAGATTCTATGAGGCCACCATCACCCTGATACCAAAACCGGACAAAGATATCACAAAAAAGAAAATTACAGGCCAATATCACTGATGAACAGAGACACAAAAATCCTCAACAAAATACCACCAAAAAGAATCCAACAACAAATTAAAAGGATCATAAACAATGATCAAGTGAGCTTTATTCCAGGAATGCAAGAATTCTTCAATATATGCAAATCAATCAATTTGATACAACATATTAACAATTTGAATGGTAAAAACCATATGATCATCTCAATAGATGCAGAAAAAGCTTTTGACAAAATTCTACACCTATTTATGAAAAAACTATTGAGAAAGTGGGCATGGAGGGAAACTACTTCAACATAATATAGGCCATGTATCTCAAACCCACAGCAAACGTCATTCTCAATTGTGAAAAATTGAAAGCATTTCCTCTAAGATCAGGAACACAACAAGGGTGATCATTCTTGCCACTATTATTCAACATAGTTTTAGAAGGTTTTTCTTTTTTTTCTTTTCTTTTCTTTTTTTTTTTTTTGTATAGCCTGACTTCCTAGAGTTCATGTCAGTGTTTACACAGCTTAATGATACGTCAATGATTTGGACAGAGATTTTGCTCAGACACCTCAAATCTGGTAAGTCATTTACCCTCTGGTGATGGGTCTGCTTGGATATGGGTTGGGGAGTTCATTTAGTGTTCAGCAGTTATCAAGTCTGTCCTGGGTTCTTTTTTTTTCTTTTTTCTTAATTTAATTTTATTTATATTTTTTTAAAGCAGGTTCTTATTAGTCATCAATATTATACACATCAGTGTATACATGTCATTCCCAATCACCCAATTCATCACACCACCACCCTCTCCCACTGCGGAGCACAGGCTCCAGATGTGCAGGCTCCGTGGCCATGGTCCACAGGCCCAGCCACTCCACGGCATGTAGGATCCTCCTGGACCAGGGCACGAACCCATGTCCCCTGCATTGGCAGGTGGAATCCCAACCACTGCGCTACCTGGGAAGCCCTGCTGGAAGATTTCTAATCACAGTTTCAATTTCATTACTTGTGATTGGTCTCTTCATATTTTCTATTTCTTCCTGGTTCAGTCTTGGAAGGTTATATCTTTCTAAGAATTTGTCCATTTTTTCCAGGTTGTCCATTTTATTAGCATAGAGCTGCTTGTAGTAGTCTCTTAGCATGCTTTGTGTTTCTGTGGTGTCTGTTGTAACTTCTCCTTTTTCATTTCTAATTTTATTGATTTGAGTTCTCTCCCTCATTTTCTTGATGAGTCTGGCTAGTGGTTTATCAATTTTGTGTATCTTCTCAAAGAACCAGCTTTTAGTTTTATTCATCTTTGCTATTGTTTTCTTTTTTTTCATTTCATTTATTTCTGCTCTGACGTTTATGATTTCTTTCCTTTTGCTAACTTTGGGTTTTGTTTGTTCTTCTTTCTCTAGTTCCTTCAGGTGTAAGGTTAGATTGTTTATTTGAGATTTTTCTTGTTTCTAGGGTTCTAGGGCTTTCTTGAGGTAGGCTTGTATAGTTATAAACTTCCTTCTTAGAACTGCTTTTGCTGCATCCCATAGGTGTTGGATTGTCGTGGGGTTTTTTGGGGGTTTTTTTGTGGTACACGGGCCTCTCACTGTAGTGGCCTCTCCCATTGTGGAGCACAGGCTCTGGATGCGCAGGCTCAGTGGCCATGGATCACTGGCCCAGACGCTCCGCTGCATGTGGGATCTTCCTGGACCGGGGCACAAACCCGTGTCCCCTGCATCGGCAGGCAAACTTTCAACCACTGCACCACCAGGGAAGCCCGGATCATCATGTTTTAATTGTCATTTGTCTCTAGGTATTTTTTGATTTTCTCTTTGATTTCTTCAGTGATCTCTTTGTAATTTAGTAAAGTATTGCTTAGCCTCCATGTGTTTGTGTTTTTTATGTTTTTTTCTCTGTAATTCATTTCTAACCTCATAGCGTTTTGGTCAGAAAAGATGCTTGATATGATTTCAATGTTCTTAAATTTACTGAGGCTTGATTTGTGACCCAAGATGTGATCTATCCTGGAGAATGTTCCATGCATACTTGAGAAGAAAGTGTAATCTGCTCTTCTTGGATGGAATGTCCTATAAATATGAATTAAATCTATCTGGTCTATTGTGTCATTTAAAGCTTCTGTTTCCTTATTTATTTTCATTTTGGTTGATCTGTCCATTGATGTGAGGTGTTAAATCCTCCACTATTATTGTGTCACTGTGTCCTCTTTTATAGCTGTTAGCAGTTGCTTTATGTATTGAGGTGCTCCTATGTTGGGTGCATATGTATTTATAGTTGTTATATCTGCTTCTTGGATTGATCCCTTGATCATTATGTAGTGTCCTTCCTTGTCTCTTGTAACATTCTTTATTGTAAAGTCTATATTACCTGATATGAGCATTGCTACCCCAGCTTTCTTTTGGTTTCCATTTACATGGAACATCATTTTCCATCCTCTCACTTTCAGTCTGCATGTGTCCCTAGGTCTGAAGTGGGTCTCTTGTAGACAGCATATATATGGGTCTTGTTTTTGTATCCATTCATCAAACCTGTGTCTTTTAGTTGGAGTGTTTAATCCATTTATGTTTAAGGTAGTCATTGATATGTATGTTCCTACGACCATTTTTTTAAGTGCTTTGGGTTTGTTTTTATAGGTCCTTTTCTTTTCTTGTGTTTCCCACTTAGAGAAGTTGCTTTAGCATTTGTTGTAGATCTGGTTTGGTGGTGCTGAATTCTCTTAGCTTTTGCTTGTCTGTAAAGCTTTTGATTTGTCCATCAAATCTGAATGAGATCCTTGCTGGATAGAGTAATCTTTGTTTTAGGTTCTTCTCTTTCATCACTTTAAGTATATTATGCTACTCTCTTCTGGCTTGTAGAGTTTCTGTTGAGAAATCAGCTGTTAACTTTATGGTAGTTCCCTTGTATGTTATTTATCATTATTCCCTTACTGCTTTCATTAATTTTTCTTTGTCTTTAATTTTTACCTTTGATTTCTATGTGTCATGGTGTGTTTCTCCTTGGGTTTATCCTGTATGGGACTCTCTGTGCTTCCTGTACGTGGGTGGCTCTTTCCTTTCCCATGTTAGGGAAGTTTTCACCTATAGTCTTCAATTATTTTCCCTGTCCTTTCTCTCCCTCTTCTCCTTCGGGGACCCCTAAAATGTGAATGTTGTTGCATTTAATATTGTCCCAGTCGTCTCTTAGGCTGTCTCTATTTCATTTCATTCTTTTTTCTTCATTCTGTTCCACAGCAGTGAATTCCACCATTCTGTCTTCCAGGTCACTTATCCATTCGTCTGCCTCAGTTATTCTGTTATTGATTCCTTGTAGAGTAGTTTTCATTTCAGTTATTGTATTGTTCATCTCTGTTTGTTTGTTGTTTAATTCTTCTAGGTCTTTGTTAAATTTTTCTTGCATCTTCTTGATCTTTGCCTCCATTGTTTTTTCAAGGTCCTGGATCATCTTCACTATCATTATTCTGAATTCTTTTGCTGGAAGCTTGCCTATCTCCACTTCATTTAGTTGTTTTTCAGGGGTTTTATCTTGTTCTTTCATCTTGGACATAGCCCTCTGCACTTTCACCTTGTCTATCTTTCTGTGAATGTGGTTTTGTTCCACATGCTGCAATATTGTAGTTCTGCTTGCTTCTGCTGTCTGCCCTCTGGTCTAGTTTTGGAAGTTTTAGTCATGGCATTCAGAGAAGAAAAAGAAATAAAAACAATCCAAATTGGAGAAGAAATAAAGTGGTCACTGTTTGCAGATGACATGATCCTATACATAGAAAACCCTAAAGATGCTCTCAGAGAATTACTAGAGCTCATCAATGAATTTAGTAATGTCACAAGATACAAAATTAATACATAGAAATCTCTTGAATTCCTACACACTAAAAATGAAAAATCAGAAATAGAAATTAAGGAAACAATCAAATTTACTATTGCAAAAAATAAGAGCAAAATATCTAAGAATAAATCTATTAAAGACAGCAATAGACCTGTATGCAGAAAACTATAGAACACTGATTAATAAAATCAAATAGGACACAAACTGATGGAGAGATATACCATGTTCTTGGATTGGAAGAATAAACACTGTGAAAATGACTATACTACCCAGAGCAATCTACAGATTCAATGCAATCCCTATCAAATTACCAATGGCAGTTTTCAAAGAACTAGAACAAATTTTTTTTCAGTTTGTATGGAAACACAAAAGACCTGGAATATCCAAAGGAATCTTGAGAAACAAAAATGGATCTGGAGGAATCAGCCTCCCTGACTTCAGTCTATACTAGAAATCTCCATTAATCAAGACAGTATTTTACTAGCACAAAAACAGAAATATAGATCAATGGAGCAGGATAGAAATCCCAGAAAGAAACTCATGCACCTATGGTCACCCTATCTTTGACAAAAGAGGTAAGTATATGCAATGGAGAAAAGACAGTCTCTTTAATAAGTGGTGCTAGGAGAACTGTAGAGCTACATATAAAATAATGAAATTAGAACACTTCCTAACACCATACACAAAAATAGACTCAAAATGGATTAAAGACCTAAATGTAAGGCCAGACACTGTAAAATTCTTAGAGGAAAACTTATGCCGATCACTCTTTGATATAAATCACAGCAAGATCCTTTTTGACCCACCTCCTGGAATAATGAAAATACAAACCAAAATTAATAAATGGGACCCAATTAAACTTAAAAGCTTTTGCACAGCCAAATAAACCCTAACCAAGATCAAAAGACAATCCTCTGAATGGGAGAAAATATTTGCAGATGAAATATTTGCCACTGACAAAGGGTAAATCTCCAAAATATACAAGCAGCTCATACAAATCAATATCAAAAAACAAACAATCGGGCTTCCCTGGAGGCTCAGTGGTTGGGAGTCCACCTGCCGATGTGGGGAACGTGGGTTCGTGCCCCAGTCCGGGAGGATCCCACATGCCATGGAGCGGCTGGGCCCGTGAGCCATGGTCGCTGGGCCTGCACGTCCGAAGCCTGTGCTCCACAGTGGGAGAGGCCACAACAGTGAGAGGCCCACATACCACAAAAAACAAACAAACAAACAAACAAAAATCAAAAATTGGGCAGAAGACCTAAATTGGCACTTCTCCAAAGTAGACATACAGATCACCAACATACACATGAAAATATGCTCAACATCAATAATTAGAGAAATTCATATCAAAACAACAATGAGACATCACCTCACACCGGTCAGAATGGCCATCATCAAAAAATCTACAAACAGTAAATGCTAGAGAGGGTGTGACCAAAAGGGAACCCTCTTGCACTGTTGGTGGGAATGTAAATTCATACAGCTACTATGGAAAACAGTATGGAGGTTCCTTAAAAAAACAAAAATAAAAGTACCATATGACCCAGCAATCGCACTACTGGGCATATACCCTGAGAAAACCGTAATTCAAAAAAATACATGTATTCCAACGTTCATTGCAGCACTACTTACAATAGGCAGGTCATGGAAACAACCTAAATTTCCATCGCCAGATGAATGGATAAAGAAGTTGTAGTACATATATACAGTGGAATATTACTCGGCCATAAAATTTTGAACTGGGTCATTCATAGTGATGTGGATGGACCTACAGTCTGTCATACAGAGTAGTAAGTCAGAAAAAAATACTGTATATTAGCGCATATATATGGAATATATATAAAAAAAGGTACTAATGAACCTATCTGCAGGGCAGGAATAGAGACAGAGATGTAGAGAATGGACTTGTGGAAACACAGGAGGAAAGGGAGGCTGGGATGAATTGAGAAAGTAGCATTGACATATATACACTACCATGTATAAAATAGATAGCTAGTGGGAAGCTGCTGTATAGCACAGGGAGATCAGCTCTGTGCTCTGTGATGACCTAGAGGGGTGGGATGGGGGGTGGGAGGGAGGCTCAAGAGGGAGGTTATATATGTATACATATAGCAGATTAACTTTGTTGTACAGCAGAAACTAACACAACACAGCAAAGCAATTATACTCCAATAAAAACCAAATAAAATAATAAAATAAAGTTATTATAAAATATTGTTTACCTTCCCTGTGCTGTGCATTACACTGTTGTATTTTCTTTCTTTCTTTCTTTCTTCCTTTCTTTCTTTCTTTCTTTCTTTCTTTTTTCTTTCTTTCTTTCTTTTTCTCTTTCTTTCTTTCTTTCTTTTTCTCTTTCTTTCTTTCTTCTTTCTTTCTCTCTTTGTTTCCTTCCTTCCTTCCTTCCTTTATTTATTTAAAGTATAGTTGATTTACAATATTACATTACTTTCAGGTATATAGTATAGTGATTGAGTATTTTTTTAGATTATACTCTGTTAGAGAATATTAAAGATAATGGCTATAATTCCCTGTGCTATACTGTGTATCCTTGTATCTTATCTATTTTATATACAGTAGTTTGTATCTGTTAATACCATACCCCTAATTTGTCCCTACCCCCTTCCCTATCCCCTTTGGTAATGACAAGTTTATTTTCTAAATCTGTGAATCTGTTTCTATTTTGGACATACATTCCATTGTATTATATTTTAGATTCCACATACAAGTGATATCATATGGTATTTGTCTTTCTCTATATTACTTATTTCACTAAGCATAATATTCACTGATACTCACTTTGCTGCAAAAGGCAGAATTTCATTCTTTTTTATGGCTGAGTAATATCCCATTGTGTATATATATATATAGATATAGATATATATATATATACATAATATTTTCTTAATCCAATCATCTTTTGGGCACTTGGGATGCTTTCATGTCTTGGCTATTGTAAATAAGGCTTCTATGAACACTGGATGAGGGGGTGTGTATCTTTTTGAATTAGTCTTTTTTTTCTGGATATATACCCAGGAGTCGAATTGCTGAGTTATATAGTATGTCTATTTTTGGTATTTAAGGAATCTCTAAAATTATTTTCCATAGTGGCTGCCCCAATTTACATTCCAACAAGCAGTGTAAAATGGTTCCCTTTTCTTCACATCTTGTCCAATATTTGTTACTCGTAGACTTTTTGATGACAGCCATTCTGATGGGTTTGAGGTGATATATCATTGTTTACATGGACATTTCTCTGATAATTAACGATGTTGGACATCTTTTCATTTGTTTGTTAGCCATCTGTATGTCTTCTTTGGAGTAATGTCTGTTCAGGTCTTCTGCCCATTTTTTGATTGGATTGTTTGTTTTGTTTTTGTTTTTTTTTATATGGATTTGCATGAGCTGCTCACGTATTTTGGATATTAACCCTTTATTTGTCACATAATTTGCAAATATTTTCTTCATTCCATAAGTTGTCTTGTCATTTTGTCATTGGCTTCCTTTGCTGTACAAAAGCTCTTAAGTTTAATTAGGTCCCATTTGTTTATTTTTCATTTTATTTCTTTTGCCTTAAGAGACTGATCCAAAAAAATATATTGCTGCAGGTTATGTCAAGGAATGTTCTGCCTATATTCTCTTCTAGGAGTTTTATATTTCTGTTCTTACATTTAGGTCTTTAAATTATTTTTAGTTTATTTTTCTAGAAGGTGCAAGCGAATATTTTAATCTAATTGTTTTACATGTGACTATCCCATTTTCCCAGCACCACTTTTTGAAGAGACTCTCCATTCCCCATTGTATATATGTGCCTCCTTGTCGTAGATTAATTGACAATAGGGGTGTGGGATGTCTTATTTATTTTATACCTAGTAGTTTGTACTTATTCATCCCATTCTCCTATCTTGCCTCCTCCCCACACCTCTTCCAGCAGCTGTTTTGTTCTCTGTAACTATGAGTATATTTATATATTTTTATTTTTTTTCATTTGTTTTATTTTTTAGATTCCACATATAAGTGAAAACATGCAGTATTTGACTTTCTCTGACTTAATTCACTAAGCATAATACCCATCCATGTTGTTATAAATGGCAAAATTTAGTTTTTTTATGTCTGAGGAATATTCCATTTTATATATGTATATCACATCTTCTTTATCCATTCGTCTGTTAATGGACACTTTGGTTGTTTCCATGTCTTGGCTATTGTAAATAATGTTACTATGAACATTGGGGTGTATGTACCCTTTCAAATTAATGTTTTCATTTATTTTGGATAATATCCAGGAGTGGAATTGCTGGATCATATGGTAGATCTATTTTTAACCTTCTGAGGAACCTCCATACTCTTTTCCATACAGGCTGTACCAATTTACATTCCCACCAACAGTGAACTAGGGTTCTATTTTCTCCACATCCTTGCCAACATTTATTATTTGCTGTCTTTTTAAATTTTTTTTATTTTTTTATTAGTTTCTGCTTTATAACAAAGTGAATCAGTCATACATATACATCTGTTCCCACATCCCTTCTTGTGTCTCCCTCCCTCCCACCCTCCCTATCCCACCCCTCCAGGCGGTCACCAAGCACCGAGCTGATCTCCCTGTGTTATGCGGCTGCTTCCCACTATCTATCTACCTTACGTTTGGTACTGTATATATGTCCATGCCTCTCTCTCACTTTGTCACACATTTGCTGTCTTTTGAAGATAGCCATTCTGACAGATTTAAGGTGATACCTCATTGTGGTTTTGATTTGCATTTCCCTAATGCTTTGTGATATTGAACATCTTTTCATGTGCCTATTGAGCATCTGTATATCTTCTTTGGAAAAGTGGCTAATTGCATCTTCTGCACATTTTTTAATCGGTTTGTTTTTTGGGTATTGATATCTATATATTTTGGATATTAACACCTTATCAGAAGTAACATTTGCAAATATCATCTCTCATTCTATAGGTTTTCTTTTTGTTTTTTTGATGGTTTCCTTCACTGTGCAAAAGCTTGTGCATTTAGTTACATCTGATTTGTTTATTTTTTAATTTTGTTTCACCTGGCCAAGATGACAGATCCAAAATATATTGCTAAGTATCATGTCAAAGACTGTATTGTCTATATTTTCTTCTAGGAATTTTATGATTTCTGGTCTTACACTTAGGTCTAATTCATTTTGAATTTATTTTTGTATATGATGTGAGAAAATATTCTATGGTTTCATTTTTATTTTCTTATTTCATTTGGATAATTCTTTTAATAGAAAATCATCCATTAAAATGTATTTTAAAATTTATTTGCATTAGATATCATAGCATTGCCTTACATTATCTTATGTTGGTTATTCAGTGTCCTTTTTATTTTCTACTATCTACATTCTTGGTAATTCTAACCTTGGTCTCATAAGGTCACATTCATAATTACTGCTTTTTTCATCTCAGGTTTCCTATAAGGTCTAGTATATAATCTATTATATAATACATTCCATGGATGTTTCATAACCTACACTCTCTTTCTATGTGATGTAATGTCTACCAACTATCCATTATGCCTTACTGTCTTTTTTAGTGCATCTCAAAATGTTATTTGTTCTGAAGCAATTGTATTTTTCTTCATTTACCTAATTGCTGAGTCATGCTTTATAGTACTATTTTCTGATTAAAACCAATATGTATACTAAAGAAATTCTAGCAAATCAGACAAATTAAAGTAGAAAATTGTAACTATTCATAAGCAAGTTTACCAAAGATAACCAAATTTAATATTTAAGTGTTGTTTTTCAAGTTTTTCTTTTATGCATTTGTATACAATTATGGCTGAGGCCATTCATAATATCATATATTTATTTACACTCATCTCCAAGGTTTGCTCCCACACAAGAGATTGAAATAAGCATTTAGAAAGAAGGTAGAGACAAAAATGAGTTTTTAGGATGTCGGAAAATGTAAACAAAATCCAAATGCATGTATCACAACATTCTGTGTGTAAGATACATATTTTTATTAAAAGGGAAAAACACCGTAAAATGTAAATGCTTCCCAGGAAATATATTTTACTGAATTAGTTTATAGACGAATTCTACAGTGATTAAACACATGATTTCTGGACTCAGACTTCCAGGATTAAAAAATTCCCAGCCCTATCACTAATTATTAACTGTATATCCTTGACCAAATTACATAACCTCTCTATCTTGTGTTTTTTGTTTTGTTTTTTGTAATCTAGCAAATGATGATAATTATCATACCTATCATGGAATTGTGAGGATTGATTGTGACAAACCATATAAAGTCCCCCCCCCACATTCTTATATTTTATCATTATTTCTCAAGACCTGTTAGATATAAGGTATTTTATTTTCATAATCCTTATGATCCACCTCCTACCCACCACACAAAATTGCATTCAAATTCCTCCATATTATAGGCCTCTATTTTTTAAATTGACATATAACTGAAAAACAACATTATATTAGTTTCAGGTGTACAACATAATTAAATATTTGTATATATTGCAAAATTATCACTACAATAAGTCTAGTTAACATTCATCATCATACATAGTTACAAATTTTTTTCTTGTGATGAGAACTTTTAATATCTACTTTCTTAGCAACTTTCAAATATGCAATATGGTATTATGCACCATAATTACTGTGCTGTACATTACATCCCCATGACATATATTTTATAACTGGAATTTTGTACCTTTTGCCTCCTGTCACCCATTTCATCAACCCTTCATTCTTACCCCACCCTCACCTCTGGCAAACACCATTCTGTTCTCTATAATTATAGCTTGTTTTTTTGGAGGGGTGTCCTAATATGAGATCATATAGTATTTGTCTTTCTCTATCTTACTTATACTAAGCATAATGTCCTTAAGTTCCATCCATGTTGGTGCAAATGGCAAGATTTCATTGTTTTTTTTTTATGTCTTAATAACATATATTTCTCACATGTTATTCATTAATCTGTCAGTGGACATTTAGGTTGTTTCCATACCTTCACTATTGTAAACCATGATGCAGTGACCATGAAGGTGCATATATACTTTCCAGTTATTGTTTTTATGTTCTTCAGATAAGTATGCAGAAGTAGAATTGCAGAAGTCACAGTATTTCTATTTTTAATTTTTTGAGGAACTTCCATACTGTTTCCCATAATGGCTCAATCAATTTACATTCTCACCGACAGTGTACTATGATTCCATTTTCCACACATCCTTGCCAATACTTTTTATTTCTTGTATTTTTGATAATAACCATTATAATAGGTGTGAGGTGATATCTCACTGTGGTTTTGATTTGAATTTCACTGATGATGAGTGATGTTAAGCATCTGTTCATGTAACTGTTGGCCATTTGTATGTTTTCTTCAAAAAAAAGTCTACCCAGATCCTCTGCCCATTTTAAAATTGGATAATTTAGGGTTTATTTGCTACTGAGTTGTATGAGTTTTTAAATATATATTTGGAGATTAACTGCTTATCAATTACATGATTTTCAAATGTTTTTTTCCCATTCTGTATGTCGTCTTTTCATTTTGTCACTGGTTTCCTTTGCTGTGCAAATCTTTTAAGT
Source organism: Mesoplodon bidens (assembly GCF_964165515.1). NCBI lineage: Eukaryota > Metazoa > Chordata > Mammalia > Artiodactyla > Ziphiidae > Mesoplodon > Mesoplodon bidens. The sequence goes on from NC_138163.1 coordinate 75,653,130, forward strand.
TTGATTAGGTGCCATTTGTTTATTTGTGATTTTATTTATTTTCCCTTGGGAGACTGATCTAAGAAAATATTGCTATGATTTTTGTCAAAGAGTGTTCTGTCTATATTATCTTCTAAGAGTGTTATGGTGTCATGTCTTACATTTAGGTCTTTTAACCATTGAGTTTATTTTTGTATACAGTGTAAGAGAATGTTCTAATTTCATTGCTTTACTTTTGTCTATTCAGCTTTCCCAGCACAAATGTTAAAGAAACTGTGTTTTCTCCATTGTATATTCTTGCCCCTTTGTTGTAGATTAATTGACCATAGATGCATGGGTTTATTTCTAGGCTCTCTGTTATGTTCCACTGATCTATGTGCCTGTTTTTGTGCCAGTACCATGCTGTTTTACTATAGCATTGTAGTATAGACTGAAGTCTCAAAAGGCCATACTTCCAGCTTTGTTCTTTTTTCTCAGGAGTGATTTGGCAATTATGGGTCTTTTGTGATTCTATATAAATTTTAGGATTGTTCTGTTTCTGTGAAAAATATCATGGGTATTTCAAAGGGTTTGCAATAAATCTGTTGATTGTTTTGGGTAGTATGGTCATTTTAAAACTATTAATTCTTCCAATTCAAGAGCATGGGATATCTTTCCATTTCTATGAATGAACTTCAATTTCCTTATCAATATTTTTTAGTTTTCAGTTTATAGGTCTTTCACCTCCTTGGCATGATGTATGTTTCTAGAAATTTGTGCATTTCTTCTAGGTGGTCCAATTTGTTAGCATAAAATTGTTCATAGTATTCTCTTAGGATTTTTTTGTATTTCCACGTTATTGGTTGTAATTTCTCCTCTTTCATTTCTTGTTTATTTGGGTCCTCCTTTATTCTTCTTAGTGAGCCTAGCTAAAGGTTTGCCGGTTTTGTTTATCTTTTCAAAAAACCAACTCTTGGTTTTACTGATTATTTTCCATTGTGTTTTTTATTTCTATTTCATTGATTTCCTCTCTGATCTTTATTATTCCCTTTATTATGTTGACTTTGCTTTTTCTTCTTTTTCAATTATTTTAGGTGGTAAGTTGGGTTGTTTATTTGAGATTTTTCTTATTTCTTGAGGAAGGTTTGTATTCCTATGAACTTTCCCTTCTAGAACTGCTTTTTCTGCATCCCACAGATTTTGTAAAGTTGTGTTTCCTTTTCATTTTTCTCAAGGTATTGTCTTATTTCTTCTTTGATTTTGCCATTGACTTGTAGGTTTTTTAGTAGCATTTTGTTTAATCTCCACATGTTTGTTATTTTCCTGTTTTTCTTTCTGTAGTTGATTTCTAGTTTCATACAATTGTGGTAAGAAAAGTTGCTTAATATAATTTCTATCCTCTTATTTTATATTTGTTGAGGTTTGCTTTGTGATCTGCTATGTGATCTATCTTACAGAACATTCCTTGCATGCTTAAAAAATGTGTATTCTGCTTTTTTTGTATATAGTGTCCTTTAGATATCAATTAAGTCCAATTTTTCTATTGTGTCATTAGGACCTCTGTTGCCAATTGATTTTCTGTCTGTATGATCTGTCCATTGATGTCAGTGAGAATTAAAGTCTTTTACTATTATTGTATTCCTGTCAATTTCTCCCTTTATGTCTGTTAGTATTTGCTTTCTATATTTAGGTGCTCCTATATTGGGTGTGTTTATGGTAATGAGTGTTATTATCCTCTCCTTGTATTGATGTCTTTATCATTATATAATGCCTTTCTTTGTTTTTCTTTATAAGATTTTCTTTAAAGTTTATTTCATCTGATATGAGTATTGCTACCCCCACTTTCTTGTCATTTCCATTTGCATGAAGTACATTTTCCTATCCCCTCCCCTTCAGTCTGTGTATGTCTTTCATGCTGAAATGAATCTCTTATAGGCAGAATATTATATCCCATTTTTTAAAATCCAATGCTCAGTCTTTTAATCTGAGCATTTAAAGTAATTATTGAGTGGTATGTATGAATTGCCATTTTAACCCTTTTTTTCCAGTTGTTTCTGTAGTTCTTCTTTGTTCGTTTTTTACTCTTTTTTGTTTTAACTTTTGTGTTTTGATGATTTTCTTTTGTATTATGCTTTAATTTATTTTTTGTTTTTGTGTATCTATTGTATGTTTTTTTGTGGTTACCATGGAGTTCAAGTATGTTTACCCATAACTATATCTACTTGCTTTAATCTGTCATTCAAGTTTAAATACTTTCTAAAATATCTATGGTTTTATATATCTCCCCTATATTTTGTGATTTTAATGTCCTATTTTACATCTTCATGCTTATCCTTTTTCTGTTTGTTGTAGTTATAATTGCTTTTACAATTTTTTTATTGTTTTTTTAATCTATGTAGTAGCTTAGTTAAGTGATCTTCAATCCTTACTATATATTTGCCTTTTCTATTGTGATTTTCTCTTTTCTATAAATTCTTGTTTCTTTTCTACTTAGAGAAGATCCTTCAATATTTCTTTTAGGTTAGGCTTAGTATTGCTGAATTTTTGCTTGTCTGAGACATTCTTTACCTCTCCTTCAATCCTAAATGGTAATTTTGCTAGGTAGAGTATCCTAGGCTGTAGATTTTCCCCTTTCATCACTTTGAATATATCATGCCACTCCCTTCTGGCATGAAAAGCTTCTGCAGAGAAATAAGCTGATAACCTTATGGGGTTCCCTTGTAACTGACTCTTTGATTTTCTCTTGCTGCCCTTAGAATCATCTCTTTATTTTTAATTTTACCATTTTAATTATGATATGTCTTGTTGTGGGTCTGTTTGCGTTCATCCTGTTTGGGACTCTCTGTGTTTCCTGTACCTGGATATCTGTTTCGATTTTTAGACTTGGGGTGTTTTCATCCATAATTTCTTCAAATACGTTTTCAATTCCCTTCTCTCACTCTCTCTACGCCTTCTGGAACACCTATTATGTGTAGGTTAGCACATTTCATATTATCCCATCAATTTTGTATGTTGCTTTCTTTTTCTTTTTTCATTTTTCTTTGTGTCTGCTAATCTGATTGTGTGGTTTCCATTATTCTAACTTCCAGATCACTTATTCATTCTCCTGTGTCATTTAGTCCTCTATTCATTACTTCCAGATTGGTTTTTATCTCAGTGATTGAATTGTCTTTTTTTGATTGATTCATCTTTATAGTTTCTAGCTCCTTGTTACAGTAATCTTTCTTAATTCAGTTAGAATTTTAATACCACCTGTTTGAACTCAGTGTCTGGTCGATCAGTGATCTCTGTTTCATTGTTTATTCTTTCAGGGGATTTTTCTTACTCTTTTAATTGGGAGTGATTCTTCTACCTTTTTGTTTTACTTAACTTTCTCATCTCTATGAATTTAAGAGAAACAGTTATCGATTGTGGTCTCAAAGTGGTGTTTTCATGTGAGAACATTCCTATGTAGGCTCTGTGTGTCCAGTGTCTTTGGTGTGAGAGCTGATTTTGATATGGATGTCAGCCACATCTTTCCTCACAGTGTTCTGGCCACTATCATCTTGATAGTGGCTGTGGTTGGTGTTGGAAGATCTAAAGCCTATGCAGTGCATGAGGCCGGACTTCTCTGCTCCATGGCTGTTGCCACCCTTTCATGGGTGGGGTCTGCTCTTCTTCCCTTGGATCAGAAGCCCTGAGTTTCAGGCTCAATCAGACATCATTCCCCTTTACTGAGTGTCCTGCCCCAAAGGAGGAGAGTGCTGCAGCAAGTGAGGCCAGTGCACTCAGAGAAGACTGATTTACCACCTTTATAGGTATTCATGGCTCTGCTCAGATACAGCCAAAGGTTACATATCTTCCCCTGTTGTAGTTGTTCCAAATCTACTGCAAGGCTGTGGTGTGGGGTGGGAAAGACTACGGTATTTGCTAGGTGGGAACTGGGGATTGTGGCTGCAGATATTGAAGTGACCTCATAGATCTGGGTTGCCTCTGTGGCAGTCTTATCCTAGGACCCATCTGCCCAGATGTAGTGTCAAGATGTGGTGTGGAGTGGGTGAGGTTGGAACACTTGGTTAGCTAAGAAACAGACGGCAGTGTGATGGTCATGGTGGCTCCCAAGTTGCTACCCATGTAACTGCCAACAGTGACCACGGCTCCTCTACCTGGACCACATCCAAGTCTCCCAGGACTTTTGTGTCCCTAGATCAAGTCTTCTCCTAAGACCTGTTTGCTTCAGATCCAGCACCAAGCTGTAGTGTGGAGTTGGTGGGGCCAGAGCACTCAATAGGCTGGGAGATAAAAATTGCTGGTCACAGGGATTCTAGAGGCACCACCCAAGTAAGTACTGACAATGCCCGCTGCAGCCCCACCTTGACCACACACCAGACCCCCAGGCCATTTCTGCATTGCTAGTCTTTTCCCAGGGTCCAGCTGCCCTAGATCCAGCACCAAGCTGTGCTGTGGAATGAGAGAGGCCAGGGTGTTAACCTGGCTTGTATTGGGGAGTGTGGCAAGGTGGCATCTGGCAGTGCAGAGCTCTCTCCACACTGTTTGTTGGCATGTCAGCACCCGTGCACTCTTCATGAGTAGAATCTAGGCTTCTCCAGCCACAATTTTTTTTTTTTTGTGGTACGTGAGCCTCTCACTGTCGTGGCCTCTCCCGTTGAGGAGCACAGGCTCCAGACGTGCAGGCTCAACGACCATGGCTCATGGGCCCAGCCACTCCGTAGCATGTGGGATCCTCCTGGACCGGGGCACAAACCCATGTCCCCTGCATCGGCAGGTGGAGTTTCAAGCACTGCGCCACCAGGGAAGCCCCTCCAGCCCTTTTATCTGTCCCAGCAGCCAAGGAGGTTTGCCTCCTCTGTGCAGGACCCCAGGACTGAGACACCCAGTGTGTGGCTCAACCTACCCACTCCCCAGGACGAGTGTCTGCCTGTGCAGACTTTCTCTTCCTTTCATATCCTTTCCAGGGGCAGAGGTCCTGACCCTATGCCTTTTTTCCTTTCTGCCTGGTTATGTAGAAATCCTTCTTGCAGCTTTGACTGTATATTTCTTCTGCCAGTTTCCAGTTAGTTTTCCATGAGAATTTTTCCACATGTCAGTGTGTTTTTGATGTATTTGTAGGGAGAGGTGAGTTTCATGTCCTCCTACTCTACCATCCAGATCCAATCTCACATTCAAGTCTATAATTCATTTTGAGTTAGGTTTCACAAATGCCACTGGAATTTTGATAGGGTTTGTACTGAATCTGTACATTGCTTTGGGTAGTATAGACTTTTACACAATATTGATTCTTCTAATCCATGAGCATGGAATATCTTTCCATTTGTATGTGTCTTCTTCAAGTTGTTGTTAATGTTGTTTCATCAATATCTTATAGTTTTTAGAATAGAGGTCTTTTACTTCCTTGGTTAATTTTATTCCTAGACATCTTATTATTTTTGATGAGATTGTAAATGTTATTGTTTTCTTAATTTCTCTTCCTTATAATTCATTATTAGTTCATGGAAATGCAACCAATTTTGTGTATTGATTTTGTATGCTGCAATTTATTAATTCTAATGGTTTTGGGTGGAGTCTTTAGGGTTTTTATTGTCTTGTTCTTGATCTTAGAAGAAAAGATTTTAGCTCTTCATCATTGAGTATGATGTTAGCTGTAGGATTGTCATATATGGCCTTTAGTATGTTGAAGCACATTCCCTCTATACCCATTTTGTTGAGAATTTTTATTATAAATTGATTTTTATTTTGTCAAATACTTGTTTCTGAATCTATTGAGGTGATCATAAGATTTTTATCCTTCATTTGTTAATGTGGTGTATCTCATTGATTTCCAAAATTTGAACCAACCTTGCATCCCTGGCATAAATCCAACTTGATCATGGTGTGTGATCCTTTTAATGTGCTGTTAAATATGGTTTGTTAGTATTTTGTTAAGGATTTTTACATTTATGCTTATTATATACATCAGCCTGTAATTTTCTTGTGGCTTCCTTGTATGTTATTGGTATCAAGGTAAAGCTCACCATGTAAAATGGGTTTGGAAATGTTCCCTTCATACCTATTCTTTGGAAGAGTTTGAGAAGTATAGACATTAACTCTTCTTTGTTTCATCATGATTTAGTTGTGGGTGATTGTTTAATTCTAGGAATTTATTTCTTCTAGGTTGTCCAGTTTGTTGGCATAATTATCCATAGTAGTTTCTTCTGATCTTTTGTATTTCTGGGGTATCAGTTGTAGCATTTCCTGCCTCATTTCTGATTCTATTTATTTGAGTTCTGTTTCTTTTTTTCTTGGTATATCAGTTTTGTTTATCTTTCAAAGAACCAGCTTTTGGTTTAATTAATTTTTTATTGTCTTTTTTAGTTTCTGCTTTATTTATGCTCTGATCATTTTTTTATTATTTCCTTTCTTGTACAAACATTGGACTTCATTAGCTCTTTTTTTTCTAATTCCTTGAGGTGTAAATTTATATTGTTTATTTGAGATGTTTCTTGTTTCTTGAGGTAAAATGTTATTGCTATGAGCTTCCCTGTTTGAACTACTTTTTCATATCTCATAAGTTTTGATATATTTTATTTACAATTTTATTTGTCACAAGATATTTTTGACTTCTCTTTTGAAGTCTTCATTGACCCATAGGTTGTTCAGTATTATGTAGTGTAATCTCCACATATTTTTAATTTTCTGGTTTTCTTCTTGTAGTTCATTTCTAACCTCATACCTTTGAAGTTGAAAAAGATGTTTGATATGATTTCAGTATTCTTAAATTTGTTAATACTTGTTCTGTGGCCTAACTTATGATCTAGCCTGGAGAATGTTCCGTGTGAACTAAGAATGTTTATTTTGTTGATTTTGGATGAAATGTTCTGTATATATCTGTTATGTCTGACATGTCTAAAGAGTCCTTTAAAGACAATGTTTCCTTCTTGATTTTTTGGCAGGATGATCCACCCATTGAAGTAAGTGGAGTATTAAAGTCTCCTATTATTAATGTTTTATTTTCTATTTCTCCCTTTAATTCTATTAATATGTGCTTCATTTATTTAGGTGATCCTAAGTTGGGTGAATTAATATTTACTAATGTTATGTACTCTGGTTACAGTTACCCCTTTATCATTATGTAATATCCTTCTTTCCCTCTTATAGCAGGATATGTTTTAATGTTTATTTTTGTCCAATATAAGTAGAGCTACCCCAGCGTTCTTCTGTTTCCATTTGCATGGAGTATTTTTCCATCCTTTCACTTTCAGTCTACATATGTTCTTACATATGAAGTGAATCTCTTATAGTCAACATAGATTTTTGTTTCTTAACATCTTTATTAGAGTATAATTGCTTTACAATGGTGTGTTAGTTTCTTCTTTATAACAAAGTGAATCAGTTATACATACATATATCCCCATATCTCTTCCCTCTGTGTCTCCCTCCCTCCCACCCCTCTAGGTGGCCACAAAGCACCGAGCTGATCTCCCTGTGTTATGTGGCTGCTTCCCACCAGCTATCTATTTTATATTTGGTAGTGTATATATGTCCAAGCCACTCTCTCACTTTGTCCCAGCTTACCCTTCCACCTCCCCGTATCCTCAAGTCCATTCTCTAGTAGGTCTGCATCTTTATTCTCGTTTTGCTCCTAGGTTCTTCATGACCATTTTTGGTTGTATTTTTTTTAGATTCCATATATACTTGTTAGCATACAGTATTTGTTTTTCTCTTTCTGACTTACTTCACTCTGTATGACAGACTCTAGGTCCATCCACCTCACTACAAATAACTCAATTTTGTTTCTTTTTATGGCTGAGTAATATTCCATTGTATATATGTGCCACATCTTCTTTCTCCATTCATCTGCTGATGGACACTTAGGTTGCTTCCATGTCCTGGCTATTGTAAATAGAGTTGCAATGAACATTGAGGTACATAACTCTTTTTGAATTATGGTTTTCTCAGGGTATATGCCCAGTAGTGGGATTGCTGTGTCATATGGTAGTTCTATTTTTAGTTTTTTAAGGAACCTCCATACTGTTCTGTATACTGGCTCTATTAATTTACATTCCCACCAAGAGTGCAAGAGGGGTCCCTTTTCTCCACACCCTCTCCAGCATTTATTGTTTGTAGATTTTTTGGATGATGGCCACTCTGACCGGTGTGAGATGATATCTCATTGTAGTTTTGATTTACATTTCTCTAATGATTAATGATGTTGAGCATTCTTTCATGTGTTTGTTGGCAATCTGTATATCTTCTTTCAAGAAATGTCTATTTAGGTCTTCTGCCCATTCTGAAACTATACACTTTTATACTCTTCCCCATGTTTTATGTTTTTCATGTCACATTTTCCATATTTTTATTTTGTGTATCCTTATCTAATTATTATAGTTACAAGCATTTTTGCTAATTTTTCTTTTTTAACTTTCATTCTAGCATTATAAGTGGTTAATCTACTAGTTTGTATGTATATATGTGTGTGTGTCTTTTACAATGAGATTTATATTTTCAAATGCTTTGTTATTAATTAGTGCCTTTTCTTTTCAACTTAAAGAAGTCCCTTTAACATATATTATAAGGCCAGTTTAAGAGTAATGAAATCCCATAGCTGGAAAACTTTATCTCTCATTCAATTCTAACTGATAACTTTGCCAGATAAGGTATTCTTTGTTGGACATTTTTTTTTAATTTCAATACTTTGAATATATCATGCCACATCCTCTGGTTAGCAAAGTTTCTTCTGAAAAATCTACTGCTAGTCTTATGGGGTTTCCCTTGTATGTGATCAGTTGTTTTCTCTTGCTGCTTTTAACTTTCTGCATGTCTTTACGTTTTGACACTTTAATCTTAATGTATCTTGGTGTGGTTTTGTTTGTATTTATCTTATTTGGAACTCTCTGAGCTTCCTGGATCTGTACGTCTGTTTCTTTCCTCAGGTTAGGGAAGTCTTCAGACATTCTTTCTTCAAATAATTTTTCTGCCCTTTTCTCGCTCTCTTCTCTTTCTCATATTCCTGTAATGCAAATGTTAGTTTGCTTGATGTTGTCTCATAAGTCCCTTAAACTATCTTCATGTTTTTCTTTTTTTTTTCTTTTTGCTGCTATGATTGGGTGAGTTACTGTCCCCTTTGTTTGAGTTAACTGATCTTTTCTTCTTTATCTACTCTCTGTCAAATCCCTCTAGCATATTTTTTAGTTAAGCAATTGTATTTTTCAGCTCTGTGATTTCTGCTTAGTACTTTCTCATATTTTCTATCTCTTTGTTGAAGTTCTTACTGTGTTAATCCATTCATCTCCTGATTTTGGTAAGCATCTTCATGATCATCACTTTTAACTCTTTAACATGTAAATTACTTATTTCTCTTAATTAAGGTTTCTTTTCCCCCTGAGTTATCTTGCTCTTTCACTTGCTCTTTCACTATTCCTTTGTTTCTTCATTTTCCTTGACTTTCTGTTTTGTTTTCTATGTATTGGATTAAATAGCCACCTCTTCCAGTCTTCTAGGGTTGGAATTGTGTAGGATATAAAACTTATCATTCAACCCTACTCTAGTTGTTGGTTGTCTCTCAGACCTTTTTGATTGTTTAAGCAGCCCATTTTATTTTTAAGAGCTCCCAGTAGTTGATGGTGTGCCATGACATTTGGGACAGTCATTGTCCCTAAGTGGAGGATCTGTCAGTACCAAATACATACTGATTCGAAGCCAGACCCTCAGGCAGCAGCTTTTAGAATTTAAATATACATAGTCTTGTGGAACTGCAAACCTAAGCCCTATTGGCCACCAGAACCAAGTGATCTGGAGGTGTCCCTTGGGAGGCAGTCACAAGAATTGACGTTCTTATAAGCTCCTTTCTAGAAGATACCAGTGAGCTGTAGTGGGGTAGCAGGAGGGCACAAACATGGCACCTTGCCTGCATTTTCTGAGAGCATCTCAATAACTCTTAGATGTGTACAAAACCTGAATCCTGCCCCTAAAACAGAATCCCCAAGACAAGCAAGTGGGCTTTTTTCATAGAAAGCCTGAGGGTGTGTTTCAGTCTGTTATCTGTGAAGTTCTCTGGGGGTGGTATTCTGCCAAGCACTCTTTCTCTGATTGTCACAGTCACTTATGTCCCAGGAATACAAGCCCTCTTGACCACCAGAGCTAGGCAATCAAGGGAGTATCCCTGGACAGCAGTTGCAAAAATAAGGGGCCAGACATAAAACCTGGGACACAAGGCACATATAAGTGCTCTGCTATGAGAAATGTTGGCACTCTGGACCATGGCATGGGGAGAGCACAAAGTGCCTACCCTCTGAAGTCCCAGGAAAAGTTTACAGTCGGCCCTTAAATGTGTGTTTAATTAGAATCCTGTCATTCAGCCTGCAGCTATTATGATAAACTAATAAAGCCTCTTTCACAGAAAAACTGAGCTCTTTGATCTGTTGCCTTTTGCTGTGCCCTGGAGAGTGGTATCTATTGAAGAACACTTTCTCCATTGGTTACAATCTTGTGGGACCTGTGAGTGTAAGCCCCACTGACCACCTGAGAGTGGTGATATAGATGTGTCTTCTGGCAGCAGCTATAAAAATCAGCTGTAAAACCAGAGAAGGTATAAGCTCTTTTCTGGAAGATATTTGTGAGCTGGAGTGAGCCAGAGGGAAAGTGTAAATATTGAATCCACTAAGCTCTATTGCCTGAGAATACCTCTATAGGCCCCTATGTATGTGCCAAAAGAGAAGCCTACCCCTCAGGCCAAAATTCCTGGACAAGCATATAGGCCTCTTTCTCAGAAAGACTGGGGGTCTGCAATCTGTGAACTGACCTGGGAGTGGTAGTCTACTAAGAAATCTTACTTTCGTTGACACAGTCCCATGGCATATGGGATGACAAGACCCCAGATCTCCAGTTAGGTGATTAAAGGACTCCCCCTTTGCGGCAAATACAAAATTCAGTTAGATAAAAAAATTACATCACCAGAACTGTGTAGAAGCACCGCTCTGGAAGATACTAGCACTCTGGAACATGCCAAAGGGTGAGTGTGAAGACAGTGCCCACTGGCTACAGAGGGTCACAGGAGAAATGCAAAGATGGCACCTGCTGAGTAGTGGGATTTCAGGGTTGTATGGTAGTTCTATTTTTAGTTCTCTAAGGAACCTCCATACTGTGCTCCACAGGGGCTGTATCAATTTACATTCCCACCAACAGTGCGAGAGGGTTCCCTTTTCTCCACATCCTCTCCAGCATTTATTATTTGTAAATTTTTTGATGATAGCCATTCTGACCGGTGTGAGATGATATCTCATTGTACTTTTGATTTGAAATTCTCTAATGATTAATGATGTTGAGCATTCTTTCATGTGTTTGTTGGCAATCTGTATATCTTCTTTGGAGAAATGTCTATTTAGGCCTTCTGTCCATTTTTGCATCAGGTTGTTTTTTTTTGTTTCATATTCAGCTGCATGAACTGCTTGTAAATTTTGGAGATTAATCCTTTGTCAGTTGCTTCATTTGCAAATATTTTCTCCCAATCTGAGGGCTGTCTTTTCGTCATGTTTATGGTTTCCTTTGCCGTGCAAAAGTTTTAAGATTCATTAGGTCCCATTTGTTTATTTTTGTTTTCATTTCCATTCCTCTAGGAGGTGGGTCAAAAGGGATCTTGCTGTGATTTATGTCATAGAGTGTTCTGCCTATGTTTTCCTCTAAGAGTTTGACAGTGTCTGGCCTTACATTTAGGTCTTTAATCCATTTTGAGCTTATTTTTGTGTATGGTGCTAGGGAGTATTCTAATATCATTATTTTACATGTTGCTGTCCAGTTTTCCCAGCACCACTTATTGAAGAGATTGTCTTTTCTCCACTGTATATTATTGCCTCCTTTATCAAAGATAAGGTGACCATATGCACGTGGGTTTATCTCTGGGCTTTCTATCCTGTTCCATTGATCTATATTTCTGTTTTAGTGCCAGTACCACACTGTCTTGATTACTGTAGCTTTGTAGTATAGTCTGAAGTCAGAGAGCCTGATTCCTCCAGCTCCATCATTTTTCTCAAGATTGCTTTGGCTCTTTGGGGTCTTTTGTGTTTCCATATGGACTGTGAAAAATTTTGTTCTAGTTCTGTGAAAAATGCCACTGGTTGTTTGGTTTGGATTGCACTGAATCTGTAGATTCCTTTGGGTAATATAATCATTTTCACAATGTTGATTCTTCCATTCCAAGAACACAGTATATCTCTCCATCTATTTGTATCATCTTTAATTTCTTTCATCAGTGTCTTATAATTTTCTGCCTACAGGTATTTTGTCTCCTTAGGTAGGTTTATTCCTAATTATTTTATTCCTTTTGTTGCAATGGTAAATGAGAGTGTTTTTGTAATTTCTCTTTCAGATTTTTCATCATTAATGTATATGAATGCAAGAGATTTCTGTGCATTAATTTTGTATCCTGCTACTTTACCAAATTCATTGATTAGCTCTAATAGTTTTCTGGTAGTATCTTTAGGATTCTCCAGGTATAGTACCATGTCATCTGCAAACAGTGACAGCTTTACTTCTTCTTTTCCAATTTGGAATCCCTTTATTTCTTTTTCTTCTCTTATTGCTGTGACTAAAACTTCCAAAACTATGTTGAATAATAGTGATGGGAATTGGTAACCTTGTCTTATTCCTGATCTTAGTGGAAATGATTTCAATTTTTCACCATTGAGGACGATGTTAGCTGTGGGTGTGTCATATATGTCCTTTGTTACATTGAGGTAAGTTCCCTCTATGCCTACTTTCTGGAGGGATTTTGTCATAAATGGGTGTTATACCCTGAGAAACCCATAATTCAAAAAGAGTCATGTGTCAAAATGTTCATTGCAGCTCTATTTACAATAGCCAGGACATGGAAGTAACCTAAGTGTCCATCAACAGATGAATGGGTAAAGAAGATTTGGCACATATATAGTGGAATATTACTCAGCCATAAAAGGAAACGAAAATGAGTTATTTGTAGTGAGATGTATGGACCTAAAGTCTGTCGTACAGAGTGAAGTAAGTCAGAAAGAGAAAAGCAAATACCGTATGCTAACACATATATATGGAATCTAAACAAAAAGAAAAAAAAAAGGTTATGAGGAATCTAGGGGCAAGTTGGGAATAAAGATGCAGACCTACTAGATAATGGACTTGAGGATATGTGAAGGGGGAAGTGTAAGCTGGGACAATGTGAGAGAGTGGCATGGATATATATACACTAACAAATGTAAAATAGGTAGCTTGTGGGAAGCAGCCACATAGCACGGAGAGATCAGCTTGGTGCTTTGTGACCAGCTAGAAGGGTAGGGTAAGGAGAGTGGCAGGGAGGGAGACGCAAGTGGGAAGAGATATGGGGATATATGTATATGTATAACTGATTAACTTCGTTATAAAGGAGAAACTGACACACAATTGTAAAGCAATTATACTCCAACGAAAACGTTAAAAAATAAAAATATATGTTAAAAAAAAGAAACGATGCTATCTGCCAAAAATAAATAAAGATAAAGAAAATATCTGCCAAAGATAAAGAAAAGAAAAAAAGAGAAGAAAACAGAATAAAGAAAAATGAAAGCCAAAAAGAAAAAATATATAAAGAAAAGCAAAGTTTAAAGAAAAAGAAAAAAAGAAGAATTTTTTTTAAAGAAAAAATCACATGGCTCCTGCTTTAACAAGGCAGAGGAAGAGCATGGAACATGATATCTACCAGCCTCCATCCCCAGAGAGTATCCCAGCAAGACCCTCAGACTGATACTTTAAAATTTTCAACTGAATCCCTTTCACAGAAAGTCTAAGCACTTTTCAAAGGGCTGCTTCTGTGCTGGGCCCTGGATCAGGTGAGATTTATGTGAGGCCTTTAAGAGTCATTTTTAAGCTCACCATATCCCCAGTGATGTGTGGGCTTGAGTGCTGTTGGTCTTGAAAGCTTGATGTTTGGCAGGGGCTCATCTCTCAGATGTGGGTATTAAAAGTTGGGGTGCCCAACATCAGATACAGACTGTTTGCTCCTCAAGTTGAAGATCTGTGTTTTGAATTCCCTCCTGATTGTGGATCACCGTAGTTGGGGTGGGGTTTATGAGGAGGTTGTGTCTTAGCCTTTCCTACCTTCTTCAATGTGGTTTCTGTCTCACTTTTCAATGTGAAGTGGTTCCTCCACTGGGTTTTTTGGCTTTTTTCAAAGGAAACTCTTCAGTATATATTTGTAGATTTGGTGTGTTCCCAGGATGAGGTGAGTTCAGGGACTTGAACCAGAACTAGGCCTCTACATATACTCATTATAGCCTCATTACTTATTGCTCCCTCATATAATTCTAGCCAAACTATAGTATTCAGTATTAGTCACCTTCCAGATTTTTTCTCTTTCCTTCCTTGGCTTAGGAGGATTTCCAATAAGAATGCTTACTCTTCTTTGGTATTTAAAAACAATTTTCAAACTTTTCTATCATGTAAGACCAAGTTCAAATGCAATTTCTCAGGTCAAGGAAATCTGCCCCCCCCAACTCCAGAAGATCAGGAAATCTGCTAGTCTATGATAACAGCTCCTGATATTTTGCTACCCTCCACCTTTGCTCTTAATATCCAGTTTGAAATTCAGCTTCTGTAAACCAATTGTTCCCTCCCTACTTCACAAATTCTGAACAGTTTACTTGGAGAAAGTAATACCTACATTAAAAAAGGAAACTTGGGCTTCCCTGGTGGCGCAGTGGTTGAGAGTTCGCCTGCTGATGCAGGGGACAGGGGTTCATGCCCTGGTTCGGGAAGATCCCACTTGCCGCAGCGCAGCTGGGCCCGTGAGCTATGGCTGCTGATCCTGCACGTCCGGAGCCTGTGCTCCGCAATGGGAGAGGCCACAACAGTGAGAGGCCCGTGTACCGCAAAAAAAAAAAAAAAAAAAAGGAAACCTATTTCCTGTTCCAAATACAACATTGTGTTTAATTATTAAAACGTCAGGAAGTGAAAATAACTTAATTATTCATTGGTGGTAAATTTGGAACTTTGGGAGATTAATTAACTCTTTCAAAGCCTTAAAGAATAATAGCATACTTTTACTTGTAATTACATATTGTGTTTCTAATGTATTTAAAGGTACAGTATTACCTCTAAAGAGTTAATATGATACCCAAACTACTTACTAGTTAAAAGAGGAATGTGGTTTAAAATTTCTATTTAAGCAGTACCTTACTTTTATGGTGGGTTACATTCCTGGAAAACATGTAAAAGCATATGAGGAGAAACTGATTTTCTTATAGAAGCAATTTTATAATAAGTGAGTTCAATTTTCAAATAAGAGAATGATGCTTAATATATTTTTTTATAAAAATGACCTCATGTTCCATAAAGATTATCTGTCAATTTAATCTATGATAAATGTGATATCTATAGTCTGTGTTAGTAATTAAAGCTTTCTTAAAGTAAACAGCATAACCAATCATGCATAAACTGTATTTAAGTTCATATAGATTATTGTACAACTTTACTATATTCCTCAAAATCCTTTCCTTTGTTTAAACTAAAATTATCACAAAACTAAAGAGTATTTCATTAAGGTCATGAGATTCTGAATGCTTAATAATTGGATTGTGACAGGCGTCTTACAGAGATTTTTGGGAAATGCACAGCTTTTTTGGGTGACTTCTTGAAAAGCTGATGCAAGGATATATGTTCTGCTATCCTTTGTCTCACAGAATGCCCTTGTTCAAATTGGTCATTGTAACACCTTAACGTAGCCTCACCTATTTCTTGAGCTGTTATTTCATTAGATCAAGCACTGTCACCTTTCCCCCTAACATTATATAAGGCAAACCAGCTTTTAAAATTCAAGAACGAATCATTGCTTGTTTTGAAGTTATCTTTTTCTCTCTCATTACAATAGAGATTCACATGTCAGAAAAGGCCCAATGGTGGGCCTTAATGGTGGACAGATGAAATTTAATTTGTTCACTAACCCACAAATCTGGTGCTTGAAGCACAGCCTCTTGTCAACAACGTGAAAGGAGGGAATATGAAGTGTGACTATTTAGAACTGAGGTTCCTTTTGTTCACAAAGATAACAGGATGTGTAGTTCCAAGTGGGTTTCTTTCAAAATAATCTCCTTAGAGTAGGGTTGCCTATGCATATCTGGAAACCCTCTTTAGGCTATGCCTTTAGATTCTGGTTAATAAAACACACAAATAAAAACAGTTTCATTACCTTATAATTACAGAACTCTCTTCTTCCCTAGAAAACTTATGGTATTTTTTCCTTTTAATTCCTCCTTTTTCAGTTGTCCCTACTTCCTCTTCCATAGACATTGTATTCAAATGGATATCTGAGGATGACCACTTCCCTTCTCCTCCCTGCACACCAAGTGTCTATGCTACTTAAACTGCAGGAATAAAAAAAAAAATGAGAGTGATGGATTGAGCTTCATAAATGCCAACCTGAGAATCTGAGGATTGCTTGTATTTAAAACCTCCATAATAATTCTGAAACAGCCATAACCTTTTAAAAAAAATGAAGATAAGATTGCCAGAAAGAGGACATAAACTTTTCTGCCATTTATTCATGATGTGATAATATTATGCTTACAATACAATTCTGTAAGCTCTGCTCACAGAGAAATTTCTTAATAAACACAAATCTGTTCAGATCTATGCATAGTAATGTTTAAGAAGAAAGGTTGGGTGAATTCAAAAAAAATCTAAATTTTACAGAATGCTTATCTTCCAGCCTTATAGATTTTTTTTTCTTTCTTCCATTTATGGGTTTATATTAATAACATTAAGACTTAAAGTATATTTTGTGTTAATAATAAACTACTTGTGTGTCCTATACCCCTGATCATCAGGACTCTGTAGTTTGGGACAGTATTACAACAACCTATTTATTATTTGATACCTTGCAACCTGAAGCCTGACACACCATCCCCACAAGCCACAGACTTTTCAAATAATCTTCAAAAAATTGTATAGAAGTGATCTTGGTCTTGGATGGCTTAAATTTAGTCTGTGTTTTCACCATTCAGACCAAGTTTAGCATTAACCAAGTGAATAATAACACAAATAGAGGCAATAACTTAAGCATATGTGGTGTATTCAGGACAAATTTTGACTCACCACTGATTATCTCCAGGGAAGTTGTTTCATCTTTCTGAGGTTCCATTTATTCATTTGTATAATCTTCTACAACTTTATTAGAAGAGCTAGATGAGATGCTATATGTGAAAGTACCCAAGAAAGTGGTAACCCAGAATACAATAGACATCCAATATATTTTCAATGAATGAAAAAATTCCCATGCCCTTTATTCAATAAGAAGTTTGTGTCCTAAAATTGATACACATGTTGTTTCAACATTCACACCCCCTGCCTGTGCATTTATCCTTTAGAAAGACTGGAGATTTTTTTGCTCTCATTCACAAATAATGGTCTTCGTATGAAAGAGATTTGTTTTTGCATTCTGGAAAAGATTCATGCATTTATTGTATCATTAACAACATCACATTTACTAAAGAAAGGCTTAAGATAAAATATCCAATTTCCATTGGTTTAAAACATCTGTAAAGCCTTGATCTATATCTCTTAAGTAAGAAAGTGCCTTGAATTTCAAAGAGGAAACATACAACTCCCATCTTCCCTTCCTCTCCCAGATTTTTCACACTCTCCCTCCACCATCCCACCCCTGTAACCACAAATATTTCTGTTGTTCCCAAAATTCAATTAACAAAATTGTCTGGCTGGTCATTTTCGCCTTTGGAAAAAGCCAGGAATCATAGTTAAACAAAGCCATAATCAAAGATCTATTTTATTTTTAACCAATCATTGATGAACCACTCTCTCTGCTCATTAGGCGGGAACGAGTCATGGAGCTGCCATGGCGGGATAGTTGGTCACGAAACTCTGAAGCCATGAAATAGTAGAGAATTGGATCCAAAAGGCAGCAGAGACTTGCAAGACATAGACAAAAAGGGTGGAAATACAGTGAGCTTTGGACAATGGAGCAACTGCTAATGATGGTTTCCTTTACCATGGTGTAAAAAATAAAGTTAATATGATAGGGAGTGAAACAGATGAAGAAGACTGCAGCACACATGTAAACCATCCGCAGTGCTTTCTGTCTCTCACTGATTCCCTGGAAAGCCACTGGTGGTTGTCGCAAGGATATAGTGGTTTTCCAGGTACACCATGCAATGATGACTACTGGGATCACAAATCCTGCCAGCTCAGCAGCTGTAATCATCCCAACCAAAGCCATTGCATTCATTTTCCTGTAACCAAGATCAGCAAAGCAGGACTCAGTGTTGTTGGCTAAGTCTGTGCTTCTCATGATGGGAAATGGCAAACAGGCAGTCCCCACGATGACCCAGACGGCAGCACAGATGCCCACATCATACCTACGCTTCCAGTCTCTGGCCCTGAAAGGCTGGAGAAGAAAGAAGCACCTCTGAAGGCTGATGCATGTGAGAAAACAAATGCTGGCATACATGTTGAGATATTTCAGGTAGAAGCACAGTAGGCAAAGGGCCCTCTGGAAAGGCCAGTGGTGGCTGATGTAATAGTAAATCCGGAGGGGTAAGGACAGCACATGAGCAAGGTCAGCCACAGAGAGGTTGATCATGAAAATGATGGCTTTATTTTTCTTGCTGATGAAGCGGCACAGAACCCACAAGGCTGCACTGTTGGCCAGTAGACCAGGGATGAATATGAGGATGTAGGTGGTGGCGTAGAGGGAGTATTGAAATGTCAAATTAGTGACATTGCAGTGAGTCTCAGCATTGCTGGTATTGTTGCTGCCCATCTTGAATATTTCAGTATATTCATCAAGGTAAGCCGTGAAGTTATGATCCCTGCCCAAAACAAACAAGCAAACAAAAAAAAGAAAGAAAGAAAAAGGGTATAATGGTTAACCAATACTTTAGCTGACACCCAGATCTTTTTTTAATTGAAATATAGTTGATTTACAAAGTTTCAAGTGTACAGCAAAGTGATTTAGTTATATCAGATTCTTTTCCATTGCAGGTTATTACAAGATATTGAATATAGTTCCCTGTGCTACACAATAGGTCCTTGTTGTTTATCTGTTTTATATACAGTAGTGTGTACCCCTTAATCTCAAATTCTTAATTTATCCCTCTCTCCCTTTCCCCTCTTGTAACTGTAAGTTTGTTTTCTATATCTGTGAGTTTATTTCTGTTTTGTAAATAAGTTCATTTGTACCATTATTTTAGATTTTACATGGAAGTGATATCATATCATATTTGGTTTTCTCTGTCTGACTTACTTCACTGAGTATGATAATCTTAGGTCCATGCATGTTGCTACAAATGGCATTACTTCATTTTTTATGGATGAGTAAGATATATATATATATATATATATATATATATATATATATATATATATATATATATATATACACAGCTACATCTTCACCCATTCATCTGTCAATGGAACCTAGGTTGCTCCCATGTCTTGGCTTTTGTAAATAGTGCTGCTATGAACATTGGGGTGCATGTACGTTTTTGAATTAGTTTTTGGCTTTTCTGGATATATGCACAGAAGTGGGATTGCTGGATCACATGATAACTCTATTTTTGGTTTTCTTAAGGAACCTCCAGACTGTTCTCCATAGTGAGTGTACCAATTTACATTTCCACCTACACTGTAGGAGGGCTCTCTTTTCTCTACACCTTCTCCAATATTTATTATTTGTAGACTTTTTGATGATAACCATTGAGACCAGTGTGTGGTGATACCTCATGGAAACACAAAAGACTCAGAATAGGCAAGCTATCTTGAGAAAGAATGGTACTGGAAGAGGAGCTTCAAGATGGCAGAAGAGTAAGACGTGGAGATCACCTTCCTCTCCACAAATACAGGAGAAATACATCTACATGTGGAACAGCTCCTACAGAACACCTACTGAACACTGGCAGAAGACTTCAGACGTCCCAAAAGGCAAGAAACTCCCCCACGTACCTAGGTAGTGCAAAAGAAAAAAGAAAAAAACAGAGACAAAAGAATAGGGACGGGACCTGCACCAGTGGGAGGGAGCTGTGAAGAACGAAAGGTTCCCACACACTAGGAAGCCCCTTTGAGGGCAGAGACTGCAGGTGGCAGAGGGGGGAAGCTTCAGAGCCAAGGAGGAGAGCACAGCAACAGGGGTGCAGAGGGCAAAGTGGAGAGATTCCCGCTCAGAGAATCAGTGCCGACCAGCACTCACCAGCCCAAGAGGTTTGTCTGCTCACCCGCCGGGGCAGGCGGGGGCTGGGAACTGAGGCTAGGACTTCAGTCAGAGTGCAGGAAGAGGACTGGGGTTGGCTGTGTGAACACAGCCTGAAGGGATTGGTGCACCACGGCTAGCCGGGAGGGAGTCTGGGAAAAAGTCTGGACCTGCCGAAGAGACAAGAGACTTTTCTTGCCTGTTTGTTTCCTGGTGCACGAGGAGAGGGGATCTAGAGCGCTGCTTAAAGGAGCTCCAGAGACAGGCGGCTATCAGCGCAGATCCCAGAGACGGGCATGAGACGCTAAGGCTGCTGCTGCAGCCACCAAGAAGCCTGTGTGCATGCACAGGTCACTATCCACACCTCCCTTCACGGGCCCTGTGCAGTCCACCACTGCCAGGGTCCCGTAATCCAGGGACAACTTCCCCAGGAGAACACACGGCGCACCTCAGGCGGGTGCAATGTCATGCTGGCCTCTGCCACCGCAGACTTGCCCTGCATCCGTACCCCTCTCTCCCCCTAGGCTGAGTGAGCCAGAGCCCCCGAATCAGCTGCTCCTTTAACCCCATCCTTTCTTAACAAATAACAGACGCCCTCAGGCCACCTAAATGCAGAGGTGGGGCCATATCCAAAGCTGAAACCCGGGAGCTCTGCAAACAAAGAAGAGAAAGGGAAATTTCCCCCAGAAGCCTCAGGAACAGAGGATTAAATCTCCACAATAAACTTGATGTACCCGGCATCTGTGGAATACCTGAATAGACAATGAATGATCCCAAATTGAGGAGGTGAACTTTGGGAGAAAAGATATATATATAATTTTTTCCCTTCTTCTCTTTTTGTGAGTGTGTATGTGTACGCTTCTGTGTGTGATTTTGTCTCTATAGATTTACTTTTACCATTTGTCCCAAGGTTCTGTCTGTCCGTTATGGTTTTTTTATTATTATTACTTTATAAAAATTTTTTTCTTAATAATTATTTTTAATTACTTTATTTTATTATATTTTACTTTATTTTATTTAATCTTGTCTCTTTCTTTCTTTCTACATTTTCTCCCTTTTACTCTGATCCATGTGGATGAAAGGCTCTTGGTGTTCCACACATGCATCAGAGCTGTGCCTCTGAGGAGGTAGAGCCAAGATCGGGACACTGGTCTACAAGAGACCTCCCAGCTCCACGGAATATCAAACAGTGAAATCTCCGAGAGATTTTTATCTCTACACCAAGACCCAGCTTCACTCAACGACCAGAGAACTACAGTGCTGGACACCCTATGCCAAACAACTAGCAAGACAGGATCACAACACCACCCAAGAGCAGAGGGGCAGTTGAAAATCATAATAAGGCCACAGACACCCCAAAACACACCATCAGATGTGGACCTGCCCACCAGAAAGATGAGATCCAACCTCATCCACCAGAACACAGGCACTAGTCCCCTCAACCAGGAAGCCTACACAACCCACTGAACAAACCTTAGCCACTGGGGACACACACCAAAAACAATGGGAACTACAAACATGCAGCCTGCAAAAAGGAGACCCCAAACACAGTAAGTTAAGCAAAATGAGAAGACAGAAAAACACACAGCAAATGAAGGAGCAAGGTAAAAACCCACCAGGTCTAACAAATAAAGAGGAAATAGGCAGTCTACCTGAAAAAACATTCAGAATAATGTTAATACAGATGATCCAGTATCTTGAAAACAGAATAGAGAAAATGCAAGAAATGTTTAACAAGGACCTAGAAGAACTAAAGAGCAAAAAAAAAAAAAACAGTGATAAATAACACAATAAATTAAATTAAAAATTCTCTAGAAGGGATCAATAGCAGAATAACTGAGGCAGAAGAATGGGCAAGTGACCTAGAAGATAAAATAGTGGAAATAACCTGCAGAGCAGAATAAAGAGAAAAGAATGAAAAGAATTGAGGACAGTCTCAGAGACCTCTGGGACAACATTAAACACACCAACATTCGAATAATAGGGGTTCCAGAAGAAGAAGAGAAAAAGAAAGGGGCTGAGAAAATATTTGAAGAGATTATAGTTGAAAACGTTGCTAATATTGGAAAGGAAATAGTTAATCAAGTCCAGGAAGCACAAAGAGTCCCAACAGGATAAATACAAGGAGAAACAGGACAAGACATATATTAATCAAATTATCAAAAATTAAATACAAAGAAAAAATATTAAAAGCATCAAGGGAAAAAGAACAAATAACACACAAAGGAATCCCCATAAGGTTAACAGCTGATCTTTCAGCAGGAACTCTGCAAGCCAGAAGTGAGTGGCAGGACATATTTAAAGTGATGAAGGAGAAAAACATAAAACAAAGATTACTCTACCCTGCAAGGATCTCATTCAGATGTGATCGAGAAATTAAAACCTTTACAGACAAGCAAAAAGGAAGAGAATTCAGCACCTCCAAACTAGCTTTACAACAAATGCTAAAGGAACTTCTCTACACAGGAAACACAAGAGGAGGAAAAGACCTAAAATAAAAAAAACCAAAACAATTAAGAAAATGGTAATAGAACCATACACATTGATAACTACCTTAAATGTAAATGGATTAAATGATCTAACCAAAAGACATATATTGCCTGAATGGATACAAAAACAAGACCCGTATATATGCTGCCTACAAGAGACCACTTCACACCTAAGAACACATGCAGACTGAAAGTGAGGGGATGGAAAACGTTATTCCATGCAAATGGAAATCAAAAGAAAGCTGGAGTAGCAATTCTCCTATCAGAAATAATAGACTTTAAAATAAAGACTATTAGAAGAGACAATGAAGCACACTATATAATGATCAAGGGATCAATCCAAGAAGAAGATATAACAATTATAATATTTATGAACCCAACATAGGAGCACCTCAATACATAAGGCAAACACTAACAGCCATAAAAGGAAAAATCCACAGTAACACAATCATAGTAGGATACTTTACAACCCCACTTTCAGCAATGGAAAGATCATCCAAGATGAAAATAAATAAGGAAACACAAGCATTAAATGACACATTAAACAAGATGGACTTGATTGATATTTATAGGACAGTCCATCCAAACACAACAGAATACACATTCTTCTCAAGTGCTCATGGAATATTCTCCATAATAGATCATAACTTGGGTCACAAACCAAGCCTTGGTAAATTTAAGAAAATTGAAATCATATCAAGTATCTTTTCCAACAACAGTGCTATGAGACTAGATATCAAATACAGGAAAAAAATCTGTAAAAAATACAAACCAATGGAGGCTAAACAATATACTATTTAATAACCAACAGATCACTGAAAAAATCAAAAAGAAAATCAAAAAGTACCTAGAAACAAATGACAAAGGAGACACTATGACACAAAACCTATGGGATGCAGCAAAAGCAGTTCTAAGAGGGAAGTTTATAGCAATGCCATACTACCTTAAGAAACAGGAAATATCTCAAGTAAATAACCTAACCTTACAGCTAAAGCAACTAGAGAAAAAAGAACAAAAAAGCCCCAAAGTTAGCATAAGGAAACAAATCGTAAAGATCAAATCAGAAATAAATGGAAATGATAACAAAAATCAATACAACTAAAAGCTGGTTCTTTGAAAAGATAAACAAAATTGATAAACCATTAGCCAGACTCACCAAGAAAAAAAGGGAGAAGACTCAAATCAATAGAATTCGATATGAAAAAGGAGAAGTAACAACTTATACTACAGCAGTACAAAGGATCATGAGAGATTAGTACAAGCAACTCTATGCCAATAAAATGGACAATCTGGAAGAAATGGACAAATTCTTAGAAATGCACAACCTTCTGAAATGAATCAGGAAGAAATAGAAAATATGAAGAGTCCAATTACAAACACTGAAATTGAATCTGTGATTAAAACCTTCCAACAAAGAAAAGCCCAGGACCAGATGGATTCACAGGCGAATTCTATCAAACATTTAGAGAAGAGCTAACACCTATCCTTCTCAAAATGTTCCAAAATATAGCATAGGGAAGAACACTCCTAAACTCATTCTAAGAGGCCAACATCACCTTGATATCAAAAACAGACAAGGATGTCACAAAGAAAGAAAACTACAGGCCAATATCACTGATGAATTTAGATGCAAAAACCCTCAACAAAATACTAGCAAACCAAATCCAACAGCACATTAAAAGGATCATAAAACATGATCAAGTGGGGTTTATCCCAGGAATGGAAGGATTCTTCAATATATGCTAATCAATCAATGTGATACACCACACTAACAAATTGAGGGAGATTAACCATATGATCATATAAATAGATGCAGAAAAAACTTTTGACAAAATTCAACATCGATTTATGATAAAACCCCCCAGAAAGTAGGCATAGAGGGAACTTTCCTCAACATAATAAAGGTCACATATGACAATCTCACAGCCAACATTGTTCTCAATGGTGAAAAAGTGAAACCTTTTCCACTAAGATCAGGAACAAGACAAGGTTGCCCACTCTCACCACTATTATTCAACATAGTTTTGGAGGTTTTAGCCACAGCAATAAGAGAAGGAAAACAAATAAAAGGAATCCAAATCAGAAAAGAAGAGGTAAAACTGCCAGTGTTTGCAAATGACATGATACTATACATAGAGATTCTGAAAGATGCTACCAGAAAACTATTAGAGCTAATCAATGAATTTGGTAAAGTAGCAGGATACAAAATTTATACAGAGAAATCTCTTCCATTCTTATACACTAATTATGAAAGTGAAATTAAGGAAACTCTCCCATTTACCATTGCAACAAAAAGAATAAAATAACTAGGAATAAACCTACCTAAGGAGACAAAAGACCTGTATGCAGAAAATTATAAGACACTGATGAAAGAAATTAAAGATGATACAAATAGATGGAGAGATATACCATGTTCTTGGATTAGAAGAATCAACAGTGTGAAAATGACTCTACTACCCAAAGCAATCTACAGATTCAATGCAATCCCTATCAAAATTCCACTGGCATTTTTCACAGAATTAGAACACAAAATTTCACAATTTATATGGAAACACAAAAAGCTGCAAATAGCCAAAGCAATCGTGAGAAAGAAAAACAGAGTTGGAGGAATCAGGCTACCTGACTTCAAACTATAGTACAAAGCTACAGTGTTCAAACAGTATGGTACTTTCCCCAAAACAGAAACACAGAACAATGGAACAGGATAGAAAGCCCAGAGATAAACCCATGCACATATGGTCACCTTAACTTTGATAAAGGAGGCAAGAATATACAATGGAGAAAAGGCAGCCTCTTCAATAAGTGGTACTGGGAAAACTGGAGAGGTACATGTAAAAGTATGAAATTAGAACACTCTCTAAAACCATACACAAAAATAAGCTCAAAATGGATTAAAGAGCTAAATGTAAGGCCAGACACTATCAAACTCTTAGAGGAAACATAGACCGAACACTCTATGACATAAATCACAGCAAGATCCTTTTTGAACCACCTCCTAGAGAAGTGGAAATTAAAACAAAAATAAACAAATTGGACCTAATTAAACTTAAAAGCTGTTGCATAGCAAAGGAATCCATAGTGAAGATGAAAAGACAACCCTCTGAATGGGAGAAAATATTTGCAAATGAAGCAAATGACAAAGGATTAATCTCCAAAATTTACAAGCAGCTCATGAAGCTCAAAATCAAAAAACAAACAATCTGATGCAAAAATGGGCAGAAGACTTAAATAGACATTTCTCCAAAGAAGATATACAGTTTGCCAACAAACGCATGGAAGAATGCTCAACATCATTAATCATTAGAGAAATGCAAATCAAAACTGCAATGAGATATCTTCTCACACTGGTCAGAATGGCCAACATCAAAAAATCTAGAAACATTAAATGCTGGAGAGGGTGTGGAGAAAAGGGAACACTCTTGCACTGTTGGTGGGGATATAAATTAGTACAGCCACTATGGGGAACAGCATGGAGGTTCCTTAAAAACTAACAATAGAACTACCAGCAATCCCACTACTGGGCATATACCCTGAGAAAACCATAATTCAAAAGAGTCATGTACAGGGCTTCCCTAGTGGCTCAGTGGTTGGGAATCTGCCTGCTGATGCATGGGGCATGGGTTCGTGCCCTGGTCCGGGAGGATCCCACATGCCACGGAGTGGCTGGGCCCATGAGCCGTGGCCACTGCACCTGCGCATCCAGAGCCTGTGCTCTGCAACGGCAGAGGCCACAATAGTGAGAGTCCCGCATACCAAATAAAAGAAAAAAAAAAGAGTCATGTACCAAAATATTCTTTGCATCTCTATTTACAATAGGCAGGACATGGAAGCAACCTAAGTGTCCATCAACAGATGAATGGATAAAGAAGATGTGGCACATATATGCAATGGAATATTACTCAGCCATAAAAAGAAACAAAGTTGAGTTATTTGTCGTGAGGTGGATGGACCTAGAGTTTGTCATACAGTGAAGTAAGTCAGAAAGAGAAAAACAAATATCATATGCTAACACATATATGCAATCTCCCAAAAAATATCTCATGAAGAACCTAAGGGCAAGATGGGAATAAAGACTCAGACCTACTAGAGAATGGACTTGAGGATATGGGGAGGGGGAAGGGTAAGCTGTGACAAAGTGATAGAGTGGCATGGACATATATATATATACTACCAAATGTAAAATAGATGGCTTGTGGGAAGCAGCTGCATAGCACAGGGAGATCAGCTCGGTGCTCTGTGACCACCTAGATAGGTGGGATGCGGAGGGTGAGAGGGAGGAAGTTGCAGGAGGGAGACACAAGAGGGAAGAGATATTGGAACATATGTATATGTATAACTGATTCACTTTGTTATAAAGCAGAAAGCAACACACCATTGTAAAGGTATTATACTCCAATAAAGATGTTAAAAAAAAAAGAAAAAGAAATGTGCTGGAGTAATCATACTCTTTGATTTTAGACTATTCTTCAAAGTTACAGTAATCAAACAGTATGATATTGGCACAAAATCAACATATAGATCAATGGAGCATTATAGAAAGCCCGGAAATGAACCCACACACTTATGGTCAATTAATCTCATGATGAAGGAGGCAAGAATATACAATGGAGCAAAGACAATCCATTTAATAAGTGGTGCTGGGAAAACTGGACAGCTACAGGTAAGAGAATGAAATTAGAACATTCTCTAACACCATACACAAAAATAAACATAAAATGGATTAAAGATATAAATGTAAGTGTAGATACTATAAAACTCCTAGAGGAAAACATAGGCAGAACGCTCTTTGACATAACTCACAGCAATAGTTTTTTTTTTTATAATCCATCTACTAGAGTAATGGAAAGAGAAGCAAACAAGGTGGACTTTATTAGATTTAAAAGTTTTTGCAAAGCAAAGGAAACCATCAACAAGACACAAAGACAACCTATGGAATGAGAGAAATTATTTACAAACATTGCAATTGACAAAGGGATTAATTTCCAAAATACACAAACAGTTTGTACAGCTCATTAAAAAAATTCAAAAAATGGGCAGAAACCTAAAGAGACATTTCTCCAAGAAGACATGCAGATGGCCAACAAGCATATGAAAAGATGCTCAACATCATTAATTATTAGAGAAAAGCAAATCAAAAATATGATGAGGTATCACCAGATTTGTTTTTATACCTACAGAGTCATAGGATATTAAAATTAGAAGGGATTTGTTTACAGATGAAGAAGAAGATGCTCAAGGAAGATATACTATTGATCCAAGGTCACCCGGTGAATCAGTCAGAGAACCATGGAATTGTCATCCAACTGCCTTGCCCTCCCAGATTGTCAAAGCTGTGTCTTGCAGGTAAGGAAGTCCTGAAATATTCCGTCTGTTTTTCTAACCACAGAAAAATAATGTGATATTTGAGTCTTTTTCTTTTGTATCAAGACTTCTCTTGCCTCAAGCTCTGGTTGGGATGACCATTGTTCACTATTTCCCAATTGCAATGGTAGAAGTCCAGTCTTGTTGTTCAGGTCTTCTTGCCTCTCCTTTGTCTTCCACCTTTCTCACTGGGTCCTGACTTCCTAACTTGGCACCACAGCACCTGGAAAACAGACCTGACTCCTTTAGCCTGCATTACCAGTATCCTGGTTGATTTTCATGGCTTGGGAATATTACCTCCTCATTATTCTATCACAATAGCTGGTGGTTTTCATGCATTTTCTCTCTTTCTCTTAGCTTAGGTTTCATTCCAAATTTACATGATTTTTTTCAGTAATATATGGATTTAGAAGCTGAACCAGGATGTTTTCCCTTATGTGATTGGAAAGGGAAGAGACCTATTCTCTATCTAAGGGCAATTCTGTACTGGTGTGACATCATGTCTTGGCAGATTATCCAACAGCCACAGTGAACATTGATTAAGGTACCAGCAAAATAGGCCACCAAAATCATTTTTTGAAACAATTTAAGATTTAATATTTTTTTCATTATTCATCATAATGAGAAAGTTTTTTGGACTTCCTTAGTTTATTTTATGCTTTAGTATAATTTTTATTGTGTATTATATGTAAGACATGGGGAATATACAATAATTTTTAGGGCTTCTCAAGGTCTGTCCATGGATTTATGCAGGCTCTTTGCAAATAAGAATGGCAGGGCAGCAACAACCTTGTTATTTTATTTGTAGAATTTTAGACTGAAAAGGACCTTTAAAAAACATTTAATTCAGCCACCATATGATACAGGTAGAAGAAGCAAGGCCCAGAGAGGGATTTATTAAGGCCACAAATCTACTAAATGAAAGATCTGGGACTTCAAAAAGGAGGAAAGGGTGGTTAATCTTTCCACACACCCTTCTGTCCATCATTTGTTTTCCTCTCAAAGACAAATTTCACAAACATAGCTTCTGTCCGTACTGCAGGAATGTTTGTTGCCTTTAGAGCTAGAATTGGAAAACAAAAAGTACTGAGGTTTCCTCAGGTGGAGTTTTGTTGTTGGTATTGTTTTTGTTTTGTTTTGTTTTAAGTATGTTTACAAAAACAAAGGAGTGGCCTCTTAGATTCTCTTCATAAGTAGCAAAATGACTTCCTATATCATTTTAAGTCCTACTCCAGGGAATAGAAATGTGATAAAAGAACAGAACCCCAAAGGATTAATTCACAGATAAAAGAGAGTCAACTTTATAAGCTACCATTACTCTAAAGAGTACTTTCATTTTCCCTCCTCTTATACTCCCTATTTGACCTATCTGTGATATATCTGAAAGAGTCATGCTTGTGTATGTATGACTTAGAACAAAGGTAGAGGGGTACTCACAGGTGAAAAGAAATGAAATAATTATAATGGCCTATCAATTATGTACCCCAGAATCTGCAATGGAATTTTTCACATGCATTACATAATTCAATTCTCACAACCATTGTAAGTTACTATTATTACTCTTATAGTGCAGATGAGAAACTGAGGTTCAGAGAGATTCAGTAAATTGTCTTAGGTAACAAAGTTAAAAAATGGTAAAAATTTGATTTACTACCATGCCTGACTTGATCCAAAGTCTGTGCTATTTCCACTATACCAGTTGCCTCTCCCTGCTTAGGAGGGACTTTTTAATAGAATGAGGATCATTGTGATATCTGGAGGGCACATTATGGCAGAACGTTTCTAACCCCATAGTAGGACCTTATGATCTTGTAACATTAGAATTACTCTAGCTATGCCATCAGGATATAACTAAACATCTGTCCTCACACATGTCACCCACCCCTCCTTACCACCCACTTCTATCTCACATATTATCTCACATTTTATTGCACATATTATCTCATTAATCCTCATAGCAGCCCAGTGATTATTTCCATATTACTTCAGTATTGATCCTGTTTCTACTATTATCTATTGTCTATGCATAGGCTTGTGAGAGAGCAAGGGAGACTACATCAAGTGCATTACAGTTCTAAGAACTAAAAACAGCTCATACCTACCAAGTTTACACTTCCACTTCTGCACTTTATAAACATGGATATTTGTTTCTGCTTCACTGGTACAGAAAATTTCACTTACTAATGGGACAGGTTGTTTTCATACCTCTGTGCTAAATAACAAAGTCCTATTAGGCCAGAACAGCAAGATGTTCACAATTTATTTTGTTTCTGTGGTTTCTTATGCTTCTGCAATTCAGTTTATTTCAAGTTTAGAGATTTGCATGACCTGCTTTCCAAAATCTTTTTTCTTCTCCAGACTGAAGGGGAGGTAGGAAGGGTTTTTCCCCAAATATGTCTGGTGACAATTAAGTGTAAAATCCCCATGGTAATGGGAAACTGGGGGAATTTTTGGGGGTAGGGTGAAAATATAAACTCTCTCAGGGAACATTTAGCTTCCTGTTAACAATCTGTGACACTACTGAAATTTTAGAAAGGAGAACAACCAAAGAAGCCACTAAAAGGAGAAGGCTGAATGGAAGGTCCAAAGTCAGAACATGTTCCTTCTCTCAGTCTCTGCCCCTGCTCCTGTCTCCGTGCCTCTCTCTTTGGCTCGGCTCTATTATTGACTATTTGTGGTTGGCTCATGCCCCCTGTGATACTGATCTCTCTTCCCTTCAATCTAGACATATTTTTGGTTCCTTTGTCAGGAAAGGGTACATGATTGGTGATTCACTCTTGAGTCTAAGCTCCCTTTCTCTGTCTGTGCCATGATTCTCTTCCCAGACACTATGGATAGAAACTGGGAATTCATCCAACTCCTATCACTATATTTCACCCACATCTAATCAGAAACCAGGTGATTCTGTCTCCTTTAAAGCTCTGAAAGCTATCTCCAATCCATCTCCACTTACACTGTTGCCATTCTAACCCAGGCCACTGTCATTGCTCCTCTTGATTATTGTAGAAGATGCCTTACTGGATTCCCTGCACCCTAGTCTTGTCTCCTGCAGTTCAGCCCCATACTGTGTCTAACATTAACATTAATTATGGCTACTGCTTATTGAGAGCTACCATCTATTTATAGGCTAAGCACATATTATCTCATTAATCCTTATAGCAACTCAATGATTATTTCCATATTACAAATGAGAAAACTGAGACCCAGAGAGGTTAAATAAGTTGTGCCAAAGTCAGAAAACTTACATAGTGTAGAGGTGGTATATAAGAATTGGAACCCATGCTTGTATCCATACTCCCTTACCTCTGTCATGGCACTTACTACACACACACTGAAATTCTGTTAACATGTCTTTCTGTTTAAGTAGACTTTGCACTCCTTGATGGCAGGGACTATGTAATCTCTTAACCCTTTCTAACCTCTTCCCCACTGTGGCCTAAGTGGTTTTTCTTTGAAATATCTTGTCATTCTCCTGCCTAAAATCCTTTGCTGGTTCTCCATTGTATTAAGGCCAAACTTCTCACCATGGTTTGAAGGCCATTCCCGTGTCATTTAACATCATTCCATGCCATTCTTCTCCTCATTCACTACTGTTTCAATTACACTGAGATGCTTTCAGTTTCTAGAACAAGCCAAACTTTTTTCCTGAGAAAAACCTCTGCACACGTTGTTTCCTCTGTCTGGAATTATCTTCCTTTTTTTCACATGTCTGGCTCCTTTAACCTCAATTGGAAGGTCAGAGACATCTTCACTGACACTATTATTTAGGTCAGCCTACATAGCATTACATACTATCACACTCCGTGAAATTTCTCTTCGTAGC
Source organism: Mesoplodon bidens (assembly GCF_964165515.1). Lineage (NCBI taxonomy): Eukaryota > Metazoa > Chordata > Mammalia > Artiodactyla > Ziphiidae > Mesoplodon > Mesoplodon bidens. The sequence goes on from NC_138163.1 coordinate 75,684,934, forward strand.
ATCAATACTTGTGATGTAGATGTTTGCTCACTTTTTATTGACTATTTCATTCACTGTGCTGTTAGCCCTATTAGTGCCATTAAAAGATTTATTCTGTTCATGACCATATAGCCAAGACTTAACCTGTGACTTAGTAAACACCCAAAGAAAGGTGATATAATTGGATTCAATTGCATACAAAATAGTTTAAAGTCCTTATTTGGAATCATTAAGTAAAAATGCAAACCCTGATATGTCACCTAATATATGGGGTAAGAGCTTATGGAAAAACCCGAACGAACTTTTTGGCCAGCCCAATATTTCTGCTGCTTGCTATTTCCCTCAAAAGTTGTCTTCTGATTTGGGCTATTATCATCAATATTTGCTGCACGTACCCTTTAAAACTAAGAAAAAAACATGCCTTCAGAAGCCTGAGAAAAGAGCAAAATATTCAATTTAGAATCAGAGGTGGTCAGACATATCCTATAGGTAGATACCGGCACAGCCCAACATCTCAGAGTACCATCAACACTATTATCTAGACCTCAGGGAGAGGGTAGTCCTTGTGATCTGCTTCCAAAAGCTTCTCAACACTTTATTTTTGTTGATTGTCATTCTGCAAATGAAAGATATACCTGCCTCATCACATCAGCAAATGGCTTGTGGGACTTGGAACAAGAGTGAGAGGTAACATCTGTAGTCCCCAGAGCTTAATTTTCCACATGGAAATTAATCATAAAAGGAAAACAACTTGTGTATTTACCTTTTTCTTTGGCCTTTTGAGGGCTCTGGCTGCCTTGGAGGCCAGCACTCAATCAACATATATTTAATAAGCATCATACTATGAATTCTGTGCTAGGTTCTATGGAGAATATAGAATCATCTACTATAATCTCTGTCCCTGAGAAACTTCTTGTCTGGTGGAGAAAATATTTTTTTACATTTCCAACATCACAACCAATGCATGACAAGAACTGAGGTGAATGTCATAGGTGATAAGAAATCCTCATGTTGGCACAACATCATCTCTGTGAGGTAAGCAGGACAGACATCAGTAATACCCCTACCATATTGTTTAGCTGACAAAGAGATGTATTCAAGAACAACTCAGTACCCTGTCCAAAGTCACAGGGTTAAAATATGGTGAAACTAGGACCAGAATTCAGGTTTGTATGCCTCTTACTTAACATTCTTTCAACCATGTTGGGCTGCTTCTATTAAATTATGAGAGATAGAGCACCTCGAGCCAGAGAAGATGGCACTTATGTCAAGCTACCTGCATTCTTTTATTGGTCACTACAGGGACAAGGTTAGAGAGAAAAATGCTGATCGTGGCTGGGGAGAAGATAAAAGTTAACCTTACTTTGCCTGAATTATACACTATTGTATTTAAATCTAAATTGCCCTTCAAAGCTGTGGTCAAGTTCCATCTCTTCAAGAAAGGCTGAACTTGGTATTATCAATACCATTCATCTGGGATTTAGCAATTCATAATTTTATCCAGCAAAGGGACATTCTGCTTTATGTGTATTTGATATGTTAATTGATGAAGATAGTGCAGTGGGGTGGGAAATTTCAAGGAAGAATAATACATGATTGTCGTCCTCAAGAAGTTTATAGTCATTTAAGGAGAAAAAGACATAAGAATAAATAACCATAATAGATTTTTAAATGTGCCATGAAAGGGATAACAAAGAAATTTCTGTGAAAGTAGAAATGAATCCTGCACAGAAGAGGAGTATTAGAGCTCATCCTGAAGGATAAGTTCACTTTTAATAAACAGCTGGAGTGGGAAGGCTGTAGGAAAAATGGATGAAAAAAGAGTTTCAGAGGTGAATGAAAAGCATTCAAAGTTCTCAAAGTATAAAAATGAATGACCCATAGAAAGGAAGAATAGGTGTTCTATACCAGCTGGAAAACAGGGTGAGATGGTGGGGAAGGTGGAATAGGAGGTTAGAGTGGGAGAAGGTAGTGGAAGGGAAAAGCAACTTAAAAGGTAGATGCAACTAGATCATGGAGAGTTTTATGGGGAATTATTGAAGGATTCTGGGAAGAGATGTGATATTACTATACTTGTGTTTTAGAAAGATCACTCTGGCAACAGTGTGGAAGATGGATTGGGAGACCAGAGACAGGAGGTCCAAATTAGTTGTGAGTTTGTAGGGTGACCAACAGTCCAGGTTTGCCTAGAACTGAGGATTTCCCAGCATGTAAGATTTTTGGTGACAGTCCAGGACAAACAGAATAATTGATCATCCTACTATTCCAACAATCAAGGAAGTAAAAAAAAAAAAAAAAGCTCTGACTTGGTATGGCATGAATATTGGAATTTCAAGTAAAAGTCAGATATGGAATTGACCAGTGTTTGGGAGACTGCTTGAGGAGTCAAAGATAACTTCATTTATAAAACATGTGAAATATTATACAAGGATATCACAGTTTTGTACTTTTCCAAAGCCCTTTCAGATTAGCAGCTCACAGCATTCACTATTCCTGACACTCTGAGTCAAAAGTAAACTCTTCCTTATTCCAGAACTTTTCAAATTTGTACTCTCTGCCAAGCTTCATAAATTCCTGACTCTTCAGATGGTTTGCTTTCTCTAACACTAAAATCACTGACCTTCACTGCAAGTTGCACTATGCTAGCTTGCACCAGACACTCCCAGAGACCTGAAATTTCTAAATCTTGCCATTTCTCCTCGGCCAATCTGGCACCCACCCTCATCTTACTTCCTCCCTTACGCAGACTACATTAAATGGTCAAATTAACTATTCTCACACAAGAACCCTCAACTTCTTTGCTCATCATTCTTCTGCAGTACCAGCCTGGCAAGGTCTTAATCCCAGATCAAGTCCACAATCCATTTTCTTTTTTACTATCCAAACTGCCGAATGATCCTATTAAAAATACCAGTATCTATTTGAAATGCTAAAACTAGAAGAGTATGATCTCCAGCCTAAGATTTTTTGCTCCAACCTCTTTTTGCACATGCCTGATTAGTTTCTTCTCCTATTGCCTATGCAGCACCTTCACAACTCTTTTAAAGTTTCTTCTCTCCTGTTCTCCCATCCCCCAACTTTCTCAGCAGAGAAACTTACCTCTTAAATCACAAGAAAATTGAGGTTATTGGGTGAGAAACAACTCAGTTTCATCCATTGTCCCCTTCCAACCCACACAATCTTATCTACAACTGCATCCTTCCCAACACAGCTGCCTTTCCTATTGCACAAGATGAATTCCCATGCTCTTAATCCCTTTTATCTTTCGCAGGATCTTCTTTCATTAGCTGTTCCCTTTCACTCCTAGATCATCATGTTGTCCTTCACTCTCAGCTAGATATTTGTCATCAAGTCTCTCCAACACTCAAAATAATACTACTCTTGTCAATGTATCTTATTCTAGCTCTTTGTCATTTTCCTTCTCTTCTTAAATAAACGTCTCACAATAGTTTTTGACACTGACTGTTTTCTTTTTCTCATTTTATATCCATTCTTTAATGCACTCCAAGGTGACATGCATATTTTTACAACATCACTGAAACTACTTTAATAAAGGTGACAAGTGACCATCACATTGCTAAATCAGGCAGGGCTTCTCTGCTGGCTTGGACACAGTCTGATCATTTCCATGTTTTCTAAATGCTCTCTTCTGTTGGCTTCTAAGCCACAACTCTTTCTTGACTCTCCTCTTAACTATCTATCCATTCATACCGAGTCTCCTTTATGGTTTCTTTTATCTCTGCACATCCTTTAAATGTTTGGTTTCCTTAGGTCTGCATATTCTTTTCTTATTCAGTGCCCTCGTGCTAAGTAACATCACCCAGTTTCATGACTTCTGTTACCACCCATATCCAGATGACTCTTATGTCTCAATGTCCAGGGTTGGCCTCCTCTCAGATATTAAACCTATATGTCTAACTTTCAGTGGAGATTTCCCATTTCAATATCTCCCAGGCATCTCAAAATAAAAATATTCAAAACTAAACTCATCATACTCCCTGACCTTTTACTTATCCACACCATCTATCCAATTACAAGAGCCAGAAGCCTTAAAATAATCCTAGATACCTTCACTCTCATTAAATCAACCAAGTTTTCTCGTTCTCCCACTCTCTCTCCCTCCTCTCTCTCTGGATTATTAAAACACTCTTTAACTGATCTACCTGCTTTGAGGATTGCTCTCTTAAAATCTATTCTATACTCTGCTGCCAAAATGATATATCAAAAAGGCAAATCTGGGCTGCCATGTCATCATAAGGATTGTTTTAATGATACACTCACTGCTCTAGAATGTTTCCATTTATATCTCTTTATTTCTAACTAAACTATGCGCATTTTTGAAGCCAAAGAGCATGACTTACTCATCTTTAAATCTCTAGAACCTAGCAGAATAATTAGTACATAATCATTTAGTAAATATTTTAACTGGGCAAATATTCTGCCTTATGACAACTCTTTTATTGTTTACCTGTTTATGAATCTCTCTACACTGGGCTGTGAGCTTTGTGAAGTCAGGGATTATGCCCTAAATTTTGTTCTCTCTCTCTCTCACTCTCTCTCTCTCTCTCTCTCTCTCTCTCTCACCCTAGAACAAGGCTAAATATATAGCACTATTTAAAAAATTGATGTTAACTGGCTCATGTGGGGATTAATCCTAAAGACTTAACCTCATTGCTGTTGCATAACCAACTCAGCTAAGCAGGACCACACAAAAAAATGCAACCCAGGCAAAATTATAACCTGTGAAAATACCATATCTTTAGTATATACTTCAGCTCCTAGCTCTATGACTGTGAACCACCCAGATAGAGATGAGGGCTAAATTCCCAGTGCCTCCAATACCATCCTTAAAGAAGTAAATGCCTCTTGGTTTATCCAGTGTTCAGTGCTCTATCCAGGGTACACACTGCCTACATCAAAGGCCAGTACCTTCATAGAGATGCCTCTTCTTGAAAGAGGGGCCTGTAATGGGAGCTAAACCCTAAAGGGAATGACCAGCACAGCCTTCTAATCTAATAATCAGAGCAGGAAAATCAGGTACCATGATTGAGCTAACAAGATTCACTTCAAATGTGCAGCTTTACGGATGTTCCTGATAATGAAGGTTGTTATAAAATTATGACTAGGGCTTCCCTGGTGGTGCAAGTGGTTGAGAGTCCGCCTGCCAATTCAGGGGACACAGGTTCGTGCCCCGGTCTCGGAAGATCCCATATGCCGCAGAGTGGCTAGGCCTGTGAGCCATGGCCGCTGAGCCTGCACGTCCGGAGCCTGTGCTCCACAACGGGGGAGGCCACAACAGTGAGAGACCCGTGTACCGCAAAACAAAAAACAAAAACAAAAACAAAAACAAAAAATTTATGATTAAAACTTCATCAAACTCCTTTCTCCTGTATCCCATCTCAGAAGTATATATTTTATTCCACTCTCCAGATCCCATCTCAAATCTCATCTTTTTCTTGCATGGGGCAACCTATTTTGACTTCTTCCTTCTTTGTATTTGTACTGGACTTTTAGGCTACACTATAAGAATGTAGTCTCAATGAGGGAAGACTGTATCTTACACTTTTATATCCCTCATTTTGTTTAGCAGAGGGTTAGGCGTGTAGTAGGATCTCAGTTCATACACATTGGTTTATAAAGGTAAGAGTATGGAGAATAGGCACATATTAGCAGAGCCTTAGGCAGTTTTATTTCTAATGTCTCTCCCATAAGCTACTCTGCCGAACAACAGCAATAGTTTTTCACCCTTTGTTACTGAGGAAAATATGGTCAAGGCAAGGATAATAAGGTTGGAGTCTAACAAATCTAAAAGCTCCAAAGCCTGTAATCTCAACTTTTATTTTAGAGCCAGTTAAATGAATTATTATTATGTCATTAAACACTTGACTTTATGGAAATAACTAAATTTTGTCTCAGAACACAAATGTATGTCATGTCACTAAATATGACTCATACTATGTCTGAGTCCAAGAACAGCATAGGTACCAATAATGTCTACCCAAAAGCAGCTTCACTTCCCAACCAACTAGCTCAATGCTGTGCTTTCACAAAGTTATAGCCAAAATGAACTTATTTTATGGCAGCATCAGAATTTGTACCAGACTCCTAAGTTTCAGTGAAATACTAAATCCAAGAAGTTTCCACATGCATCCTGTCCATTTTTAGCTAAGCGCTGTTAATATATTGTCTTTGATCTTTGAAAGAACTCTGAGTTAATTATTATTATACCCCTTTACGGATCAGAAAATGAAGGTTCGGCAGGATAAAGTTTCTTTCTCAAAGTCACAGCTATTACAATTGCAGTCATAATGAGGATCTTCATGAGTAGAGACAGCTAAAATTCTTCTCTGCAAACAATTTGTTGCACAGAAATACCTTAAAGTAACATTTCTGTGGATAAGACCATTCTTCAAAGATGAAGAAGCTAATAATCTTGGTTCTATTTCTAGCACTTTTATGACTATACATATATGGCAAATGATTGCCCACCAGGTGTCAGTGTAGGGGATCTTTAACGAGTTTTGCCTATGAACCCAAACCATAATAGATCTATGGATAGAGTACTGAAACAATGTATTTATAAGAGTAGTGAGCTGAATATAACAAGACAGATAGGATGGGGAATCTCAAGCAGTAGAATTTATTAAAAAGAACACTGGATTTGGAGCTAAAACACTTGGATTCTAGTAACTATTCAAATTCTGTCTCTTTGTGTTGTCCTGCTAATCCCCTTCCCTTACATGGGTTTCATTTCTCTCATTATTAAAATAAGACAATATGAACTGGATCATGTTAACTACCTTCTGCTCTAACTTGCCATGACATTATGGGCCTGGCTCCTCTAAACCCCCACCCCTAACTAATACCATCAGCACTGCCACTGCCATCATTGATACAGCTGCCACTATCTCAACCTACCTGCTGATTTACACTTTACACATCATTATTACATCTATAATTGCTGTTAATCATTATTAAATGTGTGTATGTATATATATACATATTTTACACCATATATATATATATATATATATATATATATAAAACAAATTAGGTCAGAGGATAGCATCCCCATTTTACAGATCAGGAAACTGAGACTCCAAGAAGTGATCACATTTACCTGAATGCTATGCAAGTGGCAGAGTGAAGAGTGTAAAACATAGGCTTCTGGCATCAAAGTAACTGCTCTTTTCCTAGTACAACTCTATAAAGATTTACCCTCTTAGTCCTCTCCCTCTTTTCACCCCTCATCATTAAGTCACTAATACCACTAAATGAACATGTCTGTCAAATTTGTGGCTCTTATTTTCTTTGATAATAGGGCCAGTATGTGAGCTTGTCATCTTGGGAGGAGAAGTGAGAACTAAATAGAGAAATGTTGCTGATGGAGGCCCTTCCCACTCTACAGGGGAAAATATCTACAGGCCATTTGGGAATGTAACTTGTCTTTTTTCCCCCTTTTTCTTCTTATTTAAACCACAGAAGTCTCACATGAATTATCCAAGCCAGTCCTATACCCATGACCATGGTGTCCTTCATTCAATCACTCATAACCACAGCCAAAGAAGAGCAACTGGAATCTGGAACTCAGCCATTTCCTGAATTAATTCAAATCAACTGTAAATAACCTGGCTTAATGTCAGAAACACAAAAGTTTGTATCTATTCTGCAAATCTAGACATTTTCCCCATAAATTAGAAGTGAAAATTATTTTACCCGTAAAATAAATTAAAGCAATTAGACTATTCACAAACTAATATCTTAGAGTTGGAATTGAACTCTTCATGCATCTTTACTGGATTTTTAATCAGGTAAGAAGGAGGCCTAATTATTCATCATTTTTGTACTTGGGGCAGCATTTTGGAGATGGAAAGAATCGTGTTCTTTGGCCAGACCTGGATTCATATCTTGACTCACTTATCAGCTGTCTAGCCTGAAAAGACTCACTTCATATCTCTTGGTTTCAGTTTCCTCGTTTATAAAATTAGGATCATAGTGCCTGCAACATATATTATTATAAAGATTAAATAGAAAATGTACATCTTTAAGTAGAAAATGTATATATTTTCATGTCTGGTACACTGTATATGTTAAATATATCTTAGTTCATTTCCACTTTACTTGTACAGAGAGTAATCTCCATAAGCCTTTCATTGGATGCTGTACTTCTCTGAGTTTAGAAAATCTCCCCAAAAGCATAGGTGTGAGAAATATTTACTAAGACTAATGCAATAATTCTTAAAGTAGAAAAGTGGAAAATATGTGTTACTTGAAAAGAAAATTCCTTATTACAGTAAATATATTTGGAAATCAAAATTATTGTCCATATAATACATACTGCTGAAAGTGCAGATCTAAAAAAATCTTTTTGGCTGCTGGGCCCACAGTATTTGGGAAATGTCAATGTGATGGAATAGGTTTTTCTAGGAGTCCAAGATCTGGTTCCTAGTTAAGCAAGTCCACGATAACTTTTTAGTGAGATTTTTATGTTTTTCAAATGGAACTTTGCCCTTAAAAGATTGAGAAATACTGATTGAGTGACACTGTCATTGTGGAAATCAGATTACAGAACTTGCTCCCTTGTAGGTTTGCATCTTATCATTTGAAAAAAAAGGAAATTATTTACAAAACACTTGCCTGTGCTCTGAAAGTTGAAGTTCTCATGATGATGTTACTCTGAAAGAAGTATAATGGCCCTTAGCAAAGATTACTGAGTTCACTTTGAGATCTAGACTGTATTTCAAGAAGGTTCACTGTAGTTAGATTTCCCTACTATGGTCCCATTATTTACCACTTCATGATATGCAGCTCTTCTCAGGCACCAGGAGCCTAGAGTCAAACATTTGTATTACTAGGAAGGAAATTGAAGGCCATCTATTTCAAACCCCTCCCCCCTTATTATAGGTGAGGCTACTGAGACCCAGAAAAATAAAGCAACTTGCCCAAGGTCAAAACTGAATCATTGGCATAACTTGACCTAGAACCAAAACTTTTTGTCTCTCTGTGTGTTGGTTCATACACTTCATCACTCTGCCTCTGATGCATGTGAATCAATACTAGATGAACATTTAATATAAAACATCTCGACCTGAAATATGAGACTTTTTGAGCAAAAGTTTTTAAGTAAAGCATAGACTTCCTGCCAATCATTGCTCTGATTGTTGAAACACTTAGAAAAGATGGTTTCACAAAGACAGCTCTGTTCTCTTTATTAGGTCCATAGACTGTCCTGCCTCTTAGGACATCAACTGACTTACCTCAAACACAACTAGCTGTGAAAAGCCACCCAAAACCATCCAGAAGTATGCTTACTCATTTGAAGCCCTGTGCTCCACCACTGCCAGGATTTGAGCAGTCTGCACAACTTGAACTCAACAACTTTTCCAGTTGAGCCCCAAAAGGAACTGTTTTGATCAAAGAAGGCCCTCTGTTCAAAAGGAACTATTCCAAAGATAATTACCCCCAAATGCATGACTTGATTCTCAGTATAGTTCAGGCTGTTTTCAGCCTCAATATATCGACCTATCACATACTTTCAACAGTGAATAATTTTACTGTGTCACAGCTAAGGGATAAACTCCTCAATTAATAGAAATGGCAAGGACTCCCACGTCCATTTGAAAACCAAAATAAAAATGTTCCCACTTGCAGGATCCTTGGGACTGAGACTACTCCACCCAAAAAGCACAATAAAGCTTGTTATCATTCTATCCAAAATGATTCTGGTACCAACTGTTGTGGCACAGTCCACCTTGAAGGATTACCCAACTGGAAGTCTCCTTTTGACTCAGTCATCTTGTCTCAGAACCAGAGAGATTGCTAGCACTCAACGTAATAAGAACAATAATTACTGAAAAGATAGGTGCCTCTTTTTTGGGCTCTGCTATGCAGTAGGTCTGAACTTGGGCCAAAAAGCAGCTTTAAAAGGATCGAGAAATGCCTCTGAACAGACTTTGAAATCATTTCATCAGATTTTGTCATCTGGCATATTTTCTCCTTTCCTAACCTAAAATGCAACACAGTTATAAATATATTTACAGTATTCTCTGGGAGATACCCGCTTCTGTAGGAAAAAGGGACCGTAGTTTAGAAGACACATGTTCTAGTTCCAGCTCTGCGACTAACTAGCTGGGTGATCTTAAGTGTCTTCACTTCACTGTCTCCCAGTTTTCCCATCTGTATGGTGAAGGATTTGGATCTCTAAGAGCTCCTTCAGCTCCAAAATCTATGATCTGACTTTCTTTCTTTCTCTCCTGAGAATTTACTATCTGTTGCTGTATCTGTGAAAGTTAAACTTACCAAAGCGAGGAGCCTATACATAAAAATGTTCCTTCACTAAGCAACTAGATAATTTATACAGAGCAGAAATCCAAATCCTCTTTTTCTGACTGAATAGGTCAAGCTTTCCCAATGAATCTCACTGACCATACTCTTTTCTTACCACTTTGTGCCATCTTCCCTTGTTGATGAAAAAACAAAGAACCCTCAGCAAAGACTGAGCTGCATCACAGACTCCATGCTCCTTGAATAATGGTGGGGACTGATGGCATTAACCCTAACTTTGTACTCTAGTCAGACTCAAGGGAAATCATGATTGCTCCTGCTGTAATAAGTCTGAAATAAGAAACCAGGGACCATTTTCAATTTGGACACTGGTCTCACATCTGTCTCTGTCCCGGATCTTCATGTCCCCACAAAACTTCCCACACCGAATTATACCAATTCCCACATATTAAGCTATAACTTACCCTGGAGCCTTGCTGGGCTTGTTTCTTTGCAGGGAGCTGGAGGCAAAAAAGCTTAAGTCTGGGTGGCACGGAGCTTACTGATAACTGACAAATTTGTTGTTGAAAAAGGAAGTTAAGTGCATTTAGTGTCTCACCACAGAAACCATATTTACACAGACCAAAGGTAAGTCCCTTGAGCAGCAGACATTACTCAAGTTTCATTTAGTTTTTACTTCATTTGTGCAAAGAAATTCAAGGAGCAGAGAGTTAAAGGGTGTTCAAAACCAAATAATGACTGTATACTGGCATTCCTCATGGTTTCACTGCTTCTTACCCTATCTCTTTCAACTACAACCCACATGCTATCCATCTCACTAGATTCTGGTAGGCTATATGGTAGGATGGGATTCTGAGGCAAAATCTGAAGAGAGTTTACCTAAGAACAAGAAAACTGCAACTCCTTCAATCCTGAGAGAGAAAGAGTGAGAAAACCTCAAGAATACCTGTCAGAGAATATTCTCTGACTCCCATTACATTTTCTTAAATTGAGTTTGTTCAACTTGTGATTTATTATTTTATTGAACTTTGGGAGTTTTAATGATGATGTAGATTTAGGAAGGTACTATTTATAATTTTGACTTATGTTTAAATTGTGAGGGTTTTAAAAAGTTTAATTATAAAGCTATAGAAAAATAACCTTTCCCTTCAATGAACTTATGAAGTAGTGCCAAAAAAAAAATACATGTCAGAACCAACAGCAGTAAGACTACCTTTGCTTAAGCTATTCCCTGCATTTGGAGTACCTTTCCACAACCTCTCATCTCAAGGCTTATAATTTAATGTGTAGTTTGTTTATTTTTATACATTTCTTATCCTCTTAGTGTATTGCAAACTGCTTCAGGGCAAAGATCATGTCTGACTCATCTCTGCATTTCAAACTAGTCCAGCACGAGGTACTTTCATGAATGCTTGTTGAATGAATGTGAAGGAATGAATGAAAAAAATAAATATTCAAATAATGAATGAATAAATAAATGAGCCATATATATTTCAGTCTCCCTCCAGTGTACTAAGGTTTAGTCTTTGTCTGTGGAGCCTTTATAAGTTGCAAGTAAAGAAAGATCATACACTTGGGGACTATAGTATCAGCCAAGTCTGAGAGTAGTTCTAAGAAACAAGGCTTGCAAACCAGCACAAACCTCTGTGTGCATGTGAGGAAACTAAATTCAGAACCCAGGGCTTAGAGCTGCAAGAGCCTTTTGGGTAATAACCATAACAAATGAGAAAAGAAAGGACTGTGGGCTAGATCAAACAGTAGCATCTGGATTTATGGATAAGACTGATTAAAGTGGTTGAAAACATTTTTGTAGAAGGGCAACCTGGATCTGCAACATGCTCTTCTTGTAAAACTAGAATGATTCAAGAACTAGATAGAGCCACACCCAACAGTCAGAGATCACTAATATAAATTTCAAGGACATCAAGAGATGGAAAAGAGACACTTTCAGCACTAGGAACTGAGAACTTGAACTGATTGATGAAAAGGCCATGACTTGTGAGAACTGGTAAAGGAAGAGGGTACCCAACCTGGCTGAGGTATATCAAATGAAACATGCATGACCTTGCAATCCCCTTCTTAATTCAGATTTCATATATTTATCCAGCTCCAATTTGTTGTTAATTTAGTTTTCTGACATGGCACCCTTACTGAAAGAATACACTGATAGGCCAACACACATTTCAGTCCATTTGGCAGTTCTGGTCTTCAATATAAATTATTAAATTGGCTTTCTGTTACAAATCCATCCCTTCTGAGTTTGGGCAGTGTAAGCCAGTTTTCCTAGGCTATGATCCTTCTCTGGCCAAAGAAAGTTCCAGACCTGTTGACCTTTAAAGCCAAACCCTGGGACAAAAGGATAAAAGGAACCCTTTCTTGACAGTTAGTTACTGTCACGGCTGCCCACTTTCATTTCCCAGACAACATCTTAACATTGCTAAGAAAATAGCTTGCCAGCTTACCTCATTGCTCTCTTGCATGCAAGTGTCTTCTCCTTTCATTGGTTCTAAAAAAGGAAGCAAAAGTAGCTCAGAAGACAGTGACCCAGTTTAGGCAAAGAACATTTCAACTTAGGTAAAGTTTTTAGTGTTAATTAAAGGAGTAAATCTGTGGACAAACCAAAAAAGCTGATAATTTAACAATCATCTCCAATTAACTTTTAGAAGAGAGACTTTAGTTATTGAGTATGACTGGTAGTCTAGGAATCATTATCACCTCAAACCAAGTAATAAATATCCAGTCATAGAAGTCTAAAAAACAGTACAGCTGCCCCACTTTGCCTATACTTCTGAACTCTTCCCTTCTCTCTTATGTATCCTTTCAAAGTTTAACTGGTACATCATATCTTCCCTAGGTCTAGGAAAGTTTATGAGTCTGTGCTTCAAAGGCTTTTAGGTCTTCTCTAACAGTAACAGTAAATTAGGTGTGATAGCTGTTGTTGAGGACATTATTTATTACAATATACTGTGTTTTCTAGGAGGACCTAAGAATACTACCTGATCTTAGTATTGGGAAGAGCTAGATTTTTCCTAAGCAATTGGTTTGATTTGATTCTTAACAGATACTGATAATTGTGTCATGTGTCTTTTTTTATATAATCTGCTGAAAACCCTGGAACTAATTTATAGTCTGCTGGCTGCAAGATTGGAGATATTTTTATGGTGTGCTTTTCTTTCATGGCTCTAATTTTACATCCTTGTCCATTTTTCTTTATTATGTTCCACCTATTTTTTATTTATATTATCTTGCTATAGTATGCATCCTTTTAAACCATCTTCAATTCTTTCTGGAACAATAGTATAACAAAAAGTGGGAAAAAAAGAGGAAAGAATGAGTTGTGATCTCAATTCCTTTTGCATTAGAACTAGTGAGTGTTAATTGCTTTAGATAAACTGTCTTCAAGAGTTTCCCATATCTGACTCTGTAAACACAGATTATTCCTGCACTTTTAAAAACTAATCTTTCAATAAGTGCTTAAGAAGCTATAACAACAATCAATTTGGGGATGCTGAGTGGGAAGAGTGGAATTCAGAAGCATAAAATATGTCTTCTATCTTCCAAGAGTATACAGTTTAAGTGACACGTTAATCACTCCATAAAATAATTAGAAAACATAACATAGAAAGCATAAATAGTATGATTTACTATTAAATTGTGTGGAAGTTAAGATGAGTTCAGTATGGGTTAAACCTGTTGGGGAAGGTTGGCTGGTCTTTGCGCAATAGACAAATTTGGTTTCAGTAGTATTCCCAATGGGTGAAACATGTCCCACTGGAGGCATGCAAGGTTATTTTTGGTGGTACAAGGAATTGCTGTTTAAACATTTTCAAGTTACACATTTGTTTTTAGGCTTTAAATGTAATAAAATTAGCACTTCACGTCTATGATTTCATTCATAATACTACTTAGGATGAGGCTAAAGTAGGTAGCTAAGTTTTAAAAAGTGTGATTAAACAACACACATACAAATAATAGTATAGAGGGTAAGTAGACATAGCAAAAACAATAGAGAGACATATGCATATCTGCAATTTGGCAAATACCAGCTTAAAGAGAAAGGGGAAGTCAAGGGACTCCAGGAGAGAGAAGAAATATTGCCAAGCATGTAAATGAAGAGTAAACATACTATTTGTGTGATAGTGAGGACAAAACTTTGACTAAAGCATAGGGCATGCTAGGGAACAGCAGGAAAGTAACTCAGAGGGTGAAACCATACAAAGAAGAACTTAAGTGTACAGAAGCCATAGGATACAGGAAATCATTCACGGGCTTTAAACAGAGCTGAGAGAGGGAGATTAAAAACTCTTATTTATTGTGTACTTTCTATGTACTAGTCACCATTCTAGGCAATTTACACACATCCTCTCACTTAATCCTCAGAAAATTCCTAAGGAGTAGGGACTAATATTATGTCCTATCCTACCGACAAGCAAATTGAAACACAGAGAGGGTAATTAAATTCCCTAATATCATACAGCAAATAAGTGAGAGAGGCAAGATTCAGACCCAAGTATGTCTGGCTCCAGAGCCCAACCTCTTTTCTTCCACTCCATGAAGGATTGCTGAGACAAAGTTGCACAGAATGCATTGGAGAAGAGATGAAACAGGAGGTGGAGAGCCCTATTGAAGGAAATGACAATAATTTACATTTAAGGTAATAAGAGCATGGATTAGGGCAGTGACAGTAAGAATGAAGATAAAGAGTAATTTCAAAAGAATTAGTTTTCTTAAAAGAGCACTTAAAACTGTAATCAGTAAAATGAAAGAGGAAATTAATCTTCACAAGTAGGAATAAATCAGTCTTTGAAGGGGTTTAATTTTTGCATATTTTTCACTAAAACGTTTTTGAGTCCTACACTAAAGTACCTTTCTTCAATGAGAAAACCTTACTTTGTAACTGGAAGAGGAGATAATTTCCCTGAACCCTAGAGGCTTGTTTTGGAGACAGATATTAGCACAGAGCAGCTTTTTGAGACCCCCTGTGAGGAACCTACAGTCCTGAAAAGGGAAATGGTTAGTCTCACAGGATGTGAATTTCTAAAGAAATGTATTTCAGAAAATGTCCATAAGAACAAGGTTCCTTCAGCTAACTGGCTGTTTGTATATACATATTGTGAATTAACATGAATGATAAGCTTTCCCAAAATTATTGGTCATCTATTTGGTTTCTATATAGTCAAAGCCATGAACAATGGGCAAGAGGACAAGGGATGAGGAAAAAGATATATCTTCTCTAGGTTTCTTATTTTGTGTTCCTTGCTATGAGGTTTACTAACTTTATAAATATCACTAAGACTGACCATTGAGAACATGATGGAATAGGTGAAGGCTATATTTGTGCCCTAACTTCTTTTTCTGGACTTTTTGTTCAGCTTTCTCTCCAAGGATAGGGTGCTTTTCCAGACCCTCTGGGTTCCTGTTGTCACAAAAGAATTTGATGTGATTATATCTTTAATACTAAAACAGGAAGGGTTTTTAGGATTTGGGCACTGCAAACACATGAGAATGGATTCCAAGTGTCTGGAATTTCAGGCATTGACAAGCAGCAAAGATTCCTCAAATCAGCAATTAAGTCAAATTCCTCAAATAAGCAATTCTCAAGCTTTTTGTCTCAGACCGCTTTACACTCTTTAAACTTGTTTAGGATCCCAAAAAGCTTTTGCTTATACGGGTTGTATCTATTGTAAATAACGAAACAAAAACGTCAATTAAATAGAGTTCGGAGTCCAGAAGGTGGCGCTCTCCTGCTCTGCAACTGCAACTGAGCCCAGCAGGAAGAAGAAAGACTCCGCTTCTTTCCTGGCAAGTACTCAGTGAATGAAAAGCCATGGACTCGCTGTTTACTATCACCCTCCAAACTTTCTTTTCCTCTCTATAAAACACTCTCCTTCCCCTACTGTGTGGGGACTTGCACTTGGCTTATCATGCTTACAGACCCCAAATTGCAATTCTCTGTTGATCCTGATAAACGCATTTTGCTGGAGAAATACCAGCAGTCTATTTGTTTCAAGTCAACGCTATCAATATTTCCCATATTAGGCATTTAAAATTGATGGCATAGAAAACAAACTTAGGGTTACCAAAGGGAAGAGGGTGTGGGGGAGGCACAAATCAGGAGTATGGGACTATCAGATACAAAATACTATACATAAAATAAATAAGCAACAAGGATTTTCTGTATAACACAGGAAACTATATTCGATGTCTTTTAATAACCTATAATGGAATATAATCTGAAAATTATAACTGAATCACTTTGCTGTACACTTGAAACTAACACAATATTGTAAATCAACTCTACTTGGATAAAAGTTCTAATTTATTAATCCACTTAAAATAATAAATACATTGTATGTTAACATAAATAGCATATATTTTATGAGATATAATTAATTTACTAAAAAATAGTGAGAAGAGTGACATTGTTTTACACTTCTGCAAACCTCTTTAACAGAACAAAGCTGGAATCTCATATATTTATTTTTTTCATTCAATCTGTTGTGATATATTGTTTCAGTTGTAATTTAAGGAAAAAATATGGTCTCATGTGGATGAGATGAAAAAAGTTGAGCATTTTAATAATCCTTTCATTTGAGTGTACATATTCTTTGTTACAACACAAAAACTAAACTAGTAGTAGCCTTTTACAGGATTATTGCAATGTGGATTCTGAAAGCACATCAAGGAACTTTTCCTACTCTATTTTATTAAAATTCATTGATATATCTTGTATTTTGAATTGGTCTTTTAGCCGTGCATTATTTGTAACCACTTGCATTGGTCTCTTGGAACATATTCGTTCATGGAGTTATGCTACACTTGATACAGTTCACTATACAGAATCAAAAATGCACCACATTTGCTACAATCACCACTGGTTTCATCAGAAAAGTCTGTAAGTAATAGGAAGCTGTCAAGTATATGATGATGGGTGCAAGTTGTCCAATTTCTAATTTACTTGAAAACTCAAGTTTTAATATTGGCAACGAATACTTGGCAGTTGTTTTTCCTTGAAGCAACAGGTTTACTTTGATCATTTCTAAGAAATGTCTGCCAAATACCCAAATCTGAACAACTATAATTTCTTTCAAGTAAAAATTGTGTCCCATGAAAAAGTGTCTAGTTCAGCACAAACCTTAAATAATTTACAGGTGCTTTTCTTTGAGACAACCATTATACTTCAATGTGCAGCAGAAGTACTTTATATATACTTCCTATTTTTTAAACAAAACATTAAAAGACTTGTACTCAAGGGTCAAGATTTAACAAAATTAGTAATTTTTTTGTTGCTGCATCAAGGATATTCTTAAGTGAAACTGCTTTTTCTACCCATAAATGTATGGCAATGAAGAATACTAGAATACTTTGATACAACTGCTTTGATTTATATTAAGGCATCAGAAGTTTTACCCTCCATATGTTTTGTACCATCAGTGCAAATGTCAATACAGTGAAAAAGTAAAAATGTCTTAGTATTGTTATAAAAATAGTTTTGACCTTGAGGGCACACTGAAAGAGTCTCAGATCCTCCAGGGATCTGTAGACCACACCTTGAGAATCTTTGTCTCAAATCATGTTTCATAGGGATTCATAAGTGATTGTTAAAAAATTCAGTCAAAATGTTATTATGACTAAATAACTATAGACATAGTTAAACATTCATGCTGGGAATCAACTGATAACATCTATATCGTATTATTCTAACATTAACATGAAAGTTACATGTTCTATGTAGAGCCTTTTTGGCTGTCTTCAAATGTACCTTTGGTATTCTCTTTGCTATCTCCTCTGTCTTTACTACCCTTTATTCATTTGAATTCAGAGTAGCTATGTTAATTGAGCATTCACTAATTGCAAGACTCTGTGCTAGGTTATGTTTGGGTGGATTCAGTGATGAATAAGACAAGTCCTTGTCCTTAAGGAATTTAAAATCTAATTTAGAAAGTTAGGGATGTATATACTTAGTGCTAGAATACAATGCAGGCTGAGATCAGATTTACTCAGCTTCCCTCCTTCAGAGGCAACTACCATATTTAGGTTCTTATTTATGCTTTCACAGATACTCTATGCACATACAAGCACATACATATATATGTTTTCTCTCATTTTTAATACAAGAAAGCAGTAAACTATATACATTCATCTGCACCTTGATTTTCCACTTAGTAAATTATCTTAGACATAATTGCCTATCTGTAAAAACAAGGAGGTACCAATAATTTTTGACAATTTTGACTGTCTAATAATTAATTTAATTATTCTCTACTGGTGGTTTATAATTTTTTGCTGTTGAAAATTGTTCTGTAAATAATGTCATTTTACATGTGGCATTTTCAACATATGAATTTATAAAGCAACATAGTAGAGTGGTTTGGGTTTGAATCCTAGCCCTCCTACTTACTAGCTCTGTGACCTTAGGCAAGTTTCTTAACCTCTCTGGGCCTATTTCTTCATCTTAAAATGAACACAAGTTAATGTATATGAAGAACTTATAGTAGTATCTGACATATAGTAAACCTTCAATACATGTAAATTATTATTTTTTAACCTTTATTGGACCAGTGAAGCCATGGAAATTATCTTTAACACTTGTGTGTGTATGAAATTTTCTAGAAGAGAATTCAAAGCTTCCATCAAATTCTGAAAGAAGTATGGGATCTCCCCAAAAACGTAAGGACCACTACTGGGAATAATAATAATAATAATAGCTACTGGGTAAAATACTTTAGACTACCTCCTCCTACAACACTAGCCCCTTTTGCATCATAAATCCTATCTCAATTCCTTCAATGAATAAATGCCTAATATATAAAGTATTTTACATCCATTATCTGTAATCTTCACAACAATATTGCAAGATAGGAATTTCTATTTTACACATGAGGAAACTGACATTCAAAGAAGTTAGTTAATGAGCCCAAGATTAAATGATTGGCAAAGACAGTATTTGAACTCAGTATAGCCTGGCTCCAAAGTTATTTCAATTATATACTGCTAACCTTTTTTCTTCCTTGCTTGAATAATTCCATTTTCTTTATGACAACAACATTCTCTATGCTCATTCTATAAATCAAATCCCCGAAATCTGGCTTCTACTCCCTCTCCTGTACTAAAATTGGTTTATTAAAAGTTGTCAAATACATCATAATCACCCATTCTGATGGATCGTTCTTCAATATCTTATTGAACTCTCTGACATTTGACATAGTTAACCAGTATGAAGACACCATGGGCAAGAAATTAGGTCTAGGTTCAGATAGACCTAGGTTCAAATCCTTTGCTGCCACATATTAGCTGGGTTATCATAGATAAGTTATATTACTCATCTGAGCTTCAGTGACTTCATCTATAAAACAGAGATAATTTACTTACTTCTTAGGCCGATTCTGAGAATTTAATGTAATTGCTCATTTAAAGTGCCTTAACACAATAAACTTGCAGTAAATGTTAGTTATCATTCTCCACATTTCATGAAATGCTCTCTGTGGTTTGATAACTGCATTATTGAAGCTGCCCTACCTCTCTCATTGCTCTTAAAAAAAAAGAAAAAAAAACTATTGCTGGTTCCTTTTCCTCCTTCAAGCCTTAAATCTCAGTGTCCAAAAACATACCATCATTAAACCTCTCTTCTTTTCTCTTTACTGCTCCTTGGTAATATCATCAAAATTAAAATCTATATTCTTATGATAAACACATAACTCCAGAATAGATTTATCAAAATTGTCTACAATATAGTTCCCTCTGAGAGTCAATGCATCCCAAACTGCAGTGAATATGCTGCCCTCTGTG
Organism: Mesoplodon bidens; assembly: GCF_964165515.1. Taxonomy (NCBI): domain Eukaryota; kingdom Metazoa; phylum Chordata; class Mammalia; order Artiodactyla; family Ziphiidae; genus Mesoplodon; species Mesoplodon bidens. The sequence continues at coordinate 75,704,986 of NC_138163.1, forward strand.
AGTCTACTCCTTGATTAATGTGATATCCTCCAAATTTTCTAGGCTAAAAATCTGAAGTTGTCCTACTGGTAATGAAGACAATATGTATACCTAAAGCTGTGCCTTCTGAAGAAAAAATTCTGCTTCACACTGCAATAGAAATAGACTTCACTGAACTAACTTAACCAAGTCACTAAAAAAATTAAGCAATCAAACAACAAGGCCCAAGGAGGAGGCCATTTCAGCATCTGCAATTGCTGCAACATATTATTTAAAATTGTTCATTTTAGAAAAGTTATAATACATGCAAAGAAACAAGAAAATATGTACTATAAATAGTAAAAAAAACAAGCAATGGAAATTTCCTTTGAGGAAAGCAAGATGTTGCACTCAGCAGATAAATATTTCAAAACAGCTATTATAAATATATTCAAACAACTAAAGGAAAACATTTTGAGAGAATTGAAGGAAAGTGTGACGATTTTCCTTCTATCATAAGATAGAGAATATCAGTAAACTGTTGAAATTATATTAAAAGTGAAAATTCTGGAGATAAAAAGTGCAATAACAAAAAGAAAAAAATCACTATAGGAGCTCAAAAATATATCTGAACTGGCAGAAAAAGGAATAAGTAAAACTGAAGATAGATTGATAGAGATTATGTAATCTGAAGAACAGAGAAAAAAGGAGGATAAATGAATGGAGCCTCAGAGAAATATGGGATATTATTAAATGCATGGCACATAATTAAATACAAGAAACAAAGAAGAAAGATAAAGGGGCAAAAGCTTATGCAAAGAAACAGTGAATGAAAATGTCCTAAACTTGTTGAAAAATATCAATCTACACATTTAAGAAGATTGATTCATTCTAAGTACAATAGATTCAAAATGGCAGAATAAGGACCTCTTAAAGTGCTCTCCTGGATAAGAGCAATAAGAACATTGGGAAAAGTGTCAAAATCAACTTTTTCAGTACTCTGGAAATTGACTAAAGACTTGCAACAATCCACGGAATATTTCTTAGAGAAAAATGGCTAACTCTTGTGAAGAATAGTGTGCTTTCTGATGTTTTAATTTGCTCTATTTCTGTAACTCTTTCACGAGATCTGCAGCATCCTTGAAAACCAATAACCTGGACCCACAGTGGAAACCAGCAGCCTGGCCACTACTAGAAAGGTCAGGCTAAGGTTTGGGGCCTTCCAAAGCCACATTCCCACAGAATTATTACTATTGGATTTGTCTGGACATTCCCTGGAAAATGCCACCAGCAGGGCTTGTTTAAACTGACCCAGAGATCTCTCAGTGTGTATATCATTTTCCCTGAACATTTTTTCAGAAATATTAGCCATAATTATTTAAGAACACATGTGCCTCAAGTCGTAAATATCAACTGGGAGAGACAATAACCTAATCAAAACGTTTAGAATGAAAAGATATGGAATGGTAAGTCCAAAAGGGACTTTGAAAAGTTCTAGAAATCTAGAACAATATTTCTCAAAATCTAGAAGTATACATATGTGTAGGTCTATGTGCATGCCCAGAGCTGTGCACAAGCTCAAGAAAGACCTGAGAAGACAATGAACGCTCACCTCTGATCAAACTTAAATCTCTGGGGGATTGGGAGGAAGATGGCGGAAGAGTAAGACAAGGAGATCACCTTCCTCCCCACAAATACATCAGAAATACATCTACACGTGGAACTGCTCCTATAGAACACCTACTGAACGCTGGGAGAAGAGCTCAGACCTCCCAAAAGGCAAGAAACTGCCCACGTACCTGGGTAAGGAAAAACAAAAAACAGAGATAAAAGAATAGGGACGGGACCTGCACCAGTGGGAGGGAGCTGTGAAGGAGGAAACGTTTCCACACACTAGGACGCCCGTTCATGTGCAGAGACTACGGGTAGCGGGTGGGGGAAGATTTGGAGTCAGGAAGGAGAGCTCAACAACAGGTGTGTGGAGGGCAAAGCAGAGAGATTCCCGCACAGAAGATCAGTGCCGACCAGCACTCAGCAGCCGGAGAGGCTTGTCTGCTCACCCACCGGGACGGGTGTGGGCTGGGAGCTGAGGCTCGGGCTTAGGTCAGATCACAGGGAGAGGACTGGGGTTGGAGGCGAGAACACAGCCTGAAGGGGGCTAGTGCACCACGGCTAGCTGGGAGGGAATCCGGGAAAAAGTCTGGAGTTGCCGAAGAGGCAAGACACTTTTTCTTCCCTCTTTGTTTCCTGGTGTGCAATGAGAGGGGATTAACAGTACCACGTAAAGGAGCTCCAGAGATGGGCACAAGCTGCGGAAGTCAGCGTGGACACCAGGGATGGGCATGAGATGCTAAGGCTGCTGCTGCAGCCACCAAGAAGCCTGTGTGAAAACAGAGGTCACTACCCACAGCTCCTCTCCCAGAAGCCTGTGCAGCCCGCCATTGCCAGGGTCCCGTGATCCAGGGACAACTTCCCCAGGAGAACACATGGCACACATCAGGATGGTGCAACATTACGCTGGCCTCTGCCGCGGCAGGCTTGCACCGTATCCGTACCCCTTCCTCCCCCCAGCCTGAGTGAGCCAGAGACGCCAAATCAGCTGCTCCTTTAAATCCGTCTTGTCTGAGAGAAGAACAGATGCCCTCAGGCCACCTACACGCAGATGCTGGGCCAAATACAAAGCTGAACCACAGGAGCTGTGCGAACAAAGAAGAGAAAGGGAAATTTCTCCCAGCAGCCTCAGAAGCAGCGGATTAAAGCTCCACATTCAACGTGATGTACCCTGCATCTGTGGAATACCGGAATAGACAAAGAATAATCCAAAATTGAGGAGGTGGACTTTGGGAGCAAGATATATTATTTTCCCCCTTTTCCTCTTTTTGGGAGTGTGTAAGTGTATGCTTCAGTGTGAGATTTTGTCTGTAGAGCTTTGCTTTCACCATTTCTCCTAGTGTTCTGTCCATTCGTTTTCGATTTTTTTTTTACATTTTAAAATATTTACTTAATAATTATTTTTTATTTTAATAACTTTATTTTATCTTACTTTATTTTATTTTACTTTATACTCTTCTTTCATTCTATTTTTTCTCCCTTTTATTCTGAGCTGTGCGAATGAAAGTCTCATGGTGTTCCAACCAAGGGTCAGTGCTGTGCTTCTGAGGTGGGAGAGCCAACTTCAGGACACTGGTCCACCAAAGACCTCAAAGATCCAGGTAATATCAAATGGTGAAAATCTCCAAGAGATCTCCATCTCAACAAAAAGACCCAGCCGCACTCATCGACCAGCAAGCTACAGTTCTGGACACCCTATGTCAAACAACAAACAAGACAAGAACACAAAACCACCCATTAGCAGAGAGGCTGCCTAAATGCATAATAAGGCCACAGACACCCCAAAACACACCACCAGACGTGGACTTTCCCAACAGAAAGACAAGATCCAGCCTCATCTACCAGAACACAGACACTAGTCCCCTCTACCAGGAAGCACACACAAACCACTGAACCAACTTTAGCCACTGGGGACAGACACCAAAAACAAAGGGAACTATGAAACTGAAGCCTGCAAAAATGAGACCCCAAACACAGTAAGATAAGCAAAATTAGAAGACAAAAAAACACACAGAAGATGAAGGAGCAAGGTAAAAATACACCAGACCTAAAAAATGAAGAGGAAATACGCAGCCAACCTGAAAAAGAATTCAGAATAATGATAGTAAACGTGATCCAAAATCTTGGAAATAGAATAGACAAAATGCAAGAAACATTTAACAAGGACCTAGAAGAACTAAAGAGGAAACAAGCAATGATGAACAACACAATAAATGAGATTAAAAATACTCTAGAAGGGATAAATAGCAGAATAACTGAGGCAAAAGAATGGAAAAGTGACCTGGAAGATAAAATAGTGGAAATAACCACTGCAGATCAGAATAAAGAAAAAAGAATGAAAAGAACAGAGGACAGTCTGAGAGACTTCTGGGACAACATTAGACTCACAAACATTCTAATTATAGGGGTCACAGAAGGAGAAGAGGAAAAGAAAGGGACTGAGAAAATATTTGAAGAGATTATACTAGGAAACTTCCCTAATATGGGAAAGGAAATAGTTAATCAAGTCCAGGAAGCACAGAGAGTCCGATACAGGATAAATCCAAGGAGAAACACGCCAAGACACATATTAATCAAACTGTCAAAAATTAACTACAAACGAAACACATTAAAAGCAACAAGGGGAAAACAACAAATAACACACAAGCAAATGCCCATAAGGGTAACAGGTAATCTTTCAGCAGAAACTCTGCAAGCCAGAAGGGACTGGCAGGACATATTTAAAGTGATGAAGCAGAAAAACCTACAACCAAGATTACTCTAACCAGCAAGGAACTAATTCAGATTTGATGGAGAAATTAAAACATTTACAGACAAGCAAAAGCTCAGAGAGTTCAGCACCAATAAACCAGCTTTACAACAAATGCTAAAGGAACTTCTCTAGGCAAGAAACACAAGATAAGGAAAAGACCTACAATAACAAACCCAAAAAAATTAAGAAAATGGGAATAGGAACATACATATCAATAATTACCTTAAATGTAAATGGATTAAATGCTCCCACCAAAAGACACAGACAGGCTGAATGGATACAAAAACAAGACCCATATATATGCTGCCTACAAGAGATGCACTTCAGACCTAGGGACACATAAAGACTGAAAGTGAAGGGATGGAAAAAGATATTCCATGCAAAGAGAAATCAAAAGAAAGCTGGGGTAAAAATTCTCATATCAGACAAAATAGCCTTTAAAATAAAGACTATTACAAGAGACAAAGAAAGACACTACATAATGATCAATCCAAAAAAAAAGATATAACAATTGTGAATATTTATGCACCCAATATAGGAGCACCACAGTACATAAGGCAAATACTAAGAGCCATAAAAGGGGAAATCGACAGTAACACAATCATAGTAGGGGACTTTAACACCCCACTTTCACCAATGGACAAATCATCCAATGTGAAAATAAATAAGGAAACAAAAGCTTTAAATGATACATTAAATAAGATGGACTTAATTGATATTTATAGCACATTCTATCCAAAAACAACAGAATACACATTTTTCTCAAGTACTCATGGAACACTCTCCAAGATAGACCATATCTTCAGCCACAAATCAAGCCTTGGTCAGTTTAAGAAAATTGAAATTGTATCAAGTATCTCTTCTGACCACAACAATATGAGACTAGATATCAATTACAGGAGAAGATCTGTAAAAAATACAAACACATGGAGACTAAACAATACACTATTAATAACAAAGTGATCACTGAAGAAATCAAAGCAGAAATCAAAAAATACCTAGAAACAAACAACAATGGAGACACGACGACAGAAAACCTATGGGATGCAGCAAAAGCAGTTCTAAGAGGGAAGTTTATAGCAATACAATCCTACCTTAAGAAACAGGAAACATCTCAAATAAACAACCTAACATTGCAGCTAAAGTAACTACAGAAAGAAGAAGAACAACAAAAAAAAAAAACCCAAAGTTAGCAGAAGGAAAGAAATCATAAAGATCTGATCAGAAAAAAATGAAAAATAAATGAAGGAAATGATAGCAAAGATGAATAAAACTAAAGGATGGTTCTTTAAAAGATAACCAAAATTGATAAACCATTAGTTAGACTCATCAAGAAAAAATGGGAGAACACTCAAATCAATAGAATTAGAAAGGAAAAAGGAGAAGTAACAACTGACACTGCAGAAATACAGACGATCATAAGAGATTACTACAAGTAATGCTATGCCAATAAAATGGACAACCTGGAACAAATAGACAATCCTTAGAATTGAACAACCTGACGAGACTGAACCAGCAAGAAGTAGAAAATATGAACAGACCAATCACAAGCACTTAAATTGAAACTGTGATAAAAAATCTTCCAACAAACAAAAGCCCAGGACCACACGGCTTCACAGGCGAATTCTATCAAACATTTAGAGAAGAGCTAACACCTCTCCTTCTCAAACTCTTCCAAAATATAACAGAGGGAGGAACAATCCCAAACTCATTCTATGAGGCCAGCATTACCCTGATACCAAAACAAGACAAAGATGTCAAAAAGAGAGTAAACTACAGGCCAATATCACTGATGAACATAGATGCAAAAATCCTCAACAAAATACTAGCAAACAGAATCCAAGAGCACATTAAAAGGATCATACACCATGATCGAGGGGGTTTTTTTTCGAGTAAGGAAGGATTCTTCAATATATGCAAATGAATCAATGTGATACACCATATTAGCAAATAAAAGGAGAAAAACCATATGATCATCTCATTAGATGCACAGAAAGCTTTCAACACACAATTATGATAAAACCCGTCCAGAAAGTACCATAGAGGTAACTTTCCTGAACATAACAAAGGTCACATATGACAAACCCACAGCCAACATGATTCTCAATGGTGTAAAACTGAAACCCTTTCCACTAAGATCAGGAACAAGACAAGGTTGCCCACTCTCACCACTATTATTCAACATAGTTTGGAAGTTTTAGCCACAACAGTCAGAGAAGAAAAAGAAATAAAAGGAATCCAAATCAGAAAAGAAGTAAAGCTGTCACTCTTTGCAGATGACAAGATACTATACATAGAGAATCATAAACAAGCCACCAGAAAACTACTGGAGCTAGTCAGTGAATTTGGTAAAGTAGCAGGATACAGAATTAATGCACAGAAATCTCTGGAATTCCTGTACACTAATGATGAAAAATCTGAAAGTGAAATTAAGAAAACACTCCCATTTACCGTTGCAACAAAAAGAATAAAATATATAGAAATAAACCTACCTAAGGAGACAAAAGACCTGTATGCAGAAAATTATAAGACACTGATGAAAGAAATTAAAGATGATACAAACAGATGGAGAGATATACCATGTTCTTGGATTGGAAGAATCAACATTGTGAAAATGACTCTACTACCCAAAACACTCTACAGATTCAATGCAGTCCCTATCAAACTACCACTGGCATTTTTCACAGAACTAGAACAAAAAATTTCACAATGTGTATGGAAGCATAAAGACCCCGAATAGCCAAAGCAACATTGAGAACGAAAAATGGAGCAGGAGAAATCAGGCTCCCTGACTTCAGACTATACTACAAAGCTACAGTAATCAAGACAGTATGGTACTGGCACAAAAACAGAAAGATAGATCAATGGAACAGGATAGAAAGCCCAGAGATACACCCATGCACATATTGTCACTTTATCTTTGATAAAGGAGGCAAGAATATACAGTGGAGACAAGAGAACCTCTTCAATAAGTGGTGCTGGGTAAACAGGACAGGTATATGTAAAAGTATGAGATTAGGACACTCCCTAACACCATACACAAAAATAAGCTCAAAATGGATTAAAGACCTAAATGTAAGGCCATACACTATCAAACTCTTAGTGGAAAGCATAGGCAGAGTACTCTATGACATAAATTACAGCAAGAGCCTTTTTGACCCACCTCCTAGAGAAATAGAAATAAAAACAAAAATAAACAAATGGGACCTAACGTAACTTAAAAGCTTTGCACAACAAAGGAAGCCATAGACAAAACCAAAAGACAACCCTCAGAATGGGAGAGAATATTTGTAAATGAAGCAACTGACAAAGGATTAATCTCTAAAATTTACAAGCAGCTCATGCAGCTCAATAACAAAAAATCAAACAACCCAATCCAAAACTAGGCAGAAGACATAAATATACATTTCTCCAAAGAAGATATACAGATTGCCAACAAACACATGAAAGAATGCTCAACATCATTAATCATTAGAGAAATGCAAATCAAAACTACAATGAGATATCACCACACACCAGTCAGATTGGCCATCAAAAAATCTAGAAACAATAAATGCTGGAGAGGGTGTGGAGAAATGGGAACACTCTTGCACTGCTGGTGGGAATGTAAATTGATACAGCCACTATGGAGAACAATATGGAGATTCCTTAAAAAACTACAAATAAAACTACCATATGACCCAGCAATCCCACTACTAGGCATATACCCTGGAAAACCATAATTGAAAAAGAGTCATGTACCAAAATATTCATTGCAGCTTTATTTACAGTAGCCAGGACATGGAAGCAACCTAAGTGTCCATCATCAGATGAATGGAGAAAGAAGATGTGGCACATATATACAATGGAATATTACTCAGCCATAAAAGGAAACAAAATTGAGTTATTTGTAGTGAGGTGGATGGACATAGAGTGTGTCATACAGAGTGAAGTAAGTCAGAAAGAGAAAAACAAATACCGTATGCTAACACATATATATGGAATCTAAGAAAAAAAAAAGGTTATGAAGAACCTAGGGGTAAGATGGGGAAAATGTCTCTGTCTTACTAGAGCATGGACTTGAGGATATGGGGAGGGGGAAGGGTAAGCCGTGACAAAATGAGAGAGTGGCATGGACATATATACACTACCAAATGTAAAATAGATGGCTAGTGGGAAGCAGCTGCAAAGCACAGGGAGATCAGCTCAGTGCTTTGTGACCACCTAGCGGGATGGGATATGGAACGTGGGAGGGTGGGAGATGCAAGAGGGAAGAGATATGGGAACATATGTGTATGTATAACTGATTCACTTTGTTATAAAGCAGAAACTAACACACCATTGTAAAGCTATTATACTCCAATAAAGGTGTTAAAAAAAAACTCTGATATAAAAGAAGTGAAGTCTCAGGCAGATTTGAAACTGTTGGGCAACTGTTGCCACAACATGCACCCAGATGCTCTCAACAAAAATTGGGAGACCTTTTTGGTTCCAGGCAATTTCTATTCAATCTTTCGATGATCATGAGGCTAACATGACAGAGATTTCAGTAGCCAGACACAGCAAAGAATGTACAGAATTTGCCTTAAAAATTTACAGATTTAGGGACTTCCCTGGTGGCACAGTGGTTAAGAATCTGCCTGCCATGCAGGGGACATGAGTTCAATCCCTTTTCTGGGAAATCTCACATGCTGCTGAGCAACTAAGCCCGTGTACCACAAGTACTGAGCCCTTGTGCCACAACAACTGAAGCCTGTGCACTCTAGGGCCCACTTGCCACAACTACTGAACCTGTATGCTACAACTACTGAAGCCCGTGCACCTACAGCCCATGCTCTGCAAGAAGAGAAGCCACTACAGTGAGAATCCCACACACCACAATGATGAGTAGTGCCAGCTCGTTGCAACTAGAGAAAGCCTGCATGCAGAAACGAAGCCACAATGCAGCAAATAAATAAATGAATAAATAAAAATTATTTTTAACTGTACAGAATTAGTTTAGAAAGATCAGTAAACAAACAAACAACCAGCAATAACAATAAACTGAAAGGAGGAGAAAATCTAATTTCTAGGATAGCCATATATTATTTTAAATATCCAGTTTGCAACAGAAAATATTAGAAATATAAATAACCAAGAAAGTATGCCACATGCAAGGAAAAAATAAAGCAATCAAAAGAAATTGTCCCTGAGGTATCCTAGAGAGTAGACATATTAGACAAAAGCTTAACTCAGCTATTATAAATATGTTCAAAAAACTAAAAGAAACCATATCTTTAGAAGGAACTAAAGAAGTGTGTGGAAATGATGTCTCAACAAAGATAAAATATCAAGAGAATTTTTCTAAAGGCCAAATAGAAACTCTGGAGTTGAAAAGTACAAAAACTGAAGTAAAATTCAGTAAAAATACAAAGCAACAGGATAGTGCAGGCAGAAGAAAAAAAGCATTAAACTTGAAGTTTGAATAAGTGATATTTTTCCACTCTGAGAAACAGAAGAAAAGAATGAAGAAAAATTAACAAGATTTTGAGACTTGTTGGACACCATCAAGAATGCAAATGAAAACATTCTTTCATGTGTTTGTTGGCAATCTGTACATCTTCTTTGGAGAAATGTCTATAATGAGAGATAGGAGAGGAGACTACAAGGCAGAAAAGTCATTCAAAGAAATAATTGCTGAAAACATTAATCTGGTGAAAACATTAGGATGGTGAAAAACTAATGTCCACATATCCAAAAAGCTCAATAAATTCCAAATATGATAAATTCAAAGAGATCCATACTAGCCATATCATAATCAAACTGCAAAAGCCAAAAACAAAGAATGTCTTGAAAGCAAGAGAGAAGCAGAACCTCATGTATAAAGGACCCTTGATAAGATTAGAAGCTGACAACTCATCAGAAACTACAGAGGCCAAAAGTCAGTGAACTGACATATTCAAACTGGTTAAGAGAAACATGTCAGCCAAAGATTACATATAAAGAAAGGCTATCTTCAAGAAATGAAGATAAAGTGGAAGAACACTTTACTGGTAAACCCACCATATAAGAAATGCTAAAGTTCTTCAGACAGAACACAAGTGATACCAGACAATTATTTAAATCGATATATTTTTAAAAAATTAACAGTAAATGTAGGTAAACATGAAAGACATAACATAATTGCATATTTCTTCTCCTTTTAATCTCTTAATTGATTTTTTTAAATTAATGCAAAGGACAATATTAAGATAATTGTATTGTTGGGCTATAACATACAGAAAAGCTCTATGTCATAATAACGGCACAAAGGAGATAGATGGGAGCTCAGATACATAGATTGAGAAAAATGACATCAGATGGTAACTCTAATCCACAAGAAGAAACAAAAATAACCAGACATTGCAAATAAGAAGGATAATATAAAAATTCTATAGATATATATTTGCTCTCCTCTTTCAGCTCTTTTTTTTTTTTTTTTTTTTTTTTTTTTTTGCGGTACGTGGGCCTCTCACTGCTGTGACCTCTCCCGTTGTGGAGCACAGGCTCCGGACACGCAGGCACAGCAGCCATGGCTCACGGGCCCAGCCGTTCCACGTCTTGTGGGATCCTCCCAGACCCGGGCACGAACCCATGTCCCCTGCATCGGCAGGCGGACTCCCAACCACTGCGCCACCAGGGAAGCCCTTTCAGCTCTTTTAAGAGACAAAAAATACACAAAATAATAATAGCAAAGTGGTGTTGAATTTTTAACATATATAGACTTAATATAAATAATAAATGAATGAATAAATAAATAAATATATAAATGTTTCCATAAAGAAAAGCCCAGACCCAGATGACTTCACTGGTGACTTCTACTAATCATTTTTTAAAAATTAACACAAATTCTTCACAAACATTTCAAAAAAATAGAAGATGAGAGAACATTTCTCAACTAATTTTACAAGGAGGCCAGTATTATCCTGAAAGAAACCAGACAACAACATTGCAAGAAAATAAAACTATAGATCCGTATCCATTATGAATACAGATATAGTGATCCTTAACAGAATACTAGGACACCTAATCCAGGAACATACAAAAAGGACTATACAAAATCGCCAAGTGGGATTTATCCCAGGAATGTAAAATTGGTTCAAAATATGAAAATAAATCAATACATAATAGAATAAAACACACAAAAAAACACATGATCTTCTTAATAGATGCAGAAAAAGCATTTGACAAAATTCCATACCCTTTCATTATTGAAATTCTCAGTAACCTAAGAATAGATGGGTACTTCCTAAATCTGATAAAAAGCACCTATGAAAAATTCCTACAGTTAACATTACACTTAGTGGTAAATGATTGAATGCTTCCCATGTAAGATCACCAAAAACATAAGGTTGTACACTTTTGCCCCATTTATTCAACATTCTAATATAATTTCTAGATTATTTATTATACAAGGAAAATACATTAAAGGCATACAGATTGTAAAGAAAGAAGAAAATCTATATTTGCACATAACCTTATATCGCATACAAATAATCCTAAGGAATTCACTAATAAATTTTGTGAACCAGTAAACAAGTTCAGCAAAGTTGCAGGATAAAAGCTCAATATTTTAAAAAATCTCAATTTTATTTCTTTACAAGAGCAATCCAAAAAAATTTAGAAAACAATCTTTTTACAAGTATATTAAAGAGAAAAATACGAGTAAATTTAACAAAAGAAATGAAAGATATATACACTGAAAACTACAAAATATTGTTCACATAAGTTAAAGAATGTCTAAATAAATGGAAAGACACTTTACGTTCATGGGTCAGAACACCTAACATTGTTAGGATGGCAATACTCCCCAAACTGAGCTACAAGTTTAATTCAATCACTAATAACCCCAGGAGTGTTGTTTGTTTGTTTTTGCACAAACTGACAAGCTGATCCTAAAATACATATGGAAAGACAAGCGTCCCAGAATAGCCAAAGCAATCCTGAAATAGATCAATAAAATTAGACAAACTTTGGATGAAGAAATTCTTCCTTTTTCAAACCTTACTAAAAAATTACAGTAATGAAGATAACTGACATAACAATAGACATATATATAGATCAATGGAATAGAGTTGAGAGACTAGAAATGATCATTTATATTTATGTCATAATTGATGACAGCCAGGTTGTCAAGAAAAATCAATGAGGAAAGAATAAACTTTTAAACAAATTTTACAAAGTGCAATTGCAGAGTTGTATGATAAATGCAGTTTAGTTTATAAGAAAATGCCAAACTATTTCTAAAGAAGCTATACCATACTGTTTAACACTCCTACCAGCAATATATGTGCAATTCAATTTCTCTACCTCCTCACCAGAATTTTGTGCTCTTATTAATTTTTAATTTTGCCATTCTGATATTGCATTGTGGATTTAATTTACATTTTTCAAATGGCTAATGATGTTGAACGTCGTTTTAGGTCCTTACTTATTACCTGTATACACCCTTCAGTGTTGTGTCAGCTCAACACTTTCCCATTGTTTTAATTTTTTTAATGTTGAGTGTTGAGAACTCTATATGTCCTAGGTAATAGTCTTCTGTTGGATATGTATTCTATATAGACTACCAGTCTGTAGCTTGTTTTTTTTTTATCTTTCTGTAAAAATGGTCCTTCACAGAACAAAAGTTTTAATTTTAAGGTTCAGCTTATCACTTTTCCCTTTCTGTGGATTGCGCCTTTGGTGTTAAGTCTAATCCTTTACCTAGCCTTGGGTCCTGAAGTTTTTCTCCTATGTTTTTTTTTTAAATAATTTGTAGACAAACTTCTAATTTTGAAATAAATTTACAAAGTTGCAGATATAGTACAGAGTTCCTAGATAACTTACATCCATTTTCCATTAACGTTATCATAACCATGATACACTTGTCAAAATAAGAGGTTAACATTCATACCATATAATTAACCAAAGACCATACATTAATCAGATTTAACCAGTATTCATACAAATGTCCCTTTTCTGTTCTAGGATCCATTCCAGGGAACCATATTGCATTTAGTCATCATGTTTCCTTAGTCTCCCATACTATTAGGCAATTTTCTAGTATTTCTTTGTTTTTCATGACCTTGAAAGTTTTTCTCATATTGTGGTAAAGTACATATAGCATAAAATTTAACATCTTAACCATTTTTAAGTATACAGTTCAGGCAGTGACATAAGTGCCTTCATATTGTTGAGCAACTATCAATACCATCCATCTTCAGAACGCTTTTCATCTTGTAAAACTGAAATGCTATAAACATTAAATGGTAATTCCCTCCCTCAGCCCCTGAAAACCACCATTCTTTCTATCTCTATGAATTTCACTGCTCTAGATAATCATACAAGTGGAATCAGAGTATTTCTCCTTTTGTAGCAGGATTATTTCACTTAGCATAATGTCCTTAAAGTTCATTCACTTTGTAGCATGTGTCAGAATTTCCTTCTTTTTAAAACTACGTAGCATTCTATTGTATTTATATTACCAAACTTTGTTTAGCTATTTATTTGTCAATGAACACTTGGGTTGCTTCCATTTTTGGCTATTGTAAATGATGCTGCTATGAATATGTATGTACAAATATTTCTTCAAGTTCCTGCTCACAATTCATTTGGGTATATACCCAGCAGTGAAATCTTTGGAACCCATGGCAATTGTTTTTAATATTTTGAGGAACCATTATATTGTTTGACAACCTGGCTGCACCATTTACAGTCCTATCACTGATGCACAAGAATTACAATTTCTCCACATCTTTGCCAACACTTACTTTTTCTGTTTGTTTCGATAGTAGCCTTCATAATGGTTGTGAGATCCTATCTTCTTGTGGTTTGGATTTGCATCTCCCTAATGATTAGTGACATTGAACATCTTTTCATGTACTTATTTGGTCACTTGTATTTGGAGAAATTTTTATTCAAGTGCTTTGCAATATTTAAAATTGTGTTGTTTATTTGCAGTTGAGTTGGAGGAGTTAATTATATATTCTGGATTTTAATCCCTTATCAGATATGTGATTTGCAAATATTTTCCCATTCTGTGAATTACCTTTTTACTCTAAAGGTAATTGATTGTGTCCTTTGATACACAAAAGTTTCACATTTTAATTTAGTCTATTTTTACTCTTGTTGCCTGTGATTGTCATGTCATATCCAAGTAATCATTGGAATGTCCAATATCAAGAATATTTTATGTTATATTTTCTTCTAGGAGTTTTATATTTTAGCTCTTGCATTTATATTTATGATCCACATAGAGTTAATTTCTGTGTGTGTTTTAAGGAAGAGGTCAAATTTCATCATATGCATGTGGATATCCAGTTGACCTGGTATTATTTGTTGAAAAGATCATTCTTTCCCTTGTTGAAAGTTTGGGCCCTCTGGTTGAAAATCAATTAACCATGAATGTATAGATTTATTTATGGGTTCTAAGTTGTATCCCATTGATCCATATGCTCATACTTATATCAACACCACACAGGCTTAATTACTGTAGCTTTGTGGTAAGTTTGAAATTGAGAAGGGTGAGTCTTTCAATTTCCAATTCCAGTTTTGTTCTTTTTCCCCCACTTGACTGTTGTGTCTATTCCAGGTTTTAATTTTGATGAAATTCAACTTATCTATTTAAATAGTTTTTTTTTTGCCTTTGCTTTAGTGTCTTACCCAAAAAGTGATCGTAAAGTCCAATGTCAGGAACTTGTTCCTAAAATTTTCTTCTAAGAGCTTTATAATTTTAGGTTTTACTTTTATTTAGCTCTTTGATCCACTTTGAGTAAATTTTTATATGGTACAAAATAAGGGTCCAAATTCATTCTCTTGTATATGAATATTCAATTTTCCCAGAACAAATCACTGAAATATTATCTATCATCATTAAGTGGTCTTGACTCCCTTGTCAAAAAATCATTTGACAATATATATAAGGATTGATTTGTGAGCTCTCTATTCTATTCCCTTTGTCTGAATGTTTGTCTTTATGCCAGTAAACACTGTTTTGATTACTATGGCATTGTAGTAAGATTTATTAATCAGCAAGTGTGAGATCTCCTACTTTAAAAAATATTTTGAGTATGTTCTTGCAATGTTGGGTCCCTTGAGGTGCCATATGAATTTTACAATGGATTTTCCTATTTTTGCAAAAATATTATTAGTATTTTGATAGTGATTGAATTAAATCTGTAGACTACATACGGTAGTACTAACATCTCAACAATATTAAATCTTCCAATCCTTGAACATAGAATGTTTTTCTACTTATTTATTGGTATCTTCTTTAATTTCTTTCAGCAACATTTTGTGGCTTTCATTGTACTAGTTATTAAAATCAATAATTAATCTTATTCCTAGATATTTTATTCTTTTTGATGCTATTGTAAATTGAATTGTTTTTAAATTTTCCTTTCATAGTGTGCATTGTTAATGTCTAGAAATGCAACTAACTTTAGTGGTTGATTTAATATTCTGCAATTTTATTGAAATTATTTATTAGTTCTGAGAGGTAGTGTGTGTGTGTGTGTGTGTGTGTGTGTGTGAAATTTTTACGGGCTCTACAAAATTTATTGTCTGTGAATAAAGAGAACTTTACTACTTTCCTTCCAATTTGAATGCCTTTTATTTCTTTCTCTTGACTAATTGCTCTGGCTAAGCATTCCAATACATGTTAAATAGAAGTGGTGATAGCAGGTACGCTTGTCTTGTTCCTGACCTTAGAGGAAAGCTGCCAGCCTTTCACCATTGAGTATGATGTTAGTTGTGAGGCGGGGGTTGTATAAGGCCTTTATTATGCTGAAGTAGTTTCCTTCTTCTACTCCTAATCTGTTGAGAATTTTTATCAGGAAATGGTGGTCATGAACATTGGGGTGCATGCATCTTTTCAAATTAAGGTTTTCTCCAGATATATGCCCAGGAGTGGGATTGCTGGGTCATATGGCAGCTTTATTTTCAGGTTTTAAAGGAACCTCCATACTGTTCTCCATAGTGGCGGTACAGATTTACATTACCACCAAAAAGTGTAGAAGGGTTCCCTTTTCTCCACATCCTCTCCAAAATTTATTGTTTGTAGACTTTTTGATGATGGCCATTCTGACTGGTGTGAGGTGATACCACATTGTAATTTTGATTTTCATGTCTCTAATTATTAGTGATGTTGAGCATCTGTTCATGTGTTTTTTGGCCAACTGTATGTCTTCTTTGGAAAAATGTCTATTTGGATGTTCCACCCATTTATTGATTTGGTTATTTGGATTTTTTTTGATACAGCACTGCATGAGCTGTTTGTATATTTTGGAGATTAATCCTTTGTCCGCTGCTTTCTTTGCAGATATTTACTCACATTCTAAAGGTGTTTTTTTCATTTTGTTTATGGTTGCCTTCATTGTGCAAAATCTTTAAATTTAATTAGGTCCCATAATTTTATTTTCAATTTTATTCTTTTTTATACATTTATTTATTTATTTGGAACATCTTTATTGTAGTATAATTGCTTTACAATGGTGTGTTAGTTTATGCTTTATAACAAAGTGAATCAGTTATACATATACATATGTGCCCATATCTCTTCCCTCTTGCATCTCCCTCTCCCACCCTTCCTATCCCACACATCTAGGAGGTCACAAACCACCTAACTGATATCCCTGTGCTATGCGGCTACTTCCCACTAGCGATCTATTTTATGTTTGGTAGTGTATATATGTCCATGCCACTCTCTCATTTTGTCACAACTTACCCTTCCCCCTCCCCATATCCTCAAGTCCATGCTCTAGTAGGTCTGTGTCTTTATTCCCATCTTACCACTAGGTTTTTCAGGACCGTTTTTTCCCCTTAGATTCCATATATATATGTTAGCATATGGTATTTGTTTTTATCTTTCTGACTTACTTCACTCTGTATGACAGACTCTAAGTCCATCCACCTCACTACAAATAACTCAGTTTCATTTCTTTTTATGGCTGAGTAATATTCCATTGTATATATGTGCCACATCTTCTTTCTCCATTCATCTGTTGATGGACACTTAGGTTGCTTCCATGTCCTGACTATTGTAATAGTGCTGCAATGAACATTTTAGTACATGACTCTTTTGAATTATGGTTTTCTCAGGGTATATGACCAGTAGTGGGATTGCTGGGTCGTATGGTAGTTCTATTTGTAGGTTTTTTAAGAAACCTGCATACTGTTCTCCATAGTGGCTCTATCAATTTACATTCCTACCAACAGTGCAAGAGTGTTCCCTTTTCTCCACACCCTCTCCAGCATTTATTGTTTCTAGATTTTTTGATGTTGGCCATTCTGACTGGTGTGAGAGGATATCTCATTGTAGTTTTGATTTGCAGTTCTCTAATGATTAGGGATGTTGAGGATTCTTTCATGTGTTTGTTGGCAATCTGTATATCTTCTTTGGAGAAATGTCTATTGAGGCCTTCTGCCCATTTTTGGATTATGTTATTTGTTTTCTTGATATTGAGTTAGAGGAGGTGCTTGTAAATTTTGGAGGTTAATCCTTTGTCAGTTGCTTCATTTGCAAATACTTTCTTCCATTCTGAGGGTTCTCTTTCCATGTTGTTTATGGTTTCCTTTGCTGTACAAAAGCTTTTAATTTTCATTAGGTCCCATTTGTTTATTTTTGTTTTTATTTCCATTTCTCTAGGAGGTGGGTTAAAAAGGACCTTGCTGTGATTTATGTCATAGAGTGTTCTGCCTATGTTTTCCTCCAGGAGTTTGATAGTGTCTGGCCTTACATTTAGGTCTTTAATCCATTATGAGTTTATTTTTGGGTATGGTGTTAGGGAGGGTTCTAATTTCATACTTTTTCATGTACCTGTCCTCTTTTACCAGCACCACTTATTGAAGAGGCTGTCCTTTCTCCACTGTACATTCCTGCCTCCTTTATCAAAGATAAGTTGACCATATGTGCATGGGTTTATCTCTGGGTTTCTATCCTGTTCCATTTATCTATATTTCTGTTTTGGTGCCAGTACCATACTGTCTTGATTACTGTAGCTTTGTACTATAGTCTGAAGTCAGGGAGCCTGATTCTTCCAGCTCCATTTTTCGTTCTCAAGACTGCTTTGGCTATTCGGGGTCTTTTGTGTTTCCATACAAATTGTGAAATTTTTTGTTCTAGTTCTGTGAAAAATGCCAGTGGTAGTTTGATAGGGATTGCATTGAATTTGTAGATTGCTTTGGGTAGTAGTGCCATTTTCTCAATGTTGATTCTTGCAAAGCAAAAACATGGTATATCTCTCCATCTATTTGCATCATCTTTAATTTCTTTCATCAGTGTCTTATAATTTTCTGTATACAGTTCTTTTGTCTCCTTAGGTAGGTTTATTCCAATATATTTTATGCTTTTTTTGGCAATGGTAAATGGGAAGGTTTTCTTAATTTCACTTTCAGATTCATCATTAGTGTATATGAATGCCAGAGATTTCTGTGCATTAATTTTGTATCCTGCTACTTTACAGAATTCATTGATTAGCTCTCTTAGTTTTCTGGTAGCATCTTTAGGATTCTCTATGTAGAGTACCACTTCACATGAAAATAGTGACAGCTTTACTTCTTCTTTTCCGATTTTGATTCCTTTTATTTCTTTTTCTTCTCTGATTGCTGTGGATAAAACTTCCAAAACTATGTTGAGTGAGAGTGTGAGAGTGGGCAACCTTGTCTTTTTCCTGATTGTAGTGGAAATCGTTTCAGTTTTTCACCATTGAGGATGATGTTGGCTATGGGTTTGTCATATAAGGTCTTTATTACGTTCAGGAAAGTTCCCTCTATGCCTACTTTCTGGAGGGCTTTTATCATAAATGGGTGTTGAATTTTGTCAAAATTTTTGTCTGCATCTACTGAGATGATCATATGCTTTTTCTCCTTCAATTTGTTAATATGGTGTATCACATTGATTGATTTGTATATATTGAAGAATCCTGGCATTCCTGGAATAAACCAAACTTGATCATCATGTATGATCCTTTTAATGTGCTCTTGGATTCTGTTTGCTAGTATTTTGTTGAGGATTTTTGCATCTGTGTTCATCAGTGATATTGGCCTGTAGTTTTCTTTCTTTGTGACATCTATTTCTGGTTTTGGTGGCAGGGTGATGATGTCCTAATAGAATCAGTTTGGGAATGTTCCTCCCTCTGCTATATTTTGGAAGAGTTTGAGAAGGATAGGTGTTAGCTCTTCTCTAAATGTTTGATAGAATTCGCCTGTGAAACCATCTGATCCTTGGATTTTGTTTGTTGGAGGACTTTTAATCACAGTTGCTATTTCAGTGCTTGTGGTTGGTCTGTTCATATTTTCTGTTTCTTCCTGGTTCAGTCTCAGCATGTTGTGCATTTCTAAGAATTTGTCCATTTCTTCCAGGTTGTCCATTTTTTTTGGCATAGAGTTGCTTATAGTAATGTCTCATGATCATTATTTTATTTCTGCAGTGTCAGTTGTTACTTCTCCTTTTTCATTTCTAATTCTATTGATTTGAGTCTTCTCCCTTTTTTTCTTCATGAGTCTGTTAATGGTTTATAAATTTTGTTTATCTTCTCAAAGAATCAGCTTTTAGTTTTATTCATCTTTACTATCATTTCCTTCATTTCTTGTTCATTTATTTTTGATCTGATCTTTATGATTTCTTTCCTTCTGCTAACTTTGGGGATTTTTGTTCTTCTTTCTCTAATTGCTTTAGGTTCAAGGTTAGATTGTTTATTTGAGATGTTTCCTGTTTCTTAAGGTAAGATTGTATTACTATATAGTTCCCTCTTGGAGCTGCTTTTGCTGCATCCCATATGTTTTGTGTCATCATGTCTCCATTGTCATTTCTTTCTAGGTATTTTTTGATTTCCTCTTTGATTTCTTCAGTGATCACTTCGTTATTAAGTACTGTATTGTTTAGCCTCCATGTGTTTTAATTTGTTACATATCTTTTTCTGTAATTGGTATCTAGTCTCATAGCATTGTGGTCAGAAAAGATACTTAATATGATTTCAATTTTGTTAAATTTACCAAGGCTAGATTTGTGACCCAAGATATGATCTAGCCTGGAAAATATTCCATGAGAACTTGAGAAAAATATGTATCATCTTCTTTTTGGATCCAATGTCCTGTAAATATCAATTAAGTCCATCTTGTTTAATGTATCATTTAAAGCTAGTGTTTTCCTATTAGTTTTCATTTTGGATGATCTGCCCATTGGTGAAGGTGGGGTGTTAAATATCCCACATTCATTTTGTTACTGTGGATTCCCCCCTTTATGTCTGTTAGCATTTGCCTTATGTATTGAGGTGCTCCTATGTTGGGTGCATAAATATTTACAATTGTTATATCCTTTTCTTGAATTGTTCCCTTGATCATTATGTAGTGTCGTTCCTTGTCTGTTGTAATCGTCTTTATTTTAAAGTCTGTTTTGTCTGATATGTGAATTGCTACTCCAGCTTTCTTTTGATTTCCCTTTGCATGGAATACCTTTTTACATCCCCTCACTTTCAGTCTGTATGTATCCCTAGATCTGAAGTGGGTCTCTTTTAGACAGCATATATTTGAGCCTTGTGTTTTTATCCATTCGACCAGTCTATTTCTTTTGGTTGGAGGATTTAATTCATTTGCACTTAAGGTAGTTATTGATATGTATGTTCCTCTTACCATTTTCTTTATTTTGGGGGGTTTCTTGTTGTAGGTCTTTTCCTTCTCTTGTGTTTCTTGCTTAGAGAAGCTCCTTTAGCATTTTTGTAAAGCTGCTTTGGTGGTGATGAATTCTCTTGGCTTATGCTTGTCTGTAAAGTTTTTAATTTCTCTGTAGAATCTGAATGAGATCCTTGCTGGGTAGAGTATTCTTGGTTGTAGGTTTTCCCCTTTCATCAGTTTAAATATGTCTTTCCCCTCCCTTCTGGCTAGCACACTTCCTGCTGAAAGTTCAGCTGTTACCTTTTTAGGTTTCCCTTGTATGTTATTTGTTGTTGTCACTTGCTGCTCATAATATTTTTTCTCTGTATTAAATTGTTGGTAGTTTGATTAATACGTGTCTTTGCATGTTTTTCCTTGGATTTATCCTGTATGGGACTCTCTCCACTTCCTTGACTTAATTGACTATTTCCTTTCCAATATTAGGGAAGTTTTCAACTATACTCTCTTCAAATATTTTCTCAGTACTTTTCTTTTGCCCTTCTTCATCTGGGACCCCTATTATTCAAATGTTGGTGCATTTATTTACTTTTAGGAAAAGTTTTCAGCTCTTCACAGGTGAGTATTATGTTAGCTGTTGAGTTGTAATATATCACTTTTTTCTTGATAAGTTATGTTCCTTCTTACCTAGTTTTTGAGATATGTTATCATGAAAGTGTGTTGAAATTTATCAAATACTTTTTCTGTAATCATGTGATTTTCCCCTTTATTCTATTAATATAGTGTAGTAAATTAATTCATATGCATATGTAGAGACATTCTTACATCCTAGGTATAAATCCTACATGATGATAGCTTATGATTATTTTAATGTGTTGTCAAAGTTGATATGCTACTGTTTTTGAGGATTTTCCATCTATAATTATCAGAATATATTTAATGAGTTGCAGTTTTCTTCACTTGTGTGTCTTTGTCTTTGGTATCTGGGTAATGCTGCTCTCATAAAATCTGTTTGTAAGTAAACCAAACTTTTCAATTATCTTAAATATTTTGAAGTATTGACATCAACTATTTTAAAAATGTTTAAATTTATTTTTAATGTATATTAGAGTATAGTTGTTTAACAATGTTCTGTTAGTTTCAGGTGTACAGCAAAGTGATTCAGTTATACATATGTCCATTCATTTTCAGATACTTTTCCCATATAGCTTATTATAGAATACTTAGTAGAGTTCCTGTGCTATACAGTAGGTCCTTGTTGATTATCTATTTTTTATACAGTAGTGTGTATATGTCAATTCCCAAAACTTAATTTATCCCTCACCCCCCCACAACTTTCCACTTTGGTAACCATAAATTTGTTTTTGAAGTCTGTTTCTTTTTTGTAAATAAGTTCATTTGTATCATTTTTTTGAGTCCATATATAAGTGATATCATATGATATTTGTCTTTGTCTGACTTGCTTCACTTAGTATGATAATTTCTGGATCCATTCATGTTTCTGCAAATGGCATTATTTCACTCTTTTTTATGGCTGAGTAATATTTCATTGTATATATGTACTGTATCTTCTCTATCCATTCCTCTGTTGATGGACATTTAGGTAGCTTCCATGTCTTGGCTATTGTAAATAGTGCTACAATGAACATTGTGTTGCATGTACCTTTTCAAATTATGGTTTTGTCTGGATATGTGCTCAGGAGTGGGATTACTGGATCATATGGTAGTTCTATTTTTAGTTTTCTAAGGAACCTCCATACTGTTCTGCATAGTGGGTGTACTGATTTACATTCTCACCAACAGTGTAGAAGGGTTCCCTTTTCTCGACACCCTCTCCAGAATATATTGTTTCTAGACATTTTGATGATGACCATTCTTACTGGCGTGAGGTGATATTTCTTTGTAGTTTTTATTTGCATTTCTCTAATAATTAGAGATGTTGAGCATCTTTTCCTGTGCTTTCTTGGCCATTTGTATGTCTTCTATGGAGAAATGTCTATTTAGATCCTCTGCTCATTTTTTGATTGGGTTGGTTTTTTTTTTTATAAAGAACTGCATGAGTTGACCCTATATTTTGGAAATTGATCCCTTGTCAGTCACTTCATTTGCAAATATTTTCTCCTGTTCTGTGGGTTGCCTTTTGGTTTTGTTTATGGTTTCTTTTGCTGTGCAAAAGCCTTTGAGTTTAATTAGGTCTCATTTGTTTATTTTTGTTTTTATTTTCATTATTCTAGGAGGTGGATCCTAGAAGATATTGCTGCAATTTATGTCATAAAGTGTTCTGCCTATGTTTTCCTCTAAGAGTTTTATGGTATCCAGTCATATATGTAGGTCTTTAACCTATTTTGAGTTTATTTTTGTGTGTGGTGTTGGAGAATGTTCTAATTTAATTCTTTAACATATAGCTGTCCAGTTTTTGGAGCATTACATATTGAAGAGACTGTCTTTTCTCCATTGTATATTCTTGTCTCCTTTGTTATAGATTAACTGACCACAGGTGCATGGGTTTATTTCTAAGCTCTCTATTCTGTTGCATTGATGTATATGCCTGTTTTTGTTCCACTACAATACTGTTTTGATTAATCTATTTATGTAGGGGCCTGATTCCTCCAGCTCCATTTTTTTTTTCCTCAGGAGTGTTTGGCTATTCGGGATCTTCTGAGTTTCCATACAAATTGTAAAATTTTTTGTTCTAGTTCTCTGAAAATTTCCATTGGTAATTTGATAGGAATTGCCTTGAATCTGTAGATTGTTTTAGGTAGTATAGTCATTTTTGCAATATTGATTCTTCCAAATCAAGAACACGGTACATCTTTCCTTCTGTTTGTGACTTCTTAAATTTCTTTCATCAGTGTCTTGTAGTTTTTGGAGTACAGATCTTTTGCCTCCTTAGATAATTTTATTCCTAGGTATTTTATTCTTTTGTTGCAATGGTAATTTCTCTTTCTGATCTTTTATTGTTACTGTATAGAAATGCAAGCGATTTCTGTGTATTAATTTTGTATCCTGCAACTTTAGTGAATTCATTGATGAAATCTAGGCATTTTCTGGTGGCAACTTTAGGATTTTCTATGTATAGTATCATGTCATCTGCAAATGGTTTTACTTCTCTTCCAATGTGGATTCATTTTATTTCTTTTTCTTCTCTGATTGCCATGGCTAGGACTCCCAAAACTATGTTGAATTAAGGTGGCCAGAGTGGACATCCTTTATTTTTCCTGATCTTATAGGAAATATTTTCAGCTTTTCACCGTTGTGTATGATGCTAACTGTACTTTTTTCATATATGTCCTTTATTATGTTGAGGCAGGTTCCCCCTATGCTCACTTTCTGGAAAGTTTTTATCATAAATGGGCGTTGAATTTGTCAAAAGCTTTTCTGTGCATCTCTTGAGATGATCATATGGTTTTTATTCTTCAGTTTGTTAATGTGGTGTATCACACTGATTGACTTCTGGATTTTAAAAGATCCTTGCAGCCCTGGGATAAATCCCACTTGATCATGATGTATGATCCTTTTAATGTATTTTTGCTTTTGGTTTGCTAGTATTTTATTAAGGATTTTTACTTCTGTGTTCATCATCATTACTGGTCTGTAATTTTATTTTTCTAGGATATTTGTCTTGTTTTGGTATCAGGGTGATGGTGGCCTGATAGAATGTGTTCAGGAGTATTTCTCCTTCAATTATTTTTAATAGTTTCAGAAGGATAGGTGTTAAGTCTTCTCTAAATATTTGGTAGAATTCACATGTGAAGCCAACTGGTCCTGGACTTTTGTTTGTTGGCAGTTTTTAACCACAGTTTCAATTCCAGTACTTATGATTTGCCCGTTCATATTTTCTGTCTTTTCTGGGTTTAGTCTTAGGAGATTGTACCTTTCTAAGAATTTGTCCATTTCTTCTAGGTTGTCCATTTTATTGACATAGAGTTGCCTGTAAAAGTCTCTTATGGTCCTTGTTATTTCTGTGGTGTCAGTTGTAACTTCTCCTTTTTCATTTCTAACTTTACCAATTTGAGCCCTTTCCCATTTTTCTTGATGAGTTTGGCTAAAGGTTTATCAATTTTGTTTATCGTTTTCACTGTACCAGCTTCTAGCTTCATTGACCTTTTATGTTGTTTTCTTTGTTGCTATTTCATTTATTTTTCTCTTATCTTCATGATTTCTTTCCTTCTACTTACTTTGGGGTTTTTCTTGTTCTTCTTTCTCTAGTGGCTTTAGGTGTAAGGTTAGGTTGTTTATTTGAGATTTTTCTTGTTTTCTGAAGTAAGATTGCATTGCTATAAACTTCCCTCTTAAAACTGTTTTTGCCATGTCCCATAGATTTTGGATCATTGTGTTTTCATTGTTATACTTCTCTAGGCATTTTTTGATTTCCTCTTTGATTTCTCCAGTGATCTATTGGTTGTTTAGTAACATATTGCTTAAACTCCACATGTTTGTATTCTTTATATTTTTTTCTTGTATTTGATTTCTAATCTCATGGCATTGTGGTTGGAACAGATGTTTGATATGATTTCAATTTTCTTAAATATACCAAGGCTTATTTTGAGGCTCAGTAATATATTTATAATATAATATATTCTGGAAAATATTCCATGTGCACTTGAAAAGAATGGTATTCAGCGGCTTTCTGATGGAATGCTGTATAAATATCAATTAAGTCCATCTGGTCTAATTTGTCATTTAAGGCTGCTGTTTCCTTATTTATTTTCATTTTGGTTGATCTGTCCATTGGTGAAAGTGGGGTGTTAAAATCCCCTACTATTATTGTGTCGCTGTCAATTTCCTCTTTTATAGCTGTTATATACTTGCCTTATATATTGAGGGGCTCCTATGTTGGGTGCATATATATTTACAGTTGTTATATCTTCTTCCTGTTTTGATCCCTTGATCATTATGTAATATCCTTATTTGTCTCTTATAACCACCTTTATTTTAAAGCTGGTTTTGTCTGATATAAGTATTGCTATTTCAGGTTTCTTTTGATTTCTGTTTGCATGGAATAGCTTTTTCCATACTCTCACTTTCATTCTGTATGCTTTCCTCAATCTGAAGTGGGTCTCTTGTAGACAGCATACAGACAGGTCTTGTTTTTGTATCCATATATCCAGTATATGTCTTTTGGTTGGAGCATTTAATCCATTTACATTTAAGGTAATTATCAATATGTGTGTTCTTACTGACATTTTGTTGATTGTATTGTATTTGTTTTTGTAGGCCTTTTCTTTTCCCCTCCTCTTTTGTTCTCTTTTCTTGTGATTTGATGACTATCATTAGAGTTGTGTTTGGACTGCTTTTTCTTTTGTGTGTGTGTATCTATTATAGATTTTTGGTTTGCTGTTACCATAGGATTTTGACATAACTGTCTATATATATACAGGTTATTTTAATATGCTGGTGTAAATCTGAAATTCATTTCCTATATCCTGAGTTGGTTCTCTCCTCTTCTCATGATTTCTGGTTTTGATATCATATTTGTGTGTGGATGATTTACTACATTTACTCTATGTTTTCCTTTACTGGTGAGCTTTCCCATTCATAATTTTCCTGTTTCTAGTTGTGGTCTTTTCTTTTCTGACAAGAGAAATTCCTTTAGCATTTGTTGCAAATCTGGTCTGGTGGTACAGAATTCTCTTAGCTTTTCTTGTCTGTAAAGATTCTGATTTCTCTGTTGAATATGAACAAGGACCTGGAAGTGTAGAGTAATCTTGGTTGTAGGTTGTTTTCTTTCATCACTTTAATTATATTGTGCCACTCCCTTCCAGCCTGAAGTGTTTCTGCTGAAAAATCAGCTGATAACCTCATGCAGATTCCCTTGTATGTTATTTGTTGCTTTTCTCTTGTTGCTTTTAATATTTTATTTTTCTCTTTAATTTTTGTCAATTTGATTAATATATGTCTCAGAGTGTTCCTCTTTTGGTGTATCTTGTGTGGGACTCTCTGAGCTTCCTTGACTTGACTGAGTGTTTCATTTCTCATTTTAGGGAATGTTTCGGCTATTATCTCTTCAAATATTTTCTCTGCCCTTTCTCTCTCTCTTCTTCTGGGACCCCTATAATGCAAATATTCGTGTGTTTACTGTTGTCCTACAGGTCTCTGAGACTGTCCTCATTTCTTTTCATTCTCTCTCTTTTTCTAAATTCTGTTCTGTGGCAGTGATTTCCACCACCCTGCTTGAAGCTCACTTATTCTTTCCTTTGCCTCAGTTTATTCTGCTATTCATTCCTCTTTGTGTATTTTTCATTTCAGTTATTGTGCTGTTCATCTCTGTTCTTTAAATCTTCTGTCTCTTTGTTAAATATTTCCTGTATTTTCTTGGTCTGTGCTTCCATTATTTTTCCGAGATCTTGGATCATTTTTTTTTTTTTTTTTTTTTTTTTTTTTTTTGCGGTACGCGGGCCTCTCACCGTTGTGGCCTCTCCCGTTGCGGAGCACAGGCTCCGCACGCGCAGGCTCAGCGGCCATGGCTCACGGGCCCAGCCGCTCCGCGGCATGCGGGATCTTCCCGGACCGGGGCACGAACCCGTGTCCCCTGCATCGGCAGGCGGACTCTCAACCACTGCGCCACCAGGGAAGCCCTTGGATCATTTTTAATGTCATTATTCTGAATTCTTTTTCAGGAAGATTGCCTTCTCCAGTTCACATAGTTGTTCTTCTGGGGTTTTATCTTATTCCTTTCTCTGACATCTCATATTGTCTAACATTTTGTGTTTTGGGGCTCTGATCCACAAGGTGCAGGATTGTAGTTCTTCTTGCTTCTGGTGTCTGGCCCCTGGTGGGTGAGGTTGTTCCAAGGACTTGTGTGGGCTTCCTGGTCACAGGGACTGATACCTGTCCACTGGTGGGTGGTGCTGGATCTTGTACCTCTGGTTGGCAGGGAAGTGTCAAGGAGCTTGTCTTGAGGTGGCTGTGGGCTCAGGACTACTTTAGGAAGTTGGTCTGTCGATTAATGGGTCTGCATTCTCACTGTGTTGTTTGTTTGGTCTGAGGCATCCCAGCATTGAAGCCTGCAGGCTGTTTGTTGGCAGCAAGTGTTGGTACCAAAATGGCAGCATTATTTGTTCATGGTGAGGAATATTCCCTAGGGACCTCTACCACCAGTGTCCTTGTTTCCATGCTGGGCCACAGCCAACCCCTGCCTCCCCAGGAGACCCTCCAAGACCCACAGATAAGTCTGGCCCAGGTTCTTATGGAGTCATTGCTTTGCCCTGGCTCCCAGTGCACATGAAAACTTGTGTGTGTCCTCCAAGAGTGGAACCTCTACTTTCCCCAGTCCTGTGGATCTCCTGCACTCAAGCCCTTCTGGCCTTCAAAGCCAAATGCTCTAGGTCTCCTCCTCCTGTTGCCAGACCCCAGACTTAGGAGCCTGAGGTGGAGCTCAGAACTCTCATTCTTGTGGAAGAATCTCTGCAATCTAATTATTTTCTATTTTGTGGGCTGCCCAAGCAATAAGTATGGGATTTGATTATATCACAAAAGTGCCCCTCCTACCATCTTGTTGTCACTTGTCTTTGGATGTAGAATATCTTTTTCAGTAGGTTCTATTCTTTTTTGGTTAATGATTGTTCAGCAGTTAGTTGTGATTTTCATGTTTTCATGAGAGAAGATGAATTCAAGTCCTTTTAACCTGCCATCCTGTCTCAAACCTCCATCATTAATTATAGCAAATAGAAGTGTGGACAAAGCTTAAATAAGTCACAGAGATTTTTTTTTCTGTATAACCCACTCCTCTGGTTTAATTATCAACAGCAGGCATTGTGAACAAGCTGGTGTCCAAGCAAGCTGCTGTGGGTTTCAGAGATCAGGTTGGCCTGGGTTCCTAGTACAGCAGCGTCAGAAGCCTAAAATTTTGTAATTTATATTTTTATTGATGTATAGTTGATTTACAATGCTCAATTTTTTCAGGTGTACAACATAGTGATCCCACACTTTTATAGATTATACTCCATTTAAAGTTATTATAAAATATTGGTTATATTCCCTGTGTTGTACATTACATCATTATATTTATTTATTTTATAGCTCATAGTTTGTACAGTTTAGTCCCATTCTCCTATCTTGCCTCTATGCCCAACACTCCCCAACTGGTAACAACTGGTTTCATCTCTGTATCTAAGAGTCTTTTACTGTTTTGTTCTCTTCATTTGTATGTTTTATTTTTTAGATTCCATGTATAAGTGAAAACACACAGTATTTGTCTTTCTCTGTCTGACTTAACATCACTAAGCATAATACCTTCCAGGTCTATCCATGTCATTGCAAATGACAACATTTCATTCTTTTTATGGCTGAGTAATATTCCATTGTATTGTGTGTGGGAGTGTGTGTATGTGTACCTCACATTCTTTATCCATTCTTCTGTTGATGGACACTCGTGTTGCCTTCATATCTTGGATATTATAAATAATGCTTCTTTCAACACTGGTATGCATATATCTTTTTGCATTAGTGTTTGTGTTTCCTTTGAATTTATACTAAGGAGTGAAATTACTGTATCATTTGGTAGCTCTGTTTTAAATAATTTTTTATAGAATTTACCCATAAAGCCATTTGGTGCTGGACTTTTCTTTGTTGGGAGGTTTTTGATGATTGATTCAATCTCCTTACAAAATATAGGTCCCTTCAGGGTTTCTATTTCTTCATGTTTCAGTCTTGGTAAGTTGTATGTTTCTAGAAACTTATAATTTCTTGCAGGATAACTGGACTGTTAGCGTGTAACTATTCATAGTGATTTCTTATAATGCTTTTTATTTTTGTGACATCATTTGTAATGTCTCCTATATTATTCTGACTTTTTTTTAAATTGTTACTTCTCTTTTTTTTTTCATAGTCTCCCTAAAGATTTGTTCATTTTGCTTGTCTTTTCACAAATCCAACTATTAGATTCATTGTTTTATTTCTGTTGATTCTCTATTCACTATGTTTTATATATCTGCTCTGATCTTTATCATTACATTCCTTATGCTTATTGCAGGCTTAGCTTGTCCCTTTTCAAGTTCCTTTTTTTTATTAATTGAAGTATACTGGATGTACAATATTATATAAGTCACAGGTGTAGAAAATAGTGATTCACAATTTTTAAAATTTATATCCCATTTATAGTTATCATGAAATATTTGCTAAATAACCCCATGCTGTACAATATATAATTGTAGCTTATTTTATACCTAATAGTTTGTACCTCTTAATCCCCTACACCTACATTGCTCTTCACTCTTCCCTCTCCCACTGGTAATCACTAGTTTGTTCTCTATATCTGTGAGTCTGCTTCTTTTCTGTTATATTCACTAGTTTGTTGTATTTTTTAGATGTCACATACAAGTCATTTCACAAAGTATTTCTCTTTCTCTGGGTGACTTATTTCACTTAGCATACTGTCCTCCAAGTCCATCCATGTTGTTGCAAATGGTAAAATTTCACTATTTTTATGGCTGAGTACTATTCCATTGTATATATACATATATGTACAACATCTTTTTTATCCATTCATCTGCTGATGGACATTTAGGTGTTTCCATATCTTGTCATTTATAAATAATGCTGCTATGAACATTGGGGTGCATTCATCTTTTGGAATTAGTGTTTTCTTTTTTTTTTTTCAGATGTACACTGAGGAGTGTAATTACTGGGTCAAATGGTAGTTCTATTTTAGTTTATTGAGAAACCTCCACACTCTTTTCCACAGTGCTTCTGCACAAGTTTACATGCCCACCAACACTGTAGGAGGGTTCTCTTTTCTCTACATCCTTGACAACATTTGCTGTTTTGTTTTTGCTTCTGTTTTTGCTTATTATGATAGCTATCTGACAAGTGTGAGGTGATATCTTATTGTGTTTTTTGTTTGTTTGTTTGTTTGTTTGTTTTGTGGTATGCAGGCCTCTCACAGTTGTGGCCTCTCCCGTTGCGGAGCACAGGCTCTGGACGCGCAGGCTCAGCAGCCATGGCTCACAGGCCCAGCCGCTCCATGGCATGTGGGATCTTCCCAGACCGGGGCACGAACCCATGTCCCCTGCATTGGCAGGCGGACTCTCAACCACTGCACCACCAGGGAAGCCCTCATTGTGGTTTTTATTTACATTTTTCTGATGATTCACAATGTTAAGCATCTTTTCATGTGTGTATTGCCTATTTGCATTTCCTTTTTGAAAAAGAAATCTATTCAGTTCCTATGCGCATATTTTAATTGGGTTGGTTATTTTTTTATGTTGAGTTGAATGAGCTGTTAATATGTATTAGATATTAATCCCTTATCAGTCATATCATTTGCAAATATGTTCTCTCATTCAGTAAGTTGTCTTCTCAATCTGTCGATGGTTCCTTTGCTGTGCAAAACTTTTAAGTTTAACTAGGTGCCATTTGTTTATTTTTGTTTTTGTTTCCTTTGCTTTAAGAGACAGATCCTAAAAAATATTGCTACAGTTTATGTCAAAGAGTGTTCTGCCTATAGTTTCCTCTAGTTGTTTTAAAATATTCTGCCTTACATTTAGGTCTTTAATCCATTTTCAGTTTATTTTTGTATATGGTGTTAGAGAATGTTCTAATTTCATTCATATGAATGTATGAATGAAATTAGATGTAGCTGTCCAGATTTCCCAGCACCACTTAATGAAGGGATGGTTTTCTCCCCATTGTATATTCTTGCCTCCTTTGTCATAGATTAACTGACCATATGTGCATAGCTTTATTTCTGGGTTGTATATACTGTTCAATTGATGTGTGTATGTTTTTGCTCCAGAACCATACTGTTTTGATTACTGTATCTTTATAAAATAGTCTGAAATAAGGGAACCTGGTTCCTCCAGCTCTGTTCTTTCTCAAGATTGTTTTGGCTATTTGAGGTCTTTTGTGTTTCCATACAAATTTTACAATTATTTGCTTAAGTTCTGTGAAAAATGCTTTTGGGGTTGCCTTGAATCCGTACATTGCCTTGGGTAGTACTGTCATTTTAACAATATTGATTTTTCTAATCTAAGAATATGGTGTATTTTCCCATCTGTTTGCATCACCTTCAATTTCTTTCATAAGTGTCTTATAGTTTTTAGAGTACAAGACTTTTACCTCCTTAGGAAGGTTTATTGCTAGGTATTTTATTCTTTTTGATGTAATGGTAAGTGGGATTGCTTCCTTAATTCCTCCTTCTGATTCTTTGGTGTTAGTGTACAAAATGCAACAGATTTCAGTATATTAATTTCCATTTCCTAATACCATATGCAAAAATAAACTCAAAATGCTTTAAAGACCTAAATGCAAGACTGAATACTACAAAATTCTTAGAGGAAAACTTGAGCAAAACACTCTTTGACAAAAATCAGAGCAATATTTTTTGAGTCCATTTCCTAAAGTAAAGGAAATAAAAACAAAAATAAACAAATGAAACCTAAGTAAACTTAAAAGGTTTTGCACAGCAAAGGACACCATCAACAAAACCAAAAGACAACATACTGAATGGGAGAACATATTTGCAAATCATAAGACTGAAAAACGGTTAATACCCAACATAAATAAACAGCTCAGCCAACTCATCATCAAAAAAAAAAAACACGATTAAAAGAAAAGGCAAAAGGATGGTATAGACATTTTCTTTCAAAGACGAAATGCACATAGCCAACAGGTACATGAAAAGATGCTCAGGACCATGACTAATCAGGGAAATGGAAATCAAAACCACAATGAGGGGGCTACCCTAGTAGTGGAGTGGTTGAGAGTCCACCTGCCAATGCAGGGGACACGGGTTCGTGCACCGGTCCAGGAAGATCCCACATGCCGCAGAGTGGCTGAGCCCATAAGCCATGGCCACTGAGCCTGCACATCCGGACCCTGTGCTCCATAATGGGAGAGGCCACAACAGTGAGAGGCCCGCATACCACAAAAAAAAAAAAAACACACAATGAGACTTCACCTCACACCTGTCAGAATAGCTATCATCCTAAAAATGATAAATAGCAAATGTTAGTGAGGATGTGGAGAAAATGGAACCCTCTTACGCTGTTGGTGGGCATGTAAATTGGTGCAGTCACTGTGGACAACAGTATGGAGGTTTCTCTAGAAACTAAAAATAGAACTACCACATGACATAGCAGTTCAACTCCTGGGTATATATCTAAAAGAAACAAAAACACTTATTCAAAAAGATATATACACCCCAATGTTCATAGCAGCAGCATTATTTACAATTGACAAGATATGGAAGCATCTAAAAATCCACCAACATATTAATGGATAAAGAAAATGTGATAGGAGTTTTTTTAAGATGTCAGGAAGTAAGACATGGAGATCACCTTCCTCCCCACAAATACATCAAAAATACATCTACATGTGGAACAACTCCTACAGAAAACCTACTGAATGCTGGCAGAATACCTCAGACTTCCAAAAATAGTATTGGTGCTCTGGCCAGGGTTTGGTCCTGAGCCTCCAATGTGGGAGAGCCAAATCCAGGACATGGGACCATGAGAGAACTCCCAGCCACATGGAATATTAATCAGTGAGAGCTCACTGAGAAGTCTCCATCTAAACACTAAGATCCAGCTTCACCCAATGGCCATCAAGCCACAGGGCTGGATGCATCATGCCAAACTAGCAAGACAAGAACACAAGCCCACCCATTAGCAAACAGGATGCATAAAGTCCTACTAAGCTCACAGACACCCCAAAAGTCACCACTGGATGTGGCCCTGCCCACCAGAGGGACAAGATCCAGCTCTACACACCAGAACACAGGCACCAGGCTCCACCCACAAGGAAGCCTATACAAACCACTGGACCAACTCACCCACTGGGAGCAGATGACAGAAGTAAGAGGAAATATGACCATGCAGCCTGAAGAAAGGAGACCACAAACACAGTAAGTTAAACAAAATGAGAAGACAAAGAAATATGGAGCAGATGAAGAAGCTAGGTAAAAACCCATAAGACCAAATAAATGAAGAGGAAATAGGCACTCTACCTGAAAAAGAATTCAGAGTAATGATAGTAAAGATAATCCAAAGTCTAGGGGAAAAATTTCGAGAAAATAAAAGAAACATTTAACAAGGACTTGGAAGAAATAAAGAGCAAACAAACAGTGATGAACAATGCAATAACTGAAATTAAAAATAATCTAGAAGGAATCCATAGTAGAATAACAGAGACAGATGAATGGATAAGTGAGCTGGAAGATAGAATGGTGGAAATAACTACCATGGAGCAGAATAAAGAAAAAAGAAAGAAAAGAATTGAGGACAGACTCAGAGACCTCTGGGACAACATTAAATGCAGCAACATTCAAATCATAGGGTTCCCAGAAGTAGAAGAGAAAAAGAAAAGTTCTGACAAAATATTTGAAGAGATTATAGTAAAAACTTCACTAACATGGGAAAGGAAATAGTCAATCAAGACCAGGAAGCACAGAGACTCCCATACAGGATAAACCCAAGGAGAAACACTCACAGACACATATTAATCAAACTATCAAAAATTAAATACAAAGAAAAATATTAAAAGCAGCAAGGGAAATACAACAAATAACATACAGGGAAACCCCAGTAACATTATCAACTTATTTTTCAGCAAAAGCTCTGTAGGCCAGAAGTGAGTGGCAGGATATATTTAAAATGATGAAAGGGAAAAACCTACAATCAAGATTGCTCTACCCAGCAAGGAACTCATTCAGATTCAACAGAGAAATCAAAAGCCTTACAGACAAGCAAAAGCTAAGAGAATTCAGAACCACAAATCTGTCCCTACAATAAATATTAAAGGAAATTCTCTAAGTGGGAAACACAAGAGAAGAAAAGGAGCTACAAATCAAACTCAAAACAATTAAGAAAATGGCAATAGGAACACACATATCGATAATTACCATAAATGTGAATGGATTAAATGTTCTAACCAAAAGACATAGACTGGCTGAATGGATATAAAAACCAGACACATATGTGTACTGTCTACAAGAGACCCACTTCAGACCTAGGGACACATACAGACTGAAAGTGAGGGGATGGAAAAACTTATTCCATGCAAATAGAAACCAAAAGAAATCTGGTGTACCAATTCTCATATCAGTCAAAATAGACTTTAAAATAAAGCCTATTACAAGAGACAAAGAAGGACACTACATAATGATCAAGGGGTCAATCCAAGAACAAGATATAACAATTGTAAATATTTATGCACCCAACATACAAGCACCTCAATACATAAGGCACATGCTAACATCTATAAAAGGGGAACTTCACAGTAACAAAATAATAGTGGGGAATTTTAACACCTCACTTACACCAAAGGACAGATCATCCAGACAGAATATTAATAAGTAAACACAAGCTGGAAATGATAAAACAGACCAGATAGAATTAATTGATATTTATATAACATTCCATCTAAAAACAGCAGATTACATTTTCTTCACATGCACACGGAACATTCTCCAGGATAGATCACATTGTGGGTCACAAATCACGCCTCAGCACATTTAAGAAAACTGAAATTGTATCAAGCATCTTTTCAGACCACAACACTATGAGATAAGTTATCAATTACAGGGAAAAGACTTTAAAAACACAAACACAAGGAAGGTAAACAATACACTACTAAATAAACAAGAGATCACTGAAGAAATCAGAGGAAATCAAAAAAGACTTAGAGACAAATGATGATGAAAACATGATGATCCAAAACCTTGGTATGCTGCAGATGCAGTCTAAGAGGGAAATTTATAGCAATATAATCCTACCTCAAGAAACAAGAAAAACCTCACATAACCAGTCTGAGGTTACACCTAAATGAACTAGAGAAAGAAGAAGAAGAACAACAACAACAAAAAAAAAAAACCCAGAGTTAGAAGAAGGAAAGAAATAATAGAGATCAGAGCAGAACTAAATGAAATATAAACAAAGAAAACAAAGCAAAGATCAGTGAAACTAAAAGCTGGTTCTTTGAGAAGATAAACAAAATTGATAAACCATTAGCCAGCCTCATCAAGAAAAAAAGGGATACGACTCAAATCAATACAATTGGAAATGAAAAGGAGAAGTTACAACAGACACCGCAGAAATACAAAGCATCAAAAGAGACTAATACAAGCAACTATATGACAATAAAATGGATAAATGGAGGTTATAGACAAATTCTTAGAAAGGTATAAACTTCCAAGACTGAACCAGGAAGAAACAGAAAATATGAACAGACCAATCACAAGTAATAAAATTGAAACTGTGATTTAAAATATTCCAAAAAACAAAATTCCAGGACCTGATGGCTTCACAGATGAATTCTATCAAACATTTGGAGAAGAGCTAACACATATCGTTCTCAACTCTTCCAAAAATTTGCAGAGGAAGGAACAAATCCAAGCTGATTCTATGATGTAAAAATCACCCAGATACCAAAACCAGACAAAGATATTACAAAAAAAAAGAAAATTACAGACCAATATCACTGATGAATACAGATGCAAAAATTCTCAACAAAATACTAACAAACAGAATCCGACAGCACATTAAAAGGATCATAAACAATGATCAAGGGGATTTATCCCAGGGATAGAAGGAATCTCTAATAAATGCAAATCAAAGAATGTAAAACACCATATTAACAAATTGAAAAATAAAAACTATATGATCATCTCAGTAGAGGCAAAAATTCTTTTGACAAAATTTGACACCCATTTATGATAAAAACTCTCCAGAAATTGGGCATAGAGGGAACATATTTCAACATAATAAAAGCAATATATGACACACCCACAGCCAACATCATTCTCAATGGTGAAAAACTGGAAGCATTTCCTCTAAGATCAAGAAAAAGACAAGGAACTCCACTTTCACTGCTACTATTCAACATAGTTTTGGAAGTCCTAGACATGGCAATCAGAGAAATAAATAAATAAAAGGAATACAAATTGGAAAAGAAGTAGCTAATATGTCACTGTTTGCAGATGACATGAATCTATACATAGAAAATCTTAAGATGCAACCAGAAAACTACTAGAGCTAATCAATGAATTTGGCAAATTTGTAGGATACAAAGTTAATGCACAGAAATCACTTGCATTCTTATACACTAACAACAAAAGATTAGAAAAAGAAGGAAACAATCCCATTCACCATTGCAACAAAAAGAATAAAATACCTAGGAGTAAATCAACCTAAGGAGATAAAAGACGTGTATGCAGAAAACTATAAGACACTGATGAAAGAAATCAAAAATGACACAAACAGATGGAGAGAAACACCATGTTCTTGGATTGGAAGAATGAATATTGTGAAAATGACTATACTACCCTAAGCAATCTACAAATTCAATGCAATTCCTATCAAATTACTAATCGCATTTTTCACAGTACTAGAACAAAAAATCTTAATATTTGTATGGAGACACAAAAGACCCTGAATACCCAAAGTGACCTTGAGGAAGGAAAAAAAAAAAACGAAGCTGGAGGACTCAGACTCCCTGACTATACTACAAAGGTACAGTAATCATGACCATATGGTACTTACACAAAAAGAGAAATATAGTTCAATGGAATAATACAGAATGCCCAGAGATAAACCCACACACCTATGGTCACCTAATCTATGACAAAGGGGGCAAGGATATACAATGGAGAAAAGGAAGTCTGTTCAATAAGTAGTGCTGAGAAAACTGGACACCTACATATAAAAGAAAGAAATTAGAACACTTCCTAACACCATACACAAAAATAAACTCAAAATGGATTAAAGACCTAAATGTAATACTGGGCAATGTAAAACTCTTAGAGGAAAACATAAGAAGAACACTCTTTGACATAAATCACAGCAAGATCTTTTCTGACCCACCTCCTAGAGTAATGAAAGTAAAAACAAAAGTAAACAAATGGGACCTAATGAAACTTAAAAGCTTTTGCACAGCAAAGGAAACCATAAACAAAACGAAAAGACCACTCTTAGAATGGGAGAAAATATTTGCAAATGAATCAATAGACAAGGGATTAATCTCCAAAATGTATAAACAGCTTATGCAGCTCAATATCATAAAAACAAATGACTAAATAAAAAAATTGTCAGAAGATCTAAATAGACATTTCTCCAATGAAATACATACAGATGGCCAATACACACATGAAAAGAAGCTCAACGTCACTAATTATTAGAGAAATGCAAATCAAAACTACAATGAGTTATCACCTCACATCAGTTAGAATGGGCATCATCAGAAAATCTACAAACAATAAATGCTGACGAGGGGGTGGAGAAAAGGGAACCCTCTTGCATTGTTGGTAGGAATGTAAATTGATATATCTACTATGGAGAAGAGTATGGAGTTTCCCAAAAAAACTAAAAGTAGAATTACCATATGACTCAGTAATCCCACTACTGGGCATATACCCAGAGAAAACCATAATTCCAAAACACACATGCACCCCAATATTCACTGCAGCACTACTTACTATAGGGAGGTTATGGAAGCAACCAAAATGTCCATCGACAGACAAATGGATAAAGAATATGTGGTAACTATATACAATGTAATATTACTCAGCCATAAAAAGGAACGAAATTGGGTCATTTGTAGAGATATGTATGGACCTAGAGACTGTCATACAGAGTGAAGTATGTCAGAAAGAGAAAAACAAATATTGTATATTAACGCATATATGTGGAATCTAGGAAAAAGGTACAGATGAACCAGTTTGTAAGGCAGAAATAGAGACACAGATTATAAAGAAGAAACATATGGACACCAAGCAGGGAAAGGGGGCAGTGGGAAGAACTGGGAGATTGCAATTGACATATATACACTAATATGTATGAAATAGATAACTAATGAGAACCTGATGTATAGCACAGGGAATTCCACTGTACAGTAGAAAGTAACGCAACATTGTAAAACAACTATACCCCAATAAAAAAAATTGTGAAACACACACACACGCACACACACACACACACACAGTGGAATAGTACTCAGCCATAAAAAGGAATGAAATTTTGCTATTTGCAGCAATATGGATGGACTTGGAGGGCCTTATGCTAAGCATAATATGTCATACAGAGGAAGACAAATACTATATGATATAAGTGATATGTGGAATCTACAAAATGAAGCAAAGTAATGAATGTAACAAAAAAGAAGCAGACACACAGATATACAGGACAAACTTATGGTTACCAGTGGGGATGGGGGAGGGAGGGGAGTGAGAGATACAAACTACCAGGTATAAGAGAAGCTCAAGGATGTATTGTATAGCATGGGGAATACAACCAATATTTTGTAATAACTATAAATGAATAGTAATCTTTTAAAAATTTATAAGAAATATTATGTATTCCATGAAAAAGAATATTGGCTTAACAAATGTTTAGAATCCTAAGAAGTAAAACAATAGCACACTTATAAACAAATTTAACCCAATAGGTGAAAGAACCATACACTGTAAACTATAAAATATTGATGAAAGCAATTGAAGATAGAAATGACTGGAAAATATCTCATATTCATTAACTGGAAGATATAATATTGTTAAAATGTCCATACTACACAAAGCAATCAGGGATTCAATGCAATTCATATTAAAATCAAATTGCATTTTTTTTTACATTTTATTTTATTTTATTTTATTTTAAATTTTATTATTTTAGCACTCTTTTTTTAAAACATTTTTATTGAAATTTCATTGCTTTACAATGGTGTGTTAGTTTCTGCTTTAAAACAAAGTGAATCAGCATTTTTTATAGAAATAGAAAAACAAACCTGAAACATGTGAAAAAGGGTGAGGACCTTCAAGACAGTGGAGAAGACAGGGAGATCAACTTCCTCCCCACAAATACATCAAAAATACATCTACATGTGGAACAGCTCCTACAGAACACCTACTGAACACTAGCAAAAGACCTCAGACTTCCAAAAGGCAAGAAACTCCCCATGTACCTGGGTAGGGCAAAAGGAAAAAGAAAAAATCAGAGACAAAAGAATAGGGACCAGACCTGTACCTCTGGGAGGGAGCTGTGAAGGAGGAAAATTTACACACACTAGGAAGCCACTTCACTGATGGAGATGGGGGTGGGCACTGTGGAGGAGAGTGCAGCAACAGAGGTGCAGAGGGCAAAGCGGAGAGATACGCATAGAGAGGATTGGTGCAGACCAGCACTCACCAGACTAAGAGGCTTGTCTGCTCACCTGCCAGAGAGGGTGGGGGCTGGGAGCTAAGTCTTGAGCTTCAGAGTTCAGATCCCAGGGAGAGGACTGGGGTTGGATGCATGAACTCAGCCTGAAGGGGGCTAGTGCACCACAGCTAGCCACGGGGGAGTCCAGGAAAATGTCTGGAACTGCCTAAGAGGCATGAGACCATTGTTTTGGGGTGTGCAAGGAGAAGGGATTCAGAGCACTGCCTAAATGAGCTCCAGAGACTAGCGCGAGATGTGGCTATCAGCACGGATACCAGAGACGGGCATGAAACATTAAGGCTGTTGCTTCAGCCACCAAGAAGCCTGTGTGCAAGCACAGGTCACTATCCACATCTCTCCTTCTGGAATGTTGTGCAGCCCTCCACTGCCAGGGTCCTGTGATCCAGGGACAACTTCCCTGGGAGAACACACAGCATGCCTCAGGCTATTGCAATGTCACGCTGGCCTCTGCCAATGCAGGCTCACCCTGCATTCCATACCCATCCCTACCCCTGATCTGAGTGAGCCAGAGCCACCTAATCAGCTGCTACTTTAACCCCGTCTTGTCTGAGTGAAGAACAGATGCCTTCAGGCGACCTACTTGCAGAGGCAGGGCGAAATCCAAAGCTGAACTCCAGGAGCTGTGCAAACAAAGAAGACAAAGGGAAATTTCTCTCAGCAGCCTCAGGAGCACTGGATTAAATCTCTACAATCAACTTGATGTATCCCACATCTGTGGAATACCTGAATAGAAAAAATTCATCCCAAAATTGAGGTGGTGGATGTTGGGAGCAACTGTAGATATGGGGTTTGCTTTCTGCATCTAATTTGTTTCTGGTTTTATGTTTATCTTAGTTTAGTATTTAGAGCTCATTACCATTGGTAGATTTGTTTATTGATTTGGTTGCTCTCTTCCTTCATTTTATATATATATATATATATATATATATATATATATATATATATATATATATATATATATACATATTATTTTCCTTTTTCTCTCTTTGTGAGTGTGTATGTGTATGTGTATGATTCTTTGTGTGATTTTCTCCATATGGCTTTGATTTTACCATTTGTCCTAGGGTTCTGTCTATCTATTTTTTCTATTTTTTTTAGTATAGTTTTTAGCACTAGTTATCACTGGTGGGTTTCTTTATTGGTTTGGTGGCTCTCTTCTTTCCTTCTTTTTTTGTAACAGTTTTCTATTTTTTAATTTTTTAATATTTTTATTTTAATAACTTTTTATTTTATTTTACTTTCTCCCTTTTTTTCTGAGCCATGTGGCTGAAAAGGTCTTAGTGCTCCTGCTGGGTGTCAGCTCTGAGCCTCGTAGGGGGGAGAGCTGACTTCAGGACATTGGGCCACCAGAAACCTCCTGGCCCTATGTAATACAAAGCAGTGAAAGCCGTCCCGGGGATCTCCGACTCAATGCTAAGACCCAGCTCCACACAATGAATAGTGAGCTACAGTACTGGACACTCCATACAAAACAACTAACAAGACAGGAATCCAACCCCGCCCATTAGCAGAGAGGCTGCCTAAGATCATAATAAGGTAACAGACACCACAAAACACACCACTGGACAAGATCCTGCCCACCAGGAACAAAAGATCCAGCCTCATTCACAAGAACAAAGACACCAATACCCTCCAGCAGGAAGACTACACATGTCACTGAATCAACCATACCTACTGGAGGCAGACACCAAAAACAATGGGAACTATGAACCTGCAGCCTACAAAAAGCAGACCTCAAATGCAGTAAGTAAAGCAAAATGAGAAGACATAGAAATACACAGCAGAAGAAGGAGCAAACTAAGAACCCACCAGACCAAACAAATGAAGAGGAAATAGGCAGTGGAACTGAAAATGAATTCAGACTAATGATAGTAATGATGAGACAAAATCTTGGAAATAGAATGGAGAAATTAAAATAAAAGTTTAAAAGCACCTAGAAGAAATAAAGAGCAAACCATATTGAACAACACAATATATGAAATTAAAAATTCTCAAGAAGTAATCAATAGCAGAATAACTGAGGCAGAAGAACAGATAAGTGACCTGGAAGATAAAATAGTGGAAATAATTACCACAGAGCAGAATAAAGAAAAAGAATGAAAAGAATTGAGGACAGTCCCAAAGAACTCTGAGATAATATTAAATGCACCAACATTCGAATTATAGGAGTCCCAGAAGAAGAAGAAGAGAAAAAGAAAGGGACTGAGAAAATATTTGAAGAGATTATAGTTGAAAACTTCCTTAATATGGGAAAGGAAATAGTCAATTAAGTTGAGAAAGGGCAGAGAGACCCATACAGGATAAATCCAAGGAGAAACAGGGCAAGACACATACTAATCAAACTATCAAAAATAAATACAAAGAAAAAATATTAAAAGCAGCAAGGAAAAAGCAACAAATAGCATACAAGGGAATCCGCATAACGTTAACAACTGATTTCTCAGCAGAAACTCCACGAGCCAGAAGGGTGTGGCAGGACATATTTAAAGTGATGAAAGGGAAAAACATACAACCAAGACTACTCTACCCAGCCCAGCAAGGATCTCATTCAGATTCGATGCAGAAATTAAAACCTTTACAGAAAAGCAAAAGCTAAGAGAATTCAGCACCACTAAACCAGGTTTACAAAAAATACTAAAGGAACTTTTCTAGGCAGGAAACACAAGAGAAGGAAAATACCTACAATACCAAACCCAAAACAATTAAGAAAATGGTAATAGGAACATACATATCGATAACTGCATTAAATGTAATTATATTAAATGCTCCAATCAAAAGACATAGACTAACTAAATGACTACGAAAACAAGAACCATTTATATGCTGTCTACAAGAGACCCACTTCAGACCTCGGGACCCATACAGACTGAAAGTGAGGGGATGGAAAAAGATATTCAATGCAAATGGAAATCAAAAGAAAGCTGGAGTAACAACTCTCATACAAGACAAAATGGACTTTAAAATAAAGACTATTACAAGAGACACAGAAGGACACTACATAATGATCAAGGGATCAATCCAAGAAAAAGACATAACAGTTGTAAATATTTATGCACCCCACATACAAATACCTCAATACATAAGGCAAATGCTAACAGCGATAAAAGGGGACAAGGCGAAAGAGAGGCATGGACGTGTATACACTACCAAACGTAAGGTAGATAGATAGTGGGAAGCAGCCGCAGAGCACAGGGAGATCAGCTCGGTGCTTTGTGACCGCCTGGAGGGGTGGGATGGGGAGGGTGGGAGGGAGGGAGATGCATGAGGGAAGGGATGTGGGAACAGATGTATATGTATGACTGATTCACTTTGTTATAAAGCAGAAACTAATTAAAAAAATAAATAAATAAACTTTAAAAAAAAAAAAAAGGGGAAATCAACAGTAACACAATCATAAATAAGAAGCTTAAAGTTCCACTTTCACCAATGGACAAATCATCAAAAATGAAAATAAATATGGAAACAAGCTTTAAATGATACATTAAATAATATGGACAATTGCTATTTATAGGACACACCATCCAAAAACAACACAATACACTTTTTTGTCAAGGGCTCATGGAATGTTCTCCAGGATAGATCATACCTTGGGTCACAAATCAAGCCTTGGTAAATTTCAGAGAATTGAAATCGTATCAAGTATCTTTTCCAACCACCACCCTATGAGACTATATATCAATTACAGGAAAAAAATTGGTAATAAATACAAACACATGGTGGCTAAACAATACACTAATAAATAACCAAGAAATCACTGAAGAAATCAAAGTGGAAATTTAAAACTACAGAGAAACAAAAGACAATGAATACACAATGACCCAAATCTTATGGTATACAGCAAAAGCAGTTCTTATAGGGAAATGTATACCAATACAATCCTACCTCAAGAAACAAGACACATCTCAAATAAGCAACCTAACTTTACTCCTAAAGCAATTAGAGAAAGAAGAAAAGAACAAACAAACAAACAAACAAAACCAACGTTAGAAGAAGGAAAGAAATCATAAAGATCAGATCAGAAATAAATGAAAAAGAAATGAAGGAAATGATAGCAAAGATCAATAAAACTAAAAGCCGGTTCTTTGAGAAGATAAACAAAATTGATAAACTATTAGCCAGACTCATCAAGAAAAAAAGAGAGAAGACTCAAATCAATAGAATTAGAAATGAAAAAGGAGAAGTAACAACTGACAGTGCAGAAATACAAAGGATCATGAGAGATTAATACAAGCAACTGTATGCCAATCAAATGAACAACCTGGAAGAAATGGACAAATTCTTAGAAAAGCACAACCATCCAAGACTGAAACAGGAAGAAATATAAATATTATAAATATAAATAATATAAATAGAGCAATTACAAGCAACGAAATTGAAACTGTATTTAAAAACCTTTCAACAAACAAAAGCCCAGGACCAGATG
This sequence comes from Mesoplodon bidens, assembly GCF_964165515.1. Lineage (NCBI taxonomy): Eukaryota > Metazoa > Chordata > Mammalia > Artiodactyla > Ziphiidae > Mesoplodon > Mesoplodon bidens. The sequence continues at coordinate 75,749,465 of NC_138163.1, forward strand.
GATTAACAGGCAAATTCTATCAAATATTTAGAGAGCAGCTAACACCAATCCTTCTCAAATTCTTCCAAAATATAGCAGAGCGAGGAACACTCCCAAACACATTCTATGAAGCCACCAACACCCTGAAACCAAAAGTAGACAAAGATGTCACAAAAAAATAAAACTACAGGTCAATAGCACTGAAGAACATAGATGTAGAAATCCTCAACAAAACACTGGCAAACAGAATCCAACAGCACATTAAATGCATCATACACCATGATCAAGTGGGGTGTATCCCAGGAATGCAAGGATTCTTCAATACCCAGAAATCAAACAATGTGATATACCATATTAAAAAATTGAAGGGGAAAAACCATATGATCATCTTAACAAATGAAGAAAAAGCGTTTGACAAAATTCAAAACCCATTTATAATAAAAACTCTCCAGGAAATAGGCATAGAGGGAACTTTCCTCAACATAATAAAGACCATATATGACAAACCCAGAGTCAACATCGTTCTCAATGGAGAAAGACTGAAACCCTTTTCACTAAGATTAGGAACAAGACAAGGTTGCCCACTCTCACCACTATTATTCAACATAGTTTTGGAAGTTTTCACCACAGCAATCAGAAAAGAAAAAGAAAAAAAATCCAAATCAGAAAAGAAGAATTAAAGATGTCACTGTTTGCAGATGGCATGATACTATACATAGAGAATCCTAAAGATCTTACTATAAAACTACCAAAGCTATTCAAGGAATTTGGGAAAGTAGCAGAATACAAAATTAATGCACAGGAATCTCTTGCATTCCTATACACTAATGATGAAAAATCTGAATGAGAAATTAAAGAAACACTCCCATTTACACTGCAAGAAAAAAGAATAAAATAGCTAGTAGTAAACGTACCTAAGGAGACAAAAGACCTGTGTGCAGAAAATTATAAGACACTGGTGAAAGAAATTAGACTGTACAAACAGATGGAGAGATGTACCATGTTCTTGTATTGGAAGAATCAACATTGTGAAAAGACTATACTACCCAAAGCAATCTACAGATTCAACGCAATCCCTGTCAAAATACCAATGGCATTTTTCACAGAACTAGAACAAAAAAATTCACAGTCTGTGTGGAAAAACAAAAGACCCCCAATACCCAAAGCAACCTTGAGAAAGGAAAACAGAGCTGGAGGAATCCAGCTTCCAGAATTTAGACTATACTACAAAGCTACAGTAATCAGGACAGAATTGAAATTGCAGAAAAACAAAAATATAGATCAATGGAAGAGGACAGAAATCCCAGAGATAAACCCATGCACATGTGGTCAACTTATATTTGATAAAGTAGGCAAGAATATACAAGGGAGAAAAGACAGCCTCTTCAACAAATGGTGCTGGGAAAACTGGAAACCCTCATGTAAAAGAATGAAATTAGAACATTCCCTTACCCCATACACAAAAATAAACTCAAAATGGATTAAAAACCTAAATGTAAGGCCAGACAATATAAAACTCTTAGAAGAAAACATAGGCAGAACACTCTATGACATAAATCACAGCAAGATCCTCTTTGACCCACCTCCTACAGATATGTAAATAAAAAATAAATAAACAAATGGGACCTAATGAAAATTAAAAGTTGGCACAGCAAAGGAAACCATAAACAATACGAAAACACAACCCTCAGAATGGGAGCAAATATTTTCCAATCAAGAAACTGTCAAAGGATTAATCTCCAAAATATACAAGCAACACATGCACCTAAATATCCAAAGAAAAAAGAACCCAATCCAAAAATGGGCAGCACACTTAAATAGACATTTCTCTAAACAAAATATACAGATTGCCCACAAACACATGAAAGGATGCTCAAGATCTCTAATCATTAGAGAAATAAAAATCAAAACTACAATGAGGTATCACCTCACACCAGTCAGAATGGCTATCATCAAAAAATCTAGAAACAATAAATGCTGGAGAGGGTGTGGAGAAAAGGGAAAACTCTTGCACTGTTGGTGGGAATGTAAATTGATACAGCCAGTATGGAGAACAGTATGGAGGTTCCTTAAAAAGCTAAAAATAGAACTACCACATGACCCAGCAGTCCCACTACTGGGCTTATACCCTGAGAAAACCATAACTCAAAATGAGTCATGTACCACAATGTTCATTGCAGCTCTATTTACAATAGTCAGGACATGGAAGCAGCCTCAGTGTCCATCGACAGATGAATGGCTAAAAAAGATGTGGCATATATATATACAATGGAATATTACTCAGCCATAAAAAGAAATGAAATTGAGTTATTTGTAGTGACTTGGATGGGCCTAGAGACCGTCATACAGCATGAAGTTTGTCAGAAAGAGAAAAACAACGTATCCTAACACATATATATGGAATCTAAAAAAAAAAAAAAAGGTTGTTAAGAACTTTGGGGCAGGGCAGGAATAAAGATGCTGACATAGAGAATGGACTTGAGGAAGCAGGAAGGTTAACTTGGGATGATATGAGAGAGTGGCGTGGACATATATACAACACCAAATGTAAAATAGATAGCTAGTGGGAAGCAGCCACATAGAACAGGGAGATCAGCTTGGTGCTTTGTGTCCACCTAGAGGGGTGGGATAAGGAGCATGAGAGGGAAGTGCATGAGGGAGGAGATATGGGGATATATATATATATATACTTATAGCTGATTCACTTTGTTATACTGCAGAAACTAAAACACCATTTTAAAGCAGTTATACTCCAACACGATGTTAAAAAATAAAATAAAATATGAAAGAAAAACACTAAAATCCCTAAATAGTCAAATTAATCTGAGAATGAGAGACACAATTTGAGACATCACAATTCTTTTTTCAAACTATATTACAAAGCTATACTAGTCAGACAGTATGATACTAACATAAAGATAGACACAAAGACTAATGGAACAAAATTGAGATCTGAGAAATAAACCCAACTATTTATACTTAAGTAATATTTGAAAAGGGAGCAAAGAATGATCAACAGAAAAGGCTGTCACTTCAATAAATACTGTAGAAAAAACTGAATATTCACATGCAAAAAAATGAAAGAAAAAAGAAATTACACCCTTATCTTACACCATTCACAAAAATTATCTCAAAGTAGATTAAAGACTTGAATGTAAGATCTGAAGCAGTAAAAGTTCTGAAAGAAAACATAGGGGGAAATCTCCTTGACATTTGTCTAGGCAATGTTATTTTGGATATGACATGGAAAGTGAAGCAAAAATATAAAAATAAACAAGTTGGACTATATGATGCTAAAACAGCTTCTGCACAGAAAAAGAAACAATCAACCAACAAAATGAAAACTCAGCCTACAGAGTAGGAGAAAACATTTGCACAGCATATACTGAATAAGAAGTTAATATTGAAAGTGCATAACGAACACATACAACTAAATAGCAAATATATATATATATATATATATATAATATGTTGATTTAAAAATGGGCAAAGGAACTTAGCAGAATTTTTTCCAAAGAAGACAAATGGCCAAAGGAAGGGATGCTCAATCATGCCAGAAATGCAAATCAAAATCACAATGAAATGTCACCTCACTCCTGTTAGGATGGCAATTATCCAAAAGACAAGATATACCAACTTCTGGGAATGATACAGAGAAAACTAACTCTTGTGTTCTGTTCATTGGAATACAGATTTGTACAGCAACTGTGGGAAACAGATGGAAGTTCTTTGCAAAATTAAAAATGGAGTAAAATTTTAAAATTTACCTAGTTCTGGGTACATATCTGAAGGAACTGAATTCATTACCTCAAAGAGATACCTGCATTGCCATGTTCATTGCAGCATTATTTACAATAGTGAAGAAAGGGTATAAACTTCCAGTTATAAGGTGCATCAGTTCTAGGGATCTAATATACAGCACGGTGACTACAGTTAACAAAACTCTATTGTATACTTAAAAGTCACTAAGAGAGTAGAAATCAAATGTTCTCGCTACACACAAAAAATTGTAATGATGTAAGATGATGGATGTGTCAACTATCTTAATTATAGCAATCAATTCATAATATATAGAATCATTAAATCATCACATTGTACACCATAAACGTACACAATGTTATATGTCAAATATATCTTAATAAAATTGGGAAATAAAAAATGGTGGACTACTGGCATAAAGAAAGGAATACAGAACAATGAAACAGAATGCATACCCAGAAAAAAAGCCTTCATGTACATGGTAAAATAAATTTTGATGAGTGTGCCAAGACCACACAATGGGGAAAAGACAGTCTTTTGAACAAATGTTTTTGGAAAACTAGATATCCACATACAAAGGAATATAGTTGGACTCTTATCTTATACCGTATAAAAAATTGACTCAAACTAGATCAAAGACATAAATATTTGAGCTAAAGCTGTAAAGCTCTTAGAAGGAAACATAGTGGAAAATCTTCATAAACTTGGATTTGGCAATGATTTATTGTATATGGCACCAAAATAACAGTCAACAACAAGAAAATCAATGAATTGGTCGATATCAAAATAAGAAAAACTTCTGTCCAACAAAGGATCAGTGAGCAGTGAAAACGCAATCCACAGGATGGGAAAAATATTTGGAAAGAATATGTCTGATAAGGGGTTCATATCTAGAATATATGTTCCACTCCTACAACTCAACAGCAAGAAAAGAAAAAACACAATTAAAATATATGTTAAGTATTTGATAGAATTCACCTGTGAAGCCATCAGGTCCTGGACTTTGTTGGGAGATTTAAGTCAGTTTCAGCTTCAGTACTTGTGATTGGTCTGTTCATATTTTCTATTTCTTCCTCGTTCAGTCTTGGCAGGTTGTACCTTTCTAAGAATTTGTCCATTAATTCCAGGTTGTCCATTTTATTGGCATACTGTTGCTTTTAGTAGTCTCTTATGATCCTTTGTATTTCTGTGGTGTCTGTTGTAACTTTTTTTTCATTTCTAATTTTATTAATTTGAGTCCTCTCCCTCCTTTCCTTGATGAGTCTGGCTAAAGGTTTATCAATTTTGTTTATCTTCTCAAAGAACCAGCTTTTAGTTTCACTGATCTTTGCTACTGTTTTCTTTGTCTCTATTTCATTTATTTCTGCTCTGATCTTTACGATTTCTTCCTTCTACTAACTTTAAGTTTTCTTTGCTCTTCTTTCTCTAATTGCATTAAGTGTAAGGTTAGGTTGTTTATTTGAGAATTTTTCTTGTTTCTTGAGGTAGGATTGTATTGCTATAAACTTCCCTCTTAGAACAGCTTTTACTGAATCCCATAGGTTTTGGGTCATTGTGCTTTCATTTTCATTTGTCTCTAGGTATTTTTTGTTTTCCTCTTTGATTTCTTCATTGATCCATTGGTTGTTTAGTAGCATATTGTTTAGCCTGCACATGTCTGTGATTTTACAGTTTTTTGTTTTTTTGTTTTGTTTTACTTTGTTTTTGCAGTACATGGGCCTCTCACTGTTGTGGCCTCTCCCATTGCAGAGCACAGGCTCCGGACGCACAGGCTCAGCAGCCATGGCTCATGGGCCCAGCCACTCCATGGCATGTGGGATCCTCCCAGACTGGGGCATGAACCCGTGTCCCCTGCATTGGCAGGTGGAATCCCAACCACTGCACCACCAGGGAAGCCCTGTTTTTAGTTTTACTTGTAGCTTATTTCTAATCTCATAGTGCTGTGGTTGGAAAAGTTGCTCAATATGATTTCAATTTTCTTAAATTCACCGAGGCTCACTTTGTGGCCCAGCATGTGGTCAATCCTGGAGAATGTTCCAAGTGCACCTGAGAAGAATGTGCATTCTGCTGCTTTTGGGTGGAATGCTCAATAAATACAAATTAAGTCCCAATGCATTTGGTAAAGTTGCATGTTACAAAATTAATAAAGAGAAATCTGTTGCATTTCTATACACTAACAAAAAATATAAGAAAGAGAAATTCAAGAAAAAATCCAATTTACCATTACATCAAAAATAATAAAATACCTAGGAATAAACCTACCTAAGGAGACAAAAAACAGTACTCCAAAAACTTTAAGATGCTGCTGAAACAAATTGGAGATGACACAAAGATATGGAAAGATACACCATGTTTTGGACTGGAAGAATCAATATTGTCAAAATGACTATACTACACAAGGCAGCCTACAGATTCAATGCAATCCCTATCACATTACCAATGGCATTTTTCACAGAACTACAAAAAAAATCTTAAAATTTCGGTGGAGACAGAAAAGACCCCAAATAGCCAGAGCAATCCTGAGAATGAAAAATGGAGATGGAAGAATCAGCCTCCCTGACTTTAGACTATACTATAAAGCTATGTCATCAAAACAGTATGGTATTGGCACAAAAATAGAAATATAAATCAGTGGAACAGGAGAGAAAGCCCAGAGATAAGCTAATGTACTTAAGGTCAATTTTTTTAACATCTTTATTGAAGTATAATTGCTTTACAATGGTGTGTTAGTTTGTGCTTTATAACAAAGTGAATCAGTCATACATATACATATGTTCCCATATCTGTTCCCTCTTGCATCTCCCTGCTGCCCACCCTCCCTACTCCACCCCTCTAGGTGGTTACAAAGCACCAAGCTGATCTCCCTGTGCTATGCGGCTGCTTCCCACTAGCTATCTATTTCACGTTTGGTAGTGTATATATGTCCATGCCACTCTCTCACTTTGTCACAGCTTACCGTTCCCCCTCCCCATATCCTCAAGTCCATTCTCTAGTAGGTCTGTGTCTTTATTTCCATCTTACCCCTAGGTTCTTCATGATCTTTTTTTTCTTCTTAGATTCCATATATATATGTGTGTGTTAGCATACAGTATTTGTTTTTCTCTTTCTGACTTACTTCATTCTGTATGACAGACTCTACGTCCATCTACCTCACTACAAATAACTCAATTTCATTTCTTTTTATGGCTGAGTAATATTCCATTGTATATATGTGCCACATCTTCTTTATACATTCATCTGATGATGGACACTTAGGTTGCTTCCATGTCCTGGCTATTGTAAATAGAGCTGCAATGAATATTTTGGTACATGACTCTTTTTGAATTATGGTTTTCTCAGGGTATATGCCCAGGAGTGGGATTGCTGGGTCATATGGTAGTTCTATTTGTAGTTTTTTAAGGAACCTCCATACTGTTTTCCATAGTGGCTGTATCAATTTACATTCCCACCAGCAGTGCAAGAGTTTTCCCTTTTCTCCACACCCTCTCCAGCATTTATTGTTTCTAGATTCTTTGATGATGGCCATTCTGATTGGTGTGAGAAGATATCTCACTGTAGTTTTGACTTACATTTCTCTAATGATTAATGATGTTGAGCATTCTTTCATGTGTTTGTTGGCAATCTGTATATCTTCTTTGGAGAAATGTCTATTTAGATCTTCTGCCCATTTTTGGATTGGGTTGTTTGTTTTTTTGTTATTGAGCTGCATGAGCTGCTTGTAAATTTTGGAGATTAATCCTTTGTCAGTTCCTTCATTTGCAAATATTTTCTCCCATTCTTAGTGTTGTCTTTTGGTCATGTTTATGGTTTCCTTAATCTATGACAGAGGTGGCAAGAATATACAAAGGAGAAAAGACAGTCTCTTCAATAAGTGGTGTTGGGAAAAGTGGACAGCTACATGTAAAACAATGAAATTAGAACACTCCCTAACACCATACACAAAAATAAAATCAAAATGGATTGAAGTCCTAAATGTGAGACCTGACCCCATAAAACGCTTAGAAGAGAACATAGGCAGAACACTCTCTGACATAAATCTCAGCAATATCTGTTTTGATCCACCTCTCAGGGTAATGGAAATAAAAACAAAAAGAAACAAATTGGCCCTAATTAAACTCAAAAGCTTTTGCACAGCAAAGGAAACCATAAGCCCAACAAAAACACAACTTGCAGAATGGGAGAAAATATTTTCAAGTCATGTGACTGAAATAAAGATTAGTCTCCAAAATTTACAAATAGCATATGCAGCTTTATATCATCAAAAAAAAAAACAGCCCAATCAAAAAATGGCAAAAGTCCTAAACAGGCATTTCTCTGAAGAACATACAGATGGACAAGAGGCACATGCAAAAAGGTTTAACATCTATAAGTATTAGAGAAATGCAAATCAAAACTGCAATGAGATATCACCTCACACAGTCAAAATGGCTATCATCAAAATATCCACAAACAACAAATGCTGGAGAGGGTATGGAGTGAAGGGAACCCTCATACATTGTTGGTGGTAAGTAAATTGGTACAGTTACTATGGAGAACAGTATGGAGGTTCATTGAAAAACTAAAAATAGAGCTACTGAATGATTTTGCAATCACACTCCTGGGCATATAGTCAGAGAAAAACATGGTCCAAAAGGATACATGTACCCCAATGTTCATTGCAGCACTGTTTACATTATCCAAGATATGGAAGCAACATAAATGTCCATCAACAGAGGAATAGATTAAAAAAATATGGTACAGATATACAATGGAATACTACTCAGCCCTTAAAAAGAATGAAATAATGCCATTTGCAGCAACATGGATGGACTTAGGTATTGTTATACTGAGTGACATAAGTCAGACAAAGAGAAATATCGTATGACATCACTTATATGTGGAATCTAAAAAGAAATGTTACAAATGAAGTTATTTATAAAACAGAAACAGACTCACAGACTTAGAGAACAAACTTATGGTCACTGGTGGGAAGGATGGGGGAGAGGGATAGTTAGGGAGCATGGGATTGACATGTATACACTGCTATATTTAAAATGGATAACCAAGGACTATGGTTAAGATGGCAGAGGAATAAGACGTAGAGATCACCTTTCTCCCCACAAATACATCAAAAATACATCTATATGTGTAACAAATCCTACAGAATACCTACTGAACACTGGCAGAAGATGTTAGACTTCCCAAAAGGCAAGAAAATCCCCACGTACCTGGGTAGAGCAAAAGTAAAAAGAAAAAACAGAAACCGAAGAATAGAGATGTGACCTGTACCTCTGGGAGGAAGCTGTGAAGGAAGAAAAGTTTCCACACTCTAGAAAACCCCTACACAGGTGGAGACAGGGTGGGTAGGGGAAAGCTTTGGATCCACGGAGGAGAGTGCAGCAACACGGGTGCAGAGGGCAAAGTGGAGAGATTCCCTCATAGAAGATCAGTGCTGACCAGCACTCACCAGACTGAGAGGCTTGCCTGCTCACACACCAGAGCGAGTGGGGTCTGGGAGCAGAGGCTCAGACTTCAGAGGTCAGATCCCAGGGAGAGGACTGGGGCTGGCTGCATGAAGAAAGCCTGAGGGGGCTAATGAGCCACAGCTAGCCAAGAGGGTGTCCGAGAAAATGTCTGGACCTGCCAAAGAGGCAAGAGACCATTGTTTTGGGGTATGCGAGAAGAGAGGATTCCTTCCCTGTGTGCCCACAGAAGGCAGAGCAACACCTAAGCAAGTTCCAGAGATGAGCACGAGCTGCAGGTATCTGCTCGGACCTCAGACACGGGCATGAAATGATAACGCTGCTGCTGCTGCCACCAAAACTCCTGTGTGCAAGTGCAGGTCACTGCCCACACCCCCCCTGGGAGCCTGTGCAGCATGTCACTGCCAGTGTCCCATGATCCAGGGACAACATCTCCAAGAGAACACAGAGCATACTTCAGGTTGTTGCAACATGACGGCAGCCTCTGCCATCACAGGCTTGCCCAGCATTCCAGTTATGACTACCATACCCATTCCTGCCCCTGGCATGAGTGAGCAAGAACAACCTACAGAGCCATGGATGTAACCCCCTCCTGACTGAGTGGGAAAAAGATGCCTGAATGTGACCCACACACGCAGGTGAGGAAAAAAAAACAGCTGAACTCCAGGAGCTGTGCAAACAAAGAATGAAAAGGAAATTTCTCCTTGAAGCCTCAGGAGCAGTGGATTAAATCCGCAGAATCAACTTGATGTACGCTGCCTCTGTGGAATAACTGAATAGACAACAAATCATTCCAAAATTGAAGCAGTATATTTGGGGGCAAGCTGTAGACTTGAGGTCTGCTGTCTGCAACTGAATATTTTCTGATTTTTATGTTTGTCTTAGTTTAGATTTTAGCACTTGTTATCATTGGTGGATTAGTTTATTAATTTGGTTGCTCTATTCTTTTATGTTACTATTTATTTTAATAATTTATCTTTACTTTATTTATTTATTTTTTCTCTCTTTACTTCTGAGCCATGTAGCTAACAGGATCCTGGTGCTTCAACCTGGTATCAGGCATAGGCATCTGAGGGTGAGAGCTGAGTTCAGGACATTGGACCACCAGAGACCTCCTGGCCCCACATAATATCAATCAGTGAGAGCTCTCACCGAGATCTCCATCTCAAGGCTAAGACCCAGCTCCAACCAGCGGCCAGCAATCTCCAGTGCTGGATACCCCATTACAAACAACTAGCAACACAAGAATACAAGCCCCCCAATTAACGAGTGGCTGCTTCAAACCATACAAAGCTCAGACACCCCAAAACACACTGCCAGATGCAGCCCTGCCAAGCAGAGAGACAAGATCCAGCCCCAAACACCAGAACACAGGCACTAGTCCCCTCCACAAGGAAGTCAACACAAACCACTGAACCAACCCACCCACTGAGAAGAGACACCAAAAACAAAGGGAACTACAAACCTGCAGCCTGGGAAAAGGAGACCACAAACAAAATAATTTAAACAAAATGAGAAAACAGAGAAACAGACAGCAGATGGAGGAGCAAGGTAAAAACCCACCACACCAAAAAAATGAAGATGAAATAGGCAGTCTACCTGAAAAAGAATTCAGAGTAATGATAGTAAAGCTGATCCAAAATCTTGGAAATAGAATGGAGAAAATAAAAGAAATGGTTAACAAGGACCTAGATGAACTAAAGAGAAACAAACAATGATGAACAAAAAAATAAATGAAATGAAAAATTCTCTAGAAGGAATCAATAGCAGAAAAACTGAGGCAGAAGAACGCATAAGGGACCTGGAAGATAAAATAGTGGAAATAACTACCACAGAGAAGAATAAAGAAAAAAGAATGAAAAGAACTTAGGACAGTCTCAGAGACTTCTGGGACAACATTAAATGCACCAGCATTTGAGTTATCAGGTTCCCAGAAGAAGAAGAGAAAAAGAAAGGGTCTGAGAAAATATTTGAACATATTATAGTTGAAAACTTCTCAAACATGGGAAAGGAAATAGTTAATCAAGTCCAGGAAGCGTAAAGAGTACCATACAGCATATATCCAAGGAGAAACATGGCAAGATGCATATTAATCAAACTTTCAAAAATTAAATACAATGAAACATTTTAAAAGAAGCAAGGAAAAAACAACAAATAACATACAAGGGAACCCCCATAAGGTTAAAAGCTGTTCTTTCAGCAGAAACTCTGCAAGCCAGAAGGGAGTGACAGGATATATTTAAAGTGATGAAGGGAAAAACTTACAACCAAGATTACTCTATGCAGCAAGGATTTCATTCAGATTTGATGCAGAAATTAAAACTTTTACAGAAAAGCAAAAGCTAAGAAAATTCAGCACCACCAAACCTGCTTTACAACAAATGATAAAGGAACTTCTCTAGGCAGGAAACAGAAGAGAAGGAAATGACCTAGAATAACCCCAATCAATTAAGAAAATGGTAATAGTAACATATATATCGATAATTATGTTAAATATAAATGGATTAAATGCTCGAACCAAAAGACACAGACTGGGCAAATGGATACAAAAACAAGACCTGTATATATGCTGTCTACAAGAGACCTACTTCAGACTTAGGGACACATACAGACTGAAAGTGAGGGGATGGAAAAAGATATTCCATACAAATGGAAATCAAAAGAAAGCTGGAGTAGCAATTCTCATATCAGACAAAATAGAGTTTTAAATAAAGACTATTAGAAGAGACAAAGAAGGACATTACATAATGATCAAGGGAAAAATCAAAGAAGAAGATGTAGCAATTGTAAATATTTATGCACCAAGCATAGGAGCCCATCAATACTTAAGGCAAATGCTAACAGCCATAAAAGGGGAAATCGACAGTAACACAAGCGTAGTAGGGGATTTTAACACCCCACGTTCACCAATGGACAGATCAACCAAAATGAAAGTACATAAGGAAACACAAGCTTTAAATGATACATTAAAGAAGATGGACTTAATTGATATTTACAGGTTATTCCATCCAAAAACAACACAATACACTTTACTCTTAAGTCCTCATGGAACATTCTCCAGGATAGATCATATACTGGGTCACAAATCAAGCTTTGGTAAACTTAAGAAATTTGAAATTATATCAAGTATCTTTTCCAGCCACAGAGCTATGACCTAGATATCAATTACAGGAAAAAGTATGTAAAAAAGAGAAACACATGGAATCTAAACAGTACACTACTTAGTAAACAAAAGATCACTGAAGAATTCAAAGAGGAAATCAAAGAAATACCTAGAGACAAATGGCAATGAACACAAGACGACCCAAAACCTACAGGAGGTAGCAAAAGTGTTCTAAGAGGGAAGTATATAGCAATACAATCCTACCTCAAGAAATAAGAAACATCTCAAATAAACACCTTAACCTTACACCTAAAGCAATTAGAGAAGGAAGAACAAAAATAGCCCAAAGTTAGAAGAAGGAAAGAAACCATAAAAATCAGATCAGAAAAAAATGAAAAAAAATGAAGGAAGCAATAGCAAAGATCAATAAAACTAACACCTAGTTCTTTGAGAAGAAAAACAAAATTGATTAACAATTAACCAGACTTATCAAGAAAAAAAGGGAGAAGACTCAAATCTATAGAACTAGAAATGAAAAAGGAGAAGTAACAACTGACAATGCAGAAATACAAAGGATCAGGAGAGGTTACTACAAGCAACTATATGCCAATAAAATGGACAACCTGGAAGAAAGTGACAAATTCTTAGAGGAGCGCAACTTCCGAGAGTGAACCAGGAAAAAATAGCAAACATAAACGGAGCAATCACAAACACTGAAAGTGAAACTGTGAATAAAAATCTTCCAAAAAACCAAGCCAAGGACGAGATGGCTTCACAGGCGAATTCTATCAAATATGTAGAGAAGAGCTAACACCTATCCTTCTCAAATTCTTCCAAAATATATCAGAGGGAGGAACACTCCCAAACTCATTCTGCGAGGCCACCATCACCCTGATGCCAAAACCAGACAAAGATGTCACAAAGAAAGAAAACTATAAGCCAATATCACTAATGAACATGGATGCAAAAATCCTCAACAAAATACTAACAAACAGAATCCAACAGCATGTTAAAAGGATCACACAACATGGTCAAGTGGGGTCTATCCAAGGAATGCAAGGATTCTCCAATATCCACAAATCAATCAGTGCGATACACCATATTAATATTTGAAGGATAAAAACCATATGATCATCACAATAGATGCAGAAAAAACTTTCAAAAAATTCAACACCAGTTTATGATAAGAACCCACCAGGAAGTAGGCATAGACGGTACATACCTCAACATAATAAAGACCATATATGACAAACCCACAGGCAACATCATTCTCAATGGAGAAAGACAGAAACTATTTTCACCAAGATCAGGAACAAGACAAGGTTGCCCACTCTCACCACTATTATTCAACATAGTTTTTGAAGTTTTAGCCAAAGCAATCAGAGAAGAAAAGAAATAAAAGGAAACCAAATAGGAAAAGAAGAAGTAAAGCTGTCATTGTTTGCAGATGACATGATACTATACATAGAGAATCCTGAAGAATCTACCAGAAAACTACTAGGGCTAATCAATTAATTGAGAATAGTAGAAGGATACAAAATTAATGAAGAGAAATCTCTTGCATTCCTATACTCTAATGATGAAAAATCTGAAAGAGAATTTAAGGAAACACTCCCATTTACCATTGCAACAAAATGAATAAAATACCTAGGAATAAACCTACCTAAGGAGACAAAAGACCTGTATGCAGAAAACTATAAGATACGGATGAAAGAAACTAAAGATGATACAAACAGATGGAGAGATATACCGTGTTATTGGATTGGAAGGATCAACATTGTGAAAATGACTATATTACACAAAGCAATCTACAGATTAAATGCAATCACTAACAAACTACCAGTGGCATTTTTCACAGAACTAGAACAAAATATTTCACAATTTGTATGGACACACAAAAGACCCCAAATAGCTAAAGCAATCTTGAGAAAGAAAAAGGGAGCTGGAGGAATCAGGCTCCCTTACTTCAGACTATACTACAAATCTACAGTAATCAAGACACTATGGTTCTGAAGCAAAAAAAGAAATATAGATCTTTGGAACAGGATAGAAAGCCCAGAGGTAAACCCATGCCATACGGTCACCTTATCTTTGATAAAGGAGGCAAGAATATGCAATGGAGAAAATACAGCCTCTTCAATAAGTGGTGCTGGGAAAACTGGATAGCTACATGTAAAAGAATGAAATTAGAACAGTCCCCAACACCATACACACACAAAAAAAACTCAAAATGGATTAAAAACCTAAATGTAAGGCCAGACACTATAAAACTCTTAGAGGATAACAGGCAGAACACTCTATAACAAATCACAGCAGGATATTCTTTGACCCACCTCCTAGAGAAATGGAAATAAAAATAAATAAATGGGACATAAGGAAACTTAAAAGCTTTTGCACAACATAGGATACCATAAACAAGACGAAAAGACAACCCTCAGAATGGGAGCAAATATTTGCAAATGAAACAACTAACAGGATTAATCTCCAAAACATACAAGCAGCTCATGCAGCTCAAAATCAGATAAAACAAACAACCCAACCCAAAAATGGGCAGAAGACCGAAATATACATTTCTCCAAAGAAGATATACAGATTGCCGACAAACACATAAAAGGATGCCCAACATGACTAATAATTAGAGAAATGAAAATCAAAACTACAATGAGGTATCACCTCACACCGGTCAGAATGGTCATCATTAAAAAATCTACAAACAATAAATGTTGGAGAGGGTGTGGATAAAAAGGACCCATCTTGCCCTGTTGATTGGAATCTACATTGATTCAGACACTTTGGAGAACAGTAAGGAGGCTCCTTAAAAAACTAAAAATAGAGCTACCATACGACCCAGCCATCCCACTACTGGGCATATACCCTGAGAAAACCGTAATTCAAAAAGAGACGTACCACAATGTTCATTGCAGCTCTATTTAGTCAGGACATGGAAGCAACCTAAGTGTCCATTGACAGATGAATGGATAAAGAAGATGTGGCACGTATATAGAATGGAATATTAGCAATAAAAAGAAATGAAACTGAATTATTTGTAGTGAAGTGGATGGACGTAGTCTCTGTCATACAGAGTGAAGTAAGTCAGAAAAAGAAAAATACTGTATGCTAACACATATATTTGGAATCTACAAAAGAAGAAAAAAAAAGAATGGGTCTGTAGAATCTAGGGGCAGGACAGGAATAAAGACGCAGACATAGAGAATGGACTTGAGGACATCGGGAGGGGGAAGGGTAAACTGGGATGAAGTGAGAGAGTGGCATAGACTTATTAGTACTACTAAATGTAGAATAGATAACTAGTGGGAAGCAGCTGCATAGCACAGGGAGATCAGCTCGATTCTTTGTGAACACCTAGAGGGGTGGGATAAGGACAGTGGTGGGGAGACGCAAGACGGAGGAGATATGGGGATATATGTATATGTATAGCTGATTCAGTTTGTTATAAAGCAGAAACTAACACACCACTGTAAAGCAATTATATTCTAATAAGGATGTTAAAAAATATTCAGTAAACCATGTTGTAAATGGATATGCTGTCATCCAGGCTTTGTTGTTTCATTTATAAAGCTCAGGGAAAGTAGATTTAGCATAATTCCTAAGGGCCATAGGATTTTCAGAATGGTAAATAAGCATTGGCTTCAACTTCAAGTCACCAGATGCATTAGCCCCCAACACGAATCAGCCTGTCCTTTGTGGCTTTGAAGCCAGGCATTGGCTTTCTCCTCGCTGGCTATGAAAGTCCTCGATTGCATCTTCTTCCAGTATGAGACTGTTTTGAAAGGCTATTGTTTGGCATACACACCTTTATTACTTATCTTAGCTAGATCTGCTGGATAGTTGGCTGTAGCTTCTATATCAGCACTTGTTGCTTCACCTTGCAATTTTATGTTATAGAGACGGCTTCTTTCCTTAAACCTTACAAATCGACTTCTGCTTGCTTCAAACTTTACTCCTGCAGCTACCTTACCTCTGTCTCCCTTTATAGAAATGAAGACAGAAAATCCTGCTTTGTATTAGGTGTTGGCTTAAGGCAATGTTGTGGTTGGTTTGATATTTTATCCAGACAGCTAAAAGTTTCTCCATATCAACAATAAACCTATTTTGCTTTCTTATTATTTGTGTGTTCCCTAATGCAGCACTTTTAATTTTCTTCAAGAACTTTCCCTTGCATTCACAACTTGGCTAATGGTTTTGCAGAAAAGGCCTAGATTTCAGCCTATCTTGGCTTTTGTCATGTCTTCCTCATTAAGTTTAATCATTTCTAACTTTTGATTTAAAGTGAGAGACATGTGATCTTCCTTTCACTTGAGCCCTTAGAAGCCATTGTAAGGTTATTAAGTGGCCTAATTTTAATATTGCTGTGTCTCAAGGAATAGAGAGGCCTGAGGAGAGGGAGAGAGATGGGGGAACATCCAGTTGATGGAGCAGTCAGAACACACACAACATTTACTAAGTTCACTTTCTATGGGTGTATTTAATGGTGTCCCCAAAATAATACAATATAATGTCAAGGATCACTGATCACAGATCACTATAAGAAATATAATAAGAATGAAAAAAATTGAAATACTGTGAGAATTACCAAAATGTGATACAGAGACCCAAAGTGAACAAATGCTGTTGGAAAAAATGGAACTGATAGGCTTGCTATGGCCGGGTTTCCACAAACCTTTAATTTTCTAAATTGTAATTTCTGAAAATCTCAATTAATTGAAGCACAATAAAACACGGTATGCCTGTAATCTCAAGAGAATTTTTCTTTATATTTTGAACTAAATAAAAGTGAAAATAAAACATGAAGATATGTGATATTCAGCAAAAGGAGCACTTAGAAATGTATACCCTTGAATGCATATATTAGAAAAAATACATGAAATTGAAATATGGTGATACTCTTTGTGTTTGTGTCCCTGCATGTTGGGGAAGCAGGTTGAAAGGGATATCTATGAGTCAGTTTACTTGGTGCTTGCTTTATATCAGTGAATTGCAAATTGTCCGCAAAGCCCTAGGGTTTAACTGTAGTGTTTCAGTAGCTACTGACAAAGAACCAGAGATAGCTCTAGTTTCATCTTTTTATTATTGGAGTGTAAATAAGGATTTCATTTCACTAAAAACTTTAATGACTTTAAATATTTTGAAAACCACTATTTTAGATTGGGATGACAAACTTTTTCTATAAAAGGCAAAATAGTAGCTATTTTAGGTTCTGCAGGTCACTATTGATCACAACTACTGTCACAACTTCTCCAATATGCTGTTGTACCATGATAGCAGCCATAGACAATACTTAAACAAATGGGTGTGGTGTTTCCTAATAAAACTTTATTTATGAATACTGAAATTTGGATTTCATATAATTTTACTATCTAACAAAATATTCTTCTTCTTTTGACATCTTCAACTCTTGTATATGTGAAAATGTAAAATGTAAAAACCAAGCTTAGCTTGAAAGCCATACAATAAACAGGTGGTGGGTTGGATTTGGTACAGAAATGAAGGAGGGGGTGTTTCCTACATTGAACAAAATGAGCCATTGTTTAGACAAACAAGACTAACAACTTCATGAGGGTTTCTATACTTGTTGTCCTAAGTTACCTCTCACATGAGCAATCCTGTTCATGTCAAAGTTCCCCCACATTCCAAATTGTCCCCGGTGAAACTGGTTAAAGTAGAGAGATAAACTTACACATTAGCACATTACCATTATTGTTAGAAAACATAATGGATTCAGGTATTTAGTCTGCAAGAGGCAAAGTTGTAGATTAACAGGACCCCATGGGAACTGGATGGTCTATAAAGATGGTGCTTGGGTAATTGCATGTCTCCAAAGCTTTGCTAAATGACCAGACAAATCTTCCTGATTCTGAACTGATGAAACTCAACAAAGTGGTTCTTAGGGACACAAAGACAAGACTGACAAAGAAGCCCATATAAGGTTTTTTAAATGGTGACTATAGTGCACAGAACCTAAGATGATACCCAATGTTCTCCTCTGGAGTGTTAGTGGAACTTCCTCCTGTTACTAGTCAGCAGAATGTGGTAAAACTAAAGGGATTTTAAAGATGTTCTTAAAGTCCCCAATCAGTTGGTTTTGCATTAAACCAAAAGATTACTCTGGCTAGGCTTGACTTAATTAGATAAAAGACCTTAAAAGACCATCTGGGCCCTCCCTCAAGGGAGGGCCTCACCTTTCAGACTAGATGAATTAAGAAACCATGTTGGAAAAAAAAACACATAACAAAGTGGTCTCTGCAAGTTGATTCTAAGAACTTTGAGTCAACAGCCAGAAAGAAAACAAGGACGTCAGTTCTCCAACTGTGAGGAGATGAATTCTGCCAACAACCTGAGCAATGTTGGAAGCAGTCTTTCCCCAGATGAGCCTCTGATGAGACCACAGATACAGCTGACACCTGAATTGCAGCCTGATGAAACTTTGAAGCACAGAACTCAGCTAAGATGTTTCCACACTTCTGGCCTATAGAAACTGAGAGATAAAAAAGGAGCATTGTTTTAATCTGCTAAGTTTGTCATAGTTTGTTACATGGCATAAAAAACTAACACAGAGACTTGAGTCAAAATTAGTCCAAAGATTATCAGTTTGAGGAGACATTCTGAACTCTTTAGTTCCTGTGGCCAGCTCGAGGATGAACTTACAGGGCCTATGCTTATACTTTCTATATAGACTTTTCCACTTAGAGACAACTCTCAAGGCATGAGACAACTATACAGATCATGGAAGCAGATGCCAGAAAGCTAGAAAATAATTTCACTAAGAAACAATACAAATATGATCAGAAAACCAAAAACACTTCAAGGGACCTTATTCTTAAGAAAATAATGTAAACCAAATGCTGAAAGAACTCCAGGAAATATCAGAACCTGACTCAGTGTGAACTTACGTCTCAGCTAAGGGCTGGTTGTATCTTGAATAGGTAGAGACACAATGGGTTTCAGATGTGTGCACTATTACTGATTTGAGGGTCCTAGTCTAAGTCAGTGAGGGTTTTAACTGAAACTCAGTACATCTTCCATTTCTGTAAATGTCCTCCAGTCAAACACCCTAGGAACACACCTGTAGTTGAAAAGCTGGGTTTATTACTACATAAAGCAAAGGAAAACACACATCATGGAGAACTGCATGGCATCTCAGTAAGAGGCTATTAGAAATGACATATAGGATTTGGGATTGTGTTTGAAGATTTTGGTGAAATTTTAAGACAACAGTGCTTATTTTGGATTAGATGCTGTCAGGAAGGGGGGCCTCAATTATTTCTATGATTGAGTATCTTAAATATCATCTGGAGTGAGAGGAGACAAGGATGAAGCTAAAGCTAAAATAGGTAAAGAAGCAGCAATCACTGACATTCACTGGGAGAAGGGAATGTTTGGTATTTTGTGGCTTGGACAATGTTCATGTTTTGTCTGCATACAGACATCATTATGGAGTGACCTTGTTTTTTACTTGATCCATTATGGTCACAGAGTGGCCTTATCTGTGTTTGGGTTCTCTGACATTGTTTATATTCAACAGGAAGATATGGCCTAGCTGGAGGTATCAGATCACCAACTAGCAACATTAAAGCCTAGCAGATAGTATCAGGCCAACTCCAGGATGTCAGGGGATGCTTTTCTCTTTCTGAAAATCATGCCTACTCTAACCTCTTTGTCAGTTCAGGTTACTATGACTTGATGTTCAAGTATTTGCTAATTCCAGAGTAGACCTGATTAAAATTGATGCTTTTTACTGTGATAGATGAGAATATATGAATAAAATTTCTGTTCATTAGTCTGGTCATAAATAAAGGCAACAGCTTGAGGCTGAGGAAGGGAGAACAAGAACTTGATTATCAATTATTCACACATCACTCTCCAGCCCACAAAGCAATGTGAGCTTGTGGGAAGGAAAATGTAAGGAGTAAAGGCAGTCCCCAAACAAACATTCAGTGAAACCTTTATTGATTACCACCTATGACAGTCATATAAGTGTGTTCCTTCAATATCAGGTCAACAAATTTTTCTTAAAGATCCAGGTAGTAAATATTTTGGACTTTGTAGGTCACATGGTCTCTGTCACAGCTCCTCAGCTCTGCCTCTGTAGCACAAAAGCAACCATAGTCAGTACCTAAAACTAGGCATATAGCTGTGTTCCAATTAAACTTTATGTGTGGACACTGGAATTTGCATTTCTTATCATTTTTATGTACCATGAAATTTTCTTCTTTTGATTTTTTCCCAACCATTTAAAAATGTAAAGAACATTCTTATCTTGTAAGCCGTACAAAAACAGGTCATGGGTCATATTTGGTTTACAGGCCATAGTTTGCTAACTCCTTTTTTAAAGTATAAGTTACTAAATAGCAAAACCATTCATTAAACTCTATGCAATGCCTAACTGACCCAAATAAGGAGGATGGGGGTCTCAGTTCTCAGAATGCATCTTTATGCTTCTGTTTGGAAATGTTCTTCCTGACTCATTTTTCCTTCTCTAAACTCTTTTAGACTCTGATGTTTTGACCTGCTATTTCTACCTTGTCTCTGTAGCATTAGTTCAGTGTTCCCAGATAGAAGCATTATCCCTACAACCGTTGTAAGTACCAAAGTGGGGACTTTTATTTCAATGATAGCATCACTACTATCACCAGTATTACAGTGCTTATTCCTCTGTTAGAATAAAATTTGTCTATTCTTTGGAGTAATTTTCTCTCAGATCTAGCCAAAGTATAAGATTCCCAAAGTTGCCTTCAAACTGATCACCTTTCTCTCAAAACCTGATCTTTTACCAAGCTTCTCTATTTTTGCTACTGGTTTCACAATATTTAAGGCTGAAAATATTGTCATCAGCTTTGTATATTTACCGTTCTCCAAATCTTAACCTCTGCAACTTCCACCTGACCAGTTGCCAAGTTTTCTACATTCTTATATCTGTTCTGTGCCACTATCTCACCTAATGACCCTTTTCATCTCTCAGCTCATCTACTTCAATTGTCTCCCAATTTTTCACACTGCATTCTGCCATATGTCTTACCCAGAGTTATCAGTTTCATTTGCTTCAAGTTCATCTCTAATCATGTCCTTTTCCTTGCTCAGAAACCTTTAATGATTTATCACTGTTTACCAATTCCTTGTTAAACTCCTTTACTTGGATCTCAAAGCCCTCTGAATATGACTTCACTCTACTCTTCTATTCTCCTCTCTCCTTACACTCTTAAAGGTACACTCTGTCTCAAACAAACTGGATTATCACTATTCCCTAAACACGTGTTAGACTTTCTTATCTCCAAGCCTTCATATGAATCAATCCATCTTCCTGGAGCCCTTTGTCCTCTCTTCTTCCAGTTAATATTCTACCCATCTGTCAAGGCTTTGCCCAACCTCCACCTCTTTCATGACCTCCATCTCTCTCATGACACCCTCTCTATTCTCTTTTACTTATCTTATTGGATAGGACTTTCCATTCTCAGAACTTTGCCTACATTTAGGCATTTATATTATGTTTGACATTTTAGTTTTGGGTGTACTTGACTTAACTACTGTACCTCCCACTAGATTTCAATTTCCTGTCATATATATATGATAAGTGCTCAACATTTTCATTGAATTGAATTGAATCTGGTGACCATCAAGTCAGGATCCATATATGTGTGGCACTGGGAAAGTTCTATATTCATTTCACTATTATATAAGAAGATGTAAACACAAAACGTCTGGAATCTTTGTCTCTATTAAGGGTACATTTACTTATAGAAGTAAATACTCACTATTTTATTGTATTATTCAAAACTTAGAAAACACTTTTGGTGTCAATTGGAGTCTAAAGGTAAATGTCTGAGTTACTGTTTTCTACATATCCTGTGATACTTTCCTATTTTGTAGTCAAATTATACAAAGCCTATTTTTATATTTATAAAGTGACTGCCATACGTGTATTCACCAAAGTTTTCTCCTATCTGTCTAGGGGAAAGGACATGAGATAAGTGAACTGGGCTCTAGTTCTGGCTCTGTGGTAAAATGCAGATAATAATCCTTGCCTCAGGGCTTCCTTGGTGGCCCAGTGGTTAAGAATCTGCCTGCCAATGCAGAGGACACGGGTTCAAGCCCTGTTCTGGGAAGATCCCACATGCCACACAGCAACTAAGCCCGTGCACCACAACTACTGAGCCTGCGCTCTAGAGTCCGCGAGCCACAACTACTGAGCCTGCGTGCCACAACTACTGAAGCCCGTGCGCCTAGAGCCTGTGCTCCCCAATAAGAGAAGCCACTGCAATGAGAAGCCCGCACACTGCAACCAAGAGTAGCCCCCACTCACCACAACTAGAGAAAGCCTGCACACAGCAAGAAAGACACAATGCAGCCAAAAATAAAAATAAATAAAATAAATGAATTTATTTAAAAAATTAAAAATAAAAAATAATCCCTGCCTCAGAGAATTGTTGTAAGAATCAAAGGAAGGAACACATGTGAAAAAATGGTTTTGAAATACAACAAAACAAGACATTGAAATCAGCTATTGCTAAACACTGATCTTCAATGAAAATATTAGATCATTAAAATCCATTAAAGGGCATACTTAGATTAAGTCATATAAAATTGTTATTTTCTGCCTTGGTTGAAGAAGAATGTATAGCTCCCAGAACAGTTGATCTGATCAAGTGATCTTAGCAACCAAAAAATAAACAAGAATAAACAATCAATTACAAAGTGATTAACCTGCCAAAAATCAGTCTAGCTTGTAAAGCTAAATCCAGTTTTTTCCAAGTATATTCTCTAGTTCTTTGCATTTCAGTCTAATAATATTTTAGAGTACACTGAAACAGGAAGCCAGTAATGTTTATGCTGAGGTCATCTTTGGTTCTTTTCCTTGATCAGATCTCTTACAGCTGTGGGGTAACTTGTACCAGATTCTCATGGGGGAAAAAATGCTTACTGACTCAAGAAGTTACTGTTGAATCTGGCAGCTTCGATTGTTTTCCAGTAATTCAATCATTATCTCATCACCCTTATGTGAATTAGGTTTGGTGCACCAAATGTAGAGATTTCACATTTATTTAGAACCTTTGAAAGTCACAGAGAAGGCAAGGATGCTGCCAGTTCATGTTGATTATATGTGGAATTTATTTCAAGGTACTTAAGTGTTATTCAGGATAGGAGTTTGCTAACACTAAAATATTCAATATATCCCACAGCAGCCACTTCAAATATATGGTCTACTCATGTTCCTGAATGGAAGATTTATCCAGTCACATTCTTAAAAAAGGATCATCACTGCCTACTGTCTTCCGAAGTCTTCAACAGAATTTTATTCTCATTCTCAGAGAAATTGGTGAATTTTTTTAACATCTTTATTGGAGTACAATTGCTTTACAATGATGTGTTAGTTTCTGATGTATAACAATGTGAATCAAATATACATATACATATATCCCCATATCTCCTCCGTCTTGCATCTCCCTCCCACCCTCCCTATCCCACCCTTCTAGGTGGACACAAAGCACTGAGCTGATCTCCCTGTGCTATGTGTCTGCTTCCCACTAGCTATCTATTTTACAAAATTGGTGAATTTAATGAAAATTTTAATATATAGGGAAAACAGAAGATTATCAAAGATCATCTTGTTAATACCCAGTGTTGGTGAAGATATAGGGAATCAGCTATAGTCAAACAGTGTTTTGGGAGGCAGTTTGGCAACATCAAGTAACATTTTAAATGCATAAACCCATTGACTCAACAATTCCACTTTTAGAAAATGCTCACTCAAGTGTTCATGAGTATAGGAACGAGAAGATATCCAATAAGATAGTCCTTCATTGTTGCAAAACAATTCTGTGACAACTGCTGCCACTTTAAATTATGGCAGAATGTAAACTAAGGGGACTGTAATTTAACAAAACTAGAGGCATAGCACCTGCAAACTGTTGAAGCTCTTTACATCTATTAATACATATGAGCCTAGAAGCTACCAGATCGTGTGGGAAGATCAATTAGAAATAGCTGCCTTTTCTTTTATGCTTTCCTATTTTACTGATAAAGAAACAGATACCCAGAGAGTTGTAATTTGTCCATGTGAATTCATGAAAGACTTGGTTAACTTCTCTCCCCACTTTCCACAATGCACTCTGACTGTGCTGAGAACACTAACATATATATTTTATCACCCAAACCCTCTTTTCTCCCTGTGATCAATGGCACTACCATGGTTATTTAAACCAGAAACCTGAACCTTGATTATTCTCTCTCTTTTGTCCACAGTGTCCGATTAATAATCTTTTTTTTTTTTTTTTTTTGCGATACGCGGGCCTCTCACTGCTGTGGCCTCTCCTGTTGCGGAGCACAGGCTCAGGAGGCGCAGGCTCAGCGGCCATAGCTCAGGGGCCCAGCCGCTCCGCGGCATGTGGGATCCTCCCGGACCGGGGCACGAACCCGCGTCCCCTGCATCGGCAGGCGGACTCTCAACCGCTGCGCCACCAGGGAAGCCCAATAATCATTTTTTTAAATAATTATATCTCCAAAAGTCTTTTAAATTCATCTACTTTTCTCCATCCCAGCTAACACTACTCTACTGCAGGTCACCATCATTCAGCCTGGATTACAGCAATCTTAACTGTCTCCAGAGAGAGTCCAACACAGAAGTCTTATTCTTTCACTCCCTCCCCTGCTTCTGACCACTCAATGTTTTCCAGTTGTTTTTAGGATAAATCCATATTTCCTTCCTTGTAAGGTTCTACATGACTTAGACCCATCTTACCTGTTCAGTTTCATCTCTTATGAATTCTCATCTCATATACTCATCTCCAGCTATAATAGAGCCTCTATTTCCAGCTCTTAAGTTGTATTGCATGTATCTCTATGCCCCTCTGTCAGCTTGAATCTTCCCTAGCACAGCACTTATGCTACTATTTTGCCAATATCTGTTCACTGCTCTATGTTTCCCAGTAGAATATGCAGCTGCATAAGAGGAAGAACCATATCAGTCTTGATATCCCCAGCACCCAGTCTGATACATAATGGACACTTGATAAATAGTTGTTGAATTAATGAATAAATTAACTTCAATTTATGGAGTCAGAACCTAATGTAAAGCTGATAGATTTCCAGTTCAAGGCCCAAAAACTGCATTTATTCATCATCTCCTCAGAAAAAAAAAATCTCAGAATAAAAGGATATCCTCTACCCACCTTTGCTTTTGATCTAGCAGGCATGAATTGTGGGTATAACTGTTTAAGGGTGGAAAAACTTATTTAAAAAATGCATATAGGGGCCTCCCTGGTGGCGCAGTGGTTGAGAGTCCGCCTGCCGATGCAGGGGATACGGGTTCGTGCCCCGGTCTGGGAGGATCCCATATGCCGTGGAGCGGCTGGGCCCGTGAGCCATGGCCGCTGGGCCTGCGCATCCGGAGCCTGTGCTCCGCAACGGGAGAGGCCACAACAGTGAGAGGCCCGCATACCACACACCAAAAAAAAAAAAAAAAAAAATGCATATAGGCACAAAAGAAACTGTTAATTTTGAGTGATCAACTGGCAAATTTATGGCAGATAGATTCAAACTGCCTCTTCCTTCCCCTTGATTCAGGCCAAAGGGATTTTGTGCATTTCTTTCTGAACTGGCTGTGCCAGAGGAGAATATTTCTCTATCAGAATAAGGCAGTCTGTCTCTCCCCTAGGTGCCCTATGTTTCTACCATTTCCTCATAATCCCATGTCTTTCAGGGAAGCTTCTCTAATCTTTGGTCAACATTAAGCTATAGATCTCTAAAGAGAAGTCACTTTCAGTTCAGATGTGGGCCTTCCAACAGTAGAGGAACATCTTTAGACAGTCATCCAGGTAGGATGACAGAATGCATTTCATCTGTCTTGAAAGGTATAGAACCAATTCCTCCTAAAACCAGTTGAGCAGAGATTTTTATTTCTGTTTTCCCTTCAAACTTTTAACTTTACCAGGGGCTTTATAGATGTAGCTTTTGCCAAATAAATAAATTAATTAATTAAAAAGTATTATTGACGAGAGGAGGAAGATGGCAGAAGAGTAAGATGCAGAGATCACCTTCCTCCCCAAAGATACACCAGAAATACATCTACACGTGGAACAACTCCTACAGAACACATACTGAACGCTGGCAGAAGACCTCAGACCTCCCAAAAGGCAAGAAACTCCCCACATACCTGGGTAGGGAAAAGAAACAAGAATAAACAGAGACAAAAGAATAGGGACGGGACCTGTACCAGTGGAAGGGAACTGTAAAGGAGGAAAGGTTTCCACACACTAGGAAACCCCTTCATGGGCGGAGACTCCAGATGGAGGAGGGGGGAAGCTTCAGAGCTGCGGAGGACAGCGCAGCAACACGGGTGCGGAGAGCAAAGCGGAGAGATTCCCGCACAGAGGATCGGTGCTGACCAGCACTCACCAGCCCGAGAGACATGTCTACTCACCCGCCATGGAGGGCAGGGCTGGGAGCTGAGGCTCAGGGTTCGGTCGGAGCGCAGGGAGAGAACTGGGGTTAGCAGCGTGTACACAGCCTGCAGGGGATTAGCGTGCCACAGCTAGCCGGGAGGGAGTCCGGGGAAAAGTCTGAATCTGCCGAAGAGGCAAGAGACTTTTTCTTCCCTCTTTGTTTCCTGGTGCGTGAGGAGAAGGGATTAAGAGTGCTGCTTAAAGGAGCTCCAGAGACGGGCGTGAGCTGCGGCTAACAGCACAGACCACAGAGACAGATATGACACGCTAAGGCTGCTGCTGCCGGCACCAAGAAGCCTGTGTGTGAGCACAGGTCACTATCCACACCTCCCTTCTTGGGAGCGTGTGCAGCCCGCCCCTGCCAGGGTCCCGTGATCCAGGGACAACTTCCGCAGGGTAATGCATGGCACGCCTAAGGCTGGTGCAACGTCACGCCGGCCTCTGCCGCCACAGGCTTGCCCCGCATCCGCACCCCTCCCTCCCCCAGGCCTGAGAGAGCAAGAGCCCCCGAATCAGCTGCTCCTTTAACCCCGTCCTGTCTGAGCAAAGAACAGACACCCTCTGCCGACATACACGCAGAGGCAGGGCCAAATCCAAAGGTGAAACCCGGGAGCTGTGCGAACAAATAAGAGAAAGGGAAATCTCTCCCAGCAGATTCAGGATCAGTGGATTCAATCTCCACAATCAACTTGATGTACCCTGCATCTGTGGAATACATGAATAGACAATGAATCATCCCAAATTGAGGAGGTGGACTTTGAGAGCAAGATTTATTATTTTTCCCCTTTCCCTCTTTTTGTGAGTGTGTATGTGTATGTTTCTGTGTGAGATATTGTCTGTATTGCTTTGCTTTCACCATTTGTCCTAGGGTTCTATCTGTCCGTTTTTTGTTGTTGTTGTTTTTGTTGTTGTTTATTGTTTTGTTTTGTTTTGTTTTACTTTTTAAAAAAAATTTCTGCTTAATAATTTTTTTTATTTTAATAACTTTTTTATTTTATCTTTATTTTATTTTATTTTACCCTCTTTCTTTCTTTCTTTCTTTCTTTCTTTCTTTCTTTCTTTCTTTCATCCTTTATTTTTTCTACTTTTTCTCCGTTTGATTCTGAACCATGTGGATGAAAGGTTCTTGGTGCAGCAGCCAGGAGTCAGTGCTGTGCCTCTGAGGTGGGAGAGCCAACTTCAGGACACTGGTCCAGAAGACACCTCCCAGCTCCACATAATATCAAATGGCAAAAATCTCCCAGAGATCTCCATCTCAACAACAGAACCCAGCTTCACTCAACGACCAGCAAGCTACAGTGCTGGACACCCTATGCTAAACAACTAGCAAGACAGAAACACAACCCCACCCATTAGCAGAGAGGCTGCCTAAAATCATAATACGTCCACAGACACCCCAAAACACACCACCAGACGTGGACTTGCCCACCAGAATGACAAGATCCAGGCTCATCCAACAGAACACAGGCACTAGTCCCCTCCAACAGGAAGCATACACAACCCATTGAACCAAATTTAGCCACTGGGGACAGACACCAAAAACAATGGGAACTACGAACCTGCAGCCTGCAAAAAGGAGACCCCAAACACAGTAACATAAGCAAAAAAAGAAGACAGAAAAACACACAGCAGATGAAGGAGCAAGATAAAAACCCACTAGACCTAACAAATGAAGAGGAAGTAGGCAGTCTACCTAAAAAAGAGTTCAGAATAATGATAGTAAAGATGATCCAAAATCTTAGAAATAGAATACAGAAAATACAAGAAACATTTAACAAGGACCCAGAAGAACTAAAGATGTAACAAGCAGTGATGAACAACACAATAAATAAATAAATTTTTTTTGGCTATGCAGCTTGTAGGATCTTAGTTCCCTGACCAGGGATCGAACCTGGGCCTCGGCAGTGAAAGCACCAAGTCCTAACCACTGGACCACCAAGGAATTTTCTATAAATTTTTGAGGAAACTCTATACTGTTTTCCATGTGGCTATACCAATTTAGAATCCCACTAACAGTGCATAAGGATTCCCTTGTCTCCACATTCTCACCAGCATTTGTTATCTCTTGTCGTTTTGATGATAACCATTCTAACAGTTGTGAGGTGATATCTCATTATGGTTTCAAGTTGTATTTTCCTAATGATCAGAGATACTGAAAACCTTTTCATGTAACTCTTTTCTATTTGTATATCATCTTTGGAAAAAGTCTATTCAGGTCCTTTCACCATTTTTAATTGGATTATTCTGTTTTTCGCTATTCAGTTATATGATTTCCATATATGTTTTGGATGGTCATCCCTTATCATGTATATGATTTACAAATATTTTCTTTCATTTTGCAGTTTGCCTTTTCATTTTGTTGAGTGTTTTTGATGCTGTGCAGAAGCTTTTTAGTTTGATTTAGTCTCATGTGGTTCTATTTAATTTTGTTGCTTTTGCTTTACACACCAAATCCAAAAAATCTTTGCCAAGACACATGTCAAGGGGGGGGTTTCCTATTTTTTTTAAGAATTTTCTGGTTTCACATCTTCCATTTAAGTCTTTAATCCATTTCAAGTTAATTTTTGTGACTGATATAAGATAGGGATCTAGTTTCATACTTCTAATGTGAATATAGAATTATCTCAGCTCCATTTATTGAGACTATATTTTCCCCATTGACTATTCTTGGATCCCTTGCCAAATGTTAGTTTACCATATATGCATTGCTTTATTTTTGGACTCTGGATTCTCTTATATTGGTCTATGTGTCTGTTTTTATGCCAGTACTATGCAGTTTTTATTACTAGTTTACTATTTAATATTTACTATTTTAACAATATTAATTTTCCAAACTATGAACACAGGATGCCTTTCTATTTATTTGTGTCCTTTTGCTTTCTTTCACCAATGTTTTGTAGTTAGCAGTGCAGAAATCTTTCACCTCCTTAGTTAAATTTATTCCTATTTATTTTATTTTATTTGATGCTATTGTAAATTAGATCATTTTCTTTATTTGTTTTTCACATAATTTCTTGTTACTGTATAGAAGCAATACTGATTTTTTATGTTAATATTGTATCCTGCAACTATATTGAATTTGTGGATTAGATCAGTTTTTGGTGAAGTCTTTAGGATTTTCTATATATAAAATCGTGTCATCAGTAAATAGAGAAAATTTTACTTCTTCCTTTCCAATTCTGATACCTTTTATTTCTTTTTTCTTGTCTGATTGCTCTAGCTAAGATTACCAGTAATATATTGAATAGGAGTAGTGAGAATGGGTCCCCTTGTCTTGTTCCCAATCTCGAAGGGAAAAACTTTCAAAGTTTCACCAATGAGTATTGTTAGCTGTGGGCTTGGCTAATAAGGCCTTTATTGTGTTGAAATACATTCCTTCTGTATTTAATTTGTTAAGAGATTTTATGATGAAAGGGTGCTCAATTTTCTTAAATTCATTTTCTGCATCTACTGAGATGATCATATGATTTTTAATTCATTCAATTAATATAATGTATCACATTTACTTATTTGCATATGTTGAACCATCTGGGATAAATCTCACTTGATAATGGTGAATGGTACTTTAATGTACTGCTGAAATGGGTTTGCTAGTATGTTATTGAGAAAATTTCCATCTATATTCATCAAGAATATTGCTCTGTAGTTTTATTTTCTTGTAGTGTCCTTTTCCAGTTTTGATATCAGGGTAATGCTAGCCTTGTAAAGTGTGTTTGGGAGTGTTCCCTCTGCTTCTATTTTTTGGAAGTGTTTGAGAAGGATTGCAGATAAATTTCTTTAAATATTTGGTAAAATTCACTAGTGAAGATTTCTGGTCCAGTGCTTTTCTGCACTGTGAGATTTTTGATTATTGATTCTATCTCCTTATTAGTAGTTTATCTGTATTTTCTATTTTTCTTGATTCAGGCTTGGTAGGTTGTATGTTTCTAAGAATTTTTCCATTTCTTCTAAGTCATCCACTCTGTTGGCATATAATCATTCATAGTAGCCTCTTATGATCTTTTGTATTTCTGTGGTATCAGTTGTAATGTCTCTTCTTTAATTTATATTTTTTCCATTGGGATCACGCTCCCTTTTCCTTGGTTAGTATAGCTAAAGTCTGTACATTTTGTTTATGTTTACAAAACACCAACTCTTACTTTTATTAAAAAGTCTTTTCTATTGCTCACCTGTTCTCTATATCATTTATTTCTGCTCTAGTCTTTATTATTTTATTTCTTTTGCTAACTGTGGACTTATTTTTTTCTTCTTTTTCTAGTTCCTATGGTGAAGAGTTAGATTCTTTATTCAACATATTTCTGGTTTCTTAAGGTAAGCTGTTTTTTTTTTAATTTAAGGATAGTCAATGTGCAATATTGTATGTTACATATGGCCAATATAGTGATTTGCAAATTTTAACAATTATGCTCCATATATAGTTATTTCTGAATATTCAATATATTCCCCATGCTGTACAATATATCCTTGTAACTTATTTTATACCTAATAGTTCGTATCCCTTACTCCCCTCCTCCTTGTCTCTTCTCACTGGTAACCACTAGTTTGTTCTCTATATTTGTGAGTTGGCTATTTTTTTGTCATATTCACTAGCTTATTGTGTTTTTTAGATTCCATATATCAGTGATATTATACAGCATTTGGCTTTCTGTTTCTTGCCTACTTCACATAGCATAATGCCCTCCAATTTCATCGATATTGTTGCAAATTTCATTCTTTTTTATAGCTGAGTAGTATTCCATTGTATACACATGTGACAACTTCTTTATCCATTCATCTGTCAAAGGACACTTAGGTTTCTTCTATATCTTGGCAATTGTAAATAATGTGGCAATGAGCATTAGGGTGCACATATGTTTTTGAATTACTTTTTTTTCAGATATATACCCAGGAGTGGAATTATTATGTCATATGGTAGTTATATTTTTAGTTTTTTGAGAAACCTCCATACTGTTTTCCAAAGTGGATGCACCAATTTACATTCCCACCAATAATGTACAGTGTTCCCTTTTTTTCCACATCCTTGCCAACATTTATTATTTGTGTTCTTTTTGATGACAGACATTCTGACAGGTGTGAAGTGACATCTCATTGTGGTTTTAATTTGCATTTCCTGATGATTAGTGACGTTGAGCATGTTTGCATGTGCCTTTTGGCCATCTGCATTTCTTCTTTGGAAATATGTTTATTCAGTTATTCTGCACATGTTTAAATCAAGTTGTTTTCTTGATGTTGAGCTGTATGAAAACCCATGTGCTAATAAAATAGACAGCCTAGAAGAAATTGATGAATTCTTAGAAAGACAAAATATCCCAAAATTGAATCAAAAAGAAATAAGAAATAAGAAAAATTACCAGAAATGAAATTGAATTAGTAATTTTAAAACTCCTAACAAACAAAAGTCCAGGCCAGATGGCTTCACAGGTGAATTTTACCAAACACTTAAAGAGTTAGCACCTATCCTTCTCAAGCTATTCCAAAAACATTGCAGAGGAAGGAATGCTTCCAAACTTATTCTATGAAGCCACCATCACCCTGATACCAAAACCAGACAAAGATATTACACCAAAAAAGAAATCACAGGCCAATATCACTGTTGAATATCGATGCAAAAATCCTCAACAAAATACTAGCAAACCAAAGCTAACAACACATTAAAAAGATCATACACCATGATCAAGTGGAATTTATCTCAGGCTTGCAAGGATTTTTCAATATCCACAAATCAACCAAAGAGATACACCACATTAACAAATTGAAGAATAAAAACCATATGATCATATAAATAGATGCAGAAAAAGCTTTTGATAAAATTCTACATCCATTTGTGATAAAATCTCTCCAGAAAGTGGGCATAGAGGGAAACTACCTCAACATAATAAAGGCCTATATGACAAACCTACAGCTAAGATTGTACTCAAGGCTGAAAAGCTGAAAGCATTTCCTCTACAGTCAAGAACAAGACAAGGATGCTCACGTATTCCACTTTTATTTAAAATAGTTTTGAATGTTCTAGCCACAGAAATCAGAGAAGAAAATGAAATAAAGTGAATCCAAACTGGAAAAGAAGTAAAACTGTCACTGTTTGCAGATGATGTGATACTATACATAGAAAATCCTAAAAATACCACCATAAAACTACTAGAGTTCATCAAGAAATTCAGTAAAGGTGCAGGATACAAAATTATTAAACAGAAATCTGTTGCATCTCTACACACTAACAACACTAACAACAAAATATCAGAAAGAGAAATTAAGGAAATGATCCCATTTACCATTGCCTCAACAAAGATAAAATACCTAGGAGTAAACCTAACTAAGGAGGCAAAAGAACTGTGTTCCAAAAACTATAAGATGCTGATAAAAGAAATTGAAGACAACACAAAGAGATACCATGTTCTTCTCTTGGAAGAATCAATATTGTTAAAATGAACATACTACCCAAGGCAATCTACAGCTTCAGTGCAATCCTTGTCAAAATGACAAAGGCATTTTTCACAGAATTAGAGAAAATTATTTTAAATTTAGTATGGAAACACGAGATAGCCAAAGCAATACTGAAAAAGAAAAACGAAGCTGGAGGAATCATGCTCCCTTTAATGTATTTTGGTATCAGTATGCTTTGATTTCTTTATGCTCTTTTGTGTAATAACTATACGTTTTTCCCTTTGGTTTCTATGAGGCTTAGATAACTATATTAAAAGTATAGCATTCTATTTTAAACTTATAACAACTTAACTTTGATAGCATTACTAAACTTTTATACTTTTCCTCTTCCTCACATTTTATGTAACTGATGTTACGGTTTATATATTTTTATGTGGTATATCCAATAACTGATTATTGTAGTTATGATAACTTTTAATAATTTTTTAACTTTTAAATTATAGTAGTAAGTATATTACACACCACCATTTTCATATTACATAATCTAATTTTGACTATATATTTACCATTACCAGGGAGTTTTATGCTACCCTCATATGTTTTTATAATAAAAACCAGAATCCTTTTATTTTCAAAGAACTCCCCTTAGCATTTCTTGTGAAGCAAGTCTAATGATGATGAACTCCCTTAGCTTTTGTTTGTCTGGGAAAGTCTATGTATTCCCTTCCTTTCTGAAGGACAGCTTTTCCAGGTATAGAATTCATGATAGAGAGGTTTATTTGTTTGTTTCAATATTTAAAATATAATATCCCATTATCTCTTGGACTGAAGAGTTTCTTTTGAGAAATCTGCCTATAGTCTATGGTGGTTCCCTTGCAAGTAACTTTTTTATTCTTTTCTCTTCCCACTTTCAAAGTTCTTTCTTTTTATTTAACTTTTGAAAAATTAGCTATAATATGTCTTAGTATAGCCCTATTTGGTTTCAACCTATTTTGGGTGTTTTAGGCCTCAGATTTGGATATCCATTTCTCTCCCCAAGTTTGGGAAGTTTTCAGCCATTATTGTTTTAAATATACTTTATGTCCTACTTTTTTTCTCTCTGTTGGATTCCTGTAATGTGGCTATTGTTTCTTGTGATTGTATCCTATAAGTCCCTTAAACTTTCTTCAGTTTTTTATTATTATTATTTCTTATTTTTACTCCTCTGATTGGATAATTTCAAATGTCCTGTGTTCTAGGTCACTGACTCTTTCTTCTACATGGTTGTGTCTGCTGTTAAAGCTCTTTATTGAATTATTCAGTTCAATCATTTCATTTTCCAGCTCTAGGTGTTTTCATTGTGAGTTTTTTTGATGATTTTTATTTCTTTGTTGAACTTCTTGTTTTGTTTATGCATTGTTTTCTAATTTGATTTATGTGCCTGTATGTTTTTTTTTTAATTCCGTATATATGTGTTAGCATACGGTATTTGTCTTTCTCTTTCTGACTTACTTCACTCTGTATGACAGACTCTAGGTCTATCCACCTCATTACAAATAGCTCAGTTTCGTTTCTTTTTATGGCTGAGTAATATTCCATTGTATATATGTGCCACATCTTCTTTATCCATTCATCCGATGATGGACACTTCGGTTGTTTCCAGCTCCGGGCTATTGTGAATAGAGCTGCAATGAACATTTTGGTACATGTCTCTTTTGGAATTATGGTTTTCTCAGGGTATATGCCTAGTAGTGGGATTGCTGGGTCATATGGTAGTTCTATTTTTAGTTTTTTAAGGAACCTCCATACTGTTCTCCATAGTGGCTGTACCAATTCACATTCCCACCAGCAGTGCAAGAGTGTTCCCTTTTTTCCACACCCTCTCCAGCATTTATTGTTTCTAGATTTCTTGATGATGGCCATTCTGACTGGTGTGAGATGATATCTCATTGTAGTTTTGATTTGCATTTCTCTAATGATTAATGATGTTGAGCATTCTTTCATGTGTTTGTTGGCAGTCTGTATATCTTCTTTGGAGAAATGCCTATTTAAGTCTTCTGCCCATTTTTGGATTGGGTTGTTTGTTTTTCTGCTATTGAGCTGCATGAGCTGTTTATAAATTTTGGAGATTAATCCTTTGTCAGTTGCTTCATTTGCAAATATTTTCTCCCATTCTGAGGGTTGTCTTTTGGTCTTCTTTATGGTTTCCTTTGCTGTGCAAAAGCTTTGAAGTTTCATTAGGTCCCATTTGTTTATCTTTGTTTTTATTTCCATTTCTCTAGGAGGTGGGTCCAAAAGGATCTTGCTGTGATTTATGTCATAGAGTGTTCTACCTATGTTTTCCTCTAAGAGTTGGATAGTTTCTGGCCTTACATTTAAGTCTTTAATCCATTTTGAGCTTATTTTTGTGTATGGTGTTAGGGAATGATCTAATCTCAAACTTTTACATGTCCCTGTCCAGTTTTCCCAGCACCACTTATTGAAGAGGCTGTCCTTTCTCCACTGTACATTCCTGCCTTCTTTATCAAAGATAAGTTGGCCATATGTGCGTGGGTTTATCTCTGGGCTTTCTATCCTGATCCACTGATCTATCTTTCTGTTTTTATGCCAGTACCAGACTGTCTTAATTACTGTAGCTTTGTAGTATAGTCTGAAGTCAGGGAGCCTGATTCCTCCAGCTCCGTTTTTCATTCTCAAGATTGCTTTGGCTATTGGGTCTTTTGTTTTTCCAAACAAATTTTGAAATTTTTTGTTCTAGTTCTGTGAAAAATGCCAGTGGTAGTTTGATAGGGATTGCATTGAATCTGTAGATTGCTTTGGGTAGTAGAGTCATTTTCACAATATTGATTCTTCCAATCCAGGAGCATGGTATATCTCTCCATCTATTTGTATCATCTTTAATTTCTTTCATCAGTGTCTTATAATTTTCTGCATACAGGTCTTTTGTCTCCTTAGGTAGGTTTATTCCTAGATATTTTATTCTTTTTGTTGCAATGGTAAATGGGAGTGTTTTCTTGATTTCATTTTCAGATTTTTCATCATTAGTGTACAGGAATGCCAGATGCCTGTGTGTTTTTATAGTTACTCCTTGAAGAAGATTATTCTGAATTCTTTGTCTAACAGTTCATAGATCTCCATTTCTCTAGGATCTTTTGGAGCTTTATTAGTTTCCTTTGGTGGTGTGCGTCATGTCTAACTGAATTTTTATGATTCTTGATTCCTTACATTGGTATGTGTGCATTGAGTATGTAGTCTCCTTTTCCAGCCTTTACAGGTTCACTTTGGCAAAGACCATTCTTCACCAGTCAACCTGCCTTGGAGTTCTCAATGTGTCAGCTGGTAGTGTTCTTGGGCAGGTGGGGCTTTTTACAGGGTCTATTTTGGGGCAAGTCCACTGTCTGCACTCTGAGGTTGGAGGTGGTTGTTGCCACTTCCTGAGAACAGCTGTAAATGAATGCTGGC
Source organism: Mesoplodon bidens (assembly GCF_964165515.1). Taxonomy (NCBI): domain Eukaryota; kingdom Metazoa; phylum Chordata; class Mammalia; order Artiodactyla; family Ziphiidae; genus Mesoplodon; species Mesoplodon bidens. The sequence goes on from NC_138163.1 coordinate 75,786,049, forward strand.
TAAGTTCTCTGCCCAAGAAAGGCAGAGGATGGGCCTCAAAGGTACTGGGTTTTCTGGTTAGGCTTCCTATATTGTTGGGACTAGGTACTGTACTCAGAAGTAGTTTGGTTCTGAGGATTAACTTTCCTTCCCTAGCAGGGCAGCAGAAAGTACCCCAAAGTCTGCACTGTTCATTATCTGCTGACCCAAATATTGCAAGACTGTGCACTGAATTTTTTGGCCAGACAGAGCCACCAGTTTTGCTCTATAAATGGGCAGTGCTGCCAGCCAAGGCCTCCACTCAAGTGTTGCTGTGCTACACACCTTCTTACATGCTCAGGGAAGGCTTCGTGGTTGGACAGTGCCAGGAGCTGCACTCAGCAGTGGTCAGGGCTATGAATTAGCTCCCCTGCCTGGGTGGAAGAGGAGAGTCAGCTGTAAGCAGCTTAACAGGTGTTATGGCAAGGCTTTCTTCATTTTTTTTAAATTTAACCATAGTTGATTCACAATATTATATTAGTTTCATGTATACAGCAAGTGATTCAGTATTTTTACACCTTATGCTCCATTAAAAGTTATTATAAGTTAGTGGCTATAATTCCCTGTGCTATACAATATATCCTGGTTGCTTGTCTATTTTATGCATAATAGTTTTTTTACTCCCATACCCCTATCTTGCTCCTCCCACTTCCCTCTCTTCTTTGGTAATGACTACTTTGTTTTCCATATGTGTGAATCTGCTTCTGTTTTGCATATACATTCATTTGTATTATTTTTTAGATTCCACATATAAGAGATATCATACAGTATTTGTCTTTCTCTGTCTGATTTATTTTACTAAGCATAATATTCTCTAATTTCATCCATGTTGCTGCAAATAGCAGATGGCAGGGCTTTCTGGTTAGGTGGGGCCAAGAGCTATAATCAGCAGTGGGTGGGCCTATAAATTAGCTCTCATGACTGAGTGGAGTGGAAAACTGGATGCAAGGCTGACAAGGCTCTTAGTTTGTGGTCTTGACTCAAGCCAACCCATGTCCTATGTTCCCTAGCCAAATGGGGCCACTGTCTTTGATCTACAGATGGTCAGCTCTGCCTGTCAGGTCCTCCACTCAAGTATTTCTGAGCTATGCAGCTTCCCAGTGTTTAAGCAAGGGTTTTTAGTTGGGCAAACCTGGGACTTACACTCAGCACTGAGCAGGCTTATGACTTAGTTTCCCTGCTTAGGAGGAGGAGCAGACCAGGCTCCATGGTCACTAAGGCTCTTTGTCCAAGTTATCAAATGAGGTAGAACTGTGTCCTGCTAAGTTTCCTGGTTGGACCATGCCACCATCTTGGCTCTGCAGATGAGCAATACCACTGGTTGGGACTAATGCTTGCATGCTAATTAAATATTTTGACTGCTGAGATCCAAGCACTGGTTGTTGCAAGTCTCTACCTCCTTCTCTGTTGCATCTGATTCCCACTGTTCAGGACACGAAGATTCCACAATGATCCCCATGAGGCTAGACCTTAGTAGGGCTCCCAAGGATTGACCCACAAACATAATTGTGGAGCTGGATATCCACCCTGGGCTCTCTTTTCCCACTGGGGAAACCATAGGCTCAGAAGAGACCCCTAGGTGTGGTGCTGTGCCAGCATAGGAGAGGAGCAGTGTGGTCAGTGAGTAGCCACTCATCTTACTTTTCTTTTTAATTTTATTGAAATATAGTTGACTTACAATGTTATGTTTAATTTCTACTGTGCAGCAAATGACTCAGTTATACATATATGTATTCTTTCTCACATTCTTTTCCATTACGGTTTGTCACAGGATACTGAATATAGTTCCCTTTACTATACAGTAGGACCTTGTTATTTATCCATCCTATATATAATAGTTTGCATCTGCTAATCCCAAATTCCTAATTCTTCCATCCCCATCCCCCTCTCTTGGCAACTACGAGTTGGTTCTCTATATCTGTGAGCCTGTTTTTGTTTCATAGATATGTTCATTTGTGTTGTATTTTAGATTCTACACATAAGTGATATCATATGGTATTTGTTTTTCTCTTTCTGACTTACTTCTCTTAGTATGATCATCTCTAGGTCCATCTAAGTTGCTGCAAAAGGCATTATTTCATTCTTTTTAATGGCTGAGTAATATTCCACTGTATGTATATGTGTGTATATATACACACATATATGTGTGTGTGTATATATATACCACATCCTCTTTACCCATTTATCTGTTGATGAACCCTCTTAATTTTCTCATGTAGTCTGTCTCAGTCTCTGTGTTTCAGTGTGTGTGTGGGTTCTTCAGGCTTACTCACATGTTGTAGAATTTTCTCAGTGTTGTCTTATTTATAAGGAGTTATTAGTTGTTCTTCTTGTGAGAGGGAATAAATTCAGAAATAACCTGTGTCAAAATCTTGGTTATGTCACTCCCCAAGAAGCATCTTAATAAACCAAACATCAAGTTAATGTAGTAGAATACTGAATGGAAGGAATTTCAGTCTGTGGGGCCAAAGCCTACAACCTCATTTTGTAAACTTTCTTTAATTGTGTCAGGCAACAGTATTACACAAGAGACAACATAAAGTTCAGCCATAAAGGTTGTGGCAGTATAGTTCTACACTGCTGGCTTCAGGAAACCCAGATCTTTTCCTTCAAGAAAACTCTACCTAATGTGGTCTGCTTATAGCTATTTAAAGAGATATATAAATAGAAAGACTAAAACAAGTACTTCACCTACCTCCTTTACCTGGTTCTATGGCTAAACAAGTTGCTTTAGTAGGTCCCTCATTGCGAGAGCTTGAGAGCTAATCACATTGCAGCTGAGAAAGGAGGGCCCAAAGTTAAACTTATGTCCCTGAGTTAATATAAACAAGATAACTAAGGAGAGAAGTAGAGCTTCAACGTAAGGCTTTTACATTCGTCCTATGATTATGGCTGATTAAAGATACTCGGTTTTAGAGGAACCTTCAAGATGGCAGAGGAGTAAGATGTGAAGATCACCTTCCTCCCCACAAATATGTTAAAAATACATCAAAAATACATCTACATGTGGAACAACTCCTACAGAACACCTACTGAACACTGACAGAAGACCTCAGATTTCCCAAAAGGCAAAAAACTCCCCACATACCTGGGTAGGGCAAAAGAAAAAAGAAAAAAACAGAGACAAAAGAATAGGGATGGGACCTGCACCTCTGGGAGGGAGCTGTGAAGGCGGAAAAGTTTCCATACACTAGGAAGACCCTTCACTGGTGAAGACAGGAGGTGGGTGGGGGGAAGCTTTGGAGCCATGGAGGAGAGTGTAGCAATAAGGGTGCAGAGGGCAAAGCGGAGAGATTTCCTCACAGAGGATCAGTGCTGACCAGCACTCACCACCCTGAGAGGCTTGCCTGCTCACCTGCTGGAGCAGGTGGGAGCTGGGAGCTGAGGCTTGGGCTTCAGAAGTCATATCCCAGGGAGAGGACTGGGGTTGGCTTCGTGAACACAGCCTGAAGGGGACTAGTGTGCCACAGCTAACTGAGAGGGAGTCTGGGAAAAAGGCTGGACCTGCCTAAGAGGCAAGAGACAATTTTTGGGGGGTGCATAAGGAGAGGGGATTCCTTCCCTCTCTGGCCACAAAAGACAGACCACCACCTAAATGAGCTCCAGTGACGGGCACAAGACACGGCTATCAGCTCAGACCCCAGAGATGGGCATGAAATGCTAACGTTGTTGCTGCAGCCACCAAGAATCCTGTGTCTAAGCACAGGTCACTATCCACACCCCGCTGGGAGCCTGTGCAGTATGCCACTGCCAGTGTCCTGTGATCTAGGGATAAGTTCCCCAGGAGAACACATGGTGCACCTCAGGCTGTTGAAATGTCATGCTGACCTCTTCAAAAGCAGGCTCACCCTGCATTCTAATTAAACTACTGTGCTACTCCCTCCCCCCAGCATGAGTGAGCAAGAGCCCCTTAGTCAGCTGCTGATTTAACCCCGACCTGTCTGGGCAGGAACAGATGCTTGAGGGCGACCTACATGCAGAGGTGGGGCCAAAACCAAAGATGAACCCCAGGAGTTGTGTGAACAAAGGAGAGAAAGGGAAATTCTGTGTGCAGCCTCAGAAGCATCAGATTAAATCCCCACAATCAACTTGATGTACATTGCATCTGTGGAATACCTGAATAGACAACAAATCCTCGCAAAATTGAGACAGTGGACTATGGGAGAAACTGTAGACTTGGGGAATGCTGTCTGCAACTGATTTGTTTATGATTTTTATGTTTATTTTAGTATAGTTTTTAACTTGTTATCATTGGTGGGTTTGTTTATTGGTTTTGTTGCCCTCTTATTTTTATTATTATTATTTTGTTAATTTAATATATACTTTCTTTTTTATTTTTCCCTTTTCTTCTGAGTTGTGTGGCTGACAGAGTCTTGGTGCTCTGACTGGGTGTCAGGCCTGAGCCTCTGATGTGGGAGAACTGAGTTCAGGACATTGGACCACCAGAGACCTCCTGGCCCAACTTAATATAAATCAGCTAGAGCTCTCCAAGAGATCTCAGTTTCAATGCTAAGACTCAGCTCCACCCAACAGCCAGCAAGCTCCAGTGCTGGCTGACCCATACCAAACAACTAGCAAGGCAAGAAGACAATCCCACCCATTAGCAGAGAGGCTGCCTAAAATCATAATAAGGTCACAGGCACCCCAAAACATACTACCATATGCAGCCTTGCCCACCAGAAGGACAAGATCTAACCCCACCCACCAGAACACAGACACCATTCCCCTCCACTAGGAAGCCTACCCAACCCACTGAACCAGCACACCCATTGAAGACAGACACCAAAAACAACGGGAACTATGAAACTGCAGCCTGCGAAAAGGGGACCCCATACAAAGTAAGTTAAATCAAAAGAGAAGACAGAGAAATATGCAGCAGATGAAGGAGCAAGGTAAAAACTCACCAGACCAAGAAAATGAAGAGGAAATAGACAGTCTACCTGAAAAAGAATTCAGAGTAATGATAGTAAAGATGATCCAAAATCTTGGAAATAGAATGGAGAAAATACAAGAAACGTTTAACAAAGACCTAGAAGAAATAAAGAGCAAACAAACAATGATGAACAACAAAATAAATGAAATAAAAATTCTCTAGAAGAAACAATAGCAGAATAAGTGACACAGAAAAACAGATAAGTGACCTGGAAGATAAAATACTGGAAGTAACTACCACAGAGCAGAATTAAAAAAAAAAAAAAAAAAGAATGAAAAGAATTGAGGAGACAAACTCAGAGACTTCTGGGACAACATTAAATGCACCAGCATTCGAATTATAGGGGTCCCAGAAGAAGAGAAAAAGAAAGGGCCTGAGCAAATATTTGAACAGATTATAGTTGAAAACTTCCCTAACATGGGAAAGGAAATAGTCAATCAAGTCCAGGAAACTCAGAGAGTCCCATACAGGATAAATATAAGAATAAACATGCAAAGACACACATTAATCAACCTATCAAAAATTAAATACAAAGAAATCATATTAAAGGCAGCAAGGGAAAAACAACAAATAACATACAAGGGAACCCCCAGAAGGTTAAGAGCTGGCGAGGGAGAGAGAGAGAGAGAGAATAGGGATAAATGCAAATCAAAACTACAATGAGGTATCACCTCACATCAGTCAGAATGGCCATAATCAAAAAATCTACAAACAATAAATGCTGGAGAGGGTATGGAGAAAAGGGAACACTGTTGGTGGGAATGTAAATTGATAAAGCCACTATGGAGAACAGTATGGAGGTTCTTTAAAAAACTAAAAATAGAGCTACCATATGATCCAACAATCCCACCCCTGGGCATATATCCAGAGAAAACCATAAATCAAAAAGATACATGGGGCTTCCCTGGTGACGCAGTGGTTGAGAGTCCGCCTGCCGATGCAGGGGACACGGGTTCGTGCCCTGGTCCGGGAAGATCCCACATGCCAAGGAGTGGCTAGGCCCGTGAGCCATGGCCGCTGAGCCTGCGCATCCAGAGTCTGTGCTCCGCAACGGGAGAGGCCAAAACAGTGAGAGGCCTGCAAACCGCAAGGAAAAAAAAAAAAAAGATACATGAATCACTGAACTGATCTCCGTGATATGCGGCTGTTTCCCACTAAGTATCTATATTACATTTGTTAGTAGGGAGGGTGGGAAGGAGACATAAGAGGGAGGAGATATGGGGATGTATGTATATGTGTAGCTGATTCACTTTGTTATACAGCAGCAACTAACACAACATCTTAAAGCAGTTATACTCCAATAAATGTGTTTAAAAAAATAAAAGGAGATATTAGTTTAAAAATAAAATTCTTCACACACTCTTTGAGAAAGTTAAATAGGAGGGAACACTTTTCCATTCCTTCCATTGGACACTATTACTCTCATATCAAATTAGACAAAGACATCACATGAAAAGAAAACCGTAGACCAACTTGTTTGTATATGTGAAACTAGACACAAAAATTGTCCACAAAGTACAAGGAAACCAAATCCAGCAACAGAGGAAAAGAATAATATACCACAACTGAGTGGAATTTTCTCCAGGAATGCAAAATCAATTAATATTTGAAAATCAATATATGTGATACAAAATTCTTTTCTGCATAATTCTAAATGGTTGAGAAGACTCTTTTAAAATACTCTCTTCAAGAAGGCAGTCTCAAAGATAGCAACATAAGAGGCTCCAGCGTCCCCTCTTCCCAAGACTACAGTAAATGAATAGCTGCACACATAACAATTCCCTCTGCAAGAAATCCAGAAACTTGCTGAGTGACTCACACACATTGGGTGAACAAGAAAATACCATCAAAAGGAGCTGCTCCAAGTTTCCAGTATCTCCCTGGAAGAAGTTATTGTACATGTCTGTTCCCAAGATTCTGTGACTGCTGCCCAAGTGATGGGTCCCCAGATCACCTGGGTCTGATAGCCAATGGGGATTTCATTCATCTCTCACAGAGACTGTAGCAAACAAATAAGTAGTATTTGACTGGCTATAGTGCTAGGGCTAAGCACAGAGGGAGCAGGCAGAAATGCCCATCTCCCAGTCCTTTCCTGAAAGATTTCTGTTTGCATACTTCAAAAGCTGCTGTCTGAGGGTCAGGTTTCTAATTTAACAGGAATCTAGGGACTGACTGCCATCCATCCCAGAAATCGGGGAAGTCTGAGGACACTTCCCCTGCCATCTCCTTCTAGTTCATTCCAAGTTGCCAGTATCTCCATGTAAGGTGTTAGGACACACATCTGGCACCCCAGCTTTTGTAGAAGCCACCTGATTAATGAATTTCTAGGTGCCTTTCTCTGATAGCCAGTGGGATTTGCATTCAGAAGTCCCTCAGGACTGTAGCAAACAAAGAAGAAATTTCTAATGGACTCAAGAGCACCCCCTCAGCTGTACATCAAGGTCCAGTACAGAAGAGTAGGAAAAATGCACACTTCCTAATTTCTCCCTCAAAGGGGCCTAATTAGATACTTTCCCAGCTGCTGTGTGATGATCTAGTTTACAACCAGCCTTCACTAAATGCTGACTTCAGTTCTCTCCTTTAGAACACTGATGGATGTTGGCACACCCTCAACTGCTGGGAACCACTAAGAAAAAACAAGGAAGCTGGACAATCAAAAGGTTTAAGAGACAACCAAGAGCATAGTCCAGGCTGGTTGACAAGGTTCATCTTTTATAGGACATCACTCTGTCAAGACTGAGAGAGGTGGCTGGTTTATTTAATTCCCAGAAAACAACACAGAGAGTGAAGGAAAATAAAGAAACAGAGGAATATATGTTCCAAACGAAAGAACAATAAAAAATTCCAGAAACAAAGAAAAGTGATTTACTGATAATTCAAAATAGCTGCCACAAAGATGCAAATGGAGGTCAGGAGAGTGATGCATGGACAAGTGAACATTTCAAAAAAGAGATAGAAAATATTTAAAAAGTACCAAACAGAAATCACAGAGCTGAAGAGTAAAATAACAGAACTGAAGAACTCAATAGGTGGATTCAATAGCAGACTACCTTAAGAGGAAGAAAGGATCAGTGAATTCAAAGCAGGGCAGTGGATTTCAGCCAGTCAGAGGAATAAAAAGAAAAACTAGAATGAAAAAGGAGTAAATATAGATTGTGATTTATGGGACATAAATAAGCAGACTAATATGTGCATTTTGGGGTCCCATAAGGAGGAGAGAGAGAGAAAGGGGCAGAAATATTATTCAAAGAAATAACAAATGAACACTAATCAAACCTGGGGAAAAAAAGAGACACCCAACTTAATGAAGTCCAGAGAGTAAACAAATAAGATGAATCCAAAGGGACCTATACCAAGACACATTATAATTAAACTGTCAAAAGTTAGAGACAAAGAGAGAAACTTATCAGCAAGATAAAAAACAAAAACAAACAAACAAAATTTCTTATGTACAAAGGAATTGCCACAAAAATATCAGCAGTTTTTTCAGCATAAACTTTGCAGAGCAGAAGGGAATGGCATGATATATTTCAAGCACTGAAAGAAAGAAAACTGCCAACTAAGAATATTATACCAAATAAAGTTGTCCTTCAGAGTTGAATGAGAGATTGTGTTTTACAGACAACCAAGAGCTAAATAATTCATCAAAACTAGACCAGCCTTACAATAATTATTAAAGGGAATTCTTCAACCTGAAGTGAAAAGAGAGCAATTAATAATAGTAAAACATATTGAGAGTATAAATATTACTGGTAAAGATAATATATAGTAAAGTTAAGAGTAATCTAATATTGTAACAATATTTCAAACTTTTAAAAAGACACAGATGTAGAGAATGGGCTTGAGGACATGGGGGAAGGGTAAGCTGGGATGAAGTGAGAGAGTAGCACTGACATATATACACTACCAAATGTAAAATGGATGGCTAGTGGGAAGCTGCTACATAGCAGAGGGAGGTCAGTTCGATGCTCTGCAATGGCCTAGATGGGTGGGATAGGGAAATTGGGAGGGAGGCTTAAGAGGGATGGATATGGTGATATTTGTATACATATAGCAGACTCACTTTGTTGTATGGCAGAAACGAACACAACATATTTTTTCATTAAAAAAATTTTTTTAATCTTTATCTGAGAAGAATTGCTTTACAATGGTATGTTGGTTTCTGCTTTATAACAAAGTGAATCAGCTATATATATACATATATCCTCATATCTCCTCCCTCTTGCATCCCCCACCCACCCTCCCTATCCCACCCCTCTAGGTGGTCACAAAGCACCGAACTGATCTCCCTGTGCTATGTGGCTGCTTCCCACTAGCTATCTATTTTACATTTGGTAGTGTATAAATATCCATGTCACTCTCTCACTTTGTCCCAGCTTACCCTTCCCCCTCCCCGTGTCCTCAAGTCCATTCTCTATGTCTGCGTCTTTATTCCTGTCCTGCCCCTAGGTTCTTCAGAACCATTTTTATATTAGATTCCATATATATGTGTTAGCATACGGTATTTGTTTTTCACTTTCTGACTTACTTCACTTTATATGACAGACTCTACATCCATCCACCTCATTACAAATAAGCCAATTTCGTTTCTTTTTATGGCTAATATTCCATTCTATATATGTGCCACATCTTCTATGCCCATTCATCTGTTGACGGACACTTAGGTTGCTTCCATGTCCTGGCTATTGTAAATAGAGCTGCAATGAACATTGTGGTGCATGACTCTTTTTGAATTATAGTTTTCTCAGTGTATATGCCCAGTAGCGGGACTGCTGGGTCACATGGTAGCTCTATTTTTAGTTTTTTAAGGAGACTCAATACTGTTCTCCATAGTGGCTGTATCAATTTACATTCCTACCAAAAGTGCAAGAGGTTTCTCTTTTCTCCACACCTTCTCCAGCATTTACTGTTTGTAGATTTTTTGATGATGGCCATTCTGACTGGTATGAGGTGATACCTCATTGTAGTTTGATTTGCATTTCTGTAATGATTAGTGATGTTGAGCATCCTTTCATGTGTTTGTTGGCAATCTGTATATCTTCTTTGGAGAAATATCTATTTAGGTCTTTTGCCCATTTTTGGATTGTTTTTTTTTTTTTGATATTGAGCTGTATGAGCTGCTTGTAAATTTTGGAGATTAATCCTTTGTCTGTTTCTTCATTTACAAATATTTTCTCCCATTCTGAGGGTTGTCTTTTCATGTTGTTTATGGTTTCCTTTTCCATGCAAAAGCTTTTCACTTTCATTAGGTCCCATTTGTTTATTTTTGTTTTTATTTCCATTTCTCTAGGAGTTGGTTCAAAAAGGATCTTGCTGTGATACATATCATGGAGTGTTCTGCCTATGTTTTCCTCTAAGAGTTTTATAGTGTTTGGCCTTACATTTAGGTGTTTGATCCATTTGAGTTTATTTTGTAACACAACATTTTAAAACAATTATATTCCAGTAAAGATGTTAAACAATTAAATATATAAAACATATTATATTGGTTATTATGATCTGTGGTCAGTGATCATTGAAGTTACTACTACAAATCATTGAAGGCTCAGACAACAGTTAGCATTTTTTAGCAACAACATATTTTTAATTAATGTATGTACATTGCTTTTTTATACATAATGCTACTGCACACTTAATAGACTATAGTACAGTGTAAACATAGCATTTATATACACTGGGAGACAAAAAAATGTGAACCACTTTATTGCAAGATTCAATTTACTGTGGTGATCTGGAACCAAACTCACAATATCCTCAAGGTATGCTTGTATAACAAATATTAACAGATCTGAAGGGAGAAATAGATGACAAGACAATAATAATAGGGAATCTGAATACCCCATTTTCAAAAATGGATAAATCTTCCAGACAGAAAATCAATACAGAAACTTTGGACTGAAAGACACATTAGATAAGATTAACCTAACAGATATTTAAGAACACTTCATACAACAGCAACAGAATAAACATTTTTCTCACATTCACATTGAACACACTGCAAGATTGGCTATATGTTAGGCCCTAAACAAGTCTTAATACATTTATGGAGATTGAAATCATATAGAATATCTTCTGCAAACACAACTGTGTGAAATTAGAAATCAACAAAAAGAAGAAAACTGAAATGTTGACAGTTTTGTGGAGATTAAACAACAGACTCCTGAACAAACAATGGGACAAAAATAAATCAAAAGGGAAATCAAAACATATCTTGAGAGGAGTAAATATAGGACAAAAAATACTAAAACATATGGGATATAGCAAAAAAAAATTCTAAGAGAGAAGTTAATAGCAATAAACACATACACTAAAAAAAATGAAGAACAACCTAATCTTATGCCACAAGGAACTGGAAAACTAAGAAAAAATAAGGTCAGTGTTGGTAGAAGAAAGGAGATGACAAAGGTCAAAGTGAAAATAAATAAAACAGGGACCAAAAAGGTAATTTAAAAGGTTAAGGGAACAAAGAGCTGGTTTTTGAAAAGACCAGCAAAATAGATACATCTTTAACTGGATTAACCAAGAGAAAAAGACAGATGACTCAGATAAAACTACAAATAAAAGAGGAGATATTACAACTCATACTACATAATACAAAGGATTATGTTCAAGCAAGTACTATGAACATTTATACGCCAAGAAATGAGACCACCTTAAAAATACATAAATTCCTAGAAACATACAACCTACCTGGAGTGAATCATGAAGGAATACAGAATGTGATTAGAACAATACTAGTAAAGAGACTGAATCAGTAATCAAAAAACTCCCAACAAAGAAAATAGGAACAACAAAATAAGACAGGAATTCATGGCTTCACTGCTGAAATCTACCAAAGATTTAAAGAAGAACTAATACCAATCTTCTCCAGAATCAAGGGGGTGGCAGGTTGAGAATAGTCTGGAGATCTGACTAGTGCCATGATCATCCTAGCACATGCCCGAGCCCACACCAAGCACCCAATCCAGCCCCTCTTGTTCTGAGGTGCAGCCCCCCACTAGGATGAAGGCTGCTTCAGCTGAGATTGTGCAGTTGTAGGGGATGGAGCTGGCTTGGGCCCATCCCTCAGTGCTTCTGCTCCAGCAACTTGTGACACACCCCTGCCCTGGATAGCATAAGGTTGGCCACTGAGGAGAGGAGAAGCCTGTCTCACACCTAGCTCTGGTGCTAACACTCTATCTCCAGCCCTACCTCCTAGCTAGGTGATAGCTGCTGACAACCCTGGGGAAATATGTGATTCATGTTCACTTCAGATACAGCTCTCTCACCAAAGCCACTATGCACAGGCAGATAGTATTGGGATGTTCCCACACAAGAACATCCCTTCAAGACCAGGATAGGTAACTGTTTCACCTAATTCCATAATCACAGAGAAAGTCAAGCAAAGTGAGAAGACAGAGGAATTCGTTCAAATGAAAGAACAAGAAAAAAGAAAAACCCTGACAAAACAACTAACGAAACAGAGATAAATAATTTACTAGGTAAAGAGTTCAAAGATTTAGTAATAAGAATGTTAACTGAACTGGGTAAAAGAATAAATGAACACAGTGAGAATTTTCACAATGAACTAGAAAATATAAAAAAGAGCCAGTCAGAACTGAAGAGTACAATAACTGAAATAAAAAACACACTAGAAGGAAATTACAACAGACTAGGTGATACAGAAGACTGCATAAGATAGAACAATGGAAATCACCCAATCAGAATAGAAAAAAAAAATAAAGTGAGAACAATTTAAGGTACCTTTGGGAACATCAGGGTACTAACGTTCACATTATAGGGGTCCTAGAAGAAAAAGAGAGAGAAAGGGTCAAAAATGCATTTGACAAAATTATGGCTGAAAACGTTTTGAAAAAGGAAACATATCTAGGTAAAGGAAGAACAGAGAATCCCAAACAAGATGAAACAAAGAGACTCACAGCAAGGAAATCATAATTAAAATGCAAAAGTTTAAGAAAGAATTCTAAAGTCAGCAAGAGAAAAACAGTCACATACAAGGGAACCTCCATGAGGCTATCACTGGATTTTACAACAGAAACTGTGCAGACCAGAAGGGAGTGGCATAATATATTTAAAGTGCTGAAAGTGAAAAACCTACAACCAAAGATACTCTGACCAGCAAGATTATCATTGAGAACTGAAAGAGAGAAAAAGAACTTCTCAGACAAATACTAAAAGAGTTCATCAATACTAAACCAACCCTAAAAGAAATGTTAAAGTTTCTTCTTTAAGTACAAAAGAAAAAGCTAAAACAAGAAGTATGAGTCTATAGGAGAGGAAAAATCCCCCCAATAAGGGCAAATATATAGTAAAGACTGTGAATCAACAACTTAAAAATGTATGTAGGGAGATTAAAAGACAAAAACATATAAAATCAACCATAAATACAATAAATGGTGAAGATGTAAAATATAGCATCAAAAACACAAAACATGTGAGAGGGGAGTAAAAAAATATAGATCCTTTAGAATATGTTTTAACTAAAAAACTACCAGTTTAAAACAAGTAGATATACTTATAGGTCAACATATATGAACCCCTTGGTAACCACAAATCAAAAGCCTACAATAGATACACAAAAATTAGAGAGAAAAGAACACAAGCATAACATTAAAAAAATCAACAAACCACAAAGGAAGAACAAAAGAAGAACTACAAAAACAACCAGTAACAAAGTGGTAAAAAGTACATACCTATAATCACTTTATATGTCAATAGATGAAATGCACCAATCAAAAGACAGAGGATAGCTGATTGAATTAAAAAAACAAGACTCATCTATATGCTGCTTACGAGAGACTCATTTCAGAGCTAAAGACACACAGAGACTGATGGTGAAAGGATGGAAAATAGATTTCATGCAAAGAAATGACAAAAAGCTGGAATAAGAATACTCATTGTCAGACAAAATAGTCTCTAAAAGCAAAGTCTGTAATAAAGGACAAAAAGGGCCATTATATAATGATAAAAGGATTAATACTAGAAGAGGATATTATATTCTGTAACATACATGCACCTAATATGGGGGCATCTAAAAATACAAATCAAGTATTAACAGTCATAAAGGGAAAAATTGACAACAATACAATATTAATGGGAGGTTCTAACACCCCACTTACATCAATGAACAGATCATCCAGACAGAACATCAATCAGGAAGCATTAATCTTAAATGGCACATTAGACCATTAGACAGGACATTCTATCCAAAATCAGCAGAATACAAATTCTTTGCAAGTGCACATGGAATGTTCTCCAGGATAAATCTCATGCTAGGCCACCAAACATGTCTCAACAAATTGAAGAGGATAGAAATTATATCAAGCATTTTTTCCCACCAGAATTGTATGAAACCAGAAATCAATAACAAGAAGAAAAATGGGCAAAATACATATACATGTAGAATACGTAATAGTAGTAATACTACTAAAAAAATGGCTCATTGAAGAAATCAAAGAGGAATTCATTAAATACTTTGAGACATATCAAAATGGAATCACTACTTTATAAAATATATGGTATGTAGCAGAAGAAACTCTAAGAGAAAAGATTATAGAGATACAGGCCTACCCCAATTACAAGAAAAATCTCAAATAAAAAACCTAACCTCCCATCTAAAGGAATTAGAAAACGAAGAACAACAAAGCCCTAGTTCAGCAGAAGGAAGAAAATATTAAAAATTAGAGAGGAAATAAAATAGGGACAAAAAAACAATAGAAAAGGTCAATGAAATAAAGAGGTTTTTTTTTGAAAAGATAAATAAAATTGACAAAGTTTTAGCCAGGCTCAACAAGAAGAAAAGGGACAGAATCCAAATAAAACAAGAAATGAAAGAAGATAAATTACTACAATATCACAGAGATATAAAAAGTTGTAAGAAAATACTATGCCAACCAATCAGACAACATAGAAAAAAATGGATAAGTTTCTAGATACATACATTCTTCCAAGACTGAATCAGGGAGAAATAGACAATCTGTCCAGACTGATTGTTAACAGTCAAAATGAATTCGTAAAACAAAACCAAAAACAAAACAAAAACAAAAAACAAACAAAAAATTCCAGCAAAGAAAAGTCCAGTACCAGATAGCATTAAGGGGGCATTCTACCAAACATACAAAGAAGAGCTAATACCTATTCTTCTCAAACTATTCCAAAAAAATTAAGAGGAAGGAAGACTGAGAAATTCATTCTACAAGGCCACTATTACCCTCATACCAAAACCAGACAAAGACACTACAAAAAAAAAGAAAATTACAGACCTATATCCTTGATGAATATAGGTACAAAAACCTCAACAAAATATGAGGAAATTGAATTCAACAATATATAAAGAAAGATTTTGCACCATGATTAAATGGGATTTATTCCAGGTATGCAAGGATGGTTCAACATCTAAATACAAATCAATCAATGTGATGCAGCATATTAACAAGAGGAAGGATAAAATTTTCATAATGATTTTAATAGATACAGCAAAAGCATATGACAAAATTCAACATCCATTCATAATTTTTAAAAACTCTCATAAAATTTGGTATAGAGGGAACATATCTCAACATAATAAAGGAATTTTATTACAAATCTACAGCTAACATCATACTCAACACAGAAAAGCTACAAGCTTTTCCTCTAAAATCATGAACAAGATAAGGGTGCCCACTATTACTACTTCTATTTAACATAGTATTGGGAGTCCTAGCCACAGCAATCAGACAAGAAAAATAAATAAAAGGATCAAAATTGGAAGGGAAGAAGTAAAACTCATTATTTGCAGATGACATGATATTATATATAGAAACCCTGAATTCTACACAAAATAAGTATTAGAAGTAAAACATGAGTTCAGTAAAGTTTCAGGAGACAAGATTTACACAGAGAAACCTGTTGCTTTTATATACATTAATAATGAACAATCAGAAAGAGAAAAAGGAAAACAATCCTACTTAAAATTATATCAAAGGGGAAGAAACACCTAGGAAAAAACTTAAGAAAGTGAAAAACCTATGCTCTGAAAAGAATAAAACATTGATCAAGGAAATTACAGATGATACAAAGAAATGGAAGGATAGCCCGTGATCTTGGATTGGAAGAATTAATATTGTTAAAATGGCCTTACTACTCAAAGAATTCTACAGATTTAATGTAATTCCTATCAAAATACCCATGACATTTTTCACAGAACTAGAACACATAATCCTAAAATTTACAATGAAACACAATATACCCCAAAGATCCAAAGTATTCTTGATAAAAAAAGAAAAAAGCTGCAGGTATTATGCTCCCAGACTTCAGACTATACCACAAAGTTACAGTAATCAAAGCAGCATGGTACTGGAAAAAAAAGAAGCAAAGAGAAATGGAACAGAATACAGAGATCCCAGAAGTAAACCCATGCATATATGGTCAGTTAATCTACAACAAAAGATGCATGAATATACAATGGAGAAAAGATATTCTCTTCAGTAAGTGGCACAGGGACAACTGGAAAACTACATGTAAAAAAATTAAATTAGACCATTTTCCCACTCCATATACAAAAACTCAAAGAGGATTAAAGGACTAAATGTAACACTGGAAATCATAAAACTGCTAGAAGAAAGCATAGGTAGAACACTTTATAACATACATCATAGCACTGTGTGTGTGTGTCTCCTCAGGCAAAGGAAACAAAAGCAAAAATAAACAAATGGGACCTAATTAAACTTAAAAGTTTTTGCACAGAAATGGAAACCATTGACAAAATGAAAAGACAATCTGCTGAATGGGAGAGAATATTTGCAAACAGTATGATCAATAAGGGGTTAATACCCAAATTATAGAAACATCTCACACAACTCAATAAAAAAAAAACAATTAAGAAATGGCAGAAGACCTGAATAGACATTTTTCAAAAGAAGACATACAAATGGCCCACAGGCACATGAAAAAATGCTCAATAACACTAATCATCAGAGAGATGCAAATCAAAACAACAATGAGATATCACCTCACACCTGTCATAATAGCTATCAAAAAATTCTACAAATAACAAATCTTGGTGAGGATGTGGGTAAAATGGAACCCTAGTACAAGTACACTCTTTGTGGGAATGTAAATATGTGCAGCCACTATGGAAAACAACATGGAGTTTCCTTTAAAAGCTAAAAATAGAACTACCTATGATCCAGCAATTTCACTCCTGGGTATGCATCTGAAGAAAATGAAAACACGAATTCAAAAAGATACTTACACCCCAGTGTTCATAGCAGCATTATTTACAATAGCCAAGATATTGACAGAACCTAAGTGTCCATCAACAGATGAATGGATTAAGAAGATGTGGTGTGTGTATATATATATATATATATATATATATATATATATATATATATATATATATATGCATATGTGTATATATATATGTATATATAATACAATGGAATATTACTGAGCCATAAAAAAGAATAAAATAATGCCATTTGCAGCAATATGTATGGACCTAGAGATTATCATACTAAGTGAAGTAAGCCAGACAGAAAGACAAATATCATATGATATTAGTTTATGTGGAATCTAATAAAATGATACAAATGAACTTACTTAAAAAACAGAAATAGAACACAGACATATAATACAAACTTACAGTTACCAAAACTAAGGATGGATAAATTAGGAGTTTAGGATTAAAATACACACACTACTATATATAAAAGAGGTAAACAATAAAGACCCACTGTATAACACAGGGAACTATACTCAATATCTTGTAATAACCTATAATGGAAAAGAATCTGAAAAAGTGTATATATATATATATATATGTGTGTGTGTGTGTGTGTGTGTGTGTGTGTATCAGAACCATTTTGCTGTACACCTGAAACTAACACAACATTGCAAATAAAACGATTTTTAAATATATTAAAAAAGGGAACACATGCAATATTGGTGTGAAAAAAAAATAAGTACAGTCACTATGGGAAACAGTATAGACTTTCCTCGAGAAATCAAAAATAGAACTATCGTATGGTCCAGTAATCCCTCACACTGGGTATATATCCAAAGGAAATAAAAACAGGATTTTGAAGAAATGTATATACTCACATGTTCATTACAACGTATTCACAATAGCCAAGATATGGAAGCATCTTATGTGTCTGTAAATGGATGAATGCATAAAGAAGATGTGGTACATGTATATACAATGGAATATTATTTATCCACGAGAAAAAAAGAAAATTCTGCCATTTGCAACAACATGGATGGACCTAGAAATTATGATACTAAGTAAAGTAAGTCAGAAAAAGAAAGAGAAATACTGTATGAAATCACTTACATGTGGAATCTAAAATAGTCCAACTCATAGAAACAGAGACTAGAGTGGTGTTTTCAGGGCATGGGGTATGAGGAACATGGGAAAGATGTTAGTCAAAGAGTACAGACTTCCAGTTATAAGAGGAATAAGTTCTGGGATTCTAATGTACAACATGTTAATTATAGTTTACAATACTGTATTAAATACTTGAAAGTTGACAAAAGAGTAAGTCCTAAATATTCTCACTACAAAATAATAAAATTATAATTATGTGATATGATAGAAGTGTTAGCTAACACCATGGTTTTAGTCATGTTGCAATATACAAATGAATAAAATTAACACCTTTTACACTTTAAAGTTACACTCTATTATATATCAGTTATAACTCAATAAAGCTGAAAATGAATTTATCAAACACTATATGAATTTTTTAAACACTATGAATTTATTTACACACTATAAATATGTACAGTTTATTGTACAGTTGACCCTTAAACAACGTGGGGATTTGGGACACCAATCCCCTGCACAGTCAAAAATCAAAGTGTAATTTTTCACTGCCTCCAAACTTAACTCTTAATAGCCTACTGTTGACTAGAAGGCTTACTGGAAAAAATAAAATATTGATTAACACATATTTTTTGTGTTATATATATTATATACTGTATTCTTACAATAAAGTAATCTACAAAAAAGAAACTTTCAAGATAATCACAGGGAAGAGAAAATGCATTTACAGTACTGTATCAGTACTGTACGTTTACATCATCTGTTTACAAGATGAATCATCTGTCAACGCTCAGATCAATATTGTCTTATATGATACAAAACATTGTAAATGTTATACATATTATTAACACTAGACATCAAAAATGAAAAGTTAATGTGAAAAAGAAATTCATATTTATTTACAGATATAATGATTCACGCACAGATAACAAAGAAGCAGCAATAGGATTGCTTTATGATAGCCTAGTGTAATTGATATAATTGTTTCACAGTAGCCTAGCCTGTACACTAATAAAAGAATCATTATAAAAATTTTATGATATACAGTATTACAGTCAAATTCATAATTCAGTATTGGAAACATTTGTATATTAAAACAAAACAAAAACAAAAACACTTACCTGTGAAGATAGGCTGATATGAAGTTTCTCCAGTTAGGAGAGAGAGAGGTATAGGGTATAATTATGTCATTCATTGAAAGCAAGCTTATAAAACAGTAAAAGAACGAACAGATTAATTTTATATTAAATATAACTTACCTTATACCGATGTAAGGATAGGCTAACCATTTCAATACAAGCCTTGCATATGATGTTCTATATGATGAATACTTAGGTGATGATGATGATGACACAAAAATACCTCATACATGCAGATACTCGCATACACAACAGACACGATTATTAACTGTACAGCATGATGATTATTTACTATTCATTAATTGGAAGTGGATCATCATAAAAGGTCTTTATCCTCATTGTCTTCACATTCAGTAGTCTGAGGAGCAGGAGAAGGAGGAGGAGGAGGAAGAAAAAGAAGGGTTGGTCATACTGCATCAGGTGCAGCAGAAGCAGAAGAAGTGGAGGAAGCAGCAGAGGCGACAGGAGAAGCAGACGCACTTGGTGTAAATTTACAGAAGTATATGTAATTTCTGCCTATTTTGCTTTTTCATTTATCTAAAAAATTTTCTATACAATGCCAACCCTTTTTCCACCATTTGCTTTAGTTTCAGTGTCCATATCATAGAAGGATGCATGTCATATAAGTCAAAAGCAGTCTTGAATAATCAGAACCCTTCTGCCAAATTGTACAATGTCAATCCATTTTATGGTACTGCTTCTTCTACGTCTTCTTCCTCACCATCTGGCACTGGTTCAAAAGCACTCATCTCCATTTAAGTAGTCTTCTGTTAATTCCTTTGGTGTGGTGTCTATTATCGTTTGAATTTCTCCAAGATCCATATTTTGAACCCTTCAACCACCACTTTTTTTTTTTTTCCATATCCACAATCTCCTTCATGATTTCCTTGATTGGCTCTGTTGCAAATCCTATGAAGTCATGCACAACATCTGGACACAGATTTCTCCAGAAGGAATTTACTGTTTCAGGTTTGATGACTTTCATGGTTTTTTCTATAACAATGTTGGCACCTTCAATGGTGTAATCCTTCCAGACCTTCACGGCGTTCTCTCTGTTGGGGTTCTCTTCCACAACGTTGAAAATTCTTTTTATACAGTACTGAGCCTTAAATGTCCTTATGACCCCTTGATCTAGAGGCTGAATTAGACCCCTTGTGTTTGAGGGCAAGTAGACCACACTGACAGCTTCAGTGTTGAACTCATGGGGTTCTGGATGACCAGGGACATTGTCCAATATCAAAAGAACTTTAAGGGCCTCCCTGGTGGCGCAGTGGTTGAGAGTCCGCCTGCCGATGCAGGGGATACGGGTTCGTGCCCCGGTCTGGGAGGATCCCATATGCCGCGGAGCGGCTGGGCCCGTGAGCCATGGCCGCTGGGCCTGCACATCCGGAGCCTGTGCTCCGCAACGGGAGAGGCCACAACAGTGAGAGGCCCGCATACCACACACCAAAAAAAAAAAAAAAAAAAAAAGAACTTTAAAAGGCAGTCCCTTCCTGGCAAAGTACTTCCTGACTTCAGGGACAAAACATTGATGGAGCCAATCCAGAAAAAGTGTTCTCATTGTCCAGGCCTTCTTGTACAACCAAAAGACTGGCAGCTGGTGTTCATCATTTCCCTTCAAGGCTCACAGGTTAGAGCTTTATAGATAAGGGCAGTCCTGATTATAAACCCAACTGCATTTACACACAACAGTAGCATTAGCCTATCTCTTCTTGCCTTAAATCCTGGTGCTCACTTCTCTTCCTTATTAATAAACATCCTTTGTGGCACTTTTTTGCAGAGTAGGGCACTTTCATCTGTGATGATAACATGTTCAGGAGGATATCCTTTATTCTCAATGATTTTCTTCTTTTTTTATTTTTAATATCTTTGTTGGAGTATAATTGCTTTACAATGTTGTGCTAGTTTCTGCTGTATAACAAAGTGAATAACCTATATGTATACACATGATTTTCTTAATGGCATATGGGGACTCATCTGCTGCCTATTGGTCAGCAAAAGCTGCTTCTCTTGTTATCTTGACATTTTTTAAGCCAATCTCTTTCTAAAATTATCAAAACATCCTTTGCTGGCATTAAATTCTCCAGCTTTAGATCCTTCAACTTCATTTTTCTTTAAGCTGTCATGTAATGACTTCACTTTTTCTCAAATTATATTAATCTATAGGTATGTTTTCTTATAGCAATTCTGCACCACATAGTGACTGCACAATCAACAGTAGTAAAAACAAGTATTTTGCAAAAAATGCAAGGTTTTCCTGCCTGGTGGTGAAGCTGCAATGATAGCTTCATGAATTTCCTTTCCTTTTTTTACATTCATCCCTACATTGGATTAATTTATCTTGAAATGGTGGGTAACCACAACTGCAGACCTCAATCTATGGTACATATCAAGCAACTCAACATTTTCTTGTAATGTTGTGACTTTGTTCCTTGGGAGCATTTCCATCATCACTAGTGGTACTTTGTATGGGTTCCACAGTGTTATTTAAGGTTCATAGTATTGTACTAAACACAACGAAAAATATGAGAGAACTGTAAAAAAGTCTCTTTTTACTGTGCTACACAATTTATTGGAGTGATGAACTGCTCATGCAAAGATCATTATAATCACACGGAGTTTTAAGCAGATACTCGCAAGACTTGAGCTGATCACAACAACAGAAAGTGGCTACAAAATTATCATAATACTGTATGTATTTCAGTTACTTTTATGTAGGAGTGATTTAACACTGCATCTTTACATTTGTTTACATTTCTCTTGACTGTGAATGGTGCCATGTAGAGCCTGTGTTTGTGTAAGTTTTGACAAATTTTTACTTTTTATAATATATTTGCATAGATTTTATGGTAGTAAATGATAAAATAGACTAGTATCTACACATATTTTATGCATTGAAAATACCTAACTTCTTCTTATTTTTAAAAAATATTTCTAGGCTATGCCATTCATCTGCTAGTTTGTTTTCAAATTGTCACAAATCTCAAAAAAATATCTAATATATATATTTTAAAAATCGCTTATAAGTGGATCTTTGCAGTTCAAACCTGTATTGTTCAAGGGTCAACTTTATATCAATTATACTTCAATAAAGATATCTTAAGTTTAAAAATATTTTAAAAAATAGTTTTTATACATCATACCAATACAAAATTATCAAAACCCATAAGATCATGTCAATAGACACAGCAAAAACATAGGAAAAAGTCCAACACTCTTTCATGATAAAAACTTTCCACAATAATTATAGAAGGAAACTTACTTAACCTGATAAAGAACATTTGCAAAAAAAGCTATAATTAGTACCATGATTCATGGTGAAAGTCTGAACGTTTTCCCTATAAGATTAGGAAGAAGATAAGGATGCCCACTTTTACCACTTATATTCAACAATAGCCAAGGTAATTAGGCTAGAAAATCAACTAAAAGTTATCTACATTGGAAAGGAAGAAGTAAGCTATCTCTTTCTACAGATAAATGATATTATATATTTGTATATGCATGGTGTTATATATATATATATATATATATATATATAAATCATAACAAATGTGTGTTCATTAGCTTATGAAATTACCCAGCCTATAAGAACTAACCACCCCATATTTCAGGGCCTCTCACCTTCTGAGGTGGCCCACACTCTGTCTGTGGAGTGTTTCTCCCAAAGCCGTTCTTGACTTCTGCAACATATCACATTCTGTCTGTGGAATGTGTATCTGTAAATAAATTCATTTAAAAAAAATAAATTTATTTATTTATTTTTGGCTGTGTTGGGTCTTCGTTGATGCACGCAGGCTTTTTATAGTTGTTGCGAGCAGGGGCTACTCTTCATTGTGCACGGGCTTCTCATTGCAGTGGCTTCTCTTGTTGCATAGCACAGGCTCTATGCACACGGGATTCAGTATTTTGGTCACGTGGGCTTCAGTAGTTGTGGCTTGCGAGCTCTAAAGCACAGGCTCAGTAGTTTTGCTGCATGGGCTTAGTTGCTCCACGGCATGTGGGATCTTCCCAGATTAGGGCTCGACTAGGGCTATGACTAGGGCTATGACTAAGGAAGAAGAGCTGAAATCTCTCCTCTCAACTGTGCGAACAAAGGAGTTACACCTCCCCTGACAACTTCTTAAATTAAGCAACTGCAAAACATCCAAAAGGACAACAAGTCTTCCTACATCTGGAACAGGTCTGGCTTTAGCAGCTGTGAGTTTTGTGAGCACATACATGCAGGGGGCTAGGCAAGGCCAGAATCTGAGCTGCCTCCATAGCTCCCACAGTGGGTCCAGGTGCACGACTACTGCAGTCCTGGGATCTGACCTCAGTGGATCTGCACTGGTGGCCTGGTGAAAACAATGCCTGATAGTCACCCAGGCCAATTGCTAGCATACCCTCAGTTAAGACGGGACTGAGAGCAGTGCCAAAAACAGTGTACATTGTGAGCCCTCACAAAGGGTGTAAGGGGACACCACAGAGCACACTCACAGGTGAATAGCTCCAGAGAAGGAAAACTCAGTGGCTTCTCTCCCAGTGGGAGTGCTCTAACCCTGCCTACCTCACACTGCAGGTCAGAAACACTGCTAAGAAATAGATCTGGGGACCTCCACTCCAACAACTAGGGAGCAGACCCTGCCTCTGACAGGGCAGTGACCACCAAAGAACAAAGGGGAGGCCCCACTCAATATTCAGGGAAGGTTCTGGTCACC
This sequence comes from Mesoplodon bidens, assembly GCF_964165515.1. Taxonomy (NCBI): domain Eukaryota; kingdom Metazoa; phylum Chordata; class Mammalia; order Artiodactyla; family Ziphiidae; genus Mesoplodon; species Mesoplodon bidens. Next base: position 75,810,142 of record NC_138163.1, read on the forward strand.
ACAACACCAGTCAAGGTGATAATCACACAAGCCTCTGGACTAAACTCACCCACTAGGAGGCATACACCAGAAGCAAGAGGAACTACAATCCTGCAGCCTATGGAAAGGAGACCACAAACACAGTAAATTAGGCAAAATGAGATGACAAAGATATATGTTGCAGACAAAGGAGCAAGATAAAAACCTATAAGAACAATCAAATGAAGAGGAGATACGCAATCTACCTGAAAAAAAATGTAGAGTAATGATAGTAAAGATGATCCAAGATCTCAGAAAAAGAATGGGGTAAGGATCAAGAAAACACAAAGAAGTATCTAATGAAGACCTAGAAGAACTATAGAACAAACAAACAGAGACGAACAATACAATAACTGCAATGAAAAATACACTATAAGGAATCAATAGTAGAATAACTGAGGCAGAAGAACAGATAAGTTACCTGGAAGACAGAATGGTAGAAATCACTGCCAGGGAACAAAATAAAGAAAAAAGAATGCAAAGAAATGAGAAGAGTCTCAGAGACTTCTGGGTCAACATTAAGTGCACCAATATTCAAATTAGAGTGGTCTCAGAAGAAGAAGAAAAAGAGAAAGAGCCTGAGAAAATGTTTGAAGAGATAATAGCCAAACACTTCCCTAACATGGGAAAGGAAATAGTCACCCAAGTCTAAGAAGTGCAAAGAGTCCCATACAGGATCAACCCAAAGAAGAATATGCCAGGACCCATATTAATCAACCTAAAAAAATTAACACAAAGGCAAAATATAAAAAGCAACAAGGGAAAAGCAACAAATATCATACAACAGAATCTCCATAAGGATATATGCTGATTTCTTTTGCAGGAACTCTCTAGGCCAGAAGGGAGTGGCAAAATATATTGAAAGTGATTAAAGGGAAAAACCTACAACCAAGAATTCTCTACACAACAAGGCTCTCATTCAGATTTGAGGTGGAAATCAAAACCTTTAAAGACAAGCAAAAGCTAAGATAATTCAGCACTACCAAACAGGCTTTACAACAAATGCTAAAGGAACTTACCTAGACAGGGGGAAAAAACAGAGAGACCACAGCTAGAAACAAGAAAATCACAAATGAGAAAGCTCACTGGTAAAGGCAAACATACAATAAACAGGAAATCATTTATACACAAACATGATATCAAAAGCAGCAACCACGAGGAGAGTACAAATGCAGGAAATGGGAATTTCATTAGAAATTAAGATACCAGCAACTTAAAACAAACTTATATATATATATATATATATATATATATATATATTTACATTTATAATTATCTATATATTAATTTACGTATAGTTATATATATTAAATACATTATTTATTTATGCATTATAAACATATTATAAATTATATTATAAATTATATTTATATTACATATTATATTATAAATATATATTATTAATGGATTTATTATATATTGCATAATAAATATATATAATTTATATATTTATATATATAAATATATACTTGTATTTACATATTTATATAGAGAGAGACTGCTTTATCAAAACCTCATGGGAAATGCAAACCAACAAACTACAATAGATACACACACACGAAAAAAGAAAAAGCAACCCAAAAACAATGCTAAAGATGGTCATCAAACCACAAGAGAAGAGAACAAAAGAGGAAAGGAAGAAAAAAGACCTACAAAAACAAACCCAAAACAAGAAAATGGCATTACAAACGTATATATTTATAATTACCTTAAATGTAAATGAATTAAATAGTCCAGCCAAATGACAAAGGCTGACTGAATAGATACAAAAACAAGACCCATATATATGCTGTCTACAAGGGACCCACTTCAGACTTAGGGAAACAAACAGACTGAAAGTGAGGGGCTGGAAAAAGATATTCCATGCACATGGCAATCAAAAGAAAGCTGGAGTAGCAATACTCATATCAGATGAATTAGACATTAAAATAAGGACTGCTGCAAGAGCCAAGGAAGGACACTACATAATGATCAAGGAATCAATCCAAGAAGAAGATATAACAGTTGTAAATACGAATACACCTCAATATATAAGGCAAATGCAAACAGCCATAAAATGGGAAATCGACAGTAATACAGTAATAGTGGGGGATTTTAACACCCCACTTACACTAATGGACAGATTATCTAGACAGAAAATTAATAAAGAAATATAAGCCCAAAATAATACATTAGGCCAGATAGAGTTAATTGATATTTATAGGACATCCCATTCAAAAGCAGCAGAATACACTTTCTTCTAAAGTGCACACAGAATATTCTCCAGGGTAGATCACATCATAGGTCACATCATAGGTCACTTTAACCTTGGTAAAGTTAAGAATATTGTAATCATATCAACCACCTTTTCTAACCACAACACCATGAGATTAGAAATCAATTAGAGGAAAAAACCTGTAAAAAACAAACAGGGCTTCCCTGGTGGCACAGTGGTTGAGAGTCTGCCTGCTGATGCAGGGGACACGGGTTCATGCCCGGTCTGGGAAGATCCAACATGCCGCAGAGCGGCTGGGCCCATGAGCCATGGCTGCTGAGTCTGCGCGTCCAGAGCCTGTGCTCTGCAATGGGAGAGGCCACAACAGTGAGAGGCCTGCGTACCACAAAAAACAAACAAACAAAAAAACCCACAAACACATGGAGCATAAACAATATATTACTAAATAACTGATGGATCACTGAAGAAATCAAAAAGGAAATCAAAAAATACCTAGAGACAAATCACAACAAAAACACGATGATCCAATACCTATGGACGCAGCAAAAGCAGGTTTAAGAGGGAAGTTTATAGCAATACAATCCTACCTGAAGAAACAAGAAAAATCTCAAATAAACAACCTAATCTTACACCTAAAGTAACTAGAGAAAGTAGAACAAACAAAACCCAGAATTAGTAGAAGGAAAGAAATCATAAAGATCAGAGAGAAATAAAAGAAATAGACACAAAGAAAACAATTGCAAAGATCAATGAAAGTAAAAGCTGTTTTTTGAGAAGATAAACAAAATTGATAAACATTTAGCTAGACTCACCAAGAAAGAAGGGAGAGAACTCAAATCAATAAAATTAAAAATGAAACAGGAGAAGTTACAATGGACACCACAGAAATAAAAATGATCATGAAAGACTACTACAAGCAACTATAGGCCAATAAAATGGACAACAGAGAAGAAATGGACAAATTCTTGGAAAGAGACAACCTTCCGAGACTGAACCAGGAAGAAATAGAAATTATGAACAAACCAATCAGTAGTACTGACACTGAAACTGTGATTAAAATTCTTCCAACAAACAAAAGTCCAGGATCAGATAGCTTCACAGGAGAATTCTAACAAACATTTGAGAAGAGCTAACACCAACCCTTCTCAAATTCTTCCAAAAGTTGCAGAGGAAGGAATACTCTCAAGCTCATTCTACAAGGCCACCATTACACTGATACCAAAACCAGACAAAAATATCACAAAAAGAAAAAAATATAGGCTAATATCACTGATGAACCTAGACACAAAAATTCTTAACAAAGTACTAGCAAACCAAATCCAACAACACATTAAAAGGATCATACACCATGATCACATGGGAGTTACCTCAGGGATGCACAAATTCTTCAATATACATAAATCAATCAATGTGAAACACCATCTAACAAATTGAAGAAAAAAAAACCATATGATCATCTCAATAGATGCAGAAAATCTTTTGACAAAATTCAACACTGATTTATGATAAAAACTCTCCAGAAAGTGTGCATAAAGGGAAGCTACCTCAACATAATAAAGGCCATATATGACAAACCCACAGCAAACATCATTCTCAATGATGAAAAACTGAAAACATTTCCTCTAAGATCAGAAAAAAGACAAGGATGGTCACTCTCACCACTACTATGTAACATTTTTTTCGAAGTCCAAACCACGACAATCAGAGAAGTAAAACAAACAAAAGGAATCCAAACTGGAAAAGGAGTAAAAATGTCACTGTTTCCAGATAACATGATACTATATATAGAAAAGCCTAATGATGCTACTAGAAAACTACCAGAGCTCATCAATGAATTTGGTAAAGTTTGTGGATATAAAATTAATACACAGAAGTCTCTTGCATTCCTATACACTAGTAATGAAAGATCAGAGAGAAAATTCAAGGAAACAGTCTCATTTACCATCACATCAAAAAGAATAAAATACCAAGGAATAAACCAACCTAAGAAGGCAAAACACCTGTACTCTGAAAACTATAAGATGCTGATGAAAGAAATCAAGGGTGACACAAACTGATTGAGAGATATACAGTGCCCTTGGGTTGGAAGAATCAGTACTGTGGAAATGACTATACTAGCCAGAGCAAAATACAGATTCAGTGCAATCCCTATCAAATTACCAATGGCATTTCTCACAGAATTTGAACAAAAAAACTTTACAACTTGTATGGAAACATGAAAGACCCCAAATAGCCAAAGCAATCTTTAGAAAGAAAAATGGAGCTGGAGAAATCTGGCTCCCTGATTTCAGACAATATCACAAAACTACAATAATGAAGACAGTATGGTAGTGGTCCAAAAACAGAAATATAGATAAATGGAACAGGATAGAAAGCCCAGAGATAAAGCCACACACATATAGTACTCTTATCTTTGATAAAGGAGGCATGAATATACAAAGGAGAAAAGACAGCCTCTTCAATAAGTGGTGCTGGGAAAACCGGGCAGCTACATGTAAAAGAATGAAATTAGAACACTCCCCAACACCATACACAAAAATAAACTCAAAATGGGTTAAAGACCTAAAAGTAAGGCCTCACACTATACAACTCTTAGAAGAAAAACATAGACTGAACACTCTTTGACATAAATCGCAGCAAGATCTTTTTTGATCCACCTCCCAGAGTAATGAAAAAAAAACAGAAATAAACAAATGGGACATAATGAAACTTAAAAGCTTTTGCATGACAAAGAAAACCATAAATAAAACAACAAGACAATACTCAGAAGGAGAGAAAATATTTGCAAATAATGCAAATGATGCAAGGGATTAATCTCCAACATATAGAAACAGCTCATGCAGCTAAATATCAAAGAAACAAACAAACAACCCAATCAAAATATGGGCAGAGGATTCTGGAGAAGATGGTGGAAGAGTAAGATGCGGAGATCACCTTCATCCCAACAGATACATCAGAAATACATCTGCATGTGGAGCTGCTCCTATAGAACACCCACTGATCTCTGGCAGAACACCTCAGACCTCCCAAAAGGCAACAAACTCCCCACGTACCAGGGTACAGCAAAAGAAAAAACAACAGAGACATAAAAATAGGGACAAGACCTGCACCAGTGGGAGAGAGCTATGAAGGAGGAAAGGTTTCCACACACTAGAAGCCCCTTCCCAGGCAGAGACTGTGGGTGGCAGAGGGTGAAGCTTCAGAGCCATGGAAGAGAATGCAGCAACAGGGGTGAGGAGGACAAAGCAGAGAGATTCCCGCATAGAGGATCGGTGCCGACCAGCACCCACAAGCCCGAGAGGCTTGTCTGCTCACCAGCCGGGATGGGCAGGGGCTGTGAGCTGAAGCTCAGGCTTTGGTCGGATGCAGGGAGAGAACTGAGATTGGCGGCGTGAACAGATCCTGAAGGGGATAGGGCCCCACGACTAGCCAGGAGGGAGTCTGGGAGAAGTCTGGAGCTGCCAAAGAGACAAGAGATTTTTTCTTGCCTCTTTGTTTCCTGGTGCTCAAGTAGAGGGGATTAAGAGCGCTGCTTAAAGGAGCTCCAGAGAAGGGCGTGAGCTGCGGCTATCAACACGGACCCCAGAGACGGGCATGAGATGCTAAGGTTGCTGCTGCCATCCCCAAGAAGCCTGTGTGCAAGCACAGGTCACTATCCACACCGCCCCTCCCAGGAGCCTCTGCAGCCTGCCAATGCCAGGGTCCCGTGACCTAGGGACAACTTCCCTGGGAGAACACATGGCGTGCCTCAGGCTGCTGCAATGTGAGGCCGGCCCCTGCCGCCGCAGGCTCGCTCTGCATCCGTACCCCTCCCTCTGCCTGCCCTGATTGAGCCAGAGCCCCCGAATCACCTGCTCCGTTAACCGAGTCCTGAGTGAAGAACAGACGCCCTCAGGCGACCTAAATGCAGAGGCAGGGTCAAATCCAAAGCTGGACCCCCGGAGCTGTGCCAACAAAGGAGGGAAAGGGGAATTTCTCCCAGCAGCCTCAGGAGCAGCAGATTAAAGCTCCACAATCAACTTGGTGTACTCTGCATCTGTGGAATACCTGAATAGACAATGAATCATCCCAAATTGAGAAGGTAGACTTTGGGAGCAAGATACATTATCTTTTCCCCTTTTCCTCTTTTTGTTAGTGTGTATGTGTAACCTTCTGTGTGAGATTTTGTCTGTACAGCTTTGCTTTCACCATTTGTCCTACAGTTCTGACCATATGGGTTTATTTTTTTTATTTTCCTTTTTTTTAATTAAAAATTATTTGTTTCTAATAATTATTTTTTAATTTTTTTATTTTAATAACATTATTTTACTTTATCTTACTTCATTTTATCATCTTTCTTTCTATATTTTCTTCCTTTTATTCTGAGCTGTGTGGTGGACAGGCTCTTGGTGCTCCAGCCAGGCATCAGGGCTGTGCCACTGAGGTGGGACAGCCAACTGCAGGACACTGGTCCACAAGAGACCTCTGAGCCCCACGTAACATTGAATGGTGAAAATTTCCCAGAGTTCTCTATCTCAACACCAAGACCCAGCTTTACTCAATGACCAGCAAGCTACAATGTTGAACACCCTATGCCAAACAACTAGCAAGAGAGGAACACAACCCCACCCATTAGCAGAGAGGCTGCCTAAAATCATAAAAAGGCCACAGACACCCCAAAACACACAACCAGACGTGGACCTGCCCACCAGAAAGACAAGATACAACTTCATCCACCAGAACACAGCCACTAGTCCTCTCCACCAGGAAACCTACACAACTCACTGAGCGAACTTAGCCACTGGGGACAGAGACCAAAAACAATGGGAAATACAGACCTTCAGTCTGCAAAAAGAAGACCCCAAACACAGTAAGATAAGCAAAATGAAAAGACCAAAAAACACACAGCATATGAATGACCAGGGTAAAAACCCACCAGACCTAAAAAATGAAGAGGAAATACGCAGTCTACCTGAAAAAGAATTCAGAATAATGATAGCAAAGATGATCCAAAATCTTGTAAATAGAATAGAGAAAATGCAAGAAACATTTAACAAGCACTTAAAAGAACTAAAGAGGAAACAAACAATGATGAACAACATAAAAAATGAAATTAAAAAAGCTCTAAAAGGGATCAATAGCAGAATAACTGAGGCAGAAGAACGGATAAGTGACCTGGAAGATAAAATAGTGGAAATAACTACTGCAGAGCAGAATAAAGAAAAAAGAATGAAAAGAACTGAGGATAGTCTCAGAGACCTCTAGGACAACATTAAGCGCACCAACTTTCAAATTATAGGGATCGAGAAGGAGAAGAGAAACAAAAAAAGGAATGAGAAAATATTTGAAGACACTATAGTTGAAAACTTCCTTAATATGGGAAAGGAAACAGTTAATCAAGTCCAGGAAGCACAGAGAGTCACATACAGGATAAATCCAAGGAGAAAAAAGCTAGGACACAAATTAATCAAACTATCAAAAATTAAATACAAAGAAAACATAGTAAAAGCAGCAAGGGAAAAACAACAAATTACACACAAGGGAATCCCTATAAAGTTATTAGCTGAACTTTCAGCAGAAACTCTGCAAGCCATATGGGATAGGTAGGACATATTTAAAGTGATGAAGGAGAAAAACCTACAACTAAGATTACTCTACCCAACAAGGATCTCATTCAGATTTGATGGAGAAATTAAAACCTTTACAGACAAGCAAACCTGAGAGAGTTCAGTACTAACAAACCAGGTTTACAACAAATGCTAAAGGAACTTCTCTAGGCAAGAAGCACAAGAGAAAGAAAAGACCTACAATAACAAACCCAAAACACTTAAGAAAATGGTAATAGGAACATACATATCAATAATTCCCTTAAATTTAAATGGATTAAATGCTCCCACCGAAAGACACAGACTAGCTGAATGGATAAAAAAACAAGACCCATATATATGCTGTCTACAAGAGACCCCCTTCAGATGTAGGGACACATACAGACTGAAAGTGAGGGGATGAAAAAACATATTCCATGCAAATGGAAATCAGAAGAAAGCTGGAGTAGCAATTCTCTTATCAGACAAAATACACTTTAAAATAAAGACTATTACAAGAGACAAAGAAGGACACTACATAATGATCAAAGGATCAATACAAGAAGAAGATTTAACATTTGTAAATAGTTATGCACCCAACATAGGAGCACCTCAATACATAAGGCAAAAACTAACAGCCATAAAAGGGGAAATCAACAATAACAAAATCATAGTAGGGGACGTTAATAACCCACTTTCACCAATGGACAGATCACCCAAAATGTAAATAAATAAGGAAGAACAAGCTTTAAGTTATACATTGAACAAGATGGACTTAATTGATATTTATAGCACATTCCATCCAAAAGCAACAGAATACCCTTTTTTCTCAAGTGATCAAGGAACATTCTCCAGGATAGATCATATCTTGGGTCACAAATCTAGCCTTGGTAAATTTAAGAAAATTAAAATCATATCAAGTATCTTTTCCGACCACAGTGCTATGAGACTAGATATCAATTACAGGAAAATATCTGTAAAAAATAAAAACACATGGAAGATAAACAATACACTACTGAATAACGAAGTGATCACTACTGAAGAAATCAAAGAGGAAATCAAAAAATACCTAGAAACAAATGACAAAGGAGACATCACGACCCAAAACCTATGAGATGCAGCAAAAGCAGTTCTAAGAGGGAAATTTATAGCAATACAATCCTACCTTATGAAACAGGAAACAACTCAAGTAAACAACATAACCTTGCACCTAAAGCAATAGAGAAAGAAGAACAGAAAAACCCCAAAGTTAGCAGAAAGAAAGAAATGATAAAGATCAGATCAGAAATAAATGAAAAAGAAATGTAGGAAATGTTAGCAAAGATTAATAAAGATAAAAGCTGGTTCTTTTAGAAGATAAACGAAATTGATAAACGATTAGCCAGACTCATTAAGAAAAAAATCTGAGAAGACTCAAATCAATAGAATTAGAAATGTAAAAGGAGAAGTAACAACTGACACTGCAGAAATACAAAAGATCATGAAAGATTACTACAGGAAACTCTATGCTAACAACATGGACAATCTGGAAGAAATGGGCAAATTCTTAGAAATGCACAACCTGCCAAGACTGAACCAGGAAGAAATAGAAAATATGAACAGACCAATCACAAGCACTGAAACTGAAACTGTCATCAAAAATCCTCCAACAAACAGAAGCCCAGGAACAGATGTCTTCACTGGTGAATTCTATCAAACATTTAGAAAAGAGAAAACACCTAACCTTCTCAAACTCTTCCAAAATATAGCAGAAGGAGGAACACTCCCAAACTCATTCTGCGAGGCCACAATCACACTAATACCAAAACCAGACAAAGATGTCACAAAGAATGAAAACTACAGGCCAATATCACACATGAACATAGATGCAAAAATCCTCAACAAAATACTAGCAAACAGAAGCCAAGAGCACATTAAAAGGATCATACACCATGATCAAGTGGGGTTTATTCCAGGAATGCAAGGATTCTCCAATATACACAAGTCAATCAACATGATACATCATATTAACAAATTGAAGGAGAAAAAGCAAATGATCATCTCAAGAGATGCAGAGAAAGCTTTTGACAAAATTCAACACCCATTTATGATAAAAACCCTGCATAAAGTAGGAAGAGAGGGAACTTTCCTCAACATAATAAAGGCCATATATGACAAACCCACAGCCAAGATCGTCCTCAATGGTGAAAAACTGAAAGCATTTCCTCTAAAATCAGGAACAAGACAATGTTGCCCCCTCTCACCACTCTTATTCAACATAGTTTTGGAAGTTCTAGCCACAGCAATCAGAGAAGAAAAAGAAATAAAAGGAATCCAAGTTGGAAAAGTAGAAGTAAAGCTGTCACTGTTTGCAGATGACATGATACTATATAGAGAGAGAATCCTAAAGACGCTACCAGAAAACTACAAGAGCTAATCAATGAATTTGGTAAAGTAGCAGGATACAAAATTAATGCACAGAAAACTCTGGCATTCTTATACACTATTGATGAAAAATGTGAAAGTGAAATTAAGAAAGCACTCCCATTTACCATTGTAACAAAAGAATAAAATATCTTGGAATAAACCTACCTGAGGAGGCAAAAGACCTGTATGCAGAAAATTATGACACTGTTGAAAAAAAATTAAAGATGATACAAATAGATGGAGAGATTTACCATGTTCTTGGATTGTGTTCTTGGAATCGAATAATCAACACTGTGAAAGTGACTCTACTACCCAAAGCAATCTACAGATTCAATGCAATCCCTATCAAATTTCCACTGCCATTTTTCACAGAACTAGAACAAAAACTTTCACAATTTGTATGGAAACACAAAAGACCCCAAATAGCAAAAGCAATCTTGAGAAAGAAAAACGGAGCTGGAGGAATCAGGCTCCCTGACTTCAGACTATACTGCAAAGCTATAATAATCAAGACAGTATGGTACTCACACAAAAACAGAAATATAGATAAATGTAACAGGATAGAGAGCCCAGCGATAATCCAACACATATGGTCACCTTATCTTTCATAATGGAGGCAAGAATATGCAGTGGAGAAAGGACAGCCTCCTCATAAGTGGTGCGGGGAAAACTGGATAGCTACATGTAAAAGTATAAAATTAGAACACTCTCTAACAGCATACACAAAAATAAACTCAAAATGGATTAAAGGCCTAAATGTAAGGCCAGAAACTATCAAACAGAGGAAAACATAGGCAGAAATCTCTATGACATAAGTCACAGCAAGACCCTTTTTGACCCACCTCCTAGAGAAATGGAAATAAAAACAAAAATAAACAAATGGGACCTAATGAAACTTAAAATCTTTTGCACAGCAAAGGAATCCATAAACAAGACCAAAAGACAACCCTCAGAATGGGAGAAAATATTTGCTAATGCAGCAACTGACAAAGGATTAATCTCCAAAATTTACAATCAGCTCATGCAGCTCAATAACAAAAAGGAAACAACCCAATCCAAAAATGGGCAGAAGACCTAAATATACATTTCTCCAAAGACGATATACAAATTCATAAGAAACACATGAAAGAACGCTCAACATCATTAATCATTAGAGAAATGCAAATCAAAACTACAATGAGGTATCATCTCACACTGGTCAGAATGGCCATCATCAAAAAATTTATAAACAATAAATGCTGGAGAGGGTGTGGAGAAAAGGGAACACTCTTGCACTTTTGGTGGGAATGTAAATTGATACAGCCACTACTGAGAACAGTGTGGAGGTTCCTTAAGAAACTAAAAATAGAACTACCATACGACACAGCAATCCCACTACTGGGCATATACCCTGAGAAAACCGTAATTCAAAAATAGTCATGTACCAAAATGTTCATTGCTGCTCTATTTACAATAGCCAGGACATGGAAACATTCTAAGTGTCCATCAACAGATGAATGGATAAAGAAGAAATGGCACACATATACAATGAAATATTACTCAGCCATAAAAAGAAACAAAATTGAGTTATTTGTAGTAAGGTGGATGGACCTAGAGTCTGTCATACAGAGTGAAGTAAGTCAGAAAGAGAAAAACAAATACCGTATGCTAACACATATATATGGAGTCAAAAAGAAAAAGTCATGAAGAGCCTAGGGGTAAGATGGGAATAAAAACACAGGCCTACTAGAGCATGGGCTTGAGGTTTTGGGTAGTGGGAACGGTAAGCTCTGACAAAGTGAGAGAGTGGCATGGACTTATATACACTAGCAAATATAAAATAGACTGCTAGTGGGAGGCGGCTGCATAGCACAGGGAGATCAGCTAAGTGGTTTGGAACCCCTAGAGGGGTGGGATATGGAGGGTGGGAGGGAGGGAGATGCAAGAGGGAAGAGACATGCGAACATATATATATATATATATATATATATATATATATATATGTATGTATAACTGATTCGCTTTGTTATAAAGCAGAAACTAACACTCCTTTGTAAAGCAATTATATTCCAATAAAGATGTTTAACAAAATGGGCAGAAATTCTAAATAGATGTTTCTCCAAAGAAGACATACAGATGGCCAAAAAGCACATGAGAAGATGCTCAACATCACTAATTATTAGAAAAACGCAAATCAAAACTACAATGTGGTATCACCTCACACCAGTCCCAATGGCCATCATCGAAAAATCTACAAACAATAAATGCTGGAAGGGTGTGGAGAAAAGGGAATCCCCCTTAATTATTGGTGCAAATGTAAATTGGTACAGCCACTATGGAGAACAGTATGGAGGTTCCTTAACAAACTAAAAATAGAACTACCATATGACCCAGCATCCCCACTCCTGGGCTTATATCTGGAGAAAACCGTAATTCAAAAAGACACATTCACCGCAATGTACATTGCAGCACTATTTACAATAACCAGGACATGGAAGCACCCTAAATGTCCATCAACAGAGGAATGGATAAAGAAGTTATGGTACATAAATACAATGGGATGTTGCTCAGCCATAAAAAAAATGAAATAATGACACTTGAAGTGACATGGATGGACCTAGGGATTGTCATACTGAGTGAAGTAGGTCAGATAGAGAAAGACAAATATTGTATATTTTCATTTATGTGTGGAATCTAAAAAAAAGGGTACAGATGAAGTTATCTAGAAAACAGAAATAGAGTTACAGATGTAGAGAACAAACTTATGGCTACCAGAGGGTAAGGGGAGGAGGGATAAATTGGGAGATTGGGATTTACATATACATACTACCATAAATAAAATAGTTAACTAATAAGGACCTACTGTAGAGCACAGGGAACTCTACTCAGTACTCTGTAGTGGCCTATATGAGAAAGGATTCTAAATAAGAGTGGATATATGTATATGTAACACTGATTCACTTTGCTGTACACCTGAAACTAACACAACATTGTAAATGAACTATTCAGTAAAAAATTGTTTAAAAGCAAGAAAAAAATAATTAAGAACAAATAATACACACAGACAGTTAAACTCATTTTAACCTGTATAGAATGGAATTATGCCCTTAGTTTTTATCATCACCAGCCCTTCTGAATGATATTGATGTAGTCAAGACTATATTATGTGATTGCAAAGTACAATATCTATAAAGTGTAACCATGTAGATTCATTTTCCAGGGAATTTTGGAAAAGAACAATTTTATCATCAAAAAAATCCAACCTTATTTTTAAACCTGATTGTGATCATTTCAAGTAGAAATAGTTAAGTATATATAGGCTGAAGTTAATGGTTAGGGCTAGATTTGGGGAGTTTTAAGTCATCAGCAAAGATGGATTATTTGCATCTATTTTATGTATTGGATTATTTATTTATTTGTTGGATTATTTTATTTATTGGATAATTGAGAATCCAGGAGAATAAATGTGTGGGGGGGGGAGTGTTGAAAAAACAGCATCAGAATAGATTTTAAATATGGTGATGGGAGGACAAGAATTTAACAAAAAAAAAGGTTATGGTAATAGAAAAAGAGGATAAACAAGGACATATTTATAAGAAATATAAGTAAGAAAAGGGTTTCATTAAGACAAGGGTAATCAGTTTTGTAAAATGAAACACAAATGTCGAATAGTGTGAAGAACAAAAATAACTGGTTTTATCTTAAAAGCCAGACATGAAGGAAACTTCAGGGAAGTGATTAGAACAAAATGATACTCTGTGAAGAATAATGTGAGTTGTAAAGAAATGAAAGCAATAGCTATAGACTCCACTATCTGTACCGTGATAGAAAAAAAGTATGTTGACAGGAGAAAACAACAAACTCATGCAATTATTTATTATTGTAAATAAGAGATTTGTGTGCACTGAAAGTGATAAAAGAGGAGAACAAGGCCTTTCAAATGATGAGATGTAATCTCACTTACTTTCAGGTAAACTTGAGTAGAAAGCTAAAAACAAAACCCAAACAGGTTTTGGCTTCCTGTTTTGAACAGATATGATTCACTTCAAAATCTTGACTTACTCCTTAAAAGAACACATCCTTCAACTGGAAGTCTCCTCAACAACCCTCCAAAACACCAGCTAAGCTAGCTCACTTTTTCCTTAACATAACACTGATTCCAAATATGAGGAGATCCAAAGTCTTGTGAGCATCATACTGTGCTTACTCTATTAACTTATTTTTTCATTTCTATTTTTTTGAGTTGCACAATTTCAAATAATGAAATTTATTCAAATGTTTATGCTATTTCTTCGGTATTCTTAGTCTCCACCTCACCTTAGTCAACACTGGAGATTTTATAGTTAATTTTGTTTGTATTTCTTTTATTTTTCAATAATGCCTTTTGATGCCTTGTTCTCCTTTCATTTGCTTGCCTCATTTTCTTTAACTATCATCTCCCTCTCTTTCCAGTATATGTAGAATGAATGCCACCCACTAGGGAAGAAGATGATTTGAAGAGGCTTTATGGTTCAAAAATATGTTCCCTACCCTTTTGAAGTCATTCAAAATTTCAACATTAGACGTTCATTCTTTTGGATCTTCAGTTAGGGAATATCTGAAATTATTTTCCTCTTATATTCAGAAAGAGAGTCAGAGGCTCTCTTTGAGTAGAGTTGATGCCTAGGAAAAATAGAACACAGGATTCATGAGAAGGAAGATATCCCTGGCAGAGAAAAGCAAGAAAAGATTGGAAAAGTCTGAAATATAATCAATCTATCTCTGTCCTTATTTTTCCATGAACACACTGGGAATTTTTATTTCCTTAAACTAATTGCTTCTTTATAGCCTTTCTTCTATATCCTTTACATACACTAGATGGCAGTGCAACGACAAGAGAAGGAGAAAGTAGAATTTGAAAAGGACGTTGAGATCACATCTTCAAGTACCTTCATTTTAACAAATGAAGAAGCTGAGGCCCCATTAAGGAGGTGACTTGTTTAAAGTCACAAGCAAATACCGTATGCTAACACATATATATGGAATTAAAAAAAAATGTCATGAAGATCCTAGGGGTAAAACGGGAATAAAGACACAGACCTACTTGAGAATGGACTTGAGGATATGGGGAGGGGAAAGGGTAAGCTGTGACAAAGCGAAAGAGAGGCATGGACATATATACACTACCAAACGTAAGGTACATAGATAGTGGGAAGCAGCTGCAGAGCACAGGGAGATCAGCTCGGTGCTTTGTGACTGCCCGGAGGGGTGGGATGGGGAGGGTGGGAGGGAGGGAGATGCAGGAGGGAAGGGATGTGGGAACAGATGTATATGTATGACTGATTCACTTTGTTATAAAGCAGAAACTAATTTAAAAAAATGTAAAAAATAAATAAATAAATAAAGTCACAAGCTATTTAGTGCTAGAGCCCAGTCAGTCATTCATCCATACTTTTCAACCTCCTGGTTTCTCGATTCTCTCAGCCCCTCAGTCCCTCCCAGTTCAACATAGGGGTTTTGTTTCTTTCCCCATACAGACAAATCCTCTTTATTGTCTCTAAACCCTCATGCCCTTAACCTTCTGCTCCATCATCCTTTCTCAGCATCTACATTGGGACTACCACAAATATTGCTGGAGAAAATCACTTATAGTACAAATTTTTGCTTTTTATAAACGTGCAGTCTCCAACTTTACCTGGACACTACCTGCTAAATGGAGATTATCTTCACTTTCTTGTGTAAGTTTCCATTTTTCCTCTTCACAGTAGAAATCCACAAATACTCCCCAAAGCCCCAAAGCCCCTGCTTTCTGCAGACAATTTGACCTCATACTTCACAGAGAAAAATAAAGCCATCATGAAAGAAATTTTCACTATATTCACATTTGCTTATCTATAACTATACCCACTTCACCTCCTTTCCCTCAGACTTAAATAAACAGCTCTCCTTCAGAGTTAATTCCCCAGTTGTTCTTTTCACTCCTTCCACTTCAATTCTCTACCAGAAATTGGACCTTACTTAATCAGTATTCCTCACCTAGCCTCTATTTTCAATCTTTCAGTCTTTTCTGTCTCCTACCATGTGGCCTATAAACATACTCAAGTTTATGTAACCATTAATTTTTGTCTCACCTTATATAACGTTAACAAGCCATAAAACACATAGAGTACTTACAGTACGCCAGGCACCTTTTAAAGTGATTTATATAACCTAACTAATTTCACCCTCACAACCACCTTATGAGGTAATTAACTATTATTATCATTAGTTTGCACATGAGAAAGGGGAAGCACAGTGAGGTCAAGTACCTTGCTCAAGATCACATAGCTAGTAAATGGCAAAGCTGGGTTTCAAATCTAGACTTTCAGGGTCCAGACTATTTACCTATGTACAGACTATGTAACCACTATTGTGTACTGCCAAGGTCCTACAATGTCTAGTGTTCTTTTTTTAGTATTTTACATCCAAACATTTCACAAGAACAATTTATTTTCAGTCTCCACTTTCCTACTGCCCTTTCATTGGCAGCCCACTGTAATCAGGGAAACTCCATCATCACTCCACCAAAACTTTTCTGCCAGGTCATTGCTAAATCCATCAGATACTTTCCTATTCTTATTAATTTTGACCTCTGTTTTGCATTCAATATTATTGACCATTTCCTTTTTAAAGCTCTGTCTTTCCTTCATTTCCATCAGATTCTTTCAAATTTTATTCCTACATCTCTGGCTGCTTTTTATCAGTCTCCTTTCTTGTATTTCAGATCATGTGAACTTTTTAATAAATTCTACCAACTAGTCTCATCTGGTTGGACTCAAATATAGCCTATTCTATTATTAAAAAGACACCTTCTCTCAAAGTTAGAGAACTGTTAGCTTAGTAGTCACCTCACTTACAATGTGTGTTTCTTGCTTTAGAATTTGCATGCCTGAGTTTCACAGATCAATATTATACACAATTAGAAGGCAGGATTTAGACCCAATTGTCCAACTACTAACCAATACTATACTCCTTTACCTCTTGTAGAGAAATTCACAAGAAATAACACAAGGCCATTTGCAATGTTTTAGTTGACATTTCCTCAGCTTTAGAATCTTTGGGTGCAAAAAGTTTTTTGTTAAGAGTTAAGCTTTCCTTTCATACTCTGTACTACAGCTGTACAAAATTGTTTATAGTTGCCCATTCATGCCAGGTTATTTCACACTTCTGCACACAGAAGTAAGAATTTATGTGCCAATCTGAAGAAAAGTAAGAGGAGCTCATTTTCTACAGAAGGAGTTTGTTTTTTCCTTTTAGAAGAGATCTGAGGTGTGAGTTTAGTCCAAGTGTGTACAGTAAGCCCAGTACACTTGAACAAGTTTTGTTCCAAGAGCACGTTTGTGAGTCCAATTTGTTCGTAAACAAAACAAAGTTAGCCTAGGTAGCCAACAAACACAATCGGCTATATAGTACTGTACTGTAATAGGTTTATAATACTTTTCACAGAAATAATACATAAAAAACAAACACAAAAATAAACATTTTTAATCTTACATTACAGTACCTTGACAAGTACAGTAGTACAATACAACAGCTGGCATACAGGGGTTGGCATTGAGTGAACAGGTAATAAGACTTACTGACTGGAGGAGGGAGAGGAGGTGGGATATGGTAGAGCTGAAGGATCATCAGCACCAGGAGGTGGAGGTAAGCTGCAATTTCACTCACGCCTGATGTTGACGCCACAGGTTCTGGTTCCTTGTTGGATTCAATTCTATCTACCCTCTTGAAAACATGATCCAGTGATGTCTGGGTAGTGACTCTTTTTTTCTTGTCATAGGTGACATGGTAGCACTGGATTGTATTCTGAACTGCTGCTGCAACCTTTGTATACCATTCTATGTTCATGTCCTGTGCCTCGAAACCTAACAGTGCCTCCTCAAATAAAGAAAATCCCCTTGCCATTTCCTGCATCATGAATCTCTTTGGTTCTTCAGTTACTTCTTCTTCCTCTTGTCTCTCTTCATCCTTTCTCTGGGCCTCCAATTCTATCAGATCTTCATTAGTAAGTTCCTCGTTTTGCACAGCAAGGAGTTCAATGAAGTCGTCCTCTTGCAGATCTAGCCCCAGCTTCTCGCTGAGGGTTATTAAGTTGCTGAAGACCTCTTTGGACTCCTCATCCACTTCCTCAAATCCACAAAACTTGTGAACAAACTGAAGGCAATGGTTGTTCCATACCCCATTCATGGTGACGGCAATAACTTCACACCAAGCAAAGTCAATTTTTTTACGGCCTTGTAGATGTTATAGTCCTTCCAAAAGTATCGCAAGTTTGTTCCTGATTCATCACTTGCCTTTACTGCCTGATGAAAAGTGTGACATAAATAATATTTCTTGAAAGTCCCTATAACTCTCTGGTCCATAGGTTGGATGAGCAACGTAGTATTTGGTGACAGATACACTACTTTAACATTGGGATGAAAGTCGTCCATGAATGGGGGGTGACCCAGATTGTAGTTGAACAGCAAAAGAATGTTGAATGGGACAACCTTCTCTAAGCAATATTTCTCTACCTCTGGGATAAACTGGTGGAAAAACCAGTCCTGGAAAATGGCCTGTGTAACGCAGGCTTTGGGGTTATTCTCCCACACAACAGGAAGAGAGCCCTTGGCTATGTTTTAAAGGGCACTTGGGTTCTCTGAATGATAAACTAAGAGAGGCTTCAGCTTCATATTGCCGGAAACATTGCCACCAAACAACAGATTTAGCCTATCCTTTCCTGTTTTATAGCCTGGCATCAACGTTTCCTCCTTACTGATGTAACTTTGGTCTGGAATCCTCTTCCAGTACTGTCCTGTCTCATCCACATTAAAAACCTGCTTGGGTAAATATACACCTTCATCAATAATTTCTCAAAGCATTTCAGGAAATTCCTGGGCAGCTACCATATCTGCACTCACTGCCTCACCACTTAATTTTACATTGTGAAGGTTGGCTCTAGCCTTGAACCAATGAAACCATCCATGGCTGGCATTAAAAGATGTGTCCTCTGATTACTTGCCTTGTTTCTTCTTCAAGTCTTCATAAAGGCTTTTAGCTTTCACTTGAATCAGCATTAAGCTGAGCCGGACTTGATGCTGATGCTGAGAAGTTTCTCCATCTCCTCCATCATTTCTCCATGCTTCTTCAGTATTATGGCCGACATCATTGACACAGCAGACTTCAAATGCTCCATGATCTTGTCCTTGCTCTTTAGAATCGTGACGATGGTTGAACGATTCATGTTATAAAAACGAGTGAAGTCTACTATCTTTTCACCTCACTCCACTCTCAATTATTTTCACTTTTGTTTCCATTGTTATCGCTTGACGCTTCTTAGCAGTACCAGCTACATCACCGCTGCTTTTATTCTTGCTTCCGGACATCTGGGCTTGAAATAAAGATACTGTACTGCTGTACTCTATAGAGTACTATACAGTAAAGTACACAAAAGCACAACCACTTGTAGAGGATGTATGCACATGACAATGTGCGCCAGACATATGAACTAACTTATGTGATTGGACATACGAGTGCACCTTCGCATCTTTGAAAGTTCGCATCTTTGAAAGTTCACAACTTGAAGGTTTGTATGTAGGGGACTTACTCTAATGCATCACTCAGAAAAAGTATTGTGCTGGGCTTCCCTGGTGGTGCAGTGGTTGAGAGTCCGCCTGCTGATGCAGGGGACATGGGTTCGTGCCCCGGTCTGGGAAGATCCCACATGCCGTGGAGGCCCGTGAGCCACGGCCGCTGAGCCTGTGCTCTGCAACAGGAGAGGACACAACAGTGAGCGGCCCGTGTACCATAAAAAAAAAAAAGAAAGAAAGAAAAAGTATTGTGCTAAGTTAGGCTGCAGGAGGGTGATGTCAGGGAATACAAAATGGTTTTGATGGAGGTTCCACCTTTGAGGCACTCACAGTGAAGTAAGGAAGGTAAGAAATGTTCACATGTGATGAAGAGTAAGAATTGAGTGTCCCTTCAACACAATACCATCCATCAGTGCTACACTCCATATGACAAAATACTACATTGTGTAGTTACTAGGAGAAAATGGAGATCAGTGAAGGCAGAGTGATTCAGAGGTATTTTCCTGGGTGAGTAACGTACTTTGGACAGCACATCTTTGTGGTCCTGGTGATTTCTTTCTCTGTAAGATAACAATTTATAAATTGGATAGTACCAGAATATCAAACCCTTGAAATAATTTGTATAATATTGTGCATGTGCACTTTTCTGGGAAGAGTCCGCTGTTTCCATCATATCTTCATAGGAGTGCATGGCTCAAAAAAGGTGAATAGTCACGGCTCAAAATCACAAGATAGGGATTCCCAAGACAATTTTGTGAGTATTACAGCACTTTATTTACCCTCTACTAAATTTTTACCCCAACATCTGTCAGAGTATGTACCATGGAGAATGGACCCATGTACACTATGCTTGAAGATTTACCAACATTAACAATATACTGGGAAATAGAGACAATTAGTGTGACAGAGATGAGCAGTAGGAAGAAGCATCCAAAATTCTATTTTTGGTTTTGAAATTCACTGTAGCAAGTCACTAAATTTCTGTGGGTTCAACTTTTCCTCCTCCAAAAATGGACGCAGTAAATGAAAATAATAGTCTCTCCCTGCCTACTTCACAGAACTGTTTTTGGAATCCAATGAATTTGTATGGAAAGAGCAAGAAAGAGCTCAGGCTTGGAAGTCACCCATTCCTAGGTCTGAATCCCAGTTCATACATTCTGAAGCTTGTTAGCCTCGGGCAAAATAATCACCTGAACCTTCACTTCCTAATTAAAAAAAAAAGGCATAACATCTCTTACTTAGTAAAACTTGGGGGGAGTGATGACAATATATACAAAGAACCTAGGACAGTGCTTGTGTATAACAACTGCTCCATGAATATGTGCCCTAACCTCACTTCTGCCTCCCATCCCACTGAAACCTGCTCTTAGGAAGAAGAAATATATACCATTTACATCTGATTACAAATGAAAATCAGTCCTTGAATGTTTATGTATGGTATATATGGAGTGTGATCTCCATTATAAGCCTAGAGATGGAGGGAATAGGGTTGGAACAATAACTGCATAGAATTTAACCGTTTAGAGCTGAAACAACAGAGAACTAACATTTGTGAAATAATTACTATTTTTTACCCTCATTTCACAAATGAGAACAGAGAGCTTCAGTGTGATTAAGTGACCTGCCCAAGGTCACACAGCCAGAAGGTGAGACGGGTAGAATTCAAATCCAGATCTACTTGACTTCTAATCTCTTTATTCCCTGGATTTATAGGTTATTTATTCTAATGTCTTACCTCCTCCATGTTATGCCCAGCTTTGGCTTGAATACTTACTTTTTCAATGGTGCACTTATGCCCCCTTGCCTGCCTCTCCCATTCTACCTTTTCATTGCCCATGTTTTGGATGAGCCTCTGTTGGAAAGCTCAGCTGCTTGAGCCACCTCTACTCTTCCTTAAGCTTAAGTTGTACAGAGTAGCCCAGCCAGGATATCTTTTATTCAAGACAAAGAAATAAACCATGGCCATAAGGAGGCTCTTTGATGACCTCAGCCAACCATACTGGTTATATATGAGAATCATTGGTGCATACTATTCTGTCACTGGTGATGATTCAGTACCGACAATGTGCTAGGTTTCCTTTCTTAGTCAACCAAAACTATCACAGCATAGAATAATGAAGATTTCATTCCTTACCTGAGTTCACTATTATACTTGAAAATTTAAAAAGTCTCAGGCATCTGAAAGACTCATCTCAAATGCCTGGGAATGTTATGTTTTGAGCTCAAACCCAGAAACAAAACCCAGATGGCTTTCACTGCAAGCAGTTCTCTCATCTGCACTTTTCCAGACAATAATTTGGCTCATAGTTGTCAGAGGTACTGCCTCCAACTGACAAAGCAGAAGGTACTTAGATACGTTTTCTGGCTGGTCTTTAGTTGACTGTTCTTGTCATGTGCTTGATCTGGCTGATGTAAGACAGCAAGTCACCTCTAGAAATCATGGTGACCTCTACTAATTATGCTAACCTCATCTGTGCAAAGATACTCTTGCCTAAATGTCATTTGAGCTCTTTTCCCAGTCTTGAAGATGTATTGGTAAAATGGTTGGGGGGAGATGGGGAAGGCTGTTAAGGTATAGGCTGAAGCCAGGAAACAAACAAAGCTGGCTGGCCCATATGGTAAATGACCCTTATAACCTTGGCCTTTTTAACTCCATACTCTGAATTCTAACCCAGAAGAGCCAGCATGCCTTCAAAAAGAATAAAGAAACTCTTAATCCCTAAAAATGTAACAGATCATCCCTACAGTTTGTGGGGTTTTTGTCACCATGGATAACTAATACACAATGAGGCCAAGCCAAGGCAGTCTCAATCATTGATCTATCCCACTAGAGGATCCTGGAATGTCAAGTTGGAATTGACTTTAAAGGATATTCTAGCCCAAACGTTACAGATGGAGAACTGAGGCCCAAGAAAAAGGAAATAGCTTGTTTAAATTATACATTTACTTAGTGAGAGCACCAGGAAAAGACCCAAGTCTTTTAGCTCATAGTTCAGTACATACACTGCACTCCATTTCTGTACAATGATTCTTTATTCTCAGAAGACAGAGAGTAACTTAGAAATATGTATTAAGTCTAACAGTGCCTGAAAGAGGAAAAGGTATCACAGAGGCCAATGTGGAGGCTAGGGTAGGCAGCTGCCTCAAAGATCCTGAGGAAGTTTATATTTCATTGTCCTGTAATTCATGTAAAATGAGTTACATGGCACTTGAGGGAAAAAGCTTCAGACTCACTTCAAGCCTAAGATTGTTCTTACAAGCAAAATCAAGCAAACCAGAGATGAAAGGAGGAAGTAGGAGATGCTGAAAACAGAATATAACCAATATTATAACTTTGCCCAAGAGTTTCACAGACCAACAAGATAATTTGTCCTCTCATGAACGAGGCAGCTAGACAAAAATAATGTGTTATGTATCTCAGATGTCATAAGAAGAACAATAGTCTTGTTAGTATATTAAAAATAACTTCTCCTGGTCTGTTTTCATAGGCTTATGGTCATAAACCACCTAAAACTGCTTATTGACCTTCTTCATTCCCTATAGATTAAGACAGGTTCAGAAAATAGAAGAAATACATTTTCTTTCACAGTTACCATTTTAAACCATGTTGCTCCATCTTGGTATATCTCCAGCTTAGTTGTCCTATACTATAAAATTATCCTCTATCTAGTTGAGGACTCCTAAAAAGGACCTTCCTCTGAGGCAAAAGGCAAATGCAAGAAGCAATGTAATGTGCATATCCCCACTATAAGTTATTTGAGGGACATGATTTTATCAGTTTTTTCACTGTTTTATCATCTAGAACAGTGCTTGGCACACAGTAAGTTCTTAATTGCATTTGTTAAATGAATGAATGAATTCAATGGATTAAAGAGAAATGGACCTAGATCTGTGATGTGGTCCTTCTAAGGTATGTTTGACAGGCCAAAAAATAGTTCACCTTGCAAAAGACAGAGTTTGTAGAGGGGAATAATGAGATAAAGAGTAGGGAAAAAAGTGGGATGAGATCCCTGAAGGACTTTATAGACATGTCAGATTTTGTTGCTGTTGCTGTAGTCAGTAAGATGCTACTGGAGTCATTTAATCCAGGAAGTAATATTATCAAATTTCTGCTTGGGAAAGATTTTTCTGGTGATAACACAAGTGGTGTAAGGAGAAGCAGCCAGGGGCAGGGAGACTTCAAAATTATAGATTCCTAGAGTTGAGAGTTCAGTATTTTCCAGTTCAGCCCCTCAAAAAGTACTAAAATCATATTTACCACCTCCATGATCAACACAGAGTTACCTTTTCTGGAAAATAAGCTCCATGAACACAAGGACATTTTCTATTTTTTGACTTGTGTACACCCACAGTCTATTACAGAGCTTGGAAATGGTAGGCACACAATAACATCTGTTGAGGAGAGGGGATTAAGAGTGCTGCTTAAAGGAGCTCCAGAGACAGGCACGAGCCATGGCTATCAGTGTGGACACTAGAGATGGGCATGAGACGCTAAGGCCGCTGCTGCTGCTGCCAACAAGAAGCCTGTGGGCGAGCACAGGTCACTATCCACACCTCCCATCCCGGGAGCCTGTGCAGCCCGCCACTGTCAGGGTCTCATGATCCAGGGACAACTTCCCTGGGAGAACGCACGGCATGCCTCAGTCTGGTGTAACGTCATGCTGGCATCTGCCACCGAAGGCTCGCCCCACACTCCGTGCCCCTCGCTCCCCCGGCCTGAATGAGCCAGAGCCCCCGAATCAGCTGCTCCTTTAACCCTGTCCTGTCTGAGCGAAGAACAGACGCCCTGCAGCGACCTACACGCAGAGGTGGGCCCAAATCCAAAGCTGAACCCTGGGAACAGTGCGAACAAAGAAGAGAAAGGGAAATCTCTCCCAGCAGCCTCAGGAGCAGTGGATTCAATCTTCACAATCAACTTGATGTACCCTGCATCAGTGGAATACCTGAATAGACAATGAATCATCCCAAATTGAGTAGGTGGACTCTGAGAGCAAGATATATTATTTTTTCCCCTTTTCCTCTTCTTGTGAGTGTCTATGCGTATGCTTCTGTGTGAGATTTTGTCTATATAGCTTTGCTTTCACCATTTGTCCTAGGGATCTGTCTGGCCATTTTGTTTTATTTTGTTTTGTTTATTTTACTTAAAAAATTTTTTGTAATAATTATTTTTTATCTTTTATTTTTTATTTTAATAACTTTATTTTATTTTCATTTTATTTTATTTTATCCTTTTTCTTTCTTTCTTTCTAATTTTTCTCCCTTTTATTCTGAGCTGTGTGGATAAAAGGCTATTGGTGCTGTGGCAAGAAGTCACTGCTGTGCCTCTGAGGTGGGAGAGCTAACTTCAGGACACTGGTCCGCAAGAGACCTCACGGCTCCACATAAGATCAAACGGCGAAAATCTGCCAGAGATCTCCATCTCAACAACAACACCCAGGTTCATTCAACGCCCAGCAAGTGACAGTGTTGGACACCCTAAGCCAAACAACTAGCAAGACAGGAACACAACCCCACCCATTAGCAGAGAGGCTGCCAAAATCATTATAAGGCCACAGACACCCCAAAACACACGACCAGACACGGACCTGCCCACCAGAACGACAAGATCCAGGCACATCCAACAGAACACAGGCACTAGTCCCCTGCACCAGGAAGCCTACACCACCCACTGAACCAACTTTAGCCACTGACAACAGACACCAAAAACAAAGGGAAATACAAACCTGCAGCCTGCGAAAAGGAGACCCCAAACACAGTAACACAAGCAAAATGAGAAGACAGAAAAACACACAGCAGATGAAAGAGCAAGATAAAAACCCACCAGACCTAACAAATGAAGAGGAAATAGGCAGTCTACCTGAAGAAGAATTCAAAATAATGACAGTAAAGGTGATCCAAAATCTTGGAAATAGAATAAGAAAATGCAAGAAACATTTAACAAGGACATAGAAGAACTAAAGAGGAAACAAACAATGATGAACAACACAATAAATGAAATTAAAAATACTCTAGAAGGGATCAATAGCAAAATAAATGAGGCAGAAGAAAGGAAAAGTGACCTGGAAGATAAAATAGTGGAAATAACTATTGCAGAGCAGAATAAAGGAAAAAGAATGAAAAGAACTGAGGACAGTCGTGGAGACCTCTGGGACAACATTAAACACACAAACATTCGAATTCTAGGGGTCCCAGAGTAAGAAGAAAAAAGAAAGGGACTGAGAAAATATTTGCAGAGATTATAGTTGAAAACTTCCCTAATATGGGAAAGGAAATAATTAATCAAGCCCAGGAAGCACAGAGACTCCCATACAGCATAAATCCAAGGAGAAACACGCCAAGACACATATTATTCAAACTGTCAAAAATTAAATACAAAGAATACATATTAAAAGCAACAAGGGAAAACCAAAACATAACACACAAGGGAATCCCCATAACATTAACAGCTGAACATTCAGCAGAACCTCTGAAAGCCAGAAGGGAGAGGCAGCACATATTTAAAGTGACGAAGGAGAAAAACCTAAGACCAAGATTACTCTACCCAGCAAGGATCTCATTCAGATTTGATGGAGAAATTAAAAACTTAACAGACAAGCAAAAGCTGAGAGAGTTCAGCACTACCAAACCAGTTTTACAACAAATGCTAAAGGAACTTCTCTAGGCAAGAAACACAAGAGAAGAAAAAGACCTTCAATAACAAACCCAAAACAATTAAGAAAATGGGAATAGGAACATGCATATCGATAATTACCTTAAAAGTCAATGGATTAAATGCTCCTACCAAAAGACACAGACTGGCTGATGGATACAAAAACAACAGCCGTATATATACTGTCTACAAGAGACCCACTTCATACCTAGGGACATATACAGACTGAAAGTGAGAGGATGGAAAAAGATATTCCAGGCAAATGGAAATCAAAAGAAAGCTGGGGTAGCAATTCTCATATAAGACAAAATAGGATTTAAAATAAAGACAATTACAATAGACAAAAAAGTCCACTTCATAAAGATCAAGGGATCGATCCAAGAAGAATATATAACAATTGTAAATATTTATGCACCCAACATAGGAGCACCTCAATACATAAGGCAAATACTAAGAGCCATAAAAGTGGAAATCAACAGTAACACATTAATAGTAGTTGACTTTAACATCCCACTTTCACCAGAGAAAAGATCATCCAAAATGAAAATAAATAAGGAAACAAAAGCATTAAATGATACATTAAACAAGATGGACTTAATTGATATTTATAGCACATTCTATTCAAAAACAACAGAATACAAATTTTTCTCAACTGCTCAAGGAACATTCTCCAGGATAGATCATATCTTGGGTCACAAATCTAGCCTTGATAAATTTAAGAAAATTAAAATCATATCAAGTATCTTTTCCGACCACAGTGCTATGAGACTAGATATCAATTACTGGAAAAGATCTGTAAAAAATAGAAACACATGGAGGCTAAACAATACACTACTTAACAACGAAGTGATCACTGAAGAAATCAAAGAGGAAATCAAAAAATACCTAGAAACAAATGACAATGGAGACACGATGACCCAGAACCTACGGGTTGCAGCAAAGGCAGTTCTAAGAGGGAGTTTATAGCAATACAATCCTACCTTAAGAAACGGGAAACATCTCAAATAAACAAACTAACCTTGCACCTAAAGCAATTAGAGAAAGAAGAACAAAAGAACCCCAAAATGGGCAGAAGGAAAGAAATCATAAAGATCAGATCAGAAATAAAGGGAAAAGAAATGAAGGAAATGATAGCAAAGATCAATAAAACTAAAAGCTGGTTCTTTGAGAAGATAAACAAAGTTGATAAACCATTAGCCAGACTCATCAAGAAAAAAAGGGAGAAGACTCAAATCAATAGAATTGGAAATGAAAAAGGAGAAGTAACAACTGACACTGCAGAAATACAAAAGATCATGAGAGATTACTACAAGAAACTCTATGCCAATAAAATGGACAATCTGGAAGAAATGGACAAATTCTTAGAAATGTACAACCTGCCAAGACTGAATCAGGAAGAAATAGAAAATATGAAGACACCAATCACCAGCACTGAAATTGAGACTGTGATTAAAAATCTTCCAATAAACAAAATCCCAGGACCAGATGGCTTCACAGGTGGATTCCATCAAACATTTAGTAAAGAGCAAACACCTATCCTTCTCAAACTCTTCCAAAATAGAGCAGAGGGAGGAACACTCCCAAACTCATTCTACGAGGCCACTATCACCCTGATACCAAAACCAGACAAGGATGTCACAAAGAAAGATAACTACAGGCCAATATCACTGATGAACATAGATGCCAAATTCCTCAACAAAATACTAGCAAAAACAATCCAACAGCACTTTAAGAGGATCATACACCATGATCAAGTGCGGCTTATCTCAGGAATGCAAGGATTCTTCAATACATGTAAATCAATCACTGTGATACATCACATTAACAAATTGAAGGAGAAAAACCATATGGTCATTTCAATAGATGCAGAGAAAGCTTTCAACAATATTCAACACCAATTTATAATAAAAATCCTCCAGAAACTAGGCACAGAGGGAACTTTCCTCAACATAATAAAGGCCATATATGACAAACCCACAGCCAACATCGTCCTCAACGGTGAAAAACTGAAAGCATTTCCACTGAGATCAGGAACAAGACAAGGTCGCCCACTCTCACCACTCTTACTCAATATAGTTTTGGAAGTTTAAACCCACGCACATATGGCCACCTTATCTTTGATAAAGGAGGCAGGAATGTACAGAGGAGAAAGGACAGCCTCTTCAATAATTGGTGCTGGGAAAACTGGACAGGTTCATGGAAAAGTATGAGATTAGAACACTCCCTAACACCATACACAAAAATAAGCTCAAAATGGACTAAATACCTAAATGTAAGTCCAGAAGCTATCAAACTCTGAGAGGAAAACAGGCAGAATACTCTATGACATAAATCACAGCAAGATCCTTTTGGACCCACCTCCTAGAGAAATGGAAATAAAAACAAAAATAAACAAATGGGACCTAATGAAACTTTAAGGCTTTTTCACAGCAAAGGAAACCATAAGCAAGACCAAAAGACAACCCTCAGAATGGGAGAAAATATTTGCAAATGAAGCAACTGACTAAGGATTAATCTCCAAAATTTACACGTAGCTCATGCAGCTCAATATCAAAAAAACAAACAACCCAATCCAAAAATGGGCAGAAGACCTAAATAAACATTTCTCCAAAGAAGTTATACAGACTGACAACAAACACATGAAAGAATGCTCAGCATCATTAATCATTAGAGAAATGCAAATCAAAACCACAATGAGATATCGTCTCACACCAGTCAGAATGTCCATCATCAAAACAGCTAGAAACAATAAATGCTGGAGAGGGTGTGGATAAAAGGGAACACTCTTGCACTGCTGGTGGGAATGTGAATTGGTACAGCCACTATGCACAACAGTATGGAAGTTCCTTAAAAACTACAAATAGAACTACCATATGACTCCTCAATTCCACTACTGCACATATACCCTGAGAAAACCATAATTCAAAAAGAGTCATGTACCAAAATGTTCATTGCAGCTCTATTTACAATAGCCAGGAAATGGAAACAACCTAAGTGTCCATCATCAGATGAATGGATAAAGAAGATATGGCACATATATACAATGGAATATTACTCAGCCATAAAGAGTAACAAAATTGACCTATTTGTAATGAGGTGGATGGACCTAGAGTCTGTCATACAGAGTGAAGTATGTCAGAAAGAGAAAGACAAATACCGTATGCTAACACATATATATGGAATTTAAGAAAAAAATGTCACGAAGTACCTAGGGGTTAGACAGGAATAAAGGCACAGACCTACTAGAGAATGGACTTGAGTGTATGGGGAAGAAGAAGGGGAAGCTGTGACAAAGTGAGAGAGTGGCATGGACATATATGCACACTCAAACGTAAAATAGATAGCTAGTGGAAAGCAACCGCATAGCACAGGGAGATCAGCTAGGTGCTTTGTGACCACCTACAGGGGTGGGATAGGGATGGTGGGAGGTAGGGAGACACAAGAGGGAAGAGATATGGGAACATATGTATATATATAACTGATTCACTTTGTCATAAATCAGAAATGAGCACACCATTGCAAAGCAATTATACTCCAATAAAGGTGTAAAAAAAAAGCTCACTGCTTGAAAAGAAGTCTACTTGTTTTTTAGTTTTTTTAATTTTCTGATTACTAGTTGATTTTTGCATTCTTATTCATTTCCTAAATCTGATTTTTCCACTTGAGTCATCTCTTTCCACTCAATCCTAGACAAAAAGACACAGCAAACATGCATTTATGTTACAATAGTTTTATACAAGTCAATGTCATGATATTCTTGGATAGGTGTGGTAATACATTGCAAATGTTTCTTCCAGGAAAGAGTTTTCATTAGGCTACACCAACGTACAATGGTAGGATGAGATTACAGTTTGTGTAACTGTAACACACTAACCTTCTTCATTTTATAATGGGCAGACTCAGTGGCTCATCATGCCCACAGTTTAATCTCACCTGATGAAAATAATCTTTCTAGCCCTTGCCCTGCTCAAAAGCATTTAGTGGCCCTCTGTGCCCATGGACCTTAGTCTGCCAATCAGAGGCCTTCAGAATGTGGTCCCAAACCACTTTTCAATATTCCCTTCCACTGCTCCCTCTCATCCTGGAAACTACCCATTCCAAACTGAAGTATTCACTGTTTTCCATACATTCTCCAAACTTTTGATCCCACATGCCTTTACTTGGGCTGTTTCTTCTGCCTCAAATCTCACCCGCACCCCTTCAGCCCTGTTTCTGCATGTCCAAATTCTGCTATTATTCTCTTTCTTTCTCCCTCCCTCTCTCTCTCTCTCTCTCTCTCTCTCTCTCTCTCTCTCTCTCTCTCTCTCTATATATATATATATATATATATATATATATATATTTCTGTTACAACATTTATTCTTTTCCCTTTGCATTCTATGGTTTTTCATATGTCTCACACATAAGGTTGTTACCACATTTCCCACACCTAAACCTTCATGCCAGTGAGAGAGGCATGGGGGCTTCATAGAATAAGAGGGAAGCTGGAGAAAAGCAAGAGACCTTAGAACTACTCGTAACTCAGATCATGCATAGAGTATGCATATATACTGCACTAAAGGCAACCCAAGAACTGGGAAGACTAAATCTGGAACAAGGGCATACATTAAAGATACCAATTCACTCAGTACAAATGGTTAAAGCTCTTCGGTGGGTAAAGTATAGAAGGCATGACTACAGTACCTTGTGATTAGGCCCAGGGAAGAGATTTATGAAATGACACAAATAAGATTTAGCTAATCAAACCACTGGTCTCTACTGTCAAATCTGCCTGGTGTTAGGTGCTGAGGAGGACATAGACGGTTAGAACCATCCCTTGTTACAATAATTACATTGGAAAGACAGCTCTAGCAGAGGGAAACTATTAGAAAGTACCACTAGAATCCTGATGACATGTTCAGTGGCTTACTGGATGAGGGTAAATACAAGCAACAATGGAGTGTGGATTAAACTTCTTTGGAAAGGAAGCATGTGACTTAATTCTTAAAGGCTGGATTGGCTTGGGTTGAAGAGAAAGAACTGTACAGGGAATGAAAAAGCACTGGTGGTGGGGGGTGGGAGGAAAACAACTTAGAGAGACCCTTAGAACCAAAGCTAGAGGAACTAAAAAAGATGAAGGAAGCCAGAGTTGCAAGCCTGTTCCTACTGGGAAATAGTGAGTAAAGGACAGAATTGCTCACTCTCTTCCCACACTCTGGTTTAGCTCATTCTCCCATTTTTGAAGACCCCTTATTTGTCCCTAAGCCTCTGAAAAGAAACAGTGTACAGCTTGGAATATCCACTAGTATGCTGTGTAAATATACTGCTACCTGCACAAAATACTCAGAACATAGACAATGAACAGATTATAAAGTCTTCTGAAGAAGGGTAGCAATGTAGTAACCTATACATTGTCCCACCAGGCATCAAGGCATGAAGAATTCCTCAATTCCAAATGGACACTGAAAGTGATATTCTCACAAAGGGCTCTAGTAGTCAGGTGAGAACCCCATGGTGTTTATTGGTGCTAGGAAACTATGCCCAAGGTGAGCAGGCTTGCTTGAGATGACATGATATGGAGCAGAGAGTAGTAATCCAATGGTAAGAGAAAGGGAATGAATATTTATTGAGTGCCTACTCCAGGCCAGGTTCCACATTCCCTATCTTCACAGCCATGATCTCATTAAATCATAACATTATAGGGAAAATGGTATTATCCTAATTTTATTATTTGATAAAATAAAAGCAAGATATTTTGCTGGGAGAATTTGAACAACATGCCTACGATTGAATTCCTAGAAAACTGCACAACAGAGCCCAGATTTGAATCTAAGTCTGTGAAGAGTACTAGGGTGACCAACTCATATTTGTTTGCCTTGAACTATTCTGGTTTTAAAACTGAAAGTCTTGAGTTCTGGAAATTCCCTGAGTCCCAGGTAAATTGGAATGATTGGTCACCCTAAGAGACACAAAATCATTTACTAACCCAGAACAAGTAACTTCTCTGAACCTTATTTCAGGAAGGACCTTAGTTTCCTCCTCTATAAAATACTGATAACAGGGCTTCCCTGGTGGCGCAGTGGTTGAGAGTCCGCCTGCCGATGCAGGGGACACGGGTTCGTGCCCCTATCCCAGAAGATCCCACATGCCGCGGAGCGGCTGGGCCCGCGAGCCATGGCCGCGGAGCCTGTGTGTCCGGAGCCTGTGCTCCGCAGCGGGAGAGGCCACGGCAGTGAGAGGCCCGCGTACAGCAAAAAAAAAAAAAAAAAAAAAAAAAAATACTGATAACAATTGATGTTCTACCTAAATAAACAAGACCGTCATGAAAATCCCATGAATAATGGGTGTGAAAGGGCTTTGGCTATTATAAAGAAACATTTTCAGACATGATGAAAAACAACTATTGAATTTTAAAAGATTCTGAATATATATACATATATCTTTTAAAATGCTGGCATTGAGAGCTAATATCCACTTTATAGCCTTGGATGTTGAATCAGGTTCTGTCCATATAAAGTTATATTTAGGAAAACATGAAGCCTACAATAATAAAGATCTTACTATATGTGATTTATGGTCCCATCCTGGCTTTACTTTTTTTTTCTTTTCTGGTCATTTTATTGACATTCAAAACAACTGAACCGAGAGCAGTCTATTAGGTTTGAGCACTTTAAGCAAAGCAAGTAGACTGATGAGTTGGAGTTAACTTAGCAACATTTAAGAGTAACTAGTCAATAATTCAGTTTCTCAGTTGCTAATAAAACCCTCAATTTGTTGATCTAGTAGCAAGTAATTACGAATAGGACTAACCTTTAAGTTTTTTGAGGTGACTCATTTCCTGTTCATCTCTCTATCCCTGGTATATGCACAGTACCTGTCACATACTGGAAGATCACTATATAGTAAATGAGAATGAATGAATGAATGAAATAGGTGAGTGATGCCTGCTTATACATTCAGAGCTGGTCTTTGTATAGGAACAAAAAAAATAGGTGGCTATGTGTTTTTAATTGAGGAACGGTGAGTAGTTTTCTGCGCTAAAATATGCACTCTCCTCATCCAAGCAACACCTGCACCAGCTCTGTCAGTACACACAAACATTCCAGATTAATTTCTTTTTGTGCAGGAGTCATGTACATTTTCTGGAGGCCTATATTAAAATGTAAAATTCTTTAACATTTTGCCATGGATTCAAGCTAATAAGCAAAAATAACTAGATAATATAATTATTCAAGTCCTGGGCCATGTATTATAGGGTTTGTGTGTGTGTGTGTGTGTGTTTGGTTTTACTCTCACATATCCTCTGACATAATTATATTCAGATAACAGAATCTTACATATTTTACAGTATTGTCTTTAAGAATCCCCTTAGAATAACCAATTCATCTCCTTTTAGAAAGAAAACTGAAACCCAAAGAAGAGAAGCGACTTAGCTGAAGATCTCAGTAACTCTAAAAAGATCATGTATGTAGGTAGAAAGGCACTGTATGTTCCAAAGTGTTAAATAAAGATTTATTCTTATTATTATTGTTATACTTCTTATCATTATTACTATTTTTACTAGTTAATGACAAAGCTAGAAGGGAGAAACCAGGTTCTTTTGACACCCAGTTCGGTGTTCCACCCACTATTCTACACGGCTGCTCTTTTCATATAAATGGGCAAAGTTCTTGAGGGCATAGAGGATGGGGTGAGGTTAAATGCTGCCCTTATTAAGCTTAAATGTCATTATCTTCGTTCTTAAATTAGCTATAGACTTAGGTCACTAATTGGCTGTGACTTGATCTTCTCTCTCAGACTGCATCCATTCTCCCCAAGTAGCAGGCCTCCCATCACCTATAACAGTTGGAGAGCTGTTTTTTTTCTTTTTAATAGATTAATCTTTGTCAGAAACCTATTTGTCATCATGGCTTGGGGATATAAGGCTCTGACTGGGCTCTACTGTCACAAATTGGAGCAGAAGGATGGCCTTACTGCATTGATAGGAAAAATCACTATTTCCCTCACTCTCACCCCACGCCGCACACACACTCTGCCTGTTTCTTTCTGGGTACACACACACAAAGTATGGAAACTCCTAAACTGGGAAAAATCTGTCACTACTAATGTGAAAGAACAAGACCCTAGAGTCACCTTGGAGAAGAAGCTGGCTGCCCTTCTTAACATAAGCCCTGCAACACTAACAACTCCCCAACCATAAAATAAACTCCTGGGACATTCAACTCAGCCTAAGTCTTCCAACCCAGTTACCCAGAAAGCTATTGTCCACAAGACACTGTAGCAGTCCCTAATTTTCACACCTTGTTTACAAAAAACCCTGATTTAGACTGATATATACAAAACTCTGAGTGTAGTCATCCTAGTCCCTTGTAACCCTACTGGAGACTCCCTCCCTTCCATTGTTCTTTTTAAAATCTGACTATTTGGGGGGAATTTGTAGGTTCCTAAGTGAGAACAAAAGAAAGGAAGAAGTTATGAAAAGCAGGAACAACTTAAGGGAGTAGACTGGCACCCACTGCCAAGCAGGATTGCCTCTGGTCATGCCCTGAACCAAAAATATCTTCTCCCACACTGTTCCATTGTTACTGTTTTCACTTCATTTTGTCACACAGTCAGAAAGTCTACCAACTGAAAAGTCATATGTTTTAACAAAGTATACCCTTGGAGTTACTTCTGGGAAAGTTCAGGAACTATTTGTCACTTACTCACATTTCTGAATGCATTAAATCACCTTGCTTTCTTCCAAACCTCTTTCTTCACTGAGCTCTGCAACCCTGAGGGAAGAAAAGTTAAGGAAGTGTGGAGGAAATTCTGAAATTCAGGAGAGGGGTAGGTGGAATTCTGGAATATAGAAACTTTAAGTCTGGACAAAGGTCTATTTGTTTCTCCCACTCCATACCCACCTACCCTATGGGGAGTAGCACAAAGATACAAGATGCCTGAGGAATGAGACAGATAATTATGGGAGAGAATTTCAAGAATGGAGAATACCAAACTTCACACAGCAAAAGTTTGCTTGAGGCCATCCCTCCCACCAGAAGAGGGAGAAGGACTATCTACTTGTCTACTTTTTAAGTATGCCCTTACTCCTGTCCAAGTCCAGATGAGCAAAACTAATCCTAAAATATGATGGAGGCTAATCAGACTTGCAAGATCTAAACTGAGAGCCTTAAAGAGGGTATAAAATACTGTTCTTAAAAGAAAATCATTTTTAAGTTTTGAGCATCTAACTGAAACATACAGTCAACTTTCCAAATGCAGTCCAAGTATTTGAGCTTTCAGCTGCCTCTCTGGGCCCCTCTTCCTTCCTTCCCCCATTTCATTTATAGCTCTTCAACTAATCTAATCTTCAACACTATTCCCTACACCCCACAGTATGGTGAGCTGAAATTCTCTCATTTGATGTATACTTCTCTGCTCTTGAAAATTTACACTCATCTGTTGTTTGTTTTGGAATTATTGTTGAGATGTAACTTCTTTCTATATTTTCCTTATCTTTTTGTTATATTTTTGCTATTAACATGGAAAGATATGTTAAGTCTTCATATTTTCTAACTTTCTTAATGCCTTTGCCATATGAGACTTTTACTTGAATAAACACCAGTAAAACATTCTCATGGTTGGGATCTATTTTTCCCTTCTATTTGAAAGTAGTTTGGAGGGGAAAAAATGGTCCACTGGGGACTTAATAATGCCTTGGTTCTAGCCTTGTCTCTGTTACCAAGGAACTGTACCATCTTCAGCAAATTATCTAACCACTCTAGACCTCAGTTTCTTCACCTATAAAAATCAGTATAACTATCTTTATCTTATCTTCTTCCCAAGTTAGTTGTAATAGCCAAAGGAGATAATTTCCCCAAAAGCATGTATTATAAATATAATGTATGATTTTTATAAGTTGTCCTCAACTTTTGAACTGGCTGCATCCCAAAAGTTTGCTACTAAATTTGGAGATACAAATTTATCACTAATATAGAGGGTGGAAAATCCCTGCCCTGGCTATCCCCACAGGGATGTTATAATGATCAAATGAGGTACTGGGTATAAAAGTGGTTAATAAACTCTAAAGCTCTATTGCAAACTCAGGATCTTTGGTTTGGTTTTTGTTTTTATTCCCAGAGTCAAGGAAAAAACCCAGTGTGTAAGCTGATTTTTTGGACTCTGGGGAACATTTCCCATAGAAACTAGGCTGTTAGTGGTGATTAGGGTCCTAATCCAGTCTATCAACTCACTGACTTCTCAGTCTATATATTCTCTCTAGGTGATCTCATCACACATAGAGCTTCAGCCACCACCTATATGCCAATGATTACCAAATATTTATTTCCAGCTAAGATCTCTCCCTTAACTTCAAACCTATTCCTATTTCATACAAATGGAATACGTATTTGTATTTCTAACTGCCTACTGGGGTTTTCCCCCTGGGTATTATCCTATAGACAATTCAACCTTAACATGTCCAAAACTGAACTCTTTCTCACCCTGTTTCTATTTTCTCTCCATTCCAGCTCCCTCCTCATGACAGCAAAAAAGTCCTCCTTCTGTATTTCTCAGTGAAGTGAATTGGAACTGAATTCCTCTCTCTTCCTCACCTTTTCTGTCTGAGAAGTTACCACTAAAACTTGTAACTTCTGTCACTTCTATCTCTGTAAACTTATGTCATGTCCACCTACCCTCTCCACATCTAGTTAGTTCAGGTCCTTAACATATCATCCTGCTGCCCAAATTATCTGAACATGCCATTCCCCTCTCCAGGTACCTTCAGTGACTTCCCATTGGTAAAAGTATAAAGCCCCTTCTCCTCAAAATGGCATGCCAAGTGTTTCATGAGTTGACTCCTGCCTACCTCCACAGCCTCATGTTCTGTCACTTTTCTGAATATATCATGCTGTTTTATACATTCATTTTATACATTTATGCTTTTTATATGTTGTTCTCTCTGTCTGTAATGTCTCTTTCTATTCACTTGCCAAGCAAATACCTACTTATCCTTCCATACTCAGCTTTAACATTGACCTCCTCCATAAACTGTTTTTGACTCTCTTGACCCTCAAAGCAGAGTTGACTGATTACTCTTTAGTGTTAACATAGAACATGGAAGTTCTCACCATCATTTTCTGTTTTTCATCTCCTATGAGTCTGTGATTTCCTTGAGTGAAAAGACTTTCTTGATTACCATTCATCCTCAGGTCCCACCCCAGTATCTGGGAAACAGTTTATGCTTAGTAGACTTTCTTTTAATTTTTAATTAAAGATAATATACAACATTGTTTCAATGCAAGAGTGCCTATAAAATTCCAACTTTAAAAGTCAGAAGTATAACTTCATCCCAACCTTGCCATAGGAGTGGGAATTCCCAAGACTACTCATCTAATAATAAGAGTGAGTAGCATTATTTTTAAATAGGGGCAGGAGTACGATTAAGTGGGCCAAAACAGCAAATATACCAAAACAACACACCCAAATGATCTTTCTCCATCTAAAGTGTAAAAGTCATTTGTGAAAATCAGTCTTTCCTGAGGTTCTAAATTGGAAAATAAAAATAAGAAGTTTGAGGAGCATCTAGGTCTGAGTCACAGAATCAAAGAGGTTGTCACAATCACTATGGGCAATAAGCTGAGATTGGCTTAGTGTCTATATACTTTGATTATGATTGAAATTATATTTGGGGTTCAGGTGAGGATTTATCCACTCATTCCAATAATAAATATTGATTGAGTGACTTTTATGTCAAACCTGCATTCTAGTTGATAATGATTCAGTAGCAAAGAAGACAAAAAATAAATCTTCCCTTATAGAACATATATTTTAAAGCGTAAGGAATGAAGAGTAGGAACAGATATAAAAGCTCCCGAATTATTCCCTAGTGTCCAGAGACACAATGCAACAGCAGAAAGTAAACCCCTTCTCTTTGAAAGGGTATTGGTAGACTAAAAAAGCAAAGAGGCAGTATAGTATTGTGGATTGCACTTGGACTTTGGCATTTATCTGGATTCCTGACCCTCCTCCATCATTTATTAGCTGTGTAACTTTTGTGGGTAGTCATATTACCTCTCCAAGCCTTAAATTTCTCTTTAATAAAATGTAGGAAACAGTACCTGACTGGGTTGTTGTGGGGATTCGATAAAAAACGCTGACATTTAAAAAGGAAAGAGTCTTATATAGGCTTATAAGACCCTGACATTTTGTCAAATGGACTAACACCCATCTATTATTACATCATTTAATAAAAAGAAAAACGTTGGCAAAATTTATGAACAGAACATCAGATTTTAAATATTAAATAAATTTATTCTCATTCTTGTTTTATTTTAGATAATTTTCACTTATATGTCTTCAAGTTTACAGATCCTTTCTTCAGCTCTGTCCAATTAGATGGTAAGCCCATTGAAGGAATGAATCTCTAATAACATAGGTTTTGTTTTGTCTTTAGCATTTCAATTTGACTTTATAATTTCCCTCTCTCTGCTAAAATTTGCCATCTCTTAATGATTGCTGTTCACCACTTCCACTTGGTGACTTAATACATATTCATAGTTACTTTTCTCATACAATTTTATAATTGAAATATAATTCACATTCCATAAAATGCATTATTTTAAGGTGTACAACTCAGTGGTTTCTAGTATATTCACAAAGTTGTTCAATCATTACCACTATTTAATTCCAGTACCTTTACATCATCCTGAAAAGAAATTATAATGTTTAGCAGTTACTCCACAGCCCACCACACCCTCAACAACTGATAACCTCTATCTCACTCATTATACAAAATTACTTTGTATTACTTGGTATATTATTCAAAATATACTTTATGTCTATGAATTAGACTACATTGGATATTTCATACAAATGGAATCATGCATTGTGTGGCCTTTTGTGTCTGGTTTCTTTCACTTAGCATAAATTAGTTGTAGCATGTACCTGTACTTCATTCATTTTTATGGCTGAACAAGATTTTATTATATGCACATGCCACATCTTATTTATCAGTTCATCAGTTGATGATCATTTGGATTGTTTCCAATTTTGGCTATCACAAATAATGCTCCTAAAATATGTATGTTCAAGGATTTGTGTGGACTTATGTATTGAATTCCTTGGGTATATACCTAAGAGTGGAATTGCTAAGTCATATGATCACTCTATGTTTAACTTTTTGAAGAGCTTCCAAATGGCTTTCCAAAGTGGCTGTATCAATTGCTCATAAGATGGCAGAGGAGAAGGACCTTGAGCTCACCTCCTCTCATGAGCAAACCAAAATCACAACTAACTGCTGAAAAACCTTCAATAAAAAGGACTGGAACCTACTAAAACATGATATTCTACATCCAAAGACAGAAAGAAGAAGCCCAGTGAGACAGGACGAGGGACACACTAGTGATATAATCAGATCCTATACCCCCTGGGTGGGTAACTCACAAACTTGAGAACAATTATATCACAGAAGTTATCCCACAGGAGTGATAGTTCTGAGCCCCATGTCAGCCTCCCCAGCTGGGGGGGTCTGGCATCAGGAAGAGGACTGCCCAGAGCATTTGGCTATGAAGGCCAGTGGGGCTTGAGTGCAGGAGCTCCGCAAAACTGGGGGAAACAGAGACTCCACTCTTGGAGAGTGCACACAAGCTCTCTTGTGCTCTGTGATCCAGGGCAAAAACAGTGACTTCATAGGAGCCTAGGCCAGACCTACCTGTTTGTCTTGGACGGTCTTCTGGAGAGGCAGGAGGCAGCTGTGGCTCAGCATGGGGACAAGGACACTGGTGGCAGAGGTACCAAGGAGTATTCACTGGTGTGAGCTCTCCTGGATGCCTACAGTTTTGCACCAAGACCTGCTCCTACCCAATAGCCTGTAGGCTCCAGAGCCACAAAACCAGCTTTACAGCAAATGTTTAAGGAACTTCTCTAGGTGGAAAAGAAAAGACTACAACTATAAACAAGAAATTTATGAAATGGGAAAGCTCACTATTAAAGGCAAACCTACAGTAAAGGTAGAAAATCATCCACACGGAATTATGATATGTAAACAAGTAATGGTGAGAGGACAAGAGTACAAATGCAAGATAGTTGAAACTGAGACAAACAACTTAAAACAATCATGTATAGGGACTTCCCTGGTGGTCCAGTGATAAAGAATCAACCTTCAAATGCAGGGGACGTGGGTTCAATCCCTGGTCATGGAACTAAGATCCCACATGCCGCAGGGCAACTAAGCCTTCACACCACAACTACTGAGCCCATGTGCCCCAACTAGAGAGCCCATGTGCCACAAACTACAGAACCCACTCACTCTGGAGCCTGTGCACCACAACTACAGAGACCACACACTCTGGAGCACATGCACCACAACTAGAGAGAGAAAAAACCTACATGCCACAACTAGAGAGAAGCCCGTGTGCCAAAATGAAGAGCCTGTGTGATGCAATAAGAGATCCTGCATGCCACAATGGAGATCTCACATGTCACAACTAAGACTCAATGCAGCCAAAATAAAAAATAAAAACATCATATGTATATATAGGCTGCTATATCAAAAACTCATGTTAACAACAAACCAAAAATCTATAATAGATATACACACAGAAAAAGAAAAAGGAATCCAAATACCACACTAAAGATAGTCAACAAATCACAAGAGAAGATAACGAGAGGAGGAAAAGAAAAAAGACCTACAAAAAAATCCAAAACAATCAACAAAATGGCAATAGGAACATACATATCAATAATTACCTGAAATGTAAATGGATTAAATGTTCAACCAAAAGATGTAGACCAGCTGAATTGATACAAAAGCAAGACCTGATTATATGCTGTCTACAAAAAACCCACTTCAGATCTAGATACTCATACAGACTAAAAGTGAGGGGATGGAAAAAGGTATTCCTCACTTACATCAATGGACATATCATCCAGATAGAAAATCAATATGGAAACACTGGCCTTAAGTGACACATTAGATCACATGGACTTGACTGATATTAATAGAGCATTCCATGCAAAAGCAGCAGATTACACATTCTTTCAAAGTGCACATGGAACATTCTCCAGAATAAATCACATGCTGGGTCACAAAGAAAGCCTTGATAAATTTAAGGAAATTGAAATCTTACCAAGCAACATTTCTGACCACAACACTCTAAGATGAGAAATCAACTATAAGAAAACAACTTCAAAAAATACAAGCACATGGAGGCTAAACAATATGTTACTAGACAGTCAATGGATTTTTGAAGAAATCAAAGAAGAAATCAAAAAAATACCTAGAGACAAATGAAAATGAAAACATGGTGATCCAAAACCTATG
Source organism: Mesoplodon bidens (assembly GCF_964165515.1). NCBI lineage: Eukaryota > Metazoa > Chordata > Mammalia > Artiodactyla > Ziphiidae > Mesoplodon > Mesoplodon bidens. The sequence goes on from NC_138163.1 coordinate 75,851,840, forward strand.
GGATGCAGCAAAAACAGTTCTAAAAGGGAAGTTTATAGTCACACAATCTTACCTCAGGAAACAAGAAAAATCACAAATAAATAACCTGACCTTACACCTAAAGCAACTAGAGAAAGAACAACAACAACAACAACAACAACAAAAACCCAAAGTTACTTTCAGAAGGAAAGAAATCATTAAGATCAGAAAAGAAATAGAGATGAAGAAAACAATAGAAAGGACCAATGAAACTAAAAGCAGGTTCTTTGAAAAGATAAAAAAATTTGATAAACCTTTAGCCAGTCTCATCAAGAAAGAAAGGGAGCGGGCTCATATAGATAAAATTAGAAAGGAAAAGGGAGAAGTTACAACCAACACCACGAAATACGAAGGACCATAAGAGACAATTACAGGCAACTATATGTCAGTAAAATGGACAACCTAGAAGAAGTGGACAAATTCAGAGAAAGGTACAACCTCCCAAGACTAAACCAGGAAGAAATAGAAAATAGGAACAGACCAATTACAAGTACTGAAATTGAATCTGTGATTTAAAAACTCCCAACAAACAAAAGTCAAGGACCAGATGGCTTCACGGGTGAATTCTACCAAACATTTAGAGAAGAGTTAACACCTATCCTTGTGAAACCATTTCAAAAAATTGCACAGGAAGGAACACTTCTGAATGCATTCCATGAGGCCACCATAATGCTGATACCAAAAACAGACAAAGATACCACAAAAAAGAAAATTACAGGCCAATATCACTAATGAATATAGACACAAAATCCTCAAGAAAATACTAACAAACTGAATACTACAATGTATTGAAAGGATTATACACCATTATCAAGTTGGATTTATCCCAAGGATGCAAAGATTTTGCAATACCATAAAACCAATCAGTGTGATACACCATATTAAAAAATTGAAGAAAAAAACCATATGATCATCTCAATAGATGCAGAAAAAGATTTTGATAAAATTCAACACCCATTTTTGATTTAAAAAAACTCTCCAGAAAGTGGGCATAGAGGGAACATACCTCAACATAATAAAGGCCATATATGATAAACCCACAGCTAATATCATACTCAATGCTGAAAAGCTGAAAGCATTTCCTCTAAGATCAAGAACAAGACAGGGATTTCCACTCTCACCACGTTTATTCAACATAGTTTTGGAAGTCCTAGCTATGGCAATCAGAGAAGAAAAATAAACAAAAGGAATCCAAATTGGAAAAGAAGAAGTAAAAGTGTCACTGTTTGCAGATGACGTGATACTATACATAGAAAATCCTCATGTGACCAGAAAACTACAAGAGCTCATCAATTAGTTTGGTAAAGTCACTGGATACAAAATTAATACACAGAAATCTGTTGCATTTCTATACACTAAGAGCAAAAGATCAGAAAGAGAAATTAAGAAAACAATCATGGGATTCCCTGGTGGCAGAGTGGTTAAGAATCCACCTGCCAAAGCAGGGGACATGGGTTCAATAACTGGTTCAGGAGGATCCCACATGCTGCAGAGCAACTAAGCCCGTGCACCATAGCTACTGAGCCCACGTGCCACAACTACTGAAGCCCACGCACCTAGAGCCCATGCTCCACAACAAGAGAAGCCACCACAATGAGAATCCCATGCACTGCAAAGAAGAGTAGCCCCCACTTGCTGCAACTAGAGAAAGCTTACACGCAGCAACAAAGACCCAACACAGCCAAACATAAATAATAAATAAATAACATTTAAAAAAGAAAACAATTGCATTTACCATTGTACCAAAAATAATAAAATACCTAGAAATAAACCTACCTAAGGAGGCAAAGACCTGTACTCTGAAGACTATAAGATGCTGATGAGAGTAATTAAAGATGACACAAACAGATGGAAAGATACACCGTGTTCTTGGATTGAAAGAGTCAATATTGTTAAAATGAACATAGTACCCAAGACAATCTACAGATTCACTGCAATTCCTATCAAACTACCAATGCCATTTTTCACAGAACTAGAACAAAAAAAATTTTGAACTTGTACGGAAACAAAAAAGGCCCCAAATAGCCAAAGTAATCTTGAGAAAGAAAAATGCAGCTGGAGGAATCTGGCTTCCTGACTTCAGACTATATACTACAAAGCTATAGTAATCAAAACAGTGCAGTACTGGCACAGAAACAGACACATAGATCAATGAGACAGGTTAGAAAACCCAGAAAGAAACCTACTTACCTATGGTCAATGGAGGCAAGAATATACTCTGGAGAAAAGACAGTCTCTTCAATAAGGGGTGGTGGGAAAACTGGACAGCTACATGTAAAAGAATGAAATTAGAACATTCTCTAACACCATACACAAAAATAAACTCAAAATAGATTAACGACCTAAATGTAAGGCTGGATATTATAAAACTCCTAAAGGCAAACATAGGAAGAACACTCTTTGATGTAAATTGCAGCAATATCTTTTTGGATCTGTCTCATAGAATAATGGAAATAAAAACAAAACTAGACAAATGGGACCTAATTAAACTTAAAAACTTTTGCACAGAAAAGGAAACCATAAACAAAAGAAAAAGACAACCCTCAGAATGGGAGAAAATATTTCCAAACAAAGCAACTGGCAAGGGATTAATCTCCAAAATATACGAACAGCTCATACAGCTCAGAACAACAAACAACCTAATCAAAAAAGGGGCAGAAGACCTAAATAGACATTTCTCCAAAGAATACATACAGATGCCCAAAATGCACATCAAAACTTCTCACCATCAGTAATTATTAAAAACAAACTATATCAAAACCACAATGAGGTATCACATCACACTACTCAGAATGGTCATCATCAGAAAGTCTACAAATATTAAATTCTGGAGAGGGTGTGGAGAAAAGAGAACCCTCCTACACTGTTGGTGGAAATTGGTACAGCCACTATGGAGAACAATATGGAGGTTCCTTAAAAAACTAAAATAGAGCTACCATATGGTCCTGCAATCCTACTCTGGGCATATAACCAGAGAAAACCATAATTTGAAAAGATATATGCACCACAATGTTTATTGCAGCACTATTTACAAGAGCCAAGACATGGAAGCAACCTAAATGCCCATCAACAGATGAATGGATAAAGAGGATATGGTATATTTATACAATGTAATTTTACTCAGCCATAAAAAAGAATGAAATTTGCAGCAAAATGGATGGACCTAGATATTATCATACTAAGTTACTCAGCCATACAAAAGAATGAAATGTGCAGCAAAATGGATGGACCTAGATATTATCATACTAAGTGAAGTAAGCCAGACAAAGACAAATATCATTTGATATCACGTATGTGTGGAATCTAAGAAAAAAATGATACAAATGTACTTATATTGAAAACAGAAATAGACACAGAGACATCAAAAATAAACGTATGGTTACCAAAGGGGATATCAGGGAAGAGAAAAATCAGGCATCTGGGATTAACATATACACACTCTTATGTATAAAATAGATAACCAACAAGGACCTACTGTACAGCACAGGGTACTATACTCAATATCTTGTAATAACCTATAAGGGAAAAGAATCAGAAAAAAATAGGTATATATGTATGTATAACTGAATCAGTTTGTTGTACACCTGAATCTAACACAACATTGTAAATCAACTATACTTCAATTTTTTAAAAAAACAATTGCTTATATTTTTAAAAAATGGCTGTATCATTCTACATTTCCCATCAATCAATGCATACGGATTCCAGTTTCTTCACATTGTTTCTAACACTTGCTATTTTTATCTTTTTAATTACAGCCATTTTAATGGTGTGAAGTGGTTTGTCATGGTGCTTTTGTTTCCTTTTCTCTAATGACTAAAGATGTTGTGAATCTTTAAATGTGCTAATTAGGCATTTGTATATCATCTTTGGAGAAATGGCCATTCAAATACTCTGCCCATTTTCAATTTGGTTATTTGTCTTTTGGTTGTTGATTTGGAAGAATTTTGCATACAGTATTCCCCTTTTATCCACAGGGGATATGTTCCAAGACTCCCAGTGGAATCCTGAATCCATAGGTAGTACTTAACCCTATGTGTACTATGTTTTTTCCTATGCATATATACCTATGATAAAGTTTAATTTATAAATTAGACACAGTAAAAGATTAACAAGTATAACTAATAATAAAATAGAACAACTATAACAATATACTGTAATAAAAATTATGTAAATATGCTCTCTCTCAATATCTTCTTGTACAGTTTTAATGCTTTTTCCATCTTAACTAAGCACTTATCATGCACTGTGGCTATAACTTTTGTAGTATGAGTTGTCACAGCAAAACCAGAACAAGTTTCTTTTTCCTTCTTCAGAATTTCACAGATAGAAGATTTGTTCTTACTGTAGATCTTAGCAACCTAAGCATACCTTTTTTTCTTTCCTTATTAAGCCATTCTTGGCTTTCACATTTTCCCTTAAAGGAAGCAATTTGCAGCTTCTCGTTGGCATATCCAAATTGCTAGCATCACTACACTTGAACTTTAGGTTCATTATTAAATAAAATAAGTGGTGCTTGAACACAAGCACTACAATACTGTAACAACCACTGAGGTGTCTACTAAGTGAATAGCAGGCAGGTAGCATATACAGAATGGATGTGCTGGTCAAATTGATGATTTACATCCCAGGCATGATGGAGCATGGCAGCACAAGATTTCGTCATGTTAGTCAGAGTAATACATAAACATAAATTGGTTATTTCTAGAATTTTCTACTTAATGTTTTTGGACAGCAGTTGACTGCAGGTAACTGAAACCACAAAATTAAACGACATATAAGGGAGACTACTGCATTCTCAATAATAGTTTGTTGTTAAATTTATGATTTGCAAATATTTTCTCCCATTCTGAAGATTGTCTTTTAAATTTCTTGATAGTGCCCTTTGGAGGACAAAATTTTTAAATTTTGATAAAGTCCAATTTATCTACTTTTTCTTTTATTGCTTGTGCTATTGGTGTTTTATCTAAGAAACTATTCTCTGATCTAATGTAATTAAAATGTATCCCTAAGTTTTCTTCTAAGATTTTTAAGTTTCATGTTTTATATGTAGGCCCTTGATTTACTTTGAAATAATTTTTGTATAATGAGTGAAATATAGGTTCAAATTTATTGTTTTTCATGTGGATCCAGTTCTTGCATCACCATTTGTTATAAAGACTATTCTTTCTCAGCATAATTCTCTTTATATCTTTGTCAGAAATAAATTGACCATAAATATATTGGTTTATTCTGGACACACAATCCCACTCCACTTATCTCTATGGGCATTTTCATGCCAGTACAACACAGTATTGATCATTATAGCTTTGTAGTAAAATTTGAAATCAAGAAGTGTGAGTCCTCCAACTTTGTCCTTCTTTTTTGTGTTTCTTTGACTATTTTGGTACCTTGAATATTCACATGAATTTTAGGGTCAGCTTGTCAATCTCTGCAAAAATATCCCCTGGGATTTTGATAGACTTAGCAGAGACTCTGTAAATTGTTTTGGAGAGATTTGTTATCTTAACAATATTAACTTTTTCGATCCATGAAAATGAATCAATTGTTAAATTTATTTTTAAATATTCTATTATTTTTCATGCTATTTTAAGTAGAGTTATATTGTTAATTTAACATTTGGGTTGTTCATTGCTAATGTATAGAAATACAATTAATTTGTATATTGACCTTGTATCCTACAAACTTGCTGACTTTTATCTTTAACAGCTTTTTGGGAGTTGTTTGAAACTTTCTATATACAAGATCATGTCATCTGCAAATAGAGATTGTTTTACTTCTTACATTAAAATTTGAACGTCTTTCATTTATTTTTCTTACCTAATTGCTCTTGCTAGACCTTTCAGTACAATGTTGAATAGAAGCAGTAAAAGCAACCATCCTTGTCTTGTTACTCATCTTAGAAAAAAAGCTTTCAATTTTCCACCACTATGTATGCTGTCAGCTATGGAAATTTTTCATAGATGCTCTTTATCACACTGAGGAATTTATTTTTCCACAACTTTATTTTTGGAGTTTAACTTTTTCATATTGAAAGAGAATTGGATTCTTTTCAACGGTTTTTGTTGCATCTATTCAGATAATTATGTGATGTGTCCTTCATTCTATTAATATGGTTAATTACTTTGATTTTCTTATGTGTAACTAACCTTGTATTCCTGGGATAAATCCCACTTGGCTTAAATTGGATAACCAAGATGGAATGAACAACTTCCTAGGAACATATGATCGACATGGAGAATTATCCATGTGAACTTGAGAAGAATCTATGTTCTGCTGTTTTTGGGTCGAGTGTCTGTTAGGTCTAGTTGGCTTATGTTATTATTCAAGTCTTCTATTTCCTTGTAAATCTTCTGTTTAGTTGTTTTATCCATTATTGAAAGTATAGTATTGAACTCTCCAACTAATATTATTGAATTGTCTATTTCTGCCTTCAATTCTGTCAGCTTTTGTTTCATGTATTTTGGGACTTTCTTAGGTGCATTTATATTCATAATTGTTATATAATCTTGGTGGATTGACTTTTTATTGATATAAAATGTCCTTTTTTCTCTCTGGTAATATTTTCTGTTTTAAATTCTTTTTGTCTGATGTTAATATGACCACTTCCATTCACTTTTGTATATGATTTGTATCATTATTTTAGTCTGTATAGACTATGACAACAAAAGACCATAGACTGGGTAGCATATACACACTGGTCAGAATGGCCTTCATTAAAAATCTACAAACAATAAATGCTGGAGAGGGTGTGGAGAAAAGGGAACCCGCTTGCACTGTTGGTGGGAATGGAAATTGATACAGCCACTATGGAGAACAGTATGGAGGTTCCTTAAAAAACTAAAAATAGAACTACCATACGACTCAGCAGTCCCACTACTGGGCATATACACTGAAAAAACCATAAGTCAAAAAGAGTCATGTACCACAATGTTCATTGCAGCTCTATTTACAATAGCCAGGACATGGAAGCAACCTAAGAGTCCACTGACAGATGAATGGATAAAGAAGATGTGGCACATATATACAATGGAATATTACTCAGCCATAAAAGGAAATGAAATTGAGTTGTTTGTAGGGAGGTGGATGGACCTAGAGTCTGTCATACAGAGTGAAGTAAGTCAGAAAGAGAAAAACAAGTACCTAATACTAACACATATATATGGAAACTTAAAAAAAAGTTTCTGAAGAACTAGGGGCAGGACAGGAATAAAGACGCAGCCATAGAGAATGGAGTTGAGGACATGGGGAGGGGGAAGGGTAAGCTGGGATGAAGTGAGAGAGTGGCATGGACATATATACACTACCAAATATAAAATAGATAGGTAGTGGGAAGCAGCCAAATAGCACAGGGAGATGAGCTCGGTGCTTTGTGACCACCTAGAGGGGTGGGATAGGGACGGTGTGAGGGAGACGCAAGAGGGAGGTGATATGGGGATATATGTATATGGATAGCTGATTCACTTTATTATAAAGCAGAAAATATCACACCATTGTAAAGCAATTATACTCCAATAAAGATATTAAATAAATAAACAAATAAATAAAGTGAAATTTAAAAAAATATAACCTCTGAGAGGTCACTTTTAAATACCATCACCTTGTTGGTTAGAATTTCAACAAGTGAATTTTGGGAGGACCTAAACATTGAGACCATAGAAATAACATATTTTTCCATCCTATTTTCTTTTCAAACTTGTGTATTTGAGTTTAAAGTATGTCATTTGTAGACACAACACATTTGTATAATGTTTTTAATCCACTCTACCAGTCTCTCCCTTTTCTCTGAAGTCCTTAATCCATTTGCTTTAATGTAATCACTGCTAATGTAGGATTTTCATTTCCCATTTTGCTACATTTTTATATTTCTGATGTATTTTTTATTCACTTATTCCTCCATGACTGCTCTCTTTTTTGTTTAATAGATATTTTCTAGGCTATCATTCTAAATTATTTCTCATTTTTTTCATATATGCTTGTTATTTTCTTCATGGTTGCCCTGAGTGTTTATAATTAACATCAAGTTGAAATTAATACCAAATTGATTTCAAAAGTATACAAAATTTTTGCCCCTCCATCGCTCCATTCTCCCACTTAGTGCTATTAGTGTCAAAAATTACATTTTTACACATTGTGTGCACATCAGCATAAATTAATAATTATTTTATGCTACTGTCTTTTAAATCATTTAGGAAAAGGAATAGTAACAAAAATACATTTAAACGGGCATATTTACCTATGTACTTCCCTTTATCAGTGTTTTTATTTCTTTGTATGGATTTGAGTTACTATTTGATGTGCTTTCATTTCAGCCTAAGGACTCCCATTAGCATTTCTCTAGAGCAGGTCTAATAGTGACACACCTACACAGTTTTTGCTATAGGGGGAATATCTTAATTTCTCCTTTAGTTTGGAAGGATAATTTTGCCAGATACAGAATTCTTGGTTCATAGTGCTTTGCTTTTTGCTTCCTTTCAGTTCTTTGAATATGTTATCCATTGCTCTTTGGCCTCCATGGTTGCTGATGAGAGGCAGCTGTTAATGTATTCAGAATAACTTGTACATAATAAGTTGCTTCTCTCTTGCTCCTTTCAAGACTCTCTGGTTTTTGACAGTTTGACTATAATGTATTTTTAGTATATATTTTTTAACATCTTTATTGGACTATAATTGCTTTACGATGGTGTGTTAGTTTCTGCTTTATAACTAAGTGAATTAGTTATACATATACATATGTTCCCATATCACTTCCCTCCTGCATCTTCCTCCCTCCCACCCTCCCTATCCCACCCCTCTAGGTGGTCACAAAGCACCGAGCTGATCTCCCTGTGCTATGCAGCTTCTTCCCACTAGCTATCTATTTTACGTGTAGTAGTGTATATATGTCCATACCACTCTCTCACTTTGTCACAGCTTACCCTTCCCCCTCCCCATATCCTCAAGTCCCTTCTCTAGTAGGTCTGTGTCTTTATTTCCGTCTTGCCCCTAGGTTCTTCGTGACCGTTTTTTGTTTTTTTTCATAGATTCCATGTATATGTGTTATCATACGATATTTGTTTTTCCCTTTCTAACTTAACTCACTCTGTAAGATAGACTCTAGGCCCATCCACCTCACTACAAATAACTCAATTTCGTTTCTTTTTATGGCTGAGTAATATTCCATTGTATATATGTGCCACATCTTCTTTATCCATTCATCCGATGATGGACACTTAGGTTGTTTCCATCTCCCAGCTATTGTAAATAGAGCTGCAATGAACATTTTGGTACATGACTCTTTTTGAATTATGGTTTTCTCAGGGTATATGCCCAGTAGTGGGATTGCTGGGTCATATGGTAGTTCTATTTGTAGTTTTTTAAGGAACGTCCATACTGTTCTCCATAGCAGCTGTATCAATTTACATTCCCACCAACAGTGCAAGAGGATTCCCTTTTCTCCACACCCTCTCCAGCATTTTTTGTTTGTAGATTTTTTTATGATGGCCATTCTGACAAGTGTGAGATGATATCTCATTGTAGCTTTGATTTGCATTTCTCTAATGGTTAATGATGTTGAGCATTCTTTCATGTGTTTGTCAGCAATCTGTATATCTTCTTTGGAGAAATGTCTATTTAGGTCTTCTGCCCATTTTTGGATTGGGTTGTTTGTATTTTTGTTATTGAACTGCATCAGCTGCTTGTAAATTTTGGAGATTAATCCTTTGTCAGTTGCTTCATTTGCAAATATTTTCTCCCATTCTGAGGGTTGTCTTATCGTCTTGTTTATGGTTTCCTTTGCTGTGCAAAAGCTTTGAAGTTTCATTAGGTCCCATTTGTTTTTTTTTTTTTGTTTTTTTTTCCATTTCTCTAGGAAGATCCAAAAGGATCTTGCTGTGATTTATGTCATAGAGTGTTCTGCCTATGTTTTCCTCTAAGAGTTTGAGAGTGTCTCGCCATACATTTAGGTCTTCAATCCATTTTGAGCTTATTTTTGTGCATGGTGTTAGGGAGTGATCTAATCTCATACTTTCACATGTACCTGTCCAGTTTTCCCAACACCACTTATTCAAGAGGCAGTCCTTTCTCCACTGTACATTCCTGCCTCCTTTATCAAAGATAAGGTGACCATGTGTGCGTGGGTTTATCTCTGGACTTTGTATCTTGTTCCATTGATCTATATTTCTGTTTTTGAGCCAGTACCATACTGTCTTGATTACTGTAGCTTTGTAGTATAGTCTGAAGTCAGGGAGCCTGATTCCTCCAACTCCATTTTTCGTTCTCACGATTGCTTTGACTATTCAGGGTCTTTTGTGTTTCCATACAAATTGTGAAATTTTTAGCCCTAGTTCTGTGAAAAATGCCAGTGGTAGTTTGATAGGGATTGCATTGAATCTGTAGATTGCTTTGGGTATTAGAGTCATTTTCACAATGTTGATTCTTCCAATCCAAGAACATGGTATATCTATTTGTATCATCTTTAATTTCTTTCATCAGTGTCTTATATTTTTCTGCATACAGGTCTTTTGTCTCCTTAGGAAGGTTTATTCCTAGATATTTTATTCTTTTTGTTTCAGTGGTAAATGGGAGTGTTTTCTTAGTTACACTTTCGTATTTTTCATCATTAGCGTATAAGAATGCCAGAGATTTCCGTGCATTAATTTTGTATCCTGCTACTTTACCAAATTCATTGATTAGCTCTGGTAGTTTTCTGGTAGCATCTTTAGGATTCTCTATGTATAGTATCTATAATGTATTTTTGTATGGATCACTTTCTGTTTATCCTACCTCACGTTCATTGAACTACTTTGATATGTAGATTCATGATTTTTATCAAATTTGTGTAGTTTTCAGCCAGTATTTCTTACAATGTTTTTTCTGTCCTTTTCTCTCTTCTCTATTTATGAGACTCCCATTATGTGTATATTGATATCCCACAGACTTGACTCATTTTTCCTTATTAATTTTACTTTTGTGCTTTGCAGTGGATAATCTCAATTGACACATCTTCCGGTTCATTGATTTTCTTTTTCTCAGCATCTCAAATTGGTTGTTGAGCTCCTGTAGTAAAATTTTCATTTAAGTTATTTCACTTTTCACCTTCAGAATTTTTATTTGGTTCAGTTTTATAATTTATGTATATTTATCAATATTATCTATTTGGTGAGACATTTTTCTCATACTTTCCTTTTGGCTTTTAGAGATATCTTTCTTTAGTTCTTTAAACATATTTTAAATGATTCATTTAAACTCTTTATCTAGGAAGTCCAATGCCTGGACTTCATCAGGAACAGTTTCTATTGACATTTTTTCCCCATTTGGATAAGCCATACTTATTCATTTCTCTGTATGTCTCATACTTATTCTTCCTGAAAAATAGACATTTTAAATAATAGTATGTAGTAACTCTGGAAATTTTATTTTTCCCCTCTCTAGAGTTTATTATTGCTGCTGTTTGTTGTTGTTACTGCTGCTGGTAGTTGGTTTTTTCACTATTCTGAACTAATTCTGTAAAATCTCTCTTCTTTCTTTATTTGACCACTAATATTTCTTCTTACTTAGTTTAGTGGCCAGCTAATGATTGGTTAGAAATTTCCTCAAATTTACAGAACCAATAAGTCTCCCAGTCTTTACTGAGGAGTTCTGTGTGTATGTTGGTGTATGCTTGCAATACTCAGCCAGGAGGTTGACAACTCTGCTTTAGCCTTCACTTAATGCTTGTACAGAGCCTCAAGGTTAGGTAAAGGTAAGAACTTCGGGCTTTCTTAATTCTTTCTTAAATATGTGTACATCCCTGGACATGTACACAACTCTGCATATTTGTGTGGCCTACTAAATTTACAGGATAGTGTTGGAGCTTTGCAAAGTCATCTATAGACATCTCTTCTCCCAGATTTTCCCAAATAACTTCATTTTTTGTTAGCTTATTGTTCGCTCCAACTATTATCCAGCACTTCAAGTATCTATGATAAACAATCGTGGCTGACATTTTTTTACCAAATTGCCCATGAAAAAGTCACTTTGTACTAACTCCTAGTCGGTCCAAATAAAAACAAACCTTTCAAGTGTGTGCTTCCAGCGAAACATTAGACTAAACAAAACATGACAATTCCCTTGGATTGGGACTTTGCAGGAGTTTCAAACTTATTTTGCCTCCTCCAATGGCTGCCAAGATGCTTGTTTTCACTGTAACTGCAGGTAGTAAAGTTCCAAGGCTACTGTGGGGGTGGGAAAAGGAGATGGAAGTAGGTTAAGTTAAAATGTTACAAAATTCTCTGTTATTGCCAAGAATTAGTCTTTTCTTTTTTAAGTACTCTCTCTGGATTGCTGAACATTTTTGGCTAATTTCCATAACTATGGAAGTGTTAATTCTGACAATTTTTGTCTTTGATCTCATCACTAGTATAGAGGAGAGGAAGTTTCTTACACCACCATTCTTCCTGACATCACTCAATTAAAATTTATTTTACAGTGCTTGGCTAATAAGTCCCAACATCTGAGTCATCTCTGTATGTGGTTCTGTTGGTTTCTTTATCTCTTGGTGATGGAAGTCTTTTCTTCCTTTTTCTATGAATAATACATTTTAATTAAATGTTGGACAAAAGATGTATAATGATAGTAGAGGTTGAAGTAAATAGCATTTGCACCCAGAAATGGACCCACTTCTTTTATTAGGTCATTGCTTTTGGAATTTGAAGCAATCAAGTCAAGAGTTAATCTGGATTTGGGTTTTGTGGTTGCTGTCATTACCTTCAGTGCACCACAGACTTCAAGTTACTTCAGATTGCTCCAGAAGTTGGCTGTTATTACTTTGCATTTGGTGTGTATCTGTGGTTCCAGAAGGTTTTTCTTATTGTTCCTACTCCATCCTCAGCTTTCATTACTTCCTGCATGACTATGCTATGGAAATAGTCTCTCTCCATGGTCTTGCTTCTCTCCAAGTAGCAGACTTTGGTTGCTTGTTACTTGGAACTCTTCCCATGGTGGACTCATTCCACTGGTGAGATCTAAGTCTTGGACAGGGCTTGTGTTCCTGAAGTGCAAGGTGAGACTTTCTCAGAGTTCCGTCTCCTCCCCCACCCCATGACAGTCTATTATGCCTTGTATGTTTGACAAATACTTGGTATGAAAAATGTTCTGACTCTCCTCATAGTAGCAGATATCTGTTTTGTGTTGGTTCACTATCCTGACCTCAAGATATTTTTATGTCTTTCCTCCAGGATCAGAATGGCTTTTGCTTCTATCCTCCCCCTTAAAACAGTGAATCTCTGCCTATTTCCTGGGGATGGAAGAAAGGGTTTACAGTCACCTCTCCAGAAGTCAATGGATTTTGCTTCTACACCTCCCTTCATAGTTTAAGGCTTATGCTTTGTATAACGTAAGGCTGGAAAATGTGTGTTTTATTCCTATCACCAGTGACTGTCAATCACCTTTTGTATCTCTTTCTCTTTCTCCTCTTGCCCACTTCCCTAACTTTGTCATGATTACTTCATGAATGCCTATGGAGAAGAGTTTGTGAAATATTTTAAACATCCCTTTTATCTGGGGGCTACCATTTTTTCTAAAAGAATACTCAAACTCACATTAGGCCTTTAAGAATTATTTAAACAATTAAATGATTAATTTTCCCCTTTTCTAGAATAATTACCTTTTCCTCCTTTGCTCTATCAAAGATGAAGCATTTCATGTTTCCCATCACTCCTTGGAGGGGCTTGTCATCATTAGCATTCAGCCCCCTTGGTTGACTTGCAACCTTAGTTCTTTGATGGGTTAAATAAATTGTGACTTGGAAGTTCAAGTTCAAGATAGTGATGTAAGAGTATCCTTAATTCACCTCGTCCCACAAACACACTGAATCTACAACTACATACAGACAATTTCCTCTGGGAAAAATAAAACCCCAAGCCAGCTGAGTAACTCTCACATATTGAGCAAAAGAGGAAAAGCACTGAGAATGTAGGAGAGGCTGAGACAAAAATCTCACCAGAAATCCCACCAACACAGGGGCAACTCACAACCAGGAAGACACTCAAAATCCCAAGCTTCTCCCTAATGAGCAAAAGGCTTGACCTCCACATCTGGCACCCAACTTTTAAGACCTACACTTGAGAGGCAAGCCCCCTCAAACATTTGCTTTTGAAAGCCAATGGGTCTTGCATCGAAGAGACCTCTAAGGTATAGCAAACTGAGAAACCGTTCTTATCATGCTTGTAGACCCACCCAGCCCAGGACCAAGTGAAGAGGCAATGAAATGAAACTCTCCCATGAAAAAAGGCACATTTGCTTATCTTAAAGCATTAGCTTGAGGGGCACACATCTAATTTAACACATATCTAGGGGACTACTAAAATACCCTGCAAAGATAGAGGCCAGTGGATGTCATCGTTGTGCTCTCCCTCTTCCTCACTCCAGGTCACCAGTATCCCCCAGAAAAGAGATTCTACAGTGGTAAGGCACCCCTATTTGAGGTGTTGCTAATCAGGGAACATCTCTAGATTGCTTGTCTCTGGGAGCCAATGGGACATGCTCATGGGTTCTACATGACTCTAACCAACAGGGAAAAAAATCTTGAGTGGATGCCACCCCTAGGTCACAGCAGAAAGGCAATGGATGGAGAGATCCATTCTTTCCGTGAAAGAGGCAAATTAGCTGATTTTCATAGTTGCAGCTGAGAGGCAGTCTTCTAATTAAATATGTATGTAAGGGCTGACTGTGATCCATTCCAGCAATCTTGTCGAGTGTGTCATATATTCATGATCTGCCTCTGCTGCATCATAAAGATGCTCACTGAGAAGAATAAGTGAATAAAGTGAGAATTTCAACAAACAGATAGAAAATATAAGAAAGCACAATATATAAGTCACATAGAAAACTAATATAACACTGAAATTTAAAACACATTAAAAGGGTTCAACAGCAGACCAGATGAAGCAGAAGAAAGGCTCAGTGAATTCAAAGATAGGGCAGTGAAATTCACCCAATCACATCATCAAAGAGTAAAAAGAACTTAAAAAATGTGAACAGAATTTAATGGAATTGTAGAACAATATTAAGCAGACCATATTCTGCATTATAGGGATCCTAGAGGGAGAATAGAGATAGAAAGGAGCATAAAACTTATTTGGAGAAATAATGGCTGAAAACTTAAAACTTATTTGGAGAAATAGTGGCTGAAGACTTCCTTCACCTAGGGAAGGAAACAAAATCCCAGATCCAGAAAGCCCAGCAAGTTCCAAATAGAATGAACTGAAAGAGACCCACACCAAGACATATTATAATTAAAGTGTCAAAAATTAAAGCAAGGAGTGAATATGCAAAGCAGTAAGAAAAAAACAACTCATTACATACAGGGGAATCCCCATAAGACTATCAGCAGATTATTTATCAGACACTTTGGAGGCCAGAAGGGAGTGTCATGACGTATTTAAAGTGCTTAAAGAAAAAGACTGCCAACCAAGAATACCCTACCCGGCAAAGATGTCCTTCAACTTTGAAGAAGAAATAGAGTTTCCAGACAAACAAAAGCTAAAAGAGTTCATCACTACTAGAATAAATAATAAAGGGACTTCAAGCTGAAATGAAAGTCACTTATTAGTAACAGGAGAACATATTAAAGTATAAATCTAACAGTTACAGTAAAATTCAGAAAAATCTAATGTTGAAAAAGTGGTGATTTAATCACTTATAAAGCTAGTATGAAGGTTAAAAGACAAAAGTAGTAAAAATATCTATAACTACAATAATTTATTAAGGGATTCACAAGATAAAAAGATGTAAATTGTGACATCAAAAACATAAAATATGGAGAGAATAAAAATGTAGAGCTTTGCACTACGTTCAAACTTGTTGTTATCAACTTAAAATACATTGTTACAAATATAAATAACTTTATATAAGCCTGATAGTAACCACAAAGCAAAAACCTAGAGTAAATACAGAAAAGAGAGAGAGAGGTGGGGGAAAAGGAATCTGAGCATGTCAGTACAGAAAATAATAAATTTATATGCCAACAAGTTGGACAACCTAGAAGAAGTTGATAAATTTCCAGAACCATGCAACCCACCAACACTGAATCATGAAGAAAAAAAAAATCTGAACAGACCAATTACTAATAAAGGATGGAATCAGTAATCAGAAACCTCCCAGAAAACAAAAGTCTAGGATCAGATGGCTTCACTGGTGAATTCTACCAACCATTTAAGGAAGCATTAATACCAATCCTTCTCAACATTTTTCAAAAAATAGAAGAAGAAGGAACACTTCCAAACTCATTGTATAAGGCCAGTGTTATCCTGATATCAAAATGAGCCTAGGATGCCACAAGAAAAGAAAATCACAGGCCAATATCCCTGATGAACATAGATGCAAAACATCCTCAGTAAATATTAGCAAACAAAATTCAACAGTACATTAAAAGAATCATACACCATGATCAAGTGGGATTTATTCCAAGGGTTCAAGTATGTCTCAACATCCACAAATCAATCACTGTGATACAAAACATTAACAAAATGAAGGATAAAAATTACATGATTATCTCAATAGATGCAAAAAAAACATGTGACAAAATTCAACATTCACTTATTACAAAAACTCTGAAGAATTTCAATGTAGAGTGAACATACCTCAACATAATAAAAGCCATATATGACAAACCCACAGCTAACATCAAACTCAGTGACATGAGTTGCAAATCTAAAATCTTTTTCTCTAAGATCAGGAACAAGGCAAGGAAGCTCACTTTCATCACTTTTATTCCACAGTGTGTGGAAGTTCTAGCCAGAACAATTTAGGCAAGAGAAAGAAATAAAAGGATTCAAATCAGAAAATAAGAAGGAAAACTGTCACTATTTACAGATAATATTATATGTAGAAATCCTAAAGACTCCATCAAAAAGTTTTAGAACAAATAAATAAATTTAGTAAAGTTGCAGGACACTAAATCAATATTTTAAAGTGTTTGTGTTTCTATATACCAATAGTGAACTATCAGAAAGAAATTTATGAAAACAATCCCATTTATAATTGCATCAAAAAGAAAAAAAAAATCTAGGAATGAATTTATCCAAGAAGCTGAAAGACCTGTACACTGAAAACTACAAAACACTGATGACAGAAATTGAAGAAGACACAGATAAATGGAATGCTATTCTGTGGCCATAGATTGGAAGAATTAATATTGTTAAAATGTTCCTACTACCAAAGCAATCTAAATATTCAATGCAACACCTAGAAACATTCCAATAGCATTTTTCAAAGAAATAGACAAACAATCCTAAAATTTTATGGAAACATAAAAGACAACAAACAGCCAAAGCAATCTTGAGAAAGAACATAGCAGGAGGCACCACACTTCATGATTTCAAATTATCTTGCAAAGCTATAGTAATAAAAACAGTATTGTATCGGCATAAAACAGGCACATAGATCAGTGTAACTGTTTAGCAAGCCAGGAAATTGTCAATTACTTTATGACTTTATTACACATATATTGTCAATTACTTTATGACAGAAGAGCCAAGAATATACAATGGGGAAAGGATAGTTTATTCAATATATAGTTTTGGAAAAACTGGACAACCACATGCAAAAAAAAAAAAGTAACTGGACCCCTATTTTATACCATACACAAAAATTAACTCAAAATGGACTAAAGACTTGTATGTAAGACCTGAAACCATAAAACTCTTGAAGAAAATATAGGTAGTAAACTTCCTGACATTATTTTTGTTGATGATTTTTTTGGATTTGACACCAAAAGCAAAGGCAAAACATGCAAAACTAAACAAGTGGGACTACATCAAACAGAAAGCTTCTGCACAACAAGGGAAACTATCAATAAAGTGAAAAGGCAATCTACCAAATGGGAAAAAATACTTTCAAATCATATATCTGATAAGAGGTTAAAATCGAAAATATATAAATAACTTATAAAACTCAATAACAAAAAAAGAAAAAAAACAATCTGATTTTTAAAATGGGCAGAGAATCAGAATAGACATTTTTCCAAAGAAAACATAGAGATGACCAGCATGTACATGGAAATGTGCTCAACATCACTAATCATTAGAGAAATTCAAATTAAAACCACAATGAGATATCACCTCACACCGGTTAGAATGGCTATTATCAAAAAGACAAGAAATAACTACTGTTGGAGAGAATGTGGAGAAAAGGGAAAACTTGTGCATTATTGGGGGGAATGTAAATTGGTGCAGCCACTATGGAAAGCAATATGGATGTTCTTCAAACAATTAAAAAATAGAACTAAGTTACCATCCAGCAATTCTGCTTCTGGATATTTGTCCAAAGGAAATAAAAATACTAACTTGATAAGATATGTACACTCCCATGTTCATTGCAGCACTATTTACAATAACCAATACATGCAAGCAACCTGTGTTCATCGATGGATGAATGGATAAAGAAAATGTGACATATATTTATATGTATATATATATATATGTATATATATACATATATATATATGTATATATATATACATATATATATATATACATATATATATATAATCAGCCATAATAAAGGAATGAAATCTTGCCTTTCACAACAATATGTATGGAGATTGAGGGCATTATGGTAAGTGAAATAAGTCAAACTGAAAAAATAAATACCATGTTTTTACTTATATGTGGAATATAAAAATCAAACAAACAAACAAATGAAAAACAAAATAAAAATGGAAGTCATGGATAGGGAGACCATATTGGTGGTTACCTGAGGTGGAATTTGGGAAAAACGGTTGAAAGGGTTCAAAATGTACAAATTTTCAGTCTCAAAATGAATAAGTCATGAGGATGTAACAGCATGGTGACTATAGTTAATAATACTGTATTGCATATTTGAAAGTAGCTAAGAAAGGGGATCCTGATAGTTCTCATTACACAAAAAAAATCTGTAATTATGTATGGTGTCAGATGTGAACTAAAATTATTGTGGTGATCATTTCACAATGTGTACAAATATTGCATCATTACATTGTACACCTGAAACTATATAATGTTATGTCAATTATACTCAGATTAATAAAAATTAATAAAAGAAATAAAAGGTAGATAAGGTGATATATATATATATATATATACAATGGAATATTCTTCAACCATTAAAAAGAAGGAAATCTTGCCATTTTTGAAAACAGGGTTGGATCTTGAGGATATTATGCTAAGTGAAATAACTCAGAAAAAGACAAATACCATATGATCTCAATAATATGTTGAATCTAAAAGATAAACTCATAGATACAGAGAACGGATTTGTGGGGGTGGGAGGTGGGTGAAATAGGTTAAGGGAGTCGAGGTAGAAACTTCCAGTTATAAAATAAATGAAATGACATGCAGTGTACATCATGGGTCGTACAGTTAATAATAACTTATTGTACATATGCAAGATGCTAAGAGATTAGATCTTAAAAGTTCTCATCACATTTAAAGAAAATTGGTAACTATATGTGGTAATGGATATTAACTAGACTGTGTCGATCACTTTGCAATATATACAAATATCTATAATTTTTATCTTGCACACCTGATACTAACATAATGTTATATGTCAATGATATCTCAATAAAATAAGTGTGATTTGTAGATTAGCCAGATTTTTTCTAATTGTTTGAATAGAAATGATGTTCTCTTACAGCTTTCTGTATCTTAAGTAGAAGCAGAGTCAAAATTACATAAATTAAATTTATAAAAGCCAAGTGCTATTCTCCTTTTTCTCATTTTGTTGCAGGCCAGCATTAAGGAACCATAGGGATTTTGTATGTAAAGTGTTTAGCTTATTGCATGATATACAGTGTCCTTTTGATTAGTGATAGTTGTTGTTTTTGTTATCATCATCTTCTTCTTCATTGTCTTTATTTATTTAGGGACCCAATTAAACAACATATGACCAATTGCTTAGGACTTGTCTCTCCAACATTCCAGAAGGGAGAATTATTTCTCCTTTATTTCTCATTTACTTGTCACACAGCCTAAACTCAATGAATTTACTAGAAAATCCATGTCAGCATAATGGACAATGCCAATATTTTTAAGTCTTTCCCTTGATCAAATTAGAGTTACTGAAAAAAAAGAGAGAACACTATTTGGTTCTTAAATATGTAATATAAAGCAAGTTGTGAGGACTGGAGATATATATATATAAATATATATATAGATATAGATATAGATAGATAGATAGATAGATAGATAGATATAGTGTTAAGAAGTTTGGTTTCAGTGTCAAGCTAGTCTCAAAATTAATTCTCCTGAAGCTCCTGTTTTTAGCAAAGCCCTTAGCACTTACTTTTCACTTATTAGTTCATTTACTCCACCTACTACCTGACAAAACAATTCACACTAGTAGTAATCAACACTATTGAACAGAACCTCAAATTTAATTTTCCCTTCCGTGGTTCTTACTCTCTCATGTGTACATGAAAGGTTCCTGCCTAACACATTGCCTAGCATCGGCTCTCACATAAGTACAGTAAGTGAATCTACAGAATATGATTAGAGGGTCCCCAAATTGGTCAACCTAGAGCAATGTTTAAACTCTCTTCTGAATTTTACAAAACAGAAACCCCTAGTCCCTCTGTGCCTTCTGTGTGAACTAGGTAAGGGTGGGGGAGGAGGCTGCTATTTGACTCTGAACTTTTCTTCAAGCATCCCTCCACTTCTCCCTCTTGGTTCCTTACTTTCAAGAAGTAATTATAACCCCTGACATGGGTGGACATGTGCCTTTGGTCATATCTGATGTGTCCTGTCATCCCTGTGCTTAAAACCTATTGCCCTCAGGACAAATTCCTTAAAAAGTTATGCAAGTTTCTTTGTAAGCCAGGCCCTGTCTACTTTTCCAGCCACATCTCTCATCACTCCCAACCACACACTATACTTCAATCACACAATATTCCTTGTAGTTCCTCAAATGCAGCATGTTCTCTCATGTTATCCCTGCCTTTGCATCTTTGCCTGAAATGTCCTTCTCTTTCAAGCCTGTTGCCTCTATTGACTTAGGTTTCACCAGTGAAATGTGTTGAGGTGAAGATTAAATGAAATAACATGTTGAGCATCAGGTACATTACTTGACCTTCTTTCATTTACTCATTCATTCAACAAAAATGTATTGAACTTCTACCACATGCATGAAATAGTGCTAGAAGCTTAGGCTACAAAAATGAATGCACTGCCTTCAAGGAGCTGAGTCCTTGAAAAGAAACTGACAGATGAATAAATACAACAGGATAAGTGCTGACAAAGAGTTATGCATATTGGCCCATGGGAACATAGAGAAAGCACTTAACACAACAGGAGAGGACAGGGAAGAAGAAAAGTAGCTGGTGGGGGAGAGTTTTAGGAAAGGCTTCCTGAAAGAGTTGCCATGATTCCTGAGTTGACTCTTGAAAAGTGAATAAGAGGTAGCCAGGAAAACAAATTATAAGGTGTGGGGGTTGGGTGGTTGTGGGCAAGGATTCTAAGCAATGGGGATAACATGTAGAAAGGCCCAGAGATGAAAGAGGGTCATGGTACTTTAGGAAACTGGCTCGAACATATGTATGTGCAGGGAACTGGTATTAAAGGAGAATTAGGAACCCATAGTAGGCATTTATTATTCTAGTTTGCCTCCCTTTCTCTTTCTCCCTCCCTCCCTCCTTCCCTCTCACCATTCATCCTTTCCTCTCTTTCTTTCTCTTTTTTTCCTGCTTTCTTTTTCTGTTTCCTGATGATCTCTCATCATGTTTCCTCTAGAAGTCACAATAGCTCCCTATGCCTACAATTCTGCTTGCTTATTAAGGTCCTTCATAATCTGACCCCTCTTTATCTCTTCACTATTTGCTCCAGTTACTCCTCACCACATACTCTATGCTTTAGACAGGCTGGTCTCCTCACTGCCTTTAAATGTCCTATAATTATTTTCACTCCTACGTGTTTGCTCACACGCTTTACCATACTTAAAATGCCCTCTCTGCTTATGGCTATCAGAGATGGCAAACTCAAATGCCTGCAAAGATCAGGCAGGTAATATAAATGAGTGAAGCTCATCAGGTATAATACAGTAGAGAATGCTAGGGCTTATGGTAAGCTTCCATTTTTTCATATTTAAAATGGGATTATAAAATCAACCTTAGAGTTTTTCTTAAAGGTCAAATGCATGAGGGTAAAGCAAGTTACTTCATATAGTAGTACTTACTTAACAACTGGTAGCATTTATTTTTTGCTGAGATTTTCTATTTTTTAAATTTGTTTCAAGGTAAGTTATAATTTCTTTTTAAAGTGTTTTATCACAGCTTCTTTAAAATCATTGTCAACTAGATCCAATATCTGACTCATCTTGGTGTTGGTGTCAATTCATGATTTTCCTGGTTTTTGGTATGATGGGTGATTTTTGAGCATATCATGGATATTTTGTCTATCATTTTAGGATACTCTGGGTCTTATTGAACTCTCATTTTAGCAGAAAGTGTAGGGCTAGCATGAAGGATTTGGTATAATTTTGTGAGCTGTAATTTCAATGGCAGCTTAATTTTCATAGCATTTGCTGGGTTATTTTGATCCTCTTGTTTTAGCTGCTTCTACTGAGACTTCCACTGGTTACACTGGTTTCTGTTGGTACTACCTAAAGGAATGGGAGGGGATTACCCAGGCTGACCATCTGGATGGATGGGGTGTCTCTCCATGGGATTGTGGTGTGATGGGATCTCTCTACTACCTGACCCCCTCCTGAGATGCCCCAGTCTCTCTGAGGAGAAGACTCTTGGCCTGAGAGGACAGAGACTTCCAAGGCAGCCACTTATTATGGTTACTTCTCTCCAACCAGTTCTGCCTGCCAGCCCTGGTGTCTGGGTTCAGGAGGAGAGTCTCAAGGTTAAGAGAACAGAGGTTTCCTGGACCACGTCATCTGCTGCAGCTGGATCTCTCTTGCCATCTCCGTCTACCAGTCTCAATATCTATTTATGGGTAGGGGAGGACAGTCTCAGGCCTGGCAGGATTGTCTCCCTTGGCTCTTTATTTTTGACTGGGCTCCTATTTGATACTCCTTTCTGGAAGAGTCAGGATTACTTGATGTCAGATGGACTCGTTTCACCCAGGAAACAAATCTGCTTACCTGGGCTGTCTTCTGTCACTAAGTCATGGGAAGGGAGACACTGGTTCTAGGTCACCTTCTTTCTCATGGTGGACACAAGATGTATTTCACTTTCTTCCTACTACCTTTCAAAATTCTCCTTTGATTGTCTCTTGGGACATTTTCAGAGTTTATAATTTTGTTTAGTGAGGAGAAGGGGAAAACAGGCATATATCATCTTGTCTTGACAGAAAGTCTCCACATTTATTCTTTTTTTTAATCTTTATTGAAGTATAATTGCTTTACAATGTTGTGTTAGTTTCTGCTGTACAACAAAGTGAATCAGCTATATGTATACATATATCCCCATATCCCCTCCCTCTTGATGTATGTTTAACTTTATAAAAAATTTCAACGTTGTTTTTGAAGTGGCTGTAACATTTCTTATTCTAACCAGCAATATATAGGAGTTGCAGATGTTCCTCCATCCTTTTACTTTAAACCTATGTGTCTTTATATTTAAAATGAGTTTCTTATGGGCAGCATATAATTGTCTCTTTTAGTACAATCTGAAAACCTCTGCCTTTTAATTGGGGTCTTTTATTTTTTTTTAGTTTCTGCTTTATTTATTTATTTTTTATTAGTTTTTGCTTTATAACAAAGTGAATCAGTCATACATATACATATGTTCCCACATCCCTTCCCTCTTGCGTCTCCCTCCCTCCCACCCTCCCTATCCCACCCCTCCATGCTGTCACAAAGCACCGAGCTGATCTCCCTGTGCTATGCGGCTGCTTCCCACTATCTATCTACCTTACGTTTGGTACTGTATATATGTCCATGCCTCTCTTTCGCTTTGTCACAGCTTACCCTTCCCCCTCCCCATATCCTCATGTCCATTCTCAAGTAGGTCTGTGTCTTTATTCCTGTTTTACCCCTAGGTTCTTCATGACATTTTTTTTTCTTAAATTCCATATATATATGGAATATATAACATATATAACATATATATGTTAGCATACGGTATTTGTCTTTCTCTTTCTGACTTACTCCACTCTGTATGACAGACTCTAGGTCTATCCATCTCATTACACATTTATTCTTAATAAGAGGAATGATAGAAAGAAAAATTGTGTAGACTGACTGGTAGAATTAATGATGGTATTTATTTTATTTTCCTATTTAAGTAAAATTGAAACTAAAATTAATCATCAGTCCCTGCAATGAGATGGCATAGTAGAATAAGCAGAGCTTTGTAATCCTGAGTTTGATTTCCAGCTCTATCACTTCTTAGTGGGGTGACATTGGGCAAAATGACAACTTCTTTTAGCCTCATTTTCATAGACTTAAAATGCATCTACTAATATCTCCATTTTAGAGTTTTGTGATGATTAAATAAGAAAAAGTATATACTATATTTAGCACAGGTCTGATCCATGCTCACTTGATAGTAGTTATCTTTATGTATTATTATCATCTCTCTTCTAGAACCCCACTCCCTTCTTTGTCAGAGATTAATCCCCTGACCACTAGGTGAATTTTAGAGTACTTTCTCCATTCTTGAGGATAAAAATAAGTAGCTTTCTTCTAATGATGGCCAACTTCCAGTCTATGGACTATCTCTGGCAAAAACCCTACATGCTGTACTGTACACATCTGTACAAGTGTTTAAGTTTTTTTTTTCTCCTTTGTCTGTAGAAAGCAGGGATCCCACTTCAGGATTCCAGCAGATGTTTCTTTATTTAAACTGCATTCACTGAGAGGAAGGAAAGAGAGACAGACACACACAAGGAGGAAAGAGGTCTGGGTCATAGCAACACATTTATTCAGAGACCACAGTGCCAGGAAAAATGTGCACACCAATTGTAATTTGTTTTTTCCGTTTTATTTGATTTTTTTTAAACAGGAATTTCTTGTTTCCTTAGATACTTATTAAATCTCAGTTACTAAGAACTGGTCAGAGGTCTTTCTATGTGGTGATAGATGGCTAGATACTGTATTTATTGTATACCCTATCAGGAAATTTGATAGAGAATTTTCATTCCAATGCAGTGACTGGTTTTGTCTTCATGTGTATGTTTTTGTTTCATATGCAGTGTACACTGAAACATATACCAGAGGAGGAATTAAGTTTAGGGCAATTGTTTATTTTCAGGTTTGGGTCTATCTTTTATTTCATGTTTCCTATACATCAGCTTTGTTGGCTCTGGATAATTGTCACTCTTTAGAGCATGTCATTATTCCATCTAACCCACTATTTTAACCTGTAGCCTTTGTTTAGATTAAATTTGCCCATTGTTCTCAACTACAAATTCTAACTTCAGCTGCTTTAGCACTATGCCAGAAAACATTGGTTGAAACATGAAAAATTTAGTCAAACTAGTGATTAGGTATCAAATAGAACAAAATTCCATTCCAAACTGTCTTCCTGGATTCAAAGTTGCTTTTGTAACTGAACTCAATCACTCTGGTCAGTAAGAGAATGTAAAGTCTGGAAAGAAACCTGTGTTGAGGAAAAGTCCTGGAGGACTCACCAGAGACTTAATTCTGGGCAGCATTGGATTCAAGTCCCATTCTTTGAGATGTTTGGTCTCTAGATGAAGCCAGGAATAATATGGACCATCCTGGTTAAGTTCACAGGAACATCTGTGTGGCTAGGGCATGTATGGAGATGAAGAATTACAGAAATATCTGCTAAGTAGTAAGCCAAGTGAGTTGTCCCTCCTTAGCAAAGACAACTATCTTTAAAGGAGACATGGCATGGTAGAAAGAGCAGGCCTTTAGAGTTAGGCAGAATTGACTTTGAACTACCTTTATTATACAAGTGACTAAGGAGGTTATATAATCTCTCCAAGTCTCAGTTTCATCATCTGAAAAATGGGGCTAATCAGATAATCTTAATTTAACTAATAAGGAAAACACTAATAACCTTAAAGGAAAAAGCAAAGAGCACAAGGAACTTACAGAAGAACAAAACATAAATGACTGAAAACTATAAAGAATTTCCAGCATCACTAACAATAAAGAAATACACATTAAATATGATGTTTAATACTGTATGTTTTCACTTATATGTGGAATCTAAAAAATAAAATCAACTAGTGAATATAACAAAATAGAAATAGACTTGCAGGTAAACAAAACAAACTAGTGGTTAACAGTGGGAGAGGGGTGGCAGGAGGGGAAAGATAGGGGAAGGGGTTTAAGAGGTAACAACTACTAGGTATAAAATAAAAAAACATACAAGGATGTAAAGTACAACACAAGGAATATAGCAAATATTTCATAATAACTTTAAATGGAGTATAATCTGTAAAAATGTTGAATCACTATGTTGTACGCCTGAAACTAATATAACATTGTAAGTCAACTATACTTCAATTAAAAAATGTGACACAACTTTACTCTTTTCAAATTATCAAAGACTCCAAAAATAATAATGCAGTTTTGGCAAGGGTATAGCCAAATGAGCATTTTGTATACTGATGGAGTGTAAATTGATGCAACTTTTTTGGAAAGCAATTGCAAAACACAACCAATAACCTTTGACACAGGAATTTCTCTTTTAAAAACTTGGTAAAAGGGAATAGTCAAAAGCCCGACAAACATTAATTTTCAAAGTCACTCATTGCAGTATTATTTATAATATCAGTATTGGAAACCTAAAGGACCAACAATAGGAAAAAAAGGTGAAATAAATTATCATTTATTTCTTTAATGGAATATTATGAAAAATTTTAAAGGATATTTTAAACAATATTTATTCTTATTAGAAAACACTCATAATGTGAAGGCAAACAAGGAAAAAATAATATATACAGTATTGTCCCTATATATATATATATATATATATATATATTTTTTTTTTTTTTTTTTTTTTTTGCGGTAGGCGGGCCTCTCACTTGTGGCCTCTCCCGTTGTGGAGCACAGGCTCCAGACATGCAGGCTCAGCAGCCATGGCTCACGGGCCCAGCCGCACTGCAGCATGTAGGATCTTCCCGGACTGGGGCACGAAACCGTGTCCCCTGCATCGGCAGGCGGACTCTCAACCACTGCTCCACCAGGGAAACCCCCAATTTACTAATATATATATACATACTGTGTGTGTCTGTGTGTGTGTGTAAAACAATGAATGACTTGAAGGAAATAAATATTTTAGTTAATTGTGAAGAGATTATAAGTCACCTTTTTTATTTTTGTTTTATTTTTCTGTAACTTTCAACATTACTACAATGAACATATTTTCACAATCAGAAAAATATAGGATGATAGCAGGATGGTTGTGAGGATTAAATGAATCAATTTGTCTAGTAACTTACACAAAGGTGTATAGGTTCTCTTCATTAAATTTTATCTTTTTTGTTTTATTTGACTGATATATTTTAAGTTCAACTAGAGTACTGATATCTTCCCAAACTTTGTTTCCAGTTCCAAATCGTGCACATTTTTGTAGTTCTGAATCAGAATTTACTTCACTCAAAACTCACCTTTTCTCTGATAGTTTTCTTCTCTGGGTTCCATCAAAAAGTATAGATAACATGAAAATATGTTCAAAATCATTAGGAATCAGGGAAATGCAAATTAAAATCACAATGAGATATCACCACACACAATCAAAATGGCTAAAAATTATTTTAAAATAGTGACTACACCAAATGCTAGCAAAGATGCAGAGAAACGATCACTCATACATTGCTGGTGAGAATGTAAAATAGTACAGACACTCTGGAAAACAGTTTTGCAGTTTCTTATCAAAGTAAACATGCAATTACTACACTATCCAATAATTGCACTCTAAGGCATTTATCCTAGGAAATCAACGATTAGGTTCACAGAAAAAAAATCTGTAAATGAATGTTCATAACAGGTTTAATTCACAATATCCAAAAACTGGAAACGTCCCAGCTGTCATTCAACGGGTAAATGGTTAAGCAAAGTAGGTACGTCCTGGTACCATGGTATGGATACAACATGAAATACTACTCAAAAATAAAAAAGAATGTATATTTTTAACATCTATATTAGACTATAATTGCTTCACACTGTTGTGTTAATTTCAGCTGTATAACAAAGTGAATCAGCTCTATGAATACATATATCTCCATACCCCCTCCTTCTTGCATCTCCTTCCCACCCTCCCTATTCCACCCTTCCAGGGGGTCACAAAGAACCAAGCGGATCTCCCTGTGCTATGAAGTTCCTTCTCACTAGATATCTACTTTACACTTGGTAGTGTATATATGTCCATGCCACTCTCTCACGTTGACCAAGCTTACCCTGCCCCCTCCCCGTGTCCTTGAGTCCAATCTCTACATCTGAGTCTCTATTACTGTCCTGGCCCTAGTTTCATCAGAATAATTTATTTTTTAGATTCCATATATAAGAGTTTCAATACGGTATTTCTTTTTCTTTTCCTGACTTACTTCACTCTGTGACAGACTCTAGGTCCTTCCACCTCAACACAAATAATTCAATTCCATTTCTTATTATGGCTGAGTAATATTCCATTGTATATATGTACCACAACTACTTTTTTTCTACATCTTTATTGGAGTATAATTGCTTTAAAATGGTGTGTTAGTTTCTGCTTTAAAACAAAGCAAATCAGTTATGCATATACATATGATCCCATATCTCCGCCCTCTTGCATCTCCCGCCCTCCCACCCTCCCTATCCCACCCATATAGGTATCACAAAGCAACGAGCTGATCTCCCTGTGCTATGCAGCTTCTTCCCACTAGCAATCTATTTTACATTTGGTAGTGTATATATGTCCATGCCACTCTCTCACTTTGTCACAGCTTACCCTTCCCCCTCTCCATATCCTCAAGTCCATTCTCTAGTATGTCTGTGTCTTTATTCCCATCTTACCCCAGGTTCTTCATGACATTTTTTTCCCTTAGGTTCCATATATATGTGATAGCATGTGGTATTTGTCTTTCTCTTTCTGACTTACTTCACTCTGTATGACAGGCTCTAGGTCCATCCACCTCACTACAAATAACTCAATTTCGTTAATGTTTATGGCTGAGTAATATTGCATTGTATATATGAGCCACATCTTCTTTATCGATTCATCTGATGACAGACACTTAGGTTGTTTCTATCTCCTGGCTATTGTAAATAGAGCTGCAATGAACATTTTGGTACATGAATCTTCTTGAATTATGGTTTTCTCAGGGTATATGTCCAGTAGTGGGATTGCTGGGTCATATGGTAGTTCTATTTGTAGATTTCTTAAGGGACCTCCATACTGTTCTCCATGTGGCTGTACCAATTCACATTCCCACCAGCAGTGCAAGAGTGTTCCCTTTTCTCTACACCCTCTCCAGCATTTATTGTTTCTAGATTTTTTGATGATTGCCATTCTGACCAGTGTGAGATGATATCTCATTGTAGTTTTGATTTGCATTTCTCTAATGATTAATGATGTTGAGCATTCTTTCATGTGTTTGTTGGGACTCTGTATATCTTCTTTGGAGAAATGTCTGTTTATTTCTTCTGCCCATGTTGGGACTGGGTTTTTCTTTTTTTTTTATTGAGCTTCATCAGCTGCTTGTAAGTTTTGGAGATTAATCCTTTGTCAGTTGCTTCATTCGCAAATATTTTCTCCCATTCTAAGGGTTGTCTTTTCATCTTGTTTATGGCTTTGTTTGCTGTGCAAAAGCTTTTAAGTTTCATTAGGTCCCATTTGTTTATTTTTGGTTTTATTTCCATTTGTCTAGGAGGTTGGTCAAAAAGGATCTTACTGTGATTTATGTCATAGAATGTTCTGCCTATGTTTTCCTCTAAGAGTTTGATACTTTCTGGTCTTACATTTAGGTCTTTAATCCATTTTGAGCTTATTTTTGTGTATGGTGTAAGGGAGGGTTCTAATCTCATAATTTTACATTAAGCTGTCCAGTTTCCCCAGCACCACATATTGAAGAGGCTGTCCTTTCTTCACTGTACATTCCTGCCTCCTTTATCAAAGATAAGGTGACCATATATGCGTGGGTTTACATCTGCACTTTCTATCCTGTTCCATTGATCTATATTTCTGTTTTTGTGCGAGTGCAATCCTGTCTTGATTACTGTAGCTTTGTAGTATAGCATGAAAGCAGGGAGCCTGATTCCTCCAGCTCCATTTTCGTTCTCAAGATTGCTTTGACTCTTCAGGATCTTTTGTGTTTCCATACAAATTGTGAAATTTTTTGTTCTAGTTCTGTGTAACATGCCAGTGGTAGTTTGATAGGGATTGCCTTGAATCTGTAGATTGCTTTGAGCAGTAGAGTCATTTTCACTATGTTGATGCTTCCAATTAAAGAACATGGTATATCTCTCCATCTATTTATATGATCTTTAATTTCTTTCATCAGTGTCTTATAATTTTCTGCATACAGGTCTTTTGTCTCCTTAGGCAGGTTTATTCCTAGATATTTTTTTCTTTTTGTTGCAATGGTAAATGGGAGTGTTTTCTTCATTTCACTTTCAGATTTTTCATCATTAGTGTATAACAATGCCAGAGATTTCTGTGCATTTATTTTGTATCCTGATACTTTACCAAGTTTATTGATTAGCTCTCGTAGTTTTCTGGTAGCATCTTTAGGATTCTGTCTGTATAGTATCATGTCATCTGCAAAGACTGACAGCTTTAATTCTTCTTTTCCAATTTGGATTCCTTTTATTTCCTTTTCTTCTCTGATTGCTGTGGTGAAAACTTCCAAAACTATGTTGAATAAGAGTGGTGAGAGTGGGCAGCCTTGTCTTGTTCCTGATCTTAGTGAAAATGCTTTCAGTTTTTCATCATTGAGGACGATGTTGCCTGTGGGTTTGTCATATATAGCCTGTACTATGTCGAGGAAAGTTCCCTCTATACCTACTTTCTGAAGATTTTTTATCATAAATTGGTGTTGAATTTTGTTGAAACCTATCTCTGCATCTATTGAGATGATCATATGGTTTTTCTCCTACAATTTGTTCATATGGTGTATCACATTGCATGTTTTGCCTATATTGAAGAATCCTTTCATTCCTGGAAAAAGACCCACTTGATCATGGTGTATGGTCCTTTTAATGTGCTATTGGATTCTGTTTGCTAGTATTTCGTTGAGGATTTTTGCATCTATGTTCATCAGTGATATTGACCTGTACTTTTCCTTCTCTGTGACATCATTTTCTGGTTTTGGTATCAGTGTGATGGCGGCCTCATAGAATGAGTTTAGGGGTGATCCTCCCTCTGCTATATTTTGGAAGAATTTGAGAAGTATAGGTGTTATCTCTTCTCTAAATGTTTGATATAATTCACCTGTGAAGCCATCTGCACCTGGGCTTTTGTTTGTTGGAAGTTTTTTTTTATTATTAGTTTCTTCTTTATAACAGAGTGAATCAGTTATACATGTACATCTGTTCCCATATCCCTTCCCTCTTGCGTCACCCTCCCTCCCACCCTCCTTATCCCACCCCTCCAGGCGGTCACAAAGCACCGAGCTGATCTCCCCATGCTATGCGGCTGCTTCCCACTATCTCTCTACCTTACGTTTGGTACTGTATATATGTCCATGCCTCTCTCTAGCTTTGTCACAGCTTACCCTTCTCCCTCCCCATATCCTCATGTCCATTCTCAAGTATGTCTGTGTCTTTATTACTGTTTTATGCCTAGGTCCTTCAAGACATATTTTTTTCTTAAATTCCATATATATGTGTTAGCATATGGTATTTGTCCTTCACTTTCTGACTTACTTCACTCTGTATGACAGACTCTAGGTCTATCCACCTCATTACAAATAACTCGATTTCATTTCTTTTTAAAGCTGAGCAATATTCCATTGTATACATGTGCCACATCTTCTTTATCCATTCATCCAATGATGGACACTTAGGTTTGTTTCCATCTCCATGCTATTGTGATTAGAGCTGCAATGAACATTTTGCTATATGTCGCTTTTTGAATTATGGTTTTCTCAGGGTATATGCCTAGTAGTGGGATTGCTGGGTCATATGGTAGTTCTATTTGTAGATTTTTTAAGGAACCTCCATACTGTGCCCCACAGTGTTTGTACCAATTCACATTCCCACCAGCAGTGCAAGAGTGTTCCCTTTTCTCCACACCCTCTCCAGCATTTATTCTTTCTGGATTTTTTGATGATGGCCATTCTGACTGATGTGAGAGGATATCTCATTTTAGTTTTGATTTGCATTTCTCTAATGATTAATGATGTTGTGCATTCTTTCATGTGTTTGTTGGCAGTCTGTATATCTTCTTTGGAGAAATGTCTATATAGGTCTTCTGCCCATTTTTGGATTGGGTTGTTTGGTTTTTTTGCTATTGAGCTGCATGAGCTGCTTATAAATTTTGGAGGTTAGTCCTTTGTCAGTTGCTTCATTTGCAAATATTTTCTCCCATTCTGAGGGTTCTCTTTTCGTCTTGTTTATGGTTTCCTTTGCTGTACAAAAGCTTTTAAGTTTCATTAGGTCCCATTTGTTTATTTTTGTTTTTATTTCCATTTCTCTAGGAGGTGGGTCCAAAAGGATCTTGCTGTGATTTACGTCATAGAGCGTTCTGCCTATGTTTTCCTCTAAGAGTTTGATAGTTTCTGGCCTTACATTTAAGTCTTTAATCCATTTTGAGCTTATTTTTGTGTATGGTGTTCGGGAGTGATCTAATCTCATACTTTTACATGTCCCTGTCCAGTTTTCCCAACACCATTTATTGAAGAGGCTGTCCTTTCTCCACTGTACATTCCTACCTCCTTTATCAAAGATAAGTTGACCATAAGTGTGTGGGTTTATCTCTGGGCTTTCTATCCTGTTCCATTGATCTTTCTGTTTTTGTGCCAGTACCACACTGTCTTGATTACTGTAGCTTTGTAGTATAGTCTGAAGTCAGGGAGCCTGATTCCTCCAGCTCCGTTTTTCGTTCTCAAGATTGCTTTGGCTATTCGGGGTCTTTTGTTTTTCCAAACAAATTTTGAAATTTTTTGTTCTAGTTCTGTGAAAAATGCCAGTGGTAGTTTGATAGGGATTGCATTGAATCTGTAGATTGCTTTGGGTAGTAGAGTCATTTTCACAATGTTGATTCTTCCAATCCAGGAACATGGTATATTTCTCCATCTATTTGTATCATCTTTAATTTCTTTCATCAGTGTCTTATAATTTTCTGCATACAGGTCTTTTGTCTCCTTAGGTAGGTTTATTCCTAGATATTTTATTCTTTTTGTTGCAATGGCAAATGAGAGTGTTTTCTTGATTTCACTTTCATTGAAATTGATATTACTTGTGGCCTGGAATTCTCTGGTCATCCAATGTCCTGGACTTGACTCTCCCACCTTGGATGCTCAGGCCCGACACCTGGACAGAGCACCAAGTCCCTCCCAGCCACACGGCTCAGAAGAAAAGGAAGAAAAGAAAATAAAAATGAAGAGTTAGAACCTCAAACCAAATGGTAAAAGCAAAACTAAACCGACAAACTCACACAAAGAAACATACACTCACACACTCATGAAAAGAAAATTTAAAAAATACAAACAAACAAAAACAAACAAAAAAACAGACAGAACCCTAGGACAAATGGTAAAAGCAAACCTAAACGGACAAAATCACACAAAGAAACATACACATACACACTCACAAAAAGAGAAAAAAGGAAAGAAAAAAATAGTTAAAAAATAATAATAATAAATAAATATTTAAATAAAGGAAGAGAGCAACCAAACCAATAAAGAAATCCACCAATGATAACAAGCACTAAAACCTAAACTAAGATAAACCTAAAACCAAAAACAAATCAGTTGCAGAAATCAATCCCAGGCCTCTAGTTGCTCCCAATGTCCACTGCCTCAAATTTGGGAACTTTCTTTGTATATTCATTTATTCCACAGATGCATGGTTTATCAAGTTGATTGTGGGTATTTAATCTGATGCTCCTGAGGCTGCACAAAGAAGTTTCCCTTTCCCTTCTTCTTTCATATAGCTCCTGTGTTTCAGCTTTGGTTTTGGCCCTGCCCCTACATGTAGGCTACCCTCAGGCCTTTTTTCCCTGCCCAGATAGGAGGGGGTAAAAGCAGCAGCCGATTACGTCCCTCTTGCTCACTCAGGCAGGGGAGAGAGAGTGGTATGGTAGTCATAATTGGAATGCAGGATTACTCTGCAGCAGCAGAGGCCAGTGTGACATTGCAACAGTCTGAGGCATTCTGTGTGTTCTCCCAGGGAAGATGTCCCTGGATCACCGGACCGTGGCAGTGGTAGGCTGCACAGACTCCCTGGAGGGGAGGTGTGGATAGTGACCTGTGCTTGCACACAGGATTCTTGGTGGCAGCAGCGGCAGCATTAGCATGTCATGTCTGTCTCTGGGGTCCGAGCTGATAGCCGTGGCTCACGCCCATCTCTGGAGCTCGCTTAGGCAGTGCTCTGCCTTCTGTGTGCACACAGAGCAGGAATCCCCTCTCTTTGCTCACCCCGAAACAATGTTCTCTTGTTTCTCCTGCAGATCTGGACATTTTCCAGGACTCCCTCCCAGCTAGCTGTGGTGCACTAGCCCTCTTCAGGTTGTCTTCACACAGCCAACCCCGGTCCTCTCCCTGGGGTCTGACTTCTGAAGCTTGAGCCCTATCTCCCAGACCTCACTCGCCCTGGTGGGTCAGCAGTGAAGCGTCTCAGTTTGGTGAGTGCTGGTCAGCACTGAACCTCTGTGTGGAAATCTCTCCGTTTTCCCCTCTGCACCCCTGTTGCAGCACTCTCCTCCATGGCTCCAAAGCTTCCCCCCTCCACCACCCACAGTCTCTGCCTGCGAAGGGGCTTCCTAGTGTGTGGAAACTTTTCCTCCTTCACAGCTCCCTCCCAGAAATTCAGGTCCTGTCCCTATTCTTTTGTCTCTGTTTTTTATTTTTGCTTTTGCCCTACCCAGGTACGTGTGGATTTTCTTGCCTTTTGGGAAGTCTGAGTTCTTCTGCCAGCATTCATTATGTGTTCTGTAGAAGTTGTTCCACATGTAGATGTATTTTTGATGTATTTGTGGGGAGGAAGGTGATCTCCATATCCTACTCCTCTGCCATAATGAAGGTCCAAAAAGAATGTATTATTGATGCATGCAATAATTTAAATGAATGTCTAGAAAATTATGCTGAGTGAAAATAGAAATGGTAGTCTCAAAACGTCACATATTATATTATTACTCTTTTATATAATTTTTGAAATGACAAAATTGTAGAGAAGGATGGATTATTAGTTGTCAGGAGTTAGAGATTCAAGCAGGTGTGGAAGGCTGGGTGGAGAGCTAGGTGGTGGGTGTGGCTATAAAGAGATAGCATGAGGGAGCCTTGCTAGGTATCCAACATAGAATAATTCTGTATTTGGATTTTGACAGTTGATACAGAAACCCTTGCAGTCAATAAAATTGTAGAGAACTTATAATGCACACACATATACATATACAAATGAGTACAAGTAAAATCGGGAAACTCTGAAAAAGATTGGTGTATTGTATCAAGGTCAATTTATTGGTTGTAACATACTACAATTTTGTGATATATTACCACTGGGGATAACTGGGCAAAGTATACAAGGGATTTTTCTGTATTATTTCTTATAACTTCATGAGCTTCTATAATTATCTCAATAAAATATTTTAATTAAAGAATTTATGTATATATACCACATACCCTTGTTACCTATGTATACTATGCCCTTGTAGGCATTGCTCCCTGTTCACCACAACTCCCTGTGAGCGGACAATATCTTGTATTTTTGTATCACCAGGATGCCAAACACAGGGTTGAGTGCACTAATTTCATTTTATTAAATTGGAAAACAATACCTCCACAAAAAAATAATTTTTATGACAGTGGTAGAATTTGAGTTATTTTATTTTTCTTTATTTTTCAATTATTCAATAGTGCTAGTGTAAAAATATTTTGAACACCTAC
The DNA here is from genome assembly GCF_964165515.1 of Mesoplodon bidens. NCBI lineage: Eukaryota > Metazoa > Chordata > Mammalia > Artiodactyla > Ziphiidae > Mesoplodon > Mesoplodon bidens. Next base: position 75,887,800 of record NC_138163.1, read on the forward strand.
CAGTTTCTGAAAACTGGTAGAATATGAAGCTAACAGCAAAAAAAGGGGAAAAGAAAAATAAAAAACAAAACAACAACAAAAAAAAATACCAATAGGTATTCCCTACCTTCTAGGCATTATTAAAAGCATTTTAGCATAATGCTTTACAGTGAGTTGAAGTCCCAGCTTTGACCCTCATTAGTCTTTGGGTAAGTTATTTAACCTCAGTTTCCTCATTCCATAAAATGTGGATAATAATAGTACCTATATCATAAGGTTGTTATGAAAATTAATTGAGCATGAAAAATGATTATTACAGTACCTGGAAAAGAGTAAGTGCTCAATAATGTTATCTATTTTTCCTATTGCTGATATCCTTCTGGTCAGCTCCTAGTATAGATGCTACTTAAGTGCTAAACTATGTAATACAGACAAAAGATATGTTAATATGTTAGTTTCTCAGAATGCCATAATAAAGTATTACAAACTTGGTGGCTTAAAACAGAAACTTGTTCTCTAGGAGTTCTGGAGACTAAAGTCTGAAATCAAGGTTGGCAAGGTTGATGCCTTCAGAGCACTCTGAAGGAGAATCTGTTCCATGTTTCTCTCCTAGCTTCTGGCAGTTACTGGCAATACTTGGTGTTACTTGACTTATAGACTCATCTCTTCAATATTTTCCTCCATCTTCACATGGCATTCCCCTCATGTATCTCCATGCCTGTCCTCATATCTACCTCTTCTTATAAGGGCACCAGTTATATTAGATTTAGGTCTCACCTTACTCCAGTATGACCTCATCTTAACTTGATTATATCTGAAATAACCCCACTTCCAAATAAGATCAGATTCACAAGTTCCTAGAGATACGACTTCAACATATCTTTCGGAGGGGGTGGGGGACACAATTCAACCCAAATAGTGTGTATTAGGAGTGAGGGTAATGACTGAAGACTGAAATAATTATTAAGAGCCTTTTAGAGGAAGTGGGACTAGAGGTCTTGAATTGAGCAGGTAAAGAACAGTGGGCAGGGGAAGAAGAACACTGGCAATGGACACAGGCATAATTAGAAACATTACCTGATGAACAAATTCAATTATTTTCTCTTTATCTCTTCCTATATTTTGTCTCTGTTACTCACATTGTGCTTATATTAACCTGTAATCTCTTCATTAGTGTGAGAGCTTTTGAAGGATGGAGATAGCTACTTCTTACCTGACTCCCTGCATTCTCTTACCCAAGCCTTGGCATAACACATGTACTCAATAAGGGCTTTCAGAACTGATCTGTACTTAGCAATGTTAGCAAGGAATTGATGATTGAAGCAGTCTTCCAACTGATGCAAATAGACATTTTTCTCTGTATGGGTTCCCTAAATATAACTAAATATGTTTCAAAGATCAGATCCGTATATTATGGGTTTTGTGAAGATGCAGTAGAAAGAGATCTAAGAGGCTGAACTTCTGTCAGAGTTACAAGTTCTTTCTATCATAGGTGACTGCCAAACTTTGCTTGAATGTCTTTGGGAATGGCCGACTTAGTACTTCTCATAACTCTAATTGTTAGAAAGTTTTATTTATTTGTTTGTTTGCTTGCTTGATTAAATATTTAGGTCAAATGTTTGTTTCTGTAATTAAGAGCCATTGGCCTTAGTAACGCCCTCTGGGAATACACAAATTAGGTACTATTACAAAACCACAGTCCAAGAGTAATATTCAGTGGTGAAAGCCAAGATAGAGGAAAGGCAGAGATGCAATCAGCATTCCCAGAGTAAATCATTTCCGTTTGTATATCTAGTGGACATATGCATTTGACCTACTCTTTCCTTGTAATTTCTTTGAATGTGATTTGTAAGACAGGGCAGACAAGATTTCTGTTTGATTCATGTTCAGGACATTAGTTGCACAAATATATTTTTACTCTTAAGATGGCTAACTAGGTCAATGGTTAAACATTGGAAAATACCTACTTCTCTCTTCCCCTCCCCCAGGGCCTCTGAACACTGAAGCATGGCAGGAAACAAGTTTGAGTTCCTTCTTAGGGGTGTGTGTAAATCATGGCATTTCTTTTCATGGAAGTCCAGACAGCCTAATTTACACTACCTGTTATTGACGTGAGTACATATTGCAAATGGGGAAACTGAGGCTCACATGGATTAAATGAAGTGCTAAAATCACAAAGCTCATATAGTCTTTCCTAAAGTCTGGAACTCACTGTAAATGACCCAAAGAATGAACAAAAATTCTACAAATGGGGGAAGAAAATCACATGTGCAATTTTACAGCGAACCAGCCATAATCAACAAGCTGTTGGTGACAGGAAAACGAATCAATCTCAAAAGTTTGTCCTAGGAATTTGATCCAGTCTCAATACTGTTTGCTGTCTCAGACCCATTAAACCTGAGATGGAGTGGAGTCCCAGCCAAATTAACATTGGGTGGACCAACCCAATTTGGCTTTGCTTCTAGAGCCCCCATCCCATAGCAAGCCCTTTCAGAAGTGGTGCATTCAGTGTTGTACACTTAATCTTTTTTTTTGTTTCCTTGTCTATATTTCTTTTTTTCACATACAGCGTAAACTAACATAACATTGTACACCTAATCTTAACCCACCAGTATGCCACTTATTTTTCCTCAAGGAGTGTTACATTAGAAGAGAATTAAAAGTCTACTTCTTTGGTCAGCTACTTACTTGCAGTCATGGTGACCATTAACAAAGTTGAGACTCTGGGCCACCTGTTATCCAATCTATCTTGGACATTTCCTTTTAAAAAAAAGAAAGACATGATTATATCAAATAGTAGTACTGTGTTTTCCATGACTACATAATAGTCAGCTGTGGCTTTGGCTGGGTATGCAATAATGGAATCACATTTTTGGTGATTTAAAAAAACCTCAATGCCTGCCTGGGCATCAAATGAAATAACTTATTAGGAAGATTTTATTGCTACCCACAGGAAAGGAGACTTAGTTCTTGCTTTCTATTGGAAACTGTGAGTCCCATTTCATTTATACATTCTCTGTGGGCTTTGCCAACACACTGTAAAGGTAAAACTTTAAAAAATCAGTATTAGATGACTTCCAAGGGAAATTTTCTGAATAGTCACAGAGGTCAGTATAAATTTTATGTAACTTTTACATCTCAGTTGAATTTATATGAAATCCATTTTATTATTTCATGAAATGAAAATCCCAGAGCTGGGTATAATGAGAATACCAATCCCAGGAATAATGTCACACCATATCAGGCCGTTGGAGCTCCTTTCTGTAGGAGGATTTTATTAGGCCTGCTGAGAAAAGAAAGTGGCAAGGAGGACTGTGACACTAAGAGTTAGACCATAGTACGCTAGAATTTTAACTGTAAAACCAAAAGGAGAATAAGATACCCTTAATACTTCAGGAGATGATTGTGATTGTTGTTTGAGAGGGACACTTTGAGTTGGTATCATTCTGTATCACTTAAGTATACAGGTCTGGGGGTTCTTGTGCAAAATTTCTCAAGAGACTGTTCTATAATAAATGAAGATAGAAAAACCATTCTTTAGAAGAACCCGATAAAAGAGTTTACCTGCTGGGATGATGTAACGACCTGAAAGAAAGTCTCTCCTCACTCCTTTAGGGAGCCTAGTAAGGTTTTTAATTCTGGTGGAGACACTCCTACTCTTCCTGTGAGAGAAAAACATCTGTGATAATATAGCCAGAGACACATAAGAGAGCATGGGCAGGGCCACCAACATGGACAGCAGTAATGAGGTTAAACTCCAGTGACAAGGTCAAGATCCAACCATCAGTTAGAAGTGCCAGAGTCAAGAAAAGCCACAAGGCAACAGAGCAGAGATGGCAGCATCAGACATTATCAGGAAAACTTGGACCACAATAATGTATAATTGATCCATCTGGGGCACTACCATGGAAAGGAATGGGCTTGAGAGCCTTGGACAGCCAGCAAATTCTATGTGGGAACTTAGAGGTAGAAATTCCTTTGGTTTCCATTGACATGGTTACCAATATCTCTTAGTTTTCTTCCCCAGGTCTTTACTCCATCTCAATACACATACAGCTGTGTAAATGCACCTTTCAGGATGTCCTAATCACAGCTCTTGTACTAATCACAGCTCTTTGCCAAGAGACACTTTGTGACTCTTCATACTAAATGGTATGACACCATGGTATAGACCATCTAAAATCTGAGGCAGTTCCTTAAGGGTGGCCTCACAGGACAAAAGTGAGACCACGTGTCAATTCCACAATCTTTCAATCAAAGCATCTCCATTTGATCTTTTTTCTGCATTGAGTTCTATGTAAGTTTAATTTGAAGAAAGATTCTGCTTTTAAAAGTTGAAAATGACTAAACTAGTAAAACTTTCTCTGGCATCAGTCTCTTTTTGGTAAAATTGGGATAATAATAATATTTACAACATAACCTACAATAGCCCATTACATTATATCCTTGCACTAGCCTACCTCTCACCAGGAAAACAGGAGCTCCCTGAGAGTAGGTAACTGTCATTCATTCATAAAATAAATAATCATTGAATGTGTTTTTTTTTTTTTGTACCAGGCACTGGAGATAGGCAACTAGGTTTTCATGATGAACAAAATAGACACGGCTCTTGCCTTCCTGGAGTTTACTCTCCAACTGTTCCAAAGTCCTTACAACAGCCTACAGAGCCTTATATAATGGGGTTTAACTGACCTCATTTCCTGCTATTCAGCCCCTTGTTCTTTGTGTTCTAGCCACACTGACCTTTTGGTTTCTCTTCAACACTCCAGCCATGATCTATTGATGCACTATCTGTTCCTCACCTGAAATGTTATATATATAGTTAAGCCTCTACTCCCTTCAATCTGCTTTAGTGTCACCTTCTTAAATGAAGCCCATGCTGACCAATGTATTTGCAATTTAACTCCGATTTCCAGTATTCATTGTCCCCCTTGTTATGGTGTAATTTTTTCCCCACAATATTCATCACTTTCTAAATCCCATATAATTTAGCTGTTCATTATGTTCATCATTTATCTGTCTCCCCCTACTAGAATAGTACTTCCATTAAGGCAGAGCAAGATTTTTTTCTGTTTTGTCCATTTAATGGCCTAGAACAATGTTTGTCACAGAGTAAGTGTCTCAATTAATATTTGTTAAATGAATGGATTCCTAGAGGCCTTTCCATACTCCCCCTCCCCCCATGTGACTCTGTGTCCACCCAGATTCCTTTATTCTGGCTTCCTCAAAGAACTGCATTTTTCTTTTCTATTCCTCCTTTTTCTGGGAAAAAAAAAAAAGCCTCTCCGGTGTTTCATCCATTCAGGGCCCTGTTCTCTGTTAAGGAACCAACCAACCCCACAGAGTCTAATAGCTTAAAGTAACCTAGAGTGTGTCCTTGCTTACAAACCCAAATAAATTAGGATGGTTGGGAGATTTTAGGAATGATACAGAGCTGGTGTGGGAGATATTTGAGGCCAAGTAAGCCTTTTTCTGGTCACAAATTTCATCCCATACTATCTGCCGGTAGCAGAAAGACAGCCTGATATAATGGAAATATCTTAGGATTTAGACTCAGAAGCTATGGATTTCAGACTTAACCTGCCACATATTTATTTGTGATATCGGGAAATTTACTTGAAACTTCTGATTCTCAATTTACTTATCTCAAAAATTGGGAGGGATAGTATTAATTGTTACGCAGAGTTGCTATGATGAGAAAATGGATCATATAATAACTAATGCACTTAGCCCTTATTAATCTCTCAGTAAATCATAGCTATCTTTTCCAGCACACTTTTCTATCACATAATTTGTGCACATTAAATATTAGTTCTCTGTCTCACAAGGTCATGATTATTATATAACATAATGGATTAAGAAAATATAAAATGCTGCACAAAGCTTAATTGGTTGTTTAGGAGACAACTGTTAAGTCAAAAGAAAAGATAATCTTCCAATGTATGCAAGTATGACAAGTATAGCAGTATGGAAACGAATTACCAATTAAGTCTAAATTTTAGAAGAAGATGTTGTAAGAAAGTAGGTATCATCTGATTGACAACTCAAGCTGCTTCTGAAAAAGTTAGCAGATATTAAACTGAAAAGCACATTCTGATTATGTGATGGAGTTACTGTGTGAAATCTTTTCCTTGGATATACATCCTATGTTGGATTTTTAAAAACCACTTCAGGGAGACCTTCAAGACGGCAGATGAGTAAGACGTGGAGATCACCTTTCTCCCCACAAATACATCAAAAATATGTCTACATGTGGAACAACTCCTACAGAACACCTCAGATTTCCCAAAAGGCAAGAAACTACCCACGTACCAGGGTAGGACAAAAGAAAAAAGAAAAAACAGAGACAAAAGAATAGGGACGGGACTTGCACCAGTAGAAGGGAGCTGTGAAGGAGGAAAGGTTTCCACAAACTAGGAAGCCCCTTCGTGGGCAGAGACTGTGGGTGGCAGAGGGGGGAAGCTTCGGAGCCACGGAGGAGAGCACAACAACAGGGGTGCGGAGGGAAAAATGGACAGATTCCTGCACAGAGGATCGGTGCCGACCAGCACTCAGCAGCCGGAGAGGCTTGTCTACTCACCTGCTGGAGCGGGTGGGGGCTGGTAGCTGAGGTTCAGGCTTTGGAAGTCAGAACCCAGGGAGAGGACTGGGGTTGGCTGCAGAAACACAGCCTGAATGGGGCTAGTGAATCACAGCTAGCCAGGAGAGAGTCCTGGAAAAAGTCTGCAACTGCTTAAGAGGCAAGAGACCATTGTTTTGGGGTGCATGAGGAGAGAGGATTCAGAGAACTGCCTAAAAAAGCTCCAGAGACGGGCGTGAGCAGCGGCTATTGGCGCAGACACCAGAGACGGGAATGAAATGCTAAGGCTGCTGCTGCAGCCACTAAGAAGCCTGTGTGAAAACACAGGTCACTGTCCACACCTCCCCTCCTGGGAGTCTGTGAAGCCCGCCACTGCCAGGGTTCCCTGATCCAGGGACAACTTCCCCGGGAGAACACATGGCACACCACAGGCTGTTGCAACGTCACACCGGCCTCTGCTGCCGCAAGCTCGCCTTGCATTCCGTACCTCTCCCTACCGCAGCATGAGTGAGCCAGAGCCCCCTAAACAGCTGCTCCTTCAACCTCGTCCTGTCTGGGTGGGAACACACACCCTCAGGCGACCTACATGCAGAGGTGGGGACAAATCCAAAGCTGAACCCCAGGAGCTGTGCGAATAAAGAAGAGAAAGGGAAATTTCTCCAAGCAGCCTCAGGAGCAGCAGATTAAATCTCCACAGTCAACTTCATGTACCCTGCATCTCTGGAATACCTAAATAGACAATGAATCATCCCAAAATTGAGGCGGGGGAGTTTAGGACCAACTGCAGACTTGGGGTTTGCTTTCTGCATCTAATTAGTTTTTTGTACTATGTTTACCTTAGTTTAGTATTTAGAGTTTATTATTATTGGTATATTTGTTTATTAATTTGGTTGCTCCCTTACTCTATTTTTTACATATATATAGATATATATTTTTCTTCCTTTTTCTCTTTTTGTGAATGTGTATGTGTATGTTTCTTTGATTTTGTCTGTATAGCTTTGCTTTTACCATTTGTCCTAGGATTCTCCCTGTCCATTTTGTTTGTTTGTTTGTTTTAACTATAGTTTTTAGCACTTGTTGTCATTGGTGGGTTTGTTTTTTGGTTTGGTTGCTCTCTTTTTTCTTTCTTTCTTTCTTTATCTTTTTATAATCTCTAATAACTTTTTAAATTAAATAAATTTATTTTATTTTCTTTCTTTCTTTTTTTCTCTTTTTTCTTCTGAGGTGTGTGGTTGACAGGGTCTTCGTGCTCCGGCAGGTGTCAGGCCTGTGCCTCTGAAGTGGGAGAGCCAAGTTCAGGACATTGATCCAACAGAGATCTCTTGGCTCCACATAATATCAAATGGTGAAAGCTCTCCCAGAGATCTCCATCTCAATGTTAAGACCCAGCTCCCCTCAACGACAAGCAAGCTATGGTGCTGGACACCCTATGCCAAACAATGAGCAAGACAGGAACACAACCCCACCGATTACCAGAGAGGCTGCCTAAAATCATACTAAGCTCACAGAACCCCAAAATACACCAGTGGACATGGTCCTGCCCACCAGAAAGACAAAATCCAGCCTCATCCACCAGAACACAGGCACTAGGCACTCCAACAGGAAGTCTACACAAACCACTGAACCAACCGTAACCACTGGGGGCAAACACCAAAAGAAATGGGAACTATGAAACAGCAGGCTGTAAAAAGGACACCCCAAACACAGTAAGGTAAGCAAAATGAGAAGACAGAGAAAAACACAGCATATGAAGGAGCAAGGGAAAAACCCACCATACCAAATAAATGAACAAGAAGTGGGCAGTCTACCTCAAAGAGGATTCAGAGAAATGATAGTAAAGAGGATGAAAAATCTGGGAATTAGAATGGAGAAAATACAAGAAACGTTTAACAAGGACCAAGAAGAAATAAGAGCAAACAAACACTGATGAACAACACAATAAATGAAATTTAAAATACTCCAGAAGGAATCAATAGCAGAATAAGTGAGGCAGAAGAACAGATAAGTAACCTGGAAGATAAAATAGTGGAAATAAATATCACAGAGGAGGATAAAGAAAAAGAATGAAAAGAGTTGAGGACAAGTTCAGAGACATCTGGGACAACATTAAATGCACCAACATTCGCACTATAGGGGTCCCAGAAGAAGAAGAGAAAAAAAAGGGACTGAGAAAATATTTGAAGAGATTATAGTTGAAAACTTCCCAAATATGGGAAAGGAAATAGTCAACCAAGTCCAGGAAGCACAGAGAGTCACAAACAGAATACATCCAAGGAGAAACACACCAAGACTCATATTAATCAAACTACCAAAACTTAAATACAAAGAAAAAATATTAAAAGCAGCAAGGGAAAAGCAATGAATAACATACAAGGAAATCCCCATAAGGTTAACAGCGATCATTCAGCAGAAAATCTACAAGCCAGAAAGTAGTGGCAGGACATATTTAAAGTGATGAAAGGGAAAAAAACTACAAGCAAAAGTACTCTACCCAGCAAGCATCTCATTCAGATTTGACTGAGAAATTAAAACTTTACAGATAAGCAAAAGCAAAGAGAATTCAGCACCACCAAACCAGCTTTACAACAAATGCTAAAGGAACTTCTCTAGGCAAGAAACACAAGAGAAGGAAGAGATTTACAATAACAAACTGAAAACAATTAAGAAAATGGTAATAAGAACATACTTATTGATAACTATCTTAAATGTAAATGGATTAAATGCTCCAACCAAAAACCATACACTGGCTGAATGGATAATAAAAACAAGACCCATATATATGTTGTCTACAAGACACCCATTTCAGACCTAATCACACATACAGACTGAAAGTGCGGGGATGAAAATAAGATATTCCATGCAAATGGAAATCAAAAGAAAGCTGGAGTAGCAATTCTCATATCAGACAAAATAGACTTTAAAATAATGATTCTTATAAGAGAAAAATAAGGACACTACAGAATGATCAAGGGATGAATCCAAGAAGAAGATGTAACAATTGTAGTTATTTATGCAGCCAACATAGGAGCACCTCAGTACATAAGGCAAATGCTAACATCTATAAAAGGGAAAATTGACAGTAACACAATAAGAGTTGAGGATGTTAACACCCCACTTTCACCAATGGACAGATCTTCCAAAAAGAAAATAAATAAGGAAGCACAAGCTTTAAATGATACCTTATTAAAAATGGACTTACTTGATATTTATAGGACATTCCATCCAAAAAAAGCAGATTACACTTTCTTCTCAAGTGTTCATGGAACATTCTCCATGATAGATCATATCTAGGGTCACAAATCAAGCATTGGTAAATTTAAGAAAACTTTAATCATATCACGTATCTTCTCAAACCACAATGCTATGACATTAGATATCAATTACAGGAAAAAAATCTGTAAAAAATAGAAACCTATGGAAGCTAAACAATACACTACTAAATAACCAAGAGATCACTGAAGAAATCAAAGAGGAAATCAATAAATCCTGGAAAAAAAAAAGACAATGAGGACACAGTGACCCAAAATCTATGAGATGCAGAAAAAGCGGTTTGAAGAGAGAAGTTTACAGCAATACAATCCTACCTCAAGAAAGAAGAAAAATCTTAAATGAACAACATAATCTTACACCTAGAGCAACTAGAGAAAGAAGAACAAAAATCCCAAAGTTGGCAGAAGGAAAGAAATCATAAAGACCAGATCACAAATAAATGAAAAACAAATGAATAAAACAATAGCAAAGGGCCTCCCTGGTGGCGCAGTGGTTGAGAGTCCGCCTGCCGATGCAGGGGATACGGGTTCGTGCCCCGGTCTGGGAGGATCCCATATGCCGCGGAGCGGCTGGGCCCGTGAGCCATGGCCGATGGGCCTGCGCATCCGGAGCCTGTGCTCCGCAACGGGAGAGGCCACAACAGTGAGAGGCCCGCATACCGCAAAAAGAAAAAAAAAAAAAAAAAAAAAAAAAAACAATAGCAAAGATCAATAAAACTAAAAGCTGGTTCTTTGAGAAGATAAACATAATTGATAAACCATTAGGCAAACTCATCAAGAAAAAGAGGGAGAAGACTCAAATCAATAGAATTAGAAATGAAAAAAGAGAAGTAACAACTGACACTGCAGAAATACAAAGGATCATGAGAGATTACTACAAGCCACTATATGCCAATAAAATGGATAACCTGGAAGAAATGGAGAAATTTTTAGAAATGCACAACCTTCAGAGACTGAACCAGGAAGAAATAGAAAATATAAACAGACCAAACACAAGCACTGAAATTGAAACTGTGAATAAAAATCTTCCAAAAAGCAAAAGCCCAGGACCAGATGGCTTCACAGGTGAATTCTGTCAAACTTTTAGAGAAGAGCTAACACCTATCCTTCTCAAACTCTTACAAAATATAGCAGAGGGAGGAACACTCCCAAACTCATTCTTTGAGGCCACCATCATCCTGATACCAAAACCAGACAAAGATGTCACAAAGAAATAAAACTATAGGCCAATATTAATGATGAACATAAATGCAAAAGTCCTCAACAAAATACTAGGAAACAGAATGCAAGAGCACATTAAACGGCTCATACACCATGACCAAGTGGGGTATATCCCAGGAATACAAGGATTCTTCAGTATACGTAAATCAATCAATGTGATAAACCATATTAACAAATAGTAGGAGAAAAACCATGTGATCATCTCAATAGATGCAGAAAAACTTTTGACAAAATTGAAGACCAATTTATGATAATACCCCTCAGAAAGTAAGCATAGAGGGAACTTACCTCAACATAATAAAGGCCATATATGACAAAGCCACAGCCAACATCATTCTCAATGGTGAAAAACTGAAATAATTTCCACTAAGGTCAGGAACAAGGCAAGGGTGCCCATTCTCACCACTATTATTCAACATAGTTTTGGAAGCTTTAGTCACAGCAATTAGACAAGAAAAAGAAATAAAAGGAATCCAAATCAGAAAAGAAGTAAACCTGTCACTGTTTGCAGATGACATGATACGATTCCTAGCGAATCCTAAAGACGCTACCAGAAAATTATTAGAGCTAATCAAAGAATTTGGTAAAGTAGCAGGATACAAAGTTAATGAACAGAAATCTCTTGCATTCCCATACACTAATGATGAAAAATCTCTAAGAGAATTTAAGGAAACACTCCCATTTACCATTGCAACACAAACAATAAAATACCTAGGAATAAACCTACCTAAGGAGACAAAAGACCTGTATGCAGAAAACTATAAGACACTGCTGAAAGAAATTAAAGATGATACAAACAAATGGAGATATATACCATGTTCTTAGATTGGAGGAATCAACATTGTGAAAATGAATATATTACCCAAAACAATCTACAGATTCAATGCAATCCCTATCAAACTACCAATGGCAATTTTCAGAAAACTAGAAAAAAAAGTTTCACAATTTGTATGGAAACACAAAAGATGCCGAATAGCCAAAGCAGTTTTGAGAAAGAAAAACGGAGCTAGAGGAATCAGGCTCCCTGACTTCAGACTATACTATAAAGCTACAGTAATCAAGACAGTATGGTACTAGCACAAAGACAGAAATACAGAACAATGAAACAGGATAGCAAACGCAAAGATAAACCCACACACATATGGTCACCTTATCTTTGATAAAGGAGTGAAGAATATACAATGGAGAAAAGACAGCCTTTTCAATAATTTGTGCTGTGAAAACTGTACAGCTACATGTAAAAGAATGAATTTAGAACACTCCATAATACGATACACAAAAATAAACTCAATATGGATTAAAGACCTATATGTAAGACCAGACACTATAGAACTGTTAGAGGAAAACCTAGGCAGAATACTCTATGACATAAATCATAGCAAGTTCCTATTTGACCCACCTCCTAGAGAAATGGAAATAAAACCAAAAATAAACAAATGGGACTTAATGAAACTTAAAAGCTTTTGCAAAACAAAGAAACCATAAACAAGATGAAAAGGCACCACTCTAAATGGGAGAAAATATTTGCAAATGAAGCAATTGACAAAGGATTAATGACCAAAATATACTGGCAGCTCATGCAGCTCAATATCAAAAAAGCAAACAACCCAATCCAAAAATGTGCAGAAGATCTAAATAGACATTTCTCCAAAGAAGATATACAGATTGCCATCAAACACATGAAAGGATGCTCAACATCACTAATCATTAGAGAAATGCAAATCAGAACTACAATGAGGTATCACTTCACACCAGTGAGAATGGTCATCAACAAAAAATCTACAAACAATAAATGCTGGAGGGCGTGTGGAGAAAGGGAACCCTCTTGCTCTGTTGGTGGGAATGTAAATTGGTACAGCCACTATGGAGAACATTATGGTTGTTCCTCAAAAAACTAAAAATAGAACTACCATACAACCCAGCAATCCCACTACTGGACATACACCCTGAGAAAACCATAATTCAAAAAGAGTCATGTACCACAATATTCACTGCAGCTCTATTTACAATAGCCAGGACATGGAAACAACCTAAGTGTCAATCATCAGATGAATGGATAAAGAAGGTGTGGCATATATATACAATGGAATATTACTCAGCCATAAAAGGAAATGAGATTGAGTTATTTGTAGTGAGGTGGATGGGCATAGGGACTGTCATACAGAGTGAAATAAGTCAGAAAGAGAGAAACAAATACCGTATGCTAACACATATATATGGAATCTAAGAAAAAAAAGAAAGATCATGAAGAACCTAGGGGTAAGACGGGAAAAAAGACACAGATCTACTAGGGAATGGACTTGAGGATATGGGGAGGGGAAGGGTAAGCTGTGACAAAGCAAGAGAGTGGCAAGGACATATATACAATACCAAATGTAAAATAGATAGCTAGTGGGAAGCAGTTGCATAGAACATGGAGATCAGCTCAGTGCTTTGTGTCCACCTAGAGGGGTAGGTTATGGATGATGCGAGGGAGATGCAAGAGGGAGGAGATATGGGGATGTATGTATACGTATAGCTGATTCACTTTGTTAAACAGCAGAAATTAACACACCATTGTACGGCAATTATACTCCAATAAAGATGCTAAAATAAATTTTAAAATTAAAAAAATAATGTCACCACAGAACTTTTATTGTTGTTATTGTTGTTGGATAATATAGAATTGTTTATTGCCAAGTTTAAAGTTACCCATACCACATTGTTAAATTTAAAAAATTATAAAATAGTAGGTAGTATGATTATATTTTATATAAAGTATAGTTATATACATTGATACTTAGTAATCTAAAAGAATCCAAAATATTAATAGTGATAAGATAATGTATATTTTATTTTCTCTGTAGCTCTCTGTACTATGAATTTTTAAAATAATAACATTTATTTGATTTATTATTTTCTAATTTAACAGTTATTTCTATTTGGGAAAACAACAAGTTGACATTAAAACTGCTTTATTTTCTGTCACAGGACTTCATTGGAACAACTTCCTTTGGCATACAATACTTAATTGGACTGTACTGGAAGCAACCTGGACATCTGAATGCAAAGCAAAATATTTGCTTATATTCATTTTGATGCTATTTCTGATTGTAGTGGGTCTTTAACAAAATAATTTTAATGATCCCTTACTTTGTGTGTTGCATTATTTTATTTTTCTGCCCATGTTTATTAAACTTGTATCTCTCCTCTTATTCGCTTTCCAACTCAGGATATGGAAAATGAACAGCTTTTATCTTTTCATACCATCCTACTTTTAAGTGAATGCCAAGAAAGTTCAAAGGCAGTAGACTTTGAATAAAAATAATATAAGAAGCTGCTACATTTAAAGTATTTTCTTTACATGAAACAAGTTTGAAAAGGTGTTTTTGGGCTTCCCTCGTGGCGCAGTGGTTGAGAGTCCGCCTGCCGATGCAGGGGACACGGGTTCATGCCCTGATCCGGGAAGATCCCACATGCCGCGAAGCAGCTGGACCCGTGAGCCATGGCTGCTGAGCCTGCGTGTCTGGAGCCTGTGCTCCGCAACGGGAGAGGCCACAACAGAGAGAGGCCCACGTAACGCAAAAAAAACAAAAAAAAAAAAAGAAAAAGAAAAGGTGTTTTTTCCCCCAGCAAAACACCAAAATGTTACCAAAATTCTAAAAATGTATCCATTTTAAACAAATACCTTCTAATGGTCCTACTGCTTGTAAAGCTATAATTTAGCATTTTTAAAGATTAGCTCATAAATTTGTAAAGAAGATATTTGCTAATGATCTCTAAGGGGGAACAATATACTTCAGGATATCTTTTAAAAATAAGCATAATTTCACTTATTTTATACAACAATTTGGATTATTTGGGTAAAATAGGAAATATTCCTTTACATAAATTTGTTTTCCCCATTAAGAATAGTTGAAAGAAAAGTTTTTTTTTTTAATTTTTTAATTAGTTTCTGCTTTATAACAAAGTGAATCAGTCATACATATACATCGGTTCCCACATCCCTTCCCTCATGCATCTCCCTCCCTCCCACCCTCCCCATCCCACCCCTCCAGGCGGTCACAAAGCACCGAGCTGATCTCCCTGTGCTCTGTGGCTGCTTCCCACTATCTATCTACCTTACGTTTGGTAGTGTATATATGTCCATGCCTCTCTTTCGCTTTGTCACAGCTTACCCTTCCCCCTCCCCATATCCTCAAGTCCATTCTCAACTAGGTCTGTGTCTTTATTCCCGTTTTGCCCCTAGGTCCTTCATGACTTTTTTTTTTTAATTCCGTATATATGTGTTAGCATACGGTATTTGTCTTTCTCTTTCTGACTTACTTCACTCTGTATGACAGACTCTAGGTCTATCCACCTCATTACAAATAGCTCAGTTTCGTTTCTTTTTATGGCTGAGTAATATTCCATTGTATATATGTGCCACATCTTCTTTATCCATTCATCCGATGATGGACACTTAGGTTGTTTCCAGCTCCGGGCTATTGTAAATACAGCTGCAATGAACATTTTGGTACAGGTCTCTTTTGGAATTATGGTTTTCTCAGGGTATATGCCTAGTAGTGGGATTGCTGGGTCATATGGTAGTTCTATTTTTAGTTTTTTAAGGAACCTCCATACTGTTCTCCATAGTGGCTGTACCAATTCACATTCCCACCAGCAGTGCAAGAGTGTTCCCTTTTTTCCACACCCTCTCCAGCATTTATTGTTTCTTGATTTTTTGATGATGGCCATTCTGACTGGTGTGAGATGATATCTCATTGTAGTTTTGATTTGCATTTCTCTAATGATTAATGATGTTGAGCATTCTTTCATGTGTTTGTTGGCAGTCTGTATATCTTCTTTGGAGAAATGCCTACTTAAGTCTTCTGCCCATTTTTGGATTGGTTTGTTTGTTTTTTTGCTATTGAGCTGCATGAGCTGTTTATAAATTTTGGAGATTAATCCTTTGTCAGTTGCTTCATTTGCAAATATTTTCTCCCATTCTGAGGGTTGTCTTTTGGTCTTGTTTATGGTTTCCTTTGCTGTGCAAAAGTTTGAAGTTTCATTAGGTCCCATTTGTTTATCTTTGTTTTTATTTCCATTTCTCTAGGACGTGGGTCCAAAAGGATCTTGCTGTGATTTATGTCATAGAGTGTTCTACGTATGTTTTCCTCTAAGAGTTTGATAGTTTCTGGCCTTACATTTAAGTCTTTAATCCATTTTGAGCTTATTTTTGTGTATGGTGTTAGGGAAAGATCTAATCTCAAACTTTTACATGTCCCTGTCCAGTTTTCCCAGCACCACTTATTGAAGAGGCTGTCCTTTCTCCACTGTACATTCCTGCCTCCTTTATCAAAGATAAGTTGGCCATATGTGCGTGGGTTTATCTCTGGGCTTTCTATCCTGATCCACTGATCTATCTTTCTGTTTTTATGCCAGTACCACACTGTCTTGATTACTGTAGCTTTGTAGTATAGTCTGAAGTCAGGGAGCCTGATTCCTCCAGCTCCGTTTTTCGTTCTCAAGATTGCTTTGGCTATTCGGGGTCTTTTGTTTTTCCAAACAAATTTTGAAATTTTTTGTTCTAGTTCTGTGAAAAATGCCAGTGGTAGTTTGATAGGGATTGCATTGAATCTGTAGATTGCTTTGGGTAGTAGAGTCATTTTCACAATGTTGATTCTTCCAATCCAGGAGCATGGTATATCTCTCCATCTATTTGTATCATCTTTAATTTCTTTCATCAGTGTCTTATAATTTTCTGCATACAGGTCTTTTGTCTCCTTAGGTAGGTTTATTCCTAGATATTTTATTCTTTTTGTTGCAATGGTAAATGGGTGTGTTTTCTTGATTTCATTTTCAGATTTTTCATCATTAGTGTACAGGAATGCCAGAGATTTCTGTACATTAATTTTGTATCCTGCTACTTTACCAAATTCATTGATTAGTTCTAGTAGTTTTTCGGTAGCATCTTTAGGATTCTCTATGTATAGTATCATGTCATCTGCAAACAGTGACAGCTTTACTTCTTCTTTTCCAGTTTGGATTCCTTCTATTTCCTTTTCTTCTCTGATTGCTGTGGCTAAAACTTCCAAAACTAAGTTGAATAAGAGTGGTGAGAGTGGGCAGCCTTGTCTTGTTCCTGATCTTAGTGGAAATGGTTTCAGTTTTTCACCATTGAGGACAATGTTGGCTGTGGGTTTGTCATATATGGCCTTTATGATGTTGAGGAAAGTTCCCTCTATGCCTACTTTCTGCAGGGTTTTTATCATAAATGGGTGTTGAATTTTGTCGAAAGCTTTCTCTGCATCTATTGAGATGATCATATGGTTTTTCTCCTTCAACTTGTTAATATGGTGTATCACATTGATTGATTTGCGTATATTGAAGAATCCTTGCATTCCTGGAATAAACCCCACTTGATCATGGTGTATGATCCTTTTAATGTGCTGTTGGATTCTGTTTGCTAATATTTTGTTGAGGATTTTTGCATCTATGTTCATCAGTGATATTGGCCTGTGGTTTTCTTTCTTTGTGACATCCTTGCCTGGTTTTGGTATCAAGGTGATGGTGGCCTCGTAGAATGAGTTTGGGAGTGTTCCTTCCTCTGATATTGTTTGGAAGAGGTTGAGAAGGATGGGTGTTAGCTCTTCTCTAAATGTTTGATAGAATTCGCCTGTGAAGCCATCTGGTCCTGGGCTTTTGTTTGATGGAAGATTTTTAATCACAGTTTCAAGTTCAGTGCTTATGATTGGTCTATTCATATTTTCTATTTCTTCCTGAGTCAGCCTTGGCAGGTTGTGCATTTCTAAGAATTTGTCCATCTCTTCCAGGTTGTCCATTTTATGGGCATAGAGTTGCTTGTAGTAATCTCTCATGATCTTTTGTATTTCTGCAGTGTCAGTTGTTACTTCTCCTTTTTCATTTCTAATTCTATTGATTTGAGTCTTCTCCTTTCTTTTCTTGATGAGTCTGGCTAATGGTTTATCAATTTTGTTTATCTTCTCAAAGAACCAGCTTTTAGTTTTATTGATCTTTGCTATCGTTTCCTTCATTTCTTTTTCATTTATTTCTGATCTGATTTTTATGATTTCTTTCCTTCTGCTAACTTTGGGGTGTTTTTGTTCTTCTTTCTCTAATTGCTTTAGGTGCAAGGTTAGGTTGTTTATTCGAGATATTTCCTGTTTCTTAAGGTGGGATTGTATTGCTATAAACTTCCCTCTTACAACTGCTTTTGCTGCATCCCATAGGTTTTGGGTCGTCGTGTCTCCATTGTCATTTGTTTCTAGGTATTTTTTAATTTCCTCTTTGATTTCTTCAGTGATCACTTCGTTATTAAGTAGTGTATTGTTTAGCCTCCATGTGTTTGTATTTTTTACAGCTCTTTTCCTGTAATTGATATCTAGTCTCATAGCATTGTGGTCAGAAAAGACACTTAATACAATTTCAATTTTCTTAAATTTACCAAGGCTTGATTTGTGACCCAAGATATGATCTATCCTGGAGAATGTTCCATGAGCACTTGAGAAAAATGTGTATTCTGTTGTTTTTGGATGGAATGTCCTATAAATATCAATTAAGTCCAACTTGTTTAATGTATCATTTAAAGCTTGTGTTTCCTTATTTATTTTCATTTTGGAAGATCTGTCCATTGGTGAAAGTGGGGTGTTAAAATCCCCTACTATGATTGTGTTACTGTCGATTTCTCCTTTTATGGCTGTTAGTATTTGCCTTATGTATTGAGGTGCTCCTATGTTGGGTGCATAAATATTTACAATTGTTATATCTTCTTCTTGGATCAATCCCTTGATCATTATGTAGTGTCCCTCTTTGTCTCTTCTAGTAGTCTTTATTTTAAAGTCTATTTTGTCTGATATGAGAATTGCTACTCCAGCTTTCTTTTGGTTTCCATTTGCATGGAATATCTTTTTCCATCCCCTTACTTTCAGTCTGTATGTGTCTCTAGGTCTGAAGTGGGTCTCTTGTAGACAGCATATATATGGGTCTTGTTTTTGTATCCATTCAGCCAATCTGTGTCTTTTGGTGGGAGCATTTAGTCCATTTACATTTAAGGTAATTATCGATATGTATGTTCCTATTCCCATTTTCTTAATTGTTTTGGGTTCGTTATTGTAGGTCTTTTCCTTCTGTTGTGTTTCTTGCCTAGAGAAGTTCCTTTAGCATTTGTTGTAAAGCTGGTTTGGTGGTGCTGAACTCTCTCAGCTAGAAAAGTTTTTTTTTAATTTACATTTTTGTTTTAGTTTCTGCTTGATAACAATGTGAATCAGCTATACATATACATATATCCCCATATCTCCTCCCTCTTGCGAAAAAATTTGTTAAAAAAATTAAAATGAAGCAAATTTTGTATTTAGCTACCTATTAGTACCATTAATCTTATTGTTCTTTCTAGTTCCAATCTATTGACACAAAGACTTCAGCGCAATATTAAGTCACACTATGACCTATAAAATTTTAAAACCCTTGGGACACTACTAGCACACCATTACTTATTTTCAATAAAATAAAAGAATAGTGTTAAATTTTATAACTTAAAACTTAATACAACAAGTAATTCATATTACAAATTGTAATAAAGAACATTGTGGGCATAGCTAGACTTTACATATTCTTTAGAAGCTCACAGAATTCCAAGACGTCTCATAAATTTTCATTTCAGACCTAGTAGCATAGAACCTAGGTTTTCTAAGTAGAATTTTCACAGGTTTGAGAAGTGGGACATTGATCACCTGACCAATTCACTTTCACTATCTGTGCCTTATATACTTTCTCTTTCTGGTTAAATCAGTGAAGGACTTTAATTGTTCCAAGAACTCCAGTTGCTGCTTCAGGTAGCAATATCACTGGTTTGGTATAGATTTTACATTGAACAATCTGACCATATAGAACAGCGTCGTTTTCAGCAACTGATGTAGATGACTATACTTGAATGAAGAATAACTGAAGAAACACACATATTTTGATTCTAAAACATGAACATTGCTACATATTTGAAAATGAATTTCACAGATCAGTTGCTCCTCATACCAGCTCCAGATCCTCAGCACTTAACGCTATATAAAGAAGCTTTAAACAAAGGAGTTGTCAGGGCAACTTTGCTGTCTCTCATTGGGCTTGCTTGAGAGCTAAACAGAGCCTACTCCCAACTCTTTGGCTCTAAACACTTCATTTTGGTATCCTATTCAGATTCTCAAGACACTCCACCTCAGCCTGCCTGTTGGAGGCTTTGCTTGTATCCATCTCAGAGTTGACAGCTTGTTAGGGTCCCACCCAGCTATAAGGGCAGATAAGAATCTGTTCTGGATCACACCTATATCCAGGGAACACTAGGGAGATGACAGAGTTTCTTCACACTGTAGGCAGAATTCCCCACCCTTCACCTGGAGACCAGGGCTTCCTGGCCCAGGTTCAGAACTAAGAAGATGAAAGTGCTGCAGGCCTAGGTCACTGGGTTATCAGACACACACCCTCTATACCACCTGGCATCTGCCTTGGGGTTTAAAGAATCTTCCCAAACCATTTTAAAAATTCTCAGTAGTTTTATGGTACCTTTCAGACGTCCTTTCAAACAAGAAGTCTCTCAGGAAACCAGAATAGGTAAGCAGCTTTACATAGATTTAAACTGTGGGAATCTTCCAATGAACCCAGTAAGGAAGCAAGAACTCATGGAAAAATCTTTCTGCTTTATTAGGCTTTATCATGACTATATCAGCATGTACTCCATAATATTGCTCAGATCCAGAATAGATCATACTTTCCTTTTGTGGCCAGTTTTAAGGAGCTTACTCAGATGGACACACCTGAGAGAAATAGTCAATTACCTTCCAAACACCAGTACACATATACACAGCTGGAGTAGTGGCTCAATACCTAATGAGAGCTACTCTAACCATAAACCTAACACCTCCAAATCCACACTCTTGCACCTTTGCTCCCAACCCAAACCAATATCAGCCACTCATGGTCTTGCTAGAGATTAAATTTAGTAGTATTGGGAGCCTATCTATGTAGATAATGATTAATAACACATGGTCTGAAGTCAAACTGCTGGAGTTCAACTCCTTACTCTTATACTCCCTAGCTTTGTAACCTTGGGCAAAGTTTTCATTCTCACACATAAAGTGGGGATAAAATAATAGTACCCATTTCAAAGCACTGTGAGGACTAAGTGAAGTAATCCATGTGGAGAATTTAGCACAGTGTCTGAAATATGATACTCAGTGAATTTAGAAGTTTCCCTCTCCCTGATTTGATCTCACTTCATAAAAGACTGCTGAAACAATTGGATGAAGTGCTTATTCCTTCATTGTGAACAAAATGACACACGATATAAGGACTTCTCAATCAAGAAACTAAGACATTCTTATCCAGAGTAAATACCCCAGTTTGCTAGATAGTGGACACAGGGCCTACCCCACCTCTCTGCCACCATTGTCAACTCATGTCACTGGATTCCAACTAGCAATCATTCCCTTTGTATATCCTTATCTATGCCTCCATGGACTTGGAGATCTCTGAAAACTTGGCTCAGTGCTCTGGTCTTTTAAAACACATACCCTCTTGAGTTAAGCCTGTTTCTTTTTCTGTAATATTAAATATCATCACTGGGATCCCTTCTTTATAGGGCCCATACCTACAATTCTCAAGCACTGGAGGTCAGGATGCATGACAGTGTTGAAACACTCTAGTTTTACTTTTTTCTGTCCCCTGGTTCCCTTTGCTCAGGATTTTGGCTGGAAACATATGTGGAATGCTAGGGCAGTGACATCTGTATCCAACAAATGCAACTCTATTGCTTACATACAGCCTAAATTGGGACAATTCTGGAGAAATCCATCCAGGATCCCCTTGTTCTGGGCTGCTTTACAAGTATGCACTGTTCAGTGATGCTTTCAGCAAGTGGGAACACGATTTTAATTGCACCATCACTCTGACTCCCTGGGTACAGATCTTGGCCAAGAGCCTTTGATTCTTTTCCAAAGCCAAAGCACAAGCATTCTGAAAGCTTCCTAACTACACCTTCCAGGGAGCAACATTCCACAAAAAAATGTGAGTATAAACTCTGGGGTGGATGATAGTAGGAACTCCTTTTCTACCCCAAGGACTCTAGGTACTTCGTGCTACCTGTATTTCTCTGCTTATCAAGAAATTTGCTTTCCTGGGACTCTTACCCATAGCTGATTTTATTGATATAAGTGCCCTCTACTTTTGGCACCTCCCATTCCTAGAAGGAAACAGTATCCCATTGAACAGTGGGCACCTTCATGTTCTGTTTCTATCATTGTGGAGATATAAGGATTGCCTGCTGTCACTAGGGCAGATTAATAGTATATATTCAATGGGGAGGAGCAACCTCTGCATCCCCAAGGCATCACAGCAGTCTTCTACCCTTGCAATCTTCACAGAGCCCAGGCTTTGGCCTAGTGGAAACATAGAGTCTATGAAATGGATAAAGTTCAGTAAACTGTACCTTTAAGATTGGCAAGGGAATCCCAACACCACCACCACCACAACCACCACCACCACAGTAGGATACCATCCACAAACACTTGTCTAGACTGATCACCAACTGATCCAAGTTCCCTTGTTAGGCTTCCCTGAAAATTCCTGCTGGCTTTGATCACAGACTTGCCCACAAATTGACTTTTACTCTTACCACACTCCAATTTGTCATCTCCTTCTGTTAACCTGGTAGCTGAGTCTGGCCAGCCCTCAACTCCATTTTGGGTCCACATCCTGAGTTTCAATATCCTGTCCATGTTTTCCCAGAACTCCACCTAAACTTGCTTCTATTTTTTGCTTTTCCCCCAACTAGGCAGCTGGTAAAAACTTTAGCTCATTATGTATCAGAGATAGGACAGGATAAAAATAAATCTCTGCAAGTTTTAGGAAATCACCTGGAAGCAGAGGCAGAGACTAAATGATCTTATACAAACCCTTCTAGATCTAATAGTATTTTAGTAAGTATGTGTGTAAGCATGTGTGTATTCAAAATACATTTGCAGTAAGTTCAAAAGTTTGCAACTGCCTCATTTGTTATCAGGATTCCATATTATACTTAATGCAGTCTTCTATGGGTTTATAGAATGTTTTGTGAATATTTTGTCTATTTTTAAGACACTTATAAACTCCATTAAGGAATGAATCATGGTGGCTCACATTTACCTGACTAGTTTTAGTATTTAGAGTAATTACTGCACATTTTTCAACTTCACACAGGATCTTCCCATGGTAATTAACACAGATAATCACACCCTCCTCTGGACAATTGTTACTTTGACTTCCATGATGTTATCCCCCCTGGTTTCTGCCTCACACTCTAAAAAGTCTTTCTCTGTCTCTTTTGTGGCTCTTCTTTCTATGCACTTTCTTAAATATTACTGTTCTTGAGGGTTTTGTGCTTGGCCCTCATTTTTTATATTGTGCTCTCACTCTAAGTGATCTCATTGCTGCTATGATTTTAACTACCACCAATATACAACTAACTCCTATACTCAGCCAAAAGCTCACCCCTGAACTTCTGATCCATTAAACTACTGTCTAATGGACACCTCCAATTGTTTGTCCCACAAAAATATCCAAGCCAAGTCAACAAGTCTAAAGTTGAATACATTATCTCCCATCCCCATCCCAAATTGATGCTCCTTCATGCTTTTTTATATCAGGTAGCACCCACCATTTATAAACTCAAGCCAGAAACCAGTGTCTAGTTTTTGATTCTTTCCAATCATTCAGTAAGTTCTTTTGTGTTTTTAGTTGAATATAGGCTTTTTAAATAGCTTTCGCATTTGAAATTGACATGCAAAAAAGTGTACATATTGAAAGTATACAATGGGATGAATTTTGACATGATAAACCTGTGAAACCATTACCATAATCAAAATAATGGAAACTTCTAAAAGTTTATTCATGCACCTGTAATCTTTCCCTCTACCTCTCCTTACATTCCCACATCTCCATCACTAATTTGCTTTATGTCACTGTATGTTAGTGTTATGGGCTGAACTGCAGCATCCCTGGCCAAATTCATATATTGAATTTCTAATCCTCATGACCTTAAAATTTGACCCTATTTGGAGACAGGGTCTTCATAGATATAATCAAGTTAAGATTAATGAGACATAATCCCATATGAATGATGTCCTTATAAAAGGGGGAAATTTGGACACACACACACACACAGAATGCCATGTGAAAATTAGGTAGAAATCAGTGTGATGCTTTTACATGACAAAAAGTGCCAAAGATTGCCACGAAACCATCAGAAGCTAGGGTAGAGGCATGGAAAACATGCTTCCTCATAGCTCTAAGAAGGAATTACAGTTGACCCATGAAAAGTGCGGGGGTTAGAGATGCCAATAGCCCACATAGTTGAGAATCCACATGTAACTTTTGATTCCTGAAAACTTAACTAATAATAGCCTACTATTAATTGGAAGACTTACCCATAAGATAAACGGTCAATTAACACTTATTTTGTATGTTATATGTATTATATACTGTATTCTCACAATAAAGTAAGCTAGAGAAAAGAGAATGTTATTTTAAAAATCATAAGGAAAAGAAAATACATGGAGTAATGTACTTTATCAGTACTGTAAGTTTACATTGTCTGTTTAATCAGATGAATCATCCATCAGTACCTACATCAATATTGACTTATATAATAGAAAACTCTGTAAATGTTATATATAATACTGACACTAGATATCAAAAATGAAAAGATAATATGAAAAATAAATTCCTATTTATTTACAGGTATAATGATTCATGCACTGGTAACAAAGATGCAGCAATAGGATTTTTTTATGGTAGTCTAGTGTGATTGATATAATTGCTTCATGGTAGTCTAGCCTATACACTAATAAATGAATTTTTATAAAATTTTTATAGCATACAGTATTCATATCCATAATATGAAATATTGTTACATATTTTTTAAACAACCACTTACCTGTAATGATAGGCTGGTATGCAGTTTCTCCAATTAGGAGAGAGAGAGGCATAGGGTATGGTAATGTAATCCATTGAAAGCAAATTTATAAAAGAGTAAGAGAACTAATACATTATTAATTATATATTAAATATCAGTAACCTTATACCTATGTAAGCATAGGCTATCTACTTCAATACAAGTCTTTTTTTTTAAATTGAAGTAGACTTGATTTACAAGGTTATATTAGTTTCAGGTGTACAACATAGTAATTCAATATTTTTATAGTGTATACTCCATTTAAAGCTATTATAAAATATTGGTTATATTACCTGGCCTGTACATTACATCCCTGCATCTTCTTTACTTTGTACCTAGTAGTTTGTCTCTCTTAATCCCCTGCCCCTATCTTGCCCCTCCCCCACAGCAGTCTAGCCACAGGTAACCACTAGTTTGTTCTCTGTATCTATGAGTCTGTTTCTGTTTTGTTACATTCATTCATTTGTTTTATTTTTTAGATCCTACATACAAGTGAAAACATACAGCTTTGTCTTTCTCTGTTGGACTTACTTCATTAAGCATAATACCCTCCAGGTCCATCCATCTTGTTGCAAATGGCAAAATTTCATTCTTTTTTATGGTTGAGTAATATTCCATTGCATATATATACCACATCTTTATCCATTCACCTGTTGATGGACACAGGTTTCTTTCATATCTTGGCCACTGTAAATAATGCTGGTATGAACATTGTGGTGCATGTATGTATATTTTTGAATTACTGTTTTCATTTTCTTCCAATATATAACCAGGAGTGGAATTACTGGATCATATGGTAGTTCAATTTTTAATTTTTTTAAGGAAACTCCACACTGTTTTCCCTAGTGGCTGTACCAATCTACATTCTCACCAACAGTGGACTTGGGTTCCCTTTTCTCCACATCATCACCAACATTTATTGTTTGTTGTCTTTTGGATGATAGTCATTCTGATAGCTGTGAATTTTGATTTGCATTTCCCTGATGAAGAGTGATTTTGAGCATCTTTTTATGTGCTTGTTGACCATCTGTATGTCTTCTTTGGAAAAATGTCTATTCATGTCTTCTGCCCATCTTTAATCAGGATTTTTTTATATTGAGTTGTATGGGCTCTTAATATATTTTGCATATTAAACACTTATCAGACAAATCATTTGCAAATATTTTCTCCCAGTCAGTAGGTTGTCCTGTTGATTCATTGATGGTTTCCTTTGCTGTGCAAAAGTTTTCATTTATTAGCTTCAATTTGTTTATTTTTTCTTCTTTTTCCCTTGCCTGAGGAGACAGATCCAAAAAAATATCTCTAAGATTTATGTCAAAGAGTATGTTTTCTTCTAGGAATTTTATGATTTCTGGCTTTACATTTAGGTCTCTAAATGGGATTATTTTCTTGCATTCTATTTCTGATTCTTCATTATGAATATATAGAAAAGTAACAGATTTCTGTATACCAATCTTATATACTGTGATGTTACTGAATTCATTTATTAGTTCTAATAATTTTTTGGTGGAGACAGGGTTTTCTGTATATAGTATCATATCATGTGCAAATAGTAACAGTTGTATTCCTTCCCTCCAATTTGATATCTCTTATTTATTTATCTTGTCTGATTGCTCTGGCTAGGACTGCCAATACTGTGTTAAATAGAAATGACAAGAGTGTGAACCTTTGTGTTGTTCTTGATTTTAGAGGAAAAGCCTTCAGTTTTTGACCATTGAGTATGATGTTAGCTGTAGGTTTGTCATGAATGACATATGTTGAGGTATGTTCCCTCTATACCAACTTTGTTGAGAGTTTTGTTATGAATCGGTGTTACATTTTGTCAAATGCTTTTTCTGCATAGCTTGAGATGATCATGTGATTTTTATCCTTCATTTTGTTAATGTGGTGTATCACATTGCTTGATTTGCTAACATTTGATTAGTATTTTTGCATCTATATTTATCAGGGATATTTGTCTGTTATTTTTTGGTAGTATCTTTGTCTGGTTTTGGTATAAGAGTAATGATGGCCTCATGGAATGATTTGGGGTGTGTTCCCTCCTCTTCACTGTTTTTATAATAGTTTGAGAAGTATAGGTAGTAGCTGTTCCTCTATGTTTGGGAGAATTCCCCTGTGAGACCATCTGGTCCCAGACTTTGTTAGGAGTTTTTTCATTATTGATTCAATTTCAATGTTAGTAATCAGTCTGTTCAGATTATCTATTTCTTCCTGATTCAGTATTGGGAGATTGTATGTTTCTAAGAATTTATCCATTTCTTCTAGGTTGTCCAACTTGTTAGTACATAACTGTTCATAGTATACTCTTATGATTGTATTTCTGTGATATGAGTTGTAATTCTTCCTCTTTCATTTCTTATTTTGTTTATTTAGGTCCTCTCTCTTTTTCTCTTGATGAGCTTGGCTAAAGACTTATCAATTTGGTTTATCTCTTCAAAAAACCAGTTATTGGTTTCATTGATCTTTTCTATCTTTTGTCTCTACTTAATTTATTTCAACTCCAATCTTTATTATTTCCTTTCTTCTGCTGACTTTGAGCTTTGTTTTTTTTTCTTTTTTGAATTCCTTTAGATGATATGTTAGGTTGTTTATTTGAGTTTTTTTCTTGTTTCTTGAAGTATGCCTGTATTGCTATAATTTCCATATCAGATGACTTTTATTCTGTCCCATGAATTTTGGAAACTTGTGTTTTTATTTTCATTGTTCTCAAGGTATTTTCTGATCTCCTCTTTGATTAGTTCTTTGACCCAGTGATTTTTTACTAGCATGTTGTTTAGTCTCCATGTGTTTGTGGTTTTTCCATTTTTCTCCCTGTAATGGATTTCTAGGTTCATATCTTTGATGTTGGAAAAGATACTTGGTATAATTTCTATCCTCTTCAATTTATTGAGACTTGTTTTGTAGCCTAACATGTGAAGTATACTGGAGAACATTCCATGGGTACTTGAAAAGAATGTGTATTCTGCTGTTTATGGATGGAATATCCTGTAGATATCTATGAAGTCCAACTGGTCTAATATGTCATTTAAATCCACTGCTTCCTTATTGATTTGCTGTCTGGATGATCTGTCCATTGATGTAAGTGGGGTGTTGGCATCCCCTACTATTATTGTATTCTTGTCAATTTCTCCCTTTTGTTAGTTAATATTTGCTTTACTTATTTAGGTGTTCCTATATTAGGTACATATATGTTTACAAACTTTATATCCCCTTCTTTTATTGATTGCTTTATCATTATATGTTCTCCTTTGTCATTTTCATAGACTTTGTTTTAAAATCTATTTTGTCTGATATGAGTATTGCTACCCCAGTTTTCTTTTCATTTCAATTTGTATGGAAAATCTTTTTCCATCTCCTCACTTTCAGTGTGTGTCTTTAGCTCTGAATTGAATCTCTTGTAGGCAGCATATAGATGAGTCCTTTTTTTCCCAATCAGCCATCCTATGTCTTTTGATTGAAGCATTTAGTCCACTGACTATAAAAGTGATTATTGATAGTTGTGTACTTACGGCCATTTTTTTGTTTCCTAGTTCTTTTCTGTTATTTTTTTTCTTCTTTTAGTCCCTTCCCTTGTAGCCTGACAATTTATCTTTAGTGTTATGTCTGTGTTCCCATTTCTCTACTTTGTGTATATCTATTGTAGGTTTTTGATTTGTGGTTACTATGGGGTTCATACATGTTACCTATAACTATATCTAATTGATTTAAACTGGTAGTCATTTAAGTTCAAACACATCCTAAAAGATCTGCATTTTTGTACTCCCCTTCCCATATTTTGTTTTCAGTGTCATATTATACATCTTCATGTTTATGCCTTAGCTGTTTATTGTCGTTATAGTTGATTTTACAATTTTTATTTCTTAAAATTTATACTATCTTATTTACATTGTTGATTCACAGTCTTTACTAAATATTTCCCCATTATATAATGTCTTAGTTCTTGTTGTAAGCTTTTCTTTTTCACTTAAAGAAGACCCTTTGCCACTTCTTGGAAGGTCAGTTTAGTATTGATGAGCTCTTAGTTTTTGCTTTTCTGAGAAGCTCTTTATCTTTCCTTCATCTCTGAACGATAACCTTGCTGTGTAGAGGATATTAAGTTGTAGGGTTTTATTTTTCCTTTAAGCACTTTAAATATATCAGGCCCCTCTGCCCTGCAAAGTTTCTGCTGAAAATTTAGTTGATAGCCTTATGTGAGTTCTTTGTGTATGTGATTCTTTGTGTTTCTCTTGCTGCCTTTAGAATTATCTCTTTAACTCTGGCCTTTAATTATGATGTGCCTTGGTGTGGGTCTCTTTAGGATCACTTTGTTTGAGACTCTCTGTAATTCCTGTACCTCTATATCTGTTTCCTTCTTCAGGAAGTTTTCCGTCATAATTTCATCAAATACATTCCCTACTCCTTTTTCTTTTTTCTCCTTCTGGGACCATATAATGTGAAGGTTGATATACTTGATGTTGTCCCAAATGTCCTTAAACTATTCTCATATTTTAAAATTTGTTTTTCTTTTTGCTGTTCTGATGAGGTGATTTTCATTATTCTATCTTCCAGATTTCTTATACATTCTTCTATACATCCTAATCTGCTGTTAATACCCTCTAGTGTATTTTTCATTTCCATTATTGTATCCTTCAGCTCTGAGTACTTCTTTTTTATATATATTTTCTAGTTCTTCATTAAAATTATCACTTTGTTTATTTATTCTTTTCCCCAGTTCAGTTCACATTCTTGTTACTATTGTTTTGAATTTTTTATCAGGTAAATTATTTATCTCTGTTTCATTAGGGATTTTTCTTGTTCTTTTGTTTGAAACATTCCTCGTTCTTCTAATGTTGTTTAACTTTCTATGTCTCTATGAACTTAAGTGAAACAGTTGCCTATCCAGGTCTTAAGCATGTGTGCTTGTGTAAGAGCAACACTATGCAGTCTGCATGTGCCCAGTGGATTGTGCAGAAGTGCTAGAGCTGAAGTGAGTATGGTGTGCTGGCAGCCACCACGTTAATGGGAGGTAGGGCTGAAGTTGGTGGGGCTAGAACAAGATCAAGGTGCATACCAGCATTTCTCCTATGCTCAATGTCCATCACCAACCTTTTGGAAGTGGGTTGGAACCCAAAGAGCTGGAGCAGAAACCCTGAGTAAATTGGGTTTTTCCCATGTGTGATGGCAGTCTTTGCCTTGATTTGGATATGGCTGGGGCCTGAGGGCTTAGGCTGCACTTCTGTGCTGGTTTCACTTTTTCTCAGTGTGTGCATCTTGGTTAGAGGCTGCATCAGGACCGGAGGGGTTGGTGCCACACCACTGAGCTGACCCAACCCCCTCCCAAGTGTGCACAGGAATGTGCACTCCTGTGATGTCCGTCTCCACCCTGGAGCTAGCTACACTCCTTCCAGAGTGTGTTCAGGGACATGTGAGCTGTCAATGGCTGCTTACACCCTGATCAGCCCTGGCAGGCTCCTTTCCTCCAAATGTGTGCACTGTCATTGACAATGTCAGCTTCTGCCTTAGTGGAAAGCAGTGCCAGAGCAAGAGAGGCTGGAGCAGGAGCTCCATGTTGAGTAGTCTGAAGAGGAGGAGAAAGAGGAGGGTTTGGTCTTGCTGTCTCATGGTGACAGAGGAGAGCTGGAGGAGGTGGAAGTGAGGCAGGAGTGGCAGGCACACTCCGTGTAACTTTATGGAAATACATCATAATTACTGTCTTTTGGTTTTTCATTTCTATAAAAACACTTCTATACAGTACCAATCCTTCTTCCACCATTTGCTTTAGTTTCAGTGTCCATATCAGATACAGGTTCATATTGTAAACAGAAGTCAAAAACAGTCTACAATAATCAGAACCAATCTGTCAGATTGTCTAGTGTCAATTTGTTTTCTGGCACTGCTTTTTCTACATCTTCTTCATCACCTGGCACTGGTTCAGTTGCACTAATATCCATCAAGTCATCTTCTGTTAATTTTTCTGGTGTGGTGTCTATTAGCTCTTGAATTTCTCCAAGTTTCATATCTCGAAACCCTGTAGCACACCTTTTTGGCTCTATCCACAATCTTTTGCATGACTTTGATAGGCTCTGTTGCAAATCTTGTGAAGTCATGCACAACATCTGGAGACAGTTTTTTTCCAGCAGGAATTTATTGTTTTGGGCTTGAAGGCTTTCACAGCTTTTTCTGTAACAATGATAACATCTTCAATGGTGTAATCCTTCCAGACTTTCATGATGTTCTATCAGGATTCTCTTCCATAGTGTTGACAATCCTTTCCCATAGAGTACTGTGTGTAATGAGCCTTAAAGGTCCTTATGCCCCTCTCATCTAGAGGTTGAATTAGAGAAGTTGTGTTTGGGGACCACTTTGATACCTTCAGTGTTGAACTCATGGGGTTCTGTGTGGCCAGGGTCACTGTCCAATATCAAAAGAACTTTAAAAGTCAGTCCCTTACTGACAAGGTATCTCGTGACTTCAGGGACAAAGAATCAATGGAGACAATAAAGATAATAGGGTTCTCCTTGTCCAGGCCTTATTGTACAACAAAAAGACTGACAGCTGGTGTGTATCTTTTCCCTTCCAGGCTCAGTAGTTTAGAAGCTGTATAGATAAGGACAATCCTGATTATAAACCCAACTGCATTTGCACAAAATAGTAGAGTTAGCCTATCCCTTCCTGCCTTAAATCCTGATGATTGCTTCTCTTCCTTACTAATAACTGTCCTTTGTGGAATTTGTTTTGCAGAATACGACACTTTTGCCTGCACCCACATAAAGGTTGAACATTCAATATGAGTAAAAGAAACGTATTTCCAAAAAAAATGCAAAGTTTTCATGCATATTGGGGTAGCTGCAGCAATGATTTCACAAATTTCCTTTTCTTTTTTTACAATGGTCCTTAAGCTGAATTAATTTATCTTGGAATAGTGGACAACTGCAGCTGCAGACATCAATCTATGGTATATATCAATATGTTCAACATTTTCTTGTAATGTCATGACTTTTCTGTTTCTTGTCAGCACTCCCACCATCATAAGTGGCACTTTGTATGAGTCCCATAGTGTTATTCAAGTGTTAAGGTATTGTACTAAACACAATGAAAAATACATGAGAATAGCAAGAGATCACTTTTCAGTGCACTGCAAAATTTACTGGAGAGGCACACTGCTTACACAGAGATGATTAACATCACATGCCATTTTAAGCAGATACTTGCAACACTTGAGCTCACCATAATAGCAACAGAAGATGATTATAAAATTGTTATTGTAGTACATTATGTACTACAGTTAATTTTGTGCAGTTATGATGTAATACTGCATCTTTATGTTTGTTTACATTTCTCTGGACTGAAAATGGTGCTATGTATACCTTGTAAGTGTTTTTGTGCATAAGTTTGAATAAAATTTTACTTTCTATAATATTTGTGTATATTTTATGGTAGTAAAAGATAAAATAGACTAATATCTACATATATTTTATGCATTCATGACATATCTAACTTTTTCTTAATTTTTCAATATTTCTAGGCTATGCAATTTTTCTGCCAGTTATTTTCAAATTGTTGCAAATCTCAAAAAAGTTTTCCAATGTAATTATTGAAAAAAGTTCACATATACGTGGTCCTGCATGGTTCAAACCCACATTGTTCAAGGGTCAATTGTAATCTTGCTGACTTTTTTTTTTTTTGGCTGACTCCTTGATCTCAGATTTCCAGCTTCCAGAACAGTGAGACAATACATTTCTGTTGTTTAAACATTGTGTATGGTACTTTGTTATGGCTGTTCTAGAAAACTAATACAATCGGTTTGAATTTTCTAGACTTTTATATAAATAGAATCATATGGTATGCACTCCATATGGTATGCACTCCTTTTATCTAGCTTCTTTTACAACATAATTATGTTGAGATGCATCTATGTTTTTAGAATATCAGTAGTTCATTCCATTTTATTGTTCACTAGTATTTGATTGCATAGATACACCAAAATTTGGTTATCCATTCACCTGTTGATGAATTTGGGGGTTATTCCCAATTTGAGATTATTAAAAATAAATATCCCATGAGCATTCATGTACAAGTCTTTTTATCGACATATGCTTTCATTCCTTGGGTAAATACCAAAGGATTGGAATGACTGGATCATATGGTAGGTATCTGTTTAACTTTTTAAGAAACTTCCAAACTATTTTCCAAAGTATTTTTCAAAGTACCATTGTAAATGCATTTCCACCAATAGTGTATGTGAATTTCAGTTCCTCCAAATCATTGCCAGTACTTAGAATGGTCAGGCTTTTTCATTTTAGCCATTCTAATAGGTGTGTAGTGGTATTTTACTGTTACTGTGAATAAAACAGGTTTACATATTTTCTCAGTATGGGTGCTTTTCATTTCTTAACTGCACTGGCTAGAACCTCCAGTACAATTTTGAATAGAACTGGTGAGGGCATGCATCCTTGTCTTATTCCTGATCTCAGAAGAAAAGCATTTAATCTTTCTCCAATAATTATTGTTAGCTGTAGGTTTTTCATAGATGCCCTTTAGCTGTTTCTTTTCTTAGTTTCAGACATGAGGGTAAATGCAGTCCATGTTACTTCGTCTTGGTCATAAATGGAAGTCTTTGCCATCATTATTTCTTAGTTGGGCTTATATAACAACAGCCTTCCAACAGGCTTCCTTGCCTCCAGTCTTGCTCTCCTCTAATTCAATCTGTTTCCAGAGTCAATTTTTAAATACGTAAATCTGATCATGGTATGTTTCTGATTAAATGCTTTAATTCTCTTCTCCCCACAGTCTCCTCACTTCAACCTATATCTCCTTAATGTGGCATCTAAATCCCTTCCCAAACTAGCCCCCCTTGCCTCCTTTTTCAGTCTCACCTTTGCTCCTCTCTCCCATACCAACATTATATGTTCCCAAAAGCCCAAACTATAGGATACTACCACAAAACACATAATTTTGCCAAACTGTGTGGTGTTGTTCATACTTCTCCTTTCTGCCATCTTCTTCGCCTATTTAAAATCTATTCACTTTTCATTTCTGGATAGCAACTGCTCTATAAAATTTCCCAGTTCCCGCAAGTAGTATTAGTCTTTTTTTCCCTTTCACGTTCACCAAGACAATGTGTTCATCATTCTGTGGTAGAATTTACGACATTTTATTGTAAATATTTGCTTACATAACCCTGCTATACTAAACTGAGGATCATAAGGGCCAAGGTTAATTGTGTTCTTACTTGAACCCCTAACCTCTGGCACCTGTGCCTAACAAAATACCTGACAAAATCATCGGCTAAATAAATACATGTTTAATGGATAAATGAACAGTTAATTAGATGCTAAGTTCCCTTTCTAGTTATAGAAAATTTTCCCTCAAACCGAGTCATTCCTTTGTATATTTTGTCATATTGGCATATCATCGATATGGTCAGCTACTTGGTATTTTTCTTTAAGTCAACATATCTCTTTTTTACTTAAATACGTATTTTAGCCTGTCCTAAGCAACAGTATCTATGAATTAAAACACTTAATGTTATGGTTATAGCTTTCATAACATTAGTTAGATTCACAAACATTAATATTCAAATTAAAATTATTTATCTGTGTACCAACTAAAATCAACTCACAAACATACCGTTGGTACACATTCCACACTTTAGGAGGCACTGAGCCATACAATTCTGCAATTCTATCACTTGCTCAAGGTCACATAGCTAGTGACAGAACTAGTACTATAACCCTTCTAACTTCCTATCTAGAATGTGTTCTATTAAACTGGGCTGCATCTCCATGAATATACATCCAAAAGAGAAATGGATGGATAAAAATGGACCAAGGAAATGATGGAGATAATAGGAAAGCTTAGCTAAGTGCAAAGCAGTGAAGGCATTACTAGGTCAACACAAATATATGTGAGCATGAGGGGATGGAGCATAAGGAGACCATTGGCTCAGTAAGATGATTCATGTTCCTTTCAGAGGTTCCTAATGACAAATGACTCAGGAAGCTACAGCAGCTTTCATATCCAGCTCCAGGGAATTCTCCCTCTGTAGTTTATCCCTGCGTCCTACCACAGTGTAGCTTATGCCTGGCCATGCAGCCTAAGTCTGTTGGCCACTTGCCACACACTATGCATAGACCTGCTCATCAGGGAAGAACACACCAAAACCTGAATTTTTCAGTTATCCATTCCCCTTAGGAAGTGCAAATGATTATATTTCCCCAAAAGAGAGAAAAAATAGGTAGTGGGAAATACATTAATGTACTGAGTACAAATCTTGGAGTCAAAGTTTCTGAATCCTTGCCTTTGTTCTCTCACTGATTCAGATTTAGAAAAACAAGTGTTTCCGAGAAGTTTCCAGAATAAACATTTACCTTGGTTTAAGTCAAGGCTAGACTCACCATAAAGGCCTATTTTTACTTGCAAAGGAGTGACTATATTGTCATTCATGCAGAATGGACACCCGTTAATGAGTTCTTTCAATGGATCAGCTCAGCAAAAACACTGGTTCTGGGCAATTTCCTTTCCAGAACTTATCTTGTAGAAGTCCTTCCCCTGAACTGAGCGACTGCGTATTTATGATCTAGGTTTAATGGGTGCTGCCGATTTAATCAGAGCTGTCAAGGCTCAAGTAGAATCAAAGTAATCTAAATTATGAAGTACTAGACTGGACTCTGCTGAGGAAATTCCGCAATAACAGTCATGGATCCAGCATAGTAAATCTTTGCTATGCCATAGTTATCAGGGAAAGGAGAAGAGAGATTGGGTTTTTATTGACTTATCTAAAGAACTTTGGAAAAATCACGTTGGTCATGGACTGACATGCTGAATCATATTATACCCCCTCCCACCACCACAACTCTTACACCCACACATTTTCTCCCTAACGCTTACTTTTTTAGTATATTTTAAAATTGAGATATAATAGACATTAATGTTATATTAGATTCAGGTGTACAACATAATGATTTGATGTATGTATATATTAGGAAGTGATCACCAAAATAAGTCTAGTTAACATTTGTCACCACACATAGTTAGAAAATTTTGTTCATGTGGTAAGGATTTTTTATTTTTTTTACAAAAAAAAGAAACTTTTTTTTTAGAGCAGTTTTAGGTTCACGGTAAAATTGAGAGGCAGGTACAGAGACTTCCCATATATTCCCTAATGGTACACATGTACAGCCTCCCCCATTATCAGCATTTCCCACCAGAGTGATACATTTGTTACAATTGATGAATTTACATTCACAAATCATAATCACCTAAAGTCTGTAGTGTGCATTATGGTTTACTCTTGGTGTTGTACAGTCTATGGGTTTGGACAAATGTATAATGTATCCAACATAATAGCATTATAAAGAATATTTTCACTGCCCTAAAAACACTCTGTGCTACACCTATTCATCCCTCCTGTCATCCCTGGCAACCACTGATCTTTTTACTGTCTGTATAGTTTTACCTTTTCCTCGGTGTCATATAGTTGGAATCATACAGTATGATACAGCTTTTTCAGATTTGTTTCTTTCACTTAGTACTATGCATTTAAGTTTCCCCCATGTATTTTCATGGCTTGATAGCTCATTTCTTTTCAGTGTTGAATAAGACTCCATTTTTGGATGTACCATCATTTATTTATCTGTTCACCTAGTATAGGACATCTTGGTTGCTTCCAAGTTTGGATAATTATGAATAAAGCTGCTATAAACGTTCATGTACAGATTTTTGTGTAGATAAAAGTTATCAACTCTTTGGGTAATGGCCAAGCAGTGCAATTGCTGGATTGTGTGGCAAGAGTATATTCAGTTATGTAAGAAACTGCCAAACTGTCTTCCAAAGTGTCTGTACCACCCACTAGATTTTTAACCACGTTCATATAGCCAAAATTTCAGAAATATTTCTACAATATTTGCAGATATTGTACACTTGAAATCCAGATCATTATTCAAGATTCTACTTAATGGTACCTCCTCCAAGAAATTCCATCTCTCTTAACTCTACCTTCTTTGCAGCCCCTCAGACATTTCCTTCAACCTATTTTATAAGAATCACTTCATTTGTTTTGAATTCTAACTACTTGTTGTTATAACTTCTCCCTGACCCTATGTTTAACGATGTGCTGTATATGTGTCTCTATTTCCCTCATGCCAAGCATAGTTAATTTTGCATATAATAGAGGCTATGTCATTTGATAGTACAATGATTAGAGATCCATATACTACTAAATGTAAAATAGATAGCTAGTGGGAAGCAGCTGCTTAGGACAGGGAGATCAGCTTGGTGTTTTGTGACCACCTGGGGAGGATGGGGGATGGGAGGGAGGGAGATGCAAGAGGGAAGAGATATTGGGGTATATGTATATGTATAGCTGATTCACTTTGTTATAAAGCAGAAACTAACACACCATTGTAAAGCAATTATACTCCAATAAAGATGTTAAAAAAAACAAAAACAAAAAAAATGCAAAAAAGAATTTTTAAGACTTACTCTTTTAACTTTCAAATATATAATACAGTATTATTAGCTCTATTAACCATGTTGTATATTACATATCCAGACTTATTTATTTTATACATGGAAGTTTACCTTTTGACCACCTTCACACATTTCACCCACCCACAACCACCACCTCTGGCAACCACCAGTCTGTTTTCTGCATCTATAATTTTGAGTTTTGTTTTTCTTTTTGCTCTAGATTCCACAAATAAGTGAGATCATATGGTATTTGTATCTCTCTGTCCAATGTATCTCACCTAAAATAATGCCTTCAAGGTTCATCCATGTTGTTGCAAACAACAGGATAACCTTCTTTTCTATTTTTCTATGGCTGACTAATATTCCATTATATATATAATATAATATTCCATTATATATAATATAATATTCCATTATATATATATATATATATAGTGTGTGTATATAAAATGCTAGCCAAGAACCCTATCTGGTAAATATTTCCTTTAAAATTGAAGAAGAGATAGAGTTTCCAGAGAAGCAAAAGCTAAAAGAGTTAATCTCTCTTCTCCCTTTAGGACTCTTATAAGGCAAAAGATGATCTGCTTGATATTGTTCCACAACTCCTTTAAGCTATCTTCACAATTATTTTATTATTTTTTTCTCTTTGATATCTCACTAGATGATTTTTCACTACCTTTTTTTTGAGTTCACTGATCCTTTCTTCTACTTCATTTGATCTGCTGTTGAACACCTCTATTGTATTTTTTTAGTTCATTTATTTTATTTTTCTGCTGTGTGACTTCTATATGACACTTCCTTATATTTTCTCTTTGTTGAAATTATCACTTTGTTCACTCACTATTCTCTGAAATTTGGTAAACAACCTTATGATTGTTATTTTTAACTCTTTATCAGGTATATCACTTATCTTTATTTTTTTAAAGTTTTTTGTTTGTTTGTTTTGCTTTAGGTTTTATCTTGTCCTTTTGTTTAAAATGTATTCCCTTGTTTCTTCACTTTCCTTGACTCTCTGTCTTTGTTTCTGTGCATTAGATTAAATAGCTACCTCTCCCAGTCTTGAAGGAGTGGCCTCATATAGGAGATAAAACATCATTTAACCTTGCCTTAGCTTGTGGTTGTCTTTCAAACCTTTGTGATTGTCCAAGCAGTCTACTTTGTTCTTATTGGTTCTCAGTAGTTGAGAGTGTGCCAAGACCTGTCCATGTCCCAAGAGGGATGATTTCAGTCAGCACTTGGAGTGAGGCTAATTGGAAGCTAGAACCTTGAGCAACAGCTTTTAAGTTTGTAAATACACTTCTTTCAGGGAAAGACTGGGAGATGTGCATTTCTGTCTGCCCCTCTGCACTGAGCTGTCAGGTGATAGCCAGTTAGGAACTATTTCTTTGTTTACTACCACCCCACTGAACCTGTGAACACAAGCCCCAGGTCACCAGAATCATGATATACATGGATATGTCCTCTGTGTGGCAGTATCAAAAGCCAGGGTGGATTAGGGTCAAGATGGCAGAGTAGGAGGACATGTAGCTCACCTCCATGCACAAACACATCAAACTTACATCCACATGTGGAACAATTCCCATGGAACGTTAACTGGAAGATAACAGAGGCACTCCTATACAACCAAAGCT
This sequence comes from Mesoplodon bidens, assembly GCF_964165515.1. Lineage (NCBI taxonomy): Eukaryota > Metazoa > Chordata > Mammalia > Artiodactyla > Ziphiidae > Mesoplodon > Mesoplodon bidens. Next base: position 75,926,884 of record NC_138163.1, read on the forward strand.
GCAAGAAAGATTTCCATGTAATTGGGTAGGACAGAAAAAAAAAGGCACTGTGTCAGGACGTGGACCCCTGGTAGGGATCTGTAAGGAGGAGAAGGTCCGCACAGGAGGACCCTCATCCTGGGGAATGAGAAGGTCAAACCACAGTCCAATCTGGGCTTTCCAGCCCTGGGGTCCTGTGCAGAGGTAATAGGCCCCCTTGCATGCTGGAAAATCTGCTGCAACAAATAGAAGGGCTGGAGAAGCCTAGACTCTACTTGCAAGGAGTGTGTGCATGCTGCCTTGCTAACAATCAGGGCAGAGAGAGCCTTGCACTAACGGCTGCCACCTCACTGCATTTCCCAATCAAAAGGGGTGAACAATCTGGCTCCATTCACTCTATACCACAGCCTGGTGCAAGATCTGGGCAGAGACTCAGTCTAGATGCAGGGACAAACCAGGGAGCCTTGGATATGATCCAGGCAGAACTACAGAGGCCGTCATCAGCACACACAGGGCAGTGGATATAGCTGTGATGGACATTGTCAGTGTGTATGCAAAGAAGTGCCACAGGAATGGGCAGCACCCAAGCACTGAATCTTTGGCAGATTGGTCCTGGGGGAGGACTTCATCTAGCTATGCAGAGACAGCCTGGAGAGTTTTGGGTGTGGTCTGGATGAGGTGGGGATGGCCACTGTCACCACACTCAGGAATACACAGAGGTTCATTTCCCAGTGAAAGTGTCCTAGCTGCATCCACTCCACACTTCAGGTTAACACTAGATCTGGGGAAGAGAGGTCCTGGGAGAAGTCTGCCACAGAAACAGCTCAGATCTGAGGCAGCAGCATTACAGCCACCTCAATTCCTGCAGCCTCAATGTCCCAACCCCAGCCTCAGCTTAATCCACACCACAGCCTTGTACTAGATCTGGGATGAACACAACAGAGAAAGGGATGCAATCTTGGGCTATTTCTGAGTGGAACCATGGATGCCTACACAGGCAGCACGTAAGTCCTCTGTGACTGCAAAAGCCTCACTTGCTTCAGCAACAACCTTCTTTGGGTGAGAACATGTACTCAAGGGCAACAGAGCCTGATTGCACCCAACCCTCAGGGCTTCTACTCTAACAACAGGGAGAAGACCGCTCCCCTGACAGGGCAGTGATAGCCATGGAGCAGAGAGGAAGTTCCATCTCATGTCCAGCACAGGCTCTAGATACTACAACACCAACCACAACCCCTATCAAGGGGAAAATGGCCAGCACACTCTGAGGAAAGATGTGGCTGGTGTCTGTAATGAAACCAGCCCTCACATCAAAAATATTGGACATGCACAGTCTACACAGGGATGCTACTACATAAAAACACCCCTTCAAGACCACAGTATAGACTTCCGGGTAAGATGGCGGAAGAGTAAGACGCGGAGATCACCTTCCTCCCCACGGATACACCAGAAATACAGCTACACGTGGAACAACTCCTACAGAACACCTATTGAACGCTGGCAGAAGACCCCAGACCTCCCAAAAGGCAAGAAACTCCCCACATACCTGGGTAGGGCAAAGCGGAGAGATTCCCGCACAGAGGATCGGTGCCGAGCGGCACTCACCAGCCCGAGAGGCTTGTCTACTCGCCCACCGGGGCGGGCGGCGCTGGAAGCTGGGGCTCAGGCTTCAGTCGGAGTGCAGGGAGAGGACTGGGGATGGCGGCGAGAGCTCAGGCTGAAGGGGGCTGGTGTGACGCGGCTGGCCGGGAGGGAGTCCGGGAGAACTCTGGAGCTGCCGAAGAGGCAAGAGACTTTTTCTTCCCTCTTGGTTTCCTGGTGCACGAGGGGGGATTGGGACCGCTGCTTGAAGGGGCTCCACAGACGGGCGCGGGTCGTGACTGAAGGCGCGGGGCCTGGTGTGGGACGCTGGGGCTGCTGCTGCCGCCACCAGGGGGCCTGTGTGCGAGCGCAGGTCACTGTCCACGCTGCCCTTCCGGGAGCCTCTGCAGCCCGCCACTGCCGGGGTCCCGGGATCCAGGGGCAGCTTCCCGGGAGGGGCGCGCGGAGCGCCTAAGGCTGGTGCAGCGTCGCGCCGACCTCTGCCTCTGCAGGCTCGCCCCGCACTCCGTGCCCCTGCCTTCCGCCTGGCCTGAGTGAGCCAGAGTCCCCAAAGAGGCTGCTCCTTTAACCCTGTCCTGTCTGAGCGAAGAACAGACGCCCTCCGGCGACCTACATGCAGAGGCGGGGCCAAATCCAAACATGAGACCCAGGAGCTGTGAGAACAAAGAAGAGAAAGGGAAACCTCTCCCAGCAGCCTCAGAAGCAGCGGATTAAAGCTCCACAATCAACTTGATGTACCCTGCATCTGTGGAATACATGAATAGACAACAAATCATCCCAAATTGAGGAGCCAGGAGTCAGTGCTGTGCCTCCGAGGTGGGAGAGCCAACTTCAGGACACTGGTCCACAAGAGACCTCCCAGCTCCACATAATATCAAACAGCGAAAATCTTCCAGAGATCTCCATCTCAACACCAGCACCCAGCTTCACTCAACGACCAACAAGCTACAGTGCTAGACACCCTATGCCAAACAATTAGCAAGACAGGAACACAACGCCACCCATTAGCAGAGAGGTGGCCTAAAATCATAAAAAGTCCGCAGAGACCCCAAAACACACCACCAGACGTGGACCTGCCCACCAGAAAGACAAGATCCAGCCTCATCCACCAGAACACAGACACTAGTCCCCTCCACCAGGAAGCCTACACAACCCACTAAACCAACCTTAGCCACTGGGGACAGACACCAAAAGCAACGGGAACTATGAAACTGCAGCCTGCAAAAAGGAGACCACAAACACAGTAAGATAAGCAAAATGAGAAGACAGAAAAGCACACAGCAGGAGAAGGAGCAAGATAAAAACCCACCAGACCTAACAAATGAAGAGGTAATAGGCAGTCTACGTGAAAAAGAATTCAGAATAATGGTGGTAAAGATGATCCAAGATTCTATGTCCAAGATCCAAAACCTTGGAAATAGAATAGACAAAATGCAAGAAACAGTTAACAAGGACCTAGAAGAACTAAAGATGAATCAAGCATCGATTAAAAACACAATAAATGAAATAAAAAATACTCTAGATGGGAACAATAGCAGAATAACTGAGGCAGAAGAACGGATAAGTGAGGTGGAAGATAAAATAGTGGAAATAACTTTTGCAGAGCAAAATAAAGAAAAAAGAATGGAAAGAACAGAGGACAGTCTCAGAGACCTCTGGGACAACATTAAACGCACCAACATTCGAATTGTAGGGGTTCCAGAAGAAGAAGAGAAAAAGAAAGGGACTGAGAAAATATTTGAAGAGATTATAGTCGAAAACTTCCCTAATATGGGAAAGGAAATAGTTAATCAAGTCCAGGAGGCACAGAGAGTCCCATACAGGATAAATCCAAGGAGAAATACGCCAAGACACATATTAATCAAACTGTCAAAAATTAAACACAAAGAAATCATATTAAAAGCAGCAAGGCAAAAACAACAAATAACACACAAGGGAATCCCCATCAGGATAACAGCTGATCTCTCTGCAGAAACTCTACAAGCCAGAAGGGAGTGGCAGGACATAATTAAAGTGATGAAGGAAAAAAACCTGCAACCAACATTACTCTACCCAGCAAGGATCTCATTCAGATTTGATGAAGAAATTAAAACGTTTACAGACAAGCAAAAGCTGAGAGACTTCAGCACCACCAAACCAGCTTTCCAACAAATACTAAAGGAACTTCTCTAGGCAAGAAAAACAACAGAAGGAAAAGACCTACAATACCGAACCCAAAACAATTAAGAAAATGGGAATAGGAACATACATATCGATAATTACCTTAAATGTAAATGGATTAAATGCTCCCACCAAAAGACACAGATTGGCTGAATGGATACAAAAACAAGACCCATATATATGCTGTCTACAAGAGACCCACTTCAGACCTAGAGACACATACAGACTGAAAGTAAGGGGATGGAAAAAGATATTCCATGCAAATGGAAACCAAAAGAAAGCTGGAGTAGCAATTCTCATATCAGACAAAATAGACTTTAAAATAAAGACTACTAGAAGAGACAAAGAAGGACACTACATAATGATCAAGGGATCGATCCAAGAAGAAGATATAACAATTGTAAATATTTATGCGCCCAACATAGGAGCACCTCAATACATAAGGCAAATACTAACATCCACAAAAGGAGAAATCGACAGTAACACAATCATACTAGGGGACTTTAACACCCCACTTTCACCAATGGACAGATCATGCAGAATGAAAATAAATAAGGAAACACAAGCTTTAAATGATACATTAAACAAGATGGACTTAATTGATATTTATAGGACATTCCATCCAAAAACAACAGAATACACAATTTTCTCAAGTGCTCATGGAACATTCTCCAGGATAGATAATATCTTGGGTCACAAATCAAGCCTTGGTAAATTTAAGAAAATTGAAATTGTATCAAGTATCTTTTCCGGCCACAATGCGATGAGACTAGATATCAATTACAGGAAAAGATCTGTAAAAAATACAAACACATGGAGGCTACACAATACACTACTTAATAACGAAGTGATCACTGAAGAAATCAAAGAGGAAATTAAAAAATACCTAGAAACAAATGACAATGGAGAAACGACGACCCAAAACCTATGGGATGCAGCAAAAGCAGTTCTAAGAGGGAAGTTTATAGCAATACAATCCTACCTTAAGAAACAGGAAACATCTCGAATAAACAACCTAACCTTGCACCTAAAGCATTTAGAGAAAGAAAAACAGAAACATCCCAAAGTTAGCAGAAGGAAAGGAATCATAAAAATCAGATCAGAAATAAATGAAAAAGAAATGAAGGAAATGATAGCAAAGATCAATAAAACTAAAAGCTGGTTCTTTGAGAAGATAAACAAAATTGATAAACCATTAGCCAGACTCATCAAGAAAAAAAGGGAGAAGACTCAAATCAATAGAATTAGAAATGAAAAAGAAGTAACAACTGACACTGCAGAAATACAAAAGATCATGAGAGATTACTATAAGCAACTCTATGCCAATAAAATGGACACCCTGGAAGAAATGCACAAATTCTTAGAAATGCACAACCTGCCAACACTGAATCAGGAAGAAATAGAACATATGAACAGACCAATCACAAGCACTGAAATTGAAACTGTGATTAAAAATCTTCCAACAAACAAAAGCCCTGGACCAGATGGCTTCACAGGCGAATTCTATCAAGCATTTAGAGAAGAGCTAACACCTATCCTTCTCAAACTCTTCCAAAATATAGCAGAGGGAGGAACACTCCCAAACTCATTCTACGAGGCCACCATCACCTTGATACCAAAACCAGACAAGGATGTCACAAAGAAAGAAAACTACAGGCCAATATCACTGATGAACATAGATGCAAAAGTCCTCAACAAAATACTAGCAAACAGAATCCAACAGCACATTAAAAGGATCATACACCATGATCAAATGGGGTTTATTCCAGGAATGCAAGGATTCTTCAATATACGCAAATCAATCAACGTGATACACCATATTAACAAATTGAAGGAGAAAACCCATATGATCATCTCAGTAGATGCAGAGAAAGCTTTCAACAAAATTCAACACCCATTTATGATAAAAACCCTGCAGAAGTTAGGCATAGAGGGAACTTGCCTCAACATAATAAAGGCCATATATGACAAACCCACAGCCAGCATCATCCTCAATGGTGAAAAATTGAAACCATTTCCACTAAGATCAGGAACAAGACAAGATTGCCCACTCTCACCACTCTTATTCAACATAGTTTTGGAAGTTTTAGCCACAGCAATCAGAGAAGAAAAGGAAATAAAAGGAATCCAAATTGGAAAAGAAGAAGTAAAGTTGTCACTGTTTGCAGATGACATGATACTATACATAGAGAATCCTAAAGATGTTACCAGAAAACTACTAGAGCTAATCAATGAATTTGGTAAAGTAGCAGGATACAAAATTAATGCACAGAAATCTCTGGCATTCCTATATACTAATGATGAAAAATCTGAAAGTGAAATCAAGGAAACTCTCCCATTTACCATTGCAACAAAAAGAATAAAATATCTAGGAATAAACCTACCTAAGGAGACAAAAGACCTGTATGCAGAAAATTATAAGACACTGATGAAAGAAATTAAAGATGATACAAATAGATGGAGAGATGTACCATGTTCTTGGATTGGAAGAATCAACATTGTGAAAATGACTCTACTTCCCAAAGCAATCTACAGATTCAATGCAATCCCTATCAAACTACCACTGGCATTTTTCACAGAACTAGAACAAAAAATTTCACAATTTGTATGGAAACACAAAAGACCCTGAATAGCCAAAGCAATCTTGAGAACGAAAAATGGAGCTGGAGGAATCATGCTCCCTGACTTCAGACTATACTACAAAGCTACAGTAATCAAGACAGTATGGTACTGGCACAAAAACAGAAAGATAGATCAATGGAACAGGATAGAAAGCCCAGAGATAAACCCACGGATATATGGTCACCTTATCTTTGATAAAGGAGGCAGGAATGTACAGTGGATAAAGGACAGTCTCTTCAATACGTGGTGCTGGGAAAACTGGATAGGAACATGTAAAAGTATGAGATTAGATCACTCCCTAACACCATACACAAAAATAAGCTCAAAATGGATTAAAGACCTAAATGTAAGGCCAGAAACTATCAAACTCTTAGAGGAAAACATAGGCAGAACACTCTATGACATAAATCACAGCAAGATCCTTTTTGACCCACCTCCTAGAGGAATGGAAATAAAGACAAAAATAAACACCTGGGACCTAATGAAACTTAAAAGCTTGTGCACAGCAAAGGAAACCATAAACAAGACCAAAAGACAACCCTCAGAATGGGAGAAAATATTTGCAAATGAAGCAACTGACAAAGGATTAATCTCCAAAATTTATAAGCAGCTCATGCAGCTCAATAACAAAAAAACAAACAACCCAATCCAAAAATGGGCAGAAGACCTAAATAGACATTTCGCCACAGAAGATATACAGACTGCCAACAAACACATGAAAGGATGCTCAACATCTTTACTCATTAGAGAAATGCAAATCAAAACTACAATGAGATATCATCTCACACCAGTCAGAATGGCCATCATCAAAAAATCTAGAAACAGTAAATGCTGGAGAGGGTATGGAGAAAAGGGAACACTCTTGCACTGCTGGTGGGAATGTGAATTCGTACAGCCACTATGGAGAACAGTATGGAGGTTCCTTAAAAAACTACAAATAGAACTTCCATATGACCCAGCAATCCCACTACTGGGCATATACCCTGAGAAAACCATAATTCAAAAAGAGACATGTACCAAAATGTTCATAGCAGCCCTACTTACAATAGCCCGGAGATGGAAACAACCTAAGTGTCCATCATCAGATGAATGGGTAAAGAAGATGTGGCACATATATACAATGGAATATTACTCAGCCATAAAAAGAAATGAAATTGAGCTATTTGTAATGAGGTGGATGGACCTAGAGTGTGTCATACAGAGTGAAGTAAGTCAGAAAGAGAAAGACAAATACTGTATGCTGACACATATATATGTAATTTAAGAAAAAAAAATGTCATGAAGAACATAGGGGTAAGACAGGAATAAAGACACAGACCTACTAGAGAATGGACTTGAGGATATGGGGAGGGGGAAGGGTAAGCTGTGTCAAAGTGAAAGAGCGGCATGGACATATATACACTACCAAACGTAAGGTCGATAGCTAGTGGGAAGCGGCCGCATAGCACAGGGAGATCAGCTCGGTGTTGTGTGACTGCCTGGAGGGGTGGGATATGGAGGGCTGGAGGGAGACACAAAAGGGAGGGGATATGAGAACATATGTATATGTATAACTGATTAAATTTGTTATAAAGCAAAAAATAAAATATATAAAAATAAATTTAAAAAAACAACAAAATTCATAGAAAAAAAATGACCACATTATATAACTATTTCTCCTAAATTCTCAGAAACAGAGAAAGTTAAGTAAAATGGAAAGTCAGAAGGGTCTACTCTCAAATAAAAGAAAAAGATAAATCACCTGAAAGAACAAATAATAAAACAGAGCTCACCAATCTACTAGACCTCAAGTTCAAAAAGGTTAAATAAAAAAGGCTAACTGAATTAAGATTATTGCTAGAAGTGAAGATCACTGAAAAAAGGAACCAGGAACTATAAAGTGGAACCACTCAGAAACGCACAATTCAATTGCTGAGAGAAAGGGCAATCTAGAAGCAATAAATAGCAGACTAAATGACACAGAGGAATGAATAAGTGATTTGAAAGACAGAGTAATGGAAATCATCTAATCAGAACAGCAGAAAAAAAGAAAAAAAAACTAAAGCAACATACAAGGTCTATGGGGTAATATAAAATGTGCCAAGCTAAACATAATCGGGGTTCCAGAAGGGGTATAGAGAGAAAGGGGGATTGAATTACATTTGAAGAAATTATGGCTGAAAACTTCCCAAACCTAAAAAAGGAAACAGATATCCAGGTACGGGAAGCACAGAGGATCCCAAACAAGAGAAACCCAAACAGACCCACACCAAGACATAGCATAATTAAATGGCAAAAGGTAGAGACAAAGAAAAAATTCTAAAGGCAGCAAGAGAAAAACAGAGGCATTAACAAGGAAACCCACCATAAGGCTATCAGCTGATTTCTCTGCAGAAATTTTGCAGGCCAGAAAGGAGTGGCATAATATATTTAAACTCCTGAAAGAGAAAACCCTGCAACCTAGGATACTTTATCCATCAAGATTATATTTTAGAATAGAAAGAGAGATAAAGAATTTCTCAGACAAGCAAAAACTAAAAGAACTCAGCAATACTAAACCTGGCCTAAAAGAAATACTGAAGAGTATTCTCTAAATAAAAAAGAAGCAAGAATGTATAGAAAAGGGAAAATCACAATAGGGAAAGTAAATATGTAAAAGGATTAATGATCCCTCAGATAAGGAATACATAGATTAAAAAATAATTTAAAAAATTGTAAAAGTGATTTTAACTACAATTAACAGCAGAAGGATAAGCATGATGTAAAATAGGACATCAAAATCACAAAATGTGGGGGAATGGACTATAAAAATGTAAATATTTTAGATGTGTTTGAACTTGAATAAATATCAGATTACAGCAAGTAGATATAGTCATGGGTCAACATACTTGAACTCCATGGTAAGCACAAATCAAAAATATACAATAGAATCACAAATAACAAAAACAAATGAACTCAAGCATAACACAAGAGAAAATCATCAAACCACAAAAGGAAGAGCAAAAGGAAGAAGAAATGAACAAAGAAGAATTACAAAAACAAGTAGAAAGCAAGGATTAAAATGGCAATAAGTACATATGTATCAATAATTACCTTAAATGTCAAAGGACTGAATGCTCTGATCAAACAACATAGAGTGGCAGATTGGATAAATAAACAAGAATCTACAATATGTTCCCTATAACAGACTCACTTCAGGGCAAAAGACACACAGACAGAAAGTGAGAGGATGGGAAAAGATATTTCATGAAAATGGAAATGACAAGCAAGTAGGGATAGCAATACTCACATCAGACAAAATAGACTTTAAAACCAAGGCCATAAAGAAAGACAAAGAAGAGCATTTTATAATGATAAAGGGGCTGATACAAGAGGAGGGTATTACACTTATTGTTATTACACTTATTCACATATATGCACCCGATAAAGGAACACCTAATTATATAAAACAAATATTAACAGACATAAAGGGAAGAAATGGCAATAATATAAAAAATAGTAGGAGAATTTAACACCCCACCGACCTCAATGAACAGATCATTCAGACAGAAAATCAATAAGGCAACAAAGGTCCTAAAATGACACAATAGTCCGTTTGGACTTAATTGATATCCACAGGCCACTACATCCAAAAAAAGTGAATACACATTCTTTTCAAGGATTCATGGAGCATTCTATAGGATAGAATACATATTGGGTCATGAAACAAGCCTCAACAAATTGATGATATATATTATTTCAAGCATCTTTTCTGGTCAAAATGGTATGAAAGTAGAATGAACACATGGAGACTAAATAATATGCTACTTAAGAAACCAATGGGTCAAAGATGAAATCAAATAAGAAATCAGAAAATACCTCTAGACAAAGGAAAATGAAAACACAACATTACAAAAGTTATGGAATGCAGCAAAAGCAGTTCTAAGAGGGAAGTTCATAGTGATACAGGCCTTCCTCAAGAAACGAGAAAAAACACAAATAAACACTGTAACCTATCATTGAAAAGAATTAGAAAAAGAAGACCAAACAAAACCCAGTCAGCAAAAGGAAGGAAATAATAAAGGTCAAAAAGGAAATAAACAAAATAGATATTTTAAAAAAAATAGAAAGAGCTATAATACCAAGAGCTCCTTTTTTGAAAAGATAAACAAAATTGACAAACCTCTAGCCAGGCTCACTAAAAAGAAAACAGAGAAGACCCAAACAAACAAAATAAAAAAAAAAGAGGAGAAATAACTACCGATACCACAGATATACAAAAAACTATAAAAGAATAATATGAACAGTTACATGCCAACAAATTGGACAACCTAGAAAAAATAGACAAGTTTCTAGCAACATACAGGCTGCCAAAACCAAGTCTAGAAGAAACAGATAAATTGAACAGACTGACCACTAGAAATGAAATAGAATCTGTAAAAACAAACAAAAAACCATGAAAACAAAGTCCAGGACCAGACAGCTTGACTGAGGAATCCTACCACACAATTCTACCAAACATATAAGAAGAATTTATACCTATCCTTCTCAGACTATTTCAAAAAATTGAGAAGAAGGGGACACTCCCAAATTCATTCTATGAAGCCATCATCACCTGGATATGAAAACCAGACAAAGACAGTAAAAAGAAAGAAAATTACAGGCCAATATCCTTGATGAATAGCGATGCAAAAATTCCCATCAAAATATTAGTAAAGGGAATCCATGAATACATAAAAAGGATCATACACCCTGATCTAGTTGGATACATTCTAGGGTCACAAGGAGGTTCAACAAACACAAATCAATCAATGTGATACACCACATTAACAAAAGGAAAGAGAAAAACCACATGATCATCTCAATAGACACAGAAAAGCATTTGATAAAATTCAATGTTCATTCATGATAGAAACTATCGCCAAAGTGGGTATAGAAGGAACATATCTCAACATCATAAAAGTCATTTATGACAAACCCACAGCCAACATAATACTCAACAGTGAAAATCTGAAAGCCAGTCTGCTAAATTTAGGAACAAGATAAGGATGCCCACTCTCATCACTTCTATTTGACATAGTACTGGAAGTGCTAGCCATAGCAATCAGATGAGAAAAACAAGTAAAATATATCCAAATTGGAAGGTAAGAGGTAAAACTGTTACTATTTGCAGATGACATGATATTCTATATAAAGAACCCTAAAGTCTCCACACAAAAACTATTAGAACTAATAAGTGAATTCAGCAAGGTAGCAGGATACAAAATTAATATACAGAAATTTGTTGCATTTCTTTACACTAATAATGAAATATCAGAAAGAGAAAGTAAAAAACAATCTCATTTAAAATTGCATCCAAAAAATAAAATAAAATACCCAGAAATAAACTTAACCAAGGACATGAAAGATCTATACACAGAAAACTATAAAACACTGATAAAGGAAATTGAAGGTGATACAAAGAAATGAAAAGATATCCCATGCTCTTGGTTGGAAGAATTAATATAATTAAAATAGAAATACTACCCAAAGCAATATACAGATTTAATGCTATCCTTATCAAAATATCCATGACATGTTTCACAGAACTAGAACTAATAATTCTAAAATGTTGTGGCATCACAAAAGGCCCAGAATTGCCAAAGCAATCCTGAGGAAAAAGTACAGAGCTGTGTCTATAGCCTTAATTCTGGAAGGCATCACTCTTCCAGACTTAAGGCTATACTACAAAGCTACAGTAACATTCAATATAAATATGTGATATTGGCACAAAACAGAGATTTAGATCAATGGAGAAGAATATATAAATAATCCCACTCACCAATGGTCAATTAATCTATGAAAAAGGAGGGAAGAATATACAATACAGAAAAGACAGTGTCTGCAACAAATGATATTAGGAAAGCTGTACATCTACATATGGGAAACACTGACTGAAACTGCCCACCCTGGCCAGGAACCACAGTAACCATTTGCATGAGTTATTTTATGACAGGAGGCCCTAGTGAGGAACATGGAACTAACAAGCCCCCACTGACAGGAAGAATTCAGGAAAGGTCAAAAGGAGATACCAGTCCATATGTCCTATCAACCTCCTAGAATCCTCCTCACTGGAATCCAGCTTGTCTCAGTGATGTGTGCACCACGAGGAAGAGCCAAGTCAAAATGATTGGCCAGAGACAACCAGAAAACTAATCTCATCACCATAAAACTCAAGACTGTAAGCCACATCGCAGAGCAGTCCTCCTGCATTCCTTTACCCTCCTGCTCTCCACCAGGGTGCCCCTTCCCAATAAAGTCTCTTGCTTTGTCAGCATGTGTGTCTCCTTGGACAATTCATTTCTGAGTGTTAGATAAGAGCCCACTCTTGGGCCCTGGAAGTGGTCCCCATTCCTGCCACAAAATTAGAACACTCCCTCACACCATATACAAAAATAAACTCAAAATGGTTTAAAGACATAAATATAAGAGATGACACCATAAACTCATTGAAGAAAACATATGAAGCTGTAGATTCAGTGTGTCCGTGGAGGATGTGAGTTCAGGGTTCTTCTACATCATCATCTTGAGCTGGAATACCATTAACACTTCTAATTTGGGGAAATGGCGACTATAAAAATGTATGGATACTGACAGCTGTGATAGTCCTGTAGGTAACTTTTCTTAATCTTACAGATTTAATCTGTGGTTGAAGAACAATGATAATAAAGTTGTCTGTTTCAAAGTTATCTAGATTAGATCATTGGTTCTCATTGTGTGGTCTCCCGAACAGTAGCATCAGTCACTTGGCAATTTGTTAGAAATGCAAATATTCTGGGGCTTCCCTGGTGATGCAGTGGTTGAGAATCTGCCTGCCAAAAGTAGGGGACATGGGTTCGATACCTGGTCTGGGAAGATCCCACATGCCACAGAGCAACTAAGCCCATGCACCACAACTACTGAGCCCATATGCTGTAACTACTGAAGCCCACACACCTAGAGCCTGTGCTCTGTAGCAAGAGAAGCCACCATAATGAGAAGCCTGCACACTACAATGAAGAATACCCCCACTCACTGCAAATAGAGAAAGCCCATGCGCAGCAGCGAAGATCCAACACAACCAAAGATAAATAAAATAAATAAAGTTATTTTTTAAAAAAGCAGGCTAAGCCCCCAGGGAGCCAGGAACACAGGAGACCCAGGTAAAAAGAAGACCAGAACTCACGTCTCCTGAGGCTTTCTATGAACTACAAACTTTCTCTCCTCTCTCATTCCCCCTCCCTCAAATGCAACCTGGAATATACTTCCAAAATTTTTTAAAAAGTCAGTTCAAAATTGTACTATAGGGGAGAGGGGGAAGATGGCGGAAGAGTAAGACGTGGAGATAACCTTCCACGCCACAGATACATCAGAATTACATCTACACGTCAAACAACTCCTACAGAACACCCACCGAATGCTGGCAGAAGACCTCAGACCTCCCAAAAGGCAAAAAACTCCCCCACGTACCAGGGTAGGTCAAAAGAAAAAAGAATAAACAGAAACAAAATAATAGGGATGGGACCTGCACCAGTGGGAGGGAGCTGTGAAGGAGGAAAGGTTTCCACACACTAGGAAGCCCCTTCGTGTGTGTGGAGACTGTGGGTGGCGGAGGGGCGAAGCTTCAGAGCCACGGAGGAGAGCCCAGTAACAGGGATGCAGAGGGCAAAGCAGAGAGATTCCCACACAGAGGATCAGTGCCGACCAGCACTCACCAGCCCGAGAGGCTTGTCTGCTCACCCGCTGTGGCGGGCAGGGCTAGGAGCCGAGGCACGGGCTTCGGTCGGAGCGCAGGGAGAGGACTGGGGTTGGCGGCATGAACACAGCCTGAAGGGGTTACTGCACAACGGCTATCCAGGAAGGACTCTGGGAAAACTCTGCACCTGCCGAAGAGGCAAGAGACATTTTCTTCCCTCTTTGTTTCCTGATGTGCGAGGAGACGGGATTAAGAGTGCCGCTTAAAGGAGCTCCAGAGATGGGCGTGAGCTGCAGCTAAGAGCGTGGACCCCATAAACGGGCATGAGATGCTAAGGCTGCTGCTACCGCCACCAAGAAGCCTGTGTGCAAGCACAGGTCACTCTCCAAACCTCCCTTCCGGGAGGCCGTGCAGCCCAAGATTGCCACGGTCCCGGGATCCAGGGAAAGCTTCCCCAGGAGAACGCATGGCACGACACCTGCTGGTGCAACGACGCACCGGCCTCTGCCGCCGCAGGCTCACCCCGTATCCCTCCCTTCCCCCGGCCTGGGTGAGCCAGAGCTCCCAAGCAGCTGCTCCTTTAAGCCCGTCCTTTCTGAGCGAAGAACAGACACCCTCCACAGACCTACATGAAGAGGCAGGGCCAAATCCAAAGCTGAACCCCGGGAGTTGTGCGAACAAAGAAGAGAAAGAAAAATCTCTCCCAGCAGCCTCAGGAGCAGCGGATTAAATCTCCACAAACAACTTGATGTACCCTGCATTGGTGGAATACCTGAATAGACAACGAATCATCCCAAATTGAGTAGGTGGACTTAGAGAGCAAGATATATATATTTTTTCCCATTTTCCTCTTTTCGTGAGTGTGTATGTGTATGCTTCTGTGTGAAATACTGTCTGTATAGCTTTGCTTTCACCATTTATCCTAGAGTTCTGTCCATCCTTTTTTTTTTTACTTTAAAAAATTTTTTTTCTTAATAATTATTTTTTATTTTAATAACTTTATTTTATCTCATTTTATTTTATTTTATCAGCTTTCTTTCTTTCCTTCTACGTTTTTTCCCTTTATTCTGAGCCAGGTGGATGAAAGGCTCTTGGTGCTGTAGCCAGGAGTCAGTGCTGTGATTCTGAGGTGGGAGAGCCAACTTCAGAACCCTGGTCCACAAGAGACCTCCCAGCTCCACGTAATATCAAATGGCAAAAATCTCACAGAGATCTCCATCTCAACACGAACACCAGCTATACTCAACGACCAGCAACCTACAGTGCTGGACACCCTATGCCAAACAACTAGCAAGAGAGGAACACAACCCCACCCATTAGCAGAGAGGCTTCCTAAAATCATAATGAGGTTACAGACACTGCAAAACACACCACCAGATGTGGAACTGCACCAGAAAGACAAGATCCAGCCTCATCCACCAGAACACAGGCACTAGTCCCCTCCACCAGGAAGCCTACACAACCCACTGAACCAAACTGAGCCACTGGAGACAGACACCAAAAACAAAGGGAACTATGAACATGCAGCCAGCAAAAAGGAGACCACAAACACAGTAAGATAAGCAAAATGAGAAGACAGAAAAACACACAGCAAGTGAAGGAGCAAGATAAAAACCCACCAGACCTAACAAATGAAGAGGAAATAGGCAGTCTACCTGAAAAAGAATTCAGAATAATGATAGTAAACATGGTCCAAAATCTTGGAAATAGAATAGAGAAAATACAAGAAATATTTAACAAGGACCTGGAAGAAATGAAGAGCAGAAAAACAATGATGAACAACACAGTAAATGAAATTAAAAACACTCTAGAAGGGATGAATAGCAGAATAAATGAGGCAGAAGAACACATAAGTGACCTGGAAGATAAAATAGTGGAAATAACTACTTCAGAGCAGAATAAAGAAAAAAGAACGAAAATAATTGGAGACAGTCTCAGAGACATCTGAGACATTAAACGAACCAAAAATCAAATTATAGGGGTCCCAGAGAAAAAGTGAAAAAGAAAGGGACTAAGATAATATTTGAAGAGATTATAGTTGAAAACTTCCCTAATATGGGAAAGAAAATAGTTAATCAAGTACAGGAAGCACGGAGAGTCCCATACAGGATAAATCCAAGGAGAAACACGCCAAGACTCATATTAATCAAACTGACAAAAATTAAATACAAAGAAAACATATAAAAAGCAGCAAAGGAAAAACAACAAATAACACAAGGGAATCTCCATAAGGTTAACAGCTGATCTTTCAGCAGAAACTCTGCAATCCAGAAGAGACAGGCAGGACATATTTAAAGTGATGAAGGAGAAAAACCTACACCCAAGATTACTCTACCAAGCAAGACCTCATTCAGATTTGATGGAGAAATTAAAACATTTACAGAGAAGCAAAAGCTGAGAGACTTCAGCACCACAAAACCGGCTTTAAAACAAATGCTAAGGGAACTTATTTAGGCAAGAAACACAAGAGAAGGAAACAAACTACAATAACAAACCCAAAACAATTAGAAAAATGGTAATAGGAACATACATATTGATAATTACCTTAAATGTAAATGGATTAAATAATCCCACCAAAAGACTCAGACTGGCTGAATGGATACAAAAACAAGACCCATATAAATGCTGGCTACAAGAGAACCACTGCGGACCTAGAGACACATACAGACTGAAAGTGAGGGGATGGAAAAAGATATTCCATGCAAATGGAAACCAAAAGAAAGCTGTAGTAACAAATCACATATGAGACAAAACAGACTTTAAAATTAAGACTATTACAAGACACAAAGGAGGACACTACATAATGATCAAGGGATCGATCCAAGAAGAAGATATAACAACTGTAAATATTTATGCACCCAACATAGGAGCATCTCAATACATAAGGCAAATACTAACAGCCATAAAAGGGGAAATCAACAGTTACACATTCATTGTAGGGGACTTAAACACCCCACTTTCACCAATGGACACATCATCCAAAATGAAAATAAATAAGGAAACACAAGCTTTAAATGATACTGGACTTAATTGATATTTATAGGACGTTCCATCCAAAAAAAAACAGAATACACACTTTTCTCAAGTGCTCATGGAACATTATCCAGGATAAATCATATCTTGGGTCACAAATCAAGCCTTGGTAAATTTAACAAAATTGAAATCGTATCAAGTATCTCTTCCAACCACAACGCCATGAGAATAGATATCAATTACAGGAAAAGTTCTGTAAAAAATACAAACACAGGGGCCTCCCTGGTGGTGCAGTGGTTGAGAGTCCACCTGCCGATGCAGGGGATACGGGTTCGTGCCCCGGTCTGGGAAGATCCCATATGCCACGGGGCGGCTGGTCCCATTTGCCATGGCCACTGGGCCTGTGCTTCCAGAGCCTGTGCTCCGTGACAGGAGAGGCCACAACAGTGAGAGGACCGTGTACCGCAAAAAAAAAAAAAAAAAAAAAACACACGTGGGCTAAACAATACACTACTTACTAACGAAGTGATCACTGAAGAAATCAAAGAGGAAGTCAAAAAATACCTAGAAACAAATGACAATGGAGACACGATGACCCAAAACCTATGGGATGAAGCAAAAGCAGTTCTAAGAGGGAAGTCTATAGCAATACAATCCTACCTTAAGAAACAGCTAACGTTTCAAATAAACAACCTAAACTTAAAGCTAAAGCAATTAGAGAAAGAAGAAAAAAGCAAACAAAAATCTACAAAAAAAAAAACCCAGAGTTAGCAGAAGGAAAGAAATCATAAAGTTCAGATCAGAAATAAATGAAAAAGAAATGAAGGAAACAATAGCAAAGATCAGTAAAACTAAAACCTGGTTCTTTGAGAAGATAAACAAAATTGATAAAGCATTTGCCAGATGCATCAAGAAAAAAAGCGAGAAGACTCAAATCAATAGAATTAGAAATGAAAAAGGAGAAGTAACAACTGACACTGCAGAAATACAAAAGATCATGAGAGGTTACTACAAGCAACTCTACGCCAATAAAATGGACAACCTGGAAGACATGGACACATTCTTAGAAATGCACAACCTGTCAAGACGGATTCAGGAAGAAATAGAAAATATGAACAGACAAATCACAAGCACTGAAATTAAAACTGTGATTAAGAATCTTCCAACAAACAAAAGCCCAGGACCAGATGGCTTCACAGGTGAATTCTGTCAAACATTTAGAGAAGAGCTAACACTTATTCTTCTCAAACTCTTCCAAAATGTAGCAGAGGGAGGAACACTCCCAAACTCATTTTACGAGGCCACCACCACCCTGATACCAAAACCACACAAGGATGTCACAAAGAAAGAAAACTACAGGCCAATATCACTGATGAATATAGATGCAAAAATTTTCAACAAAATACTAGCGAACAAAATCCAACTGCACATTGAAAGAATCATACAACATGATTAAGTGAGGTTTATTCCAGGATGCAAGGATTCTTCAGCATATGCAAATCAATCAACCTGATACACCATATTAAATAATTGAAAGAGAAAAACCATATGATCATCTCAATAGATGCAGAGAAAGCTTTCGACAAAATTCGACACCCATTTATGATAAAATCCCTGCAGAAAGTAGGCATAGAGGGAACTTTCCTCAACATAATAAAGGCCATTTATGACAAACCCACAGCCAACATCATCCTCAATGGTGAAAAACTGAAACCACTTCCACTAAGATCAGGAACAAGACAAGATTGCCCACTCTCACCACTGTTATTCAACATAGTTTTGGAAGTTTTAGCCACAGCAATCAGAGAAGAAAAGGAAATAAAAGGAATCTAAATTGGAAAAGAAGAAGTAAAGCTGTCACTGTTTGTAGAAGACATGACACTACACATAGAGAATCCTAAAGATGTTACCAGAAAACTACTAGAGCTGAGCAGTGAATATTGTAAAGTAGCAGGATACAAAATTAATGCACAGAAATCTCTTGCATTTTTATACACTAATGATGAAAAATCTGAAATTGTAATCAAGAAAACACTCCCATTTACCATTGCAACAAAAAGAATAAAATATATAGGAATAAACTTACATAAGGAAACAAAAGACCAATATGCAGAAAATTATAAGACACTGATGAAAGAAATTAAAGATAATACAAATAGATGGAGAGATATACCATGTTCTTGGACTGGAAAAATCAACATTGTGAAAATGATTCTGCCACCCAAAGCAATCTACAGATTCAGTGCAATCCCTATCAAACTACCACTGGCATTTTTCACAGAACTAGAATAAAAAATTCACAATTTGTATGGAAACAAAAAAGACACCGAATAACCAAAGCTATATTGAGAACGAGAAATGGAGCTGGAGGAATCAGGCTACCTGACTTCAGACTATACTACAAAGCTACAGTAATCAAGACAGTATGGTACTGGCACAAAAATAGAAATATAGATCTATGGAACAGCATAGAAATCCCAGAGATAAACCCACGCATGTATGGTTGATTTAGTTTTCATAAAGGAGGCAGGAATGTACAGTGGAGAAAAAACAGCCTCTTCAACAAGTGGTGCTGGGAAACCTGGACAGGTACATGTAAAAGTATGAGATTAGAACACTCCCTAACACCATACACACAAAAAAACTCAAAATGGATTGAAGACCTAAATGTAAGACCAGAAAGTATCAAACTCTTAGAGGAAAACATAGGCAGAACACTCTATGACATAAATCACAGCAAGATCCTTTTTGACCCACCTCCTAGACAAATGGAATTAAAAACAAAAATAAACAAATGGGACCTAATGAAACTTAAAAGCTTGTGCACAGCAAAGGAAACCATAAACAAGACCAAAAGACAACCCTCAGAATGGGAGAAAATATTTGCAAATGAAGCAACTGACAAAGGATTAATCTCCAAAATTTATAAGCAGCTCATGTAGCTCAATAACAAAAAAAAACAAACAACCCAATACAAAAATGGGCAGAAGACCTAAATAGGCATTTCTCCAAAGAAGATATACAGATTGCCAACAAACACATGAAAGAATGCTCAACATCATTAGATAAATGCGAATCAAAACTAAAATGAGATATCATCTCACACCAGTCAGTATGGCCATCATCAAAAATTCTAGAAACAGTAAATGCTGGAGAGGGTGTGGAGAAAAGGGAACACTCTTGCACTTCTGGTGGGAATGTGAATTTGTACAGCCACTATGGAGAACAGTATGGAGGTTCCTAAAAATACTACAAATAGAACTACCATATGACCCAACAATCTCACTACCAGGCATATACCCTGAGAAAACCATAATTCAAAAAGAGTCATGTACCAAAATATTCATTGCAGCTCTATTTACAATAGCCAGGAGATGGAAGCAACCTAAGTGTCCATCATCATATGAATGGATAAAGAAGATGTGGCACATATATACAATGGAATATTACTCAGCTATAAAAAGAAATGATATTGAGTTATTTTTAGTGAGGTGAATGGACGTAGAGTCTGTCATACAGATCAAAGTAAGTCAGAAAGAGAAAGACAAATACCGTATGCTAACACATATATATGGAATCTAAGAAAAAACATGTCATGAAGAACCTAGTAGTAAGACGGGAATAAAGACAGACCTACTAGAGCATCGAGTTGAGGATATGGGGAGGCGGAAGGGTAAGCTTTGGCAAAGTGAGAGAGTGGCATGGACATATATACACTACCAAACATAAAATAGGTAGCTAGTGGGAAGCAGCCGCATAGCACAGGGTGATCAGCTTGGTGCTTTGTGACCATCTAGAAGGGTGGAATAGGGAGTGAGGGAGGGAGGGAGATGCAAGAGGGAAGAGATATGGGAACATATGTATATGTATAACTGATTCACTTTGTTATAAAGCAGAAACTAACACACCATTGTAAAACAATTATACTCCAATAATGATGTAAAATAAATAAATAAATAAATCATAAAATACAATAAATAAATAAAGAAATGCAAATTTCCTGCCTCCACCTAGACCTACGAAATGAGAAACTCTGGGAGTGAGGCCCAGCAGTCTGTATTTTAACAAGCTTTACCGGCTTTCCATTCACCTCACTTCATCCAATAGAGAATAATCTAACAGTGATTTAAATAAGACTGCAACCTCAGTACTTTTGCTTCCTTCCAGGTGGTCTCATTATAGTCCCATGTACATTCCTTTGTCTATCTTCTGGTTTTTTGTTCATTCTTTGCACCTTCCCCTACCCCCACCTAGTATTTTTTTATTATTTCCTCTATGTATCCTATTCCTACCCACACTCAAGTCCTAATTACCTTCCTCCATGAAATTTTCTCTGATAATTCTGCATTGAGATCTCCCTTCTCTTCATTCCAATTATATTTGTTGTTTCCAAGACTTAATCAACTTCTTAATTATTTACCACCTGTTTTATATAGTAAACATGTCCTTCTCATTTTCCCAATTTGATCATAGGAAGGGGGACCAAGATTTTCTTTCCTCACATGCCCATGTGTGTTCAAAGGTGGTGCTGAACCTGTGAATATTGAATGAATTTACTTTGACCACCTTGATAATAACCAAATGATTTCTCCTTAGGAATACAGTACAAGTAGAAAGATAGCAGATGAAACAATTTTATTGATTCTGTTTCACTTTGATTGAAGTTGGGAAATGCATAGCTGAGGAGGAAAGTATACATTTAAATGTAATATGGCCCACTCCTCAATGCTGTCTAGTTGTAAGATGGATTCTGAGGAGAAATAGCAGAAATCAGAAGGTAGAATGGGGTAGGCCTGTCTATCTACCTAACTACAAGAAATTGAGTATGACTCTTGTTCCATGGAATCTCTCCTTTGTACTTTGGGGCTGATTCAAACTCTCTCAGTTAATAAAAGTTGCTTTTGATTAATAAGTGTCTGGAAATGTGTGAAATGGAAACAAACATCCAGCTGCACATTTCTGGAAGCTTTTGCCCACTGAGGAAAAATAATGAGTATATACAAATACTGGTTTCTATGAGGAATTAGCTCTGAGGAGAAGTAGAACTAAGGAAATCAGCAAAAGCTTGTTCAACTGAATGTAGCCCAAACTTTCACCAAAATGAAAAGTAAACACACTTAGACTTTAAAGTTTTTCCTCTTAGAGTCCCACCTTGCTTCAGTGAGTGTATAGCTCAGATCAGAAGCCAATGCTGGCGAAATCTGGAAGATGCCAGTTGGGTGGCAGAAGTCTGTTTTCACATCAAAAAAATGGAATTATCTTACTCTCTGAAATCTTTCAAAGCTCTTTGAAGACCTCAGAAAATATCAAATCTACAGAGTCCCAATTTCAGTAGGATTAGTGTACCTTCTTTTTATTATCCTTTTCCCAGGACATATGGTAATTTGTACTTCTTAGAGCTAATAGGTACCTGAGAGTAAAGAAAACATTATGGGTGCCAGTTCTCAATGGTGGATGCCTATATGGATGAAAAGTGAAAATTTTAATAAAATTATGTTGTTGTGCGTTTTTTTTCTGATTTATTAATTGACCTAGCACCAAAAGTGTAAATTAGCAATTCAACTATTTTTTCCTAGTAATTAGGCCAGTTACTTGACTGAATCGACTGTTTAACAAGGGGGTAAAACCAAAGACACATAAATTATATTTGGTTCTGTCTATTGTCATAAACAGAGGACAAAAACCACATTGTTAATGTTTACTAAGGGCCAGATAAAAAAAAAAACTCTTGAAGAAGAAACACTCATTGGTAATTGGCACTCACACGTTCATAAAAGTACTGACCCAGGGCTTCCCTGGTGGCACAGTGGTTGAGAGTCCGCCTGCCGATGAAGCGGACACAGCTTCGTGTCCTAGTCCAGGAAGATCCCACATTCCGGGGAGCAGTTTAGGCCCGTGAGCCATGACTGCTGAGTCTGCACATCCGGAGCCTGTGCTCTGCAATGGGAGAGGCCACAACAGTTAGAGGCCCATGTACCCCACCCAAAAAAATGTACTGACCCATAACACAATTGTGACGTGGACAAAGTTTCTCCTGGGCTTCTTACACCTTAATAACTTATATAGAAATTCTTCCTGAGATCTGGTTATTTTATTAGTTAATATTTATTCCTTTATTGGTGAATATTTATTGTACATAATGTTTTACATAGATTAACCCATTAAATTTTCACAGTATCCCTGGGAAATAGATATTAACATCTCTGCTTTACAGATGAAGAAACTAAACTTCAGAGAGCTTGAATGACTTTCCTATTTGCATAATTAATAAATGGTAGAACAGGAATGCCAGTCCAGGAAGTCTGACTCCAGAGTCCATACACTTAACTCTTATTTTATACTGATTCACCTTATAACCTTCCTTCTTCTTTAGTCTATTTAGACTTACTAATGCAAAGTTGCAGTTTGGAATGATTAAGAATATAGTCTTTGGATTTAGACCTGGATTGGAATCCCAGCTCTACCATTTACTAGCTGTGTGACCTTAGGCATTTTATTAACTTTTCTGATCTTTCATTTTTTTCCTTCTGTAAAATAAGAACAACCACTTAATAGGGTTTTTTTGAGGAATAAATTGGTATGATAAATATCATAGGCTTTGTACACAGTAGATGTTCAGTCCATTATCCCCTTTCCTCAAAGCAGCCTACCCATTGACCACCACAAATAGCCTCTGGATATTTAGCCTGTGTGCTTCACAACTCTTACTCCTACCATTACAACAAAAACTACTCAACTAGGCCCGTCCTTTGTCATCCAGCCTGGCAACACCTCATATTCACATTTGTGTTCAAGCTGAAGAACTTTTCTTGCCTCCTCCCAAACTTCACTTACACATCTCTGTATTCCATGAATGATAATGGTTATAAATATGTTACTCTTCCAAAGTTCAATATTTATTTGAATTTAACTGGAGCCACCTAAAGACATACCACCTTACTCCAGGGATAGCACCTATTTCTGCCTGCCCAGGACCATGGAGCTACAGGACAAAATGGTCATGATGAGTTAAATGAAGAAAGGTACAAAAATTAGATCCTTGAATTCTAGTAAAATTATCTTTCAAAAATTTCACACTGCCTCAAAGTGTTTGGGTTAGTTTCTTTCTGAGAATAAAATAAAACCCTCCTTTTACCCATGTGTAAAGATAAAAATAGAGAAAAATAAATGCTAATCAACAAATACAATAAATAATAAAAGGTCAATCTCAAATCTCTATTTGAGACAATTAGAAAATCTTGAATGACTGGCTCTCTTGCAGCTTCATCAAATAGTGACTCTGGTTCTCCAGTGATCTCCACACCTCCAGGGGTGGCATTAGTAGTCTCCTTGCTCTCATTGCAACTTCAAGACCAAAAATCTCCCTTTATTATTTACCACAATTGTTGTCCTTTGAGATAAATGCCATATGCCTCTATCATCCTCTCCTTCTACTTTGATGCTATCTGTTGATCACTGCTCCAGTCCTTTTATGAGGACTCTAGCTCCAAGCTGCTTTAAGACTTTAAATTCGGATGTCATTTAGAGAGATTTTCATGTCCGTATAAATAGTCCAACTACTACCTTAGTCCAGTTGTTCCTTGACCTTTTTAACTAGAAATAAATTTTTACAACTCTGTTTAAGCCACCCGCTCCTCTGGCCACATCTGAACACTGCCATAGGCAAAAACTGCTTCACCTATTAAACAAAAATGCAGACATCTCACTAATGGACCCCAAGACAATCTACCTTCTGTTATCTTACTCCTTTTTCTATTCTTATTCTCTGACTTACAATAAGTCATTCAACCCCTCCTTTTATCCCTGTGCATAACTTCTCTCTCTCTTCACTTCCTCCTCTATCTAGTTTGGCCACTATGGACCTCAATTTCTCTCATTCCCAGGAATCTCAGTTCCCTTATCCTTTTATCCGAATCATATCTGCACTACTAAACCCCAGTCCTGAAACAATCTAAGCACCTTCATTCACTGCTATTGAACCCAAGCACCTGGCATTATTATTATTAGGCACATCTGTGTTTGAATATTTTCAGCTGCCCACTAACGGTGTGACCTTAGGCAAGTTTTTTAACTTCTCTGAGCCAGAATTATCTGCAAATTGAGATAATAATACTTACTCTGTTTTCACCACAGGATTATTATGATGATGTATGTAAGGAACTACCTGGAACATAGTAAGTGTCCAACAAATTTCCAATATCTTCATTGTTATATTATCTTAAACTTGACTCATCTTCAACTACTTTGGTAAATCTACAGTAGAAGCAAGGAAATAAAGAGATACAGCATACAAATGATTTGTAAGAACTATAGACCTTATGTAAATTTAGCAGAGACTTTTTAAGGTACTTAGGGAACAAATCCACTGTCCAGAACGTAGTGTCTCACAAATTCTTTTTTAATGCAACTAAAGGAAGCAAGAGAGGAAAGAAAAGACGATGCAGCCTAATAAATCAGCCCTGAATGGGTATCTCCACATTAGTGGGTAGAATATTTCAGGTTGTCTCATAACAGTCCCAATATTCTCAACTTGTGATCTCTGACTATATTCCCAGACTCCCAGTATTAGCTCCCTTCTTGGATTATTCCTTCCAGGACCTTCTTATTAGGTTATTTGCCCTGTTATCTGTCCTAGGAACCTATCAATTACCTTGCCTTTTAGAGCACAAACTGTGCCCATCTTTGATTTCTATCTCTGCCCAGTTCTAATGCCACCTAAGGCAATAATTGTGAACATGGCACAGAAATGAAAGATCTACCTTCTCCTTCTAAATTTACCCTTAACACCATACTCACCATTTCAGACACTGCTATCAGACAGTAACTGAAGCACACAAAAAGATATGGATAATAGACAGATGATAGACAGATATATATTTAGATAGATAAATAGATGGATCCTAATTATATGAAAAGGAAATACAAGGGACTTCCTTTGGGGTGCTGTGGATAAGATTCCATGCTCCCAATGCAGGGGGTCTGGGTTCAATCTCTGGTCAGGGAACTAGATCCCACATGCATGCAGCAATGAAGAGTTTGCATGCCACAACTAAGGAGCCCACGTGCCACAACTAAGGAGCCCGCACACTGCAACTAAGACCTGGCACAACCCAATAAATAAATAAATATTTTTTTTATAAAAAAGGAAATACAGGAGGTATCTAGAAAAAGTATGTCCTTTAAGCATAAGCCTTTATAAGGCAGGTCTGCAAGGTGGACTTGATTCACCGCAGGATTATTCCAGTCGGATTGGCATTACTAAGCATTACCAGGAGTGCATAAACCAAGTGAATGCTCTAAAGGCCACAGTGCTGGAGATGGAGGTCTTAGAAAATTTTGACTTTGGGTTCCCATTTCCACATACTATTTTTTTATCAGGCCACACCTGAACTATAGACAGCCAAGTTAGTCATTAAGTTCAGCTTCTCTAGGCTGAAGTCCATAAAAAAGGTAGTCTGTTCTCATTCTAGAATGATTTGGTCTTCATAATCATACTAGTTGCTGCTTGTGTGTTTAAGAAAAGATTGTCAAGGCAACTTGGGGTTGAGGGAAGGAAGAGAGAAGAAACTGATAGGAACCATACATGGAAATCAGCAAACAGAGCTGCCCATCCAAACAGTAACAGAGGGACACTCCACCTCCAAATTGTTTTCTGCATGCCCGTGTGATGTCTATTTCTGAGAAGCAAGCTTTGGCCTCCACAAATTGGAAATTGGGAAATTAAAGGAAACAAATGAAACTATTTTTTTCTCACTGGCAAGCAGCAAGATTCTCTTGTCCTAGGCCCACTTATAGTCTCCACAACCCCTTTCATAAAGGGTCTAGTAGAAGAGAACAGCTTCAAAGGAAGTGTTATGTGATCCGTTAGCCTCAGCATTGTTAAATGATGTGCTAACCCAAATCAGGGCTATGGGGACATAGAAAGCATCATGAAGGGAAAGGTCTTATTTCCATGAAGTGCTCATGGAGGCTGACACTCTATGATGTGGTTTGGGTTGAATTGAGGTTTTTTTAAAATTTGTTTTTCTCCCCTAATCAGTTTAACATGTAGGCTCTATTGGTAATTTTCCTGACTCTCATTATGTATTTCCTTTTAAAAATAAAACAGAAAAATGCATATAAACAGACTTACTTATTCCATAGTGCCATCAATTCTCACCATATACACATGGAGATAAAATCCTTCTTCAATAAACTCTATGAGGCAAACAGAATTTTTATTAATGTGGGATTTTACTGTCCTAAGTACTATACTAGAAATCACATTCCCAGACATCAAGCACTGGGATGAAACAGATCTGATGTCTACTCTCTCCACATCTACCTCCCTCCCTATCCAACATATAACACACCAAGGAACTGAGCAATAAATTAGCAGGTAAAACTAAGTATTCTGAAGGTAGAGGGGAAAACAGGGAGAATCCCTAAACAAAGCATCATTTGTTCTCAAAAAGGTGTTATGCTGTTTGAATCATTCATTTATTTATATTCCCCACAATGTTCTCCTCTTTGACCTTAGCTCATGGATCAGAATGATATGTAGTTGAAGGAGTATATTTATATAATCTTATTCTGTTTCAGTAAGTAATATGGAAGTTAAAATTAGTTTTCCTAGTGGGGTGGTTAGAAAGTAGGAGATGGACAGCATAAGTGAAATCAAAGGATAATTGTTATGTGAAGGCCATCTAACGAAAACACAATAGCTGATAAGGGCTCTGTTTCCATTTCTTACCATTCTCATTATTTATTTGTTTGTGTATATTCCTTTGTTTCTTACTTATACTCTAGACTCTTTCAACGAGGATTTTCAGGGTCATATGATAAAAGATACATGCAATTAGAGCTTTTTTTTTTTTCTCAGTACGCGAGCCTCTCATTGTTTTGGCCTCTCCCGTTGTGGAGCACAGGCTCTGGACGCGCAGGCTCAGCAGCCATGGCTCACGGGCCCAGCCGCTCCACAGCATGTGGGATCCTCCCGGACCGGGGCATGAACCCATGTCCCCTGCATCGGCAGGTGGACCCTCAACCACTGTGCCACCAGGGAAGCCCTAGAGCTTTTAAAAGAATGTTAAAAGGCCTTACCAAATAATTTGGGTGGAGTGAGATAGGATTATTCCAGATATCTAAGTTAATATAATTTGGGTGTTCCTGGATGTGAAGACAAAAAGGAAAATGTGATAGTTATACAGTGACCACTGCCCAATAAATGAAAGCATAACAATTTTTTTAGGAAATAAACTATAAGCCACATGCAGGTAGGGACTATACCCATTTTGTGGTTAGCACAGGGCCTGGCACATGGTAGGAGCTTAATAAATATTTATTGTATTAATGAATTAATGAAGTTTTAATGAGTTTATTGAGAGTAGGAACTATGACTCAACTCATTTGGTATCCCAAGGATTCATCAGTGAGTCATACATAGATATTCAATGTCCATCTGTGGAATGGATGCATGGAAGAGAGAAAAGTTTTCCTGGCACTAGTCTCTAATAAGGTTGTAGTAAGTGTGTATGTATATTATGAACAGGGAAAAACATTAAGGACTCAAGTTTTCAGTAGTAGCAGTTTTATATGATATGTTGTGATGTTTGTCATTTGGTCCTTTCTCATTTCATCCTTCAGTGAAAGTCAATGACATGATATTAACATCACAATCTTCTTATTGCCAAATAAAAGTAACACTCTTCATTTCTTTACTCATTTACCTTTATGTCAGCATTTGATATTAGTAACCCCTCTTTCCTGAGGTCTCCTCCCATGGCTTACATAATACCATCTTTGCCAGTATTCCCTCTTATCTCTTCAGTCACTTTTTGTCACTCTCCTTTGAAGTTCTACTTTCTCTCCTTGCTTCTTGAATTTTGGTGTTTCTCAGGAACCTGTCCTTGTCCCACTTCTATTTTTACTCCAAATACTTTTTCTGGATGATTTAATTTATTCCCATGGGTTCATCTACCACCTCTAGGTTTGATTCCCCTTTTCTAAATCCAGATCTTTCCCCTAAGATTCAGATAAGCATATATAACTGCTTAATTGACACTCTCAACTGGAAGGTCCACAAACATCTCAAATTCAATATATCCAAAACTGAACTCATTATTGTTTCCTCCTCCTGTGTTCCCCATCTCAGTGGATGACACAAGTAGGCACCTAGTTGTCCATGACCCTCCTGTCCCTCACACACCATATCTAATAACTAAATCTTGAAGATTCTACTTCTTAATTTGTCATGATTCTGTATATTTCTTTGACTCCCTCACCATCATCTCTTTGCTGGAATTCTGCAATAGCCTCTTAACTGAACTTTCTACCTTTGTTCCCATGTACTGCATGAACTGTAGCCAGAGTGATCTTTCCAAAACTTAAATCTCTTTCCATCTGACCAACTCCTACTTCTCCATCAGTTTTCAATTTATATGTGACCTCCTCCAAAAATCCTCTCTTGCCTCTGAAATCTGGGTTAGATAGCACTGCTGTGTTTTCTCATGCCATCCTCTCATACTTCCATCTCCATTATATTGCTTACCACATTATAATTGTTTATTTGTTGTTTCTTCTATTCAGTTTCAAGATCTGTGAAGGCAGGAAACCTATCTTTTTTATTGTTTTACACCGTTTCCTATAAAATTGTAGGTACTCACTAAATATTAAATGAAGTTATACATCTAATAACTCAATTTTGTCCAGAGAATGGTTTACAAGCACTTCTCTTAAGTATCAATTGCCTCAACCCAGCTCAATTATAATATCATCTATCATTTATTGGGTATCTAGTATATACCAGGAGCTGTCCTATGTGCTTTACAATTATCTTCTCCTTTTCTCCTCAAACAGCCCTACAACATAACTCTATTTTACAGATGAACAAAATGGAGTCCAAAAAGGTCAAGCCTCTTTTTCAAGCTGGTTCTGTAACAGCACTAAGATTCAGGTCCAGATTTATCTGATTCCAGAAACTATACCTTCAGTTTGAGTTTGGGTTTAACAAGTTCAAGTGTCTGGCGGGTAAGCACTCTGACAAAAGCCCTTTAACTACATAAGGAGCAAGGGGCAAAGATAATTATGAAACTCCTCTTCACTCTTGCCTTCTAGAAGCTCTACCAACCTTGACATTGACAAAGAGGTAATGCCAGGGCTGCTTGCTAGCAGGGTGACATTCTCCTTAGAAACTGTCTTTGGATTGTTTGTCTACAGTTTACCTTTAAAATTCAGGTGCTACTTAGTGGCTTCCCTAGGAGTTTCTCTGAAGAGCAGCTAAAAGAAGAAAAAAAAAAGAAATGGGGGAAAGGGACCTTCTCAAAGTATAAAATCATGGTATTGGCTTATTTTCTTCACCCTCGCTTCAGCTGCACCTTTGGGAATGGTTACATAGGTTAATCAAAGCTACCAAAGGCCTAAGCACCATGCTCCAAGAAGTCTGAAGCATAACCAGATTCCTTAGCATCTCCAGGGAAACAGCTCCTAATACTGCACAGTTAGTCATCATCTCTGATCATTACAACAGCACAATGAGGTAGATATTATTATATATTTTCATTTTAAATATAAAGAAGCTATAATGCATGAGTCAAGTAAATTGCCAAAATCCATGTAACTACTAAGCAAAAAAGTTGAGGTTTGAACTCTGGCCTAATTCCAAGGTGAATGTTCTTTCAACTGTGCTTTTTTTCCTCACACCTAGTGGTGAATTAGCCAGTGCAACTGCTCAGCTAATAGTGTTTTTTCAAGCTAAGTGATCTTCTCTGGATGGTTGTTCCACCCAGAAGGAAGGTAATTGTTCCTTTCTGCAACCCATCAGAAACACCCTTTGTGCTAAATGCTTCCTTTCACCAGAGCAATAAAACCCCTTTCCGATAAGCTATTGCCTAAGCCTTGGGAATGCTTCTGCTAAAGTGAATTTCTCACCACATAGGCATTCCTTGCAGAGGGATTTGATGCATAGGCAAATAGTGCCTGTAACTCATTTTGTAAGAAAATGCATACACTATTAACATTTTATGGTATAAATTCCACAGGATAAAGGCAACATTTTAAAGAATTTCTTGGAAACACTTGGTAGTTCCATTATTTGTGGAGAAAAGGGTAGTGGGTGAGAGGGGAATTGAGGGAATACTCATGTTTTTTTGTTTTTTCTTTCACTGTTCTCTTCTCTGTGGCTGTGCTTGTGTGTGACTAGGCCTTCTCCTTTGACCACTCAAATGGAAGAAGGAGCATGTTTCCACAATTAGAACTATACAGACACTTGTTTCTCATGAAGCACAAACTTGCAGCTATTTTTGGTTTCTCTTTGAGGCAAACAGTGGACAAACATGAGGCAAACATGAACTATTTACACAGGGGGGAGTGATTCCAGGAACAGACTTTGGAAAGAGTGAAAGCAAGTATACAAGCATTGCACATTTATAAAGGCCTTCATGAATGTCTCATAAAGTTGCCTCCAGGGAAACGTATAACTAGCTGGTTTTTAGAGGCCTAGTCTTCAATATCCTCCTCCCCTTCCCTCCCTGCAACCCCAGTTGCTCAGTGGTATTTAGAAGCAACATCCAACTCACTTCACAACATACATGTTCACTGATACTTTGGATTACTTGCTGAGATAGCAACCAATCTTTAGCTTCAGGAACCCGGGAATGCTTTGATAGATATCCTTTCTGAGAGATGTTTCCCTATCAGCTCCAGGACCAGAGGGAGGGTAAGTTCGCATTTTATGGGCCTTGCAATCTGAATGACAGTGTATACATGGTAAAAATATGTTACTCACAGTCTTAAAGGTGTGCTTGCTCTTGGGCACTGCTGAGAACTACCTGAGTCCTGGGGTAAAAGACAGGAAGTCTGTCACAGAAGAGGGAACTACAGCCCCCTCCAGAATGAGAGCAAGAGAATCAACAAGTACACGTTCAAAACATACCCCAAAAGTCCTGGGATTTGGAAGCACAGTGAGTGTCTGTACAAGCGTTCAAGCTATCATGCACTAACTATGTGACTTAGGCAGGTTATTTAACTTTTCTGAACCTCCATTTTTCTATCTGGATAATAATACCTACATTGCAGGGTTGTTTTAAGGAACTGTTATGAGGAAAAGTGTGGTATATGACAATTCTTATCATAGTTTTTAATATATTGTAATTATTTTCTCTTGAATATATGATCTTATATTAATTTGACTTGTTTAGGAGTCATCAAAATGCAGTGGCTAGATTATGAACTTTAAATTAATATAAATCTGTCTTTGAAATCCACCCCCACCCTTTTGGAATCATTCAGACTGGGTTCAAATCTCAACTGCACCCCTCTCAAACCTTACTTTGATCAACTTTAAGAATGTGATTATACTTGCCTTACAGAGTGGTTGAGAGATAAGATTGAATTAGATAATGTATATTAAAGTCTTAGTGCAGTGCTGGGCACATAATAGGTACTCAAGTAAATATTAACCTCTTCTCCTCTCTCATCCCCAGAAGACTAGGTTGGGCCTTTGCAAAAGTCACTAGATAATCTGTACATACTCAAAATAATGTACTTTGTTCTTTCTGTGTAAAAATATTCCAGAGATTTAAGTCATTTTAGCTCACTCCACTTATTTATGTATTCCACAGTCCATGTTTTAAGTATCTCCAGTGCACTACCTTTCTTTCAGGGATCAGGACCATCAACCATCCCACTACTACAGTAGATTGCTAACATTTATCAGATAAAATGCACACTCCTTAATCAACCATTCTTGAGATCCTATAGTTATGGTAATTATACATATCAGTTTTTTCCAGAACAGACTCAATTTCAAATATTGTATCCTATGTCTTATGTCCTCATAAATCACTGCAAATGCCTGACAGTTACAATATTTTCCTTCTCAAAATACATATCTTACCTCTGCCACTCATACCCAAAAGCAGCATAAAAGTCATTTGATAGGCCATAGGACCCGATAATTGATTCAGAAGTTGTGATCACTGTACCTAGAGTTCTTTGCAATATGTACAAATATGGTACTTTCTCACTTACTCATTCCTTCAAACCACAAGTATTTATTAAGCATCCACTATTTGCAAGGTAAACAGTGCCAGAGAGGTTAATATGTTATATAGAAGAGTAAACATAGAAGTAGACAAACTATAATATTGATATAATGTGACAAACAGGAAAATAGAATTATTTAAAACTATGCTATAATAGCCAAAAGTAGAAAAGAACTAGCTAATTCTACCTGAGGGTAATAAGGAAGTCTTAACTAGAGAAAGTGATGGTTGAACTTGGACTTAAATGATACTTAAACACATAAATGATAAGTAGCTACTGTTTTTCTGAGTAGATATTGTTGAGGAGTTAGATTGGGAGGTATTCCCTTCTATTACTGATTTGTATTTTGTGAGCTCATATAATATTTCAGTTTTTCTAGAAAGCAACAGAAAAAAAATTTCCCCATTATAACATATCTACCTTCACATATTTTTTCATAGAAGTGGAACTTATAATGTCTACTATTTTTGGTCATCAGGTGGCTAAAATTTCACTGCTATTAGTGACCACCCTTTTCGGATATCATTACTGACTTACAAAATGAGTATAAAAAGAAGCATATAACATACAAGAAACATATACATACCTGCATATAGACATACATATGACGTGTATATCTATGAGCATGTGTACATATCACACACACACACACACACAAAACACACAACACTTACAATAAGCTCTGCATGCAGAAAAAATATTGGCAACCAGCATTTCGTGAGTATAATGCTTGATTTGGAGCTTAAAAAAGGTTGAAGTTGATCATTAAATGCTGGTTTGAGTTTCTAAAAGCCAGCTAAAAAATTACGTTTATAAAAGCAGTTTTGATGCTTTTGAACTCTGACTTTATTAAACATACAAATTTCATTGCTTTTTAACTCATCTTCTGTTAACTCAATAAAGTGAGGTTTTTTTCATTTACTCCTTTTTTCCCACTATAGTCTCCGCCCCAGCTCACTGCCTAGCAAATTCATGACATTTGTCACAGGAACCCGGCAAGACAGAGTGAACAACTTGTTGAAAACACATCTCAGCTTGTGGGGACAGCTAATCCCCAGGCATGCCCTGTTTTAGAGGGAGGTGTTTCAACCATTCCACATATTAAGACTTAAACATGAAGCCAAAAATGGCCCAGAAGAAAACTAAAGCTGTAAACAGAAATGTGACTGGAAGTGTTTCCGCAAGGAACAATCATGTGAATTAACAATGGAAGAAAGAGTCTTCATGACCAACCAGCCAGACACCATAATTCATTTTGCAACTTTCATCTCTCTCTTCTTTCTTTTTGTTACACCTTTATTGGAAAATAATTGCTTTACAATTGTGTGTTAGTTTCTGCTTTATAACAAAGCGAATCAGTTATACATATACATATGTTCCCATATCTCTTCCCTCTTGCGTCTCCCTCCCTCCCACACTCCCTATCACACCTATCCAGGTGATCACAAAGCACCAAGCTGATCTCCCCATGCTATGCGGCTGCTTCCCAGGAGTTATCCATTTTACGTTTGGTATTGTATATATGTCCATGCCACTCTCTCACTTTGTCACAGCTTACTCTTCCCCTTCCCCATATCCTCAAGTCCATTCTCTAGTAGATCTGTGTCTTTATTCCTGTCTTACCCCTAGGTTCTTCATGACATTTTTTTTTTGATTCCATATATATGTGTTAGCAAACGGTATTTGTCGTACTCTTTCTGACTCACTTCGCTCTGTATGACAGACTCTAGATCCATCCACCTCACTAAAAATAACTCAATTTTGTTTCTTTT
Source organism: Mesoplodon bidens (assembly GCF_964165515.1). NCBI lineage: Eukaryota > Metazoa > Chordata > Mammalia > Artiodactyla > Ziphiidae > Mesoplodon > Mesoplodon bidens. Next base: position 75,961,687 of record NC_138163.1, read on the forward strand.
TATGGTTGAGAAAATTCCATTGTATATATGTGCCACATCTTCTTTATCCATTCATCTGATGATGGACACTTAGGTTGTTTCCACCTCCTGGCTATTGTAAATAGGCTGCAATGAACATTTTGGTACATGACACTTTTTGAATTATGGTTTTCTCAGGGTATATGCCCAGTAGTGGGATTGCTGGGTTGTATGGTAGTTCTAGTTGCTAGTTTTTAAGGAACCTCCATACTATTCTCCGTAGTGGTTGTACCAATTCACATTCCCACCAGCAGTGCAAGAGTGTTCCCTTTTCTCCATACCCTCTCCAGCATTTATTGTTTCTAGATTTTTTGATGATGGCCATTCTGACTGGTGTGAAAGGATATCTCATTGTAGTTTGACTTGCATTTCTCTAATGATTAAAGATGTTGAGCATTCTTTCATGTGTTTGTTGGCAGTCTGTATATCTTCTTTAGATAAATTTCTATTTAGGTCTTCTGCACATATTTGGATTGGGTTGTGTTTTTTTTTGTTATTGAGCTGCATGAGCTGCTTATAAATTTTGGAGATTAATCCTTTGTCAGTTACTTCATTTTCAAATATTTTCTCCGATTCTGAGGGTTGTCTTTTGGTCTTGTTTATGATTTCCTTTGCTGTGCAAAAGCTTTGAAGTTTCATTAGGTCCCATTTGTCTATTTTTGTTTTTATTTCCATTTGTCTAGGAGATGGGTCAAAAAGGATCTTGCTGTGATTTATATCATAGAGAGTTCTGCTAATGTTTTCCTCTAAGAGTTTGATACTTTCTGGCCTTACCTTTAGGTCTTTAATCCATTTTGAGCTTATTTTCATGTATGGTATTAGGGAGTGTTCTAAACTCATATTTTACATATACCTGTCCAGTTTTCCCAGCACCACTTATTGAAGAGGCTGTCCTTTCTCCACTGTACATTCCTGCCTCCTTTATCAAAGATAAGGTTTCCATATGTGCATGGGTTTATCTCTGGCCTTTCTATCCTGTTCCATTGATCTATCTCTCTGTTTTTGTGGCAGTACCATGCTGTCTTGATTACTGTAACTTTGTAGTATAGTCTGAAGTCAGGGAGCCTGATTCCTCCAGCTCCGTTTTTCATTCTCAAGATTGCTTTGACTATTCGGGGTCTTTTGTGTTTCCATACAAATTGGGAAATTTTTGGTTCTAGTTCTGTTAAAAATGCCAGTGGTAGTTTGATAGGGATTGCATTGAATCTGTAGAATGCTTTGGGTATTAGAGTCATTTTCACAATGTTGATTCTTCCAATCCAAGAACATGGTATATCTCTCCATCTATTTGTATCATCTTTAATTTCTTTCATCAGTGTCTTATAATTTTCTGCATACAGGTCTTTTGTCTCCTTAGGTAGGTTTATTCCTAGATATTTTATTCTTTTGTTGCAATGGTAAAGGGGAGTGTTTTCTTGATTTCACTTTCAGAATTTTCATCATTAGGGTACAGGGATGACAGAGACTTCTGTGCATTAATTTTGTATCCTGCTACTTTACCAAATTCATTGATTAGCTCCAGTAGTTTTCTGGTAGCATCTTTAGAATTCTCTATGTATAGTATCATGTCATCTGCAAACACTGACAGCTTTACTTCTTCTTTTCCGACTTGGATTCCTTTTATTTCATTTTCTTCTCAGATTGATGTGGTTAAAACTTCCAAAACTATATGGAATGAGTGGTGAGTGTGGGCAACCTTGTCTAGTTCCTGATCTTAGTGGAAATGCTTTCAGTTTTTCACCATTGAGGACGATGTCGGCTGTGGGTTTGTCATATATGGCCTTTATTATGTTGAGATAAGTTCGCTTTATGCCTACTTTCTGGAGGGATTTTATGATAAATGGGTGTTGAATTTTGTCGAAAGCTTTCTCAGCATCTATTGAGATGGCCATATGGTTTTTCTCCTTCAGTTTGTTAATATGGTGTATCACGTTGATTGATTTGCATATATTGAAGAATACTTGCATTCCTGGAAAAAAACCGACTTCATCCTGGTGTATGATCCTTTTAATGTGCTGTTGGATTCTGTTTGCTAGTATTTTGTTGAGGATTTTTGCATCTGTGTTCATCAGTGATATTGGCCTGTTGATTTCTTTCTTTTTGACATCCTTGTCTGGTTTTGGTATCAAGGTGATGTTGGTCTCGTAGAATGAGTTTGGGAGTGTTCCTCCCTCTGCTATATTTTGGAAGAGTTTGAGAAGGATAGGTGTTAGCTCTTCTCTAAATGTTTGATAGAATTCACCTGTGTAGCCATCTGATCCTGGGCTTTGGTTGTTGGAAGACATTTTATCACAGTTTCAATTTCAGTGCTTGTGATTGGTCTGTTCATATTTTCTATTTCTTCCTGATTCAGTCTTGGCAGGTCGGGCATTTCTAACAATTTGTCCATTTAGTCCAGGTTGTCCATTTTATTGACATAGAGCTGTTTGAAGTAATCTCTCATGATCCTTTGTATTTCTGCAGTGTCAGTTGTTACTTCTCCTTTTTCATTTCTAATTCTATTGATGAGTCTTCTCCCTTTTTTTTTTTTTGATGAGTCTGGCTAATGGTTTATCAATTTTTTTTATCTTCTCAAAGAACCAGCTTTTAGTTTTATTGATCTTTGCTATCGTTTCCTTCATTTCTTTTATATTTATTTCTGATCTGAGTTTTATCATTTCTTTCTGTCTGCTAACTTTGGCGTTAATTTTTGTTGTTGTTGTTGTTGTTTTTTGCGGTATGCAGGCCTCCCACTGCTGTGGCCTCCCCCACTGTGGAGCACAGGCTCCAGACGTGCAGGCCCATGGCCCATGGCCCATGGGCCCATCCGCTCCGTGGCATGTGGGATCTTCCCGGACCGGGGCACGAACACGTGTACCCTGCATCGGCAGACGGACTCTCAACCACTGCGCCTCCAGGGAAGCCCACTTTGGCGGTTTTTGGTTCTTCTTTCTCTAATTGCTTTAGGTGCAAGGTTAGGTTGTTTATTCGAGATGTTTCCTGTTTATTAAGGTAGGATTTTATTGCTATAAACTTCCCTCTTAGAACTGTTTTGCTTCTTCCCATAGGTTTTGGGTCATCGTGTCTCCATTGTCATTTGTTTTTTTTTTTGTATTTCTGCTTTGATTTCTTCACTGATCACTTCGTTAATAAGTAGTGTATTGTTTAGACTCCATGTGTTTGTATTTTTTACGATCTTTTCCTGTAATTGATATCTAGTCTCATAGGGTTGTGTTCACAATAGATACTTCATAAAATTTCAATTTCCTTAAATTTACCAAGGCTTGAATTGTTACACAAGATATGATGTACCCTGGAGAATATTCCATGAGCACTTGAGAAAAAGGTGTATTCAGTTGTTTTTGGATGGAATGTCCTATAAATATCAATTAAGTCCATCTTGTTTAATGTATCATTTAAAGCTTATGTTTCCTTAGTTATTTTCATTTTGGATGATGTGTCCATTGGTGAAAGTGGGGTGTTAAAGTCCCTTACTATGAATGTGTTACTGTCGATTTCCCCTTTTATGGCTGTTAATATTTGCCTTATGTATTGAGGTGCTCCTATGTTGGGTGCATAAATATTTACAATTGTTATGTCGTCTTCTTGGATCGATCCCTTGATCATTATGTAGTGTCCTTCTTTGTCTCTTCTAATAATCTTTATTTTAAAGTCTATTTTGTCTGATATGAGAATTGCTACTCTAGCTTTCTTTTGGTTTCCATTTGCATGGAATATCTTTTTCCATCCCCTTACTTTCAGTCTGTATGTGTCATTAGGTCTGAAATGGGTCTCTTGTAGACAGCATATATATGGGTCTTGTTTTTGTATCCATTCAGCCAGTCTGTGTCTCTTATTGGGAGCATTTAATCCATTTACTTTTAAGGTAATTATCGACATATATGTTCCTATTCCCATTTTCTTAATTGTTTTGGGTTTGTTATTGTAGGTCTTTTCCTTCTCTTGTGTTTCTTGCCTAGAGAAGTTCCTTTAGCATTTGTTGTAAAGCTGGTTTGGTGGTGCTGAACTGTCTCAGCTTTTGCTTGTCTGTAAACATTTTAATTTCTCCATCAAATCTGAATGAGATCCTTGCTGGGTAGAATAATCTTGTTCGTAGGATTTTCTCCTTCATCACTTGAAATATGTGCTGCCAGTCCCTTCTGGCTTGCAGAGTTTCTGCTGAAAGTTCAGCTGTGAACCTAATGGTGATTCACTTGTGTGTTATTTGTTCTTTTTCCCTTGCTGCTTTTAATATGTTTTTTTTTTTGTATTTAGTTTTTGACATTTAGAATAATATGTGTCTTGGCGTGTTTCTCCTTGGATTTATCCTGTATGGGACGCTCTGATCTTCCTGGACTTGATTAACTATTTCCTTTCCCATATTAGGGAAGCTTTCAACTACGATCTCTTCAAATAATTTCTCAGTCCCTTTCTTTTTCTCTTCTTCTTCTGGAACCCCTATAATTTGAATATTTGTGTGTATAATGTTGTCCCAGAGGTCTCTAAGACTGTCCTCAGTTCTTTTCATTCTTTTTTCTTGATTCTGCTCTGCAGTAGTTATTTCCACTATTTTATCTTCCAGGTCACTTATCCATTATTCTGCCTATTATCAGTTATGCTGCTATTGATCCCATCTAGAGTATTTTTAATTTCATTTATTGTGTTGTTCATCATTGCTTGTTTCATCTTTAGTTCCTCTAGGTCCTTGTTAAATGTTTATTGCATTTTCTCTATTCAGTTTCCAAGATTTTGGATCATGTTTACTATCATTATTCTGAATTCTTTTTCAGGTAGGTTTAATATTTCCTGTTCATTTGTAAGGTCTGGTAGGTTTTTATCTTGCTCCTTCATCTGCTGTGTGGTTTTCTGTCTTCTCATTTTACTTATCTTACTGTGTTTGGGGTCTCCTTTTTGCAGGCTGCAGGTTCGTAGCTCCCGTTGTTTTTGGTGTCTGTCCACAGTGGCTAATGTTGGTTCAGTGGGTTTGGTAGGCTTCCTGGTAGAGGGGACTAGTGCCTGTGTTCTGGTGGATGAGGCTGGAACTTGTCTTTCCGGTGGGCATGTCCACGTCTGGTGGTGTGTTTTCAGGTGTCTGTGTACTTATTATGATTTTAGGTACCCTGTCTGCTAATTGGTGGGGTTGTGTTCCTGTCTTGCTAGTTGTTTGGCATAGGGTGTCCAGCACTGTAGCTTGCCTGGCGTTGAGTGAAGCTGGGTGCTGGTGTTGAGAAGGAGATCTCTGAGAGATTTTCTCCATTTGATATTATGTGGAGCTGCTGGATCTCTTGTGGCCCAATGTCCTGAAGTGTGCTCTCCCATCTCAGAGGCACAGCACTGACTCCTGGCTGCAGTAGCAAGAGTCTTTCATCCACATGTCTCAGGATAAAAGCAAGAAAAAGTAGAAAGAAAGGAAGAAAGAAAGAAAAAGGATAAAATAAAATAAAATAAAATAAGATAAAATAAAATAAATTTATTAAAATATAAAATAATTATTAAGAAAAAAAATTTTTTAAAGAAAAGAAAAAAAATGGATGGATAGAACCCTAAGACAAATGGTGAAAGTAAAGCTATAGAGACAAAATCTCACACAGAACCATACACATACACACTCACAAAAAGAGAAAAAGTGGAAAAAATAATAAATCTTGCTCTGAAAGTCCAACTCTTCAATTTGGGATGATTTGTTATCTATTCATATATTCCACAGATGCAGGGTACATCAAGTTGATTGTGGAGCTTTAATCCGCTGCTTCTGAGGCTGCTGGGAGAAATTTCCCTTTCTCTTTGTTCACACGGCTCCAGGGGCTCTGCTTTGTCTTTGGACCCTCCTCTGCGTCTAGGTAGCTGGAGGGCGTCTGTTCTTCGCTCAGACAGGAAGGGGTTAAAGGAGCAGCTGACTCGGGGGCTCTGGCTCACTCAGGCTGGGGGGAGGGAGGGGTACAGAGTGCGGGGCAAGCCTGCAGCTGCAGAGGCCACCGGGACGTTGCACCAGCCTGTGGCGAACCGTGCGTTCTCCCAGGGAAGTTGTCCCTGGATCCCGGGACCCTGGCAGTGGCGGGCTGCACAGTCTCCCTGGAAGGGTTGTGTGGATAGTAATCTGTGCTCGCTCACAGGCTTCTTGGTGGCAGCAGCAGCGGCCTTAGCATCTCATGCCCATCTCTGGAGCTCCTTTAAGCAGCACTCTTAATCCTCTCTCCTCACGCACCAGGAAACAAAGTGGGAAGAAAATGTCTCTTGCCTCTCCGGCAGGTCCAGACTTTTCCCGGACTCCCTACCTCCTAGCCGTTGTGCACAAACCACTTCAGGCTTTGTTCACGCCGCCAGTCCTCTCCCTGCGCTCTGCCCGAAGCCCGAGCCTCAGATCCCAGCCCCGCGCTCCCCGGCGGCCGAGCAGACAAGCCTCTCGGGCTGGTGAGTGCTGGTAGGCACTGATCCTCTGTGTGGGAATCTCTCCACTTTTCTCTCCACACCCCTGTTGCTGCGTTGTCCTCCACGCCTCTGAAGCTTCCCCTCTCCTCCACCCGCAGTCTCAGCCCACGAAGGGGCTTCCTAGTGTGTGGAAACCTTTCCTCCTTCACAGCTCCCTCCCTCTGGTGCGGGTCCCGTCCCTATTCTTTTGTCTCTGTTTTTTCTTTTTTCTTTTGCCCTACCCAGGTACGTGTGAAGTTTCTTGCCTTTTGGGAGGTCTGAGGTCTTCTGCCAGCGTTCAGTGGGTGTTCTGTAGGAGTTGTTCCACATGTAGATATATTTCTGATGTATCTGTGGGGAGGAAGGTGATCTCCGCTCCTTACTCTTCCGCCATCTTCACAATTCCCCTTGTACTGCCTCTTGATTTATCCCTTGAACCTTCTCTTTTCCCCATAGCTCAACATCTTTTCCAGTTGCTTTATGCTGACTTTCATCAGAACCTGAACACTGAAGAGCAAAATATTTTTATTTTAGTATACAGTAGGCAAAGTACATACCTAATTTCCTAAAGATGTTACTTTCAACACTCTTTTTCTTCATTTGAGTTTGTGCAGAACCTAGGGGTTCCCAAATATCTTTCCAAGTATTCAAGGAAGAACTCAAAGAAAGGAGACAAATCTTGAGCGTGTTTAAAACTCATAAGCTATATTGAAGTCCTAAGTAAATAACTCCACCTTTCCTTTTGCAGTTTACCCTCATTTAATTTGTACTTTCTGGCACTTGTTGGCACTTCTGAATTATACATTAGACTGGAGTCTTCAATCCATATGGAATGTCACACAGCACATAAATTTGACTACAAAGAAATATCTTGTTACTGGTGATTCTGAAAAATCTCTAATTACTTTCAGCACACATTCCCCTGGTTGATTTTCAGTCTATTTCTTTACTGGGAACCACTGTCTAGCCATTGAGAAGGCATGTTTTTACTAAAAAAGAAAAAAAGTAAAAGGGAGGGAAAAGAGCTATGTGATTGGATGCCATCCAGGAAGTGCATACATAGCTTTAACTGTAATGGAGTATAATGGCAGCCTTTTTCTGAGAGGATCTGGGGCCAGTGCTCACAGTTTTCTGTTTGCAGTTTTAGTGGGAGAAGTCTGCGCTGGCTTCTCACATAAAATGTACTGCTATCATCATCTGCCAAGATGCTAACTGAAAAGATCCATTATTTTTGATATTTAATACCTTATAAATTATATGGAGATTGTGTTGACTGACATGGACATCTGGAAGGATGGTCAGGAATTTTTTTCCTAGGTCAGGTAGACTGAGTGAGTGCCTATTTGTTCATCAATGACCAATTATGCATTCATAGAGAAAAAGCCTTTTCTCAGCTGCTGGTCAGCTAACCTCAGAGGAACTGGGATGGCTGGATTTGAAGGAGGGGATATAAATGAGCAGTGGCCATTTGGAATTTATATGGAAAATGTATAGCTGCCTGTTCCCTAACAGAGAAGAATTGTGAGCTGGCCGGGTCTTGAAGATACAGACAAATCCCATCTTGGTTAAGCAGAACTGAAGGTACCTTCAGAGCCTTTCTCACCTTCCATAATGACTGTCTCTGCCAGCTGGAGAAGGTGCTTTTCTCTTGAACATTGACCAGACGTGATCTCGTTTCTGATCAATAACTCCCAATTTACTCCCAAACTCATCGCAAGAAGAGAGAGATGAGAGAGAGGGGGAAGACGGCGGAAGAGTAAGACGTGGAGATCACCTTCCTCCCCAAAGATACACCAGAAATACATGTACACGTGAAACAACTCCTACAGAACACCTACTGAAAGCTGGCAGAAGAACTCAGACCTCCCAAAAGGCAAGAAACTCCCCACGTACCTGGGTAGGGCAAAAGAAAACAGAATAAACAGAGACAAAAGAATAGGGACGGGACCCGCACCAGTGGGAGGGAGCCGTGAAGGAGGAAAGGTTTCCACACACTAGGAAGTCCCCTCGTGGGTGGAGACTGCAGGTGGCGGAGGGGGGAGCTTCAGAGCCACGGAGGAGAGCGCAGCAACAGGGGTGCAGAGGGCAAAGTGGAGAGATTCCTGCACAGAGGATCGGTGCCGACCAGCAATTACCAGCCCGAGAGGCTTGTCTGCTCACCTGCCGGGGTGGGCGGGGCTGGGAACTGAGGCTTGGTCTTCGGTCAGAGCGCAGGGAGAGGACTGGGGCTGGCATCGTGAACACAGGCTTCAGGGGGTCAGTGCACCACGGCTAGCCGGAAGGGAGTCCGGGGAAAAAGTCTGGACCTGCAGAAGAGGCAAGAGACTTTTTCTTCCCTCTTTGTTTCCTGGTGCGTGAAGAGAGGGGATAAAGAGCGCTCCTTAAAGTAGCTCCAGAGATGGGCGCGAGCTGCGACTAACAGCGTGGACCACAGAGACAGGCATGGCACGCTAAGGCTGCTGCTGCCATCACCAAGAAACCTGTGTGTGAGAACAGGTAACTATCCACAACCCCCTTCTGGGGAGCCTGTGCAGACCACCACTGCCAGGGTCCCAGGATCCAGGGACAACTTCCCCAGGAGAACGCACGGGGCGCCTCAGGCTGGTGCAACATCCCGCAAGCCTCTGCAGCCGTAGGCTCGCCCCGCACTCCGTACCCCTCCTTCCCCCCGGGCCTGAGTGAGCCAGAGCCCCCGAGTCAGCTGTTCCTTTAACCCCATCCTGTCTGAGTGAAGAACAGAAGCCCTCCAGCGACCTACATGCAGAGGCAGGGCCAAATCCAAAGCAGAGCCCCGGGAGCTGTGCGAACAAAGAAGAGAAAGGGAAATTTCTCCCAGCAGCGTTAGAAGCAGCAGATTAAAGCTCCACAATCAACTTGTTATACCCTGGATCTGTGGAATACATGAATAGACAACGAATCATCCCAAACTGAGCAGGTGCACTTTGAGAGCAAGATTTATTATTTTTTTCCACTTTTCCTCTTTTGTGAGTCTGTATGTGCATGGTTCTGTGTGAGATTTTCTCTGTATAGCTTTGCTTTCACAGTTTGTCCTAGGGTTCTATCCATCTGTTTTTTTTAAATTTTTTCTTAATAATTATTTTGTATTTTAATAAATTTACTTTAGTTTATCACGTTATTTTATTTATTTTTCCTCTTTCTTTCTTTCTTTCTTTCTTTCTTTCCTTCTTTCTACTTTTCTCCATTTTATTCTGAGCTGTGTGGATGAAAGGCTCTTGGTGCTTCAGCCAGGAGTCAGTGCTGTGCCTCGGACATGGGAGAGCCAACTTCAGGACACTGGCCCACAAGAGACCTCCCAGCTCCATATAATATCAAACGGCAAAAATTTCCCAGAGATCTCCATCTCAACACCAGCACTCACCTTCATTCAACAACCAGCAAGCTACAGTGATGGACACCCTATAACAAACAACTAGTAAGACAGGAACACAACCCCACCCATTAGCGGAGAGGCTGCCAAAAATCATAAGTCCACAGACATCGCAAAACACACCACCAGACGTGGAACTGCACACCAGAAAGACAAGATCCAGCCTCATCCACCAGAACACAGGCAGTAGTTCCCAACACAAGGCAGCTTACACAACCCACTGAAGCAATTTTAGCCACTGGGGACATACACCAAATACAACGGGAACTATGAACCTGCAGCCTGCAAAAAGGAGACCCCAAGCACAGTAAGAAAAGAAAAATGAGAAGGCAGAAAAACACACAGCAGATGAAGGAGCAAGATAAAAACCCATCAGACCTAACAAATGAATAGGAAATAGGCAACCTACCTGAAAAAGAATTCAGAAGAGTGATAGTAAAGATGAGCCAAAATCTTGGAAATAGAATAGAGAAAATGCAAGAAACCTTTAAAAAGGACATAGAAGAACTAAACAGGAAACAAGCAACGATGAACAACACAATAAATGAAATTAAAAACACTCAAGATGGGATCAATAGCAGAATAACTGAGGCAGAAGAACAGATAACTGACCTGGATGATAAAATAGTGGAAATAACTACTGCAGAGCAGAATCAAGAAAAAGAATGAAAAGAACTGAGGACAGTCTCAGAGACCTCTGGGACAACATTAAACACAACAATATTTGAATTATAGGTATCCCGGAAGAAAAAAAGAAAAAGAAAGGGACTGAGAAAATATTTGAAGAAATTAGAGTTGAAAACTTCCCCAATATGGGAAAAGAAATAGTTACTCAAGTCCAGGAAGCACAGAGAGTCCCATACAGGATAAATCCAAGGAGAAATACACCAAGACACATATTAATCAAACTGTAAAAAATTAAATACAAAGAAAACATATTAAAAGCAGCAAGGGAAAAACAACAAATAACACACAAGGGAATCTCCACTAGGTTCACAGCTGAACTTTCAGCAGAAAATCTGCAAGCCAGAAGGGACTAGCAGGACATGTTTAAAGTGATGAAGGAGAAAAACCTGCAACCAAGATTACTCTACCCAGCAAGGATCTCATTCAGATTTGATGGAGAAATTAAAACGTTTACAGACAAGCAAAAGCTGAGACAGTTCAGCACCACCAAACCAGCTTTACAACAAATGCTAAAGGAACTTCTCTAGGCAAGAAACACAAGAGAAGGAAAAGACCTACAATAAGAAACCCAAAACTATTAAGAAAATGGGAATAGGAACATATATGTCGATAATTCCCTTAAATGTAAATGGACTAAATGCTCCCAACCAAAGACACAGACTGGCTGAATGGATACAAAAACAAGACCCATATATATATATGCTGTCTACAAGAGACCCATTTCAGACCTAATCACACATACAGACTGAAAGTAAGGGGATGGAAAAAAATATTCCATGCAAATGGAAACCAAAAGAAAGCTAGAGTAGCAATTCTCATATCAGACAAAATAGACTTTAAAATACAGATTAGTAGAAGAGACAAAGAAGGACACTACATAATGATAAAGGGATCAATCCAAGAAGAAGATATACCAATTGTAAATATTTATGCATCCAACATAGGAGCACCACAATACATAAGGCAAATACTAACAGCCATAAAAGGGGAAATCGACAGTAACATATTCATAGTAGAGGACTTAAACACCCCACTTTCACCAATGGACAGATCATCCAAAATGAAAACAAATAAAGAAACACAAGCTTTAAATGATACATTAAACAAGATGGACTTAATTGATATTTATAGGACATTCCATGCAAAAACAACAGAATACACATTTTTCTCAACTGCTCAAGGAATATTCTCTAAGAGAGATAATATCTTGTGTAACAATTCAAGCCCTGGTAATTTTAAGGAAATTTAAATTGTATCAAGTATCTTTTGTGACCACAACCGTATGAGACTAGATATCAATTACAGGAAAATATCTGTAAAAAAAATACAAACACATTGAGGCAAAACAATACACTACTTAATAACGAAGTGATCACGGAAGAAATCAAAGAGGAAATCAAAAAATACCTAGAAACAAATGACAGTGGAGACACGATGAACCAAAACCTAGGGGATGCAGCAAAAGCAGTTCTAAGAGGGAAGTTTATAGCAATAAAATCCCACCTTAAGAAACAGGAAACACCTGGAATAAAAAACCGAACTTTGCACCTAAAGCAATTAGAGAAAGAAGAACAAAAGACCCCCAAAGTTAGCAGAAGGAAAGAAATCATAAAAATCAGATCAGAAATAAATGAAAAAGAAATGAAGGAAACAATAGCAAAGATCAATAAAACTAAAATCTGGTTCTTTGAGAAGATAAACAAAATTGATAAACCATTAGCCAGACTCATCAAGAAAAAAGGGAGAAGACTCATATCAACAGAATTAGAAATGAAAAAAGGAGAAGTAACAACTGACACTGCAGAAATACAAAAGATCATGAGAGATTACTGTAAACAACTCTATGCCAATAAAATGGACAATGTGGAAGAAATGGACACATTCTTAGAAATGCACAGCTTGCCAAGACTGACTCAGGAAGAAATAGAAAATGTGAACAGACCAATCACAAGCACTGAAGTTGAAACTGTGATTAAAAATCTTCCAACAAACAAAAACCAAGGACCAGAGGGCTTCACAGGCGAATTCTAACAAACATTTAGAGAAGAGCTTACACCTATCCTTCTCAAACTCTTCCAAAATATAGCAGAGGGAGGAACACTCCCAAACTCATTCTACGAGGCCACCAACACCCTGATACCAAAACCACACCAGGATGTCACAAAGAAAGAAAACTACAGGCCAATATCATTGATGAATATAGATGCAAAAATCCTCAATAAAATGCTAGCAAACACAATCCAACAGCACATTAAAAGGATAATACACTATGAGCTAGTGGCATTTATTCTAGGAATGCAAGGATTCTTCAGTATATGCAAATCAATCAATGTGATAAACCATATTAAAAAATTGAAGGAGAAAACCATATGATCCTATCAATAGATGCAGAGAAAGCTTTCGACAAAATTCAACACCGATTTTTCATAAAAACCCTGCGGGAAGTAGGCATAAAGGGAAGTTTCCTCAACATAATAAAGGCCATATATGACAAACCCACAGCCAATATCATCTTCAATAGTGAAAAACTGAAAGCATTTCCACTAAGATCAGGAACAAGACAAGGTTGCCCACTCTCACCACTCTTATTCAACATAGTTTTGGAAGTTTTAGCCACAGCAATCAGAGAAGACAAGGAAATAAACGGAATCCAAATCAGAAAAGAAGAAGTAAAGCTGTCAGTGTTTGCAGATGACATGATACTATACATAGAGAATCCTAATGATGCTACCAGAAAACTACTAGAGCTAATCAATGAATTTGGTAAAGTAGCAGGATACAAAATTAATGACGAGAAATCTCTTGCATTCCTATACACTAATGATGAAAAATCTGAAAGCGAAATCAAGAAAACACTCCCCTTTACCATTGCAACAAAAGAATAAAATATCTAGGAATAAACCTACTTAAGGAGACAAAAGACCTGTATGCAGGAAATTATAAGACACTGATGAAAGAAATTAAAGATGTTACAAATAGATGGAGAGATGTACCTTGTTCTTGGATAGGAAGAATCAACATTGTGAAAATGATTCGACTACCCAAAGCAATATACTGATTCAATGCAATCACTATCAAACAACCACTGGCACTTTTCACAGAACTAGAATAAAAAACTTCACAATTTGTACAGAAACACAAAAGACTCTAAATAGCCAAAGCAATTTGAGAACGAAAAACGGAGCTGGAGGAATCAGGCTCCCTGACTTCAGACTATACTACAAAGCTACAGTAATCAAGACAGTATGGTACTGGCACAAAAATAGAAATATAGATCAATGGAACAGGATAGAAAGCCCAGAGATAAACCCACGAACATATGGTCACCGTATCTTTCATAAAGGAGGCAGGAATGTACAGTGGAGAAAGGACAGCCTCTTCAATAAGTGGTGTTGGGAAAACTGGACAGGGACATGTAAAATATGAGATTAGAACACTCCCTAATACCATGCACAAAAATAAGCTCAAAATGGATTAAAGACCTAAATGTAAGGCCAGAAAGTATCAAACACTTAGGGGAAAACATAGGCAGAACACTCTATGACATAAATCGCAGCAACATCCTTTTGGACCCACCTCCTAGAGAAATGGAAATAAAAACAAAAATAAACAAATGGGACCTAATGAAACTTCAAAGCTTTTGCACAGCAAAGGAAACCATAAACAAGACCAAAAGACAGCCCTCAGAATGGGAGAAAATATTTGCAAATGAAGCAACTGACAAAGGATTAATCTCCAAAATTTATAAGCCACTTATGCAGTTCAATAACAAAAAAACAAAAAACCAATCCAAAAATTGGCAGAAGACCTTAATAGACATTTCTCCAAAGAAGATATACAGATTCCCAACAAACACATGAAAGATTGCGCACCATTATTAATCATTAGAGAAATGCAAATCAAAACTATAATGAGATATCATCTCACACCAGTCAAAATGGCCATCATCAAAAAATCTAGAAACAATAAATGCTGGAGAAGGCATGGAGAAAAGGGAACACTCTTGCACTGCTGGTGGGAATGTGAATTGGTACAGCCACTATGGAGAACAGTATGGCGGTTCCTTAAAAATCTACCAGTGGAACCACCATATGACCCAGCAATCCCACTCCTGGGCATATACCCTGAGAAAACCATAATTCAAAAAAGTCATGTACCAAAATGTTCATTGCAGCTCTATTTACAATAGCCAGGAGATGGAAGCAACCTAAGTGTCCATCATTGGATGAATGGATAAAGAAGATGTGGCACATATATACAATGGAATATTACTCAGCCATAAAAAGAAACGAAATTGAGTTATTTGTAGTGAGGTGGATGGACCTAGAGTCTGTCATAAAGAATGAAGGAAGTCAGAAAGAGAAAGACAAATACCGTATGCTAACACATATATATGGAATCTAAGAAAAAAAATGTCATGAAGTTCCTAAGGGCCAGACGGGAATAAAGACACAGACCTATTAGAGAATGGACTTGCGGATATGGGGAGGGGGATGGGTAAGTTGGGACAAAGTGAGAGAGTGGCATGGACATATATACACTACCATACTTAAAATAGATCCTAGTGGGAAGCAGCCGCATAACACAGGGAGATCAGCTTGGTGCTTTGTGACCACCTAGAGGGGTGGGATATAGTGGGTGGGAGGGAGGGAGGTGCAAGAGGGAGGAGATATGGGAACATATGTATATGTATAACTGATTCACTTTATTATAAAGCAGAAACTAACACACCTTTGTAAAGAAAATATATGCCAATAAAGATGTAAAAAAAAAATTGGCAGTATGGAGCAAGAGCCTTAAAGTCATACAGACCTGGTTTCCCATCCCAGACCTACCACTTTGATTCATTCAAAAAATATTACTTGAGTGTCTACTATGTACTAGATATTGTACTGAAAAAGAGCAACATTATTGCTTCCCTCATGGAACCTACTTTTTATGGAGAGTGATGTAGACAGACTCTGAACAAATCAATTAAAAAGAAAAACATCAGAGAATTCTATGAAGAAAATTATAATATGGTAAATTGATAAGAGTAACTGCATATCTACTGTAGATTGGATGATCAGGGAAGGCTTCTCTGAGGAGGTGACGTTTGAGCCTAAATGATGAGAAGGAGCTAGCCACGTGAAGACCTAGTGGAAAAGTATTCTAAGCAGAGAGAACAGCAAAGGCAAAGTCCCTAAGACAAGAATGAGCTTCACTTATTAAATAATGGAAAGAAGACCAATGTATCTGGAGTTCAGGTATGAAGGAGAGAGTAGTTAAGAGGTGAGGTAGGGGAATAGATATGGGCATGATCTTGGTGGCCCTACCATGGTTAGGTGCTGGATTTCATAAAGACCTACTCATTATCTATGAGACTTTGGGCAAGTTCCTTAACTCTCTGTATCTCAGTTCCCTCACTTGTAAAAGAGAGAGATAATAAGAGTACTTACCTCACGAGGTTGTTATGAAGATTAAAAGAGATAATATTTGTAAAGAACAGTGACTGACACATAGTAAGCATTTGATAGTTATTATATATTAGAGCAAGTCTCTTGGTAGCTGATTCGAATTATCCCATATAAATATGGATATATGTCTTGGTTCTGCTTTCGATTGGCTGTACGACTTTGAGCATGTTACTTAGGTTCCAAATGCCTCAGTTTTATCATCTTTAAAACAAGATCATAGCATTTTGTGAGCTACTTCCTGACACATATTGAACATTTGAAGTACTTCCATTAATATTGCTATTGTTATTATTCAGACTCTTTCTGGCCTCACATGGGAGTAGGCAGCCACTTTTGTGGAATGTTTTCAAGGGAACTTAAATGGATTGATTATCCCTAAAACCTCCCTCTTCTTCTCCTTAATGGCTGAAGTTTCACTGTTAAAATTGTCTTCCTCATGCTTAAGACCCATAGTCTTGGATGGACAAAGCAGTATTGGTTAAGTACACAGGCTTTAGTGACATACAGAACTAGGATTAAATCAGACTGCCACTTATTAGTTCTTTTGCTATTTTAAGTTTGTTCAGCTAATTGAGCCTCAGTTTTATCAACCATAGAATGCAGCTAATCATAAACCTCTCTCATAATATTGTAAAATAACACATGTAAAGTTCTTAGTACAGTATCTGGCACTTAGTAAGCACCTTCATCCATATCAGCATTATTATTAAGTACTGTTAGTTCTGGCGCAACGTCAGTGAGTTTGGCGTTCCAGTCTTAGAACTATCAGGGACCTCAGAGGTAACTAACAACCTGCTCATTTTACTGATAAGGAAACTCAGTCACAGAGGAAGGGACTTGCCCAAGTTCACACAGTGAGTAGGAAATTGGAATATAAAAACCAGATTTGGGCTTCCAACACAAATCTCTTTATTATAGCACAGAGTTAGAATTCAGATCCTTTTCTGGGAGCATGTTTTCTGGGAGCATGTTTTCCTGAATGATGGAGAGAAAGAGTCAGAGAAAATGACAAAGACAGAGACAGAGAGACAGATAGAAAGCAAGTGAGCCTCTTGCTGTAGGATGAAGCCTGAGGGGAGAGGAGGCTGAGGCCATGACATTATCAGCATTGCTGACTGAAAGTTGCCTATGCCTGGGTTTTCATTAACCTTTTGAGATCTCTGTGACTTGAGAAAGAGCATAAACACCCAAAGGTAGACAGAATAACTGCAGAATTTAGACTATTCAAGGCTGCATAACTCTTTTGAAAACAAACATTGGTAATGTGATGTTTTAAAGTCAGAACTTTTTTGCACTTCCTTACATGCATTGCTAAGTATAGCATAAAATTAATTAAAATAATTTTAATCACTTATTTAGAGAGAGGCATCCTCCTCTTTTTAATATTTACGATCTTTAAAGTTTTAATCCAGTACTGCTGAGAGCCCGAAATTTAGTTTCAGGTATCTGTTCTCCTTTACTTCACTCCATAGCACTTACTATCATCTATCATATTACTTTTAGCTTATTTATTTATTTTTTTGGCTATGCCTGATCTGACTCAAGAACATAAGATTTAAAAACAGGTTTTTTCTGTTATTTTCACCACTGCATCCTCAGTGCCTGGAAGGATGTCTGGCACATAGTTGGTGTTCAAGAAATTTGTTGAGTAAGTAAATGAATCAACTCTTGGTCCCTAGGAATTCCCCCAGACTGTTTCTCAAGAACCTCCAAATGCCTTGAATCAAGGCTAGTTCAGAAGTCCCAGAATCCCAACTGAGAAAGGTGCCCCCTAGTTTTGGCCTTGACACCACCAACTTGAGTAAGGAAGGTAAAAAGCTGAGCAGTTTATCGTAGACTAGTAGTGGGAGTAAGGGCTCTTTGTAACAAGCATTTCATCTATAAGATCGGAGCTCCTCCATGATAAGTAAGAAGGAAAGCTGATTGCAAGGCACACACAAGTCATTCCAATCTTAGAGCTTGCCTGGCTTCCCTCACTTCCACATTTTAAGCTTCACACTGGCTCTATTCCTCTACCCTCTTGGACTCAGTACCTCTCTGGGTGCTTGGCAGAGACAAGCTTCATTTCCCACACTCACAGAGAGAAAGAAGGGAAGCAGTGGGAAGTATATAGCTACTCAAAACTCTGAATACAAGGGGAAATTTTTAGTCAGTAACCACAGGCAATTTTGGAAAATAGGGCTGTCTGGAGGAAGGCAGTGAACGTTTTGGACTCAGTGGTACATAGGGTAGTGTCAAGAGAGTGGGACAAGAGAGTTGCAGTACAGAGGCTTTACCAGAGGCTCAACAGATGATTTACCATTTACCAGGACATTCATCTCTACCCATCCCAACCCTGCTTCAGTCATTTGAATTTACCAGACTCCTTTTATAAGATGCAAACAACAAAAGGAGGATTAAAAGTAGTGGGTGGAGGGATCAATCATTGGCAACTTAATGTAAATTTGTTCAACGTGTCACTGTTTTGACAGATGTTTATGTATTGTTTTTGGTCCACAAAGAAGCACTATTTCTGTAAGAGGTAGGGAGAGATGTTAAAGGGCCACAGGAAAGACAGGTAGAGAGTTTGGGAAACAACAGCAAACATAAGGTACAGGGGTTTGGGGGTAGAGACAGAGGTGGAAGAAAGTTAATAAGGATGTGACACCAATGACATGTCCCCATTTTTTTCTGAGGATCTGGTCTATAAGGTCACTAATGACAAAGTTCTTATAATTTTAAACATAGCCTAGGGCTAATCATGCTGGTCGTGATGTTAGAAAAGACAGTGTTTGATGTCATTACATGGGGAACCAATACACAGAGTGGTTTATGAGATGCTGACATTGCTTTCCCTGAGAGTTAGAAGGCATGAGGACAATGACTATGAACTCCCTGTGCTGCTACTCTGGGACCACCACCTGTTTTAGTTATTGATCAGTCAGCCACCTATTTCCAAAATCTTCTAATGGTTGTCAGATTTTTTTTTCTCCCCTGACTTTCCCCAGGCCTCCCAATCATCCTAGGATGTTTCCTCAAATCTGAGAAATCAGATTCAAGGGTCAGCTTGGCAATAAACTCCAGATAAATCAAAGCCAAGTTGGACAAATCAACTTAACCTTTCAACTTGATTTCTGAAAAGTCACCCATGGATTTGCCATTTGCAACTCTGCATTAGTCTTTAGACAGCCTCCAAAACAAAGTACTGGAATTGGTTTGAGAAAAAATATACTTTAATAAGTTCTTTCTTGAAGGATGGAGGGAAGATAAAAGAAAATTGTCTCTGGGTACCCACAAATAAAGGCAAAGTTGAAGGTTCCCTTTTCTCCACATCCTCGCCAACATTTCTTGTTTCTTGTCTTTTTAATAATAGCCATTCTGATAGATGTGAGGTGGTATCTCATTTGACTTGCATATCCCTGATGATTAGTGATGCTGAGCATCTTTTCATGTGCCTGTTGACCATCTTCCTTGGAAAAATGTCTATTCAGGTCTTCTGCACACCTGAAACTAATATAATATTGCATGTCAATTGTAATTCAATAAAAAGGGCAAGTTGAATAAATAGTTGACCAAAGTATAACTGCTAGATAATCCAAATGTATTTTATTACATTTAATAAGCATTTAAAATCCAAGTTGTAAATACAGTTGAATGATTGCTTTTGCTTTTAAATGTAAAATAAAAGGCAATTTTACATTTAGTTTACATTACATTTTGTTGGTTACATTGTTAATGTGACAAAAGTTTTTATTATTAGCAAGTTATATTAACTATAAAATTGGAAATTAAGATAAATTGAAATATGGAAAAGTAAACAAAACTAAATATGGAAGTTACACAAAAGGAAACTAGTTTATTGATATATTTTATGTCAACTTGGTTAACATATCCTATTAAATGGTTTGGTGTCATAATCCTAAAATTTCATAATTTTGAGAGTCCAGGGCACAAACAAAAGTTCACATATTGTTTATACTTACAAGAAACAGAAAAGAAAGAATACCAAAAGAAAAAGATTATTCATGCTTTGATTACTAATTTGATTTTACAACATAACTTAACAACCAAACTTTACCTAACTTAACCTAATTTCATCTAACTCAACCTAATGTCTTACATATTCTATCTATTGCATGATTATTTTTAGGACTTTAGATCATGAGGAAAAAGTAATTCCATTTTTGAGAATTCATTTTTATTATTGTTCTATTGTTTTAGCCTTTTTTTCACTTAGTTCCTAACCCAGGCACAGATTTGGTGGTTTTTAAAATTACATTAGGCGCTTGGATTTTTATCTAAAAGTCTTAGTATTTTTAAATCTACATATGTCAGAAAGAAAAACAAAGGTTAATGAGAGTTTTAACAATCTGCTTATTGCTTTAAAAGTTTTACTTTTTTGTCATTGTTTTATGGTTTTTAATCTTTTTTTAATCTCTCCATGGCACAAGTTCAGCAACTTACAAGATGCATTGTTCCTGAAAGTTTTACTTAAAAAGTCTTAGCATTTTAAAATTATCACATCTCCAAATAACTTAAAAATCGATTAAAATATATTTTAAGAATATTTTGGTTTGGTTTTGCAGGGCTTTAATTGTGTGTGTGTAGTATGCATGCAGGATATTTATTTCCACTGCTTCTTATATGAGAACAAATGTAGCATCTTTCAAACTATACCATGCTCAGAAGTTTTGTTTATAGGTCTTAATATTCTTAAACCTACACTTCATCCAATAAATAGTAAGAGATTATAAAGATGTTTTTGTTGCTTTTGTTGTTTAAGTTAGTTATAAAAAATGTTTTCTCTTCTTTTGTATACCTTTAAATATTGATTTTAATTGCTCCTGAACTAGATGCCAGTTTAGCAGCTTCCTAGCTGCATTTTAATCCAAAGCATCATATGAAAGTTATAGTATTTTGTAAGTATTAAAAATGCTCAGAAAAAAAGTTCTAAGTTTTTTTTTGTGTGTGTGTTTTGTTGTTGTTTTCTAAGGGGTTGTTTTGTTTTATTTTTATTTTTTCCAATTAGGTCCTGACCTGGGCACAAATGTAGATTTCTACCTCTATTGTACTCTGAAATTTTTTACAAATAATACAATATTTTTAAATTTACATATACTCAAAAAATAAATAAAATATTAATGCAAGTGTTAGGACTTATTGTTGTTTTCATTGTTTTGTAGTTTTTCTGTTTTTTGTTTGTTTGTTTGTTTGTATTGGTTTAGTTTGGTTTATGTATTTTTTTTCAATATGCTCCCAACCTGGGCACAAATTCAGCAGCTCTCTGGCTACACTGCGCTCCAAAATTAATATGAAAGAATAAGTAATTTAAAGTTACAGATCTCTACTCCCTCCCCCCAAAAATGATTAATGCAAGTTCTAAAAAACTTTTTTTTCTTTTATGGTTTTTTTGTTATTCTTTTGTTTCTATTTTTTTTTTTCAATTTGCTCCTGACCTGGGCACAAATGCAGCAGCTTTCTGGTTGCACTGTGTTCCAAAATTTCATATAGAAAATATTTATAAAAACCAGTCTCTGAAAAGAAGGATAATTGGAAATTCTTAGAAAAACTGTTGATGTCTCTCAGTTTTTTATTAACATTTGTTGCTTTATGTGATTTTCCATTTTGCCCTGTTTCGGGCACATATTTAGCAGCTTTCTGGATCTGAAGTTTCATATGAGAAATTTAATGTAGTGTAGAAAAAGGAAAATGTTTTTAAAAACTGACACTGCTGATGACTGCAAATATGTAAATCCAGTTAATCTTTTGTTTCTTCCCAGCCATATTCATGCAAACAAAATTTATGTTTCTGCTTTCAATATATATACAACAAATGTTGCTAGCTCTCTTAAATTTGATACTTTTCATTAATAATGTTAAGCTAAAATATGTTAGTGTGCTAAAATAAACTCAATGACAATTCAAAAAGAAAAAAAAAGACTAGCATATATCAGTAGTAACACAAAAGGTTGTTTTTTTAAAAAAATAATAATCCCTGAATTTGTCCTATATTTATAGGCCCAACCTAATTACCAAATATTATTGGAGTGGAAATATCTTTTTGAAAGTTTTAAAGTAATCATATCACTAAAGTCAAGGCTACTGTCCACTTATATAATGTGGTACAATGAATTTCCAACCCAGCAGAAGAGTTTGGCAATAACTTTTTGTTGTTGTAATTAGACCTGACCTATAATTATTGAACAAAACAGCATATGTACAATAAACATTCAAATAAATGTATCTGACTGTATTCAGTACATTATTCTCAATATCATTAGCTTGAAATCTTTTCTCTTATTCATAGCATAGGAAAATCGTAGAAGAAACCATATCTGGACCTAAAGAGAGTTCTCATACCTAGAAGGTGGATTCTAGCATTAATTCACCACCATTATGTGTTGTTTGATCACTAACTTCCTCTTGAATAGCTGGAAGGGAAGGCTTTGTGGTCAGAGGTGTTTCAGTCTTAAACAGAGACTCCATCCTGATATGGGTATTGATGTAGAAGGACTTCTGAAAAGACTCAAGGGTGAAGTAATAGATGAAAGGGTCAAAGCAACAGTTCAGAGTTGCAAGGCACAAGGTGATTGGGTACATAATCTTTGCAAATCTTTCCAACAAGCAATTGGTAATGGCTTGGGAGCGCACTAGGGCATACAGGAAGAGGACGGAGTTATAGGGTACGAAGCATACCACAAAGACTGCCATATGCACTGTGATCATCTTCAGCACTTTTTTCTTATTGGTCCCAATTTGAGACAGTGTAGCAGGCTTACGGAGGGTTTTTAGCACCACAGAAGAGCAAGAGACATTCAGTATCAAAGGAATGATAAAACCAACAACTTCAATAAATATTGTTATCTTGGACAGATAAGTCTTCCATACACGTTTGGAGAAGCCCTCAAAGCAGGTGGTGGTTGCATTGTTGACATTAGTGGTGGAGAATAAAGAGGCTGAAATACCACCACTGAGGACTAGGATCCAGACTCCAGCACACACAATGGCAGAATTCCTCCTGGTCCTAATGGTACGAGATCGGAAGGGATAGACAATGGCCAGGAAACGATCCACGCTAATACAAGTAAGGAATAGCATGCTCCCATAGATGTTGGTTAGAAATGCAGTCCCAGAGATCTTGCAGAGGGTGTCACCAAAAGGCCAGTGGCGGTTGAAATTGTAAAATATTTTGAAAGGTAGAGTGCAGACAAAGAGCAAATCAGAGAGGGCCAGATTTGTGATGAAAACAGCCGTCTCACTTCTCATTTTCATGCGGAAGCAGAAGACAAACAGAGAGGCACTGTTGGTTATCAGACCCAGGATGAATACAACACTGTAGACAGCACCATTCAGATTATACTTGAAGGAATCATCAACAATGCAAGTATTATTGGCAGTAGCATTGCCCAACCTGGGTCTGAGGCTTGAATTTAAATCTTGGAATTGGAAGTCAATGAATCTTCTGTCACCCATGGATTTTTTTTTCAGGAGGCCTGCTGGCTGCAGGGTTCAGCACTCTGAGACTAAGGACTGGTAGGAAATGTTTTCCTCCTATGGGAGACAAGATGGAACCAGTCATCAAATCTACCTTCCATCCACGATTTCTGTGGAGTAAAAGATATTCTGTCTACCCAGACTGGAAATAACATGCACATTCAATTCAGTTTAACAAATACCTTTTGAGTACCTACCATATGTTAAAAGGTACTACAAGAGTATGTTGCAGGAGTAGGAGAGATCACACTCGAGACAGTAAGTGCAATACTGTAGCACTGCAATGCACAGGAATAAGGTATTTGTTTTTTGGGAGCCCAAGGCCAGTAGGGGTGGGGTGGGGGCAGGGGGGGACTCTGATGGTTAAAACAATGTTAATACTTTGAAATTTGTATGACTTTTTAACTTTCAAAAGCATGTTTTATTTGATTCCTACAAGTACACCATAAGGCAGGCAAGGCAGGAATTTATCACTATGTTACAGAAGCAGAAACTGATGCTTATGTAATTTAGAATTACAATAATGTCAGAAATGGAAGAACATGTAAATGATACAGTCAGAACCAGAATTCAGGTGGTTTTTAAAAAAATCCTAACTAAAGGATTATCAAGCTATTCTAAATTATTAATACATTGTCTACTTTCCAGTATTACTAAACTTCATTGTCTGAGTATTAGTTCTATTGCACAAGAGTACAGGTGGATATGGGACCTCCAGGACAACCTCTTTAAAAAGTTATGAGTAGGGCTTCCCTGGTGGTGCAGTGGTTGAGAGTCCGCCTGCCGATGCAGGGGACACGGGTTCGTGCCCTGGTCTGGGAAGGTCCCACATGCCGCAGAGCGGCTGGGCCCGTGAGCCATGGCCGCTGAGCCTGTGCATCCAGAGCCTGTGCTCTGCAATGGGAGAGGCCACAACAGTGAGAGGCCCACATACCGCAAAAAAAAAAAAAAAAAAGTTATGAGTAAACTCCTGAATTAAAATGTTGATTCACCTTTTCTTCCAAAATATAAGTTTAGAGAGCAGGGATCCCTCAGTATATTAAAGTTCTGGCTAAAACTTTTTTCACTATACTACATTGCCTTTATAGAGATATTTCAAATGACAATCTCAGTGTTTCCCTCTTTCAGACTATGGTCCCTTTCCAAGCTTCTTTCATTCCAGACCCTAAGCCTCGGGTATTTTCCTACTCCCTCTCCCACTGCCCATTCCATCAGTTACTATCATGCCTTCAGCTCTTAAAATGGCCCTGGTCAATAAAGCCTTTTCTGGCTGAATACAATTGAAATATGAAAGGTAGATTTGAGGTGAACAACCATCCCCCTGTATATTTCCAATCTGGCCAGTTACATGCCCTCTGCCTGCCACCACTTGTACACGTGGCTGTCACTGAATAATCATCTTTTTTGGGTATCTGAACCATCATTGTTCAAAGGTGCATATAGAAATCTTACTCTTAGGTCAACAGCTGCCATTGGAGGACTGTCTTCTGAATGCTCTATAATACACTATG
Organism: Mesoplodon bidens; assembly: GCF_964165515.1. NCBI lineage: Eukaryota > Metazoa > Chordata > Mammalia > Artiodactyla > Ziphiidae > Mesoplodon > Mesoplodon bidens. The sequence continues at coordinate 75,986,607 of NC_138163.1, forward strand.
AACAAGTTGCAGCTGAATGAATTGTTTTCAGTGAGGAAGATATGGAATAAAAGTGGTCTTTGTTCTTAACATATCCAGTAATGGGTTTTCATATGATTATATTTTAAAATGCAAAAACCATTTCTCTGAAGTGATTCTTCCTTATGTCACTCTTTCCTTCCACCTCCCAGGGAACAGGTCAAAGGGCCTCTGTATCAGAGAAGGGAGTGTCAGGGGGAACCTGCCATAGATATAGAGGCCTGAAGTCACTTCAACCAGTGTTTGGCCTGAGGGGAAAAAAACTGGTTTGAGAAAAAAAAAATCACTCACTGCAGTGCCCAGAACAAGAGCTGACCTTGGAGAATATAGGGTGCAAAGCAAAGGGTTGGCATTTTTAATAGCTAAAGTTTTAAAGTTAAAATTGGAAGTGTGCTGTTCCTGATTTCTCATTCAACAAAGCTTTATGGAGTGCCTCCCCTGAGCCTAACACTGCTCTAAGATCATATTCCTTCTTGGCCATTTCATCTCACAGGCCCAGCTCAACTTTTGCCAGAAGTAACCTTGGTATACGATAACAGGCTATAGTAGGAACCTTGACAAAGTAAGGTCCAGGAGGAAAAAAAAAACAGAGAAGGAAGAAATAAAAATAGATTGGGAGAGCAGAAGAGAAGATGGCAAAGAAAGTAGCAGAGAAGGAAAAACTGAAGAATTGAGAGAAAAGGGAGAAGAAAAGACAAAAAAAAAGAAGACCTTGCCCGAGAGAGGTCAGTGCTTCCATCTAATTTGTATTAAGGGCTTGGAGGGTACTCTCAATTTATAATTCCTCCAATTCTACCCTCTCTACCTTGCTTCATCTCACTTCTTCCAATTTTCTCAGAAAGAACAGTACACAGTGACCAAGGGGGTGGCAGAAGAAAAAGAGTGACAAACTTCTCAACTGCCTTAAACCACATTATATACTATTTTACACCGCCACACGCTACCCATTAGGCTGGAAGTCATTTTTTTTTCCATTGGTGAAAGAAATCAAGATAGTCAAAAATATCCTTCTAACATAGTCACACAATCTAAAGAAATTACGGGAATGCAAAACCCCTAACATTAAAGCCAAGCTTCATTCACTATGATCTGCTTGCACCTGCCTTCTACAAAAGATACTGCTAATAAGTTTATTTTATTTGAAAAATGCTTTCATAATAGAAGTCTTTTCACATTTGCTCAGACTCCCTCCAGTCTGCCCACTGGTGACACTTTTACACAGTATACTTCTAGCTCACTGGCTATGTATTATTTTGTACTTCCCAAGATGGCATGTTTCAAATAGGTGAGCTTTACTCCCCAGTTTTCTATTCAGTTTTATATCTCCCAGAACATATACACTATACCCACAGCAGGCAGTCTGCAAAAGCCTGGCACTTCTGCTTTGCTGCTTTGAGTAACCAAATCCTGGGGGAGGGAAAGGACCACAGACAAGAAAGCATTACAGTCTCAATCCTGAAGAGAGAGCATGGGAAAACTGTCACTAAGGCCCTATTCATAGCTTTCCCTTGCTCAAACACACAGCCCCTTTGCTGTCTAGCAGCGAGGGTGTGGTGCTGGGATTTAACACAGCACTGTAAGCAAGGAGTTCTATTTCTGATTCAGACACTGGTTCACTCTGTAACTTGGCTATACTGTTTCTCTTCCCTGTATAAACATTACCTCTGAGCCTCACAGCTGAGGCTGGGAAGATTCAACAGGGCTTGTGAGTAGCTTTATGAGCTTGACCAGCATTCAGCCCAACCTAACCACAAAGAAACATTACAGGAGTTTTTTCCTTCTCCTTCCTCTGGCACAACTGGACACCTATGTCTCTGTCTTTCTTGGTATGCTGAACTTCATATTAGCAACACATCTTTCTCCTAACACCATGTATACCCTTTACTTTAGAAATCCCCCCTTGAGTTTCAACCTTAACTACACAATTTTGTCATAATGGGACAATCCAGGAGTGTGTCCCAAAAGGAATATCTCCCACTGAGCTATGGTTAAAAAAAATCAGAGAGGCATTTGGCTCTTAAACTAATTCTGAAGGAGAATCAGTGAAAAAGAGAAACAAGGTCTCTTTTCTGACTGGCTTCCTTTCTTTTGACTGAAATAAACAGTGTTTTTTAACCACTGGATTTTCCTAAATGGCTAACATATTGCACACTGAATGGAGGCAAAGGGCCAACACTTGAGCTTCAGATAAGATGAAGAAGAAAAAATATAGGCTGACACAGTTAATTACATCTTTCACTGCAAGTAGCATTAGACTATTATCTTGTGAAGACCTTTACAGCCAATTATTCTAACAATTAATCACCTAGGGGTTCAGAGTGCTGATTGTATGTATTTTCAGTGACAATGGACAGGAAGCAGGTCACCTGGAGGTTGACCAAAGAGAAATCTAACCCTCGCTGAATTTTTAACTTTGACCTACACATATGGAGCCAGTTTGGGCAGTTCATAGTAGTGTTCACAATGTTTTTCCCTTATAAAAAATTTCTAATCGTGATGAAATATACCATGTTTGTAGTCTTTTGGGCTCCTGGAGGAAGTAGAGTTAGCCCTTTTGCCCTATAAAGATGGACACTTAAATCACTTCACTAAGTGCTAAATTTTCAGGTGATACATTGGAAACAAAGCTCTAATTTCTGGCATATGCCCAGTAGCCCAGAAAGGCTGGCTTGCTTTTGTTCCCTACAGAAGACAATCCAGAACTCAGGGATACAAGGCCTTGAAGGTAGAGTATACTTAAATTTTCTTGTTTTGCTCCCTTTTTAATGAGCTTGGGTCAGATCAGAGTGCTTCTGATCCCCAGAGCATTTCCTCTTTCTACTGGTTGAAGTTTAGGAACACTGACACAATAGTTTTCGGAGGAAGCTGAAACCTATTGTGTCCTGCTATAAATATCTAGCAGTGAAGCAAACTAAAAAATACAAAAATGTTGCAAAAATACAGATTAAAACCATCCTGCTGGAGTAATAGTGAATATGTCTAGACTGCTGCTCCTCAGATGAGTGGCTGCTAACAGAGAAGACTCCTTAAGGAAATCTTCTAGGCCAAGTCACAATCACAGATCACAATCATTCACATGGTTCCAACTGATGTTCCTATGCATTGGTTACTGTTTCGCAATAGTTTTCAAAACACAACCTAGCCTTATAAAATTACATATGGAGGAAACCATAGGTAAATGTTTCACTCTAGAATTGAGCTGGGAAATTGATCTATATCAGGTCTCATCTCAAACAAGCCTCTCTCTGTGTCAAATGTTTAGACTGACAAGATCGTTTATTTTATTTTTTTGTCCTCATTTATTTTTATGCAACAAATATCCTTTTGAAAAAGGCTTTCTATGTTAAATTTGGTTCACACTAAGATTAGTATGGCTGTTTCTTTCCCCTACTTTATTTGAAAAGAGCAGGAAATTGACACAGGTTCTAATCTGAGCAGTTCCTATCCCCAGTGTTTAACTTAATTATTTTCACCAAAAAATATTCCAGTCTCTCACTAACCCTTCACTTGATAACACAGTCTAATTTTTGGAAAATAATGTGGTTTACTGCTCAATATGATGGGACCAAAGTTTGCATCAACCCTACTAAAGCAGAATTTTCCCTAGCAGTAAGTTATAGAGTAAGACAACTGTAGACAAATTGCTCAACCTAATCTAATGAAATTGTCTAGAGTCTTCAGACTTAATATCTCATCTCAGCAGAATCCCCAGACCTTTTGGGGAAAAAAATTAGGTATTCCTAAAAGAGCCCATTTCCAAATCCTGTGAGGCTCATAAATTCCAGCTAGGAATCTGGCTTTATTTCACATAGTTGAACAGATAAATTAGTTATCAATTTGCATACCAATCCATCTGATATACTTGGATACTGATCCTGATAATATGAACAAAAGACATGTCTCCCACTGCTAAAGGCATATACCAGTGGCAGAGAAGGTTTAAACTAAAGAATCAATACTCTTTTACACCAAACCTGCCTGGATTATAGTAAACAATTACAACTCTTCCATTCATTCTGGATTTTTGGATCATATAACCTGAAATAAATTGGAAGCACTGGTTAGAAAAAATGTTGGAGAATAAAATTAAGAATTTTAGATAAAGTTATTACCAGGACAGTGGTACTCACCACATTAGTTCAAACCAAATTCTGGAACCAATTTTATCCAAGACTTGGGTGATCAATGAACTTTCTGGAGGTACTGTGGTTAGAGGTTTCCTCCAATGGATGCTATGAAATAGAATTAGTCACAATAGTGTGCCACGGAGAGAACTTTTCAATAAAATGTATACCAAAATCATAAGGTAAAGAAATATATTACATGATATAAATCAGAGTAAATGAGAGTCAACATATTTTAAAATGGTATCTAAGTGCTTTGGATTTCATTATTACAGAGTTGCAGATAACATTTCATTTTCAAAGCTTGTTACTGCTATGTCATATTTTGTTAGTTATATTGACACACATAAAATCCATGAGTTTATGTAACTTATAATCACTTAAAGATAACTAGTGACAAAAGGCATAAAAATACTTCTTCCACTTTATAAGGTAATACATTACATTAAAAATAACTGAACAAAGATTTATTTGGCCTGAAGTTGTATTGGTTCTTCGTGTTTTTTTTCTGTTTTATTTTCTTTTCTTTTTCCCTGGCAACAACTGTTACTATTGGGCAGGAGCCTTGATAGGAGAAGAGGAAAGAAGACTGGAACAACAGGTAGAGACCTTACTGACTTGTCTCTAACCCCCCCAACCCAGCTGGATTTCTTTCTTCCCTGAACTATAGTGATATGAGCAAGTCTTCATTTACTGGGTGTTAGCACACTGACAATCACTGCTGCCTCTACTAGGATGTTCTAGGTCAACCTAATATAGCATGTCTGTAACATCTTCAAATCACAATTCTACCCAGAATACTTGTATAGAGCCAGAAATACTCTGCAATGGAATTCATACAGGTAGCAACTGAATTTGAACCCTACTCACTTACTGCCTGTAAAGTAGAACCATCTGCTAGTGGCAAACTTACGCTATCATCACATCTCACCCTCTTCTGAAGGTGGCCTAAACAAAGCAGACTGCTATGCTTCAACTCTCCTGAAATAATTTTTCTCTAATCTAAGGGAATCAAAACTTAAAAAATAAAATCATTAGATAATTTAAAATATATTTGAGATCACCTTAACATTAAGGAGAATTGATTTTCACACTCCTCCAGAGAGCAGTATTCCTGGAATGAAATTAATATTATTTTACTTGTTTATCATAAAGAAAGACAGAAGCATTAACATTTCTTTCTTTTATGGCTTTCACAATTGATACAGATTATAAAGAAAACTTCTTTTTGTTTAGAATCAAAGCAAACCAGGAAGTTCAAATACCCAGAAATTTTCATATTTGGTGTTAATTCAATATAGCCACGTCCAGGCACATCACTAGCTAACTCTGTGAGACCAAGTCATAGTCCCTTTCTGTACCTCAGTTTCTCTTCTCCTTCCATCTTTGCCTTGATTAATAGCAGCCTTCAACTCATGTTATGGCAGTGTGGCCTCACTGGCTGTTCCCTCCTGTCAGTGTTTTTACCTGCTTCCATTTGTCACTGCAAAAAAAAAATTTTAAGCCCTCGAAGTCTGAGATAAGGGGAATTAATTTTTATTAGACTCAATGAAATTATTGCTAGATTTATTTTTTAATTGATGTATAATTTACATATAACATTATATTAGTTTCAGGTGTATAACATAATGATTCAATCAATATTTGTATATATTGTGAATTGATCATCACAGTAAGTCTAGTCAACATCCATCACCATATGTAGTTTAGATTTTAGTATCAGAAGTAAATATTATTAATTATTGTCAGAAGCTAAGGATCACAGATTAAGCTGCCATTTATATCGTAAAGTCTCCCTAATATCCTCATTTTGCTCATCCTCTGTCCTTACGCCCATATCAGCTCTAATTGTCTAGATCTTAATCCTTGACCTTCTCTACCTGTTCCCCAGTCACCTCTCTCCTCAAAATATAAGGTTATTGAAATATTTCAGAACATAACTATAGAGAATCAGTAAACTACTTATCCCATGCCTTGCTCTAATGACTTACTCTACTTATCTACTAAAAGTGAGGATTGATTCCCAATGGTAGCTAAACTCCTATTAAGCTCCCAATTTTCAGTACTAGTATTCACAAACACATTAGTGAGTTTTTTCCTCCCCTGTAAGAAGGCCAAGAGTAGACTATACACAATGACCATACACAGAGAAAAAAAGGCAACTATACAATTAAGGCTTACCACAGTAAGGGCAACAATTCTCATTGCATTTTCTGTCAAATGGAATTGAATAGATCAAGCTTTAGCTAAACTTGGCCTGAGTGTTTCTGTAGGGCATATTCCCAGTCCTCTCTTTAACTTTTGTGAGCACACATTCTGAAAGGCAGGTCTGATTGTTCCAATAGGGCTTTGATTTGCATCTCTGATTAGCAGGAGATGCTTTAGAGTGTAGCCGCCATCAAGTGTATCAGCTGAACTCATCCTTTATAGGAACAGCACATTTCATCTGTGACAAGGCAAAAGGATTTACAATCTATGTTGATGGGGTATGTTATTTGAAATTTTGTTCTGAAAAATAAACATGTTTCAAAGCCACTGAATAATTTGGAGCTTAGATTATTATTGTTGTCTTCATGTTGGTCAAGGAAAAAGAAAGCTGGTATAATTTGCTAAGGTAGCAAAGTGAATAACCCCACCAAGCTCTGAAATGTTCTAATCTTCGAATTTGTCTGGTCTTTTCCACAGTGGAATAATAATAAATTACATTCTCAATTTCCTTAAACAAAGCAACCAAAATACAATATTTATCAATTCAACAAAATCTTGTAAGTAAAAATCTGAAAAATATTCAGGATATACAAGAAGAGAACTTTAAATATGTCACATTATTGCATTTGTATGGAAAACAGCACTTAAGTTCACATATAAGGGCAAATTCCATTTATGCCAGAATTAGTTTTTCATTGAAATGTGTTTCTTCCTTTATGGTCTAGTTCATGAATTATTCAATATAACAAATGTCACATTCTCCATAAATCAATTAGGCATCAAAGGCACGCTGCTGTATAGTTTTACTAGAAGAAACCTCATCAAAATAGAAGCCACATTAGCTCACAATCAATTGTAAACCAAAGAAACACAAAGCTAGCCAAAAGAATTTCTAAATTGCTCTACTCTGTGATTTTAAATCATCTCTTTAGGACAACTGTGTTTACATGAAACAACAGTCTGAAAATCTTGTATCTCTTCCACTGAAACAGTATTATTGCCAAAACAATAGAAATTCCTGCTTTTTTTTTAACCATTTGACTCGAAGATCCCTGTTCATCACTTCAGAGTTGAAATCTAACTTCTTTCCCCAAACACTCTAAGCATCAGTGTTTCCACTGAAGTTTGTTATGCCATCCCCCCACCACCAAACGCCCGAATCAAATCTTTCTCAAAGAGACTTACCCCAAGAAAGAGTGTGCTAGATGAGAGAGTGTGCTCATGCCTGTAGACAATTAGCTAATAAACATGTAAACGGGCAACTCGCACTTTAGAAGTGCATATTTTAATCTATTATTCTTTTTTACAGGGAAAGGTTAGCCCAGCCCAAAGTAGCAGACTCTGGGCTGCCGAAGCTTCTTACAGCAAACTGCTCATTCTGAAAATGTGAGCTTATTTACATTTATCTCTTTCCCTTTGTTAAGGAACGGCCCTCTTGAATGCTGTAGCTGGCATGCCTTTAACAAACAGGACGCAAGAAAAGGCCCAAAGTCCGGGCCGGAGCGTAGGGCCGGGGGAACTCTTGGGGGTCTCAATAGGAAATGCTTTTCATTGGATAAGGAGGCATTATTAGGAGCAGAGATCCCGCCCAATCCCCTGTGCTCCATCGTTCCCTCAGTCACCAATCACTGGACTGAAGAAGTTTTTCCTTAAAGAGCATTGCCCAGGAAAAGCAGTTTTCACAGTCAAGAATTGGCGGCTTAAGTGCCACTTAACGACATAAAAAGTGTCTTTCCTGACCAATTAATCCGCAGAGAAAGCCTTTGTGCCTGTCTTTGCTGCAGGACGGCTATCCTCCCCCACCCTCTTACAATTCTAATGAGGAGGAGAGACGAAACTCCAAACTGGGAGGAGTGTTTCACTTATGAGCAGCCCATGTTTGTTCCAACTTTATTAAAATAATTACAATAACAATCTTAATAAGAAGTAGGGGGCGGGGAAAGGCAAAAGTGATTGGTACCGTAAATACATTCCTATTATACTATGCAAAATTAAACCCCCACCACCACCACAATAAAATAAAATTTAATACTATACTCACTTAAGCCAGTGCAGTGCCCTCAGATGGAGATGTGCTGGGGTCCCAGAGCTCTACTACCCACCTTCCATGCACTAGGGAGTGCTCTGTGGCAAAAGGAGGGTCCACACTTCTCTTAAATAACTGCCTGGCAGGACATCTAATTACCATGAGACTTTTCAGAGGTTTGCTAAAACCCAAAATAAATAGTACAGATGCAATTTGTTTATAATGGGAAGTTATCTTCCACTGTATACTTACTTCCCCCTGGGCAAGTTCTTTTCCTATAGGTTTACTGCCTTGGTTGCTCACACTGCTTTCTTTTCCTCCCTATTTTTTCTCCTTCCCTCCCTCTCTTTGATCTGAATTTGTTGCAGAAATTCATTCACCCAACTATAACTTCATTGCTAGCTCTTCCCTTCCGCCAGTTCCCTTCATTCTTCTCTCCTCTACCTCCACTCACTGCCAATACTACCACCAACAGCAACCCCTCCCCCTTCTCTGTAACTCTTGGGCCAGGGATAAGGTGCTTTCTTACTCTGGGCAGAGCGGTGCTCCTGGAGAATTGAGGGATCCTCTGACTGCTTCAAAACCTCAATCTGTGTAATTAAGCTGCCTCCCAAATAAGGCATGCTTCACGTTTGTTTATTCTCCCTCTTTCTACAGCTCTATTGTGGTTGTTCTCACTAAGAGTCAAGGCTAGTAAACAAGTGAGTGTGAAGATGATACTAGCCTTATTACTTGTGACTTATTCTAAAAAGCACTTTCTCTGTCATTTCCTCTCTCCCCCACCCCCAGTCTCTGCTCTTTCTGTTCCCCTCTCCACTTATCTCAGGTATGTCTATTTCTGTCAGTTGCTGAATTGGCTATGTCTCCACAAGTGGTCATTCATCCACTCTGGGCCTGGATCAGTCCTTGGCATATTTATCAGTCTACAAGAGAAAGACACAGTCGCTGCCCTGCAGTGCCTCACAGTCTAGCTGGGGACACAAGACACATGAAAGAGTGAGTAGCAAAGGCAAATTTTGAAAACTATTAAAGTTATTGTATGGAGAGTAAGTTTTGTAATGGATCAGAGGCTGAAGTCCCATGGATAAGTCCAGAAGGGCTTCCTGGAGGAGGTGGAATTCGATCTGGACCTTGATGGACAATTAGTATTTAAATAAGCCAAGAAAAGAAGGAGAAATCTTTTCAGGTGTCCAGACACAAGTGATAAAATGCAGTAGGCATAAAGTGAATCAAGGTGAAAATGAAACTGGTTTGTGAAGAGAAAAAATGGATAATGAGAAGAGCTTTTTTCAGGAGTGCTCAATTGTAGCAACTCAATGCACTACACTGATTAAAGTCAACTTAATAGTCGTGGTCACTGTCTATCTGTATGTATGACCAGCTCATTATTCTTCTCCTCTTTGGATTAATATTCCTCAGTCTTCTAGTTCATCTGCCTTCATTTCTCCTTAAGGTACTCAAGTACCTTTCTGATTAATCTCACAAATGACTCCTAGGTTGTCTATCATATCACTGGGTAAGATGCCCTTCTAGCATCACTCTTTCTCTACTTGAGTTCCAGCCTCACTGACCTACTTCATCTTCCTAGAATGGGATATGATCTCTCACACCATAGACATTTCTACATGCTAGTCCCCTTGACTGTAACACTCTCCCCCTCTCTAGCCTCCCCTTCACCAAGGTAATTCTTACTCCTCCTTCAGAAATTATCCCAGTAATCATGTCTTCAGGGAACCTTTCCTTAACCCCTAGTTCAGGTCATATCCACCTTTTCTTCATTGCATTCATCACAGGTATAAGTTTACATGATGCTGTGAATTTTTTTATTTGTGTGATAATTTATCAATCTCTCCCAACTGCAAACTCCAAGAGGATAGGGTCTATATCTACGTAATTCAAAATTACTATTAGTAGTGTTCTCAAAAACTCTTCTCTCTTGCCTAAGCAGAGCAGCAGTGTGTTACTTGTTTTGTTTAGTTTTGTCTTGTTTTACGCATCAGGTGAAAACCTGTGCCATTTCATCCCTTTACAAACAAGTCCACATCAAGGTGTTATTTTACAACAAAGAGTACAAACACATAAGGAAAAAAAGTCCTATGAACAAGAAAGTACTGAAGCTTATCCACTGTCCTCTCCTTCTGCTCTCACCTCAAAATCCTCACTGTGAACATTCTGGTTGTCCTTGCTCTAATATTTGTAAGGTGGAAGGGGGAAAATGAAAGCTTCTCCAAGGTGTTCCCCAAACAGCCAGTTTATAGCCACACAACTTAACCCAAAAAGTCATTTAAAAAAATGTCTTCATTGAGTTGCTGATGTCTTTGCTACCAGGAGAGCAGGGGAATGAATATGCAGCTGAAAAAAGTGCATTCAGAACTACCTGGGAGAGTGTAAATTTCATTTTTATCTGTTTGAAAAGAAAGTAACTAAAATATGACTAACGCGCAACTGGAAATTTACACACTTGAAAAAGAACAGCCAGATGCTTAAGACCTTAATACTCCAAACCCAAATCATTTTTTCTTTCTGCCAACAATATCAAAGGACTGGGTGAATTCGCCCCAAGTGCCAGAGACTCAAAACTATGCTAGTTTCCTTAGAAACAGTGTAAATGTAACCAAAGGATTTTAACTATGCCTATGGCTTAGGGTCCATCTAACAATTTTGAATACCCTCATATTTTTTAAAAGAACACAGTGCCTATATAAACCTGGGCAGCGTTCTAGGAAGGGAAGTCATTTAATTACTTACTTTGCATTAACTATCAAGTATCTTGAAACATTTCATAAAACAAGCGAGATCCTGACTCTTACAGACTTTCTTTTTAATACAGTCTTTTTTTTTTTTTTTTGCTTTAATGGGAGAAAGGGACCACAAGGTTAAGTTCCAAACCAGTTCATAACACTGGATACTACATCACTGAAAGGGCAGAAAATATTTTTTCAAGCACAGTCCCTGGAAGATTTTTTAGCTCATCCTTCACACTGAAGCACCATCACCTCTTAGCTGTTGCTCTGGCAACTGGGATTTCCTTCTCACTAGCTGAACAGGCTTAGATAATAGCAACTTCCCACAGCTATAGATGGGGTTGGTGGGTGGAGAAAATGAATGCTTTTGCCAAAGAGCTTTGTAAAGTACCCAGAAGCCTTGAATGCTTGATATAGGTTAGAAAAATGTCAAGGTAATAATAAAAATGACAATAGAAAACTTTTCTTGAGCATTACTATATGCCTGGCAATATTCTAAGTGCTTTACCTATATTCATTTACCTAATCTGCACAACAATGCCATGTTGTAGTTACTGTTATTATTCTTGTTTTATACTTAAGATAAATCAGGCACAAAAAGGTTAAGTGACTTGCCCAAAGCCACACAGCTAGTAATTCTTCCATTAATTCTACCAATTTCCAGGCAAATAATCATAATCACATCTTCTTTTGATAGAAGATTTACAACTCTGCAAAAAATATCTTGTTCATGAGCAAACATAAAGACCTGTGTTTTGTAATGCAAACTGCTCACTAGAAGCTGACAAATTCCTAACAGAATGTGCGGTTTTTGAACCCTTCTAAGGTTTGAAAATTTCTGGATCTACATCTGTTAATATGAGACCTTAAGTCACAGGCTAACTCTCAAAGGTATAAGGAAAAATTGACTTACCTAAGACATCAAAGGTAACAATAGCAAAGCCAAATCAAAACGCAAGGTTTTTGGAAGTATGTTAGTATAAATCTGAGGTAGAGTTTGATAAGTTAAGCTAAATATTGGAAACACTGGAGTCACCACTAAGAAAAACCTCAAAAATACAGTAAAAATATTTAAAACAATGAAAAAGTTACACTAGGAAATAGCTATTCAAGATAAAGACAAATGGTAAAAGAGGAAGAAAAGACAAAAATATTCATGAGCCATATAGAAAACAAAAAGCAAAATGATATCAAAATTACAACCATATCAATAATAACATTAAATCGGATAGATTCAACATCCAACCAAAAGGCAAACAAAGGATTATAAAACTGAATTTAAGAACAAGATTCAACAATATGCTATAAAGCCTACACTTAATTTTTTTGTGGTTGCTGTTTTTGGGGAGTTTTTTGGTTTTTTTTTTTTTTTGCTTTTTGCTTTTTTTTTAACATCTTTATTGGAGTAAAATTGCTTTACAATGGTGTCTAAGTTTCTGATGTATAACCAAGTGACTCATATATATACATATATTCCCACATCTCCTACCACTTGTGTCTCACTCCCAACCTCCCTATCCCACCCCTCTAGGTGGTCACAAAGCAGTGAGCTCATCCCCCTGTGCTATGTGGCTGCTTCCTACTAGCTATCTATTTTACATTTGGTAGTATATATATGTCCATGCCACTCTCTCTCTTCGTCCCAACTTACCATTCACCCTCCCCATGTCCTCAGGTTCATTCTCTATATCTGGGTCACTATTCCTGTCCTGCTCTTAGGTTCTTCATAACCATTTTTCTTTTTTTTAGATTCCATATATATGTGTTAGCATATGGTATTTGTTTTTCTCCTTCTGACTTATTTCAGTCTGTATGACAAACTCTACGCCCATCCACCTCCCTAAAATAACTCAATTTCCTTTATTTTCATGGCTGAGTAATATTCCATTGTATATATGTGCCACTTCTTTTTTTTTTTTTAGTTCCTGCTTTATAAGAAAGTGAATCAGTTATACATATACATCTGTTCCCCTATCTCTTCCCTCTTGTGTCTCCCTCCCTCCCACCCTCCCTATCCCACCCCTCCAGGCGGTCACAAAGCACCGAGCTGATCTCCCTGTGCTATGAGGCTGCTTCACACTATCTATGTACCTTACATTTGATAGTGTATATATGTCCATGCCTCTCTCTCGCTTTGTCACAGCTTACACTTCCCCCTCCTCATATCCTCAAGTCCATTCTCAAGTAGGTCTGTGTCTTTATTCCTGGTTTACCCCTAGGTTCTTCATGATATTCTTTTTAAAATTCCATATATATGTGTTAGCTTACGGTATTTGTCTTTCTCTTTCTGACTTACTTCACTCTGTATGACAGACTCTAGGTCTATCCACCTCATTACAAATAGCTCAATTTCATTTCCTTTTATGGCTGCGTAATATTCCATTGTATGTATGTGCCACATCTTCTTTATCCATTCATCCGATGATGGACACTTAGGTTGTTTCCATCTCCGGGCTATTGTAAATAGATCTGCAATAAATATTTTGGTACATGACTCTTTTGAAATTTTGGTTTTCCGAAGGTATATGCCCAGTAGTGGGATTGCTGTGTCATATGATAGTTCCATTTGTAGTTTTTTTAAGGAACCTCCATACTGTTCTACACAGTGGCTGTACCAATTCACATTCACACCAGCAGTGCAAGAGTTTTCCCTTTTCTGCAAGAGTTTTCCCTTTTCTGCACACTCTCTCCAGCATTTATTGTTTCTTGATTTTTTAATGATGGCCATTCTGACTGGTGTGAGAGGATATCTCATTGTAATTTTGAGTTGCATTTCTCTAATGATTAATGATGTTGTGCATTCTTTCATGTGTTTGTTGGCAGTCTGTATATCTTCTTTGGAGAAATGTCTATTTAGGTCTTCTGCCCATTTTTGGATTGGGTTGTTTGCTTTTTTGCTATTGAGCTGCATGAGCTGCTTATACATTTTGGAGATTAATCCTTTGTCAGTTGCTTCATTTAAAAATACTTTCTCCCATTCTGAGGGTTGTCTTTTGGTCTTGTTTATGGTTTCCTTTGCTGTGCAAAAGCTTTGAAGTTTCATTAGATCCCTTTTGTTTATTTTTGTTTTTATTTCCATTTCTCTAGGAGGTGGGTCAAAAAGGATCTTGCTGTGATTTATGTCATAGAGTGTTCTGCCTATGTTTTCCTCTAAGAGTTTGATAGTTTCTGGCCTTACATTTAGGTCTTTAATCCATTTTGAGCTTATTTTTGTGTATGGTGTTAGGGAGTGATCTAATCTCATACTTTTACATGTCCCTGGCCAGTTTTCCCAGCACCACTTATTGAAGAGGCTGTCCTTTCTCCAATGTACATTCCTGCCTCCTTTATCAAAGATAAGTTGACCATATGTGCGTGGATTTATCTCTGGGCTTTATATCCTGTCTCATTCATCTATCTTTCTGTTTTTGTGCCAGTACCACACTGTCTTGATTACTGTAGCTTTGTACTAGAGTCTGAAGTCAGGGAGCCTGATTCCTCCAGCTCCATTTTTGGTTCTCAAGATTGCTTTGGCTATTCGGAGTCTTTTGTTTTTCCAAACAAATTTTGCAATTTTTTTTCTCCTTCTGTGAAAAATGCCAGTGGTAGTTTGATAGGGATTGCATTGAATCAGTAGATTGCTTTGGGTAGTAGACTCATTTTCAAAATATTGATTCTTCCAATCCAGGAACATGGTACATCTCTCCATCTATTTGTATCATCTTTAATTTCTTTTATCAGTGTCTTATAATTTTCTGCATACAGGACTTTTCTCTCCTTAGGTAGGTTTATTCCTAGGTATTTTATTCTTTTTGTTGCAGTGGTAAATGGGAGTGGTTTCTTGATTTCACTTTCAGATTTTTCATCATTAGTGTATAGGAATGCCAGAGATTTCTGTGCATTAATTTTGTATCCTGCTACTTTACCAAATTAATTGATTAGGTCTAGTAGTTTTCTGATAACATCTTTAGCATTCTCTATGTATAGTATCATGTCATCTGCAAACAGTGACAGCTTTACTTCTTCTTTTCCAATTTGGATTCCTTTTATTTCCTTTTCTTCTCTGATTGCTGTGGCTAAAACTTCCAAAACTATGTTGAATAAGAGTGGTGAGAGTGGGCAGCCTTGTCTTGTTCCTGATCTTAGTGGAAATGGTTTCAGTTTTTCCACCATTGAGGACGATGTTAGTTGTGGTTTTGTCATTTACGGCCTTTATTATGTTGAGGCAAGTTCCCTCTATGCCTACATTCTGCAGGGTTTTTATCATAAATGAGAGTTGAATTTTGTCAAAAGCTTTCTCTGCATCTATTGAGATGATCATATGGTTTTTCTCCTTCAATTTATTAATATGGTGTATCACGTTGATTGATTTGCGTATATTGAAGAATCCTTGAAGTCCTGCAATAAACCCCACTTGATCATGGTGTATGATCCTTTGAATGTGTTGTTGGATTCTGTTTGCTAGTATTTTGTTGAGGATTTTTGCATCTATGTTCATCAGTGATATTGGCCCGTAGTTTTCTTTCTTGTGACATCCTTGCCTGGTTTTGGTATCAAGGTGATGGTGGCCTCGTAGAATGAGTTTGGGAGTGTTCCTTCCTCTGATATTGTTTGGAAGAGTTTGAGAAGGATGGGTGTTAGCTCTTCTCTAAATGTTTGATAGAATTCGCCTGTGAAGCCACCTGGTCCTGGCCTTTTGTTTGTTGGAAGAGTTTTAATCACAGTTTCAATTTCAGTGCTTGTGATTGGTCTGTTCATATTTTCTATTTCTTCCTGATTCAGTCTTGGCAGGTTGTGCATTTCTAAGAATTTGTCCATTTCTTCCAGGTTGTCCATTTTATTGGCATAGAGTTGCTTGTAGTAATCTCTCATGATCTTTTGTATTTCTGCAGTGTCAGTTGTTACTTCTCCTTTTTCATTTCTAATTCTATTAATTTGAGTCTTCTCCCTTTTTTTCTTGATGAGTCTGGCTAATGGTTTATCAATTTTGTTTATCTTCTCAAAGAACCAGTTTTTAGTTTTATTGATCTTTGCTATCATTTCCTTCATTTCTTTTACATTTATTTCTGATCTGATCTTTATGATTTCTTTCCTTCTGTTAACATTGGGGGATTTTTGTTTTTCTTTCTCTACTTGCTTTAGGTGCAGGTTCAGGTTGTTTTCTCGAGATGTTTCCTCTTTTTTAAGGTGTGATTTTATTGCTATAAACTTCTCCCTTAGAACTGCTTTTGCTGCATCCCATAGGTTTTGGGTCCTTGTGTCTCCATTGTCATTTGTTTCTATGTATTTTTTGATTTCCTCTTTGTTTTCTTCAGTGATCACTTCGTTATTAAGTAGTGTATTGTTTAGCCTCCATGTGTTTGTATTTTTTACAGCTCTTTTCCTGTAATTGACATCTAGTCTCATAGCATTGTGGTCAGAAAAGATACTTGATACAATTTCAACTTTCTGAAATTTACGAAGGTTTGATTTGTGACCCGAGATATGATCTATCCTGGAGAATGTTCCTTGATCACTTGAGAAAAAAGGGTATTCTGTTGCTTTTGGATAGAATGTGCTATAAATATCAATTAATTCCATCTTCTTTAATGTATCATTTAAAGCTTGTGTTTCCTTATTTATTTTCACTTTGGATGATCTGTCCATTGGTAAAAGTGGATTGTTGAAGTCCCCTACTATGAGTGTGTTACTATCGATTTCCCCTTTTATGGCTGTTAATATTTGCCTTATGTATTGAGGTGCTCCTATGTTTGGTGCATAAATATTTACAATTGTTATAACTTCTTCTTGGATCGATCCCTTGATCATCATGTAGTGTCCTTCTTTGTCTCCTCTAATAGTCTTTATTTTAAAGTCTATTTTGTCTGATATAAGAATTGCTACTCCAGCTTTCTTTTGATTTCCATTTGCATGGAATATCATTTTCCATCCCCATACTTTCAATCTGTATGTGTCTCTAGGTCTGAAGTGGGTCTCTTGTAGGCAACATATATATGGGTCTTGTTTTTGTATCCATTCAGCCAGTCTGAGTCTTTTGGTGGGAGCATTTAATCCGTTTACATTTAAGGTAATTATCGATATGTATGTTCCTGTTCCCATTTCCTTAATTGTTTTGGGTTCGTTATTGTAGGTATTTTCCTTCCGTTGTGTTTCTTTTTTTTTTGTAACTAAGTTCACTTGTGTCATATTTTAATTAATTTATTTATTTTTGCTGTGTTGGGTCTTCATTTCTATGCAAGGGCTTTCTCCAGTTGTGGCAAGCGGAGACCACCCTTCATCACGGTGTGCGGGCCTCTCACTGTCGCGGCCTCTCTTGTTGGAGAGCACAAGCTCCAGACGCGCAGGCTCAGTAGTTGTGGCTCACGGGCCTAGTTGCTCCGCAGCATGTGGGATCCTCCCAGACCAGGGCTCAAACCCGTGTCCCCTGCATTAGCAGGCAGTTTCTCAACCACTGCGCCACCAGGGAAGCCCCCGTTGTGTTTCTTGCCCAGAGAAGTTCCTTTAGCATTTGTTGTAAAGCTGGTTTGGTGGTGCTGAACTGTCTCAGCTTTTGCTTGTCTGTAAAGGTTTTAATTTCTCCATGAAATCTGAATGAGATCCTTGCTGGGTAGAGTAATCTTGGTTGCAGGTTTTTCTCCTTCATCACTTTAAATTGTTGTTTTTCCCTTGCTGCTTTTAATACGTTTTCTTTGTGTTTAATTTTTGACAGTTTGATTAATATGTATCTTGGCATATTTCTCCTTGGATTTATTCTGTATGGGACTCTCTGTGCTTCCTGGACTTGACTAACTATTCCCTTTCCCATATTAGGGAAGTTTTCAACTATAATCTCTTCAAATATTTTCCCAGTCCCTTTCTTTTTCTCTTCTTCTTCTGGAACTCCTATAATTCTAATGTTGGTGAGTTTAATGTTGTCCCTGAGGTCTCTGAGGCTGTCCTCTGTTCTTTTCATTCTTTTTTCTTTATTCTGCTCGGCAGCAGTTATTTCCACTATTTTGTCTCCCACGTCACTTAACCCTTCTTCTGCCTCAGTTATTCTGCTATTAATCCCATCTAGAGTATTTTTAGTTTCATTTATTGTGTTTCTAATCGTTGCTTGATTCATCTTTAGTTCTTCTAGGACCTTCTTAACTGTTTCTTGCATTTTGTCTCTTCTGTTTCCAAGATTTTGTATCATCTTTAGTATCATTATTCTGAATTCTTTTTCAGGTAGACTACCTATTTCCTCTTCATTTGTTAGGTCTGGTGGGTTTTTGTCTTGCTCCTTCACCTGCTGTGTGTTTTTCTGTCTTCTCATTTTGCTTATCTTACTGTGTTTGGGGTCTCCTTTTTGCAGGCCACAGGTTCGTAGCTCCCCTTGTTTTTGGTGTCTGTCCCCAGTGGCTAAGGTTGTTTCAGTGGGTTGTGTATGCTTCCTGGTGGAGGGGACTTGTGCCTGTGTTCTGCTGGATGAGGCTCAATCTTGTCTTTCTGGTGGACAGGTCCACGTCTGGTGTTGTGTTTTGGGGTGTCTGTGGCATTATTATATTTTTAGGCAGCCTCTCTGCTAATGGGTGGTGTTGTGTTCCTCTCTTGCTAGTTGCTTGGCATAGGTTGTCCAGCACTGTAGCTTGCTCATCGAGTGAAGCTGGGCGCTGGTGTTGAGATGGAGATCTCTGGGAGATTTTCACCCTTTGATATTATGTGGAGCTGGGAGATCTCTTGTGGACCAGTGTCCTGAAGTTGGCTCTCCCACCTCAGAGGCACAGCACTGACTCCTGGCTGCAGAACCAAGAGACTTTCATCCACCAAGCTTCTGGGTAGAAGTAGAACTCAGCCAAGGTCCTCTTCAATCATTTTGATGTCCTTAGTCTAGTCCCCAAATATCCATGAGGCACAGAAAACAAAATAAAATAAAACAAAACTCTTTAAAAATGCACAGGCAATGAAGTCAATCCTCTTCACATAGGTCTTCTTAATATTAGGTCACCTTTTTCTTTCTTCTTTGTGCTTTGTCTACTTGCCCTTGCTTGGAGGGTGCCTCGTGCAGAGGCCTCACACCCGGCCCTTCAGACCAGAGTTCCTAGTGCAAAATGGTAGCCCTGAAACCTCAGCTTCACGGGCACCTGCAGAAGTGCTGGAGAGACACTACGATCCACTTTTTCTTTATCAATTCATCTGTCGATGGACACTTAGGCTGCTTCCATGTCCTGGCTGTTGTAAATAGAGCTCTAATGAACATTGTGGTACATTACCTTTTTTGAATTATGGTTTTCTCAGGGTATATGCCCAGGAGTGGTGTTGCTGGGTCATATGGTAGTTTTATTTTTAGTTTTTTAAGGAACCTCCATACTCTTCTCCATAGTGGCTGTATCAATTTATATACCCACCAACAGTGCAAGAGGGCTCCCTTTTCTCCACAACCTCTCCAGCATTTATTGTTTCTAGATTTTTTGATGATGGCCATTCTGACTGGTGTGAGGTGAGACCTCATTGCAGCTTTGATTTGCATTTCTCTAATGATTAGTGAGGTTGAGCACCCTTTCATATGTTTGTTAGCAATTTGTATATCTTCTTAGGAGAAATGTCTGTTTAGGTCTTCTGCCCATTTTTGATTGGATTTTTGTTGTTCTGATATCAAGCTACATGAGCTGCTTATACATTTTGTAGTTAAATCCTTTGTCAGTTGTTTCCTTTGCAAATATTTTCCCCAATTCTAAAGGTTGTCTTTTGGTCTTGTTTATGGTTTCCTTTGCTGTGCATAAGCTTTTAAGTTTCATTGGGTCCCATTTGTGGGTTTTTTTGTTGCTATTTCCATTTCCCTAGGAGGTGGGTCAAAAAGGATCTTGCTGTGGTTTATGTCATAGAGTGTTCTGCCTATGTTTTCCTCTAAGAGTTTGATAGTGTCTGGCCTTACATTTACGCCTTTAATCGATTTTGAGTTTATTTTTGTGTACGGTGTTGGAGAGCATTCTAATTACATTCTTTGACATGTAGCTGTCCAGTTTTCCCAGCACCACTTATTGAAGAGGCTGTCTTTTCTCCATTCTATATTCTTGCCTCCTTTATCAAACATAACGTGACCATATGTGTGTGGGTTTATTTCTGGGCTGTCTATCCTATTCCATTGATCTATATTTCTGTTTTTGTGCCAGTACCATACTGTCTTGATTACTGTAGCTTTGTAGTATAGTCTGAAGTCCAGGAGCTTGATTCCACCAGATCCAATTTTCTTTCTCAAGATTGCTTTTGCTCTTTGGGGTCTTTTGTGTCACCATACAAATCATGAAATATTTTGTTCTAGTTCTGTAAAAAAATGCCATTGGTAGTTGATAGGGGATCGTCATGTTTCATTGCCATTTGTTTCTAGGTATTTTTTGATTTCTTCTTTGATTTCTTCAGTGATCTCTTGGTTATTTAGTAGTGTATTGTTTAGCCTCCATGTGTTTGTATTTTATACAGATTTTTTTTCCTGTAATTGCTATCTCATAGGACTGTGATCAGCAAAGATACATGATAAAATTTCAATTTTCTTAAATTTATTGAGGCTTGGTTTGTGACCCAAGATATGATCTATCCTGGAAAATGTTCCATGTGCACTTGAGGAGAAAGTGTATTCTGGGTTTTTTTTGGTGGAATGTCCTATAAATTTCAATTAAGTCCATCTTGTTTAATGCATCATTTAAAGCTTGTGTTTCCTTATTTATATTCATTTTGGATGATCTGTCCATTGGTGAAAGTGGGGTGTTTAAGTCCCCTACTATGATTGTGTTACTGTCGATTTCCCCTTTTATAGCTGTTAGCATTTGCCTTATGTATTGAGGTGCTCCTATGTTGGGTGCATAAATGTTTACAGTTTTTATATCTTCTTCTTGGATTGTAATAGTCTTTATTTTAAAGTCTTCTTCTTGGAATAGTCTTTATTTTAAAGTCTATTTTGTCTGATAGGAGAATTGCTACTCCAGCTTTCTTTTGATTTCCATTTGCATGGAGTTTCTTTTTCCATCCACTCACTTTCAGTCTGTATGTGTCCCTAGGTCTGAAGTAGGTCTCTTGTAGACAGCATATATACATGTCTTGTTTTTGCATCTATTCAGCCAGTCTATGTCTTTTACTTGCAGCATTTAATCCATTTGCATTTAATGTAATTATCAATATGTATGTTCCTATTACCATTTTCGTAATTGTTTTGGGTTTGTTTTTGTAGGTCTTTTCCTTCTCTTGTGTTTCTTGCCTAGAGAAGTTCCTTTAGCATTTGTTGTAAAGCTGGTTTGGTGGTGCTGAATTCTCTTAGCTTTTGTTTGTCTGTAAAGGTTTTAATTTCTCTGTCATATCTGAATGAGATCCTTGCTGGGTAGAGTAATCTCAGTTGTAGGTTTTTCCCTTTCATCACTTTAAATGTGTCCTGCCATTCCCTTCTGGCTTGCAGAGTTTCTGCTGTAAGATCACCTGTTAACCTTATGGGGATTCCCTTGTATGTCAATTGTTGCTTTTCCATTGCTGCTTTTGATATTTTTTCTTTATATTTAATTTTTTTTTTTTTTTTTTTTTTTTTTTTGCATTACACCGGCCTCTCACTGCTGTGGCCTCTTCCATTGCAGAGCACAGGCTCTGGACGCGCAGGCCCAGCAGCCATGGCTCATGGGCCTAGCCGCTCCGCAGCATGTGGGATCTTCCTGGAATGGGGCACGAACCTGTGTCCCCTGCATCGGCAGGCAGACTCTCAACCACTGCACCACCCGGGAAGCCCTTAATTTTTGATAGTTTGATTAATATCTGTCATGGCTGGTTTCTCCTTGGTTTTATCCTGTTTGGGCCTCTCTGCACTTCCTGGACTTGATTGACTATTTCCTTTCCCATATTATGGAAGTTTTCAACTATAATCTCTTCAAATATTTTCTCAGTCACTTTCTTTTTCTTTTCTTCTTCTGGGACCCCTATAATTCAAATGTTGCTGCATTTAATTTTGTCCCAGATGTCTCTGAGACTGTCCTCAATTGTTTTCATTCTTTTTTCTTTATTCTGCTCTGCTGTAGTTATTTTCACTATTTTATATTCCAGGTCACTTATCTGTTCTTCTGCCTCAGTTATTCTGCTATTGATTCCTTCTAGATAATTTTTAATTTTATTTATCGTGCTGTTCATCATTGTTTGTCTGCTGTTTACTTCTTTCAGGTTCTTGTTAATCATTTCTTGTATTTTCTCTGTTCTATTTTCAAGATTTTGGATCATCTTTACTATCATTATTCTGAACCCTTTTTCAGGTAGA
This sequence comes from Mesoplodon bidens, assembly GCF_964165515.1. Taxonomy (NCBI): domain Eukaryota; kingdom Metazoa; phylum Chordata; class Mammalia; order Artiodactyla; family Ziphiidae; genus Mesoplodon; species Mesoplodon bidens. The sequence continues at coordinate 76,008,954 of NC_138163.1, forward strand.
CTGCCTATTTCCTCTTTATTTGTTTGGTCTGGTAGGTTTTTACCTTGCCCCTTCATCTGCTGTGTGTTTCTCTGTCTTCTCATTTTGCTTAACTTACTGTATTTGAGGTCTCCTATTTTTCCACAGGCTGCAGGTTCATAGTTCCCATTGTTTTTGGCATCTGTCCCCAGTGGCTAAGTTTGTCTCAGTGGGTTGTGTAGGCTTCCTGGTGGAGGGGACTGGTACCTGTGTTCTGGTGGATGAGGCTGGATCTTGTCTTTCTGTTGGGCCGGACTGCCTCTGGTGGTGTGTTTTGGGGTGTTTTTGACCTTATTATGATTTTAGGCAGCCTCTCTGCTAATGGTTGGGGTTTTGTTCCTGTCCTGTTCCTTGTTTGGCATAGGGTGTCTAGCACTGTACCTTGATGGTCGTTGAGTGGAGTTGGGTCTTAGCATTCAGATGGAGATCTCTGGGAGAGCTTTTGCTGTTTGATATTATGTGAGGTCAGGAGGTCTTTCGTGGTCCAATGTACTGAATTCGGCTCTCCCACCTCAGTGGCACAGGCCTGACACCCGGCCAGAGCACCAAGACCCTGTAACCCTCAAGGCTCAGAAAAAAAAGAGAGAAAAAAAGAATGAAAGGAAAAAATAAAACAAAATAAAGTTATTAAAAGAAATTTTTTAATTATTAAAAATAAAATAAATTAAAAAGTAATAAAAAAAGAAAAGAAAGAAGGAAAGAAGAGAGGAACCAAACCAAAAAGCATATCCACCAATGATAACAAGCGCTAAAAACTATTCTAAGAAAAAAAAAAAGGACAGAACCCTAGGTCAAATTGTAAAAGCAAAACTATACAGACAAAAATCACACAAAGAAGCCTACCCATACACACTTACAAACTGACCAAAAGGGAAAAAAAATGTGTGTGTATATATATATATATATATATATATAAGGAAGAGAGCAACCAAATCAATAAACAAATGTACCAATGATAATAAACTCTAAATACTAAGCTAAGATAAACATAAAACCTGAAACAAATTAGATGCAGAAAGCAAACCCCAAGTCTGCAGTTGCTCCAAAATCCACCACCTCAATTTTGGGATGATTCATTTTCTATTCAGGTATTCAATAGATGCAGGGTACACCAAGTTGATTGTGGAGATTTAATCTGCTGCTCCTGAGGCTGCTGGGAGAAATCTCCCTTTTTCTCCTTTGTTCACACAACTCCTGTGGTTCAGCTTTAGATTTGTCCCTGCCTCTGCATGTAGGTCACCTGAGGCATCTCTTCTTCACTCAGATAGGATGGGATTAAAGTAGCAGCTGATTTGGGGGCTCTGGCTCACTCAGGGCGGGGGGAGGGAGGGGTACAGAATGCGGGGTGAGGCTGTGGCGGCAGAGGCTGACATGACGTTGCAACAGCCTGTGGTGCACCATTTTTTCTCCCAGGGAAGTTGTCCCTGGATCACGTGACCCTGGCAATGGCAGGCTGCACAGGCTCCCAGGAGGGGAGGTGTGGAGAGTGACCTGTACTTACACACAGGCTTCTTGTTGGCTGCAGCAGCAGACTTAGCGTTTCATGCCAGTCTCTGGTGTCCGCACTGATTGCCGTGGCTCACGCCCTTCTCTGGAGCTCATTTAGGCGGTACTTTGAATCCCCTCTCCTTGTGGACCCTGAAACAATGGTCTCTTGCTTCTTAGGCAGTTCCAGACTTTTTCCCAGACTCCCTCCCGGCTAGCTGTGGTGCACTAGTCCCCTTCAGGCTGGGTTCACCCAGCCAACCATCAAGCTACAGTGCTAGACACCCTATGCCAAACAATGAGTCAGGTCCCCTCACTGGGATCTGACCTCCGAAGCTGGAGCCTCAGCTCCCAGCCCTCATCCACTCTGGAGGGTGAGCAGACAATCTTCTCCGTCTGTTGGGTGTTGGTCGGCACAGATCCTCTGTGCAGAAACCTCTCTGCTTTGCCCCCTGCACTCCTGTTGCTGCTCTCTCCTCCATGGCTCTAAAGTTCCCCCACCACCACCACCCTTCTCTGCCAGTGAAGGGGCTTCCTAGTGTGTGGAAACTTCCTTCTTCACAGCTTACTCCAAGAAGTGCAGTTCCTGTCCCTATTCTTTTTTCTCTGTTTTTTTTCTTTTTTCTTTTGCCCTACCCAGGTACGTGGGGGGAGTTTCTTGCCTTTTGGGAGGTCTGAGGTCTTCTGCCAGCATTCAGTAGGTGTCCTGTAGGAGTTGTTCCACATGTAGATGTATTTCTGATGTATCTGTGGGAAGGAAGGTGATCTCCATGTATTACTCCTCCACTATCTTGAAGGTGTCACTTACTTTGGGTTTTATTTGTTCTTCTTTTTGTAGCTCCATTAGGTGTAAGTTTAGGTTATATATTTGAAATTTTTCTTACTTCCTGAAGTCAGTTTGTATTACTATAAATTTCCCTCTTAGAATTGCTTTTGCTTCATCCCATAGGTTTGGGATCATGGTTGTGTATATAGATGATTTTACTATTTTTGTCTTTTTTTTTTTTTTTTTTGGCTGTATGTGGGCCTCTCACTGTTGTGGCCTCTCCCCTTGTGGAGCACAGGCTCCGGACGCCAGGCTCAGCGGCCATGGCTCACGGGCCCAGCTGCTCCACAGCATGTGGGATCTTCCCGAACCGGGGCACGAACCCGTGTCCCCTGCATCGGCAGGCGGACTCTCAACCACTGCGCCACCAGGGAAGCCCTATTTTTGTCTTTTAAATTCCATACTAGTTTTGTGTGTGGACTATTTCCTACCTTTCCTGTATGTTTGCCTTTACTGTTGAGCTTTTCATTTCATAATTTTCTTGTTTCTAGTTGTGGCCTTTTCTTTTTTACCCAGAGAAGTTCATTTAACATTTGGTGTGGAGCTGGTTTAGTGGTGGTGAACTCTTTTAGGTTTTGCTTGTCTCTAAATATTTTGATCTCTCCTTCAAATCTGAACAAGAGCAATGCTGGGTAGAGAATTCTTGGTTGTAGATTTTCCCCTTTCATCACTTAGATATATCATGCCACTCCCTTCTGTCTTGCAGACTTTCTACTGAAAAGTTAGCTGATAGGCTTATGGGAGTTCCCTTGTGTGTAACTTGTTTTTTTTTTCCCTTGATGCTTTTAATATTCTCCCTTTCTTTTTAATTTTTCCATTTTAGTTACAATGTGTCTTGCTGTGTTCCCCTCTGGTTTAATCTTGTATGTGACTCTGAGCTTCCTAGAGTTGAATGCTTGTTTCCTTTTTCAGGTTACAGAAGTTTCCACTATTACATCTTCAGTTATGTTCTCAGGTCCTTTCTGTCTCTCTTCTCCTTCTGGGACCCTTACAATTCAAATTCAAGTGCACTTGATGTTCTTCCAGTGGTCTTTTAAACTGTCCTCATTTCTTTTCATTCTTTTGTTCTTTTTTCTCTTCAGCATCAGTGATTTCCAATACTCTGTACTCTGGGTCCCTGATCTGCTCCTCTCTATCGTTTAGTCTATTGTTGATTTCTTCTAGTGTATTTTTCATTTCAATTCTTGTTTTCTTCATCTCTGTTTGGTTGTTCTTTACATATTCCAACTCTTTGTTAAAAACTTCTAACTTCTCGGTCTGTGCATCCATTCTTCTCCCAAGTTCTTTGATCATCTTTATGATCACTACCCTGAACTCTTTCTCAGGTAGATTGCCTATCTCTACTTCACTTAGTTCTTCTTCTAGGGTTTTGTCTTGTTCCTTCATTTTGAACATGTCCTTCTGTTGCCTTATTTTGCTTATGTTGCTGTTTTTATTTTTATGTGTCTGGTCGGGTGGTTACATTTCCCAAACTTGGAGAAGTGTCCTTCTATAGGAGATGTCCTGTAAGTCCCAGTAGCACTCTCCCATCTCATCACCAGAATTATATGCTCTAAGGATTTCTCCTATGAAGACTGCATGTGTCTTTCTTTTGTGACAGGCTGACCATGTGTGCAGTCTTGTAGGCTTGGTTGGCCTCCAGTCTGGTAGGTTGTCAGGCCTTGCCTCCTGTGGAGGCTGCTGGTTGCTGATTGGTGGGACCGTGTCACAAAGCAACTTGTTGCTGGACCCCAGGGGGCCTCAGGGCTAGTGCTGGGTTACTGTTGGGCAAAGTCAGAGTCCAGGAGACCCTGGGACTATTGCCCACCCTCTGATGGGTGAAACCAGGTATGGGGTTAATGCCAGCCTACTGGTGGGGAAAGTCAGGTCCTAGGGTCTTGTTGTAGGGCCCAGGGTTCCCAGAACTGGTGTGGGATTGCTGGTGGGTGGGGCCAGTTCCTGACAGAGTTGGCTATGGGGTCTGTGTTTTCCTAAAGCTTGGCTTATTAGTAGATGGAGCCAGGGCCCAGCCAGTCCCAGGGCAATATCTGGCCTGCTTCGGTGGGCCAAGTCCATAGGCTGTGGGGCTGCATTTTTCTTGCAGCTGTTATCTGCTCACTGGCTGGTGAAGCTGGGCTCAAGACTAGAGAAGGCTCACTGGTGAACAAGGCTGGGGTCCGGCCAGTCCCAGGGCAGGGTCTGGCCTGCTGGTGGGTAGGCTGCAACTGCAGATTGCAGACCTGTGGTTTTCTTGTAGCTGGTGTCTGCCCCCTGGTGGGTAAAGCTAGGACCAAGGCTAGAGCAGGATCCTTTGAGGGAGGGGCCAGGGTTCTGGGCATTCTGGGGCTTGAGCCTGCCCACTGGTGGGTAGGGAGCTGTATCCTGGGGTCTCTGGCTGGAGAGCTTTGGGGTCCCAGGTCTAGTGCCTATGCACTGATGCCTGGTTCCTCTGGTGGGCAGGAATGTGTCCAGGGTTTACAGTGTGTTCAGGGGGCCTTAAGGCAGCCTGTCTGCTCATGGGTGGGGCTTTGTCCATGCCCAGTTAATTGCTTGGTCTGAGGCATCCCAACACTGGTGCCTACCGGTTGTTGTGGGGGCAGGGCTGGGTTCTGGAGCTAATAAGGTAGAGGGAGGATTTCAAAATGGTGCTTGCCAACACCAGTGTCTACGTGGTAGAAGGAGCTCCTAAAAAGGGCTGCTGCTGGTGTCTATGTACCCAGGTTAAGCTGCAGTTGCCTCCTGCCTCTCCTGGAGACTCCCTAAGATCATTAGGTATGTCTGACCCAGGCTCCTATCAAAATTACTGCTTCTGCCTTGGGTCCCAGAGTGTGTGAGATTTTGTGTGCACCCTTTAAGAGTAAAGTCTCTATTTTCTCCAGCCCTCTGGGACTCCTGAAAGTAAGTCCCTCTGGCTTTTAAAGTCAAATGCTCTAGGGTCTCAAGTTCCTAGTGCAGGACTCCTGGGCTGGGGAGCCCAACCTGTGGCTCAGACCTCTCACTCCTTTGGGAGAACCTCTGCAATTATAATTATTCTTCTTTTTGTGGATTTCCCAACGTGGGGTATGGGACTTGACTATGTCACGACTTCACCCCTCCTACCTGTCTAGATGTGGTTCTTTCTTTATATCTTTAGTTGTAGATCTTTTCTGGTAGGTTCCATTCTTTTTCTTTGGTTGTTCTGCAAATAGTTGGGATTTTGGTGTGCCTGTGAAATAAGGTGAGCTCAGGGTCTTTCTACTCCCCATCGTGCCACCAATCTAAATTGTTTTTTAAATACCCAATTCAAATTTCATCTCCTTTATAAAACCTTTGCTGATCACCCCAGCATGCATTTGTGCAACTTCCAAACTGACAACTGTCCTTTTTATTTGGATTTCACATTCACTGACTTGTCATATTTCTTCCAGTGTTTTCTCAAACAGTCCTTTAAATGTTGCTATTGAGCTTTCATCCATTGGTCCTATCTGCCTCTTCCCTTCATTAATTTGTAAAACTCTAAGACAAGAGGTCTTATTTTATTAATAGTTGTACCCTGAAACATTCAGCATAAATCTTGCACATAGTAGAAACTCAATGATTATTATTGATTTGATTTCTTTAATAACCTGATAATTTGCACATAAGTTCCATACATTTTCATATAATTGGCCCATGCTTTGCAGTCATTTTAAACAGTAAATTAATAGTGAACATAAGTCATTTGTAGCCTTCATGTTCTTTTAAACTTTAACTTAATTTTAAATTTTAACCTTCTGTGTATTTGAAAGGTAGTAGACTTTGAAAGCCTTGCACCATTATTGATCTTTTGGACAGTCTCTTCTTTGTACTTTCTGGTATCTTTTCATCTTCGTTGTTACAGTGATTTCATCCTTAGATTTACATATGGATCATTGATTCATTCAACATCTCTGGTTCTTCTCCACTGAGGACTATATAATTTTGAATCTGTCCCTTTCACGTATAAGTTATTTTTCCATTTTAGTTAGAAATAAATGCAGAGAAAATGGATAGACTGATGCCATAGACGTCACAAGCCAGGGGATTTTACACTTGGCAAAACAGCTACAAATCCATATGCCTAATTTGTACCTTTCTTCCCTGCATTTGTACACCTAAAGCATAGCTGTAGTTCTACTACAAGGACCTAGGTGAAGGATTCTGAGAGGTTGGTGGAGGGAGGATGGAAAAGACAAGTGAGGAAAGAAACAAGTAAAGCAGAATTCAGGTAGCAAGATGAAATGCAGTACTAGAAGGGAAAAGAAGAAACTTTTATTTTTCATGTCGAATACTTCTCAGGCACTAGTTTTTTTGGGTTTTTGGGGGGCGTTGTTTGTTTGTTTTTAACATCTTTATTGGAGTATAATTGCTTTACAATGGTGTGTTAGTTTCTGCTTTATAACAAAGTGAATATGTTCCCATATCTCTTCCCTCTTGCGTCTCCCTCCCTCCCACCCTCCCAATCCCACCCCACTAGGTGGTCACAAACCACCGAGCTGATCTCCCTGTGCTATGCGGCTGCTTCCCACTAGCTATCTATTTTACGTTTGGTAGTGTATATATGTCCATGCCACTCTCTCACTTTGTCACAGCTTACCCTTCCCCCTCCCCGTATCCTCAAGTCCATTCTCTAGTAGGTCTGTGTCTTTATTCTTGTCTTACCCCTAGGTTCTTCATGACATTTGTTTTCCTTAGATTCCATATATATGTGTTAGCATATGGTATTTGTTTTTCTTTCTCTGACTTACTTCACTCTGTATGACAGACTCTAGGCCTATCCACCTCACTACAAATATCTCAATTTTGTTTCTTTTTATGGCTGAGTAATATTCCATTGTATATATGTCAGGCACTAGTATTATCTTTTTGTGATGTTCTCATTTTTAGGAAAGAAATTAAATGGGAGAAAACTTTATTTCTCCCTCAACCTACAGAGCAGAAGTTTTCTATTATAGGGAATTCCCTGGAGGTCAAGTGGTTAAGTCTCAGCGCTTTCACTGCCGTGGCCTGGGTTCCATCCCTGGTCAGGGAACTAAGATTCTGGAAGCTGCACGATGTGGCAAAAAAAAAAAAAAAGTTTTCTAATATAGCTTTTTCACTCAAAAATGGAGTCCCTTGCTTTCAAAAATGTCCAATTTTTCTCTCCTATAATTTTTTCCAGTTTTATTGAGGTATGATTGATGAATAAACATTGTTTATATTTAGGTTGTACAATGTGATGCTTTTCTAAGGCGTACAACATATGATGATTTAATATACATATACATTGTTAAATGTTTACCACAAACAAGTTAATTAACACATCCATTACCACACATGGTTACCTTTGTTTAACATCACTAATCATCAGGGAAATGCAAATCAAAACCACAATGTGATACCACCTCACACGTGTTAGAATGGCTATTATCAAAAAGACAAGAGATAACAAATTCTGTTGAGGATGTGGAGAAAAGGTAATCCTTGTACTCTTGGGAATGTGAATTGGCACACCCATAATGGAAAACAGTATAAACATTTCTTTCCTGTCATTTAACTATTTATTGGTAGTCACTACAAAGAAGTACACTAATACCAGTTCTCACAAGGGGCAATGATGATTTCCCTGGGTGACTCCTATTTATCCGGAAGTCCAGACTCCACTCTGGCATTGTAAGACATAGGCTTGCCTGCAAAATGGCTCTTTAGACATTTTCTCCCTGAGTGGTGTATCTATAATAGCCTGTTCTCAGCTTCAAGTGTGCTGATCTTAATTTCTCAAATACACAGAAACCATGCTTTTCCAGTTACGTGGCTTCAGACAAATCATTTCCCCTCCCTGGGCCTCAGAATTTCCATCTATAAAATGAAATGTTTAGACTAGATGAACACTAAGGTACCTTTAATTTCTATCAATACTTCAGTCAATGGTGTTTCTTGGTATCAACTTTCTCCTTCTCTCTCTCACTCACACACACACACCCCAATCCTATTCTTTTATAAAGCTGACACAACATGGTAACAAGGAAAGAACAGCAGATTTGTCCTCAGAAGAGCTCAGTTCCTATCCTAGCTATGCTATCAAGTAACCTTGGAATGATGACATCATATCATATATCTGTACTCAATTTTTCAATCTGTAAAAGAAAGATTTCAGCTAAGTAGATTTCTAAAGGTATATTTCCCTTCTAGCTCTGAGGATCCTACGTCTCAAAAGTGCAGCACTTTGCAAGCATCCTTCTGAAGTTCTTAGCTTGTTTATTGGAAAAAGCATTTTCTTGGTTACCCAGGCTCTCTCCAATTTCCTATATCCAATCAATAACTAAGTCTTCCCAAATATCTCTTGCAAACATCTCTTTCTCTCTATTCTCACATTTACTGTCCAGCTTGAGTTCATCCCAGAGTTATCTTTCTGGAGGACATTTTGAAACATGTTATTCTACTGCTCAAAATCCTTCAATGGCTCCCCATTGCCTCTAATGCAATGATGTTCCCTCTGTCAACAAACATTCTCCCTATAGCATCACTTTTTGCTTGCTGGATCCTATGCATCTTTTAAGATTCAGCTCACATTTTTATTGCCTCCATGAAGCTTTCTCTGATTTCTTAAATATATAAAATATCTTCTCATGCTTTAATGCCACAGTTCTGCTTCTGAATCTCTTTAATAGTACTCATTATAGTCTACTATGTATCAACTCATTTATGCATATTATACTGTCCCTCACTGGACGGCAATTTCATTGAGACCAGGGTCCATATTTTAGTCACTCCTGTTACTACTCTTACATTCATCACAGCATAGCTTGACACAGGGTTCTCCTGCTCTGCACATAATAAGCACACAAAGAAGTTTAAAAGTCATGTAACTGACTCCAAACAAAGAACAGAGACAGTTTGAGTAAAAACCTGTCCACCAGACCTGTCACAGAGTGGATGAATTATCCCAGCACTCAGAGGAGAGAAAATTCCGACATGCCAAGTCTATATGAAATCCAAGACCTGCACTGTGGGGTACTAAAATGTAAGCTAATGTACTGAGACCTCATGGGCAAGGAACTTTACAAATTCACAAGTCACCCAAAAAGTGAATAACAAAAGTGGAAAGTGAGTTTCATTCCCATCAAAATAAAGTAAGATGTCTCCTGACAGTTACCTTCTGATTGGTAAAGTCCAGAAGCATTTAATTACACCTGAAGCAAAACTGAACAATAAGCAATCAAGAACATAGATACTAACCAAAAACTCATAGCACCAGACTGACTTAATCATTTTACATTGGAACAAATTAGAATCACTATAAAATGAAGGCCCTCATCAGGCATCCTTGATTTTAGAAAAAGCAGTCAACATGTGTTTACTTGGTTGTTTGTTGGGACACAGTTGGCCTCAGGGCTGATTTGCATGCATAGAGGAATGAGAAGGGATGTTCTGATGATGGTTTCAGGAAGCACAGGGTCGAATAATTATCAGGGATCATTGCCCACTTGTAAAGAAATATATAAATATATACCTATTTAGTGCACAAAAAAATTTCTCCAAATCCCAATATGGCCACATTAGTTGAAGGTAACAGCAAATAAAGCCATTCAAAGGCCACTGCTGCCTGGGGCCAAAACTGTGGTGTTGGGTGAATTAGTATTCATTGGCCATACAATACTGTTTTCTACGCCTCTCTCTTTTTATGCTATCTGTCCCTTTTCCACAGCTCCCCAAGTGCTTTACGGCTTCACACTGTCTCATGGTGACCCAGGATCCCCTTCTGTGACCTTTTCCCCTAAGAGTGGGAGCCCTAGACTTCCCTCTTCCCCCTCTGAACTCAAAAGTTGTCCTGCTCTGTCTCCTTTTCACCACAGTACTCAGCTCTCAAATGGTTCCATGTACCTGAGAGTACACAATGAGACGTTGAGAACTTACAAAAGCATGAGTTAGTTAACTCTTCCAAGAAGATCAGTGTGTTAACACAAAATAACAAAATCCAAAAATTTGAACTTCTAGTGGTTGTGGATTTTTCAAGCACAGCAGCAAGCTAGAAGAGTGATTTTTCCTCTTAAAACAAGAGAACTTAAAGACATGAGTCCCAGTGCTGGCTCTGCTGCTAGTAGACAACGTGGTTTTGTACAAGTCACTTGGTTTCTAAGAGCGTCAGTTTTCCTCACTGAAAATTGGAATGGATTATCTAGATTCTTTTCAGTTCTAATAATCTGTACTCAGTAAATCTCAGCACATTTACTACTCTACTTATTCTACCTCTGCATAAGGTTGGCTCTGGTTGTCACCAATTACACTAATAGAGAGAGAGAAGCCTGTATTTTCTATGTTCCATGTCACTGCTACCAAACATATTTGACTCAACTCAGTAGAACTAAATCTACTATAATGGATACTAAATAAAAGATTCTGACTAAAGTGGTATGAGATTTCATCTTCACAATAGGAGGATATACCTACAAAAGTGCACATGTGAGATAAGATGTCTCTGACCTACAAAGGGAAGAATATTGGATTTAAACTCAAGCAACCTGGATTCAAATCCTAGGTCTATGACTTAGTAGTTCTGTGATTAGCTCTAGGCAAGTCTCTTAACTTCTTGAATATCAATTTCCATGTTTTCTAAAACAAAGACTACATATTCTTAATTTCCAATTCTGAGGGTTGCTGCAAGTGTTAAATGAGAAAATGTACGTTCAGTATTTGACACAGAGTCTGGAAAATAGGAGGGTCTCTGTTCACATTACTGGAATCTGGATTGGAAACACGAACTGCTCAAGCTTTCATCTGAGAAAAACTTTGATGTAAATTAAATGAGCATAATGTCCTCAAGGTTCATCCATGTTGCATCATAGGGCAGGACTTCTTTAATTTTTAAGGCTGAATAATATTCCATTGTATGTATATACCACATTTTCTTTATCCATTAATTTCTCAATGTAAATTTAGGCTATTTCCAAATAGCCTAAATCATTCCACTCATATGAGGCATCTAAAAGAGTCAAACTCATAGAAGCAGACAGTAGAATGGTGGTTGCCCGGGTTAGGGGGCAGGAAATAGAGAGCTGTTTTTAAGAGGGTATAAAGTTTCAGTTACGCAAAGTGAAAAAGTTCTATAGATCTGTTGAACAACACTGTGCTTATAGTTCACAATACTGTACTGTACACTTAAAAATGTGCTAAGGAGAGACCTTCAAGATGGTGGAAGAGTAAGACGTGGAGATCACCCTCCTCCCCACAAATACAACAGAAATACATCTACATGTGGAACAACTCCTACAGAACACCTACTGAACGCTGGCAGAAGACCTCAGACTTCCCAAAAGGCGAGAAACACCCCACGTACCTGGGTAGGGCAAAAGAAAAACCAGAGACAAAAGAATAAGGATGGGACCTGCACTACTGGGAGGGAGCTGTGAAGGAGGAAATGTTTCCACATACTAGGAAGCCCCTTCATGGGCGGAGACGAGGGGTGGCAGAGGGGGGAAGCTTCAGAGCCACGGAGGAGAGCGCAGCAACAGGGGTGCAGAGGGCAAAGTGGAGAGATTCCCAGACAGATGATCTGTGCCGACCAGCACTCACCAGCTGGAGAGGCTTGTCTGCTCAACCGCCAGGGCTGGTGGGGGCTGGGAGCTGAGGCTCGGGCGTCAGAGGTCAGATCCCAGGGAGAAGACTGGGGCTGGCTGCATGAACACAGCCTGAAGGGGGCTAGTGCACCACAGCTAGCTGGGAAGGAGTCTGGGAAAATGTCTGGAACTGCCAAAGAAGCAAGAGACCATTGTTTCCGGGTGCGTGTGGAGAGTGGATTCATAGCACCGCCTAAATGAGCTCTGGAGACGGGCACAAGCCACAGATATCAGTGTGGACACCAGAAACCGGCATAAAATGTTAAGGCTGCTGCTACAACCACCAAGAGGCCTGTGTGCAAACACAGGTCACTATCCACACCTCCACTCCAGGGAGCCTGTGCAGCCTGCCACTGCCAGGATCCTATGGTCCAGGGACAATTTCCCCAGGAGAACACATGGTGCGGCTCAGGCTGTTGCAACGTCACACCAGCCTCTGCAGCCACAGGCTCACCCCACATTCCATACCCATCCCTCCCTCTGGCTTGAGTGAGCCAGAGCCCCCAAATCAGCTGCTACTTTAATCCCGTCCTGTCTGAACAAAGAACAGACACACTCAGGCGACCTACATGCAGATGTAGGGCCAAATCCAAAGCTGAAACAGGAGCTGTGTGAACACAGAAGAGAAAGGGAAAGTTCAGCCACCAGCCATGGACTGAACCTCCACAATCAACTTCATGTTGATTCTGTGGAATATTCTGTGGAATACCTGAATAGAAAATGAATCAACCCAAAATTGAGGCAGTGGACTTTAAGAGCAATGGAATATATATATATATATATATATATATATATATATATATATATATATATATATTTCCTTTTTCTCTTTTTGTGAGTGTGTATGTATATGCTTCTTCGTGTGACTTTGTATAGATTTGCTTTTAACATTTGTCCTACTGTTCTTTCACTCCAATATTTGACTTTATTTTTTTTTTTTTAGTTTTTAGCACTTGTTATGACTGGTGGACTTGTTTTTTTTTTTTTTTTTTGGTTTGGTTGCTCTCTTCTTTCTTTCTTTCTTTTGTTACATTTTAATTATTTTAACTTTAATAATTTATTTTATTTTTTATTTTAATAACTTTTTCTTTTCTTTTCTTTTCTTTCTTTCTTTTTTTCTCACTTTTCTTCTGAGATCTGTGGCTGACAGGATCTTGGTGAACTGCCCAGGTGTCAAGCCTATACCTCTGAGGTGGGAGAGCTGAGTTCAGGACATCGGTCCACCAGAGACCTCCAAGCTCCATGTAATATCAAACAGTGAAAGCTCTCCCAGAGATCTCCATGTCATGGCTGAGACCCAGCTCCACTCAATGACCAGCAAGCTACACTGCTGGACACCTATGTCAACCAACTAGCAAGACGGGAAGACAAACACACCCATTACAAGAGAGGCTGCCTAAAATCATAATGATGTTATAGAACCCCAAAACACACAACAGGACGTGGTCTTGCCCAACAGATAAACAAGATCCAGCCTCATCCACCAAAACACAGGCACTAGTCCCCTCCACCAGGAAGCCTACACAACCCACTGAATCAATCTTAGCCACTGGGGGCAGACACCAAAAACAACGAGAACTACGAAACTGCAGCCTACAAAAAGGAGACCCCAAACACAGTAACATAAGGAAAATGAGAAGACAGAGAAACACACAGCAGATGAAGGAGCAAGGTAAAAACACACTAGAACAAATAAATGAAGAGGAAATAGGCAGTATACCTGAAAAATATTTAAGAGTAAAGATAGTAAACATGATAAAAAATCTTTGAAATAGAATGGAGAAAATACAAGAAACGTTTAAGAAAGGCCTAGAGGAACTAAACTGGAAAAAAAATGATGAAAATCAAAATAAATGAAATTAAAAATTCTCTAAAAGGAATCAGTAGCAGAATAACAGAGGCAGAAGAATGGATAAGTGACCTGGAATGTAAAAGAGTGGAAAAAAACTACTGCAGAGCAGAATAAAGAGAAAAGAATGAAAAGAATTGAGAGCAGTCTCAGAGATGGCTGGGACAACATTAAATGCACCAACATACGAATTATAGGGGTCCCAGAAGAAGAAGAGAAAAAGAAAGGGACTCAGAAAATATTTGAAGTGATTAGAGTTGAAAATATCCATAACATAGGAAAAGAAAAAGTTAATCAAGTCCAGGAAGCGCAGAGAGTCTGATACAGTATAAATCCAAGAAAAAACTTGCCAAAACACATATTAATCAAACTATAAAAATTAAATACAAAGAAAAAATATTAAAAGCAGCAAGGGAAAAATAACATACAAGGGAATCCCCATAAGGTTAACAGGTGATCTTTCAGCAGAAACTCTAAAAGCTAGAAGGGAGTGGCAGGACATATTTAAAGTGATGAAAGGGAAAAACTTACAATGAAGAGGACTCTACCCAGCAAATATGTTATTCAGATTCGATGGAGAAATCAAAACATTTACAGAAAAGCAAAATCTAACAGAAAGGAACACAACAAAACCAGCATTACAAAAAATGCTAAAGGAATTTCTCTAGGCAGGAAACACAAGAGAAGAAAAAGATCTACAATGAAAAACCCAAAGAAGTTAATAAAATGGTAATACAAATATACATATCGAAAATAACCTTAAATGTAAGTGGATTAAATGCTCCAAACAAAAGACATAGACTGGCTGAATGGATACATAAACAAGACCAGTATATATGCTATTTACAAGAGACCCACTTCAGACCTAGGGACACAAACAGACTGAAAGTGATGGGGTGGAAAAAGATATTCCATGCAAATGGAAACCAAAAGAAAGCTGGAGTAGCAATTCTCATATCAGACAAAATAGACTTTAAAACAAAGAGACAAAGAATGAGACTACATAAGGATCAAGGAATCAATCCAAGAAGAAGATATAAAAATTGTAAATATTTATGCACCCAAAATAGGAGCACAGCAACACATAAAGCAAATACTAACAACCATAAAAAGGGAAATTGACAGTAACACAATCATAGTAGGGGACATTAATACCCGACTTTCACCAATGGACAGATCATCCAAAATGAAAATAAATAAGGAAACACAAGCTTTAAATGATACATTAAACAAGATGGACTTAATTGATATTTAAAGGACATTCCATCCAAAAGCAACAGAATACACATTTTTTTCAAGTGCTCATGGAATATTCTCCAGGATAGATCATACCTTGGGTCACAAATCAAGCCTTGGTAAATTTAAGAAAAATCAAATCGTATCAAGTATCTTTTCTGACCACAATATGAGACTATATATCAATTACAGGAAAAGTTCTGTAAAAAATACAAACACATGGAGGCTAAACAATACTTAACAACAAAGTGATCACAGAAGAAAATAAAGAGGACATCAAAAAATACCAAGAAATAAATGACAGTGGAGACACGACGACCCAACACCTATGGTATGCAGCAAAATCAGTTCTATGAGGGAAGTTTATAACAAAACAATCCGACCTTAAGAAACAGGAAACATCTCAAATAAACAACCTAACCTTGCACCTAAAGCAATTAGAGAAAGAAGTACAAAAGATCCCAAAGTTAGCAGAAGGAAATAAATCATAAAGATCAGATCAGAAATAAATGAAAAATAAATGAAGGAAACGATAGCAAAGGTCAATAAAACTAAAAGCTGGTTCTTTGAGAAGATAAACAAAATTGATAAACCATTAGGCAGACTCATCAAGAAAAAAAGGGAGAAGACCCAAATCAATAGAATTACAAATGACAAAGGAGAAGTAACAACAGACACTGCAGAAACACACAGGACCATGAGAGGTTACTACAAGCAACTCTATGCCAATAAAATGGACAACCTGGAAGAAATGGAAAAATTCATAGAAATGCGAAATGCACAACCTGCCGAGACTGAATCAGGAAGAAACAGAAAATGTAAACAGAGCAATCACAAGCACAGAAATTGAAACTGTGATTAAAAATCTTGCAACAAACAAAAGCCAAGGACCAGATGGCTTCACAGACGAATTCTATAAAACATTTAGAGGAGAGGTGACACCTATCCCTCTCAAACTCTTCCAAAATATAGCAGAGGAAGGAACACTCCCAAACTCATTCTATGAGGCCACCATCACCCTGATACCAAAACCAGACAAGGGTGTCACAAAGAAAGAAAACTACAGGCCAATATCACTGATGAACATAGATGTAAAAATCCTCAGCAAAATACTAGCAAACAGAATCGAACAGCACATTAAAAGGATCATGCAACATGATCAAGTGGGGTTTATCCCAGGAATGCAAGGAATCTTCAATATATGCAAATCAATCAACGTGATACACCATACTAACAAATTGAAGGAGAAAACCATATGATCATCTCAACAGATGCAGAGAAAGCTTTCAACAATATTCAACACCCATTTATGAAAAAAACCCTCCAGAAAGTAGGCATAGAGGGAACTTTCCTCAACAAAATAAAGGCCATATATGACAAACCCACAGCCAACATCATCCTCAATGGTGAAAAACTGAAACCATTTCCACTAAGATCAGGAACAAGACAAGGTTGCCCACTCTCACCACTATTATTCAACATAGTTTTGGAAGTTTTAGCCACAGCAATCAGAGAAAAAAAAGAAATAAAGGAAATCCAAGTTGGAAAAGGAGAAATAAAGCTGTCACTGTTTGCAGATGACATTAAACTCTACACAGAGAATCCTAAAGATGCTACCAGAAAACTACTAGAGCTAATCAATGAATTTGGTAAAGTAGCAGGATAGAAAATTAATGCACAGAAGTCTCTGGCATTCCTGTACACTAATGATGAAAAATCGGAATATGAAATTAAGAGAACACTCCCATTTACCACTGCAACAAAATGAATAAAATAGCTAGGAATAAACCTACCTAAGGAGACCAAAGACCTGTATGCAGAAAATCATAACACACTGATGAAAAAGTTAAAGATGATACAAATAGATGGAGAGATATACCATGTTCTTGGATTGGAAGAATCAACATTGTGAAAATGACTCTACAACGCAAAGCAATCTACAGATTCAATGCAATCCCTGTCAAAATACCACTGGAATTTTTCACAGAACTAGAACCAAAAAAATAACAATTTGTATGGAAACAGAAAAGACCCTGAATAGCCAGAGCAATCTTGAAAAAGAGAAACGGAGCTGGAGGAATCAGGCTCCCAGACTTCAGACTATACTACAAAGCTACATTAATCTAAACAGTATGGTACTGACATAAAAACAGAAATATAGGTCAATGGAACAGTATACAAATCCTAGAGATGCACCCATGCACATATGGTCACCCTATCTTTTATAAAGGAGGCAAGAATATGCAGTGGAGAAAAGACAGCCTTTTCAATAAGTGGTGCTGGGAAAACAAGACAGGTGCATGTAAAAGTATGAGATTAGAACACCCCACTCCCTAACACCATACACAAAAATAAGCTCAAAATGAATTAAAGACCTAAGTGTAAGGCCAGAAACTATCAAACTCTTAGAGGAAAACACAGGCAGAACACACTGTGACATAAATCACAACAAGAACCTTTTTGACCCACCTACTAGAGAAACGGAAATAAAACCAAAAATAAACAAATGAGACCTAATGAAACTGAAAAGCTTCTGCACAGTAAAGGAAACCAAAAACAAGACCAAAAGAGAACCCTCAGAATGGGAGAAAATATTTGCACACGAAGCAACTGACAAAGGATTAATCTCCAAAATTTACAAGCAGCTCATGTAGCTCAATAATAAAAAACAAACAACCCAATCCAAAAATGGGAAGAAGACCAAAATAGACATTTCTCCAAAGAAGATATACAGATTGCCAACAAGCACATGAAAGAATGCTCAACATCATTAATCATTAGAGAAATGCAAATCAAAACTACAATGAGATATCATCTCACAGCAGTCAGAATGGCCATCATCAAAAATTCTAGAAACAATAAATGCTGGAGAGGGTGTGGAGAACAGGGAACATGCTTGCACTGCTGGTGGGAATGTAAACTGATATTGCCAATATGGAGAACAGTATGGAGGTTCCTTAAAAAACTACAAATAGAACTACCATACCACCCAGAAATCCCACTACTGGGCATATATCCTGGGAAAACCATAATTCAAAAAGAGTCATGTACCAAAATGTTCATTGCAGCTCTATTTACAATAGCCCGGAGATGGAAACAACTGAAGTGTCCATCATTGGATGAATGGATAAAGAAGATGTGGCACATATATACAATGGAATATTACTTAGCCATAAAAAGAAACGAAATTGAGTTATTTGTAGTGAGGTGGATGGACAAAGAGTCTGTCATACAGAGTGAAGTAAGTCAGAAAGAGAAAAACAAATACCATATGATAACACATACATATGGATTGTAAGAAAAAAATTACGTCATAAACAACCTAGGGGTAAGACGGGAATAAATACACAGACCTACTAGATTTGTATTTATAGGACATTCCATCCAAAAACAGCAGAATACATTTTCTTTTCAAGTGCTCATAGAACATTCTCCAGGATAGATCATATCCTGGGTCACAAATCAAGCCTTGGTAAATTTAAGAAAATTGAATTTATATCAAGTTTATTTTCTGACCACAATGCTATGACTCGAAATATCAATTACCAGGAAAAACCTGTATAAAATACAAAGACATGGTGGCTAAAAAATAGACTACTTAATAACCAAGAAAGCACTGAAGAACTTTTAAAAAAATACCTGGAAACAAATGACAAAGAAAACATGATGATCCAAAACCTAATGGATGCAGCAAATGCAGTTCTAAGAGGGAAGTTTATAGTAATAAAATCCTACCTCACGAAAAAAGAAACATCTCAAATAAACAATCTAAACTTACACCTAAAGCTACTAGGGAAAGATGAACAAAAACCCCCAACGTTAGCAGAAGAAAAGAAATCATAAAGATCAGATCAGAAATAAGTGAAAAAGAAGTGAAGGAAGCAATAACAATGATCAATAAAACTAAAAGCTGATTCTTTGAGAAGAAAAAAAAAATTGACTAACCATTAGCCAGACTCATCAAGAATAAAAGGGAGAAGACTCAAATCAATAGAATTAGAAATGAAAAAGGAGAAGTAACGACTGACACTGCAGAAATACAAAGGATCATGAGACATTATTACAAGCAACTCTATGCCAATAAAATGGACAACCTGGAAGAAATAGACACATTCTTAGAAAAGCACAACCTTCCGAGACTGAACCAAGAAGAAATAGAAAATATAACAGCCCAATCACAACCACTGAGTTTGAGAGTGTGATTAAAAATCTTCCAACAAACAAGAACCCAGGGGCATATGGCTTCACACTTGACTATCAGATATTTAGAGAAGAGCTAACACCTATAATTCTCAAACTCTTCCAAAATATTACAGAGGGGAAACCCTCCCAAACTCATTCTACCAGGCCACCATCATCCTGATACCAAAACCTGACAAATATGTCCCCATAAAAAGAAAACTACAGACCAATATGACTGATGAACATAGATACAAAAATCCTCAACAAATACTAGCCAGCAGAATCCTACATCACGTTAAAAGCATCATACACTATGATCTTTTGATGTGAGCTCTTGGGATCTACTCTCTTCACAACTATCCTGTATATCATAGGGCAGTATTAACCATAGTCATTATGTTCTGCACTACATCCTTAGTACTTCTTTATCTTATAACTGGAAGCTTGTACTTTTAGACTACCTTCCCCCAACTCCCCCTCCTCCAACCCCCCACTTCTGATAACCACAAATCTCATCTCTTTTTCTATGAGAAACAGTAGAATGGTGGATGGTGGTTTCCAGGGGCTGAGGGTTGGGGGAATTTAGGAAATGTTGATCAAATGGTACAAACCTGAAACTAGAATATGAATAAGTTCTTTTTTTCTTTTTATTGTATCTATACAAGATGATGAGTGTTAACTAAACCTACTGTGATAATCATTTCACAATATATGTAAATCAAACCATCATGCTGCATACCTTAAACTTATACAGTGATGTACATCAATTACTTCTCAATATAACTAGGAAGAAAATAAAAATAAATAAAATATTTAAAAAATCAAGATCACAGTACAGAGTTTAACAAATGCTTAGTGAAGACTGAAGATAAATGAGGGATTGGGATGTTAAGGCCTAAGGATTATATGAAGAATAGAGAGAGAGAAATTTATCTCAGAAACAATAAAGTACAATTAGAGTTTCATTTGTTTACATTTTGGGAAAAGAATAAGTCCCAGTTTCTCCTAAATATTTGAGTGACCTATTTAAAACTGTAGAAACATTTTCTATGTGATATCTCAAGTCTCTAACTTAAATACTGCATTGGAAGTCACCCATATTATAATCATGATTCCTTTAATTTTTATTTGATTTGTCTATCAATTCTCTGATTTCCACTGCTACCAATTATCTTCCATGTGATTGATCTAAAATAATTATAGCTTAGCAGATTTTATGTTGTTACTGAATATGTATATAACTTTTATTACAATTTATTTTTTAAAAATCTTGTTTCACTCTTTTACAAAGAATTTAACTTTTAAGCATGAAAAAAAAAGCATCATACACTATGATCAAGTGGGGTTTATCCCAGGAATGCAAGGATTCTTCAATGTACACAGATCAATCACTATGATAAACCATATTAACAAATTGAAGGAGAAAAACAATATGACCATCTAAATAAATGCAGAAAAAGCTTTTGACAAAATTCAACACCCATTTATGATAAAAACCCTCCAGAAAGTAGACATAGAGGGAACTTACCTCAACATACTAAGGGTCATATATGACAAACCCACAGCCAACATTGTTGTCAATGGAGAACAATTGAAAACGTTTCTACTAAGATCAGGAACAAGGCAAGGTTGCCCAGTCTCACCACTGTTATTCAACATAATTTTGGAAGTTTTAGCCATAGCAATCAGAGAAGAAAATGAAATAAAAGGAATCCAAATAGGAAAAGAAGAAGTAAACCTGTCACTGTTTGCAGAAGACATGATACTATAAATAGAGAATCTACCAGAAAACTACTAGGGATAATCAATTAATTGAGAATAGTAGAAGGATACAAAATTAATGAAGAGAAATCTCTTGCATTCCTATACACTAATGATGAAAAAACTGAAAGAGAAATTAAGTAAACACTCCCATTTACAATTACAAGATAAAGAATAAAATACCTAGGAATAAACCTACCTAAGGAGACAAAAGACTTGTATGCAGAAAACTATAAGACACCGATGAAAGAAATTAAGCTGGATACAAACAGATGGAGAGATATACCATATACTTGGATTGGAAGAATCAACATTGTGAAAATGATTATATTACCCAAAGCAATCTACAGATTCAATGCAATCCCCACCAAAATACCAATGGCATTTTTTGCAGAACTAGAACAAAAAACTTCACAATTTGTATGGAAATAGAAAAGACCCCGAATAGCCAAAGCAATCTTGAGAAAGAAAAACAGAGCTGGAGGAATCAGGCTCCTTGTCTTCAGACTATACTACAAAGCTACAGTAGTCAAGACTGTATGTTACTGGCCCAAAACCGAAATATTGATCAATGGAAAAGGATAGAAAGCCCAGAGATAAACCCACGCACATGTGGTCACCATATTTTTGATAAAAGAGGCAAGAATATACAATGAAGAAAAGACAGCCTCTTCAATAAGTGTTGCTTGGAAAACTGGACATCTACATGTAAAAGAATGAAAGTAGAACACGCCCTAACACCATATACAAAGCTAAACTCAAAATGGTTTAAAGACCTAAATGTAAGGCTAGACAGTATAAAACTCCTACAGGAAAACATAGGCAGAACACTCTATGACATAAATCACAGCAAGGTCCTTTTTAACCTCCCTCCTAGAGAAATGGAAATAAAAGCAAAAATAAACAAATGAGACCTAATGAATCTTAAAATCCTTTGCACAGCAAAGGAAACCATAAACAAGATGAAAAGACAACCCTCAGAATGGGAGATAATATTTGCAAATGAAGCAACTGACAAAGGACTAATCTCCAAAATTTACAAGTAGCTCATGCAGCTCAATATCAAAAAAGCAAACAACCCAATCCAAAAATGGGCAAAAGACCTAAACAGTCATTTCTCCAAAGAAGATATACAGATTGCCAACAAACACATGAAAGGATGCTCAACATCACTAATCAGTAGAGAAATGCAAATCAAAACTACAGTGAAGTATCACCTCATACCAGGCAGAATGGCCATTATCAAAAAATATACAAACAATAAATGCTGGAGACGGTGTGGAGAAAAGGGAGCCCACTTGCACTATTGTTGGTAATGTAAATTGATACAGCCACTGTGGAGAACAGTATGGAGGTTCCTTAAAAAACTAAAAATAGAACTGCCATACAAAATGGACCCAGCAATCCCACTACTGGGCATATACCCTGAGAAAGCAATAATTCAAAAAGACTCATGTACCACAATGTTCATTGCAGCTCTATTTACAATAGCCAGGGCATGGAAGCAACCTAAGTGTCCACTGACAGATGAATGGATAAAGAAGATGTGGCACATATATACAATGCAATATTACTCAGCCATAAAAAGAAACGAAATTGAGTTATTTGTAGTGAGTTGGATGGACCTAGAGTTTGTCATACAGAGTGAAGTAAGTCAGAAAGAGAAAAACAAATACCATATGCTAACACATATATATGGAATCTAAAAAAAAAATGGTTATGAAGAACCTAGGGCCAGGACAGCAATAAAGATGCAGACCTAGAGAATGGAGTTGAGGACACAGGGAGGGTGAAGGGTTAGCTGTGACGAAGTGAGAGAGAGGCATGGAGTTATTTATACTACCAAATGTAAAATAGATAGCTAGTGGGTAGCAGCTGCATCACACAGGGAGATCAGCTCGGTGCTTTGTGACCACCTAGAGGGCTGGGATAGGGGGGTTGGGAGGGAGACACAAGAGGCAGGAGATATGGCGATATATGTATACGTATAGCTGATTCACTTTGTTATAAAGCAGACACTAACACACCACTGTAAACAATTATACTCCAATAAAGATGTTTTAAATAATCTAAAATTAAAATCTTTCTCTGCTCAAAAAAAGAAAACAGCCCATGGTAAGTGTTCATTAGAAGAAAATTATAAATTATAGTATTTGTCAAAAAAATGTGCTAAGAAGTTTGATCTCATCATAAGTGTTCTTACCACAATTTAAAATTGATTGTATATGAGTGAAATTAATAGGCTCATCTGGAAGAATTGATCTGTGGAAAAGATTCATAAGATATATCCTCCACATAGTGTTATTAAAAAATATAAGGAAGATCTTTAGCCATTGTGAAATCCAAAGAAATATCCCAAGGATATTTATGTATAAATTTCTTCCTTTCTGTTTAGAGACAAGGAAAAGAAAAAGAGAAAAAAACGTTTTATTCTTCTGGGGTATCATGTCTACTTTTCTATATGTCCCAGAGATTGTTACTATTGTTGTTATTTTGTATTTATCAAAACAGAACTATGAAATGCTTCCTCAGAGAGGTAATAGAAATATATATTGGAAGCATTTGCGATAGCTAATACTTGACTAGATTTTGTAGAGTAATAATTTCTGGTACTTTTTGAAGAATCTTTCAAGATCTTTATTTAAATACACAATGAGTTTTTAATCCTCAAACTAGAATATTACTGACAGAGATACATACAGTGAGGCAAAAGATACACAATTGTTTTTATTTCCATATAAGAATTCGAGTGTTTTCAAAACAAGGGAGATAATTTTAATCATAAGTAAACCATGTATAACTTGGTCTCATGTCAAGTATTAATTTCATGAAATAAGCAATTTAACTACATATGTGCTAAGCACATTGTTATTTTTGTCTATATGTGACTTTAGCCTTGCATTATATTTAGACACTAAAAGCATGTTCTCATCAATTTAATAAACTTTTATATGAATACCTACTCTTATTATTTGAGGAACTGGGCTACTCATTAGGGGATCCAGAAGTGAATGAGACATTATCTCTTCCTTTCAAGAAGCACACAGATTCATTGTTAGGGAGATGGATAAACATGACTCTGAGTATTCTAGCTTAGGTAACTGAGTGATACCATTAGCTAGGAGAAGAAAGTCAGGAGGGAGAACTAGTTTGAAGGAAAGGGATGCGTTTGGTTTTGAACAGGTTGTGTTTGATGTGCCTATAGGGCATCTAGATGGAGAAGTCTAGTATATAGATGAATGGTTTGGGGCTCAGGAAAAAATTCAGGGCTGAAGACATAGATTATTGAGTCATATTCATAAAGGACATAGTTGAAGACAAGGGAGTGAATATGATCACCCAGGGGAAACATATAAGGCATGTGTTTAAGGGGCAAACAGAATAATAAAAGACATAGAAAGAGAATGGCAGTTCCAAACAAATATCACTGATTGAACCTAAGTATCTAAGATTTTTCCCTCCTGAAACCCCACTAATACAACAGTATGGATATCTTTAGAGTCATAAACCCACAAATACAAAAAGAACAAGAGAGGGTACAGCAACATAATTCAGAAGCTGAAAAGCAGGTGGTAACTAATTTGACACCTAGAAGTATTGAAAGTGATTGCCTCTGGGAAATGGGAAATGGAAGGGAGAGATACAGGCAACCACTAATTTTTGTAACTCTTTTGTGACAAGCCTAGTAGAACTCTAGGGGTAAACATCTGAATACGTATAGGTTGAGTAGTAAATCAAAGGTGAAGAATTAGAAACATCAAATAATAACTACACCTTCAAAATATTTGGTTATGAAAGGATAGAGGTGGATGTAGCTAGAGGATTAAGGAGGAGAAATAAAAGGTTTGGTGCCTGTGTAAAACAGTTGAGACTAGAACACATTTGTAAGCTGTGAGAAAAGATAAGAAGAGTTAAAATGAGGTTCATTGATACAGGAGAGGAGAGTATTGTCACCTAGTGGCATCTTTTTGTGAAATAGAAATGTAGGTCATTTGCTCAAAGTGAGGAGGCCAGAACTGGGGCCTTGAAACGGGAATGGAACAGCTGCAGTAGGAAATGGAAGAAGGAGCCAACTACAGATGAGGAAAGGATTAAGGATGAGAATTGAGGGTCCAGATGGAGTTGGAAAGCAAACATTTATAATGGAGCCAATGAACATGGATATTCAGTTTTCTCCAGATGGGTCTTCAGAAGCCTGGAAAAAAGAACAGGCAAAGTGGATCACTGAGCTGAGACAGACCTGGGCAGAGATTGCCAAAGCTATGAGATGAAAGATGAATGAGTCAAAGAATGGAAAATATCTGTGAGAGTGCCCATTGAAATGGGTTGAATAGGGAGGAATGGAGATAACAAGATGTGGCTGCTAGCCAAAGGGATTATGTAAGAGAGACGGGAATGAAGGTCACAATAAAGAACAATTTGATTGATCACAAGGCCTTTCCTCAATGTTTTACATACAATTTCAGGCAACTATTACCTCTGTGACCAAACTTCTGAACCTCTTTTATTTGGAGAGCTGTCAATTTTCCATCAAGTGTAGTGTTAATGACATTTAAATGACTCCTTCCTACCATGAGTTACTTCAATGTGGTGACCTTTATTCCAGTTTTCCCATTGTTTTTAAGGTATTTCTCTTAAATCATCTTAGCTAATTCATCCTCAGTTGGGGGGAGGGTGCGGCTGAGGCACAATGAGGGGAAGTAATCTTTAATGATCTCCTTTTTTGTATGGCTCTAAGTTTGGCTCTGCCCCAGAAACCCTTTGATTTAGGAAAAGCAAAGAACATTTAGAATCTATCAATCATCTGAAGGTCCCAAAGTGCAGCCTGCCCTGAACAGAAATCCTGGCTAATCCCCTTTTCAGTCCTCTTCTAGAACGCAGCTGTTTCCATCATCGCTTTGGAAGCACATTTCCTTGCCCATAGAGCTGTTCACCATTTTCACACTCTAATTTTACAGCAGTGGGGAAGTGGGGTGTGAAGAGGGGTTATTCTTTCAGAGAATGCAGAGGACATAAGGCCTATCAATTCATAGTCCATAAAGTCCTCTTCCAGCCTTCTGGATCATGATTTTGGGAGAAACTTTTATTTCTGCCCACAAAGCTGTGGTGGATTCATAATTATTTGCATCAGTAATAATTGCTCCTGACTAGCAAACTGAATAGGAGTAACTTCTTCAGCCTTCCTTCAATTATGCAAAAATGTCCCATATCCCTATTTCTTCATTATTACCTGATTTACTTAAGCAATATTTTCAAGGGAAAAACATTTCCAATTATTTTAAGACTACCAACTCCGGTGTATGGCAACACAACCTTTAATAAGCGCCCCTTACATTTTCAGGGGCAAAAGCTTATGCTCACAGAAACTATAGCATACTAACAATCCATCATTTTGGTCTCCCACTACTTACTTTTGGAAAACAGGAACTTACTGGGGCTACTCAAAACAGTCCTCTGACTTACAACAAATACCGTATGCTAACACATATATATGGAATCTAAAAAAAAAAAAAGTGGTCATGAAGAACCTAGGAGTAAGACAAGAATAAAGACACAGACCTACTAGAGAATGGACTTGAGGATATGCGGAGGGGGGAAGGGTAAGCTGTGACAAAGTGAGAGAGTGGCATAGACATATATACACTACCAAACATAAAATAGATAGCTAGTGGGAAGTAGCTGCATAGCACAGGGAGATCAGCTCGGTGGTTTGTGACCACCTAGAAGGGTGGGATAAGGAGGGTGGGAGGGAGGGAGAAGCAAGAGGGAAGAGATATGGGAACATATGTATATGTATAACTGACTCACTTTTTTATAAAGCAGAAACTAACACACTACTGTAAAGCAATTATACTCCAATAAAGGTGTTAAAAAAAAGAAAAAAAAGAAAAAAAACAGTCCTCTGCTTTTATGCTCAAATACATAAAAGTTCTAAATGTTTTTCTGCTATTCAATTCCACTGAAGTTCTGTTATTAATCCTATATATTGCAGTGTGACCACTGTTTATCCAATTGGAAGATAAAATCCAATGAGAGAGCCTTGAAAAGACAATATCAATTATTCATAGAACAAATGTTCATGAATTGTATAAAATAGTTGTTAGTAAGAAACAGGTATGCTAACATAATTTCGACTATAACTCTTCTCCATCCTTGGAATATTAATAGCCAATTTTGGTATCAATATATCAGTTTTGTTGACAGAAAAATCTTTGCAGAGAAAAATTTGTAAAAGTAACGCAGCTCATAGAATACATAGGTCTGCAAGACATTTTTAAGAGTCTGTAATTAAAGGAGGAGAAATAGAACTGTAGGTCTGCACAAAAGTGGGAATATTTGCAGTTTTATAAGTTTAAACAAAATCAAAATAACCTAGTTCTGTATAAAATGAAAAAGGCATTTGGCTTACCTGGGAGCTAAATTATACTTAGTGATAAAGCCCTTTGAAGACCTAACTGAATGCTCCTTCAGAAGATAAATCTAGACTGTACATATACATATACAAAATGTATATAGTACTATATATAAAGAATTCATACAACTCAAAATGAAAAAAACAGATTTAAAACATGGGCAGAGGATCTGAATAGACTTTTTTTTTTTTTTTTTTTTTTTTTTTTTTTGCGGTACATGGGCCTCTAACTGTTGTGGCCTCTACCGTTGCGGAGCACAGGCTCCGGACGCACAGGTTCATCAGCCATGGCTCACGGGCCCAGCCGCTCCACGGCATGTGGGATCTTCCCGGACTGGGACGTGAATCCGTGTCCCCTGCATCGGTAGGTGGACTCTCAACCACTGTGCTACCAGGGAAGCCTGAATAGACAATTTTCTAAAGAAGACACACACATGGTCAAGTCTCATGAAAAGATACTCAACATAATTAATCATCAGGGAAATGCAAAACAAAACCACAGTGGGATGTCACCTCACACCTCTAGAATGGCTATTATCAAAAAGACAAGACATAGCAAGTATTAGAAAGGACGTGGAAAAAAAAGGAACCCTCCTTTATTGTTGGTGGGAATGTGGTGTGGCCACTGTGTAAAACAGTATGGAAGTGCCTTAAAATGAAAAATGGAACTAACATAAGAATCAGCAATTCCACTCCTTGGTGTATATCTGAAGAAAATGAAAATACTAATTCAAAAAGATGCAGGCACCCCAATGTTCATTATGGCATTATTTACAATAGACAAGATATGGAAACAACCTAAGTATCCACGATGGATGAATGGATAAAGAAAAAAAGATGTATGTGTGTGCATACACACACACACATACACATACACACACACATATGCATGCAATGGAATACTACTCAAAATTTAAAAAGAAGGATTAACGGATCATACACCATGATCAAGTGGGATTTATCCCAGGGATGCAAGGATTTTTAATATCCACAAGTCAATTAATGTGATACATCACTTTAACAAATTGAAGAATAAAAATCATATGATCATCTCAACAGATGCAGAAAAAGCTTTTGATAAAATTAGCATGCATTTATAATAAAGACTCTCCAGAAAGTGGGCATAGAGGGAACCTACCTGAACATAATAATGTCCATATAAAATACCTAAGCATAAGCCTACCTAAGGAGGCAAAAGATCTGTACTCCAAAAACTATAAGACACTGATGAAATAAATTGAAGATGACACAAACAGATGGAAAGATGCACCGTGTTCTTGGATTAGAAGAATCAATATTGTTAAAATGACCATGCAGATTCAATGGAATCCCTATCAAATTACTAATGGTATTTTTCACCAAACAAGAAAAAAATATAAATTTGTATGGAAACACAAAAGAACACAAATAGCCAAAATAATCTTGAGAAAGAAGAACAGAGCTGGAAGAATCAGGCTCCCTGACTTCAGACTATACTATAAAGCTACAGTAATCAAGACAGTATTATACTAGCACAAAAACAGACACATGGATCAATGGAACAAGATATAAAGCCCAGAAATAAACCCATTCACATATGGTCAGTTAATCTATGACAAAGGAGGCAAGAATATACAATGGAGAAAAGACACTCTCTTCAATAAGTGGTGCTGGGAAAATTGGACAGCTACTTGTAAAAGAATGAAATTAGAATATTCTCTAGTACCACATACAAAAATAAACTCAAAATGGATTAAAGACCTAAATGTAAGACCAGAGACTAAAAAATTCCTAGAGGAAAACACAGGCAGAACACTCTTTGATACAAATCACAGCAGTATTTTGGGGGGATCCATCTCCTAAAGTAAAGGAAATAAAAGCAAAAATAAACAAATGGCACCTAAGTAAACTTAAAAGCTTTTGCACAGCAAAGGAAACCATTGACAAAACGAAAAGACAGCCAACTGAATTGGAGAAAATATCTGAAAATAATATGACCAATAAGGAATTAATATCCAACATATATAAACAACTCATACAACTCAACATTAAAAAAAAAACCCTATTAAGAAATGGGCAGAAGAACTGGACAGATATTTTTTTCCAAACAGGAAATACAGATGGCTAACAAGCACATGAAAAGATGGTCAACTTTGCTAACAATCAGGGACATGCAAATCAAAAACAAAATGAGACATCACTTCACACCTGTCAGAATGTCTGTCATCAAAAAGAAAACAAATAACATATGTTGGAGAGGATGTAGAGAAAAGGGAACACTTCTACACTGTTGGTGGGATTGTAAATTGGTGCAACCACTGTGGAAAACAGTATGGAGGTTTCTCAGAAAACTAAAAATAGAACTACCATATGATCCAGCAATTCCACTCCTGGGTATATATATGAAAAAAATTAAAACACTAATTGAAAAGATACATGCACCCCAATGTTCACTATTTACAATTGCCAAGATATGGAAGCAACCTAAATGACCATCAACAGATGAATGGATAAAGAAAAAGTGTTATATATATACACAGTGGAATGCTACTCAGCCATAAAGAATGAAATTTTGCCATTTGCAGCAACATGGATGTACTTAGAGGGCATTATGCTTAGTGAAATAAGTCAGACAAAGACAAATCTATATAATATGCATATGTGGAATCTAAAAAATGCAATAAACCATTGATTATAACAAGAAGGAAACAGACTCACAGATATAGAGAACAAACTAGTAGTTACCAGTGGGGACAGGGAAGGAGGGCAATATAGGAGTGGGGGAGTGAGAGGTACAAACTATCTGGTGTAAGATAGGTGACAAGGATGTATTGTACAACATGAGGAATGTAGACAATATTTTGTAATAACTGTAACTGGAGTGTAACCTTCAAAAACTGTATAAATTTTTTTTTAAACTTTTCCTAAAAAGAAGGAAATCTTTCCATTTTTGACAACATGGACAAACCTTGAGGACATTATACTAAGTGAAATAAGTCAAAGAAAAACAAATACTTCACGACCTGACTTGTATGTGGAATCTAAAAAACTAAACAAACATGCAAAAGCAAGCTCGTAGACATAGAGAACTGATTGGTGGTTGCCAGAGGGGAGAGATGGTGGGGGTGGGGGAAATGAGTGAATGGGATCAAAAGATATAAACTTCTAGTTATAAAATAAATGTATCATGGGGATATAATATAGAGCATAGTGACTATATTTAATAATACTGCATTGCATATTTTAAAGTTGCTTAAGAGAGTAAATCTTAAAATTACTCTTCACAAGAAAAAAATTATTATAACCATGCATGGTAACAACTGGTAACTAGACTTATTCTGATTATCACTTCACAATGTATACATATATCAAAGCATTATGTTGTACACATGAAACATATAATGTTATATGTCAATTATACTTCAATTAGAGAAAAAGATGATATACGCACATGACTTCAGCCTGCTGGCTAGTTCTTTGCTAATTCTAACTTGCATTCATTTTCTAACCTCACTCTCAATTTGCAACATAAAATTGTGTAAACTGTGCTTGATGAAACTTAAATGTAAGACACTTGTTCCCCTTCAGTTTTGATGGAGGAAAAACATGTGCTTTTGCTATTCCTCTGGAATATTCTGGCTCTGACTTTAAATGAACTCAGCCCACTAAAACTATCCACAGCAACTTTCATTTCACTTTTGACTCTTATGTCCTCTTGCTTATTTCAGATAAATGTTTGTGAACTTGGCCTCTCCTTCCATAACAGAACCTTTGGTTTATTGGATTTCATTCCTCAAAGTACAGCATACCATGAAGAAAAGGTCTTTCAACAATCTTATATATACTGTTTGACCATGGAAAGGCCCATTCTAGGATGCATTTATTAAAAGAAAAAATCCTCTCTTACCATAAACCAGAGTATACTCTTGGTTGGGGATTGGGGGTGGGGCAGAGAATCTCCTCAGCTGCAATTTCTATGAGAGGAAAGAAAGAAAAACAGCAGTCACTTTTTGATACATATGTGCATGTCATAGTTTTTGTCAGGCTGACTTGGCAGCTCAAAAAAACTAAACCATTCTAATATGTTAGGGGGATTACAAGACTACTATATTTCAAAATGTTTATAGGTTAGTTTTACAGAAAGAAAGAACAGCTTCATCTAATGGATCAGGGACATTTACAGCAAAAGAAGCCAAGAAATTTGTTTTCAAGAATATTTGCAATAGGAAAAAGTACCCAAAAGACAGCCCTTTTTGTAGAGAGGCTGGAATCCTTTTCTGGGTGATTCAAACTGCTCTCTAGTGAACCATGGCCAATTTATGATTAAAAGCAGAAATAACAACTGAAATAAAACTGCAAAATGTCCTTTTGGTAGGGTTTTCTTTTCAGAAATCTATAATAGGTCTGACTTATGTCTTATCCATATCCAATGTGCTGGTAAGTCACTGACATTTCCTTTAAAGAGGCAATTTATGATTAAGGATTCAAACCCTAACTATGAGACCAGAGTAAATGTGAATAAAAAATAACTGTCAGTAGTTGGTAGCAGGCCATTTTAATGCCTCAAAAGTGGATAAGCCAGTATATTATAATAAAGGCTAACTCATTGTTTAGGCCAAGTAGGTATTCATGTACATGTTATGATTTGGAGATCCCTAGTAAGACTATCCTGACCCAAAATATCTCCCCAGAAGCCTGCTTTGCTGATTGAAATTTCCACCATGACAGTCTACCTTTTGGGTTACAGATGCTGTTACAATAGGTCTACCCTTGAGAAGTAACATACATATTACTATGAACAAATTAATGTCTTTGTTATTTATTTCCTATTAGAGAGCAGAGTTTTGACAGTGCTGGAGAAATACAAAGGATCTGCATCTAAAATAAAACAATGAGTAAGAGAAACATCTGAGTTTGTTCTTGGTTTCCACTTGGAAGGGGAGCCTGAGTTCTAAGGACATGGGGGCTGGACAGACTCTAAAAGGAAAGGTGGAACAGGAACACCATAAACACCGTGATGTAGTGGAAAGAGCACTGGTCTAGAAGCTGAAACACCTAGTTTTCTACTGCCTTTTCTAGAAAGTATAACTTATGACCTTAGATAAATCCTTTTCTCTCCCTAGATTCAAATTTATCCTTCTATCAAAAGGGGATAGGATTGATAGAATAAGTAATCTCTGAAGTCCTACTCAACACTCTCCTAATGATAAAACGTATGGGCAGGCTGCAGCTGAAAACAAACTGGCTATTTCACTATTTTTCCTAGTCCTACTCTTAACATCTGGGCCCCAAATAACCTCTGTGGAGACACTATGGAAACAGTAAGAAGCAAAGTGGATTGCCATTTCAATAAGTAAAAGCATTCTCTATCAAAGAAATAATTCTTTTTCTCCCCCCTTGTTCCTTCTATTCTGTCATTGTTTTGATTGCTAAAACTAACTGGCTACCTATTAACAAATTCCATGCCAGTTTTCTCTATCTGACACAACAAATTCATGAAACATTTTTTTCTAGCTTCATTTTACCACATTTCATTTACTGATGACCCAAGACTTACCAAATCAAATTCTTCTTTTATTTCCTAGCTGGCCTTTTAAATAAATATGTGTTGTAACAAAACAATAAAAGCATGCACATGATCATAAGAGTGAGACACAAAATGGAGAGGTAGGAAACATTTAGAGACTTCTTGCCAGTATGGGATTACTTTCTATGATTATCTTTCAAAAATATTGCACTGTTAATGTTGAAATGCCATAAGTGGTGCTGTCATATTCCCTTGGAGGCCATGCCTTAGTCTAAAAAGATTTTACTGTCAAAAATTTTAACTGATACTAAGCCCAAACTCTCCTCTTCTTTTACTTCCGTACTTTCTCATTAAACATTAGGCAACATTGAAAAGGAAGTCCCCTCACCATTGTCACCTTCTTTTCAACAATTTCCACAGTTCCAAATCAAAACATCACAGTTTAATCTACTTCCTTTAGCCTGTATGCTTCCAGCTCTTTAACCTAATTTTATTCTGACCAACTTATTCTGCTTAAATTTGCCTGGGCCTCTTCTCATAGGACAGTAAGGGATTTCTGGGTTCATCAGTTGTCATTGGCAGGTGGCTAGTTCCTTTGCCAGCAGAGACTGTAGCTTGGTTTCAGCAAAGGTATTCCTCAAGTCAAACTGATAAGTACTTTATGCTAATTGCCCAAATTGCATAGGAAAGACATATACAGTGTTCTCTTAATCAGGATAGAGATTTGATGTTTTGAGTAAGACACATCTTTAAAAATGGTTCAATCCCTGATCTCTTACTCCCACTTAACACAGCAGTACCTTTGGCCTATTTGAAATCTTGACTCTATTGCTCATTTTGGTGTGATCATATCTGCTCAACAAACTGGAAATTTGTTTTGGAAGTGTTATTTGTGTGAAAAACAAAACATTTACAAATGGCTCCTTCTAATAAATGTGAACCTCATGTGAAAAGCATTCACAAAAGGATCTGGCTGTGTTTGACACAGTGACTCTCCTGGCATATTTTGGAAATAATAAATTTGGAACAAGGGAAGTACAGAAGTTCTGAGGCACATCAACGGCTCTATGGATCATCCAAAAAAAAAAAAAACATACCAACTATGTTCAGGTCATTGTGATGTACATAAAGATATATAAGCATGGTTTCTGCGTTCAAGATGCTTAAGAAAAATAAGTTATTCGTCATAAAAAGCATAGTCCAAATATGGCAAATACCATTTAAAAAGGTACAAATTGTTAATAGGGTTCAAAGAACATAAATTGATTCCAGATGTAGAAATCTACAGTAGCTGACTCAGTAACCAAAAATTAAATATTTGTTGAATGAATGGGTAAATGAATGATTGCATGTGGAGGATATGGCAGGTACCTGAACTGAACCTTGAAGAATATTCAGGATTCAGATGGAAAGAGATGGGGATGGTACATTCCAAAGATAGGAAAAACCATGAAACTTCCTGAAGGGTAAGTTGCGGTCATACTATGGAGAGATTAAAATGAAAGAATAAACCCTTGAGTGTACATGTGTGTTTTTTCACAACACCCTCCTTCTCTATGACACATACTACAGTCCTGTTTATTGTCTGTAACTCTTTTGCCTGCCTGCACTTCTGTCAGAAACACACATTTCTCAGCTCTGACCTCAAAGCAGGGCAGTCATCAAAAGGAAGCTCATGCCTTTACCCCCAATTCCTGATACCTGATATATATCCCCACTACAGAGGTTCACTATGGCATACCCTGACTAGATTTTTTTTTCATGTTTTCATAAAACTAAATTTATTCAACTTTAGGACTGCTCTTTATTATTATGTCCTTAGTTCATTTTTTTATTTTTTTTATTAGTTTCTGCTTTATAACAATGTGAATCAGTCATACATATACATCTGTTCCCACATCCCTTCCCTCATGCATCTCCCTCCCTCCCACCCTCCCCATCCCACCCCTCCAGGCGGTCACAAAGCACCGAGCTGATCTCCCTGTGCTCTGCGGCTGCTTCCCACTATCTATCTACCTTACGTTTGGTAGTGTATATATGTCCATGCCTCTCTTTCGCTTTGTCACAGCTTACCCTTCCCCCTCCCCATATCCACAAGTCCATTCTCAAGTAGGTCTGTGTCTTTATTCCCGTTTTACCCCTAGGTTCTTCATGACATTTTTTTTTAATTCCATATATATGTGTTAGCATACGGTATTTGTCTTTCTCTTTCTGACTTACTTCACTCTGTATGACAGACTCTAGGTCTATCCACCTCATTACAAATAGCTCAGTTTCGTTTCTTTTTATGGCTGAGTAATATTCCATTGTATATATGTACCACATCTTCTTTTTCCATTCATCCGATGATGGACACTTAGGTTGTTTCCAGCTCCGGGCTATTGTGAATAGAGCTGCAATGAACATTTTGGTACATGTCTCTTTTGGAATTATGGTTTTCTCAGGGTATATGCCTAGTAGTGGGATTGCTGGGTCATATGGTAGTTCTATTTTTAGTTTTTTAAGGAACCTCCATACTGTTCTCCATAGTGGCTGTACCAATTCACATTCCCACCAGCAGTGCAAGAGTGTTCCCTTTTCTCCACACCCTCTCCAGCATTTATTGTTTCTAGATTTCTTGATGATGGCCATTCTGACTGGTGTGAGATGATATCTCATTGTGGTTTTGATTTGCATTTCTCTAATGATTAATAATGTTGAGCATTCTTTCATGTGTTTGTTGGCAGTCTGTATATCTTCTTTGGAGAAATGCCTATTTAAGTCTTCTGCCCATTTTTGGGTTGGGTTGTTTGTTTTTTTGCTATTGAGCTGCATGAGCTGTTTATAAATTTTGGAGATTAATCCTTTGTCAGTTGCTTCATTTGCAAATATTTTCTCCCATTCTGAGGGTTGTCTTTTGGTCTTGTTTATGGTTTCCTTTGCTGTGCAAAAGCTTTGAAGTTTCATTAGGTCCCATTTGTTTATCTTTGTTTTTATTTCCATTTCTCTAGGAGGTGGGTCCAAAAGGATCTTGCTGTGATTTATGTCATAGAGTGTTCTGCCTATGTTTTCCTCTAAGAGTTTGATAATTTCTGGCTTTACATTTAGGTCTTTAATCCATTTTGAGCTTTTTTTTTTTAAAGATTTTTATTGGAGTATAGTTGAGTTACAAATTTGTGTTAGTTTCAGGTGTACAGCAAAGAGAGCCAGTTATACATATACATATGTCCACTTTTTTAAAAGATTCTTTTCCCATAGAGGCCATTACAGAGTATTGAGTAGAGTTCCCTGTGCTATACAGTAGGTTATTATTACCTATTTTGTATATAGTAGTGTGTATATGTCAATCCCAATCTCCCAATTTATCCTTCCCCCCTTATCTCCTGGTAACCATAAGTTTTCATTTGTACTCTTTTTTTTAGGAGAATCACAAATTTTAAGCACAGCTAAAACACTGTCAGTCTCCAGTGAGAGAAAATATTTGTCCAGTTTAGTTATCATCCAGTCAAATGGTATCTGGCACATTTTTTACTTTATTGAGGACAGAACTTAAACTTGAGATGGCTTACTTGTTTCCTTTGGAAACATAAGAAAAACCTGCAACAAAGGTACTCTAGGAATGAAATAAACCAAGAAAGAAGCATCCGGACTCACATTCACTTCCCAGAGGGCTGTGTAACTAGCACATTATTTTGTACATAATAGCTTGCATCGGGTTTGTGGGGTTTGCTTTAGTTTTTAACAGGCCAATAATCATGTGAGGATTTTTCACAAGTCAAATTTCTGGTTTTAAATTTTACATTCTGGCAAAATTATGCTTCTGAATATTATTTTATTTCTTAAAATGTGGTAATGCCCTAAAATGATATTACACAATCATAACGTTCAGCTAACATACTTAAAAAGATGGGCTATTAAGGATTCATTCTTCAATAATTCTATGAAATGCACATTTTCTAAGACATGCAGTTAGGATCCATTTTATATTCATTATAGGGTTAACACATTGCTTTAAAAATTTTTGAAAGATTATAAAATATATGACTTAGCCTATGCTTGACATTATACATGTTACCTCATAAAATTACTGAGGGAAGGATATCTTAATATCTGAATTGAAGGTAGTGTACATTTAATCTACATTTGGCTTATAACAATGAATAATGAAAGGCTTTCATTTATTATATAGCTCACACTTTCCAAAGGGTACACTTCTAAAAGACTACTGATTTCTCATTGTTAATAAGCAACCTATTGTCCTTGCCTTGGTAAAATCTATTTTAATGACAGCTGGTTCTCTCCCAGATTATCCATTGGTATTACAGCGTCGTGGTCTTTTAAGAGGAGCAGGGCTGACACGAGGACCCTTTTGGCTTATTTCTACAAGAAATTTAGTTTTTCTATTCTCCTAATTAAAAAATGTATAATTATTAATTTTTCACTTTACTCCCTTATGTCGTTGAATCAGAAAACAATGGACTGTGGTCATGTACGTCACCTAAGACTCTATCAGATCACTTTTTTTTAAATAGTGCAGCTTACTCAGGTAAGTTTACTGATCAGAACAAAATGGAATCAATTAGGAAAAAGTTCATACAGGAAAATATCCTTTTCAAAGTTGACTATTTTAACACAGTTAAATAAGCGATTATTTTTTAATCCTTTGAGTTAAAATTGTTCAGGGTGGCCAAGAAAGTCTGGAAACATGAAAAATGTCCATAAAAGCACTTTATTACTATAATATGTTGAATGTGTTGCTCCTCATTATTAATTCACAGTTCATTAATCTGGGCAAAATTACAACGAACAATGTGCATTAAAGCAAAATTCCCATCAATCATTTTCCATCTGTCATACATTCTGTCAGATGATTTGTGTGTCTAATTTTCATGGAAAAACTTGTACCTTTACTCCAGAATAAGAAATCAAGGGGGATCAATCTATTAAAAAGATATTAATATTCCCAGACTCTGTGGCCTTCAGTATTTTCTTTTTAAGAAGATTCACCTAGTGCAAATCTTATAAATATTTTTACCATTTAATATGCCCAGACAAAATGGATACAAAAATTAGATAAAAGAGAAAACAACAAAAACAGATCCCCTTTGTTTTCAAAACATTTTATGTTTACATCAAAATATTTTGTTGAAAATGAAGTGATTTTTAATCTATAGTTAAAAGACACTATAATGATATTTAGAACATATTACAGATCTGGATTTTTACAAATAGATTTTTATTTAAAACAGGTCTCACACTGATATCAATAAACCAGGCACTCTAGAACAAAATGTGGAGAGATGGCAATTATGCGATGACTTCTTAATACTCCAAGGGAAAAAGATTTTTTCCAAAGTAGTCCATCTACAATATTAACCCTTAAGATCTACTCCCCTTGATAGGTTTCAATATTATTTTCTCTTTTATACACATTTACTTTATAATTAACTCCTACAGGAGGACATTTCTGGAAATGTTCCCAGATATCTACAGCCACACTTTCGGTCATGATCACACCATGGAAAAAGTAGGGAACATCCAGATCCTAATGATCCAGGGGTTTCATAATTACCCCTTTGAGGTCAGTCAGAATCATCATCATTCCCAGAACAGGGTCAGTCTTTACATTTGTGCCCCGAGACATGCAGATTGTAACACTACCCACCCAAAGGCAAGTTGTCTTTCTTACTCAGGTTTACAGGGGCACCACTCACTGTGGTAGCTAGAAGAGTCCGTTGCCCCCAGCCCGGACCTGCATTCTGTACTCTCCACACACACATCGTACTACAGATATACCAGTGGTGCTGATGAAACTTCCAGAAAGCTATAAAATAATGCATGCCAGGCACGGTAGATGAGGATTTAGAAAATGCTAACATCTTCTCTAGGAAATAAAGGTGACATACCTATGTGGCTTTAAGCATTTTTGTGCATTAGCTGGCCCCCTGGATCTGGGAAAAAGCATCTGATTTTAAAGTTTCTCAGCCTCATTCTCTGCAATGAAATCTGAAGCTCTTCCTTCCTTCTCTGAGTCCAGAAGCTGGAATTGATACAGTCTGCTCTCTGTGATTTGTCTCTACCATTTGTTTCCAGTGACCACTTCAACTCACATATCTCTCAATTCAGGGATCACTCCTAAACTTCAGGAGGAAGGTCACTGCCCTTTTTATTCCCACCACAATTTT
Organism: Mesoplodon bidens; assembly: GCF_964165515.1. Lineage (NCBI taxonomy): Eukaryota > Metazoa > Chordata > Mammalia > Artiodactyla > Ziphiidae > Mesoplodon > Mesoplodon bidens. The sequence goes on from NC_138163.1 coordinate 76,047,965, forward strand.
ATGCTAGTAACCCTTTACAGTGTCAATAAATTTATTTTGTAGAATATGCCCCCTGGACTCCACCTGCTAAATCTGTTTTTTGGGCAAATCATTTGTTACTTAGCTAAACAAATTTTATAAAATCATATTTCATAAAATTGTATTTTATAAAATGTTACTTTCTTATTTTATAAAATTGGTAAATCCAGGGATTTAGGCTTAATTATTTTTAAAAATGTTGGTACTCATTTTGCCAATTTTTCTCTTTTTACATATATCAGAAAATATGTTAAGAACTCAACTGTGAAGATACCACTATTTTTATTTTTTCTCACTTTTTGTACACAGGAAACAAGAAAGTTTGTTCCTTGGAAAACATCAGTCCTAAGAACGTACTAAGTTAAAGCTTAGCATGTTAGATCTGCGAGTAGCCTTGTCTTTTTTTTTTTTTTTCGGTACGCAGGCCTCTCACTGTTGTGGCCTCTCCCGCCGCAGAGCACAGGCTCCGGACACGCAGGCCCAGCGGCCACGGCCCACGGCTCCAGCCGCTCCGCGGCATGCGGGAACCCCCCCGGACCGGGGCACGAACCCGCGTCCCCCGCATCGGCAGGCAGACTCCCAACCACTGCGCCACCAGGGAAGCCCAACCTTGTTTTTTTTTTAATGATGCTTTTTTCTTAATTTTCTCTTCCAAAGCAGTATTTCCAAGTAGAAGTTAAGCTTACTGTACAAGCAATCAGGTATTTAATAAGAGGCATTGCTGATTGGAAAACTTCTTGTCCTCAATTCATTGGCTATACTGGATTATTTTTCTTGGGTCAGACCTTCAGACTTCTACCAGAAATCGTTCCTTTGGGGAAACCAGGCCTTCCCAGAAACTCAGGAAACTTAAAAAAATGAAGATCTGGGCTTCCCTGGTGGCGCAGCGGCCGAGAGTCCGCCTGCCAATGCAGGGGACGCGGGCCCGCACCCCGGTCCGGGAGGATACCACACGCCGCAGAGCGGGCTGGGTCCATGAGCCACGGCCACTGAGCCCGCACGCCCGGAGCCTGCGCTCCGCAACGGGAGAGGCCACAACAGTGAGAGGCCCACACACTTCTCCGGAGGGATCGAATCAGCGCATGTCCCCGGCGCCGGCTGCCCCGGGGCCGCAGTGCCGCCGCGCCGGGTCTGTGTGTGGTCAGCTCGGCCGGCCCCCACCCCACCTCTGAGCTTATTTTTGTGTATGATGTTAGGGAGTGATCTAATCTCATACTTTTACATGTCCCTGTCCAGTTTTCCCAGCACCACTTATTGAAGAAGCTGTCCTTTCTCCACTGTACATTCCTGCCTCCTTTATCAAAGATAAGTTGACCATATGTGTGTGGGTTTATGTCTGGGCTTTCTATCCTGTTCCATTGATCTATCTTTCTGTTTTTATGCCAGTACCACACTGCCTGACTAGATTATGGTGCTATTATAATGACAATCTGTAGTAGTACCTACTACAGCAGGCTTGACTCCAATAATATCCAGAAAATTGACCACTCTAGCACTCCTTTTTCCCCACATATGATATCTTTCTCCACTCACTCCTTCCTACAATGTCAAATAATGAGTTTCTATCTTCATGTAAGGTTAAATGCAGTCTGTAAATATAGGGATGGTCCCAACCCCTTCACATCCTGTTTATTTCATTGAAGTTAATAGTTTGCACCCATCATTGAATCAAGCAAGGGCAGTCATACTGAATTAGAAGCGGCATTGGTTTCATGTGCTGTACACAAATGTACATTCAAGGGAACAAATCATTCTACAAGTCCAGAGAACTTGAAAGACTCAGTGCTTCAAGGACATGATTATTTCATTTCTAAGGTCCACAAATGAGTTTTCAGGACTGTTGAATTGCCACTGTGTTCCACAACGCTTTAAGTCATCTCTGCAAACTTACATAATATGCCAATCATGCTTGATTCTGATTATATTGGAAATCTAACATTTTGTAAACTTAGCTATACTAGGTATAAAGGATGATTGCATGATGTAGGAGTGCAAGGCCAAAAGTTTACTGATTTATGTAAAGTTTCTCACAAATGTTAGGTGGCATGATTATATTATATTTTATAATCCCAAACTATAAATTCCTCAAGGACAGGACCTTAACATTTTCTGCATCTCCAGTATATAAGACATAGTAACTGCATAGAAATATGTTACTACTAATCAATGATACTGAAGAAAAGAGATAACCACTTGCAAAAATAGATGCATAAAGCATGGTTTGATCATCCTCTTCCACTCCATTCCACCCTTAGATCTCCATTTAACCTGACTTTGCCCCTCAGTTAGGAACATTGTATAAATTGGAAAAAGGGGTTTCCTCCTCAAGTAAAAGTAAATAAATAAACAAATTAGTATGTTATTGTACAATCTGAATAAGCATACATGGCAGCCATATGTGGAAGAAAACCCCAGGCTGAGTGTAATAATGCACCTATACTCTCTCCAGCTCACATATACCTTGGATAGGTGTTAAGGCACACATTTAATAAGAAGTATCCATATTTTAATTTCCTCTCCCTGACTCCAACTAAGGTGACTGCATCAGGTTTGGAATCTTTCTGAGAGGTTATAATCAGACACTGAGAGTGGTGAGCAAGAGAGAAGAGTAACCTCAGGGTACACATCTTAAGTTCAACAGGGACAAGGTGCAGCTTCATGCATGTCTTTGCCAGTGAGTGTGTGCATGTGTGCTCTCTCAAATGTGTCAGTAGCTGTATGTGCCAGTGTGGGTTTACATAGGATGATGCTCTCTTCTGCTCTAGAATTTGGTTGTGAGGTGTAGAATTTCCATGCCTCCTCCCTCTTCTCAGACTTCTCAACTTAGAATCTAGCCATAATGTAAAGAGTGCCTCTTAGATGGAACATCCTAGGGCAGTGAACAACCTGAACATCCATACATAGCAGCCCTGCCCTCATTCCTGAGCTTTATCTGACCTTTATGCTATGAACTACATTAAGGGAAATATGGTCATCTTTTCTTTTCTTCCTTTCTTCCCTTCTTTCTTCCTTCCTTTTTTTTTTTTTTTGCTTTTATTATCTTTGGATAGTGGGGTAGGGTTGATTGTGCCCTCTTCAACCTGCTTCACTAGAGCAACTACAGCTAAATTTTCCAACTCAGTACTGTTTTGTGGCACATTACAGGCCAATTTCACTGGATATTATAAAATGTCTGTTCATCAGAGGAAGATGATATTCCTCCTCATTAGTCACAGCTTACTAATATTAGCCTGGAACTTAGGCTTCAGGTTAACACATTTTTCTGAATAGCTTCCTTGTGATGATTTTTTTCATCCATCTAAATACAGCATATTCTTGGTAAGTCAACCATAAACAAAGCCACTTATTTATTTTAAAAAGACAGTACTACTCTCTTATAAGATATAAATAATGCCTTTTTTAAAGCCAATGCATTAGGTTCTATTTTGCAATGTGGATGAGTTAACCCCATGAGGCTGGTTTGCACTTGTTCAATGAATTTCACCTCCAAATGATGCTTTCTACAGAATAAAGCCTTCTCTCTGGGGATTCACTTTGTCAACTCAGTCAAACATATAGACATTTTATAAATTTACTGGGAACTTACAGATATAAACTTCTAATGCTAGGTACTACAAAGGATGAAAAAAATGAATGAGACATTTCTTAGTCTTAAATAGTTTGACGGTTGAGGACATGTACTTTGAAATGACACATGACTGGGTTCTGATGGCTCATTCATCACTTTTCAGCTATGTAATCTTGAATAAAGTACATAATCTCTGTAAGCCTCAGATTCCACATACGCTGAAAAGAAATAGTAATATCTACCTTATAGAGTCTGCTAAAATAATTAAATGAGAAGGCCATTATATTAAGGTGGCTCTAGTACTTGGTAGTCTGCATAAGCAAACCTAAACCTAAGCCATTGTCAATGTACTCAAATCCAAGAAAATGAAACTTAAGGACAATCAATTGCAAACAGCCAACTAGGCTTTCCTCAAAAAGGCAACCACTTAAGTTACAGCCAATAAAATAATGCCCTTTCTATCTTTCTGCATCTTTTCTATAAAAACCTCTCCCTTAGCTCTGGTTTGTGGAGTGCTCTTAACCACTTTTCATTTGGTGTTGCCAAATTTGAAACAACTTTTGCACAATTGAACTCGAAAATGTTAAGGTGCCTCAGTTTATATTTTACCAGCTCTGGTGTCAGAAGTGGGATCCAAAGGGGACCCACCCCCCATCCCCAACAACCCCCAGGAGCAACAAGCAACCAGGCATCGGTACACACTGAGCCCTTTGTGTTTACTGCTTTGTTGCTGTGCCTGAAGTCCTTCTCAAATATATGCGTTCCACAGCTTTTGTATTATGAGCTCTCTGAATTTATTTGAGAATTTCTTTGTTCAGACTGGGTCTAGAGTTGGACTGGGTCTGAGTTAATTTGGTCTGGGCCCAGTGTCAGACTTGGTCTGATTTAAACTGGACTGGGTTCAGTGTGAGGTCTCTGCTTTTCTAAAGGAGAAACCGTTTTAAAAAAGAGTTCTTCGGGCTTCTCTGGTGGCACAGTGGCTGAGAATCTGCCTGCTAATGCAGGGGACACGGGTTCGAGCCCTGGTCTGGGAAGATCCCACATGCCACAGAGCAATTAGGCCCGTGAGCCACAACTACTGAGCCTGCACGTCTGGAGCCTGTGCTCCGCAACAAGAGAGGCCGCGATAGTGAAGAGGCCCGTGCACCGTGATGAAGAGTGGCCCCCGCTTGCCACAACTAGAGAAAGCCCTCGCACAGAAACGAAGACCCAACACAACCAAACATAAATATAAAAATAAATAAATAAATAAAAGATTACTATATTAAAAAAAAGAGTTCTTCTGAGTCTAAACATTGTGGAACTCCTCTATCTGGGACTCCAGCTAACTATATGTTTAAAAATTATAGGCCCAGAATCTATGTTATCTGAGCAAGTGGGTTAACCTTACCAAAGATAGTTCTGAACTACAGTGGTCATAGTGGGAAGCCTTTAAGCTAGATAAGCTTATCTATGAGGTGCCTTAGAGAAAACTGGGTCCCAAACTTCTCAAAATGAGATGCATTTATTCTTGGCATGCAGAAGCTTCTAAGAAAGAATAAATCAAAATGTGCCTATTTAAAAGAGTTCAGGGACTTCCCTGGTGGTCCAGTGGTTAAGACTCCACACTCCCAATGCAGGGGGCCCGGGTTCAATCCCTGATCAGGGAACTAGATCCTGCATGCCGCAACTAAAGATCCCACATGCCACAAAGAAGACCCTGCCCACAGCAACGAAGATCCCATGTGCCACAACTAAGACCCAGTGCGGCCAAATAAATAAATAAATGTTTAAAAATAATAATAATAAAATAGGAGTTCAATACTGCCAGGAATATTTACTGCTTGTCCTGGTTGAAACCTAATGATAAGATATTTGAAAGAATTTTTTTCTTTAAAAAGAACTCTGTGGTCAGAAGTTGGCCAAATTGGAGACTAATATTCAGAGCCTGATAGGAACTTTTTAAAGGCTTTCTTTCCTAAGCTAAAATGAAACTATGTACCTAGAGGTAACATTCTGAAGCCTCTTGGAACAATTTATTTAGACATTCCAAAGACACACAGCTCTAAATCTAGAACATAGGAATCTTGATTTTCATCTTAGTTGAAAATCTTCTCCCTGATATAAAGAAGCAAACTGAAGATACTGTATGTAGTTGAATGGGTGGGTCAGCCCCTTGATATTATTCAGGCTGCTACCCTATTCTTTCAGGAATGAAAACCAACTGTATTTGTATTACAAATCAAGTTTTTACAAGAACAAAAATGCAGCTCTAGAAGCAATTCAAGCCCACCTGTTGTTCGTACTTATCCCAAGGGAGAAAAGTACCATGCACTGGTTATTAATCCCAGGGGAGGACACTTCTGCTTACTGCATCTTGGTATCAGAGTCACAAAGAAAAAAACAACACAGTCAAATACTGTACATAAAAAAAGATACAGAGTAAGATCTGCTTCCATAGTAAGCATCAGTCCCCCATGGTCAGTGGGTCTCTCCTGGGAGCCAACACAGGACAGTTGGCCTATGTGCATCCCTCTTGTGCTGCAGTGGAAAAATCCTTTCCCCTCCCAGCAGAGGGAACACCTCAAAAGATTTGCTCTCTCTCCTTATAAAAGGGAGATGTTAAACTAATTAGGCCTGTTTGATATGTTAAAATACTCGAGAAGCGTTGTCAAATAAAAAGTGATGCTAAACCTGCTTTAGATTATATTTGTATAAATACATGTTATTGATGTAACTGTTCTAGAAATTATATGGAATTCCTAAAGATCTGATATGTCTTGGTATAATGTTATCAGTTATTATTCTAGTTATTATTTCAAAATGTTTGTCATAGAAATAATGAGATTATCTTTTCAATTGCATTATAAGGAACTGTCAGATCTTTAATCATGGCCACTTTCAAGTCTTTTGGCATTTACTGACAGTTATTTTATTACTCTGATACTTTTACAAAAGTGCTTCTTCTTCAAAGCAACTCATGGAAAGGACTCTTGACAAGTACACGTTTCTGATAATTTTACGATTAGACCACTGAACTAGGTAAAAAAAAAATGTTTAGAACTCTAACGGAAAAACTGATTGTTTCATAAAACTGCCAACCCAAGATCAAGCATTAATCAAGAATTAATTTTAAAAAAGAAAATGATTAATTACATGAGACTAAATAAATTTATGAGGATGAGTATAATTTATATGACTTTGAAACATTACTAGTCCTTTAATGTTTTGTTTTACAGATTTAAAGAACCCCTTTTTTCCTTACTTTTAAGCTATCTGTAACTTACAGCAATTTGGTAAAGTATACTTTTGTGAACAAAAAATAGAATATGTATATTTTCCTGTCTACTTAATCCCTCCAGTGTTTGGAAATTCAAAGCATTCTTATTTTTCATGACATTGTAGGTGTTTGCATAAGTTCAATAAGAAATTGTTCTCCTTGTAACAGGACACAATTGGGAAAGTCTTTGGCTTGGTTTCTCAGCCTAACGAGGTTTTTAAAAATCTAATCAAAGATTTCTTATTATCAGATATTTTTTAAGAAACTAAGGTTAACAAAGCCCCATAAATATCACCAAAGCTTTAACTGGAATATCATATATTTAAGAATGTACATAAAATCACTATTCTTGATCCACTTATATAAGTAATCAGGCCAAGTTTAATGAAACTAGCTCTTATTTACTAAAGATGTACTCAGTGGCTTATGTTTGAGTTTCTACAATATCAGAAGTGTTGATCCATGTACAGCAGGAGGTATTTGCCAATGCATAGCACTCTCCAGCACCAGGAACAGGAGAGTGCAGACATTATGAACAGTAATGGGATTTCGGTGCCAACATTCAAAACATACAAGGTAATAGGTCTTGTAAATCACATCTTTACTGGAGGCAATTTTTTAAAAAAGTAAATATTTCAAATTTTGAAATTGGACACATAAAGTACACTACTTCAGGAATGTGAATTGGAGAATTAATCAAACACTTCATGGGAAAATATTTGTGGCGTATCCTTGTGAATTGATAAATGTTGTCACATTAAGGAAAAAGTTTTGTGTCATGGTATTGATCCTAAGTACCCAGTTACTAGTGTATAAATGTCTTCAAGAATGAGATAAAATTCCAGAGTGAGTATCAATGACTAAAAACTTGATGAAGACGACATCTATGGCATAGTCCCTGCTTATATTTCACAAAGATCCTAACTATGCATTAGTTATCTTATTACTGTGACTGACATAAATGCAAAAGGGAAATTAAAAACCTACAGAAACAGAAAGGTGGGTGGTGATTTCAGAATCTTGTAGTTTCTTATCTATGTGTGTAGCTTTTTACCTATATGTGTAGCTTCTTACAGTGTGTTGCCATGAAGTCTTGCCTAGAGAAACTGAGAAAGTATCCAGATATTATGCCCAAACTCTTGATATTATATTAAGGTCTGAGGAAATAAAATCGTTCTTTGTATTTTTGAATTGTTTATTTTGAAAAGCAAGATGGCATATTTGAAGACCATACAGTAAGATACTGTGGTCAGCAGCTGGCAATTTAAACACGTGTAAACAGAATTTGATAAACACTCTTCCTGAATTTGCTATGCCTGAGGTTCTTGGTTACTTAGGAAAGTGTGTACTTTCATATGTGAAAATGTTGTATAAAAACTGGTAGATAGGAAGAGTTTTCATGCAGCCAATATGCAGGAAATGTTACATTTAACCCCCCTCTCTTGCTTGCTACACATCTCCTAACTTGACCTAACTTCTTACAAACTAATTAAAGGAAGAAACTTAATTATGATGCATCTTGGAATAGATTTCTTTGTGTTTATCTTGTTTTGAGATTCACTCAACTTCCTGAGTACATAGTCAGGAAGAATTTATGTCTTTCTCCCTTTTTCATCCTCTCTCTCTCCACCCCCCTCCCTCCCCTACCTCTGTTACTCCAATGATAGCAATGTGGGATATTGTTATTATTCCACAGTCCCCTGTGAGCTGTTACCATTTTTTCAGTGTATTTTCTCTTTAATTTTCAGGTTGGATAATTCCTATATTCTGTCTCCTAGTTTACTGATTCTTCCCTCTGTCCTCTCCATTCTCCTCTCAAGCTCATTCACTGAGGTCTTTTTTTTTTTTCAGTTACTATACTTTTCAATTCTAAAACTTCCATTCGGCTCTCCTTTATATCCTCTTTCCTTTACTGAAATTTGATCATTTTTATTTGCTTCAAGTGTTTGTACTTGCTCATTGAAATATTTTTATCATAGCTACTTTAAAATCTTTATCAGATCATTTTTAGCAACTCTGTTATCTCAACGTTGACATCTATTGATTCCACTTTTTCATTCAGTGTGAAGTCATCTGGCCTTTGGTACAATGAGTGATTTTCTATTGAGAACCAGATATTTTCTAATTTCATTATGAGTTTTTGGATTTTTAATAAAATCTTCTGTTTTAGGTGGCTTTCTCTGCCTCCACCTGGCAGGGGAAGGGGAACACCTCATTACTGCCAGGTGGAAGTAAAAGCCTAGGTTTCCCACTTGATCTCCTTTGGCAACTGATGTGTGGGGAGGGAGAGATCCTCTCTACTCTTAAGTGAGGGTGGGAGTTCTGGTTCTGAATGTAGTCTCCACTGACACCAAGTGGAGGCGACATTATTACTGTGACAATGTTGAAAGTCCTGACCATCCACTAGGCCTCAGCTGACATCATCTCAGCAAGGAGGTAGAGGAAGATCTTGTTCTGTCAGGGGAGGGTGGAAATCCAGACTCCTCAAGTAGTCTCCACTTATATTGTAGTGGGATTTACTGGCCAGTGGAGATAAAAGACTTGGCTCCCTACATCTAACACCTTGGCTTTCTCTGACATCATCCTCATGGACATGTTGCAGCACCTCATTACAGGCTCACAATGGTATAAATTTAGGATCTGCACTTAGCCTTGCATGGTGTGGGTGGAGCAATAGTTACTCTGTAGTGTTTGACAGGAGTAGAGAGATTATTGCCTAAAAGTTTTCCTCTTATTAAGCTGCCCCTTCACTGGTCTTTTGACTAGAGAGATAAAGCTTTTGTTGGGACATTTTTTTGTCTGTACTTATTGGCATTCCAGGTTCACATGTTTCTCCAAATCTGAGATATAAGAGGCCAAATGAAAACATTGGAACTCATCACCGTGTTGTTCCTCAAGTCCTGAAGCCTCACACTGGTCAGACATCTCCCTCCAATTTTCAGAGTCTCCTTATGCTTATTTTATATATTATGTCCAAGACTTTTAGTTATAGGAGGAATAGAAAAAGCACAATTACTCCATATTTGGGGAAGTACGTTTGATTTTAATCATAAGAGACTTAGGGAAAGTACTAAACCAAAATCTCTAATTTGACATTTTTGTTTTCCATTGTTTTTTTGTTTGTTTGTTTTATTGAGATACTTTTATAACAGAAGATAGTATTTTGAAGGTTTGGTAATTTTACAAATTTCTTAATATTTTTACACATGGCCTATTATAAGTTTCAAACTCTGAATTAAATCACAATTTTAGAAGCTGGAAGTGAATTACAAGAAGAAAACTGAAAAATTCAAAAATATGTGGAGATTAAATAACAGGCTACTGAACAACCAATTGGTCAAAGAAGAACTCAAAAGAGAAACTAAATAGTGACAGTTTTACTTTTTTCTTTCTAATTTGGATGCCCTTTATTTCTTTTTCTTGCCTAATTGCTCCATCTAGGAATTCCAATACTATGTTGAATAACAGTGGCAAGAGTGGACATCTTTGTCTTGTTGTTGATCTTAGGGGAATAGCTTTCAGCCTTTCACTGTTGAGTGTGATGTTAGCTGTGGGTTTGACATATATGGCCTTTATTATGTTGAGGTATTCTTCTTTCTATACCCATTTTATTTATAAATGGGTGTTGAGTGCCATCAAATGCTTTTTCTAGATCTGTTGAAATTATCATAATTTTTACCTTTAATACCGTAGTGTACCATGTTGATTGTTTTGAAGATGCTGAATCATTACATCCCTGAAATAAACCTCACTTGATCATGGTTTATGATCCATTTGATGTATTGTTTAATTTGGTTTGCTAATATTGTATTGAGGATTTTTTTATCTATGTTTATCAAAAATATTGGCCTGCAATTTTCTTTTCTGTGTTGTCCCTGTCTGGTTTTAGTATGAGAGTGATTTTGGGCTTGTTAAATGAGTTAGGATGTGTTTCCTTCCTTCAATTTTTTGAGAAGAGTTTGAGAAAAATAGGTATTAAATCTTCTTTGAATATTTGGTAGAATTCACCTATGAAGCCATCTGGTCCTGGACGTTTGTTTTTTGGGAGGTTATTGATTACCATTTCAATCTCTTTACTAGTGATCAGTGAACTCAGATTTTCTATTTCTTCATGAGTCAGTCTTGGAAGGTTGCATTATTCTAAATTCTTGGATATTACTGTCATTATACCACAAGTCCCTGTGAGCCCTTTTAGGGCTTTTTTTTTCAGTGTTTTTTTTTCTCTCTCTGTTGTTCAGCTTGGGTAATTTCTGTGGTTCTGTCTTCTGGTTCACTGATTGTTTTCTTTGTCCCCTTCATTCTGCTCTCAAGCTAAAAGAAATGGATAAATTCCTAAAAATATACAATCTTCTTAGACTGAATCATGAAGAAAGAGAAAATCTAAGCATATCAATTACTAGTAGGGAGGTTTAATCAGTAATCCAAAACCTCCCCCCAAAAAATTCCAATATCAGACAGCTTCACTGGTGAATTCTACGAAACATTTAAGGAAGAATTAATACCAATTGTTCTCAAACTCTTCCAAACAATAGAAGAGGAAGGAACACTTCCAAACTCATTTTATGAGGCCAGAATTACCCTGATACCAAAATCAGACAAGAGATCCACAAGAAAAGAAAATTACAGGCCAACATCCCTGATGAACATAGATGCAAAAATCTCAACAAAATATTACCATAACCGAATTTAAGGGTACATTAAAAGGAGCATACACCATGATTAAGTGGGATTGATTCCAGGCATGCAAAGGTGGTTCAACATCTGCAAATCCATCAATGTGATACAAAATTGATAATGATACACATTAACAAAATGAAAGATAAAAATCAAATGATCATCTCAATAGATATATAAAAAAACATTTGACAAAACAATATCTATTTATGCTAAAAACTGAAGAAAGTAAGTGTCGAGGGAACACAGCTCAAAGTAATAAAGACCACATATGAGAAGCCCATAACTAATATCATACGCAACAGTGAAAAGCTAAAAGCATTTCCTAAGATAAGGAACAAAACAAGGATTTCCACTCTCGCTAATTCTATTCAACATAATATTGAAAGTCCTACCAAGAGTAATTAGGCAATGAAAAGAAATAAAAGAAATCTATATTGAAAAGGAAGAAGTAAAATAGTCACTATTTGCAGAAGACATGATATTATATGTAGGAAACCCTAAAGACTCTACTCAAAAAAGCTGTTAGAACTAATAAATGAATTCAGTAAAATTACAGGATACAAAATCAATACACAGAAATCTGTTACATTTTTATACTAAATGTAAATAAAGTTTTACATTTATAGTTCACTAAAAATGAACTATCATAAAGAAAAATTAAAAATCAATCCTGTTTACAATTTCATCAAAAATACCTAGGAACAAATTTAAACAAGGAATTTAAAGACCTGTACATTGAAGACAATAAAATATTGATTGAAAAAAACTGAAGAAGACATAAATGGAAAGATATTCTGTGAACATGGATTGAGAGTAATTGTCAAAATGTCCATATTTCACAAATCCACAATTCAATCTACAGATCAGTCTACAGAACAATCCTTATCAAAATTCCAATGGCATTTTTCACAGAAACAGAATAATACTAAAATTTGTGTAGAACAACAAAAGACTCTGAATATCCAAAGCAATCTTGAGAAAGAAGAGCAAAGCTGGAGGCATCACACTTCCTGGTTTCAAACTATAGTTATCAAAACAGTATGGTATTAGTATAAAAACAGAAACATAGATCAATGGAACTGAATAGAGAGCCCAGAAATAAATGCACACATATATGGCCAAATAATTTGTGACAAAAAAGCCAAGAATATAACAATGGGAAAATGACAGTCTCTCCAATAAATGGCATTGGGAAACCTGGACAGCCACATGCAAAAAAAATGAAACTGGATCGCTATCTTACACCATACACAAAATAAAAACTCAAAATGGACTAAAGACGTAAAGCATAAAACTCCTACAAGAAAACATAGGCATTAGCTCCTTGACCTCCGTCTTGATGTTGATTTTGTGAACTTGACACCAAAAGCAAATGCAACAAAAGCAAAAATAAACAAGTGAGAATACATCAAACTAAAAGGCTTCTGCACAGCAAAGGAAACCATCAACAAAAAGAAAAGGCAATCTGCAGAATGGGAGAATATATCTGCAAATCATACATCTGATAAAGGGTTAAATTCCAAAATATATAAAGAACTCATACAACTCAATAGAAAAACAAATAAACAACATATTTTTTTAAATGAGCAGAGGATCTGAATAGATTATTTTTCCAAAGAAGACACACAGACAGCCAACCGGCACATGAAAAGATGTTCAACATCACTAGTCATCAGGGAGGTGAAAATCAAAACCACAATGAGATGTCATATCACACCTGTTAAAATGGCTTTCATCAAAAGACAAGAGATAACAAATGCTGGCAAATGGAATTCTTGTACACTGTTGGTAGGAATGTAAATTAGTGCAGCCACTATGGAAACAGGATGGAGGATCCTCAGAAAATTAAACATAGAGCTACCATATGATCCTTTAATTCTACTTCTGTGTATTTATCTGAAAAATAATGAAAACACTAACTGTAAAAGATATATGTAAACCCATGTTCATTTCAGCATTATTTATAATAGCCAGGGGAGTGAAACAACCTAAATATTCATCCATGGATGAACGGATAAAGAAAATGTGATATATAGATATATATATATAGATATATATATATATATATAATGGAATATTTTTTAGCCTTTGTAATCTTGCCATTTGATACAACATGGACAGACCTTGAGGGCATTATGCTAAGTGAAATAAGTCAGAGAAAAACCAATGCCTTGTGATCTCAATTATATGTGGAATTAAAAAAAAGAAAGCTCATAGATACAGAGAACAGATTGGTGGTAGCCAGAGGCTGGGGCTGGGTGAAATGGATGAAGGGGGTCAAAACATACAGACATAATTAAGTCATGGGGATGTAAGATAAAATATATTAACTATAGTTAATAATACTATATTGCAGTTGTCCCCAACCCCTGGGCCTCAGACCGGTACACATCTGCGGCCCGTTAGGAACTGGGCTGCACAGCAGGAGGTGAGTGGCAGGTGAGCAAGCAAAGCTTCATCTGTCGCTCCCCATCGCTTGCATTACCACCTGAACCATCACTCACATTACCACATGAGCTATCCCCCACCCCCACCATCCACGGAAAAATTGTCTTCCATGAAACCGGTCCCTGGTGCCAAAAAGGTTGGGGAGCGCTGCTGTATTGTATATTTGAAAGTTGCTAAGACAGTAGATCTTAAAAGTTCTCATCATAAGAAAAGAAAAATTCTGTAACTATGTGTGGTGTTGGATGTTAACTAGACTTAGTATGCTGATCGTTTCATAATATATACAAATATCAAAACATTATGTTGTTCCTGAAACTAATTTAATGTTGTATATGATTATAACTCAATATAGGTAATTAAATAAATAAATAAATAAATAGATGGTAACTTTGACAATTTAATCTCGTGTAGTTTAATTGCTTCAAAAATTATGTAAATAGAATATTACAAGCTTCAGAGAAAATAAAATGTGTTTTCACAGGATATATTTTGTAGTGAACTAAACTAAGCCTACTTTTTTTTTAGTTAGATACATTCTTTAATAAAGCTATGGTTAAGATACGTGTTATGGAGGAAGGAGGCATTGGTTCATATTTTGGGTGTTCAAGGAAAGGCTAAGCCTACTTTTGAGGGACCTCTTTTTGATGCCTTTGTGACAAATGTATGTGATAAGTATGTTAAAAACGCAAAGTGTCTGAGTTTCTTTACTTTTCCCCATTAATCTTTTCTATATATATCACATATCTTTTCATTCAACTGTTATTCATATTCAGAAAAAGTTTTATGTCTATTCTTGATTACAAGCAACAGTCCTAACCCTCAAAATGTTGTTTAACTTTCCTTGTCTTTTATAATGAACATAAGGCTTTGCTTAGGAAAAGCTGGGGTTTCATGTTAAATATAACTTGAATGTGTATGGGACATGTCTAGTATTTGCCAAAGTAACTAATTTCTGCTGCCCACAGTCATTTGTATTTCCATGTATAGATTTTCCAGCTGCTGGTTTCTACCTTTTAGTGGTGGTTCCATTTTTGGCAACGAAGAAATTATCTCTGATTTAAGTAGACATTCTGTCCATTGATGTAGTAATGGGGTGAGAAGTTAATTCTGTCACCTCATAGATTATTCCATCACAGTTACAGAGTTACAAATGACATACCAGCAGCCCTTGGGACATGTAACCCCAGCCCATAGATATACTACTAGAACTATAAGCAGGTTAATTCTGCCATGTAACCCTTTTGGATATTTGCTGGGAATTACCATGTCAAGGAAAGTACACAAATACACACACACACACAGTTTCTTTACTAGGGAGATTTATAGTTAGCAGTACCCCAGTTTCCATGTGAGTGTCTAATTCCCTCATTCCAATAGCTCATATCTTCAATGAAATCTAAAGTAATTGCTCCTCATGAAAATATCAGAAATATCTGACCATGATGTGATTCATATAAGAATCATTAAAAGGTTTAACAAAGAAAGGGGCTCTGATAGAGTAGTCTTTACTTTTTTTATCTCCAATTTAAATAGTTTTCTATTGTTGCTGTAAAAAATTATCATAACTCTCTTGTCTTAAAACAACACAATTTTTTTAAGTTTATTTATTTATTTTCTTAATTAGTTTCTGCTTTATAACAAAGTGAATCAGTCATACATATACATCTGTTCCCACATCCCTTCCCTCATGCATCTCCCTCCCTCCCACCCTCCCCATCCCACCCCTCCAGGCGGTCACAAAGCACCGAGCTGATCTCCCTGTGCTCTGCGGCTGCTTCCCACTATCTATCTACCTTACGTTTGGTAGTGTATATATGTCCATGCCTCTCTTTCGCTTTGTCACAGCTTACCCTTCCCCCTCCCCATATCCTCAAGTCCATTCTCAAGTAGGTCTGTGTCTTTATTCCCGTTTTGCCCCTAGGTCCTTCATGACTTTTTTTTTTTTTAATTCCGTATATATGTGTTAGCATACGGTATTTGTCTTTCTCTTTCTGACTAACTTCACTCTGTATGACAGACTCTAGGTCTATCCACCTCATTACAAATAGCTCAGTTTCGTTTCTTTTTATGGCTGAGTAATATTCCATTGTATATATGTGCCACATCTTCTTTATCCATTCATCCGATGATGGACACTTAGGTTGTTTCCAGCTCCGGGCTATTGTGAATAGAGCTGCAATGAACATTTTGGTACATGTCTCTTTTTGAATTATGGTTTTCTCAGGGTATATGCCCAGTAGTGGGATTGCTGGGTCATATGGTAGTTCTATTTGTAGTTTTTTAAGGAACCTCCATACCGTTCTCCATAGTGGCTGTACCAATTCACATTCCCACCAGCAGTGCAAGAGTGTTCCCTTTTCTCCACACCCTCTCCAGCATTTATTGTTTATAGATTTCTTGATGATGGCCATTCTGACTGGTGTGAGATGATATCTCATTGTAGTTTTGATTTGCATTTCTCTAATGATTAATGATGTGGAGCATTCTTTCATGTGTTTGTTGGCAGTCTGTATATCTTCTTTGGAGAAATGCCTATTTAAGTCTTCTGCCCATTTTTGGATTGGGTTGTCTGTTTTTTTGCTATTGAGCTGCATGAGCTGTTTATAAATTTTGGAGATTAATCCTTTGTCAGTTGCTTCATTTGCAAATATTTTCTCCCATTCTGAGGGTTGTCTTTTGGTCTTCTTTATGGTTTCCTTTGCTGTGCAAAAGCTTTGAAGTTTCATTAGGTCCCATTTGTTTATCTTTGATTTTATTTCCATTTCTCTAGGATGTGGGTCCAAAAGGATCTTGCTGTGATTTATGTCATAGAGTGTTCTACCTATGTTTTCCTCTAAGAGTTGGATAGTTTCCGGCCTTACATTTAAGTCTTTAATCCATTTTGAACTTATTTTTGTGTATGGTGCTAGGGAATGATCTAATCTCAAACTTTTACATGTCCCTGTCCAGTTTTCCCAGCACCACTTATTGAAGAGGCTGTCCTTTCTCCACTGTACATTCCTGGCTCCTTTATCAAAGATAAGTTGGCCATATGTGCGTGGGTTTATCTCTGGGCTTTCTATCCTGATCCACTGATCTATCTTTCTGTTTTTATGCCAGTACCAGACTGTCTTAATTACTGTAGCTTTGTAGTATAGTCTGAAGTCAGGGAGCCTGATACCTCCAGCTCCGTTTTTCGTTCTCAAGATTGCTTTAGCTATTCGGGGCCTTTTGTTTTTCCAAACAAATTTTGAAATTTTTTGTTCTAGTTCTGTGAAAAATGCCATTGGTAGTTTGATAGGGATTGCATTCAATCTGTAGATTGCTTTGGGTAGTAGAGTCATTTTCACAATATTGATTCTTCCAATCCAGGAGCATGGTATATCTCTCCATCTATTTGTATCATCTTTAATTTCTTTCATCAGTGTCTTATAGTTTTCTGCATACAGGTCTTTTGTCTCCTTAGGTAGGTTTATTCCTAGATATTTTATTCTTTTTGTTGCAATGGTAAATGGGAGTGTTTTCTTGATTTCATTTTCAGATTTTTCATCATTAGTGTACAGGAATGCCAGAGATTTCTGTACATTAATTTTATATCCTGCTACTTTACCAAATTCATTGATTAGCTCTAGTAGTTTTTCGGTAGCATCTTTAGGATTCTCTATGTATAGTATCATGTCATCTGCAAACAGTGACAGCTTTACTTCTTCTTTTCCAATTTTGATTCCTTTTATTTCCTTTTCTTCTCTGATTGCTGTGGCTAAAACTTCCAAAACTATGTTGAATAAGAGTGGTGAGAGTGGGCAGCCTTGTCTTGTTCCTGATCTTAGTGGAAATGGTTTCAGTTTTTCACCATTGAGGACAATGTTGGCTGTGGGTTTGTCATATATGGCCTTTATGATGTTGAGGAAAGATCCCTCTATACCTACTTTCTGCAGGGTTTTTATCATAAATGGGTGTTGAATTTTGTCGAAAGCTTTCTCTGCATCGATTGAGATGATCATATGGTTTTTCTCCTTCAACTTGTTAATATGGTGTATTACATTGATTGATTTGCGTATATTGAAGAATCCTTGCATTCCTGGGATAAACCCCACTTGATCATGGTGTATGATCCTTTTAATGTGCTGTTGGATTCTGTTTGCTAGTATTTTGTTGAGGATTTTTGCATCTATGTTCATCAGTGATATTGGCCTGTAGTTTTCTTTCTTTGTGACATCCTTGCCTGGTTTTGGTATCAAGGTGATGTCGGCCTCGTAGAATGAGTTTGGGAGTGTTCCTCCCTCTGCTATATTTTGGAAGAGTTTGAGAAGGATAGGTGTTAGCTCTTCTCTAAATGTTTGATAGAATTCACCTGTGAAGCCATCTGGTCCTGGGCTTTTGTTTGATGGAAGATTTTTAATCACAGTTTCAATTTCAGTGCTTGTGATTGGTCTATTCATATTTTCTATTTCTTCCTGAGTCAGTCTTGGCAGGTTGTGCATTTCTAAGAATGTGTCCATTTCTTCCAGGTTGTCCATTTTATTGGAATAGAGTTGCTTATAGTAATCTCTCATAATCTTTTGTATTTCTGCAGTGTCAGTTGTTACTTCTCCTTTTTCATTTCTAATTCTATTGATTTGAGTCTTCTCCCTTTTTTTCTTGATGAGTCTGGCTAATGGTTTGTCAATTTTGTTTATCTTCTCAAAGAACCAGCTTTTAGTTTGGTTGATCTTTGCTATCGTTTCCTTCATTTCTTTTTCATTTATTTCTGATCTGATCTTTATGATTTCTTTCCTTCTGCTAGCTTTGGGGTATTTTTGTTCTTCTTTCTCTAATTGCTTTAGGTGCAGGGTCAGGTTGTTTACTCGAAATGCTTCCTGTTTCTTAAGGTGGGATTGTATTGCTATAAACTTCCCCCTTAGAACTGCTTTTGCTGCGTCCCATAGGTTTTGGGTCGTCGTGTCTCCATTGTCATTTGTTTCTAGGTATTTTTTAATTTCCTCTTTGATTTCTTCAGTGATCACTTCGTTATTGAGTAGTGTATTGTTTAGCCTCCATGTGTTTGTATTTTTTACACATCTTTTCCTGTAATTGATGTCTAGTCTCATAGCATTGTGGTCGGAGAAGATACTTGATACAATTTCAATTTTCTTAAAATTACCGAGGCTTGATTTGTGACCCAAGATATGATCTATCCTGGAGAATGTTCCATGAGCACTTGAGAAAAATGTGTATTCTGTTGTTTTTGGATGGAATGTCCTATAAATATCAACTAAGTCCATCTCGTTTAATGTATCATTTAAAGCTTGTGTTTCCTTATTTATTTTCATTTTGGATGATCTGTCCATTGGTGAAAGTGGGGTGTTCAAGTCCCCTACTATGATTGTGTTACTGTCGATTTCCCCTTTTATGGCTGTTAGTATTTGCCTTATGTATTGAGGTGCTCCTATGTTGGGTGCATAAATATTTACAATTGTTATATCTTCTTCTTGGATCGATCCCTTTATCGTTATGTAGTGTCCTTCCTTGTCTCTTCTAATAGTCTTTATTTTAAAGTCTATTTTGTCTGATATAAGAATTGCTACTCCAGCTTTCTTTTGATTTCCATTTGCATGGAATATCTTTTTCCATCCCTTTACTTTCAATCTGTATGTGTCTCTAGGTCTGAAGTGTGTCTCTTGTAGACAGCATATATATGGGTCTTGTTTTTGTATCCATTCAGCCACTCTGTGTCTTTTGGTGGGAGCATTTAGTCCATTTACATTTAAGGTAATTATTGCTATGTATGTTCCTATTCCCATTTCCTTAATTGCTTTGGGTTCGTTATTGTAGGTATATTCCTTCTGTTGTGTTTCTTGCCTAGAGAAGTTCCTTTAGCATTTGTTGTAAAGCTGGTTTGGTGGTGCTGAACTCTCTCAGCTTTTGCTTGTCTGTAAACGTTTTAATTTCTCCATCAAATCTGAATGAGATCCTTGCTGGTTAGAGTAATCTAGGTTGCAGGTTTCTCTCCTTCATCACTTTAATTATGTCCTGCCACTCCCTTCTGGCTTGTAGGGTTTCTGCTGAGAGATCAGCTGTTAACCTGATGTGGATTCCCTTGTGTGTTATTTGTTGTTTTTGCCTTGCTGCTTTTAATATGATTTCTTTGTGTTTAATTTTTGACAGTTTGATTAATATGTGTCTTGGTGTATTTCTCCTTGGATTTATTCTGTATGGGACTCTCTGTGCCTCCTGGACTTCATTAACTATTTCCTTTCCCATATTGGGGAAGTTTTCAACTATAATCTCTTCAAATATTTTCTCAGTCCCTTTCTTTTTCTCTTCTTCTTCTGGAACCCCTATAATTCGAATGTTGGTGCGTTTAATGTTGTCCCAGAGGTCTCTGAGACTGTCCTCTGTTCTTTTCATTCTTTTTTCTTTATTTTGCTCTGCATCAGTTATTTCCACTATTTTATCTTCCACCTCACTTATCCGTTCTTCTGCCTCAGTTATTCTGCTATTGATCCCATCTAGAGTATTTTTCATTTCATTTATTGTGTTTTTAATCGATGCTTGATTCATCTTTAGTTCTTTTGGTCCTTGTTAACTGTTTCTTGCATGTTGTCTATTCTATTTCCAAGATTATGGATCTTGGAAATAGAATCTTGGATCAGCTTTACTATCATTATTCTGAATTCTTTTTCAGGTAGACTGCCTATTACCTCTTCATTTGTTAGGTCTGGTAGGTGTTTATCTTGCTCCTTCACCTGCTGTGTGTTTTTCTGCCTTCTCATTTTGCTTATGTTACTGTGTTTGGGGTCTCCTTTTTGCCGGCTGCAGATTCGTAGTTCCCGTTGTTTTTGGTGTCTGACCCCAGTGGCTAAGGTTGTTTCAGTAAGTTGTGTAGGCTTCCTGGTGGGGGGGACTAATTCCTGTGCTCTGGTGGTTGAGGCTCGATCTTGTCTTTCTGGTGGACAGGTCCACGTCTGGTGGTGTGTTTTGGGGTGCCTATGGCCTTATTATGTTTTTAGGTAGCCTCTCTTCTAATGGGTGGGGTTGTGTTCCTGCCTTGCTAGTTGCTTGGCATAGGGTGACCCGCACTGTAGCTTGCTGGTCGTTGACTGAAGCTGGGTGCTGGTGTTGGGATGGAGATCTCTGGGAGATTTTCGCTGCTTGATATTATGTGGAGCTGGGAGGTCTCTTGTGGACCCGTGTCCTGAAGTTGGCTCTCCCACTTCAGAGGCACAGCACTGGCTCCTGGCTGCAGCACCAAGAGCCTTTCATCCACCCGGCTCAGAATAACAGGGAGAAAAAGTAGAAAGAAAGAATTAGTAGAAGAAAGAAAGAGAGAGGGAAAGAAAGGAAGAAGGGAAGAAAGGAAGGAAGGAAGGAAGAAAGAAAGGAGGGAGGGAGGGAGGAAGGATGGAAAGAAAGAAGGAAAGAAAGGAGGGAGGGAGGGAGGAAGGAAAGGAAGAAAGACAGGAGGGAGGGAGGAAGGAAAGAAAAAGAAAGTGGAAAGAAGAAGGGTGGGAGGGAGGAAAGAAAAAGAAAGAAGGAAAGGAGGAGCGGAGGGAGGGAGGGAGGAAGGGAGAGTAGGAGAAAAAGAGCAGGTAAAGTAAAATAGAATAAAGTATGAAATATAGTAGCGTTATTAAAATTAGAAAGTAATTATTGAAAAAAAAAAAAAACGGACCGATAGAACCCTGGGACATATGGTGGAAGCAAAGCTATACAGAGAGAATCTTACACAGAAGATTACACATACACATTCACAAAAAGAGAGCAGGGGGGAAAATCAAAAATCTTGCTCTCCAAGTCCACCTCCTCAATTTGGGATAATTCGTTGTAAAAAGAGGAAAAGGGCGAGAAGTCTGAAATCTTGCTCTCTAAGTCCACCTCCTTAATTTGGAATAATTCGTTGTAAAAAGAGGAAAAGGGGGGAAAGTCTTAAATCTTGTCCTCAAAGTCCACTTCCTCAATTTGGGATGATTCGCTGTCCATTCATGCACTCCACAGACGCAGGGCACATCAAATGGACCATGGAGCTTTAATCCGCTGCCTCCGAGGCTGCACAGAGAGATTTCCCTGCCTCTGCTCTCACAGCTCCCGGGTCTCAGCCTTGCACCTGGCCCCGCCTCTGCGCGTAGGTCGCCGGAGGGCGTCCGTTCTTCGCTCAGACAGGACGGGTTTAAAGGAGCCGCTGATTCGGGGGCTCTGGCTCACTCAGGCAGAGGGGAGGGAGGGGCGCGCAGTGTGGGGCGGGCCTGCGGCGGCAGAGGCCGGCGTGACGTTGCAGCAGCCCGTGGCGCTCCGTGCGCTTTCCCGGGAAAGCCGTCCCCGGGTCTCGGGGACCCCGGCAGTGGCGGGGTGCACAGGCCCCCCGGAAGGCGGGGCGGACAGTGACCCGCGCTCGCACACAGGCCCCGTGGCGGCGGCGGGCCGCGGCGGCGGGCGGCGGCGGGCGGCGGCGGCGGCGGCCCACGCCCGTCTCCGAGGTCCGTGCCTTACCCGCGGCTCGTGCCTGTCTCCGGCGCTTCCCCAAGCAGCCCTCTTAATGCCCTCTCCTCGCGCACCAGGAAACAAAAGGGAAAAAAGTCTCTTGCCTCTTCAGCAGCTCCAGACCCTTTCCCCGGACTCCCTCCGGGCTAGCCGTGGTGCACTAACCCCTTCAGGCTCTCTTCCTGCCGCCAGCCCCAGTCCTCTCCCTGCGCTCCGACTGAAAGCCGATACCCGAGCCTCAGCTCCCAGCCCCGCCCGCCACGGCGGCCGAGCAGACAAGCCTCTCGGGCTGGTGTGTGCCTGAGGGCACCGGTCCTCTGTGCCAGAATCTCTCCGCTTTGCCCTCTGCACCCCTGTTGCTGTGCTCTCCTCCGCTACTCCGAAGCTTTCCCCCTCCACCACCTGCAGTCTCCGCCCGCGAAGGGGCTTGT
The DNA here is from genome assembly GCF_964165515.1 of Mesoplodon bidens. Taxonomy (NCBI): domain Eukaryota; kingdom Metazoa; phylum Chordata; class Mammalia; order Artiodactyla; family Ziphiidae; genus Mesoplodon; species Mesoplodon bidens. The sequence continues at coordinate 76,070,805 of NC_138163.1, forward strand.
AGTGTGTAGAAACCTTCCCCCCTTCACGGCTCCCTCCCACTGGTGCAGGTCCCATCCCTATCCTATTGTCTCTGTTTATTCTTTTTTTCTTTTGCCCTACCCAGGTATGTGGGGAGCTTCTTGCCTTTTGGGGGGTCTGAGGTCTTCTGTCAGCGTTCAGTAGGTGTTCTGTAGGAGTTGTTCCACGTGTAGATGAATTTCTGATGTATCTGTGGGGAGGAAGGTGATCTCCGCGTCTTACTCTTCCGCCATCTTCCTCCGGGGATCTCCAACACAATTTTTTTTACATCTTTATTAGAGTATAATTGCTTTACAATGATGTGTTAGTTTCTGATTTATAACAAAGTGAATCAGTTATACATATACATATGTTCCCATATCTCCTCCCTCTTGATTCTCCTTCCCACCCACACTCCCTAGCCCACCCATCCAAGTGGGCACAAAGCACTAATCTGATTTCCCTGTGCTATGCACCTGCTTCCCAGTAGCAATCTATTTTAAATCTGGTAGTGTATATACGTACATGCCACTCTCACATATTGTCACAGCTTACCCTTACCCTTCCCCATATCCTCAACTCCATTCTCTAGTAGGTCTGTGTCTTCATTCCCATCTTACCGCTAGGTTCTTAATGACATTTTCTCTTAGATTCCACATATATGTGAGGGCAGGCTGTATTTGTCTTTCTCTTTCTGACTTACTTCACTCTGTATGACAGACTCTAGGTTCATCCACCTCACTACAAATAACACAATTTCGTTTCTATTTATGGCAGAGTCACATTCCATTGTATATGTGTGCCACATCTTCTTTATCCATTCATCCAATGATGGAAACTTAGGTTGCTTCCATCTCCTGGCTATTGTAAATAGAGCTGCAAGTAACATTTTGGTACATGACTATTTGTGAACTATGGTTTTCTCAGGGTATATGCCCAGTAGTGGGATTGCTGAGTCATAGGGTAGTACTATTTGTAGTTTTTTAAGGAACCTCCATACTGTTCTCCATAGTGGCTGTACCAATTCACATTCACACCAGCAGTGCAAGAGTGTTCCCTTTTATCCACACCCTCTCCAGCATTTACTGGTTCTAGATTTTTTGATGATGGCCATTCTGACTGGTGTGAGATGATATCTCATTGTAGTTTTGATTTGCATTTCTCTAATGATTAATGATGTTGAGCATTCTTTCATGTGTTTGTTGGCAGACTGTATATCTTCTTTGGACAAATATCTTTTTAGGTCTTCTGCCCATATTTGGATTCGGTTGTTTGTTTTTTTTTTTTTGTTATTTAGCTACATGAGCTGCTTGTAAGTTTTGGAGATGTTGCTTTGTTTTTGGAGATGTTTGCTTTGTTAGTTGCTTCATTTGCAAATATTTTCTCCCATTCTGAGGGTTGTCTTTTGGTCTTGTTTATGGTTTCCTTTGCTGTGCAAAAGCTTTGAAGTTTCATTAGGTCCCATTTGTTTATTTTTGTTTTTATTTCCATTTGTCTAGGAGGTGGGTCCAAAAGGATCTTGCTGTGATTTATGTCAAAGAGTGTTCTGCCTATGTTTTCCTCTAAGAGTTTGATAGTGTCTGGCTTTACATTTAGGTCTTTAATCCATTTTGAGCTTATTTTTGTGTATGGTGTTAGGGAGTGTTCTAATCTCATACTTTTACATGTACCTGTCCAGTTTTCCAAGCACCACTTATTGAAGAGGCTATCCTTTCTCCATTGTACATTCCCGCTCACTTTATGAAAGATAAGGTGACCATATGTGCATGGGTTTATCTCTGGGCTTTCTATCCTGTTCCATTGAACAATATGTCAGTTTTTGTGCCAGTACCATACTGTCTTGATTAATGTTGCTTCGTAGTATATTCTGAAATCAGGGAGCCTGATTCCTCCAGCTCCATTTTTCGTTCTCAAGATTGCTTTGGCTATTCGAGGTCTTTTGTGTTTCCATACAAATTGTGAAATTTTTAGTTCTAGTTCTGTGAAAAATGCCAGTGGTAGTTTGACAGGGATTGCATTGAATCTGTATATTACTTTGGGTAGTAGATTCATTTTCACAATGTTGATACTTCCAATCCAAGAACATGGTATATTTCTCCATCTATTTGTATCATCTTTAATTTCTTTCATCAGTGTCTTATATTTTTCTGCATACAGGTCTTTTGTCTCCTTAGGTAGGTTTATTCCTAGATATTTTATTCTTTTTGTTGCAATGGTAAATGGGAGTGTTTTCTTGATTTCACTTTCAGATTTTTCATCATTAGTGTATAGGAATGCAAGAGATTTCTCTTCATTAATTTTGTATCCTGCTACTTTACCAAATTCATTGATTAGCTCTAGTAGCTTTCTGGTAGTATCTTTAGGATTCTCTATGTATAGTATCATGTCATTTGCAAACAGTGACAGCTTTACTTCTTCTTTTCCAATTTGGATTCCTTTTATTTCCTTTTCTTCTCTGATAGCTGTGGCTAAAACTTCCAAAACTATGTTGAATAAGAGTGGTGAGACTGAGCACCCTTGTCTTGTTCCTGATCTTAGTGGAAATGGTTTCATTTTCTCACCATTGAGGACGATGTTGGCTGTGGGTTTGTCATATATGGCCATTTTTATGTTGAGGAAAGTTCCCTCTATGCCTACTTTCTGCAGGGTGTTTATCATAAATTGGTGTTGATTTTTTTCGAAAGCTTTCTCCGCATCTGTTGAGATGATCATATGGTTTTTCTCTTTCAATTTGTTAATATGGTGTATTACGTTGATTGATTTGTGTAAATTTAAGAATTCTTGCATTCCTGGAATAAACCCCACTTGATCATGGTGTATGATCCTTTTAATGTGCTGTTGGATTCTGTTTGCTAGTATTTTGTTGATGATTTTTGCAGCTACGTTCATCAGTGATATTGGCCTGTAGTTTTCTTTCTTTGTGATATCCTTGTCTGGCTTCTGCATCAAGGTGATGGTGGCCTCGTAGAATGAGTTTGGAATGTTCCTCCCTCTGCTACATTTTGGAAGAGTTTGAGAAGGATAGGTGTTAACTCTTCTGTAAATGCTTGATATAGAATTCGCCTGTGAAGCCATCTGGTCCTGGGCTTTTGTTTGTTGGAAGATTTTTAATCAGTGTTTCAATTTCAGTGCTTGTGATTGGTCTGTTCATATTTTCTATTTCTTCCTGATTCAGTCTTGGAAGGTTGTTCATTTCTAAGAATTTGTCCATTTCTTCCAGGTTGTCCATTTTATTGGCATAGAGTTGCTTGTAGTAATCTCTCATGGTATTTTGTGTTTCTCCAGTGTCTGTTGTTACTTCTCTTTTTCATTTCTAATTCTATTAATTTGAGTCATCTCCCTTTTTTTCTTGATGAGTCTGGCTAATGGTTTATCAATTCTGTTTATCTTCTCAAAGAACCAGCTTTTAGTTTTATTGATCTTTGCTATCATTTCCTTCCTTTATTTTTCATTTATTTGTGATCTGATCTTTATGATTTCTTTCCTACTGCAAACTTTGGGGTGTTTTGTTCTTCTTTCTCTAATTGCTTTAGGTGCAAGGTTAGGTTTTTTATACAAGATGTTTCCTGATTCTTAAGGTAGGATTGTATTGCTATAAACTTCCCTCTTAGAACTGCTTTTGCTGCATCCCATAGGTTTTAGTTCTTCGTGTCTCCATTGTCTTTTATTTCTGGGTATTTTTTGATTTCCTCTTTGATTGCTTCAGTGATCACTCCGTTATTAAGTAGGGTATTGTTTAACTTCCATGTGTTTATATTTTTTACAGATCTTTTCCTGTAATTGATATGTAGTCTCATAGCATTATGTTCGGAAAGGATACTTGATACAATTTCCATTTTCTTAAATTTATCAAGGCTTGATTTGTGACCCAAGATATTATCTATCCTGGACAATGTTCCATGAGCACTTGAGAAAAATGTGTATTCTGTTGTTTTTGGATGGAATGTCCTATAAATATCAATTAAGTCCATCTTCTTTAATGTATCATTTAAAGCTTGTGTTTCCTTATTTATTTTCATTTTGGATGATTGGTCTATTGGTGAAAGTGGGGTGTTTAAGTCCCCTACTATGAATGTGTTACTGTCGATTTCCCTTTTTATGGCTGTTAGTATTTGCCTCATGTATTGAGGTGCTCCTATGCTGGGAGCATAAATATTTACAATTGTTATATCTTCTTCTTGGATCAATCCCTTGATCATTATGCAGGGTCCTTCTTTGTCTCTTCTAATAGTCTTTATCTTAAAGTCTATTTTGTCTGATATGAGAATTGCTACTCCAGCTTTCTTTTTGTTTCCATTTGCATGGAATATCTTTTTCCACCCCCTTACTTTCAGTCTGTATATGACTCAAGGTTTGATGTGGGTTTCTTTTAGACAGCATATATATGGTTATTGTTTTTGTATCCATTCAGCCAGTCTGTGTCTTTTGGTGGGAGCATTTAGTCCATTTACATTTAAGGTAATTATCGATATGTATGTTCCTATTCCCATTTTCTTCACTGTTTTGGGTTTGTTATTGTAGGTCTTTTCCTTCTCTTCTGTTTCTTGCCTAGAGAAGTTCTTTTAGCATTTGTTGTAAAGCTGGTTTTGTCATGCTGAACTCTCTCAGGTTTTGCTTGACTGTAAAGGTTTTAATTTCTCCATCAAATCTGAATGAGATCCTTGCTGGGTAGAGTAATCTCGGTTGCAGGTTTTCTCCTTCATCACTTTAAATATGTCCTGCCAGTCCCTTCTGGCTTGCAGAGTTTCTGCTGAAAGGTCAGCTGTCAACGTTATGGGGATTCCCTTTTGTGTTATTTGGTCTTTTTCTCTTGCTGCTTTTAATATGTTAACTTTGTATTTAATTTTTGACAGTTTGATAATATGTGTCTTGGTGTGTTTCTCCTTGGATTTATCCTGTATGGGAGTCTTTGTGCTTCCTGGACTTGATTAACTTTTCCTTTCCCATATTAGGGAAATTTTCCACTATAACCTCTTCAAATATTTTCTCAGTGGCTTTCTTTTTCTCTCCTTTTTCTGAGACCCCTATAATTCACATATTGGTGCATTTTATGTTGTCTCAGAAGTCTCTGAGGGTGTCCTCAGTTCTTTTCATTCTTTTGTTCTTTATTCTGCTCTGCAGTACTTATTTCCACTATTTTATCTTCCAGGTCACTTATCTGTTCTTCTGCCTCAGTTATTCTGCTATTGATCTCATCTAGAGTATTTTTAATTTCATTTATTGTGTTGTCCATCGTTGTTTGCTTCATCTTAATTCTTCTAGGTCCTTGTTAAATATTTCTTGCATTTTGTCTATTCTATTTCCAAGATTTTGGATCATCTTTACTCTCATTATTCTGAATTCTTTTTCAGGTAGACTGCCTATTTCCTCTTCATTTGTTAGGTCTGGTCAGTTTTTGTCTTGCTCCTTCATCTGCTGTGTGTTTTTCTGTCTTCTCATTTTGCTTATCTTACTGTGTTTGGGGTCTCCTTTTTTCAGGCTTCAGGTTCGTAGTTTCCATAGTTTTTGGTGTCTGTCCCCAGTGGCTAAAGCTGGTTCAGTGGGTTGTGTAGGCTTCCTGGTGGAGAAGTCTAGTGCCTGTGTTCTGTTGGATGAGCTGGATCTTGTCTTTCTGGTGGGCAGGTCCACATCTGGTGGTGTGTTTTTGGGTGTCTGTGGACTTACTATGATTTTCGGCAGCCTCTCTGCTAATGGGTAGGTTTGTCTTCCTGTCTTGCTCATTGTTTGGCATAGGTTGTCCAGCATTGTAGCTTGCTGGTCATTGAGTGAAGCTGGGTGCTGGTCTTGAGATGGAGATCTCTGGGAGATTTTTGCCATTTGATATTATGTGGAGCTGGGAGGTCTCTTGTGGACCAGTGTCCTGAAGTTGGCTCTCCCACCTCAGAGGCACAGCACTGACTCCTGGCTGCAGAACCAAGAGCCTTTCATCCACATGGCTCAGAATAAAAGGGAGTAAAAGTAGAAAGAAAGAAAAAAAGAATGGAAGGCAGGCTGGAAGGAAGGAAGAAAGAGGATATAATAAATAAAATAAAGTAAGGTAAAATAAAATAAAGTTATTAATATAAAAATTAATTATTAAGAAAAAAGAATTTTTTTAAAGAAAACATAAATGGATGGATAGAACCCTAGGAAAAATGGTGAAAGCAAAGCTATACAGAAGGAATCTCACACAGAAACATACACATAGACACTCACAAAAAGAGGAAAAGGGGAAAAAATCATAAATCTTGCTCTCAAAGTCCACCTCCTCAATTTGGGATGATTAATTGTGTATTCATGTATTCCACAGATGCAGGGTACATCAAGATGATTGTGGAGCTTTAATCCCCTGTTTCTGAGGCTGCTGGGGGAGATTTCCCTTTCTCTTCTTTGTTTGCACAGCTCCCAGGGCTCAGCTTTGGGTTTGGTCCCGCCTCTGCGTGTAGTTCACCGGAGGGCGTCAGTTCTTCGCTCAGACAGGAAGAGGTTAAAAGAGCAGCTGATTTGGAGGCTCTGGCTCACTCAGGCCAGGTGGAGGGAGGGGTATGGGTGTGGGGTGAGCCTCCGGCAGCAGATGTCGGCGGGACGTTGCACCAGCTTGAGGCGTGCTGTGCTTTCTCCCAGGGAATTTGTCCCTGGATCCTGGGACCCTGACAGTGGTGTGCTGCACAGGGTCCCCGGAAGGAAGGTGTGGATAGTGACCTGTGTTCGCACACAGGCTTCTTGGTGGTGGCAGCAGCAGCCTTAGCATCTTAGGCCTGTCTCTGAGGTCCACGCTGTTAGCCGCAGTTCGCACCTATCTCTGGAGCTCCTTTAAGAAGTGCTCTTAATCCCCTCTCCTCGCACACCAGGAAACAAAGAGGGAAGGAAAAGTCTCTTGACTCTTCGGCAGGTCCAGACTGCTTCCCGGACTCCCTCCTGGCTAGCCGTGGTGCACTAACCCCTTCAGGCTGTGTTCTCGCCACCAACCCCAGTCCTCTCCCTGCGTTCTGACCGAAGCTCGAGCCTCAGCTCCAGAGTAGTCTTATAATCAGCCTCAAGACCAGTTTATTAGGGTAAAAGTTTCCACTCACCATCTACATTACAGCCTTTCTAAAAAATCCCTCCCCAGGATTAATTAGAAGACTGGTATCATTTCTAATAAAACAATGATGTAATACAAAAATCTAATTCAATTGCCTAGGCCAATTAATAATTTATGACAGAAATAGGACAACTACTCTCATGCTTGTTTGGTTTTTTTTGCTGTACACGGGCCTCTCACTGTTGTGGCCTCTCCCATTGTGGAGCACAGGCTCCAGACTCGCAGGCTCAGTGGCCATGGCTCACGGGCCCAGCTGCTCCATGGCATGTTGGATCTTCCCGGACCGCAGCATGATCCCGTGTCCCCTGCATCGGCAGGCGGACTCTCAACCACTGCTCCACCAGGGAAGCCCCTACTCTCATATTTTAAGCACAAATATTATTAATAGGCTGACCCAAGGACTCCCAATGAAAAAGGCAGAAAGGTCCCAATGGTGTTCTACTATCCTGGAGAGTAGTGAACAATAACAATGTTAGATAAGTCAAGTGAACAGAGGAGCATATAAAGAGGGGAAAATTTAGCTGGTAAAAAGTTGTTGGAATTCAGGACAAAGAAAAGCATGAAAATAGGTGAGAGCCTTGAAATTTCTGAAGAGAAAAAGGATAGAAGAAATAGGAATGCAACTGGTATTGGGTAGTGGGAGAAGAGAACAGGATATAGGAGTATTTACAGTTCCTTCTAAGGGACTTCTGAGCTACAACGTTGCTCCCCTTTATCCTTACTTTCCTCTAGTGCCCCATAAACAGGTGAAATGGAAGGTTGTAACATGATAAAAAATAATCGCTATCACTAATATAATGCATACTATTTGTCATGGACTGTAAGTATTTTTTATATATTTTCACACTTTATCCTCAGAACAGCCCTATGAGGTAGGGATTATTATTATCTCTATTTTACAGATGAATAAACACAGATACAGAGAAGCTAAATAATTTGTCCAATGCCACATAGTAAGTAAATGGTGGAACCAAGATTCCAACATAGGCAGTCTTACTGCAGAGTTTCTCCTCCATGCTCATCTCTCCTACACTTGCTGAAAGGGACACACTGAGAAAGGCCAAAGACTAACAAGTTGGGACTAAAAATCAGAAAATAGGTTGAACGCAAATAGAAAGAGTTGAGAACTCATCTGTTGGAAACAGTCTTTTGTGTACACAGATTAAGCATACTGCCAATGCCCATAGGGGGAAAAACCTTCTCAAAGAAATTGAATCATTGGTAAGTCCTTCTTCTGGGTTAAAACTTGAGCCTTTGAGAAACTGTAAATCCATCTTAAAAGAGATAACCCAGCAAGATTTTCCAGTTAGTACATCTCAGTGCATATCCACATATTAGTTTACTTACAAAAAATCCATGTGATAGTGGAACAAGAGAATGAGAAGAGTAAGAGATCACTGTGGACCTGAAAGTGAAGGCTGAACTAAGGACATACCCTGGAAAAAATGAAGAGATAGAATCTGGTGCATTACAGTTCAGCTGTGAACATCAATCTTTGTGAAAGCAGAAAGTTTTGGCAAAGAATAAAATAATATGAAGCTAATGAGGTATGTTGACAGAGATTCAGACATATTCTAGGTTAATTGTCTTTATAGCAGGAGGTACAAAGTCTCACCTACAGCTGTCCCAAAACCCAGGAGGAAGGGAAATAAAACCATAGTTATAAAAAGAGAGGGAAGGGAAGGGTGGGCTGTGACAAGGCGAAAGAGAGGCATGGACGTGTATACACTACCAAACGTAAGGTAGATAGATAGTGGGAAGCAGCCGCAGAGCACAGGGAGATCAGCTCGGTGCTTTGTGACCGCCTGGAGGGGTGGGATGGGGAGGGTGGGAGGGAGGGAGATGCATGAGGGAAGGGATGTGGGAACAGATGTATATGTATGACTGATTCACTTTGTTATAAAGCAGAAACTAATTAAAAAAATAAATAAATAAACTTAAAAAAAAAAAAGAGAGGGAAGTAATGGCAATATGTGTAACCAGATTGCAAGCGTTATAGGGAAATGTTTTCTGCATTAATTTATTCTTTATCTTTTTCCTAGCAAAAGAAAATATAGGTATGAATGTGGAAAAATGGGGGAAAATCCAGGCTGTGTAGTCATTTGTGTGTTCCCCAAAATCCAGGCTTACAGTTTTGCTGAAAGGATACCTTAGCCTCATTTGTATCAACATCCTCAGTTCAACACATGAATAGTCACTACAGCTGGAAGACATTAGTGTTGTCTAAGTCAAAAATTTTCCATAAGCCACGGAGAAAAGAATTTTCAGTTTGTTGTGACACATGAAAATTGGAGTCTTAAATACTGCTTAGAATTAAAGTGACTTATGATAAGAGGAAATGAGAAAGAAAAAAATGTTGAAGTGTTATAACAAGGGCAGTCACTGCTGGACCACATTGAAAATAGAACCAAGCAGAAAACCGCATCAGATCCATAGGTAACTTGCTGTAAATTGATGATAAAAAGGCTATTGGGTTTTGAATTAGCCTAAAAGTTTGGTTTTGTTTGGATAGTATATATGTCATTGGATCTTTCACTTCATTGCTGTCTTCTCTACTGCTCAGATGCTCACATACATCACCAGTGTAATTACTCTATCCAGGACAAGCCCTCTGCTAGATTGAAGAAGTCAGCGAAGTTTAATATCAGCCTCTCAAGTTTACCTTTATGGGTTCCTTTTCATTGTCCCCCATTTTCACTTCCCTTAACCAACCAGGGCTGAGACTTATTCCTGTGAAGCACTCCATGTTAAAAGTGTTTTTTTCGGGCTTCCCTGGTGGCGCAGTGATTGGGGGTCCACCTGCCGATGCAGGGGACGCGGGTTGGTGCCCCGGTCCGGGAGGATCCCACATGCCGCGGAGCAGCTGGGCCCGTGAGCCATGGCCGCTGAGCTGGCGCGTCCGGAGCCTGTGCTCCGCAATGGGAGAGGCCACAGCAGTGAGAGGCCTGCGTACCGCAAAAAAAAAGAAGGAAAAATAAAGTGGTTTTTTTCATTCAGCAGTTGGTCATCAGTGCCTTCAAGGAGAAAAAGCCAGTGCCAGGTGCTGGGGACAGTGAAATAATCCATACCTGAATTCTACCTTAAGGAGCTTATAGTCAATGATAATCACATTTCCTTGCATTTGTCTCTAAAATCTGGTATTCTGGTATGATTTCAATGCTTTACTTGAATCCGTGTAGAAAAGGGAACCATAAAACGTCAAATTTACATGTTCTATTCTTTGCACGTCTCATTAAAGATGAAAAGGCAGAGAGGTAAAATTAAACATTTTCATTTTATAATTTTTCAGGCTCTGTTCAAAAGTTTGCTAAGGTATAATTACTGAAAGAATGTGGAATGATTGTTAATTTTATTCTGCAGACCAGAAGAATCACTTCAGAGAAGCAGAGCTCTGATCACAGCAGGTTGGGGAATTTTAAACACCTTCCCCCTTCAACAGGAAATGGTAAAATAGAACTTAAAATGTATTTGTTCATGAAATCATTCAGCAAGAAGTTATTGAGCACAGACTGTGTGTCAAGTGTGGAATTAAACTGAGTTTCAAACAAGGATTCAAAGCAAGTTCCATACTTGGGTCTTTTGCCAATGTCTTGCTATACCTTTATTGAGGGAACAACAAAACACTTCTCTTGTCTGAGCACATATCTTTGTACCCCACCTATTACATTTTCCCTATTCTTCCTTAAAGTATAGTGATTGATGAATAGTTCACTTACAGGGGACTGAAAGATTAAACAAGTCAGCTGTATTGGTATCAAAGACTTAGTAATAATAACAGAGGCAGCTCACATTTATTGTGCATTTGACATGTTCCAGGCACTGTAACAAATGTTGTATTTGCATTTATCTCATTTAATTATACAAAAACTCTATGAAGATTGTTCTTTTGTTATCCCATTTGTCAGATGAAGAAACCAACTCACAGAACAGATAAGTAAGTGACTGAACCAGGATTTGAACCTAGACTACTGGGCTCCAGAGCCTGCACTTGAAATTGTTACACTACACTGTGCTTCAAAATAGAAAAATAAATTGTACCAGAGTTTAAAAGAATAGGGTAAAAATCATCCACTACCTTCCCTCTCTTATCTCCAAATCAACTGGATGATTCAACTGAAATGATAACAGTTGCATTCCCTCAGTCTCTGCAAGAGCCATCACTTCCTTTTCTGATTTCTTATTACCCCGTATATTAACCTTTCTTAAGGCACTTTTCACTTTCAACCTAGAATACAAGGCTCCATGAAACAGGGGCCAAGAGCTTATATATATGATTTATTTATTTTCTACCTCAGCCACAGCCTGTACTAGCACAGTGCCTTGCATGCTATATGTTAAGTGAATGAACAGGATGAAATGGGGTAACAGATAAATTGCTCAAAGACTATTATCTTTTTCTAGATTATATGCCTCTTTGTATCACTCACAATGCCATACACAAAGTAGAAATATAATATTTCTTGAAACTGTTGAAAAGTCTCTAAATTTCTATATACAAATGAACACTTGGCTCAGAGTAGAAAATCATGTTTGGTATTCTGTAAAACTTTTGTGAAGGCCACTTCCATTCAGATTTAACATTACACAGGGGTAAGAAACCCAAAGCAATAAAATCTGGAAGTAGACTCCTCATCCTGACACAATTCCTTTCTCCCAATCTGATAAAATTCTTAAAATAACAACAATACTATCAACAAATATAATTCTAGCAGATACCGCAAGTTTGATATCTTTTATTTTCCAAGCACTTAACATTCATCATCTTGTTTAATACTTATTACAACCCTATGAGGTAAGTATTTTTATTTCCAATTAACAGATAAAGAAACTAAGTCCCAGAGAGCTTAAGTGACTTACTTAAGGTCATACAGCTAGCGACTGGCAGAGCTGGGATTCAAACCAAGTTCTCTTAGAGTCTTAAGACTGTGCTCTTTCTACTACATCCGCTATGTCTCCTGACAGACTCATAAGGCTCTTATTTCTGTTCCCCAAGCTACTACTCAAATACAGTTTATGTAGACAGAGCACCAAATTTTGTAAATTTTTCCAATTTGGAGATAGCATGGTTGTATTCAAGAGTGCAAATGCTGAAATCAGACACACCTGGGTTTGAATACCAGCTTCACCACTAATAAGCTATATATCCTTGGATAAGTTACTTTCTCAGAGTCTCAGTTTCCTTATATACTAAAGGGGAGCAAAACTAGTACCTCATAGGGCTAGTGTGAGGGAAAAAAATGAGACAATGCATATATAGTGCCTCAGATATAATAAATCTGAGCAAAACGTACTTATATTTGCTACCCTAAAATATCATTGCATATTTGTCATAATTATACTAGGTGTTGATAACCTGTCACTATTTTTCTGATAGGAAGAAGATGAAAGAGTTGTGTAACTGTCAATTCCTACAAGCCAGTGCAATGGAAAATATAATCAATTCTGCTGAATGGGAAAATGGAGACACAGTTGAGGTAAGGCTTCACCAGAAGGCAAGGAAAACAGAGGCCACTATTAAATCAGCCCCCATATTATAGTTGGTAAAACAAGTCATGGATTGCCAGTCCTTAACTCCACACTCCAGACTATACTCAGCTCCAGTATACAGAAGAGGGTTTGCTTTTTCAAATTGAGACAGACTTCTCCACAAACAAATTAAGTTTTCTCTCCACTAAAGAGAAAAGAAAATCCTGGGAATAAAAGGCCTATTCTCTTGGGATTCAATAATGTGTGGTGAATTCCCAGTTGCTTTACAAAACTAAAGAGGATGGAAAAAAGCACAAATTGAAGCATGGTGCAAAAGAGTCTCTGTTCACCAATCTTAACCTATCTGGAGCACAGGTGCACACAAGAAATTTTGGATCACTCTTTATAATCAGTCCCTACTATCTTAGTCCCAAGTCAAGAGATATATTTATTTATTACGGATGCGGTATTTATATTTTTTTAGTGTTAGCAATTATTATTATTTAGCCCCCAATCTGTAGGGTTTCCCATCACTTCCAATTTCCCATAAATGCCAGAGTCCATTACACTGTCCACATTTCTGCTTGTACAGTTCAGGTGACAAAGAACTCACCAGCTCCCGAGGTAGTTCAGTGCACAAAACCTGTTAGAAGAGTTACCCTGGACAGCTAGCCGGGAGCGAGTCTGGGAAAAAGTCTGAACCTGTTGAAGAGGCAAGAGACTTTTTCTTCCCTCTTTGTTTCCTGGTGCATGAGGAAAGGGGATTAAGAGCACCGCTTAAAGGAGCTCCAGAGACGGGCGCGAGCCGTGGCTGAAAGCGCGGACCCCAGAGACGGGAGTGGGACATTGGGGCTGCTGCTGCTGATGCCAAGAGGCCTGTATGCGAGCGCAGGCCGCTCTCCACGCCCCCCTTCCGAGGAGCCTGTGCAGCCCATCATTGCCGGGGTCCCAGGATCCAGGGACGGCTTCCCTGGGAGACCGCACAGTGCGCCTCGGGCTGGTGCAACAACACGCTGGCCTCTGCTGCCACAGGCTCACCCCGCACTCCGTGCCCCTCCCTCGCCCCTGGCCTGAGTGAGTCAGAGTCCCCGAAGTGGCTGCTCCTTTAACCCTGTCCTGTCTGAGGGAAGAACAGATGCCCTCCGGTGACCTACACACAGAGGCGGGGCCAAATCCAAAGCTGAGACCCGGGAGCTGTGAGAACAAAGAAGAGAAAGGGAAATCTCTCCCAGCAGCCTCAGAAGCAGGGGATTAAAGCTCCACAATCAACTTGATGTACCCTGCAACTGTGGAATACATGAATAGACAAAGAATCATCCCAAATGGAGGAGGTGGGCTTTGAGAGCAAGATTTATGATTTTTTCCCCTTTTCCTCTTTTTGTGTGTATGTGTATGCTTCTGTGTGAGATTTTGTCTGTAAAGCTTTGCTTCCACCACTTCTCCTGCAGATCTGTCTGTCGTTTTTTTTGTTTGTTTGTTTGTTTTTTAATTTTTTTCTTAATAATTAATTTTTATTTTAATAACTTTATTTTATTCTATCTTACTTTATTTTGTTTTACTTTATCTTCTTTCTTTCTTTCTTTCTTTCCTTCCTTCCCTCCTTTAGACAACAAATCATCCCAAATTGAGGAGGTGGACTTTGAGAGCAAGACTTATGATTTTTTCCCCTTTTCCTCTTTTTCTGAGTGCATATGTGTATGCTTCTGTGTGAGATCTTGTCTGCATAGCTTTGCTTCCACCATTTATCCCAGGGTTCTATCCGTCCATTTTTTTCATAATAATTATTTTTTATTTTAATAACTTTATTATATTTTATCATACTTAATTTTACTTTACTTTATCTTCTTTCCTTTTTTCCTTCCTTCCTCCCTCCCTCCTTTATTTATTTATTTATTTATTTATTTATGCTTCTACTAATTTTTTCTTTCTACTTCTTCTCCTTTTTATTCTGACCCGTGTAGATGAAAGGTTCCAGGAGTCAGTACCATGCCTCTGAGGTGGGAGAGCCAACTTCAGGACACTGGTCCACAAGAGACCTCCCAGCTCCACATAATACCAAATGGCAAAAATCTTCCAGAGATCTCCATCTGAACACCAGCACCCAGCTTCACTCAACGACCAGCAAGTTACGGTGCTGGACACACTATGACAAACAACTAACAAGAGAGGAACATAATGACACCCATTAAGAGAGAGGCTGCCTAAAATCATAAAAAGTGCACAGACACCCCAAAACACAAAACCAGATGTGGACCTGCCAACCAGAAAGACAAGATCCAGCCTCATCCAAAAGAACACAGGCACTAGTCCCCTCCACCAGGAATCCTACACAATGCACTGAACAAACCTTATACAATGGGGACAGACACCAAAAACAATGGGAACAATGAACCTGCACCCTGCAAAAAGGAGACCCCAAACACAGTAAGATAAGCAAAATGAGAAGCCAGAAAAACACACAGCAGGAGAAGGAGCAAGATAAAAACCCAACAGACATAACAAATGCAGAGGAAATAGGCAGTCTACCTGAAAAAGAATTCAGAATAATGATAGTAAAGGGGATCCAAAATCTTGGAAATAGAATAGACAAAATGCAAGAAACAGTTAACAAGGACCTAGAAGAACTAAAGAGGAAACAAGCAACAATGAGCAGCACAATAAATGAAATTAAAAATACACTAGATGGGATCAATAGCAGAATAACTGAGGCAGAAGAACGGATAAGTGACGTGGAAGATAAAAGAGTGGAAATAATTACTGCAGAGCAGAAGAAAGAAAAAACAATGAAAAGAACTGAGGACATTCTCAGAGACATCTGGGACAACAATAAATGCACCAACATTTGAATTATAGGGGTTCCAGAAGAAAAAGAGAAAAAGAAAAGGACTGAGAAAATATTTGAAGAGATTATAGTTGAAAACATCCCTAATATGGGAAAGGGAATAGTTAATCAAGTCCAGGAGGCACAGAGATTCCCACATAGGATAAATACAAGGAGAAATATGCCAAGACACATATTAATAAAACTGTCAAAAATTAAATACAAAGAAAACATATTAAAAGCAGCAAGGGAAAAATAACAAACAAGGGAATCCCCATAAGGTTAACAGCTGATCTTTCAGCAGAAACTCTGCAAGCCATAAGGGACTGGCAGCACATATTTCAAGTGATGAAGGAGAAAAACCTGCAACCAAGATTACTCTACCCAGCAAGGATCTCATTCAGACTTGATGCAGAAATTAAAATCTTTACAGACAAGCAAAACCTGAGAGAGTCCAGCACCACCAAAGCAGCTTTACAACAAATGCTAAAGGAACTTCTCTAGGCAATAAACACAACAGAAAGAAGATACCTGCACTAATGAACCCAAAACAATTAAGAAAATGGGAATAGGAACATACATATCAATAATTACCTTAAATATAAATGGACTAAATGCTCCCAACAAAAGACACAGACTGGCTGAATGGATACAAGACCCATATATATGCTGTCTACAAGAGACCAACTTCAGACCTAGAGACACATACAGACTGAAAGTAAGGGGATGGAAAAAGATACTCCATGCAAATGGAAACCAAAAGAGAGCTAGAGTAGCAATTCTCATATCAGACAAAATAGACTTTAAAATAAAAACTACTAGAAGAGACAAAGAAAGACACTACATAAGGATCAAGGGATTGATCCAAGAAGAAGATATAACAATTGTAAATATTTATGCACCCAACATAGGAGCACCTCAATACATAAGGCAAATACTAACAGCCATAAAAGGGGAAATTGACAGTAACACAATCATAGTAGGGGACATTAACACCCTACTTTCACCAATGGACATATCATCCAAAATGAAAATAAATAAGGTAACACAAGCTTTAAATGATACATTAAGCAAGATGGACTTAATTGATGTTTATAGCACATTCCATCCAAAAATAACAGAATACACACTTTTCTCAAGTGCTCATGGAACATTCTCCAGGATAGATCATATCTTGGGTCACAAACCAAGCCTTGGTATATTTAAGAAAACTGAAATTTTATCAAGTATCTTTTCTGATCACAACGCTCTGAGACTAGATGTCAATTACAGGAAAAGATCTGTAAAAAATATAAACACATGGAGGCTAAACAATACACTACTTAATAACGAACTGATCACTTATGAATTCAAAGAGGATATAAAAAATACATAGAAACAAATGACAATGGAGACACGACGATGCAAATCCTATGGGATGCAGCAAAAGAAGTTCTAAGGGGGAAGTTTCCAGCAATACAATCCCACCTTAAGAAACAAGAAACATCTCGAATAAACAACCTAAACATGCACCTAAAGCAATTAGAGAAAGAAGAACAAAAATCCCCCAAAGTTAGCAGAAGGAAAGAAATCATAAAGATCAGATCAGAAATAAATGAAAAAGAAATGAAGGAAATGATAGCAAAGATCAATAAAACTAAAAGCTGGTTCTTTGAGAAGATAAACAAAATTGATAAACCATTAACCAGACTCATCAAGAAAAAAAGGGAGAAGACTCAAATCAATAGAATTAGAAATGAAAAAGGAGAAGTAACAACTGACACTGGAGAAACACAAAAGATCATGAGAGATTACTACAAGCAACTCTATGCCAATAAAATGGACAACCTGGAAGAAATGGACAAATTCTTAGAAATGCACAACCTGCCAAGACTGAATCAGGAAGAAATAGAAAATAAGAACAGACCAATCACAAGCACTGAACTTGAAACTCTGATTAAAAATCTTCCAACAAACAAAAGCCCTGGACCAGATGGCTTCACAGGCAAATTCTATCAAACATTTAGAGAAGAGCTAACACCCATCCTTCTGAAACTCTTCCAAAATATAGCAGAGGGAGGAGCACTCCCAAACTCATTCTACGAGGCCACCATCACCTTGATACCAAAACCAGACAAGTATGTCACAAAGAAAGAAAACTACAGGCGAATATCACTGATCAACATAGATGCAAATATCCTCAATAAAATACTAGCAAACAGAATCCAAAAGCACATTAAAAGGATCATACACCATGATCAAGTGGGGTTTATTTCCAGGCATGCAAGGATTCTTCACTATACGCAAATCAATCAACGTGATACACCATATTAACAAATTGGAGGAGAAAAACCATATTATCTTCTCAATAGATGCAGAGAAAGCTTTTGACAAAATTCAACACCCATTTATGATAAAAACCCTGCAGAAAGTAGGCATAGAGGGAACTTACCTCAACATAATAAAGGCCATAAATGACAAACCCACAGCCATCATCATCCTCAATGGCGAAAAACTGAAACCATTTCCACTAAGATCAGGAACAAGACAAGGTTGCCCACTCTCACCACTCTTATTCAACATAGCTTTGGAAGTTTTAGCCACAGCTATCAGAGAAGAAAAGGAAATAAAAGGAGTCCAAATAAGAAAAGAAGAAATAAATCTGTCACTGTTTGCAGATGACATTAAACACTACATAGAGAATCCTAAAGGTGTTACCAGAAAACTACTAGAGCTAATCAATGAATTTGGTAAAGTAGCAGGATACAAAATTAATGCACAGAAATCTCTGGCATTCCTATATACTAATGATGAAAAATCTGAAAGTGAAATCAAGAAAACACTCCCATTTACCATTGCAACAAAAAGAATAAAATATCTAGGAATAAACCTACCTAAGGAGACAAAAGACCTGTATGCAGAAAATTATGACACTGATGAAAGAAATTAAAGATGATACAAATAGATGGAGAGATATACCATGTTCTTGGATTGGAAGAATCAACATTGTGAAAATGACTCTACTACACAAAGCAATCTAAAGATTCAATGCAATCCCTATCAAGCTACCACTGGCATTTTTCACAGAACTAGAACAAAAAATTTCACAATTTGTATGGAAACACATAATTCCCCGATTAGCCAAAGCAATCTTGAGAACGAAAAATGGAGCTGGAGGAATCAGGCTCCGTGACTTCAGACTATACTACAAAGTTACAGTAATCAAGACATTATGGTACTGGCACAAAAACAGAAATATAGATCAATGGAACAGGATAGAAAGGCCAGAGATAAACCCACGCACATATGGTCAACTTATCTTTGATAAAGGAGGCAGGAATGTACAGTGGAGAAAGAACAGCCTCTTCAATAAGTGGTACTGGGAAAACTTGACAGGTACATGTAAAAGTATGAGATTAGATACTCCCTAACACCATACACAAAAATAAGCTCAAAGTGGATTAAAGACCTAAATCTAAGGCCAGGAACTATCAAACTCTTAGAGGAAAACATAGGCAGAACACTCTATGACATAAATCACAGCAAGATCCTTTTTGACCCACCTCCTAGAGAATTGGAAATAAAAACAAAAATAAACAAATGGGACCTAATGAAACTCAAGAGCTTTTGCACAGCCAAGGAAACCATAAACAAGACCAAAAGACAGCCCTCAGAATGGGAGAAAATATTTGCAAATGAAGCAACTGACAAAAGATTAATCTCCAAAATTTATAAGCAGCTCATGCAGCTCAATAACAAAAAAACAAACAACCCAATCCAAAAATGGGCAGAAGACCTAAATAGACATTTCTCCAAAGAAGATATACAGTCTGCCAACAAACACATGAAAGAATGCTCAACATCATTAATCATTAGAGAAATGCAAATCAAAACTACAATGAGATATCATCTCACACCAGTCAGAATGTCCATCATCCAAAAGTCTAGAAACAGTAAATGCTGGAGAGGGTGTTGAAAAAAGGGAACACTCTTGCACTGCTGGTGCGAATATGAATTGGTACAGCCACTATGGAAAACAGTATGGAGGTTCCTTAAGAAACTACAAATAGAACTACCATATGACCCAGCAATCCCACTACTGGGCATATACCCTGCGTAAACCATAATTCAAAAGGGTCATGTACCAAAATATTCATAGCAGCCCTATTTACAATAGCCCGGAGATGGAAACAACCTAAGTGTCCATCATCGGATGAATGGATAAAGAAGATGTGGCACATATATACAATGGAATATTACTCAGCCATAAAAAGAAATGAAATTGAGCTATTTGTAATGAGGTGGATAGACCTAGAGTCTGTCATACAGAGTGAAGTAAGTCAGAAAGAGAAAGACAAATACCATATGTTAACACATGTATATGGAATTTAAGCAGAAAAAAATGTCATGAAGAACCTAGGGGTAAGACAGGAATAAAGACACAGACCTACTAGAGAATGGACTTGAGGATATGGGGAGGGGGAAGGGTAAGCTGTGACAAAGCGAAAGAGAGGCATGGACATATATACACTACCAAACGTAAGGTAGATAGCTAGTGGGAAGCAGCCACATAGCACAGGGAGATCAGCTCGGTGCTTTCTGACCTCCTGTAGGGGTGGGATAGGGAGGATGGGAGGGAGACGCAAGAGGGAGGGGATATGGGAACATATGTATATGTATAACTGATTCATTTTTTTATAAAGCAGAAACTAACAAAAAAAAATAGAAGAAGAAGACTTACCCTGACATGGAGCCTGAAACTTACTTGACTTTCTTTCTACCTATTTTACCCAGGCCACACCTAGAACTAACTGTTCACCTCTTCCCATCAAGGTGCTAAAAAGTTTATTTTTTTAATTTATATTGGAGTATAGTTGATTTAAATGTTGTGTTATTATCCAGTGTACAGCAAATTGAGTCAGTTATACATATACATATATCCACCCTTTTTTGATTCTTTTCCCATATAGGTCATTATAGAGTACTGAGTAGAATTCCCTGTGTGATACAGTAGGTTCTTATTAGTTACCTCTTTTATATATAGTAGTGTGTAAGTGTCAATCCCAATCTCACAATTTATCCCTCCCACCTCATTCCCCCTCAGAAACAAAAAAATTGTTTTCTACATCTGTGACTCTATTTCTGTTTTATAAATAGGTTCATTTATACCCTTTTTTTAAAAATTGAAATATAAGTGATATCATATGATCTTTGCTTTTCTCTGTCTGACTTACTTCATTCAGTATGACAATCTCTAGGTGCATCCGTGTCACTGCAAATGGCATTATTTTGTTCTTTTTTATAGCTGAGTAATATTCCATTGTATGTATGTACCATATTTCTTTATGCATTCCTCTGTTGTTGAACATTTAAGTTGCTTCCATGTCCTGGCTATTGTAAATAGTGCTGCATTGAATATTGGGGTGCATGTATCCTTTCAAATTATGGTTTTCTCCAGAAATATAGCCAGGAGTGTGATTGCTGGATCATATGGTAGCTTTATTTTTAGTTTTTTAAGGAACCTCCATACCATTCCTCAGAGTGGTTGTACGAATCTACATTCCCACCGACAGAGTAGGAGCGTTCCCTTTTCTCGACACCCTCTCCAGAATTTATTGTTTGTCTATTTTTTGTGATGGTCACTCTGACCAGTGTGAGGTAATACCTCAATGTAGTTTTGATTTGCATTTCTCTAATAATTAGTGATACTGAGCATCTTTTAATGTGCATTTTGGCCATATGTATGTCTTCTTTGGAGAAATGTCTATTTAGATCGTCCACCCACATTTTTGAATGGATTCTCTGGGGTTATTTTTATTTTGTTTTTTTTTGTTTTTTTATTGAGCTACATGAGCTTTTTGTATATTTTGGAGATTAATCCCTTGTCAGTTGCTTTGCTTGCAAATATTTTCTCCCTTTCTGTGGGTTTTCTTTTCATTTTGTTTATGGTTTCCTTTTCTGTGCAAAAGATTTTATATTTTTTAATTTCTTAACATATTAATTGGAGTATAATTGCTTTAATATGGTGTGTAAGTTTCTGCTTTATATCAAAGTTAATCAACTATACATATACATATATACCCATTACTCCTCCCTCTTGCGTATCCACCCACCCTTCCTATCCCACCCCTCTAGGCGGTCAGAGAGTACCGAGCTGATCTCCCTGTGCTATGTGGCTTCTTCCCACTAGCTATCTATTTTACACAAGAGGGAAGAGTTATGGGAACATACGTATATGTGTCCATACCACTCTCTTTTTCTTTTTTTTTTTTTTGTCACTTCTGCCTTGTTCCCATCCCCTTTGTGATGTTGGCCCTCTGGTGTGAGGTCACTCCTGCCTGGTTCCCATCCCCTTTGTGATGTGGGCTCTCTGGTGTGAGGTGGATCTTGCTGGGTTCCTATCCCCTTTGTGATATGGGCCATCTGGTGTGAGGTGGTTCCTGCTGGATTCCTCACCTTTTCATTTTTATTTTTTATTTTTTTTACATCTTTATTGGAGTATAATTGCTTTACAATGGTGTGTTAGTTTCTGCTTTATAACAAAGTGAATCAGTTATACATATACATATGTTCCCATATCTCTTCCCTCTTGCATCACCCTCCCTCCCACCCTCCCTATCCCACCCCTCTAGGTGGTCACAAAGCACTGAGCTGATTTCCCTGTCATGCCACTTTCTTACTTCATCCCAGCATACCCTTCCCCCTCCCCGTGTCTTCAAGTCCATTCCCTACATCTGCATCTTTATTCCTTTCCTGCCCCTAGGTTCTTCAGAACCACATTTTCTTTAGATTCCACATATATCTGTTAGCATATGGTATTTGTTTTTCTCTTTCTGACTTTCTTCACTCTGTATGACAGACTCTAGGTCCATCCACCTCACTACAAATAACTCAATTTCATTTCTTTTTATGGCTGAGCAATATTCCATTGTATATATGTGCCACATCTTCTGTGTCCATTTATCTGTTGATGGACAATTAAGCTGCTTCCATGTGCTACCTATTGTAAATAAAGCTGCAATGAATATTGTGGTACCTGACTATTTTTGAATTATGGTTTTCTCAGGGTATATGCCCAGTAGTGGGATTGCTGGGTCGTATGGTAGTTCTATTTGTAGTTTTTTAAGGAACCTCCATACTGTTCTCCACAGTGGCTTATCAATTTACATTTGCACCAACAGTGCAAAAGCATTCCTTTTTCTCCACACCCACTCCAGCATTTACTGTCTGCAAAATTTTTGATGATGGCCATTCTCTCTGGTGTGAGGTGATACCTCATTGTACTTTTGATTTGCATTTCTCTAATGATTAGTGATGTTGAGCATCCTTTCATGTGTTGGCTGGCAATCTGTATATCTTCATTGGAGAAATGTCTACTTAGGTCTTCTGCCCATTTTTGGATTGGGTTGTTTGATTTGTGATATTGAACTGCATGAGCTGCTTGTAAATTTTGGAGATTATCCTTTGTCAGTTGCTTCACTTGCAAATATTTTCTCCCATTCTGTGGGTTGCCTTTTCATCTTGCTTATGGTTTCCTTTGCTGTGCAAAAGGTTTTAAGTTTCATTAAGTCCCATTTGTTTATTTTTGTTTTTATTTCCATTTCTCTAGGAGGTCAAAAAGGATCTTGCTGTGATTTATGTCATAGAGCATTCTGCCTATGGTTACCTCTAATCTGGCCTTAGATTTAGGTCTTTAATCCATTTTGAGTTTATTTTTGTGTATGGTGTTGGAGAGTGTTCTAATTTCATTCCTTTACATGTAGCTGTCCAGTTTTCCCAGCTCCAATTACTGAAGAGGCTGTCTTTTCTCCATTGTATATTCATGACTCCTTTATCAAAGATATGGTGACAATATGTGCATGGGTTTATTTCTGGGATTTGTATCCTGTTCCACTGATCTATATTTCTGTTTTTGTGCCAGTACCATAGTGTCTTCATTATTGTAGCTTTGTAGTATAGTCCGTAATCAGGGAGCCTGATTCCTCCAGCTCTGTTTTTTGTTCTCAAGATTCCTTTGACTATTCGGTGTCTTTAGTTTTTTTCATACAAATTGTCAATTTTTTTGTTCTAGTTCTGTGAAAAATGCCAGTGGTAGCTTGATAGGGATTGCATTGAATCTGTAGATTGCTTTGGGTAGTATATTCATTATCACAATGTCAATTCTTCCAATTCAGGAACGTGGTATATCTCTCCATCTATTTGTATCATCTTTAATTTCTTTCATCAGTGTCTTACAATTTTCTGCATACATGTCTTTTGTCTCCTTAGGTAAGTTTATTCCTAGGTATTTTATTAATTTGTTGCAATGGTAAATGGGAATGTTTCCTTGATTTCTCTTTCAGATTTTTCATCATTAGTGTATAGGAGTGCTAGTGATTTCTGTGCATTAATTTTGTATCCTGCTACGTTACCAAATTCATTGATTAGCTCTAATTGTTTTCTGGTAATATCTTTAACGTTCTCTAATTATAGTATCATGTCATCAACAAAGAGTGAGTTTTACTTCTTCTTTTCTGATTTAGATTCCTTTTATTTCTTTTTATTCTCTGATTGCTGCGCCGAAAACATCCAAAACTATGTTGAATAATAGTGCTGAGAGTGGACAACCTTGTCTTGTTCCTGATCTTAGAGGAAATGGTTTCTATTTTTCACCATTGAGAATGATGTTGGCTGTGGTTTTGTCATATATGGCCTTTAATATGTTGAGGTAAGTTCCCTCTATGTCTAGTTTCTGGAGGGGTTTTATCATAAATGAGTGTTGAATTTTGTCAAAAGATTTTTCTACATCTATTGAGATGATCATATGGTTTTTCTGCTATTTGTTAATATGGTTTATCACACTGATTGATTTCTGTATATTGAAGAATCCTTGCATTGCTGGGATTAACCCTACTTGATCATGGTGTATTATCCTTTTGATGTGCTGTTTGATTCTGTTTGCTATTATTTTGTTGAGGATTTTTGCATCTATGTTCATCAGTGATATTGCATGTGGTTTTCTTTCTTCGTGACATCTTTTTGTGGTTTTGGTATCAGAGTGATTGTGGCCTCATAGAATGAGTTTGGGAGAGTTCCTGCCTCTGCTATATTTTGTAACAGTTTGAGAAGAATAGGTGTTAACTCTTCTCTAATTGCCAGAAATCGCTTGTGAAGCCATCTGGTCCTGGGCTTTTGTTTGTTGGAAGATTTTTAATCACAGTCTCAATTTCAGTGCTTTTGATGTGATCTGTTCACATTTTCTATATCTTCCTTTCTATATATCCCCGAAGATTGTGCTTTTCTAGGAATTTGTCCATTTCTTCCAGGTTGTCCATTTTATTGGCATATAGTTGCTTGTAGTAATCTCTCAAGATCCATTGTATTTCTGCAGTGTCAGTTTTTACTTCTCCATTTTCATTTCTAATTCTATTGATTTGAGTCTTCTCCCTTTTTTTGATGAGTCTGTCTATTGTTTTATCAATTTTGTTTATCTTCTCAAAGAACCAGCTTTTAGTGTGATTGATCTTTGTGATTATTTCCTTCATTTCTTTTTCATTTATTTCTGATCTGATCTTTATGATTTTTTTCCTTCTGCTAACTTTTGGGGTTTTTTTGTTCTTCTTTCTCTAATTGCTCTAAGTGTAAGGTTAGTTTATTTATTTGAAATGTTTCTTTTTTCTTAACGTCGGATTGTATTGCTAGAAACTTCCCTTGTAGAACTGCTTTTGCTGCATCCCATAGTTTTTGGGTCATCGTGTTTTCATTGTCATTTTTTTCTAGGTATGTTTTGATTTCCTCTTTGATTAGTTTAGTGCTCTCTTGGTTATTCAGTAGTGTATTTTTTAGCTTTCACGTGTTTGTATTATTTACAGATTTTTTCCTCTAATTGATATCTAGTCTCATAGCATCATTGTCAGAAAAGATACTGGATACAATTTCAATTCTCTTAAATTTGCCAAGGCTTTATTTGTGACCCAAGTTATGATCTATCCTGGAGAATGTTCCATGAGCACTTGAGAAGAAAGTTTATTCTGTTGTTTTGGGATGGAATGTCCTATAAATATCAATTAAGCCCATCCTGTTTAATGTACCATTTAAGCTTGTGTTTCCTTATTTATTTTCATTTTGGATGATCTGTCCATTGGTGAAAGTGGGTTGTTAAAGTCCCCTACTATGATTGTGTTACTGTCAATTTCCCTTTTATGGCTGGTAGCATTTGCCTTATGTATTGAGGTGCTCCTCTGTTGGGTGCATAAATATTTACAATTGTGTCTTCTTCTTGGATTCTTCCCTTGATCATTAGGTAGTTTCCTTCTTTGTCTTTTGTCATAGTCTTTATTTTAAAGCCTACTTTGTCTGATATGAGAAATGTTGCTCCAGCTTTCTTTTGATTTCCATTTGCATGGAATACCTTTTACTATCTCCTAACTTTCAGTCTGTGCCCCTAGGTCTGAAGTGGGTCTCTTGTAGACAGCATATATAGGGGTCTTGTTTTTTTATCCATTCAGCCAGTCTATTTCTTTTGGTTGGAGCATTTAATCCATTTATATTTAAGGTAGATTTCAATATGTATGTTTCTATTACCATTTTTGTAATTATTTTGGGTTTGTTATTGTAGGTCTTTTCCTCTTTTGTGTTTCCTGCCTAGAGAAGTTCCTTTAGCATTTGTTGTAAAACTGGCTTGGTGGTGTTGAATTCTCTTACCTTTTACTTGTCTGTAAATGTTTTAAATTCTCCATCGAATCTGAATGAGATCCTTGCTTGGTAGAATAATCTTGGTTGTAGGCTTTTCCCGTTCATCACTTTAAATATGTCCTGCCACTCCCTTCTGGCTTGCAGAGTTTCTGCTGAAAGTTCAGCTGTTAACCTTATGGGGATTCCCTTGTATGTTATTTGTTGTTTTTCCCTTGCTGGTTTTAATGTTGTTTCTTTGTATTTACTTTTTGAAAGTTTGATTAATATGTCACTTGGCGTTTTTCTCCTTTGATTTATACTGTAATGGACTCTCTACACTTCCTCTACTTGACCATTTCCTTTCCCATATTAGGGAAGTTTTCATCTATAATCTCTTCAAATATCTTTTCAATCCCTTTCTTTTACTCTTCTTCTTCTGGGTCCCCTATAATCCTAATGTTCATGCATTCAGTGTTGTACCAGAGTCTTTGAGACTGTCCGCAATTCTTTCCATTCTTTTTTCTTTATTCTGCTCTGTGGTAGTTATTTCCACTATTTCATCTTCTAGGTCACCTATTCGTTCTTCTGCCTCAGTTATTCTGCTATTGATCCTTCTAGAGAATTTTTAATTTCATTTATTGTGTTGCTCATCGTTTGTTTGCTCTTTTGTTCTTCTAGGTCCTTGTTAAACGTTTCTTGTATTTTCTCCACTCTATTTTCAAGATTTTGTATCATGTTTATTATCATTACTCTGAAATATTTTTCAGGTAAACTACCTATTTCCTCTTCATTTGTTTGGTCTGGTGGGTTTTTGCCTTGCTCCTTCTTTTTCTGTGTGTTTCTCTGCGTTTACATTTTGCTTAACTTACTGTGTTTGGGGTCTCCTTTTCACAGGTGCAAGTTCATAGTTCCCATTGTATTTCGTGTGTGTGCCCAGTGGCTAAGGTTGGCTCAGCGGGTTGTGTAGGCTTCATGTTGGATGGGACTGGTGTCTGTGTTCTGGTGAATGAGACTGGGTCTTGCATTTCTGGTGGGCAAGGCCGCATCCAGTGTTGTGTTTTGGGGTGTTTGTGATCTTATTATGGTTTTAGGGAGCCTCTCTGCTAATGAGTGGCATTGTTTTCCTGTCTTGCTAGTTGTTTGGCAGAGGGTGTCCAGCATTGTAGCCTTCTGGTCATTGGGCAGAGCTGGATTTTAGTATTGAAATGGAGATATCTGGGAGAGCTTTCAATTTTGATATGATGTGGAGCCGGGAAGTCTCTGGTGGACCAATATCCTGAACTCAGCTCTCCCACCTCACAGACACAGCCCTGACACCCGGGTGGAGCAGCAAGACACTTTCAGCCACACAGCTCAGAAGAAAAGTGAGAAAAAAAGAAAGAAAGAAAAATAAAATAAAGTTATTAAAATAAAAAGAAGTTATTAGAAATAAAAAAGCAATAAAAAATGAAAGAAAGAAAGAAGAGAGCAACCATCACCAAAGCAAGTCTGCCAGTGTTAACAAGCACTAAAGACTATACTACATTTTTTTTTAAATTCGGACAGACAAAACACTAGGACAAATCGTAAAAGCAATGCTATATAGCATTGTATAGCAATGCTATAAAATGCTAAACAAATCTACCAATGATAATAAACTCTAAACCTGAACTAAGATAATCATAAATGCAGAAACAAATTAGATGCAGATAGCAAACCCCAAGTCTGCATTTGCTTCCCAAGTCCACTGCCTCAATTTTGGGATGATACATTGTTTATTCAGGTATTCTAGAGATTCAGGGTACATCAAGTTGATTGTGGAGATTTAAGCCGCTGCTCCTGAGGTTTCTGGGAGAAATTTCTCTTTCTCTTCTTTGTTTGCACAGCTCCTGGGTTTCACCTTTGGATTTGGCCCTGCCTCTGCATGTAGGTCGCCTGAGGGAGTCTGTTCTTTGCTCCGACAGGACAGAGTTAAAGTAGCAGCTGATTAGGGGGCTCTGGTTCACTTTGAGTCGGGGGAAGCAAGAGTACGGAATACGGGGTGAGCCTGCGGTGGCAGAGGCCATCGTGACATTGCAACAGCCTGAGGCACGCTGTTTGTTCTCCTGGGGAAGTTGTGCATGGATCACAGACACTGGCAGTTGTGGGCTGCACATGTTCCCAGGAGGGGAGGTGTGGATAGTGACCTGTACTTGCACACAGGTTTCTTGGTGGCTGCAGCAGCAGCCTTAGAATCTCATGCCCATCTCTGGTGTCTGCATGGATAGCTGCTGCTTGTGCCCATCTCTGGAGCTCATTTAGGAGATGCTCTGTATCCCCTCTCCTCACACACCCTGAAACAATGGTCTCTTGCCTCTTAGGCAGTTCCAGACATTTTTCCGGACTCCTTCCAAGCTAGCTGTGGTGCACTAGCCCCCTTCAGGCTGTGTCCATGCAGCCAACTCCAGTCCTCTCCCTAGGATATGACCTCCGAAGCCAGAGCTTCAGCTCCCAGCCACCACCCACCCCTGTGGGTGAGCAGACAAGCCCCTCAGGCTAGTGAGTGCTGGTCTGCACTGATCCTATGTGTGGGAAATCTCTACACTTTGCCCTCTGCACCCCTGTTGCTGTGCTCTCTTCTGTGGTTCCAAAGCTTCCCACACGCCATCCCCCATCTCCAACAGTGAAGGGACTTCCTAATGTGTGGAAACTTTTCCTCATTCACAGCTCCCTCTCAGAGGTGCAGGTACTGTCCCTATTCTTTTGTCTCTGTTTTTCTTTTTTATTTTGCCTTACCCAGGTACATGGGTAGTTTTTTGCCTTTTGGGAAGTCTGAGGTCTTCTGCCAGCGTTCAGTAGGTGTTCTGTAGCATTTGTTCCACATGTAGATGTATTTGTGATGTATCTGTGGAGAGGAAGGTGATCTCCACATCTTATTCCTCCACCATCTTGAAGGTCTCCAGTTTTTAAGCTTAATTAGGTCCCATTTGTTTATTTTTTAAATATTTCATTACTCTCAGAGGTGGATCAGAAAAGATCTTGCTGTGATTTTTGTCATAGAGTGTTCTGTATATGTTTTTATCTAAGAGTTTATAGTATCCAGTGTTCCATTTAGGTCTTAATCAATTTTGAGTTTATTTTTGTGTATAGTGTTAATGTTCTTATTTCATTCTTTTACATGTAGTTCTCCAGTATTCCCAGCACCACTTATTGAAGAGACTGTCTTTTCTCCATTGTATATTGTTGCTTCCTTTGCCATAGATTAGGTGACCATAGGTGCATGGATTTAAATCTGGACTTTCTATCCTGTTCCATTGATCTATATTTCTCTTTTTGTGCCAGTACCATACTATTATGATTATTGTAGCTTTGTAGTATATAATGAAGTCAGTGAGCCTGATTCCTCTAGCTCCATTATCTTTTCTCAAGATTGCTTCAGAGAAAGAAAAATGCAGCTGGAGGAATCATGCTGCCTGACTTCAGACTATACTACGAAGCTACAGTAATCAAGACAGTATGCTACTGGCACAAAAACAGAAATATAGATCAATGGAAAAGGAGAGAAAGCCCAGAGATAAACCCACACACATATGGTCACCTTATCTTTGATAAAGGAGGCAAGAATAAACAGTGGAAAAAAGACAGCCTCTTCAATAAGAGGTGCTGGGAAAACTGGACAGGTACATGAAAAAGAATGAAATTAGAACACTCCCTAACACTATACACAAAAATAAACTCAAAATGGATTAAAGACCTAAATGAAAGGTGAGACACTCTAAATTCTTAGAGGAAAACATATGCAGAATACTCTATGACATAAATCACAGCAAGATCCTTTTGGACCCACCTCCTAGAGAAATGGAAATAAAAACAAAAATAAACAAATGGGACCTAATTAAACTTCAAAGCTTTTGCACAGCAAAGGAAACATAAACAAGACCAAAAGACGACACTCAGAATGCAAGAAAATATTTGCAAATGAAGCAACTGACAAAGGATTAATCTCCAAAATTTACAAGCAGCCTATGCAACTCAATATCAAAAAAACAAACAACCGAATCCAAAAATGGGCAGAAGAGCTAAATAGACATTTCTCCAAAGAAGATATACAGATTGCCAACAAACACATGAAAGGATGCTCATCATCATTAATCACTAGAGAAATGAAAATCAAAACTACAATGAGGTATCACCTCACACCAGTCAGAATGGCCAACATCAAAATATCTACAAACAATAAATGCTGGAGATGTTGTGGAGAAAAGGGAACCCTCTTGCACTGTTGGCGATAATGTAAACTGATACAGCCACTGTGGAGAACAGTATGGAGGTTCCTTAAAAAACTACAAATAGAACTACCATATGACCCAGCAATCCCACTACTGGGCATATACCCTGAGAAAACCATAATTCAAAAAGTGTCAGGTACCACAATGTTCATTGCAACTCTATTTATAATAGCCAGGACATGGAAGCAAGCTAAGTGTCCATCATTGGATGAATGGATAAAGAAGATGTGGAGCATATATACAATGGAATATTACTCAGCATGAAAAGAAGCGAAACTGAGTTATTTGTAGTGAGGTGGATGGACCTAGAGTCTATCATACAGAGTGAAGTATGTCAGAAAGAGAAAGACAAATACCATATACTAACACATATATATGGAATTTAAGGAAAAAACTGGTCATGAAGAACCTAGGGGCAAGATGGGAATAAAGACACAGACCTACTAGAGAATGGACTTGAGGTTATGGGGAGATTGAAGGGTAAGCTGGGACAAAGTGAGAAAGTGGCATGGACATATATACACTACCAAATGTAAAGTAGATAGCTAGTGGGAAGCAGCTGCACAGGGAGATCAGTTCGGTGCTTTGTGACCCCCTAGAGGGGTGGGATAGGGAGGGTGGGTGGGAGGGAGATGCAAGAGGGAAGAGATATCAGGGTATATGTATATGTATAACTGATTCACTTTGCTATAAAGCAGAAACTAACACACCACTGTAAAGGAATTATACTCCAATAAAGATGTTAAAGAAAAAAAATGATTGCTTTGGCTATTTGGGGTCTTTTGTGTTTCCACACAAATTGTAAAATATTTTGTTCTAATTCTGTGAAATGCTGTTGGTAATTTGATAGAGATTGCATTGACTTTGTAGCTTGCTTTGGGTAGTATAGTCATTTTGACAATATTGATTCCTCCAATCCAAGAGCATGGTATGTCTCTCCATCTGTTTGTGTCATCTTTGATTTCTTTCATCAGTGTCTTATTGTTTTCTGAGTTCAGGTCTTTTGCCCCCTTAGGTAGGTTTATTCCTCAGTATTTTATTCTTTTTGATGCAATGGTAAATGGTTTTGTTTCCTTAATAGTTATTCAATATTTTTATAGACTACACTCCATTTAAAGTTATTACCACAATAATATTCCCCTGTGCTGTAAAATATATCCTTGTTCCTTATCTATTTTATGCATAGTAGTTTGTATCTCTTAATCCCTTACCCCTATTGTGTCCCTCCCCCTTTTATTCTCCCCACTGGTGACCACTAGTTTGTTTTCTACATCAGTGATTCTCTTTCTGTTTTATTATATTCAATCCTTTGTCTTATTTTTTAGAGTCCACAAAAAGTAATAGCATACAGTATTTTTCTTTCTCTTTGTAACATTTTACTATGCATAATACCTTATTGGTTCATCCACATTGTTGCAAATGGCAGAGATATCCTTAATATCTCTTAAATATAGGATTGCCTGACCAGAGTCATTTCCAGGTAGGAATTGTAAAATCTCTTTCTATGTTCTAAATCCAAAGTTCACCAAATAGGACAATTTTTGTTTCAGAGAACTGCTTGCCCTAAGAAACTGCAACTTCAACCAAGTCATTTCCCCATTTGGGGCACTGGACTGTACTGTAAACATTGAGGGGTTGGATTAGATACTCTCCAGAGGCTCTTTGAGCTCCAAAAGTTTTCATTCTAAGGTAATGGATAGTTGTGTCCTATGAAGTGTCTGTCCAAGCTATTTAAGACATATGGTGGAGTTTAAGAAAGTAACAACTGGCCATCATCCTTTACAATGTCCCTTTGTGCTTTGTATTGGTACATCATGTCTTCATGGCTAACTCTACTGACATGGAGAGAGGTCACAAGGCCCCAGATTTCAGCACTTCCAAAGCAATCCTTCATTTTGCCCAATCACTAAAACTCATAGATGAATGAGAACAATTCAAGTATCATTTGTTTGTGATGTGTACTTTGTCAAATATACTAATTAAAAGTGAAATGATGCCACAGTCAATGAGATTTAGTTTTAACAAGGCACATAGACTATTATTAGAATGGGAATTAGAGGTTATATTCCCAAATCACCTTCATCCAAATACTTGGGCAGAAATGGTATAATTATTGAGAAAATATCAGCTTATTTATTTGAAACCTTCTAGTTGAATTTGAAAAAAAAAGAAATTTTGACACCAATAAAATTAAATTCATTATAGTGTAAAGGAAGCAAAGCAAATAACATGAAGCAGGGAGAAATAATAAATACATTCTATGAGAGAAACAGGATAAAAATGATCTTGACAGACAGGAACACTGAGTAAAATCTAACATGAGAGAATGTAATCAGGATAAATTTAAAATCCTACACATGTGTACAAAGAGCCGACTCTACAAGAGTAAGATCAAGGAAGGCTTGGCTTAGTAGCAATATTTATCTTAGTAGTTATAAAATCAATATGATTCAACAGGATCTGTCAAAAAATGAGTGGGACCTTAGTGTGCATTTAGAATAGTTTGCATAACTGGAATTCTGTGTTCAATTCTGGAATCCACAGTTTGATACATACATACACAAAAGGTGAAGAAACTTGAAAGCTCAGTGTGATCTGGTCCTGCCTAGATTTCCAGTGTTAATTTTTGCGATGTATCCACAAAGACCCTTCATTTGATCATGCTAACCTATTAACAAATTCCTCAAATATTCCTTGTTGGAGCTGAGGCTCAGGCTTCTGTTGCAGCGCAGGGAGAGGACTGGGGTTGGTGGCGTGAACACAGCCTGCAGGGGGTTAGTGCACCATGGCTAGCCAGGAGGGAGTCGGGGAAAAGTCTGCACCCACCGAGGAGAGGGGATTAAGAGCACTGCTTAAAGGAGCTCCAGAGATGGGCACAAGCCGCAGCTAACAGTGTGGACACCAGAGACGGGCATGAGACGCTAAGGCTGCTGCTGCCACCACCAAGAAGGCTGTGTGCGAACACAGGTCACTATCCACACCTCCCTTCCGGGGAGCCTTTGCAGGCCGCCACTGCCAGGGTCCCAGGATCCAGGGACAACTTCCCTGGGAGAAAGCACAGCACGCCTCAAGCTGGTGCAACGTCCCGCCGACATCTGCTGCCGGAGGCTCAACCCACATCCATACGCCTCCCTCCACCTGGCCTGAGTGAGCCAGAGCCTCCAAATCAGCTGCTCTTTTAACCTCTTCCTGTCTGAGTGAAGAACAGACGCCCTCTGGTGAACTACACGCAGAGGCGGGACCAAATCCAAAGCTGAGCCCCGGGAGCTGTGTGAACAAAGAAGAGAAAGGGAAATCTCTCCCAGCAGCCTCAGAAGCAGCGGATTAAAGCTCCACAATCATCTTGATGTACGCTGCATCTGTAGGATACATGAATACACAACGAATCATCCCAAATTGAGGAGGTGCACATTGAGAGCAAGATTTATGATTTTTTTCCCCTTTTCCTCTTTTTGTTAGTGTCTATGTGTATGCTTCTGTGTCACATTTTGTCTGTATAGCTTTGCTTTCACTATTTGCCCTAGGGTTCTATCCGTCCATTTTTTTAATTTTTTTTCTTAATAATTATTTTTTATTTGAATAATTTTATTTTATCTTCTTTATTTTATTATATTTTATCATCTTTCCTCCTTCATTCCTTCCTGTCTTCCTTTCTTTCTTTCTTTCTTTCTTTCTTTCTAATTTTCTCCCTTTTATTCTGAGCCATGTGGAGGAAAGGCTCTTGTTGCTACAGCCAGGAGTCAGTGCTGTGCTTCTGAGGTGGGAGAGCCAACTTCAGGACACTGGTCTACAAGAGACCTCCCAGCTCCACATAATATCAAACCGCAAAAATCTCCCAGAGATCTCCATCTCAACACCAGCACCCAGCTTCACTCAACGACCAGCAAGCTACAGTGCTGGACACCCTATGCCAAACAACGAGCAAGACAGGAACACAAACTCACCCATTAGCAGAGAGGTTGCCAAAAATCATAATAGTCCACAGACACCTCAAAACACACCACCAGATGTGGACCTGCCCACCAGAAAGACAATACCCAGCCTCATCCACCAGAACACAGGCACTAGTCCCTTCCACCAGGAAGCCTACACAACCCACTGAACAAACTTTAGCCACTGGGGACAGACACCAAAAACAACGGAAAGTACAAACCTGAAGCCTGCAAAAAGGAGACCCCAAACACAGTAAGATAAGCAAAATGAGAAGACAGAAAAACATAGAGCAGATGAAGGAGCAAGATAAAAAACCACCAGACCTAACAAATGAAGATGAAATAGCAGTCTACCTGAAAAACAATTCAGAATAATGATAGTAAAAATGATCCACTATCGTGGAAATAGAAGAAAGAAAATGCCAAAAACATTCAATAAGGACCTAGATGAACTAAAGATGAAACAAGCAACAATGAACAACACAATAAATGAAATTAAAAATACTCTAGATGGGATCAATAGCAGAATAACTGAGGCAGAAGAAAGGATAAGTGACCTGGAAGATAAAATAGTGGAAATAACTACTGCAGAGCAGAATAAAGAAAAAAGAATGAAAAGAACTGAAGACAGTCTCAGAGGTCTGTGGAACAACATTAAATGCACCAACATTCAAATTATAGGGGTTCCAGAAAAAGAAGAGAAAAAGAAAAAGACTGAGAAAATATTTGAAGAGATTATAGTTGAAAATTTCCCTAATATGGGAAAGGAAATAGTTAATCAAGTCCAGGAAGCACAGAGAGTCCCATACAGGGTAAATCCAAGGAGAAACACACCAAGACACATATTAATCAAACTGTCAAAAATTAAATACAGAGAAAACATATTAAAAGCAACAAGAGAAGAACAACAAATAACACACAAGGGAATCTCCATAAGGTTATCACCTGATCTTTCAGCAGAAATTCTGCAAGCCAGAAGGTACTGGCAGGACATATTTAAAGTGAAGAAGGAGAAAAACCTACAACTGAGATTAGTCTACCCAACAAGGATCTCATTCAGATTTGATGGAGAAATTAAGACCTTTACAGACAAGCAAAAGCTGAGAGAGTTCAGCACCACCAAACCAGCTTTACAGCAAATGCTAAAGGATCTTCTCTATGCAAGAAACAGAAGAGAAGGAAAGGACCTACAATAACAAACGGAAAACAATTAAGAAAAAGGGAAGAGGAACATACATACCGTTAATTTCCTTAAATGTAAATAGATTAAATAAACCAACCAAAAGACACAGACTGGCTGAATGGATACAAAAACAAGACCCATATATATTCTGTCTACAAGAAACCCACTTCAGACCTAGAGACACATACACACTGAAAATGAGGGGATGGAAAAAGATATTCCATGCAAATGGAAACCAAACGAAAGCTAGAGTAGCAATTCTCATATCAGAAAAATTAGACGTTAAAATAAAGACTATTAGAAGAGGCAAAGAAGGAAACTACATAATGATCAAGGGATCAATCCAAGAAGAAGATATAACAATTGTAAATATTTATGCACCCAACATTGGAGCACCTCAATACATAAGGCAAATACTAACAGCCATAAAAAGGGAAATCGACAGTAACACATTCATAGTAGGGGACTTTAACACCCCACTTTCACCAATGGACACATCATCCAAAATGAAAATAACTAAGGAAACACAAGCTTTAACTGATACATTAAACAAGTTGAACTTAATTTATATTTATAAGATATTCCATAAAAAACAACAGAATACACATTTTTCTCAAGTGCTCATGGAACATTCTCCAGGATAGATCATGTTTTGGGTTACAAATGAAGCCTTGGTAAACTTAGAAAATTAAAATTGTATCAAGTATCTTTTCCGGCCACAATGCGATGAGACTAGATATCAATTACAGGAAAAGATCTGTAAAAAATACAAACACATGGAGGCTAAACAATACACTATTTA
Organism: Mesoplodon bidens; assembly: GCF_964165515.1. NCBI lineage: Eukaryota > Metazoa > Chordata > Mammalia > Artiodactyla > Ziphiidae > Mesoplodon > Mesoplodon bidens. Next base: position 76,106,949 of record NC_138163.1, read on the forward strand.
ATAACGAAGTGATCACTGAAGAATTCAAAGAGGAAATCAACAAATACCTAGAAACAAATGACAATGGAGACACGCCAAACCAAAACCTATGGAATGCAGCAAAAGCAGTTCTAAGAGGGAAGTTTATAGCAATACAATCCTACCTTAAGAAACAGGAAACATTTCCAATAAACAACCTAACCTTGCACCTAAAGCAATTAGAGAAAGAAGAAAAAAAATCCCCAAAGTTAACAGAAGGAAAGAAATCATAAAGATCAGATCACAAAGAAATAAAGGAAACGATAGCAAAGATCAATAAATCTGTAAGCTGATTCATTGAGAAGATAAACAGAATTGATAAACCATTAGCCAGACTCATCAAGAAAAAAAGGGAGAAGACTGAAATCAATAGAATTAGAAATGAAAAAGGAGAAGTAACAACAGACACTGAAGAAATACAATAGATCATGAGAGATTACTACAAGCAACTCTATGCCAATAAAATGGACAACCTGGAAGAAATGGACAAATTCTTAGAAATGCACAACCTGCCAAGACTGAATCAGGAAGATATAGAAAATATGAACAGACCAATCACAAGCACTGTAATTGAAATTCTGATTAAAAATCTTCCGACCAAAAAAAAAAAAGCCCAGGACCAGATGGCTTCACAGGCAAATTCTATCAAACATTTAGAGAAGAGCTAACACCCATCCTTTTCAAAATCTTCCATAATATAGCAGAGGGAGGAACACTCCCAAACTCATTCTACGAGGCCACCATCACACTGATACCAAAACAACACAAGGATGTCACAAACAAAGAAAACTACAGGCCAATATCACTGATGAACATATATGCAAAAATCCTCAGCAAACTACTAACAAACAGAATCCAACAGCACATTAAAAGGATCATACACAATGATCACGTGAGATTTATTCCAGGAATGCAAGGATTCTTCAATATATGGAAATCAATCAACGTGATGCACCATATTAACAAATTGAAGGAGAAAAACCATATGATCATCTCAATTGATGCAGAGATAGCTTTCGACAAAAATCAACACCAATTTATGATAAAAACCCTGCAGAAAGTAGGCATACAGGGAACTTTCCTCAACATAATGATGTCCATATATGACAAATGCACAGCCAACATCGTTCTTAATGGTGAAAAACTGAAAGTATTTCCACTAAGATAAGGAACAAGACAAGGGTGCCCACTCTCAGCATTATTATTCAACATAGATTTGGAAGTTTTAGCCACAGCTATCAGAGAAGTAAAGGAAATAAAAGGAATCCAAATTGGAAAAGAAGAAGTAAAGCTGTCACTGTTTGCAGATGACATGATACTATCCATAGAGAATCCTAAAAATGTTACCAAAAAACTACTAGGGCTAAACAATGAATTTGGTAACGTAGCAGGATACAAAATTAATGCACAGAAATCTCTGACATTCCAATACACTAATGACGAAAAATCTGAAACGGAAATCAAGAAAACACTCCCATTTACCATTGCAACAAAAAGAATAAAATATCTAGGAATAAACCTACCTAAGGTGACAAAAGACTGGTATGCAGAAAATTATAAGACACTGATGAAAGAAATTAAAGATGATACAAATAGATGGAGAGATATACCATGTTCTTGGATTGGAAGAATCGACATTGTGAAAATGACTCTACTACTTAACGCAATCTACAGATTCAATGCAATCCCTATCAAGCTACCACGGGCATTTTTCACAGAACTAGAACAAAAAATTTCACAATTTGTATGGAAACACAAAAGACCCCGAATAGCCAAAACAATGTTGGGAACAAAAAATGGAGCTGGAGGAATCAGGCTCCCAGACTTCAGACTATACTACAAAGCTACAGTAATCAAGACAGTATGCTACTGGTACAAAAACAGAAATATAGATCAATGGAACAGGATAGAAAGGCCAGAGATAAACCCATGCACATATGGTCACCTTATCTTTGATAAGGAAAGCAGGAATGTACAGTGGAGAAAGGACAGCCTCTTCAATAAGTGGTGCTGGGAAAACTGGACAGGTACATGTAAAAGTATGAGATTATATCTCTCCCTAACACCATACACAAAAATAAGCTCAAAATGGATTAAAGACTTAAATGTAAGGCCAGAAACTATCAAACTCTTAGAGGAAAACATAGGTAGAACACTCTATGACATAAATCACAGCAAGATCCTTTTGGACCCACCTCCTAGAGAAATGGAAATAAAAACAAAGATAAACAAATGGGACCTAATGAAACTTCAAAGCTTTTGCACAGCAAAGGAAACCATAAACAAGACCAAAAGACAACCCTCAGAATGGGAGAAAATATTTGCAAATGAAGCAACTGACAAAGGATTAATCTCCAAAATTTATAAACAGCTCATGCAGCTCAATAGCAAAAAAACAAACAACCCAATCCAAAAATGGGCAGAAGACTTAAATAGGCATTTCTCCAAAGAAGATATACAGACTGCCAACAAACACATGAAAGAATGCTCAACATCATTAATCATTAGAGAAATGCAAATCAAAACTACAATGAGATATCATCTCACACCAGTCAGAATGGCTATCATCACAAAACCTACAAACAATAAATGCTGGAGAGGGTGTGGAGAAAAGGGAACACTCTTGCACTGCTGGTGGGAATGTGAATTGGTACAGCCACTATGGAGAACAGTATGGAGGTTCCTTAAAAAACTAAAAATAGAACTACCATATGACCCAGCAATCCCACTACTGGGCATATACCCTGAGAAAACCATAATTCAAAAAGAGACATGTACCAAAATGTTCATTGCAGCTCTATTCACAATAGCCCGGAGCTGGAAACAACCTAAGTGTCCATCATCGGATGAATGGATAAAGAAGATGTGGCACATATATACAATGGAATATTACTCAGCCATAAAAAGAAATGAAACTGAGCTATTTGTAATGAGGTGGATAGACCTAGAGTCTGTCATACAGAGTGAAGTAAGTCAGAAAGAGAAAGACAAATACCATACTCTAACACATATATATGGAATTTTTAAAAAAATGTCATGAAGAACCTAGGGGTAAAACGGGAATAAAGACACAGACCTACTTGAGAATGGACTTGAGGATATGGGGAGGGGGAAGGGTAAGCTGTGACAAAGCGAAAGAGAGGCATGGACATATATACACTACCAAACGTAAGGTAGATAGATAGTGGGAAGCAGCCGCAGAGCACAGGGAGATCAGCTCAGTGCTTTGTGACCGCCTGGAGGGGTGGGATGGGGAGGGTGGGAGGGAGGGAGATGCATGAGGGAAGGGATGTGGGAACAGATGTATATGTATGACTGATTCACTTTGTTATAAAGCAGAAACTAATAAAAAAAAACAGAAAAAAAAAGACCAAAGACAACCCTCAGAATGGGAGAAAATATTTGCAAATGAAGCAACTGACAAAGGATTAATCTCCAAAATTTACAAGCAGCTCATGCAGCTCAATAACAAAAAAACAAACAACCCAATCCAATATGGGCAGCAGACCTAAATAGACATTTCCCCAGAGAAGATATACAGACTGCCAACAAACACATGAATTCTCAACACCATTAATCATTAGAGAAATGCAAATCAAAACTACAATGAGATATCATCTCACACCTGTCAGAATGGCCATCATCACAAAACCTACAAACAATAAATGCTGGAGAGGGTGTGGAGAAAAGGGAACACTCTTGCACTGCTGGTGGGAATGTAAATTGGTACAGCCACTATGGAGAACAGTATGGAGGTTCCTTAAAAAAACTACAAATAGAACTACCATATGACCAAGCAATCCCACTACTGGGCATATGCCCTGAGAAAACGATAATTCTAAGAGTCATGTACCAAAATGTTCATTGCAGCTCTATTTACAATAGCCAGGAGATGGAAACAACCTAAGTGTCCATCATCGGATGAATGGATAAAGAAAATGTGGCACATATATACCATGGAATATTACTCAGCCTTAAAAAGAAATGAAATTGAACTATTTGTACTGAGGTGGATGGACCTAGAATGTTTCATACAGCGTGAAGTAAGTCAGAAAAAGGAAGTCAAATACCGTGTGCTAATACATATATATGGAATTTTAGAAAAAAGAAATGTCATGAAGAACCTAGGGGTAAGACAGGAAGAAAGACACAGACCTACTAGAGAATGTACTTGAGGATATGGGGAGGGGGAAGGGTAAGCTCTGACAAAGCGAGAGAGTTTCATGGACATATATACAGTACCAAACGTAAAATAGATAGCTAGTGGGAAACAGCCTCATAGCACAGAGAGATCAGCTCGGTGCTTTGTGACCACCTAGATGGGTGGGATATGGAGGGTGGGAGAGAGGGAGACACAAGAGGGAAGAGTTATGGGAACATATGTATATGTATAACTGATTCACTTTGTTGTATAGCAGAAACTAACACACCATTGTAAAGCAATTATACTCCAATAAAGATGTAAAAAAGAAATATTCCTTGTTTACCCATACTTATAATCCACCATAATTTTGTTTCTCACCTGAAGCACATTACCTTTTGTAAAGATTTTCTAATATTCCACCTCAGGTTGTGGTTTATTCCTGTTAACACTCTATGCTTACCTCCATCACAGCACTTACTTCAAAGCTACTGACTTTTTTCTTTGTCTTCATACCTAGAGCTCTTTGAGGGTAGGGTTTTCTTATTCATCTTTGTATCCTCAGCTTCCTTCACAGTGCCTGACACATAGCAAGTGCTGAACAAACTACTTTAAAAAATAAAAGTTATACATGAATATAGAAAGGAAATTCAGCTGCTATGCTGGAGGAATAAGAGAGGTTGGGACACAGTAGTTGCTTTCAAATATTTCAAGGTCTGTCATGAGATAAGGAACTGAACTTATTTCCTTCAGCCTCAGAGAGCAAAACAGGAACTAGTATGTAGAAGTTATGAAGAAATATGGAGCTTTCACTTCCAGATAAGTATTTTCTAACAAAAGCAGAATGTTTTATTATAATATATCCATAAAAAGGATTTTTCTAGCAGAGCTTGTACTTTCCAAGGCATGGGAGAGTGTGTTCAAACATTAAATAGACAGTTAAGAGCTTATGTCTTCTACATACAGATGGCCAAGAGGCACATGAAAAGATGCTCAACATCACTAATTATTAGAGAGATGCAAATCAAAACTACAATTAGGCATCACCTCACACTGGTCAGAGTGGCCGTCATCAAAAAATCTACAAATGATAAATGCTGGAGAGGGTGTGGAGAAAAGGGAACCCTACTACACTGTTGGGAATGTAAATTGGTACAACCATTATGAGGAACAGTATGGACTTTCCTTAAAAAACTAAAAATAGTGCTACCATTGATCCAGCAATCCCATTCCTGGGCATATATCCAGAGGAAACCACAATGCGAAAAGATAAATGCACCTCAATGTTCATTGCAGCACTATTTACAATAGCCATGACATGAAAGCAACTTAAATGTCCATCAACAGAGGAATGGATAAAGAAGACGTGGTACATACATACAGTGGAATATTGCTCAGCCATAAAAATATAACAAAATAATGCCATTTGCAGAAACATGGATGAACCTAGAGAATGTCATACTGAGTGAAGTAAATCAGACAGAGAAAGAGAAATGTCATATGATATTGCTTACATGTGGAATCTAAAAATATGGTACAAATGAATGTATTTACAAAACAGAAATAAAGTCACAGATGTAAAAAACAAACTTATGGTTACCAGGGGAAAGGCATGGGAGAGGGATAAATTGGGAGATTGGGATTGACATATACATACTACCATATATAAAATAGATAACTAATAAGAACTTACTGTATAGCACAGGGAACTCTACTCAATAGTCTGTAATGACCTATATGGGGAAAGAATCTAAAAAAGAGTGGATATATGTATATGAATAACTGATTCACTTTGCTGTACACCTGAAACTAACACAACATTGTAAATCAACTCTACTACAAAAGAAATTTAAAATAAAATAAAATAGCTATTTGTTTTTTAAAGAAAAGAGCTTGTTTTCTAGCCTCTATAACTAAATTCTTAGAACTCTATAGTAAGGATCAAATCAATTGGGTTCTAGTCCTGGGTCTGCAGCTTACTAGCTGGGTAATCTTGTTAAGATATTAAACTTCTCTGTGCCACAGATTCTTTATCTATGATATGACAGAATGAGACTAGAATGTTGCTTCCAACCAAAAAATTTATGGAATAAATAAATAATATGTTTATATAGAATTTATACTTTATAAAATATATTCCCATTTCCTCTCGTTTGATCCTTGCCACATTCCTGAGCATTGGTGGAAAGGTGCTGCTACTCCATCTGACAAATCAGAAAACTGTGGCCCAGAAAAATTAGGTGATTTGCTAAAGATTTAATGTTCCTTACACCACACCATGTTGAATTTAAAACGAGACTTTATGGCCAGTTTAATCGTCTACTTTTTGAAATCCAGATATCCATGCTAACATCCATCAAAATAAACCAAATCCAACATGCATGTTTTCATTTACCATTAGCAAAAATAATGATGAAATCCCTGGACAAACTTTGGCATATCTTTATGAGTATAAACTTCTGAATCTAGTTGAAACATCCCACACAAACCACATAGCCTAAAGAAGAGGAAGTAGTTATACACAATGAGGGGCTAAAACGCTGTGAATGCTCAAGTAATGTTTGATGAATGAGCGAATGGATAGATGAATTGATTGATGGGTGGTAGATAGATGGATGGATAGTTTGGGGGATGGGTGCATGAACTGATGGATCAATGGATAATGTTTTTGGCAGAGTCAGGACTGGAGCCTGAGTGTCCTGGCACTCACTTCACTGTACTTCCACTGGATAATTTTACCTCTGTAAGCAAAAAAAAAAAAATATATATATATATATATATATATATATATATATATATATATATATATGCATATTTTTAAAAACAATTGATTTTGGCAATGTGATCTAGCAGAAAAAAACTATTAGCTTTAAAGCCATACAAACCTGGGTTTGAGTCTCAACTCTATCAGCTAATAGCTGTGTGACCTTGGGAAAGTTAGTTGTCTTTGCCAGTTTCTTTTTCGCCTGAAAAATGGGGATAATGTGGTCAAAATGAAGTGAAATAAAATATCTGTGTAAAGAATCTAGCAAGTATATCACACCCAGTAGATGTTCAATAAATATTTGTCCCACTCCTTCTTTGTGACTTTTAAATTTTTACTTATATCCTACAGAAATGCTGATATTATATCTTCTGAAGATCATGGAACTTCTTTACCATATGTGTCTCGAATCCAATGTTTCCCAAAGTGTGGTCCCTCAGACCAGCAGCATCAGCATCACCTGGGAACTTGTTAGATATGCAAATTCTCAGGCCTCACCCCAAACCTACAGAGTCAGAAACTGTGGGAGTGCGGCTTAGAAACTTCTGTTTTAATAAACCCACCAGGTGATACTGATACATTTTAAAGTTTGAGAACCACTAATCAATACGACTGGTACCTCTAGATTCATTGCTTAATGTTCTAGAATGAATTAAAGGCATGAAGACCTTTTATTCTGTTTTTTTCCTAAGGTATCCTCTGAAATAGGACATCATATCTACATGTCATGTTATGTCGATCCATGATCCAGGAGGTTACATTAAGTGACACTGGAATTCCAGTGACAGCTTATAAATAAAACATAATAAACTTCTCCTTGTCAGTTTATTGTGAGGATGTCCTTTGTTTGTAATGACCCCTCTAAACCATCTCAACAACTTTGTAAGAAAGGCACTGTACATCTTTGTTAAAAACCAAAAGCTTTGTATTTCTTGGCATCTTACTTTAAATTATGAATTACTCTTTATAGCAGTGATTCAAGACTAGTCAGTACCCATACTGGTAATTCAGTGAACAGTACTTTGTTGTTTTGTTTTATTGTCTTGGTTTAGAAATAACATAATTGAGCATGGACACATGCACTCTAGATCATTTGACTCAGATGGACATGCTTGAAGAATGCCTAATAAGTTGACCCATACAGTCCTAACCAGGCAACTCTGAATTATAGACATAATGCCTAAGAGGAAACAAACATTTCCTGGAAGTGGAACTGTCTTTTCAAATTTAAACATTTATAATAATGATAATGCCATTCTCCTTTCTGCCAATTTCTGACCCAGGAGTTCGAGGACCTGGGGTACAGTGACCATTGCAAGAAAGATAGAAGAATGGCTACTGAAAGGCTTTGAAGGATCAGCATAAAGTCCTTAGGCCAAATAAAGTTTAACCACCCAGACTATAGGCATGAGAGACTCTCAACTACACTGAAGTTTAAAACAATTCCAACTGTACCCTGAATATTAATATTTCAGCTGGGATAGTAAGACAAAAATGGCTGCCATAGACCAAGTCATCTGGGCCCTGAAGCTAAAACAATTGGAGTTTCATCTCAGCTGTGAGAAGAAAACTCATTCTGCTTTTTAATGCTATCTCCATTATGTTTCTACCATGCTCAAATCCAAGGTCTTCAAGGGCAAAAGGTAAGATACAACAAACCTCTCAAGAAATTCTTAACCAGGTATATAGCAGATGGCTGAAAAATGAAGAAAATTATAAAATCAGCACACAGAAGAGGGGTAGAGGGAAAGGTAATGAAGAGATACAAACTCCTCCACCTGGTCTCATCACCAGTTCTCTCACCCTTCTGTCCCACCAGTAAGGATGATACTGGGTAGTGGTGATCCAATTCCTGGCACTTATAATAAACTTTGGATTTCTGGATAAATATAAATAAAAGCTATAGTCTGTGAGTCAAAACTACAGAAGTCATGTCAGAAGGTAGACTATTTAGTTAGATATGTATAATATTGGTGATTTGTAGACAGTTTTAGATGGTACATAGATAAACTTTTTGTTTTTAACATTATCTACCACATCTGGCCCATGATGCCAAAAAATCTAATGTTTAAGATAATGATAAAATAGATATTTAAATTTAAAATAGTTAATGTAAATAAAAATAGTAAGCAATTAATAATAAAAGTGATGAGAATATAGCAGATATTCAGAAAGTGGTATGAAAATGACCAAAATTTAAGTTTAAGGAAAACTGACTTTCAGTAAAATTCAAGCCTTGGGAGAACAGGGTATATATTTATAACCTGAAGTCATTGCATCTTTACAGTCAAGTAATGAAATATTCATTATGTTTAGTCTGTACTTAATGAATCAGAGTTTTTGAGTTGGCAGGACCCTACTAATCAAATTGGCAAATGACTTAGCAGGGAAAGATTTTAATTAAGGAAGCAAACACTGGGGCTTGATTTGAAAGAGAGAGGAAGAGAGAAAGAGAGAAAAAGAGAGAGGGAGGGAGAATGTACTTGAATTTTTATCAATTTCTAAAAGCTCTTGCTTTTGGTAAGTTCAAGTGTTTAATGTGGTGAAGTTCTCTTTTCAGTGCCCTAGGTTTTAGGTTAGGACTAGATGTCTAATTACTTTGTGCTTCAAATACAAAAATATTTTATCCTTGCCTGTCTCAGAAAGACAGAAATATCCAAAGTGAACTTATACAATGTGGTTTTATTCACTCAAAAATGAGAATGTGGTGTTACCTGGAACAATAGAAGTTTGGCGGGCAGGGACCCTGAGCATAGAAGGTCTTCCTCCAGATTTCCTGAAGACCACATTCTCTTGGATATGTGTTTTACTAGAGAGAGGAAAAAAATGTCTTTTACCATAGTTTTTTTTTTTAAAAAAAACGAAGTTCCAAATAGTACCAGAGGTACTGTTACACATTTGAGTCTGTGTCTTGACATAATAAGACAATAGAACAAAGGGCCTTTGAATTTCTCCTACTCATCTGGCTAAAGCATTAATTTAGAAGTCTAACTATAAGGATTTACAGCTATTTCCCCACTGATTTTCCTGCCAAAAATGAAGAGAACACACACACACACACACACATGCACACACACACACTTTCTTTCATCTATCTATTGATGCATATAGATAGATAGATAGATAGATATAGGCATAGATATAAATATATAGATATAAATATATCTGAAAATTTCATAACAATTATAAGGATATTTTGAAGCTCTTGAGTGCTTTTAAATTTTTTAATTTCCCAAACATTTTTACATTAGTCATTTCAAATAGATACTTTTTGATCATTCAAAAACGGGTAGGGGGCTTCCCTGGTGGCGCAGTGGTTGAGAGTCTGCCTGCCGATGCAGGAGACACGGGTTCGTGCCCCGGTCCGGGAAGATCCCACATGCCGTGGAGTGGCTGGGTCCATGAGCCATGGCCGCTGAGCCTGCGCGTCCGGAGCCTGTGCTCCGCAATGGGAGAGGCCACAAGCGTGAGAGGCCCGTGCACCGCAAAAAAAAAAAAAAAAAAAAAAAAAAAAATCCCATTTCTGATTGAGACAGAGGAATGGGGAGACACATGGGGTGCATTGTCCTGCCTGCCAAACCCTTTAGTACTCATGTAGGTCACCCTGAGGTCAGGCCACTTACAAGCGATGATTTCTGGGGAGGGAAAAGAGTAGGCAAGACTCATGTCTTTAGGCTGTGGAAATTGTTTTCAACTCCTAATTCCTTAGCACTTAGGTAGAGTAACAACTGCTCACTGTTGACTGCATATTAGTATAGCACAGAAAGCTGACCTTAGTAGGAACATTCGAATGAAGCTTTGGAGATGACTCTCCACAGGGCTGGTCTTGTGTAATCTGCAAAATGCAACCATGTTTACTCTCCTCTCCCAGCTTCTGAGGCCTTTTACTCCTTCTAGTGGCTCCTTCCCCTCAATCCATTGCCCTCCCACTGAAGTGTCAGTGACTTCAAAGAATCCCTCACCCAAGGGCCTGTCTTCTAGGACTTAGTATAAAAAGCTGTAATAGTTTCCTGGGGTTGCCATAACATAAATAAATGGAAAAATTCATTTTCTGAAAGTTCTAGAGACCAGAAGTCCAAAATCAAAGTGTCAACAGGGCCATGCCCCCTCTGAAGGCTCTAGGGAGAAATCCTTCTTTACCTCTTCTAGTTTCTGGTGGCTCCTGACACTTTTTGCTTTGTCAGTGCTTCGCTCCAATCTCTTCCTCCGTCTTCACATCACCTTCTTCCCTGTGTGTCTCTGTAGCTTCACATGGTCTTCTTATGAGGACAGCAGTCACTGGATTAAGGTTTCCCCCCTTAATCCACTTAAACACTGTGCTGAGGGCAGTCCCTGCCACCAGTTTTTTGGAACCTAGAGTGAGTTAAGTATTTTGACCATCAGTTCATACCATACTAGTCTTCAAATAATCTAGCTAACTTGATATTTGTCCTGTCCTTCTTGAGCACCTTTGGAAAAGCATTAGAATTAATCTTTCTTTAAAACCAACATCCTTTCAATAGTCAATTCCCTACCACTACTCCCCATACATACACATCTCCCCACCAACCACAAGCATATTTCTAAGCAAGCCAGAAAATAAATCTTTGCTCCGAATGTTTTTTTGGGGTTTGAGTTCCTTCTCCTCTCCTCATCCCAACCAAACACCAACAAATAAACTCATTCAGAACTGGATTTAAAAGTGCCAGACAGAGAAAGGAACAGAAGTTCCCATATCTGGCTCCTTCGTAAGGTTTTCAGTACTTGTTAAACTATACATCGCAAAGCTCCACCTCTAGAAATTCTGGAACTGTTGGCCTTGCTGTGTCCTGGGAATTGCTTTTAAGGAAAAATCTCCAATTATTCTGATGCCAGCTTTTTAGGACTAGCGTTTGAGAACCACTAAACACCACCGTTTTATAAGTATCTTGTTTAAAATGCAATATACAATTCCTATACTGTACAATGCACAAATCTTCAGTGACTTTTTACATATTCATACACCCATGTGACCACTACCCAGATCAATGTATGGAATGTTGCTATCACCCATACTCAGAAAGTTCCCTTGTGCTTCTTCCCAGTCAATACCCCCTCATCCCCAGAGGTAACTACTATTCAGACTTATAGAACTATTGATTAAATTTCCCTGCTTTTGAACTTCAAAAAATGGTACCATTTACTCTTTTGTTTCTGGCTTCTTTCACTCAAGATGTTTTTGAGATCCATCTATGTTCTCATGTATATCAGTATGTTTTTTAACTTCATGTAGAATCACTGAATGTTGAAGGGACTTTAACGATCAGGATTAAAGCTCTGGCTCAAATGTCTATAAGGAACAAGGCAGAGAAAGTTTAAGAGTAAAGCAAGTAGATGTAATGGAGTAGGGAGTGATAGGAACTTCAGAAAACTAGACTGTGTTCTCCAGCTAAGGAAGCAGCCAATATTTACTCAGCTCCTATTGGTTGTTGCTATATGGGAATATGGGCCTAGTATAGATCTATTTTTCAAGGTAACTTGGAAAACTGGACTGTTGTGTAGGATCTCCTGATTTTTAATCAACTTTAAAATAAGTACAGATCAATCAAAGCATATCTGCAGGCCACCTCTAGGCCAGAGATGGTTAGTTTGCAATCTCTGACTAGTCTAACCTCCTTACTTTCAGATAAGGAAAAAAGGATCAGAAAGGAAGATATTCATCCACAGACACACAGAAAGTTGGGAACAGAGCTGAAGCAGCCTAGTATAATAGTTTAACTTGCTTAGAGCACAGAGTATGAAGACAAATGGCTTGAGATGTAATCCCATCTCCACCATTTACCAGCTCTGTGGCCCCTTAGCACATTATTTAGCCTTTGTGAGCCTCAGTCTTTAAACCTGTGAGATGGAAGGGGGAAATGCCTTTCTTGTAGGGTTGTTGTGGTTGCTGTTATACTAACTTAATTGAATGAGTTAATATAAATTTAATATAAGCAAAAAGTATAGTATAGTATAGTATAGTGCCTAGTGCATAGTAAATGCTAGAGAAGTGTTTGCTATTGTTGTTGCTGTTGTTGTGGTTGCTGCAGCTATTATTTCCATGGAAAATGTATGGGAACAGTAATATTATCTGTCATGTCTGAGAAGTTAGTTTCTTCAGGACAAATTATGATACCAGGACATTTATAAATTTACAAGCTTGATGAAACACAGCATTGAAAGGGGTCATTAATGCAAAATGTGCAATTAATCAAAATATTTTCAAGCGATCTTTACCCCAAGAATGAAAGATATAGCTGCCTATAGAAGAAAACTGATGTTAAAATTGGCATGCCTAATGTGTGAAAAATAGTCTCCAATTTTTTTAAAAGTTGGACTTTTTGTTAACCAAAGAAGTAGAGTTTTTATCAAACTTTAAGATGATACATACAAGCAGTTTGTCAGAAATGCGACTCTTTTACCTGTTACTATAAAAGCTGTGGGGGATTTAAAAAGTGTAATCCTAATACCAGTTTCTATTTTATAGTGCTTTGGAGTTTTTGAAAGCTTCTTTCACAAATATTAGAAACCTAGATTGTTAGAACTAGAAGGCATTTAGGAAATCATACAACACCTCTCATTTTCTAGATGAGGAAAGATTGCTACCTACCCAGGATCATGTGGCAGGACAAGAATCTGGCTCCTCTGACTAACCAGAGAAAACTAAGATAAGATATAAATAGATTCCAAATGAGAACTGCAATCAGTGCTGGCTTCATTTGCAACAGGAAGTGTGGGCTAGGGAAATCAAGTAAGGCTCTTAGGAGGAGGCAGCTTCTGAACTGGGCCTAGAAAGAAGGGTTAAAGTTTTAAACTTGGAAAGTCAGTCAGAGGGCATAAGCCTGTAAACAAAGTCTGGCTGAGTGTGCCACGTGAGTGGCACAATGTAGAGACTAACATGGTTAGTAGGACATGAGTAAGGGAAAAGTGAAGCACTGCTGGAGAGGTGGGATAGAACTGCATCTTAGAGGGCTTTGAATGCCAAATCAAGAAACTTGGACATGAGGCCACAGCCAGGTGGTAAGCCTCCTTTTTATTTCTTCATTAAAAAAAATGTGTGCTCTCATGTTGCGTTCTTACCACACACACACACACAAGACACAAAGCACGTCTGGGAGATGTTGGTTATGTCTATTACCTTGATTATGGTAATGGTATCACAGGTGTTTGCTTATGTTCAAACTTATCAAATAGTGCACAAAACATATGTGCAATTTTAGATATTAACTATACCTCAATAAAGCTGTTTTTTTAAACAAAGAAGAAAGAAGAAATGTATGCTCATATTTCAAAAAATAACTCAAATGCTACAGAAAAATGTAAAATGAAAACTAAAAGTCCTCTCCACTCCCCCTACCCAGAGTCACTTATGATTAACAGTTTCTTATGAAACTTGCCAGAAATGTTCCCCCATGGAGTTATTTTTAAATAACAATCTTTATTTTTCAAACTGTGCTATCTACTGCAGTCACCCTGATGTAGCACAGTGACTAGATTGCACCATATCTGGCTTACACAAATGTTGAAAGCAAAAAGTGCCTCAGAAGTACAACTCTGCTTGCTTAAAGGCAGCTGGAAAAAGAAATCACGAAGCTCTCTCTAAAAATCAAGAAAACCAAAATGCCTTTTCAGCTCTTGACAACTAATTCATCAGTGTAATCTTTCCCATTTGCACATGCTGTTGGACCATGCTCTGCTGGCATGCATAAAGAAAATACAAATGTCCCAGGAATCTGATGTGACTCCTTGCTAATGATATTTTCTGCTTCAGTCTTTTAGCCAAGAAATAATCAGAGAATAAGAGGGGAGCTATTTTTCTGTCAGGGATATATACAAATAACTCAGTTTTAGATAATCCAGCTGTGCTAGAAAAATCAAATACAGCAGTGACAAGAACAAAATCATGGCATAAATGGAATGGAAGAAAATGAGGAAATGGAATTTGGTTATGTAACTATGCTCCAAGAAGAAATAATTGAAATGAAATATCTAAACCAAGAGGTCCATGCTGGGGTTAACATGAGACAGTCTTTCTTGTTTAATACCTGACTTGGAGGAGGAGGGGAATTGAACCATTCTGAACATGGAGTACATCACTGCAGAATTACGGGGTATTAAGAAAACACATATTAAAAAGTTCTTGGAAATGTTGAGATAAAATCATAGTCAAGCTCTATCACGTATTCTTGGGTGGGGTGGGGAGATAGCTAATGGGTGTCAGTAGTTCAGTAAATTAAGAAAATATATAGGGAAGTTAAAAATTCAAGACCACACATTTTTTGACCTAGTATATATACAACATTTGCTTTTTACTGTCATCTCTGCTACATGGCAACTTTCTCTTTAAGTAGCTATGTATCACATTATATGTCTGTGAACTACATACTTCCTTCACATACCCCAGGCTTCATCCAAACTGAACTGCTG